>NC_090443.1:892200739-893450739 GCF_031143425.1 Pleurodeles waltl
TGGCTTGGTCAATAAAGCACCAGTATTTCTCAGTGTATGGCCGTGACCATTCTACCATGTAACGCAATTGGGCTGCATGATAATAACTCAGCAGGTGTGGGATTTCCAGTCCCCCTTCAGCCTGGGCCAAATATGCTTCAGTCTTCCCCCTTCTGGCTTTCTTTACAGCCCACATATAGAACCAGATGTGCGTTTGTATTTTGTCCAGTACACTGAGGTGCGGCCAGAAGGGTAAAGTCTGAATGACATAGAGCACCTTTGGCAAGAGCGTTATCTTGACCCCGGGAAAGCGTCCCAGCCAGGAGAGGCCATATACGTCTTCCACCCTGCCAATTCTGACTGGGCAGTCTGCAGGAGCGCGTTATGGTCTACAATAGCTCCTAAGGTATGAAGGATCTGCAGACCCAAATATTTAATCCCACTTGTGGTCCAAGAGAAGGGCAGAGACGCCTCCAAGGTGGCTCTGTCCGCCTCTGGTAGTGTAAGATTAAGAATCAATGACTTGTATAAATTAGTTTTGAAACCAGAGACTTCACTGAAGGCTGCCAACTCCTCCATTACTGCTGGGAGGGAAGTCTGTGGCCAGGCCAGGTGAAGAATCCCATTGTCCGCATAGAGGGCCAACTTGTGTGCCCTACCACCCATGGTTATGCCTATGATGTGGGGATGTGCTCTTATGCATTCAGCAAAGGGTTCCATGTATAGAGCAAACAATAAGGGCGACAGGAGGCAAACCTGCTGCGTGTCGCTGGAGAGAGGGAACTGCTGAGAAAGGGTTCCGTTCACACTTACTGCTGCTCTGGGCGTATTGTAGTTACAGCATATCCAGTTACAGAACCTGAGGCACAGTCCACAGCACTCCGAACTGCATGAACTTTGAATTTTGTCCAAAAAATGGCGGAGACCCTTAGTGTTATCAGCACACGATCTCTCTGGAATAAACACGGTCTGTTCCGGGTCTACTAAATGCTCATGTATGGACCCAACCTGTGGGCTAGAATGCCAGTGAAAATCTTAGGGTCCATGTTCAACAACGTGATAGGACGGTGGGAGGAACACTAATATGGGTCTTTCCCCAGCTTGGGAATGACCAGTATCGTGCCCAGTTGCATTGAAGGGGAGAGGAAGCCAGCAGCTCTCAAGACATTGTACAGCCTTGCCAGTATGGGGGCCAGTTGGGCTCCAACGGCCTTGTAAAATTCCGCCCAAAGCCATCAGCACCCAGCGCTTTTCCTGCCTTGAGGCTCTGGGAGGCCAAGAGCACCTCAGCAGGGTAATGTCCTAATCTAGTGTGTCTCTAGCCACCTGCAGGATCTGGGGCAGAGGGACAGAGTCCAAATAGGTCCCTACACCATCAGCACCAAGATCTTTGGCGGCATAGAGAGACAAATAGATCTCTTTGAATTGTTTGCGTATCAAGTCCTCCTAGCACGTCAAGGTTTAATCAGACCGAGTCAGCTCTGCCACCCTCCTCTTCACGGCCTGAGATCGAAGGCGGTGTGCTAGCAAGCGACCAGCCTTGTTTCCCTCCCACATTGTACTTTTGTTTCGTTGTTAGAAAGGCGTGTTCCGCTTTGTCCATATCTAGGGCTCGTAATTGTTTCCAGGTCGTGGTTAGAAGCCTCCTGGTAGCCATCAACGCTGTGTGCCTAAGTGAGCCCTCCAAGTCCCGTATTAAGTCCTCTAACTGCGGTTGTTTGTTACGTCTGATTGGGTTAGGTCTCGCCACTATAGCTATAAATTGACCTCTAAGAACCACCATACGTGCCTCCCATTGTGTATCCATTTTGGTCTCTGAGGTGTCATTTATGAATAAGTAACGGTCTATTGTATCCCGAATTTCAGCTAAGGTGTCATCATATGTGAGAGCTTTAGTGTTGAGATGCCAGTGTCTCATTTTCAATGAGGTTGCGGGGAGAACAAGATGCAAAGAAAATAGATAGTGGTCTGAGATAGAGGATGTCACAATCTCTGAACGGGACACTGCGTTAGTGATGCATGGTATGGTGAGGAAAATGTCTATATCTAGTGTATGGTTGGTTGGCCGCTGAAAATAAGGTGCAAGCTCTGTCTAGTGGGTGATGCAGTCACCAGGTATCTGTCAAGCCTGCCTCACCTAGCCATTTCCGAAAGCCCTTTGAGAAGGCTCTTGACTGACCGTGTCATTAGGCAGATCTGTCTAATTGAGAGTCCGGGACTATACTGAAGTCTCCCCCTATAATAACATCTATGTTCGGTGTAAGGATAACTCTCCCTATTGTGTCTTAAGAAAACCTTTCTGATGGTAATTGGGACCGTAGACGTTTGCTACTGTTTTCGTGCGACCATGGATGATAATATGTAGGGAGAGAAGCCTCCCGGGTATCTCCGCTTGTGTGCACATTATCCTTCCCGGGAAATGCACAGCTATCAGAATCGCTAATCCTGCCTTCCTGCTCTGCCCCGCTGAGTGGAACTAACGGTCATACCATTTGGGCCGTAATTATTTCTAGTCTACTCTCAGCAGGTGGGTTTCCTGCAACAAGCAAATGTCACATTTCATCTCCCGAAGCATTGAGAGAATAGCCAAACTCTTCACTGGAGCATTAAGACCCCTTACATTAAGACTAAGTATGCCTACCATTCAGGTGTTGTGTAACCAGTGCTAGGTCATGTTCCCACTGTCTGATCAGAGGCTGCACAACCCAGACAATGACGTCCACCTGTTTCCTCATCACAGACAATACACCCAGTATGGTCACCTCTGAAAGAGTATGAAAGCAATAATAAACATTTAACAAACAATAAACAAGGCTTCCCCTCTGGAAACGGGGCCAAATACTTCAGTGGGGTACAGTTTGTCGCCATATTCAGTTGCTCATCATCCTTTGCTCTAGGGTTGTGGCCTCGGCTGGTCTACTGCCATCGAGTGCGGATGGCTTTCCATGTGGGACCATCCAAGAATGACAAACTCCGTGGGGACCCCTCTGCAGTCCCGCCCATCAGGAAGGCGGCACTCTACAAATATTGGGCGGGATAGCCCCAAAGTTCTGAGTTGGCTTCCAATACACTGTCCAGGTTCCACAGGTTTCTGAGTAGTGCAGCTCTCTCTTTCTTACTCTCCAGGTTCGTAGGCTTGAGTGTTTGGTATCTACGTGCTCTGGCTTCGCAGCGTCCCCCTTCCTCGATGGTTGCTGGTCCTGCGCGGGATCCTGCAATGCACAGTCTCCCAGCTCAGGGGCAGATCAAGGTTTTGGGGATGGGGCACAGGAATCAGTGTTGCTCCCCACGCCCAGTTCCTCCTCACCGCCTCGCTCATCCGGACCCGCTGGCTCGGTTTACCAACAGACGTGGCTGCTCCCTCCCAGCTCCAGAGCTCCGGGTCTGCTGCAACACACGCTGTCTCCGCCAGTCTTCACCCCCCCCCCCCCCCCGGGGCAGAGCCCACTGGTTTCAGGGATCCCAAGGAGCAGAGAGAATGCCTCGGACAGCCGCTGTGTAGGCCTGGTCCGCTCCCTGACAGACACCGATGACGGAGCTTCGAGGAGACACTCCTATGCTGCCGCCATCTTGGCCACGCCCCTCTGCATTTTACATTTTAAAAGAAACTATGTTTTAATGCAACAGCAGAAATTGAATAAATATGCGGAAAAAAACTGATTCCCATCCATATTTTTTCCTCAGAACCGTGTGTTTTTCACAAAAAAAGATAGTATAAATGAGGCTGTGAATGTACTGAAGACACGTACAAACCCTATATGTACATATGCTTAATTTAATAAGACCCCGAACTGTTATAAATAATAATTTTCCTGTTACAAATATCACAATCGCAGTTGTTTTGGCTAGTGAATGTTGAAAGGACGTTCAGAAGTTGAGTAGCGCACAAAGGCGAAACCTATTGTATTTACTAATGCTTGTTTTTTTTTAAAGCACGTCAATCGGGCAAGCCAGAGAGCAAACATTTCTGAGACGCTGCAACCATTGGTGTGCTGCCTTGCGGGCCCAATCCTCTTTCTAAAACCACTAGGGACCACTTTTTCCTATACTGATTATTGCTCCAGTTCTAGGTGGTATATTCAGGCAGCCTCTGTTTTCATTAATAGCTTGCAAAGCATGACAGGCAATTTAGTTCCTAATGCAAAGGATCTGCAGGTCAAACAATTATTCTCACCTTTTAAAAGCAATCAGCACATCTCTTCAAGCCGAAATCTGGAGGCAGTCTCAGAAAGTCAAAGCTTGCATGTGATGAGATGTAATGGTAGACTAAATTCTAAAGATTCTGATAAAAAGACATTCTCCTTCTGCAAAGTTCGTACATAGAGGGTATGTAACTGCATCACAAATTGACTGTGCTAAAAACTGACAGAGAATTCCAATAACTCCATGAATGGAATAGCTCACTACGAGCACCAACTTGCATTTGATGGACAGTGTCAATTTGTCCAAAAAAAAGTTCAAAGCCTAAAAAGAAATGCCCTGCTCTGGTTTTTTATATGCGAGACATAGAGGTGCATGCACCAAAGTGTTCTGGGTGGTGTGTTTTAGGCAAGTGAGATTTGGGAGGGAAAAGGTATTGGATGATCTCCCTGGTAAATTTCAAAATGGTTACAACTTGGACCTGCTTTACTCTGCAAGAGACAAGGTTTCATTCAGCTCTGCTTAGTATGTTTAAAGGATAGACTTTCCTATGTAACTGTGTTTGCACATACCTGCATCATTTGTACCATTAGATATGGACGAGTCAAGGGATTCTGTGGTGTCCGGCCGTTTTAAACTATTTGCTGTGCTGCTATGTGTTAGCACATCTGCAGAACCTGAGGAACTAAAAAAGGGGCAAAAAATGAGGAGACCCAAATAAACAATCTTGACTTTCATACAAACATTTAACAGCATTCACTTTATAAACTTGGCAAATTGCGAAAGCAACTGAAAGGTACTTAGATCAATACACAATATGCAGACTAGAAATTCAATAAAGCATATCCCACAAATGATCAAATCTACCAGTACATACCAAAGAAACCTAGTCGTCCCTTCTGAAAAAAGAGAAACCTTAAAAGATATCATGTACATGTTTAGCATTCCTATCGCTTTGAATTTTTAAACTAAAGAGTAACATAATCACAGAATGACCAAATGAATGTCGTTTTTTAGGTGATAAAACTAATAGTGCAGTTACTACTGTATAGATTCTGAATCCCAAACAATTCATTCAGCTGACTCATCCGGAAAGGACTTTAGGGAATTTGAGAGGCGTGGCTGCAATAGTGCAACACATCTGTGTGGGTTTTCAAGTCATGATGGAATGTATGGAGACTCACTGTGGAGCATGAATTTAAAATAGGAGCAGAATTAGGACTCATTTTTGTGTTTCTCTTTCACAATCTCGAAACGTCATACTGTATCTAGAGTCTTTCAACACCATAGAACTACAAAGCCAGTTTCCCTGGTGTCAATAGTGTTTTCGAAGTGTCTCCATCAAAGCCGTTGGATGTTTCAAAATTCCTGGAGTATGGTATCTATCTCCAACCCTCTTCTCAGCCTTATGCTTGAGGTTTGATCACCAGGGTTGAAGAAAAGTTTCCTATATGTGTGCATTGATATAGTGCCTCTGTAGAATAGAAGGGGATCCTTCTCCAGTGTCAGAGGACAGTAGCCATACAGGGAGTGTTTCCAAGGTCTCTCATCCAAATCCCATTCTTGTTACCTATTTTGCTATTTGGATGCCAGGCTTTTATGTTTAGTGTCAGTCTAGGATCTTAGGTGTTGACCCATCTAATCAAATTTCCTCAGGGTGCCAAATGTAGAAATTTGTTTTGATCACATTAAGGGCAGTCTGCAAGTCTGGGGTCCAACTAGAACAAAGTAAGTGGCTTCTAAGGGACACTGTGATGTCCTTAGGCCAGTGAGTAAATCCCTAGCCTATGCTGTGCATTACGATTTAAAATCTAAACATAATTCTCACTAGGAGTCAATAGATAAGTGAACTTTTAAGTTTCTGATGCTGAACAAGTTATTTCTCACACTTGCAAAGGTGTGGTGATTCTTGTGTTCTTGAATTATGAACCTCATTCCATGCATAGGGGCCCTAGAAATTGGACGAGGCGGAATCCATAAATGGGTCTGCTCCTCAATGGCAAAAGTGAATTCTGTTACCGATTTCGGTCTACCCTTGAATCCAACATAAGAGGTTGTTGGATTTAGTGTCTCTGCTGATATCAATGATAACAGGAGTACTTTTGACTGTTCTATGACATACTGAAGTCACCAGAGTGTTGTATTTTACCCAACACATGGTCATAAAAATACTCTTAATTTTATCATGGTAATTCTGAAAGCATTAGTTCTCAATGACAATGGTTGCTCATTTTTCACAGACTCTGGAACTCCCAAACTGGAGTTCCTAACATCCGCTGATACTTGGGTACAGCATTACACTGATACTTTTAACATAGAAGAGACAGAGGGCCTCAGTTAGATCCTGCGGTGGTCTTACTAAGTCACAAATGTGACTGATATCCCATTCGCCCTATTATGATCTCCATAGCATATTATGGGATTGTAATACAGCGGATAGGATATCCCTCACGTTTGTGATGGAGTATTCCCCACTGCTGAGATCTAAATCAGGACCAAAATCTGATTCTAATGATGTGGGACTGTTACTTAAGAAACAACTGTGAGGCCTCAGTAACACAGTAAGGGCCTGTTTACGACCTTGGCGGATGGGATACTCTGTCACAAACATGATGGATATCCGCCTGCTGTATTACAAATTCTATTATATCCTATGGAACTTGTAAAACGGTGGGCGGATATCCGTCACATTTATGACGGAATATCCCATCCGCCAATGTCATAATCAGGCCCCTAAGTTTGGAGGAAGTGGTTAAGGCTATATCAAAGTGTATCGCTGGCAGGTCCTGACAGAGTTACTGTTTGCATTTATAAATCTAACATACCGATATGAAGCCCGCTATTAACAAATACATTTGAAGCTGCCTTAATAGATCGGATTTAGATGCCTGTAACAAAGCAATTATTGCACCAATCTTTTAAGAAGGGTGATAGAAGTCTTATTGGTTGCTACCGCCCAACTTCCTTAATAGATTCAACCGTTAAGATCTTAGGCCAGGTCATTATGTCACAACTTAATTCTGGGGAGAACAACATAAGATCCTATCCTGGGATTGGTAAAACTGAACAATGTTTGAACTTGTATCGTGTGTGGAGGGGAAATACATCTTAGCAAAGAAGGGGGCCTTCTATTTAGCACTTATGGATCTCTTGAATGCATTTGGTAAATCGTACAAAACTATGGGATAAAATGGACCAACCTGGGTAGAAAAAGAACTGTTAATATTCATAAAACGTTTGCACGCTGAAAACTTAGTTCAATCCGATATGGGGCCACAAGTGAGTTAACCTCATCTGTTAGGACATACAGAGGGGTTTGCCAAGGAGTTATCATGTGACCCTTCCTCTTTCTGTTACATATAAAGTAAATAAATATTTACTAGAAATGGGTATTGATATGCCGAGGATAGGATATCGTTTTATTCCCATTTTACTATATGCCGACTATGCGGTCCTCATCTCAAGAACATTGAATGGCCTCCAAATCTTATTAAACTCAGTTTTATCTTTTATGAAAAGCCTGGACCCAAAGGTGAACTTCACTAAATCTTTTGTAATGACATGTGGCACAGCCAAGACAAAAATTAAGAACTACTGGCTGTAGGGGACGAGGTTAGGCAGAACTAAGAAACATGGGTGTGGAATTTAATAAAATATCTACTTGTACATGGGGCAGGTTGTTTCATAAATCTACCTGCCCTATAACAAAATGTACTCTTCCCTTTGGTGCCATGTAGTGCGGTAACAAATTATGGTAGCATTCTCATTATGTAGGAGTTCTGATAAAAGCCTCTCTGGTTATGCCAGGGCTAATACTATAGTGGGGTTTGAATATTAGCCTTTTCAAGCCCTATTATAGAAATGTCCTTATTTTGCTACCTTTCTGCAGATCTACAAACTGGGGATGGAGGAAGCAGTAAGCAATGGTTCCAGGGCTGTAATGACTGAGTCTGTGCAAAACTACTAAAATGCATGTTTACTCCTGACAAGGGCCAAAGTATAAATTCTTCCAGGGTTGGGAAAAAAGTGGTTGGAGGGAAAGTGATCTTGTAAACGCTCAATAGCTTTTCGCATGAGCAAATCTACACATACATATTTGCTTGTACTAAAATACAGTTCACAAATATTTTCTAGGAGTACAATTTCCTGGTCTACCTCTGTAAATTCCTGTCAATTCATGAAAGCCACTAATGCAAAGACATATACCATTGGTGCACTTTTGTGACTTTCTTTACCAAATGTGCCAACAATTAGGTCTGGCGTTAACCAAGACATTATGTTTTTATTAAAATTAAATTTCTCCCTCAATCTGTCTATCAGCTGATTTTAATGTGTGACAGCATTCTGCTCTTCCACAAGGAGCATATTTGAACACAAAGTAGTTGTTCAGTGGCTGTAACTACTGTAGCAATTTGTGCTTTTTGAGACCAACTTTTTTTGCTTTTTCCAATGTTTGTTACAATGGTGAGGGCATGGCAGCTCCCACAACAATAAAGGATTTTTTGACAAAACCAAAAGACTGGCAAACAATTTCAGATCGGTTGGCTTTGCCAGTGCTTGTTTATTTTCATATTTTCCATAATCTTGTTGTAAATGGTTACACTGATTTTCCATTAAAGGTATTGTTTGGAAATACTAGCATGTATCAACACAGTGATGCTTCAAAAAATAGTACCTAAAAGTTCACAGTATTTCAGCAAAACGTTTTGTTTCCCCACTTGCTTTTTTCGGAACATTTTATTTTGGAAGCAAACAATCACCAATCTTGCTCACAACCTTCTGTAAACGTTTGCATCTAATCACAGAGCCTTCACAAGTAGCCTCATATTGTTAAACTTTATAAAACTGTGTGTACACATTTTTTTTTTACTGGAACCAGTCAAAACTGCAGTGTGACCTTACAACGTTTATTTAGAGGGCTAACCTTAATAATAAAGGCTTTGAATTAATGAAATACAAATACAAGTTCGAACAGTATTAACAAACTGACAGAAATAATACCGCAACTGTGGGTAGACCCCTTCCCTGTAAACTGGCAGCCAAAGGGTTTGTGCTGGAGGGGGTTGAGCCTACTTGTTCCAAGGACAAAATAAACATGAACACTTGTTGTCCTTGACCCCAAAGAATATGCCCTGGGCGTCGGGCTATAGGAATTTCACACCCCTGAAGAAATTAACTATTTAGGGGTTCTATGGGATTCCTCATTGACATGGTCATCTATGAAAGCAGTGTTCAGATTTGCAGACAAACTGTGCCAGTTAAAGAATTAATTGCTACTAATAAAAGCGAGTTGTAGGAAGCTGGCTCTGTATATACTGTATCAAAATGAGATACAGTGTGCACAGAGTCCAGGGGTTCCCCAAGAGGCTTGACAGAGGCAATATTAGATAATACTAATGCTTTATTTGTGGTTGTGAGGTCGAGCAGTTATGCTTACCAGAGGGTAGTGTTAAGCATTTGTTGTACACACACAGGCAATAAATGAGAGCACACACTCAATGACTTAACTCCAGAACAATAGGTTTTTTATAGTAAAATATTATTTTCTTAATTTATTTTACAACCACAAGATTCAAATTGCAGTTAAGTACATTAAATGTAAGGTACTTTGAATAGGAATAGATAGGACTTTGAATCAAAATAATAATGTACACAGTTTGGCATAAAATGGCAATAAGCTATTTTAAAAGTGGACACAGTGCAAAATTCAACAGTTCCTGTAAGTACAGTTAGGCTAATGTAGTAAGTAAAGCACTTATAAGTTCAGTCTCCGGGGCATAGGTAGCACACCGTTGGGGATTCAAGTCAACCCCAAACACCCAGCACCAGCAACACAGGGCCAGTCAGGTGTAGAGGTCAAAGAGGGGCCCAAATAACATAGGATCCTATTGAGACGGGGTGCTCTGGTTCTAGTCTGCTGGCAGGTAAGTACCTGCTTACTCAGGGAGCAGACCAAAGGGGTTTAGTAGAGCACTGGGGGTGGGGGGATCCCAAGTAGGAACACAAAGCACACCCTCAGCGGCACAGGGGCAGCCGGGTGCCGTGGGTAAACAGGGCGTTGGGTTTGTAATAGATTTCAATGGAGGGACCCGGGGGTCACTCAGATGTTACATGCAGGGCACAGGGGGACTTCTCGGGCCAGCCACCGACTGGGCAAGGGTGAGGGCCGCCTGCTGGTCACTTCTGCACCGGTGGTTGGTTCTTCATGGGCCTGGGGGCTGCGGGTGCAGTGCTTCTTCCAGGCATCTGGTTTCTTCTTCCTGGGCAGTCGCGGTCAGAGGGGGGTGGGGGGGCCTTGGGATTCCCTCTGCAGGCGTCGTCATGGGGTTGCAGAGAGATTAGCCCAGGGTTGATACGCGTCCAAGTCGCGTGGGGATCCTCTCTGGGTTGTTGGTTTCTCTGGACACGGGCCAGGCGCGTCAGGTGCAGAATGGTGGAACTTACGTTTCTGGAGTGAGGTGGGAGTCCCTTTAAAGATGGTTTCTTCTTGCTTGGCTGGACAGGTCCGCTGTCCACAGGAGTTTCTTGGTCCTTTGTAGTTGCAGGGCAGTCCTCTGAGTTGGCAGAGGTCGCTGGGCCTGCAGGATGCGTCGCTGGCCTATTTGCAGGTTCTTTGAAGTAGGAGACAGGCCGGTAGGGCTGGGGCTAAAGCAGTTGTCGTCTTCCTTCTTCTCTGCGGGGTTTTCAGTTCATCAGTCCTTCTTTGTAGGTCGTTAGGAATCTAAAATCCTGGGTTCAGGGTCACCCTTAAATACTGAATTTAGGGGTGCGTTAAGGTCACAGGGCAGTACATGGGGAGGGGAGCACATCCCTATTCCTATTGGTGCTAATCCTCCAAAGCAAGATGGAGGATTTCAAGGAGGGGGTCACTTCAGCTCTGGTCACCTTAGGGGTGGACCTGGCTCAGGGGGTGACTTCTTGTTTTTCTCATTATCCCTCTGGACTTGCCACCAAAAGTGGCGGCTCGTCCAGGGGGGCGGGCATCTCCACTGGCTGGAGTGCCCTGGGGGCATTGTAACACCAGGCCTGAGCCTTTGAGGCTCACCGCCAGGTGTTACAGTTCCTGAAGGGGGGAGGTGTGAAGCACCTCCACCCAGTGCAGGCTTTTGTTTCTGGCCCCAGACAGCACAAAGGCTCTCACCCCAGGGGGGTCAGAAACTCGTCTCTCAGTGGCAGGCTGGCACAGACCAGTCAGTCCTGCACTGAAGGACTGGGTAAAATACAGGGTGCCCTCTGTGTGCGTTTTGTAATAAATCCAACACTGATATCAGTGTGGGTTTACTATTTTGGTTTTACTATTTTGAGACGTTTCGTACCAAACTTCCCAGTGTTCAGTGTAGCCATAATGGAACTGTGGAGTTCGTTTTGACAAACTCCCAGACCATATACTTAATATGGCCACACTGTACTGACAATGTCCAAGAATGGACTTAGACATTGTAGGGGCATATTGCTCATGCAGCTATGCCCTCACCTGTGGTATATTGCACCCTGCCGTAGGACTTTATGGCCTGCTAGAGGGGTGACTTGCCTCTGCCACAAGCAGTATTTTGTGTGCATGGCATCCTGAGGGAGATGCCATGTCGACTTTGCCTTTTTCTCCCCACCAACACACACAATCTGCAATGGCAGTGTGCATGTGTTAGGTGAGGGGTCCCTTAGGGTGGCACAACACATGCTGCAGCCCTTAGGGACCTTCCCTGGTCAAAAGGGACCTTGGTACCACTGGTACTTTTTACAAGGGACTTATCTGTGTACCAGGGGTGTGCCAACTGTGGAAACAATGGTACATTTTTTGTGAAGGAACACTGGTGCTGGGGCCTGGTTAGAAGGGTCCCAGCACACTTTAGCTATTTTCCTACACAAGTGTTTACTTATTTGGCCATCCAGGGCTGGCATTTGGGCTTATTCTAATTCATACATTCTTCAACACACAAAAAATAGTTTTATTTGTAGATTATTGTCAGACCCCAAAAAAGTGCTGCATCCATTATTGGTCATGAGGAAATAAGTTTAACTTATATGGGGATTTGATTAACCTTGCCCTGCTGATTTTATGGCTAAACGTCTGGGCCAAGCAGAAAGCAGACTTGAAAAGAGATTTTCTCAAAGATTGTTTATCATTAGACAATATGCATCATATACCTTGTTCTGTATACGTTAAAAATATTTTCTACCAACTTGGAGACCCACAAATGTATAATAATCCTAGGGTGATTGACGAATTGTAAAGAAAGAATCAAGCAGTGCTTCCTCGAATAGCGTACGGAGCTAAGGAGAGAATGAGCGGCAACTCTGTCACGTATACTTCAATATTCTGCTATTTGGACAATCACAGTGATGGAACCTTATCTATCATTTATAGTGAATCCCAGTCACTGTGTCTTTTAACTCGTTTTAGACTGAGCGCAGTGCATTTTATTACGGCCTTCCCTATTGAAGGGACCTTCTTTAGAACTCTGTCTTTTTGTCCCTGCAACAGCTTCTCCAGTCACAGCACTTGTCACTTTATGCTCTTTTGCACATTATATTCGATTCCACAATATCTGTTTTGATTCCTGTTCTCCGCCATACTAACACCAGATCATATAGCCTAGCATTAATATTTCTACAGGAGCAAGATACACCAGATATTTGTCATGCTGTTTTAATTTTTTATGAATCGTGCCATTATAATAAGAAAAAGGTATGAATCAGGATTGTGACTTTCATAAGGTTTTAATAACAGATTTTTAACAAATTAAACTCATTGTATTTTGTATATACTAATATATCATAATTGTATACATCGCTCTTACATATATTGATTGTTAGAAAGGTGTTCCTAATTCTGCAGTGTTATCATCAGTTTGTTTCCTTTTTTGATACACTGGAAGTTTTGATAATACTTGGCAATACTATGTTTTGTTGCAATTATTTTATTTTATGGCTGTTTCTAGCTGAAAAAAATTGACTTGACTGGACAATGGGCTTGTGGATTATATGTTAAAAAGAGATTTAAGGAAACCTCAGAGTGTTTCAACCTAAGCATGGTTGTGCTAATACCACGTGCTGCTTGAATCCTGAATACCTAAGCTAAGCATGTTGTGTTAACACCACATGCTCCTCTATCTGCTGCATCCATCGCACAACAAATGGAATTGTTGATGATCGTCTGACCTTCTGACACTATTTCTTGTGCCCTTTTACAATGTTCCTCTGAGAGGTACTGAAAGAGAAGCTCAATTTCGTCCCAGTAGGCCCTATCGGGCCGTGCTAACAGAATGCTTGCGAACTGGCGATATGCCTATGATTGGCAGGTTGTTGCTGCTACTCTTTTTCCCGCTGCATCTATTTTCTTACTTTCTTTGTCAGGAGTGGAATAATCTCCGGTAGACTGGCTATTACCACGTTTTTGTGTAGTGCTGACCACAACAGAGTGAAGGGGATTTGAGCACAAAACAGAGGGCAGTAAGTTCTGCTTTGCATTTCTTATCAACCCAAGGGGTGATAACCCTGGACCGTACAGGCTCTTTGAAAATGTCATCAGCAAAATTAAGCATGCCAGGTAGCACGGGGAGGAAGTGAATTTCTTTGTGTGCAGCTGTAAGCGTGTCAATGAGGAAATTCTGTTGAACAGGGTCAGTGTGCAACTGGACATTGAGGAATACCGCTGCCTTTGCTATCACTGGCTGATATGATGTAGAATCTTCAGGTGGTGATGGCTGTGCATGGTATAGATCTGGATCATTTGGTAATATGGGATCTGGATCAAATAAATCCTGTGTATCTAGATCATGAGGGGCATCACCTAAGTCGTCATCCTGAGGTAAGGGTGAACCTTGTGATGAAAGCTGTGGTATATGAGTAGGTGTAGGAAAATGTGGAGGTGGAGTGGTGGGACGAGGAGCTGGAGAATGAGGAGGAGAAGGCTTAAGTCGAATTGGAGCCTTTTAACTGGAGGCCTTTTTTTTGGAGTTGAGAAGTGTCCAATGCCTCTAAAGCTTAACTTCCTCTTTAATGGAACGGGAGGGAGAATGCTCCATTAGCACTGCATTGTCCGACAGCACATGGGGAAGTAGGCCCGAGAAGGGTGAGTAAACCCTGAAGGGCAATGAGTAGTGGTAGATAACCAAATGTAGGCATGCAACATTGACTGGGCAAAGGATCCAACACTGCAAGCCTGGGCTGTGAAGAGGTAATGTTTTGCAAGATTACACAAAGAAGGCTAAGTAACTGTCCCCCAATTACCAGCCACTGGGGTACCCCTGGTATGAGCAGTAGATGCTACTGAAGTCCTTATGGAGCGAGCACAACTGCCAGCAAGAGCATAATTCAAGCTATGGTGTAGCAGACATTTAAGCACAAATCATGCATTTATATAACACCTTACCATTTTTGGCTCATGCAAAGGCCACAAACGGCTTGTCAACTTTATCTCGCAAGATCTATTCTTCATGAGATTGGGGGCCTGTGATCCAGCTTAGGTAGCATATCTTCTTTCTTGCCAGGGTCAGGAAGGGGAAAGGAGACCTGAAGAGTGATGGACTGTCCTCTGCAGAAGGCAGGCAGGACCTCTGGCATGAAGGGAGGACACTTGCAAACTCGCAGCTTGTCTGGCTATAAGAGGGAAAGGTAGCAGAAGGAAATTTGCTAACTGCTGATAAGAGATCAGTCTTAGTGAACTGTAAACTGGTTCAAAAGGAAAAAAAAAAAAAAGGTTAACGCCAATTTCGAATTCCACTGTAGAATAATAAAAGGTGAGGGAGGAAACCAATGGCACCTTTATAAATTGTATCACTAGAGCTAACCAAAACAAAGAAGATTGATCAGGGAGACATACGGGCTGACATGGCAGCCAGAAATGCCTTACCAGTGGTGACTGCCAAGGCCTGCTGAGTAAAAGATGGCACAAAGAGATAGACATCAGAAAGAAAGTCTCAGACCCTCGGTCTAGCACTAGCCTTTAAATATTGACCAGAGACTCACACAGACAGACTTTGTAGGAGGCTTTTAGGAACCTTAAGAAATTAGGTAAAAAATATGTGCTCAATGTGGGAGGCTACCCTGATGCTGAAGCCTCTGCCATCTCAGGCACCAGTTAAGGGCTCTGAAACACCATTTTGCATGTGGCACAACAGGATATATGACGTCAGTAGGTATAGTAGGCAGGGTGTTAGTGGAAGTCAAGCCCAGCTTGCCACTTATGAAACAGCCTCTGCTTTGGAGATATGGTGAATTACTGGTTGTTGATGGAAAAGCTCAAGTCATGAGGAAGGTCATGGTGAGCTGAAGAAACGCCATGACTAGCACAGGAGACCTCACCATTAGCAGTCAGTCATGCTGGTATGAAAATATATGCACTATTCATCTTCTGAATGAGATCAACATCACAACAAGAACTTTGGTGAACACAGTCATTATACCAAATGGTAGTACTGCAAACTGGTATTGTTGGAACCTCACTGTGAATTGGAGGAGGAAAGGGAGGATCAGTAAATTAAAAAATCTGTTTTGTAGGTCATGGGACTCCAACTAATTATCCAGCATTGCAGGCCAGTCGAACATGGCTCAGGGACACCATTTTAAACTTGTCCTGCCGCATAAAGAGATTTAATGGGCCTACATCCAGGATGAGTCAAAGACCACTGTTCTTTGTGTGGACCAAGAAATAAAGGGGGTAAAATCCTGTAATCTACTCCAGAGAAATCTCACAGTGAATTGGAGGAGGACAGGGAGGGTAAGTACATTAAATAAATCTGTCCTGGAGATCATGGGACTCCAACCAATTATCCAGCATCAAAGGACAGTCAAACATGGCCATGGGACACCATTTTGAACTTGTCCTGACGTATGAAAAGATTTAATGGGCTTAAGTCCAGGATGAGTCAAAGACCACTGTTCTTTGTGTGGACCAAGAAATAAAGGGAGTAAAATGCTTTATTCATCTACTTCAGGGGCACCACTTCAAAACCTCCACCTCCAAAATTGAGGTGTGTGTTGAGGAGCACTTCCTGAAAGTAGGGGGCAGTGAGGTGGGGAAACAAGTATAAATAGGCATAACTCTTGGAGCGATCTGGGCTGTCTTTCCCCTCCATTTCACCAGAAGTTAGTGGTGGAGTGAGGAAGAATCAAAGAGGTCTAGTATGGTAGATTGGAGCTTCTGGTGACCATGTTGTGGATAAGCATTATGATTTAACCTGATGGATGAGGCTTGTACCACCAAAGTCTCCAGTGATACATGTATAGACAAATACTGTGTGTCATAGGGAACAAGTCTATGTCGATGTGCAATCTTTCAGTGAACTGCAGGGTTTATCCTGGCCAGCTAGAATTGGCTCCAAAATGCTTACGTGAATGACAGCACGGGTTAGACAAGATGGCTGAATAATTTCAGTGCAATTCCATTATTTCTACTGCATTTTGACCAACACAAGTAGATGAATAAACTAGTTAAAGAGCGGGCCAAAGGGATAAAGAATGTCCTTTTGTGGTGATATATCAAGTTCATTGCATTCTGAAGGCCTAGGTTAAGGCCATTATCAGCCTTTGAATCACCTTCCTGCAGGGTATATTCTGGGCACTTGGGAGATGCTGGGATGGGGGTTCTTCAGGAAACAGGCATGAACCTTTTTTCACCACTCAGTTGAAAGTAGAAGTGTCATAAGCAGTGCCAAAGTCACAAGGAGAAGCACTTTAGTAGGCAAGAGCTCCTTTGGAAGGTTTGCCAAGTCTGGATCCTGTGGAGTCGCAGAGCTGGGCTGTGATATGGTTAGAGCCACAGGAATTGCCAAAACAGCAGGTTTGAGCCCAGCATTTGGGAGTGGTGTACAGGTTTGCAGGAATGGTTGGCGGATTGATTCAGGTACTTCAGCGTCATCTTAAACAGAACCAAGATTCACTCCGATGACAAGAAAAAGACCGGAGCCTGGGGGTGCACCACTGAACCTATCAACAAATCCTCAACAGACCAGAAACTTTCCTCGAAGAGAAACAGTGGGCTATTATGAGAGCCACTGCTGGCTCCTACTTGGATTATTGTAATTCGCTTTTGCTGAAGGTTGCAAAACCTTTTGTAAGGCTTCAAAAAATTGAGCATCATGGTGCTAGAGCTGTGATGGATGTACCTGTGAGGTACAGCCATCCTACACTGGCTATCTTAATGCCAATGACATTAGTTTAAAGCCATTACATGGCCTAACAATTACTCATCAGGATTCCACTGGTATACACTTAGAGCTTAGGCATCCAGTTGGCCAACATTTCCAAAGAAGCTGTATTGGACTACAGAAGATGAAAGGCCGTTCAATCTGCGAACACAGAAGTGTTGAGCTTCATTCCCTTTTAGATAATAAAAATGTTACTATTTAGCAAGTTTTCAAAATGTATTCTCTCTATAATCTGAGTCTGTCCTACTAAGACAGACATGCTAAAACCTACTTTGAAGAGTGGCTTATCAATTCCTCTGCCCTATATTGGCAAGCACTTTTTCCATCCAACAGAAATTCTGATAACCTAGGAAAATATTATTTTATTCTTATGTCTAGTATTAGCATCTCAGGACTTGGACATAAGAAAAACAGACAAGAGTTTTACCAGATCCAGGACTGAAATTTGTTATGTCTCTTTAATGAAATCCTTTTTACTCAACTCATCTATGGCATTTTCTCACAGCCCTATGTTAGGTCTCAAATGCTTTTACAAAAACAAAGATTCACAATTATGTGGTCTGAAGCATACAAACCTTCACACATTCAGAGATCAGAACCTTCTTGAGTCATATGAACACTCCGAAAATGGATAGCAAATGCAAATGTAGAGTTCCATTTCAGAACCACTGAAGAACATGGTGCAGAGTTTCCTGAGGCAGGTGACATCTCAAAAGTAGATCTAGTTGTAAACTATATTTCTAAAGTAAAATCTCAAACTAGTCTGACAACCGATGCACAGACCATGTCATTTTTAAGAAGAAGTGTTAGAACCTGACGAGCAAGTAACTTACCTTTGGTAACTATTTTCCTGGTGAAGACCATCTAACCAAAGATTCCCCACCTTAGAACATTCTCCAGGCTTCAGAATGAATCCAGAAAAAGTTGAGCAGTATCTCTGCGTGTCCACAGTTGTCTCAGAGTCACTGCATCAGAAGTGGTGGCACATAGCCTACATGAACGACCCCCCAGGGCACAGACAGAAGTTTCTTTCATTACTATTTCTGTGCCAAAAACCGAGAGCCATGTAAAAAACAAAGTTTTACCTGTGTACTGCATCTAGTGGGATCTTTTAGGTGAAGAGCTCAGTTCACAGAACAAGGAAGATGGGAGGGTCGGTGAAGAATATGCTGTTAGAGTCTCTATCAGGAAAATCATTAATTGTTCTTCTGATGGAGACTTCTAATCACAGATTCCTTACCTTAGAATAGATATCCAAGCAATACCTCTCTTGAGGTGGGTATGCGAACTGGCTTAAACCAAGTAGTCCTCGAGGGCTGAGTGGGCAAAATGCTTGTCTTGACATATATGATAGTCCACGCAGTAGTGCTTCATGGATGTGTGGAGTGATGGCCACATGGCAGCTTGACAGATATTCAGATAGCCTAGGCCAGAGGACTTTAAACTGGGGGGCAGCCCCCTCCACCCCCCACTGGGGCCTCCAGTGATCCGGGGGGAGGGGATCCAGTCTCTGGCCAAAAGCAGCTAACAGGGCTTTTTTTTTAAGCAGAAGCATGTTATTGCATTTAAAAAAGGTAACATTACTTAACTGCAATGTTTGAATAGGTCTATACATATTTAAACATTGCCATCTTGATAAAGTAATTGTGAAAAATTCTGAGGGGGGCCAATGATTTTTATTTTTCAACTGGGAGTGAGCAGCATTAAAAGGTTTTGAGACCACTGTCCTAGGCCCAGGTGGAATGGGCCCATGAGCCCTCAGGGGTCTACTTCTTCACTAATGCGTGCCGACTGGGCTTGAGGCCAAAATTCACAGCTAGGCACTTTCCAAAAAAAACATCAGATTTCAATGTAAAAATGTAATGTGCCCATATTGCGTTTCCTGTCACGGGCTTTAGGCCTACCCACACAAGTGAGGTACCATTTTTAATCAGGAGGCTTGGAGGAACAAAGAATAGAAGAACAAATGTTATTGCCCCTTGTTTTCTCTATATTTTTTCCTTCCAAATGTAAGACAGTGTGTAAAAAAGATGTCTGTCTGTGAAATGCCCTATAATTCACATGCTAGTATGGGGACCCCGGAATTCAGAGATGTGCAAATAACCACTGCCTCTCAACACCTTGGAGAAGTGTGGCTCAATGGTTAGAGCGGCAGACCCTGAAGCAGAGATCTGGCTCAAGACCAGGGTTCAAGTCCCGCTTCGGCAGGTCTTGGGCTCAATTCCCCTTGACCAGATAATTCTCGCCTCGGTGCCTAATCTAATTCATGGGTCCCACTCTGCAACTCTGGGCAATAGCTTGCTTAATCTCCACAACGGCCCCAACAGCGCTTGGATGCCTGGCTTCACCCTGGGGGTGCTCAGGAGTGGGTGCCTCACAGGGAAAAGCCAGGAGGGGTTCCATAGCGGTATGAGTACAGCGCCTTGAGACCCTAACGGGTGAGTAGTGCGCTATACAAGTGCTAATTTACATTTTACATTTACACCTTATCTTGTGCTCATTTTGGAAATACAAAGGTTTCCTTTATACCTCTTTTTGACTCTATATTTTACCAAATAAATTGCTGCATATGCAGTATACAATGAAAACCCATTGCAAGGTGCACCTCATTTATTGGCGTTGGGTACCTAGGGTTCTTGATGAACCTATTAACCCGATATATCCCCACAACCAGAAGAGTCCAGCAGACGTAACAATATATTGCTGTTGAAAAATCTGATATGGCAGGAAAAAGTTACAGAGTAAAATGTGGAAAGAAATGGCTGTTTTTTTTACCTCAATTTCAATATTGTTTTATTTCAGCTGTTATTTTCTGTAGGAAAACCTTTAAGGATCTACACAAATGACCCCTTGCTGAATTCAGAATGTTGTCTACTTTTCAGAAATGTTTGGCTGTCCGGGATCCAGCATTGGTTTCAGAACCATTTCTGTCACTAACTGTAAGGAGGCTAAAAGCACAAAAAATAGTAAAAATGGGGTATGTCCCACTAAAATGCCAAAATTGTGTTGAAAAATGTGGTTTTCTGATTCAAGTCTGCCTGTTCCTGAAAGCTTAGAAGATGGTGGCTGTAGCACTGCAAACTCTTTGTTGATGCAATTTTCAGGGAAAAAACACATGCTTTCTTCTGCAGCCCTTTTTTCCTGTTTTTTGCAACAAAAAAAACGAAATGTTCGCTGTATTTTGGCTAATTTCTTGGTCTCCTCCTAGGGAACCCACAAACTCTGGGTACCTCTAGAATCCCTAGGATGTTGGAAAAAAAGGACACAAATTTGTCATGGGTAGCTTATGTGGACAAAAAGTTATGAGGGCCTAAGCGCAAACTGCCCCAAGTATCCAAAAAAAGGCCTGGCACCTGAGGGGGAAAGGGCCTGGCAGCAAAGGGGTTAAATAAAAAAATAAAACACTTTGGTTAATTGCTGCCTTAGTTAAGAGCTAAACAAAACATAAATGCATGCAAAATGCAAAAAAACATAAAATTGTTTGATTAAAATACAGCTTTGGCTTCGAAAAACGTTTGACACTTTTGTTTTTTAACCTCTCAAATACAATGAGACGTTTGCCCATGCAACTCATACAGCAAAGTATGCGTGATATATGACTCTAAATCTTCGAGCCTCCATACTGAGAGAACATTCCGTTAAAAGTAGTACTGAAGACCTGATGGAACGTAAAACTGAGAATAATGCAAAGTCAATCAATAAGCTTTTTCAGCTGGTGAAGCCTACCCTTTTGGTTCCTTCTTTTTTGTGTTGCAAACGAGGCTTCACTAGTGGCCCCATTTTAGCCTTTCTTTCCCTAGGCTGTTAGTTAACGACTTTAGATGCTAGTAACTGCTTTTCTTCTTGTAACACACAAGTATGATCTACCCATGTTATTACGTAAAGCACTTTAATACCCGCCAGCAAGACCAAACTATAAAATGAAATAATAAATGTTAATTCAAACAAACATAACATGCACAAAAAAACAAAACTGTGCAGTTTCTACTACTTACTCTATGCAACGCTTTGGAGAAGTACTACTTTGATAGAATTCATCTGCATCGTAAAACTCATCTTCACTGCTGGAGTAAGAAAAGTCCGGGACTGTGTTTGGAGACAGATTCACATGGCTTGGTGTTGTTAAACTGCTACTAGGTGCAGACTGGCCACTTCCTATGAATAAAAAGTGCATGTTTGCCAAAAGTAGAAATCAACTTCAATGTGTGACTGAAAGACATTTATTAGACATCCATTTAAACAGAAACTTCAACAAATAATAGACTATTGTGCGTTAGTGAATTTTGTGGGTATGTTAGAGAAATAGATCTAAGTTATAGAAAATGTTATGTTTTGTGTGCTGGTAAGAAATTGGTTAGAACCTTGGAATAAGTCAATGGAAAAGCAAGAGGCACATAAAACAGGGGGAAGCAGAACAGACTTAGGAGATTCTTCTGAATGATTCTCACCTCAAGGGAGAGGGAGTTCCAACAAGGAGCACAATGTAAAGCAAACACTCTTCTACAATGTTGATTCATCAATGGGTGTGTGGAAACTTGACCCACACTGCTTGTTTATGGAAGGTGCTGCGGGGGTGGTTATTGATGATATATGCTCTTCAGCTTGCATGAATGCTGGGTTTTGCTGCCAAGTCTGGGACCCGCTGCAACTTATAAAATTTATATTTGGGCAAACCTGCATACAGAGAGCTGCAGGAATCAATTTACATAGTATGGCAGGTAAAATACCTTATGCTGAATAGAAGAACGACCTTTCTTAGTGCATATGTCTGAAGACCGTGTAGTACAAAGTAAGGAGGTCTAGAATACTAGGTTTATAACCAAGTAAACTGTATGTAGATGGAGAAAGCCAAGAGCAGTAGACAAACTGGAAAGGAAAAGGTGATGCATTTTGAAGCCAGTTGGCAGGATCTTTTTTCACAATACATTTGAAGTATGGATGCTGGGTTTTACTCAGTCATGTATGTGTGCATCAGACGTAATTTGGCAACTAAGCAGATTCGGACCATACAAGTATGTTTAACTGCAGCTGGGTGTTGACTTTAGGTCTTGGGAAACCTGTGTGAGCAAATAATGCCAGCCAGAGTAGAGGCTAAAATTTAAAGATAACAAGTGAAAGGGGCACTTCCTGTGCCAAACCAAACTGCTTTTGGTGTGGACCCTTTTACATTTTAAATTATTGAGCCCATCTAAGTGGAAGGTGTGAGTAAGTAGCCTCTTTCTAGCCTTGTTACCCCCACTTTTGGCCTGTTTATGAGTGTATGTCAGGGTGTTTTCACTGTCTCACTGGGATCCTGCTAGCCAGGGCCCAGTGCTCATAGTGAAGACCCTATGTTTTCAGTATGTTTGTTATGTGTCACTGGGACCCTGCTAGTCAGGACCCCAGTGCTCATAAGTTTGTGACCTATAGGTATGTGTTCCCTGTGTGATGCGTAACTGTCTCACTGAGGCTCTGCTAACCAGAACCTCAGTGGTTATGCTCTCTCTTTACAAATTGTCACTAACAGGCTAGTGACCAATTTCACCAATTCACATTGGCATACTGGAACACCCTTATAATTCCCTAGTATATGGTACTGAGGTACCCAGGGTATTGGGGTTCCAGGAGATCCCTATGGGCTGCAGCATTTCTTTTGCCACCCATAGGGAGCTCTGACAATTCTTACACAGGCCTGCCACTGCAGCCTGAGTGAAATAACGTCCACGTTATTTCACAGCCATTTACCACTGCACTTAAGTGACTTATAAGTCACCTATATGTCTAACCTTTACCTGGTAAAGGTTGGGTGCTAAGTTACTTAGTGTGTGGGCACCCTGGCACTAGCCAAGGTGCCCCCACATTGTTCAGGGCAAATTCTCCGGACTTTGTGAGTGCGGGGACACCATTACACGCGTGCACTATACATATGTCACTACATATGTATAGCGTCACAATGGTAACTCCGAACATGGCCATGTAACATGTCTAAGATCATGGAATTGTCATCCCAATGCCATTCTGGCATTGGGGAGACAATTCCATGATCCCCCGAGTCTCTAGCACAGACCCGGGTACTGCCAAACTACCTTTCCCGGGGTTTCACTGCAGCTGCTGCTGCCAACCCCCCAGACAGGTTTCTGCCCTCCTGGGGTCCAGCCAGGCTTGGCCCAGGAAGGCAGAACAAAGGACTTCCTCAGAGAGAGGGTGTTACACCCTCTCCCTTTGGAAAAAGGTGTCAGGGCTGGGGAGGAGTAGCCTCCCCCAGCCTCTGGAAATGCTTTGATGGGCACAGATGGTGCCCATCTCTGCATAAGCCAGTCTGCACCGGTTCAGGGATCCCCCAGCCCTGCTCTGGCGCGAAACTGGACAAAGGAAAGGGGAGTGACCACTTCCCTGACCTGCACCTCCCCTGGGAGGTGCCCAGAGCTCCTCCAGTGGGCTCCAGACCTCTGCCATCTTGGAAACAGAGGTGCTGCTGGCACACTGGACTGCTCTGAGTGGCCAGTGCCAGCAGGTGACGTCAGAGACTCCTTCTGATAGGCTCTTACCTGTGTTGCTAGCCTATCCTCCTTCCTAGGTAGCCAAACCTCCTTTTCTGGCTATTTAGGGTCTCTGCTTTGGGGAATTCTTTAGATAACGAATGCAAGAGCTCATCAGAGTTCCTCTGCATCTCTCGCTTCACCTTCTGCCAAGGAATCAACGCTGACTGCTCTGGACGCCTGCAAAACTGCAACAAAGTAGCAAAGACGACTACTGCAACCTTGTATCGCTGATCCGGCCGCCTTCTCAACTGTTTTCCTGGTGGTGCATGCTGTGGGGGTAGTCTGCCTCCTCTCTGCACTAGAAGCTCCGAAGAAATCTCCTGTGGGTCGACGGAATCTTCCCCCTGCAACCGCAGGCACCAAAAGACTGCATCACCGGTCCTCTGAGTCCCCTCTCAGCACGAAGAGCGTGGTCCCTGGAACTCAGCCTCCTGTCCAAGTGACTCCCACACTCCCGTGACTCTTCAGTCCAAGTTTGGTGGAAGTAAGTCCTTGCCTCCCCACGCTAGACTGCATTGCTGGGTACCGCGTGATTTGCAGCTGCTCCGGCTCCTGTGCACTCTTCCAGGATTTCCTTTGTGCACAGCCAAGCCTGGGTCCCCGACACTCTAACCTGCAGTGCACGACCTCCTGAGTTGTGACTTCAGTGAGTTCCGGTTCACTCTTCGTAGTGCCTGTTCCGGCACTTCTGCGGGTGCTGCTTGCTTCTGAGAGGGCTCCTTGTCTTGCTGGATGCCCCCTCTGTCTCCTCACGCAATTGGCGACATCCTGGTCCCTCCTGGGCCACAGCAGCATCCAAAAACCCTAACCGCGATCCTTGCAGCTAGCAAGGCTTGTTTGCGGTCTTTCTGCGTGGGAACACCTCTGCAAGCTTCTTCACGACGTGGGACATCCATCCTCCAAAGGGGGAGTTCCTAGTCCTCTTCGTTCTTGCAGAATCCACAGCTTCTACCATCCGGTGGCAGCTTCTTTGCAACCTCAGCTGGCATTTCTTGGGCATCTGCCCACTCCCGACTTGAGTGTGACTCTTGGTCTTGGTCCCCTTGTTCCACAGGTACTCTCGTCTGGAAATCCATCGTTGTTGCATTGCTGGTGTTGGTCTTCCTTGCAGAATTAGCCAATCACGACTTCTGTGCTCTCTGGGGAACTTAGGTGCACTTTACACCTACTTTTCAGGGTCTTGGGGTGGGCTATTTTTCTAACCCTCACTGTTTTCTTACAGTCCCAGCGACCCTCTACAAGCTCACATAGGTTTGGGGTCCATTCGTGGTTCGCATTCCACTTCTAGAGTATATGGTTTGTGTTGCCCCTATACCTATGTGCTCTCATTGCAATCTATTGTGACTGTACATTGCTTGCATTGCTTTTTATTGCTATTACTGCATATTTTTGGTATTGTGTACATATATCTTGTGTATATTTGCTATCCTCATACTGAGGGTACTCACTGAGATACTTTTGGCATATTGTCATAAAAATAAAGTACCTTTATTTTTAGTATATCTGTGTATTGTGTTTTCTTATGATATTGTGCATATGACACTAGTAGTATAGTGGGAGCTTTGCATGTCTCCTACTTCAGCCTAAGCTGCTCTGCTAAGCTACCCTTTTCTATCAGCCTAAGCTGCTAGACACCTCTTCTACACTAATAAGGGATACCTGGACCTGGTGCAGAGTGTAAGTACCCCTTGGTATTCACTACAAACCAGGCCTCCTACAGAAGGTCAACTTTCCAGAGAGATCGACACTAAAGATTGCCATCCTCGAGGTAAGAAATTGTTACTTGGGCTTAACTCCAGTTTTCCACCCTGTATAGTGTTATAAAATTCACAAATCGTGGCATGTCTTGACCCACGTTGGGTTCCTGGGACACTTCAACAGTTAGAAAAAGCATTAATTCTCAAACCATAAACAATGTGCAAATAAAGACAATTCTTTCCTTGTTATACACCCATTAGAACAGGTTTACCATCTACATGGAGCTCTACTGTGGCTCAAACCCTTTCCAATTATTAAAAGAAAGGGAAATAAAGTTTTTCTATGGGTATATTTTCTAATTTAATAGAACAATGTTATGTTCAATCAACCAAGATCCACCGCAATCCTAACACGCATCGCAGTGGTAGTAGTTTCCTCAGGTTTATTTTTATCAATCTAATGAATGTGGTATGACTATTTCAAAGACTTTTCCCATTCCAATGGCTTTACGGAGAAAGTGGAGGATAATTTTTTTAGAAATGTAATGAAGATGCCCATCATGGAGAACTAATGTTAGAGATAGGAAACTAGGGGCGTCATGTACCATGCCATTTTATGGTCAGTAAGACTTCGATTTGTAAAATTGGAGCTTTGCGACCGCAAAATGGCATTTTATTATTCACCAAACTCAATTAGAGCTTTGGTAATAGGTTACCGAATCGCTAATTGGTTTTGGGAATAGATACCAAATCTGTATTTTAAGGGCATCCCTTCCAAATACTGATTCCTTTGGGGATATATTAATGATTTGCAATAGAAATCCAGTTGCAAAACATTAATATTCTACAGTCTCCTCATAGAAGGTGGTACGATATTTTCAAATGGGAAGGGATACATACAGGGGACTCCTTCCCTTTGTGAATGTTCACAAAAACATTTTTTATGAGCAAGCAGTAGTCCATGAAACCAATGTCTGCTCATAAAAAAGATGTGTGTAATTTTTTTTAACGCATTCCCATTTTCATGCAACAAAAACGGGCTGCATTTAAAAAAAGAAAAATTGCTTTATTTAAAATCAATCACTGGGATGGTGGTCTGCTGACCCAAGCAAGCCACCGCACCTGTCACTGCAGCCAATTGTAGTGAGTATCAATGTAATATCTACCTTATGCATATTAGTGAGGGAGGTTGAATAGCGATCAACAGCGAATCAGCATTTTGGGACCCTACCTATTAATACACAGGCCGTTTCTTAAAATATCAATGGATTCATTAGCAGTCGGTGCAGAAATTGTGCCCACTTTCAATAAATACATTTTGTACATTCCATTTAAGGAATTGAAAATTTGTCGCAATGTACGATTCTCTAGATATAATCTTTGTACATGAGGCTCTGGATATTGTATATGTGACAGTTTTTCAACTTGACGTTCTTTTAGACTTACATGTTAAATATTATTCTGCCAATTCCTGTTTGAGCTTGGAACATTCACACAAATAAAATTGCATCTATGTGAGTCAAGCATAGGCGGAGCCATCAGGACTTACTATGACGCTGACCATAAGCCCACAGTGCTTCAATATGTGATCAACACCTTCAGATCTGTTTTCTCTTCTGCTAAGGTTTTGAGTATTACCCTACTAGCTAATACATTTTAAAAATAAATAAGTAAAAAGGCGTTGACTCCCATCTTCCACCACAGATGTTGAAGATTCACATGTAAATCTAGCATTGCTTCAAGCAGGACAGAATGCTGCAGGTAAGTAATTTGTTTCTTTTGCAGCATGATCCAATTCTGGATTCATGCACTGTGCAAGTTGTTCTATATGTAGCAGTATTATGGATACAAGAATGAGTAGTGCCAAACATTTATTTTATTACTGTCAGCCCTACAATAGCTTTCTGTTGTAAATGAAAATACTCAAAGTAATGATAACTAAATATGCAAACTGAATATCCAGTGGCTGCTGCAGAAATACTATTAATGTTAATGTTGACAGTTTAAATAAATGCTAGTGTTTCTCCCTTCTTTTTTCTGGACTGTGCCTTTGGATGTGAGTCTAGAACCGTACTGCTAACTAAAGTGATAGAGTCTTCACAGACAGTCAGTCATATTATAGTATTTTTACAGTATTTTCCCTATTCTCTTTGACTTCTGTATATCGTACACAGCGTACAATTATGCAATGCCTTCTCATCAAAAGTAATTAGAATTTGATAACCTGAAGGAATAAGAATATTTTGGTTGACTGACCAAACTAAATATATACAGAAAATTGTTAAGTCATAGCCTGACGTTTGACCTCTGTATTTGAAGCGCAGCTAATGTGACTAAATACTGAATTTAAAGGCATCTTTATCTATTGCTTGGACTTTTGTGACCCACCAGAATTTGGCTGGCGGCCCACCAGTGGGCCGCGACCCACAGTTTAGCTAACACTGATCTAGAACAGTGGTTTCCAACCTTTTTACTTCTGTGGATCCCCACTTTATTATTACTGAAACCCAGGGCCACCACTGAATTATTATTGGAATCCGGGGACCCCTACACTGAGTCATTACTGAAAGCTGGGGACCTAATCTGGTAATATTATTTAATTTTCTAAGCAGTCGTGGACCCCCATGAGGAGGCTTTGCAGACCCCCAGGGGTCCCGGACTACAGGCTGGGAACCACTCATCTAGAAGATACAGCATAAACAATGGCACTTTTTGGTAAATTTGAAAATGATAGAGTGTACACCATTTTAACTATCTTGCCCGTTTGGCAGTATAACATTTTCTTGTAGACGGCTTTATGACCTCCTTTATAAGAGTCATTCATCTTTATGACCAGGGAGCGAGCTGCCAAATGTAGGCTCTTTGGATGAGGATGAAAAACTGTTACCCCTCATGGGATTAAGATGTCTAGAGTGTTGACGATGTGACTTTGTTAATACGGTGTATGACATTACAACGCTACCAATTAACACGTGTGCCTTTAATAAACATTTTTGTTTTTAACAACACTTGCCTTTACCACACAGTTAAATATAACTGAGTTAAGTGTCATATACATACATAAGGTAAGTTATATATATATATATATATATACACACACACACATATATATATATACACACACACACACACACATATATATATATATATATATACACACACACACACATATATATATATATATATATATATATATATATATATATGTTGCATCAAAAATTTAGCCGTGCACTCCACCAGGGTGAAAATAATTCTTGAATTTTATTTGAAACAAAAAA
This sequence comes from Pleurodeles waltl, assembly GCF_031143425.1. NCBI lineage: Eukaryota > Metazoa > Chordata > Amphibia > Caudata > Salamandridae > Pleurodeles > Pleurodeles waltl. The sequence goes on from NC_090443.1 coordinate 892,229,503, forward strand.
GAACAGAACAACGCGTTTCGACCGGATGGTCTTTGTCAAGTTCAACAAACAATTAACAAAGCAAATTCCTTTTATAGTGGAATATATTAAACTGATATAGTGCATGCTGGGAGCTGTAGTTAAACAAATGTTTACATAAATTAAATACAGATTTTCAGAATTACGTGATTTTACAAACAATCTATTCATGGTGAAAATACAATCATAATTAAATTTCCATATTCTTTTATTTTTTATTTTTAAAGTTAAATATCTTGCAAACTAACTTCATTTATATATAATTTCAATCTCATATTTCCCCTGTTACCTTCATTAACTCTATACTGATATTTTAACTCAATTGTTCTAGTAATACTATTATAAAAATGTTTTATTATTGTTTAACTAGTTTCATATAAATTATCTCTTGGTGACAATTGATGTGATCTCACTTTATACTTCCATCAATCATACAACTGGTTTAAATGCTTGTGAATATTTTTTGAATCAGCGTAATATCTCAGAATTGGAACATTCAAAAATGCTACTTGATATGATCGAGATGTGTTTAAAGAATAATATTTTTATATTTAACCATGAGATATACCATCAATTATGCGGTACAGCCATGGGCATCTCCTTTTCTCCGAATTATGCCAACCTAGTGATGGGTTGGTGGGAAAGGGAAATAGCATGGAACAAACAAAATGAGGAATTTGCTGAGAAAGCATTACTATGGGTTCGTTTCATAGATGACCTTTTTATAATTTGGAATGGATCAAAAGGTGAATTTATGCAGTATTTCAATATTCTGAATAACAATGAAGTTGGTCTAAAATTCACTTATGAAACTAGTAAAACATCTATAAATTTCTTAGACATTACTATCTACGTTGAGAATAACAAGATTGAAACTACGGTGTACACGAAGGAGACCGCTTGTAATAGTGTACTACATGGTAAAAGCTTTCATCCCAAACATCTAGTAAATAGTATCCCCTTTGGGGAATTTATTAGAATGAAGAGAAATTGTTCTCATGATAGAGATCTACTAACAAAATTGGATGAAACAAATGAGAGATTTAAAACTCGAGGATATAATGAGAAGATCCTTAAGAGTAATATGAGTATTATTCAATCTAAAAAACGTGAGGAATTTTTATTTAACAAAAGAAAAGGAAAATCTGAAGAAAAAGTGCGAATGATTATGCAATACACCAAGGAAAGCACATTAATTAAAAATATTCTGTGCAAACATTGGGGAATAATAGGCAAGGATTCGGATTTGGGACCCATAATAGGTTCGAAACCCTTGTTCTCATACAAAAAGGCACCCAGTATTAAGGATATATTGGTTAAAAGTCATATTGTGTTAGAAAAAGATAGTAATTGGCTTGAGGTAGAGAACAAGGGCTTCGTTAAATGTAATTCCTGTAAAGCATGCAAAATAGGGCAATCAATGAAAAAAATCAATTTACCAAATGGGCAGGAATGGTCTATAAAACATAAAATTACATGTGAAACGAAATATGTAATTTACATAATAGAATGTCATTGTGGTCTAAAGTATATAGGAAGCACAATTTGTGCACTTAAAAAAAGAATCCTTGAACATATTAGAGCTATTACCCATAAGGATTATACATATGCGACAGCCAGACATTTACAGACACATACATCGAATGATTGGAGGACACTGAGATATTATGGCATAGATCACATCCCAGATCATGAAAGAGGAGGGGACCGAGTTAGAAAGTTAAGACAATTAGAATCGAAGTTCATAATTCGAATGAAAACTAAGGCCCCTTTAGGGATGAATAATGATGAGGAACTTTATGTTCATTTATGAATACATAACTTAAGCAGCTTACATGAACGGTGACAGTGAAATCTCTGATCGGCTAAACTCCTAAATAACAACTATCCGAAATCATCATTGTGAGCATTGGATACAAATTAAATTTGATCTCTTTTGTTTTTAGAGCAAGTTCTAATTTATATGAAACTAGTTAAACAATAATAAAACATTTTTATAATAGTATTATTAGAACAATTGAGTTAAAATATCAGTATAGAGTTAATGAAGGTAACAGGGGAAATATGAGATTGAAATTATATATAAATGAAGTTAGTTTGCAAGATATTTAACTTTAAAAATAAAAAATAAAAAATAAAAGAATATGGAAATTTAATTATGATTGTATTTTCACCATGAATAGATTGTTTGTAAAATCACGTAATTCTGAAAATCTGTATTTAATTTATGTAAACATTTGTTTAACTACAGCTCCCAGCATGCACTATATGAGTTTAATATATTCCACTATAAAAGGAACTTGCTTTGTTAATTGTTTGTTGAACTTGACAAAGACCATCCGGTCGAAACGCGTTGTTCTGTTCTTTTTTGTTTCAAATAAAATTCAAGAATTATTTTCACCCTGGTGGAGTGCACGGCTAAATTTTTGATGCAACATTTACTTTTGGGCTGGTTCACCCAGAGCTGTAGCACCGGTACTCGTTGAGCGCAGCGCCTTTCATCGAACCGCGTTGCTGTCTGATATATATATATATATATATATATATATATTTATTTTGAGGGAGATCTCCTAAACCCCCCTTTAGTTACCCTTACCCACCCAATAACCCTAAAAAGTCATACCACCCAATACCCTTACCCCTAAACCCTATAATTACCCTTACCACCCAATACCCCTACTCCCATAAACTCTAAAAACAACCCTATTACCCAATTCCATTAAACACACAACCCCCAAAAATACCCTTACCACTCAATACCTTTACCCAACTTTAAACCTTAAAAACACCCTTTCCACCCCATACCCTTACCAACCCCTAAGCCCTAAAATACCTTTAGAACCCTACACCCCTACCCAACCCTAAACCCTCAAATGTGTTTAAGTGTGTGTGTGTGTATATTGAAAATGTTACTTACCCAGTAGACATGCTTGTGAATCTGCAGCACTACATGCCACGAACAGATGTCTGCTGGGTAAGTAACATTTTCCGTTCGATGGCATGTGTAGCTGCAGATACATATGCTTTGCATAGACTGAAAAATAGTCCCCTCCCAAATTAAGCGGTGATAACCTGTAGGAGTTGGAGTAGTTTCAAATAGTGTTTTAAGCACTGATTGACCAACATTTGCTTGTTGGCAAGATAACACAGCCACACAGTAGTGTTTAGTAAATGTATGTGGTGTGGAACATGTAGCTGCTTGGCATATATCTGCCATTGGTATATTTCCTAAAAATACCATTTAATCTCTTTTCTTTCTAGTAGAATGTGCTTTAGGAGTTACTAATAGCTGTCTTTTAGCTGAAAAATAGCAAGTTTGAATACACTTTACTATCCATCTGGCTAATCCCTGTTTTGAAATAGGATTACCCTTATCAGGTTGTTGGAAAGCTACAAAAAGTTGTTTAGATTTCCTGAAATCTTTTGTTCTGTCCATTTAATACATGAGAGCTCTTTTGAGATCAAGAGTTGAAGAGCTCTTTCAGCAAGTGAATCTGGCTGTGGAAAAAAGGCTGGTAATTCTACTGAATGATTGTTGTGAAATGGTTAAAATACTTTAGGTAAGAATTTTGGGTTAGTCCTAAGTACTATTTTATTTTTTGTGAATTTGAAAGAAAGGTTCTTTTAAAGTGAATGTCTGAATTTCACTAACTCTCCTTAAGGAAGTAACTGCTATTAGGAAAGCAAGCTTCCATAAGAGAAACTGCAGAGTGCAAGAATGCATGGGTGCAAATGGTGGACCCATAAGCCTTGTGAGAACGATGTTAAGATTCCAGGCAGAAGCTGGTGGAGCTCTAGGTGGAATAATTCTTTTGAGGACTTCCATAAAAGCTTTTATGATAGGAATCCTAAAGAGAAAAGTATGCTGTCTGTTTTGCAGGTAAGAAGCAATTGCTGTTAAATGAATTTTAATAGATGAGTATGCAAGATTTGCTTTCAGTAAATGAAACAAATAACAGACAACATCCTGTACTGACGCTTTAAGTGGGTCAATGTTTTTGGGTTGACAGTAATATACAAAACGTTTCCATTTAGCGGCAACACACTGTCTGGTTGTAGGTTTGTGTGCTTCTTTTAAAATGACCATACATTCTGTTAGAAGCTGTACATATCAAAACTCTGTGACCTCAGGAGCCAAACCGCCAGGTTGAGCATACTAGGATTGGGATGCCTGATTTGACCTTCGTTTTGAGTCAATAGGTCTGGTCTGTTTGGAAGCTTGTGATGTGGTACTACAGACAGATCCAACAGTGTTGTGTACCAGTGTTGACGTGCCCACTTGGAAGCTATGAGTATCATAGTGAGGAAGGTGTGATGGATCTTGTTGACCAGAAATGGAATTAGTGGGAGAGGGGGAAAAGCGTAAGCAAATATCCCTGACCAATTGATCCATAGAGCACTGGATCGAGGGTGTGGGTACCTGGATGCGAAGTTTGGGCATTTTACGTTTTCGCTTGTTGCGAAGAGGTCTATGTGTGGTGTTCCCACATAGGGAAATACTGTTGAATCACTTTTGGGTGAATCTCCCTTTCATGTATTTGTTGCTGCATCCCGCTAGTTGGTTGTGTATCCCTGGGATACACTCTGCTAGTAGCTGAATGCGATTGTGAATTGCCCATTTCCAAATTGTCTGTGCTAGAAGGGACAACTGAGATGTGTGTGTCCCCACCTGTTTTTGCAGATAATACATTGTGGTCATGTTGTCTGTCCTTATCAACACTGTTTTGTGCGTGATCAGTGGCTGAAATGCTTTGAGATCTAGGAACACTGCTAGCAATTCCAAGTGATTTTTGTGATAAGTGTGTTGAACTGAGTCCCATTCCCCCTGTATGGTAAGGTTGTTGAGATGGGCTCCCCAACCTATCATTGCTGCACCAGTGGTGAATATGGTCTGTGGCACAGGGTCCTGAAATAGCCAGCCTTTTGATAAGTTTGTGTCATTCAACCACTGCAGAGACTTGTAAGTTTGGCAAACCAACAACAGTAGATCGTGAAGTTGACCCTGTGCCTGAGACCATTGTTGCGAGAGACAATGTTGTAGGGGGTCCCATGTTTAGATGTGCATTGGGTACTATTACTATGCACAATGCCATAATTCCCAACAGTTTCAGGATAAACCTTACTGGGTAAGTGTGATGTTTTGTAGATGAGATATGAGATTGTGGAAAGGTTGAATTCTCTGTGGGTTTGGGTACGCTAATGCTGATTGAGTGTTCAGAAGTGCTCCCAGATAGGGCTGTATTTGCGCTGGTTGCAGATGAGTTTTTTGGTAATTGATTGTGAACCCTAGACTGTGTAGGGTATCAACTGTTTATTGTGTGTGCTGTTGACAGGTTTGTATGCTGCTGGGTTTTATGAGCCAGTCGTCCAGGTAGGGAAAGACATGTATATGTTGTCTTCTGAGGTATGCTGCAACCACTGTGAGGCATTTGGTGAACACACTTGGTGCTGTTGTTACTCCAAAGGGTAGCACTTTCAACTGGTAGTGTTTGCCTGCTATCACAAATCTTAGGTATTTGTTATGTGCTGGATGTATGGGAATGTGGAAGTAAGCATCTTTTAGATCTAATGCTGTCATGTCTTGTTTTTGTAGTAGTGGAATGACATCCTGAAGAGTGACCACATGGAAATGCTCTGAAAGGATGTACTGATTGAGGGGTCTGAGATTCAGGATTGGTCTGAGAGTACCATCCTTTTTTGGTATAAGGAAGTACAGAGAATATACTCCTGGCCCTTGTTGAGGTATAGATACCATTTCTATTGCACCTTTGAGTAGAAGTGATTGTACTCCTTGTTTTCACAAATTTAGGAGTTCCAGCGAAAGCCTGTGCAAGCGCGGGGGAATGTTTGGTGGAGTAGAGATGAGTTCTAGGCAATAACCATTTTGGATAATTGACAGCAGCCATTGATCTGTTTCAATGTTGTGCCGCTGTTGGTAGAAAGTTTCCAGTCGTCCTCCCGCAGGAGATGTATACTCTGTGGGGATGCTCAGAAAGTCACTGGTTAGTTGAGGTGGAGGCACCTCTTGTGGTGGTTGATTTATCTCTACCTAATAAAGTTGTTTCCCTTATAAGATCCTCTGAAAGAACCTCTGGTGTAAAATTGTTGTCCTTGCTTTTGTTGGGATGTGGGTGGCTCTAAGTTTGATGGTTTAAAACAACCTCTGAACTGGGGCCTACAAAAGGTTCCCTGAGCAGGTGTAGTATACAGGGCACACATAGCCTTAGCTGTCTCAGAGTCTTTCTTTAATTTCTCTCTGGTGGTATCCACCTGTGGGCCAAATAAGTGCTGTTTATCAAAAGGCATATTGAGTACTGCCTATTGTATCTCAGGTTTGAACCCTGAATGTTCTTAACCATGTGTGCCTTCTGATAACCACACTGGTGTTAATACCCCTTGCTGCAGTGCCTGCTGCATCTAAGGCAGATCTAATTTGATTGTTAGAGACAGCCTGGCCCTCTGTAACTATCTGCTGTGCCCTTTTTTGGTGTTCTGGTGGCAGGTACTGTAAGAACTCCTCCATGATCCCAATGAGCGCTATCATATCTTCTAATAGAGCTTGAGAGTTTGCAATTTTCCAGTGATTAGCAGCTTCAGTTGCTACTCTCTTCCCTGCTGCATCAAACATGTGACTCTCCTTATCTGGGGGAGGAGCATCCCCTGTGGACTGGCTACTTGCCCTTTTCCTCACTGCACTAACAATAGAGTCAGGTGGTAATTGTTGTGTGATGAAAAGCAGATCTGAAGGTGCAGGCTTGTAAGTTTTGTCCACCCTTGGGTGTAATAATCCTAGCCTTCACTGGCTCCTTAAAAATGTTGTGTTGCCATTTTAGCTATAGCTCCATGCACGTTATTTTAACACACTAGGCCAAGCCGCTGTGCACTTTAACCTAGATATCTTTTATTCTGCTTTACTTATTATTGTTACAATAGCCACTTTTACGGACTTGTTTTATTTTCATCTAACTGTTTTGCCTAGGCCAGCACTCTGTTCTCAAACAAGACATTCTTGCTCACTCTGTGCTTCTTCCAAGGCTACAGCACAGTACATTGCCGGTGAACGTGGTAGAAGTTTAGGCTCCAGCATTCGGAGAAAACACACATCCTTACGTAGGGACATTTTCTCAGAACATCAGCTGTGTTGTTATAAAAACACTTCCTTGTCCCTTACACGCTAGAGGGAGATTCCAGCCAGAGAACCATGACTGTATGCCGATTGCTTCGCTACAGATGCTAAAGCAGACTGCAGGCCTTTGCTCAGGTATGGGGGATGATGCTTTCCCAGGGAACCTGAAGGGCAGAATTAGAGCTTAACATGCTGTGCTCTATTATAGCCTAGGTAGGAGTTAGTCTATTGACCATAGTGGCAATATGATAGAGTTATTTCTATGCTTCACTCTCCTAGTCACAATTTTAATATTGTTATATTGTGTTGTCCTAGTTATTGCAGCTTACAAATTGCTATCTAAGATGCAGTTGTTTTATTAAAAATTTTATTGAAACATATACTGCCTCTGTTTTTCATTTATATATGAGACCAAGGTAACTGAGAGAAACGGATGAGACCTGAGTGACAACGGCTTCCCTGAGAAACTAAGTATGTCATGCGCTCGGCTGCCCATTCATCCCTATCCTTGGCTAGAGATGAGGCACTTCTAGTTAGCCGGAGCAAAACCCGGATTGGAGCGACAGGTGTCACCCGCAGTGGGTTAGACTTAGTCTCCCACTCCGCGGGCGATTCTGCCACTCAAAATCCAGTAGTCTCATTAGAATAATGAGAGCCTACCTGACATGGCGCCGCCAACGTTTGGTCAGGCTCTAATTTTAGGGTCCTCCGGAGTATCTCTGTCTCATTATATACAATGATGCCTAAATACTGTATACGGAGACGTCCGTGGTACTGAGGATTTCCACTCCAGCTACGTAGGCTGTCCTATCTGAGGCTGGAGGTTGTTCAAGCTTTAACTTTAAAAGGAAAAAACCCTATTTGGTGTGCCTTCTCTGAACATATCGTCCATCTAGGATGGCGAATCCACAGCAGATAGCAATAGCTGTTAATATGAGACAACCTTTGACTGCACACTTACTAGCAAATGGCCTAACGGCCGGGGGAGGGTGGGGGAGGGAGGTGGGATCAGTCACATTTGTAGTGGACGCCCATCCAGCTTACAGAACAGAACTCTTCTATTCTTGGGTCACATTTCCAGCAGTTGATGGGAACACAAACACATTTGATCACTATACACATGCAAACGCACCTGGACAATACAGGGCATATGCATATTTGGAAATACCATTATCTTATCAAGAACATAATAATTGGCTTGATGGTGCCCTACCCCACAAAATATTACCAGTAAGGTTAGGTCCTTTAAGTAATGACGGTCCTACTTGGCCTGGCCTGGCCTTATTGGCCACCTATACACCACATCCTGCAATAGCGAATTTATCAGTAGCTGAGGTTCGTATCTTATATACTAAATTAACAGCGACATATAGATGATTAGTACAGTCTGTGAAGCAAACATTAAATACAAACCCAGCATGTGCTGCTCTAGCACAATAACATGCAGTCACGCCAGGTATAAACCCTGCGACTGTACATTCGATTATGGGTAAAGTACCCACCAAACGAGAGGAAATCCGTTTTGGTTAGCACAAAAAATAAATGCGCAGGAAGCAGTATTTCCCCATACAGGACCTCAGGATAAACATAGAATTCTAACGATGTGCTTGCCATTTGGGATGGTCAGTACAGTAGTTAACTGTAATACTTGGGGAACGGTATTTGCTGCGCTCTATACAACCGCACACGGTACACCGACACTTGCCAATTTGCCGGAAGTGTTGAAACAAATTCAAGATGAATACGGGGCTACCCCGGCCCTGGACTTGGGGATGCAACTAATGGGCAATTTTGCCACAGGATCCTCAATTATTTTAAGTAATCTTAAAGGGGAAACAGTCGCACTAGCGGTGCTCATATGGCTCCGTGACGTTCCTCAAAAGGATCAGGAATGCGAGCTGCCGAAGATTATCGCAGAGACCTATTCTAGCATTGGTTGAGATAGTTTAGGGGCCAGACCAACTAAACCACAATTTCAGGGCAAATCTAACAAAGATTTTTCCAAGCAAACTCCTGAGGGTAATAAGAAACGCTGGGGTAAAAAACAACAAACTCCTAAAAAAAGAGAGGGGAGAATCTCCATGTATGGAGACCCCACGGAATAGATATAATCTTAGAAATAGAAATAATATCAAAACGCCCGATAGATATGAATATACTGATACACGCCAAACTCGTTCCTTTCAGGACTCATCAGAAAAACAAAATTAGAGAGGTGGGCAATAAGAGCGGAGATCAGAGTACGTGAAACCGAGACAGGAATCACAACGCTCATCGGAGGTTTCTGTTAAAAAGGAAGAGAAACCTGCCCAACAAACACCCCAATTCAAAAAGAAAAAAGTGGTAGCAGTCGCAGACCGACATGCCACTCAGGAAGAGGGACCTCTTGAAGAACAGGAAGTGGGAATTAGCACTGCTAGACAGCGCAGCAGAGATCATAATAGTTTGCTGGAGTCTTCTAGAGCATCTGGAGGTGAAAGCAACTGATGACTTTATACAAGTAGAAACTGCAGACATGTGTGTCTCCACGCCTGATAAGGTGTACAAAGTAACGCTACAGTTAAAAGGAGACATTGAGCGCATAATAGATGCAATCTTTTGGGATCGCGTAGTAAACATATATGATGTTTTGATGGTCGAACAAGATTGGCCACCTGAATTTGTCGGTAGATGCCCATATGGAGAAGACGTTATTAAACGTTCTTTCCCGCCCCTTGTGCCACAGGAACTCGCTGAATCCTATGCCATTGATTGGGCTTTGAAAGAGGCACCTGCGTTATATCGCAATCACGTAAGATGGAATAAAGAATCCCCCTACCATGTAATTCCTATTAAAAATCAACCACAACCTCAGTATCCAATAAAACATGATGCAAAAGCACCTGTAAGGGAAATACTCACGCAATTAGAGTACCAGGGCGTGATTGAACCCTGTGTCTCCCCAATGAATAATCCATTATTCCCAGTAGCTAAACCAGACCATTCATACAGAATGGTCTTATTAGACTACAGACACTTAAACAGTCACACACAGACATATGCTGTACAAAACTCACATAGCACAGCACTAATGAACAATATAGTGGGTAAAAAAACGAAAAACAACACTGGACATTTCCAAAGGTTTCTTCTGCCAGAATATGGTGCCTGAGAGTAGAGACTTAACAAGTTTCAGTGCACTAGGCTCCCAGAAAAAAATCTGTTGTTTTACCTCAGGGGTATAAGAACAGCCCAGGACTGTTTTCAGCTCGTGTTACTGCAATTTTGCACGAGATTGACCCTGAAGCATTGTCCTAGGTAGATGATATTTATCTTACGGATGATGAATTGCTACAACATTTAAGACGGGTAGCCCGCATTTTTGTCGGATTTGCTGAATTTGCTACGAATTCAACTTTATAAAAACAAAAATTGCCTTCCTCAGTGTCCTGTTCCTGGGATATGAGCTATCGAGTGAAGGAAAGAGCCTAGCGCCACAATTATTAGAAAAATACGCACAACTACAACCTCCAAACACGATAAAAAAACTCCAGTCTCTATTGGGTTTCCTAAATTTTGGCAGAATTTATATTCCAGATTATGCTTCTTGCATAAAACCTTTATATGATTTGATACGTCCTGATTTTTCAAGTAAATTTTAGACAATTGAATATACATGCATTCTTAGATAACTGCAGACAGACATGCTTGCAGCACAACATCTACACACAAGGGACAACAAAACACATTTGATCATCACAGTAATTGCTGGTGCCATCAGTTTCACCTATGTGACATTTAATGAAGGTGAGACTGTCCCAATTGCATACAAATCACACTTGTACTCAGCAGGAGAACAACACTTTGCTCCCACTGCGAAAAAACTCACTGCTGTACAGATGGCTGTCATTAAAGAAAGACCTCTAGCCCAAGGTAAACGCATTATTGTCATTTCTCCAATCCCACCGCTGGAGGCTGCTACAAAAACCAGCATTCCAAACACAAAAGCATTACATCCACGCTGGATACAATGGGCCACGTCTTTGACACCCACTGATGTAGACTACATTTTTGACCCAAAATTACAAACTCAAGAATTTTTGCAGTATGAACTAGAATACCCAGTTCCAGAAACACATTGCCTATCGAACAATATCAATATCATAGAGTCATGTATACCGATGGCTCTGCACAACCTGCAATTGGCACAAAGCACCAATATTCTGCTGCTTGCGCAGTTGTAAGTGGGTATATGGAGGACAATACATTTTGTCCCTTACATACATTTACGCAAACCCTAGGGGATTGCACAGCACAATTGGCAGAGCTAAAAGCTCTGTTGATGGCACTGGAACATACGGATCCTGCACAGCCAACGCTGATTGTTTGTGATTACTGGCGCCAGAATGGTCAAGTTTGTTGAGATAACTGTATTTGTTTGCAGCTATTGCTGCCTTTACATGCTTTGCAAGATCCAAATATATATAAAAACCTTGTATCGATGTCTGTCTACAACTTTTTTCAGAGTATAACAAACTAGTGCAGAGCTTGTCTTTAAGGGAGGTACATCTCCTAAACGTGATTTGAGGTTTCTGCCCAATAACACCTACCAAATGCTCCTCCATTCTTAATATGTCCCAAAATCTGTTAAAACTGCATCTTATCTCCCCTGCTTGATTATGAAAATTTGTAATAAATCTTACAGGCTGACTTTCATCAACTTTATCTGTAACCCGGGAGATTAGTAATTTTTCACGATCCAATGACAACACTTACGCGCATTTTCAATAAGGTTCTTGGGATAACCTCTCTCAAGGAATTATTACTCATGATTTTTGCTTCAAGAAAGAAATCTTTGTCATCACTACAATTTCTTTTAGCTCTGAGTAATTCTCCATAAGGGATACTCCATATAAGATTAGTGGGATGACAGCTTTTGGCATGGAGCAGACTATTCCCAGCTGTTTTCTTCCGAAACAATGTACTTACTAATCTCATATCTCTGACCTCCAACTTTAGATCTAAAAATTCTATTTCAGATCGATGTATATGGGCCGTAAATTTCAGATTTAACTGATTTTCATTCAGTTGTTTCACAAAATCAAATTTCTCATTCTCACTGCCATTCCAAATACAAAAAATGTCATCAATGAACCGAACACAAAGAACAGCGTGTTCGTCAAACAGACAGGTATTATACACTACCTGCTCCTCCCACCAGCCCAGATCAGCAAGTTTTGTTAGTCCACTGTTTATGTTTCCAGGGAAAGCGGTATTTAATTAGTAAGTGAAAATAGCACCGTTGTAACCTGTGAACAAGAGGTGGAGGCTCCAAAACGCGTCAAGGTTTTTCTTTGCTGGACTTGAAATAAACACACTGGTGTTCAAAAAGTCGTGGTATGTTGTTTTGATAACGCTGTGTTCCGTGTGTTCTGGCAACGTGTTGCATTGAGATATATATATATATATATATATATGGAAAATGTCACTTACCCAGTGTACATCTGTTCGTGGCATGTTGCGCTGCAGATTCACATGCTGTGCACTGTTCCTGCCATCTAGTGTTGGGCTCGGAGTGTTACAAGTTGTTTTTCTTCGAAGAAGTCTTTTCGAGTCACGGGACCGAGTGACTCCTCCCTTTCGGCTCCATTGCGCATGGGCGTCGACTCCATCTTAGATTGTTTTCCCCGCAGAGGGTGAGGTAGGAGTTGTTAAAGTAAGGATACTAGAGATGCCCATACAGTGGAGTAAATGTGTATGTACATATTGTCTTAAAGTTAAAATTATTTACATATATACACTTTGAATGCAACTAAAATGGCTACAGGCTCCGGGGAGGTGGGAGGGCGCATGTGAATCTGCAGCGCAACATGCCACAAACAGATGTACACTGGGTAAGTGACATTTTCCGTTCGATGGCATGTGTAGCTGCAGATACACATGCTGTGCATAGACTACAAAGCAGTAATCTCCCCAAAAGCGGTGGTTAGCCTGAAGGAGTTGAAGTTGTCTGAAATAATGTTCTTAGTACAGCCTGTCCTACTGTGGCTTGTTGTGCTGCTAACACATCTACACAGTAATGCTTAGTAAATGTATGAGGCGTAGACCAAGTGGCTGCCTTACAAATTTCTCTCATTGGTACATTACCAAGAAAAGCCATTGTGGCGCCTTTCTTTCTAGTGGAGTGTGCCCTTGGAGTAATGGGTAATTCTCTTTTTGCTTTAAGGTAACAGGTTTGTTTGCATTTGACAATCCATCTGGCAATGCCCTGTTTGGATATGGGTTACCTGCATGTGGTTTTTGGAAAGCTATTAACAATTGTTTTGTTTTCCGAAATTGTTTTGTTCTGTCAATGTAATACATTAGCGCTCTTTTTATGTCTAACGCATGTAATGCCCTTTCTGCTACATAGTCTGGCTGTGGGAAGAAGACTGGGAGCTCTATCGTTTGATTTAGATGAAACTGTGAGATGACTTTTGGTAAGAATTGTGGATTTGTACGAAGAACCACCTTATTTTTATGTATTTGTATAAAGGGTTCTTGAGTAGTAAACGCCTGTATTTCACTAACTCTTCTAAGTGAAGTGATGGCTATTAGAAAGGCTACTTTCCAAGTTAAAAATTGGATTTGACAAGAATGCATGGGTTCAAATGGTGGGCCCATGAGTCGTGTTAACACAATATTAAGATTCCACAACGGCACTAGTGGTGTCCTTTTGGGGTATGATTCTTTTTAGTCCTTCCATAAAGGCTTTAATAACTGGGATTCTAAAAAGCGATTTTGTATGTTTAATCTGCAGATAAGCAGATATTGCAGTGAGATGTATCTTAATGGAAGAGAAGGCTATATTGGACTTTTGTTAGTGTAGTAAGTAACTTACAATGTTTTGTGTGGAGGCGTCTAGTGGCGTAATCTGATTAGCCTGGCAGTAACAAACAAATCTTTTCCATTTGTTAGCATTAAAATGTGTGGTTGTGGGTTTTCTTGCTTGTTTAATGACCTCCATACATTCTTTAGAAAGGTTTAGATAACCAAATTCTAAGACTTCAGGAGCCAGATTGCTAGGTTGAGCGATGCTGGATTCGGGTGTCTGATCTGTTGTTTGTGTTGTGTTAACAGATCTGGTCTGTTTGGTAGATTGATGTGGGGTACCACAGATAGGTCCAACAGTGTGGTGTACCACGGTTGGCGAGCCCACGTTGGTGCTATAAGTATTAGTTTGAGTTTGTTTTGACTCACTTTGTTGACCAGATAAGGAATGAGCGGGAGAGGGGGGAAAGCGTAAGCAAATATCCCTGACCAGCTGATCCATAGAGCATTGCCCTTGGACTGAGGGTGTGGTTACCTGGACGCAAAGTTTTGTCATTTTGCGTATTATTTTGTTACAAATAGATCTATGTTTGATGTCCCCCAGCGATCGAAGTGATCCTGTAGAATCTTGGGATGTATTTCCCATTCGTGAGTTTGCTGTTGATCTCGACTGAGAATGGCGGCTAACTGATTTTGAATGCCTGGTATGTATTGTGCTATCAGGCGAATGTTGTTGTGAACTGCCCAATGCCAAATTTCCTGTGCTTAGAGACACAGCTGTGACGAGTGTGTCCCCCCCGTTTGTTTAGATAATACATTGTTGTCATATTGTCTATCTTGACAAGAATGTATTTGTGGGATAGAAGTGGCTGAAACGCTTTTAATGCTAGAAATACTGCTAGCAGTTCCAAGTGATTTATGTGAAATAGTTTTTGTTGATTGTCCCATTGACCTTGTATGCTGTGATTGTTGAGGTGTGCTCCCCACCCAACCATGGAAGCGTCTGTTGTAATAATGGCGTGAGGCACTGGGTCTTGAAAAGGCCGCCCTTTGTTTAAATTTATAGGGTTCCACCACTGAAGCGAAGAGTGTGTTTGGCGGTCTATCAACAGTAGATTTTGTAGCTGACCCTGTGCCTGCGTCCATTGTTTTGTTAGACACTGTTGTAAGGGTCGCATTTGTAGTCTTGCGTCTGGGACAATAGCTATGCATGAGGACATCATGCCTAGTAGTTTCATCACAAACCTTACCGTGTATTGTTGGTTTGGTTGTATGCTTGATCTTACATTTTGGAACGACTGTACTCTTTGTGGACTTGGAGTGGCAATTGCTCTTTGTGTGTTGAGTGTTGCTCCCAAGTATTGTTGTATTTGGGATGGTTGTAGATGTAATTTTTGGTAATTTACAGAAAACCCTAGTTTGTGTAGCGTATCTATGACGTATTGCGTGTGAGATTGACATTGTTGCTGAGTGTTGGCTTTTATTAGCCAATCGTCCAAATATGGGAATACGTGCATGTGCCGTCTCCTTATATGAGCTGCTACTACTGCTAGGAATTTTGTAAATACTCTGGGGGCTGTTATTCCGAACGGTAGCACTTTGAATTGATAATGTTTGCCTTGTATTACAAACCTGAGGTATTTTCTGTGAGACGGATGGACGGGTATGTGAAAATACGCATCCTTGAGATCCAGTGTTGTCACATATTCCCCTCTTTTTAATAAGGGAACTACATCCTGAAGTGTTACCATGTGGAAATGATCTGATTTGATGAAGAGATTCAGTGTTCTGAGATCTAAAATAGGCCGTAATGTTTTGTCCTTTTTTGGAATAAGGAAATACAGGGAGTAAACGCCTGTTCCTTTCTGTTGATAGGATACTAGCGTTATGGCTTGTTTTTGTAGCAGTGCTTGGACCTCTGTAAGTAATAGGTCTAAGTGTTGTGGAGACAATCTGTGTGGTTTTGGAGGAACATCTGGAGGGAATGTTGTGAATTCTATGCAATAACCATGTTGGATAATTGATAGGACCCACGTGTCTGTTGTAATGTGTGTCCAATTGTGGTAGTATTTAGTTACCCTCCCCCCCACTGGTGACAAGTGTTGGGGTAGTGTGACATTAAAGTCACTGTTTGCTAGGGCTTGGTTTGGCGGGCTGGAATTTCCCTCTTCCTCTTGGGAATTGTCCTCTATAGGAGCCACGAAACCCCCCTCTTTGGTATTGTGACTGGTAGGTGGGTTTTGTTTGGGAGGTGGATGGTACAGATGTTTGCTGTCGAACCCCCCCCCCTATACTGTGGTTTCCTAAATGTGCCTCTGTACTGTGGGGAGTAGAGCGCCCCATGGCTTTGGCCGTGTCTGTGTCTTTTTTCATCTTCAACAAATGTTGGGCTCGGAGTGTTACAAGTTGTTTTTCTTCAAAGAAGTATTTTTGGAGTCATGGGATCAAGTGACTCCTCCTCTCGGCTACAGTGCGCATGGGCATCGACTCCATTGTTAGATTGTTTTTCCCGCAAACGGTCAAGGAAGGCGTGATAGAGTATAAGAATACAAAGAGATGTTCATGCAAATGTAAATGTATTTGCATATGTACAAATGTTAAACTTAAACAACTACAGGCCTCTGAATCTGCAGCACTACATGCCACGAACAGATGTGCACTGGGTAAGCAACATTTTCCATTCAATGGCATGTGTAGCTGCAGATACACATGCTATGCATAGACTACAAAGCAGTTAGTCCTCCCAAAAAAGCGGTGGCTAGCCTGTAGGAGTTGAAGTTGTTTGAAATAGTGTTCTTAAGGCAGCTTGGCCTACAGTGGCTTGTTGCTGTGAACAAACATCAACACAGTAGTGTTTTGTAAATGTATGAGGAGTTGACCATGTGACTGCTTTACATACATCAACCATTGGAATATTCCCTAAGAATGTCATTGATGCACTTTTCTTTTTTGCAGAATGTGCTCTAGGAGTAATCAAAAGTTGTCTTTTTGCTTTGATGTAGCATGTTTGTATGCATCTAACAATCTATCTTGCTAAACCTTGTTTTGATATAGGATTGCCTTTATGTGGTTGTTGGAAAGCAACAAAAAGTTGTTTTATTTCCCTAAAATCTTTGGTTCTGTCTATATAGTACATAAGAGCTCTTTTGAGATCTAGGGTATGAAGAGCTCTTTCTGCCACAGAGTCTGGCTGTGGAAAGAAGAATGGCAATTCTACTGCTTGGTTGATGTAAAAAAGAGATACTACCATTAGTAGAAATGTTGGATTTGTTCTAAGTAAAACTTTATGTTTGTGCACTTGGAAAAAAGGTTCCTCTAGAGTGAATGCTTGTATTTCATTAACTCTTCTTAAAGAAGTAATAGCACAAGGAAAGCGACCTTCCATGCCAAGTATTGAATTTGACAAGAGTGCATGGGTTCAAAAGGTGGTCCCATGAGTCTGGTAAGTACGATATTTAAATTCCATGATGGAACAGGTGGTGTTCTAGGTGGAATAATGCATTTTAATCCTTCCATGAAGGCTTTAATAACAGGAATTCTTAACAGACAATTATGTTGAATATTCTGTAAGTATGCAGATATTGCCGTGAGGTGTATTTTGATGGATGAGAAAGCCAAATTTGACTTTGGAAATGAAGTAAATAACATACAATATCTTGTATGGATGCTGTAAGTGGGTCAGTGTTTTTAGATTGACAGTAGTATACAAATCTTTTCCACTTGTTTGCGTAGCATTGTCTAGTACTAGGTTTACATGCTTGTTTAATTACCTCCATACATTCTGGTGGAAGTTTTAGGTAACCAAATTCTAGGCCTTCAGGAACCAAATCGCTAGATTGAGAGCATTGGGATTTGGATGCCTGATTTGACCTTTGTTCTGGGTTAACAAATCTGGTCTGTTTGGGAGTCTGGAATGGGGCACTACAGACAAATCTAGGAATGTTGTGTACCCATGCTGATGTGCCCATGTTGGTACTATTAGAATCATGGTAAGGGATGTTTGACACAGTTTGCTGACCAGAAAGGGAAGGAGTGGGAGAGGGGGAAAAGCGTAAGCAAATATCCCTGACCAATTGATCCATAGAGCATTGCCCTTGGACAGAGGATGTGGGTGTCTGGATGTGAACTTTAGGCATTTTGCGTTTTCACTCGTTGCAAATAGGTCTACCTCTGGTGTTCCCCACTTTTGAAAGTACTTTTGAAGTACTTGGGAGCGAATCTCCCATTCGTGTGTTTGTTTGTGATTTCTGCTGAGGAGATCTGCCAGCTGATTATCTATCCCTGGAATGTATTGTGCTAATAGATGAATGTGATTGTGAATTGCCCATTTCCATATTGTTTGGGCTAGGAGGGACAGCTGATATGAGTGTGTCCTGCCCTGTTTGTGGCGGTAATACATGGTTGTCATGTTGTCTGTTTTTATGAGAACAGTCTTCTGTTTGAGAAGAGGTTGAAACACGTTTACAGCTAGAAATACAGCTTATAGTTCTAGGTGGTTTATATGAAGCTGTTTCTGTTGTGCATCTCATTGCCCTTGAATAGTCTGATTGTTGAGCTGAGCTCCCCAACCGATCATTAATGCACCTGTTGTGATTATGGTCTGAGGCACAGGATCCTGGAATGACCGCCCCTTCATTAGATTGTTACGATTCCACCATTGAAGGGACATATGTGTTTGGCGGTCCATCAACACTAGATCCTGAAGTTGACTTGTGCCTGAGACCAATGGCAACAGCTTGAACTGGTAATGTTTTCCTGCTATGACAATCCTGAGGTATTTTCTGTGAGCTGGATGGATGGGTATGTGGACATATGCATCTTTGAGGTCTAAAGCAGTCATGTAATCCTGTTTTTGTAGTAGTGGAATAACATCTTGCAGAGTTACCATGTGAAAATGTCTGACAGGATGTATAGATTGAGGGGCCTGAGGTCCAAGATGGGCCGGAGAGTGCCGTCTTTTTTAGGAATGAGTAAGTATAGTGAGTATACTCCTGTTCCTTGTTGAGAATGTGGGACTAATTCTATTGCTTGTTTTAACAGTAGAGATTGTACGTCTTGTTGCAACAGAACAGTGTGTTCCGGGGACAACCTGTGGTATCTTGGTGGAATGTTTGAGGGGTGGAGATTAATTCTTGGCAATAGCCATTGCGAATAATTGATAATACCTAATTGTCTGTGGTGATATTTTGCCAATGAGAGTGGAACTGCTGTAGTCTTCCCCCTCCCCCCAGGAGAAGTGGGGAGTGGAAGGGTGGAAAGGAAGTCACTGTTAAGGTTGTGTTGTGGTTTGCTTTGAGGTTTGAAATTTACCTCTACTTCTTAAATATTGTCCTCTTTAGGTCCCTCTAAACCCCTCTCTCCGTATTGGGTTTGTTGTCCCCGTTTTGTTTGGGAGGTGGAAGCCTCAGAGGATTGTGATGTAAACCCTCCTCTAAACTGTGGTCTGCGAAAGGAGTCCTTCCTCAGTTTTTCAATAGTAGTGTCTACTTCTGGACCAAATAGATGTTTCTTGTCAAAAGGCAAATTAAGTATTGCCTGCTGAATTTCTGGTTGAATACCAGAGGAGCATAGCCATGCATGTCTTCTAATTGTGATGATGGTATTGACACTCCTTGCAGCTGTATCAGCAGCATCAAGGGCAGATCTTATTTGGTTATTGCTGATAGCTTGCCCCTCTTCTACCACCTATTGTGCTCTTTTTTGATGCTCCTTCAGGAGATGCTGTGTAAGATTTTGCATTTCATCCCAATGTGCCCTGTCATACCTGGCTAGAAGTGCCTGAGAATTGGCAATTCTTCATTGGTTTGCTGCTTGTGTGGCAACTCTCTTCCCAGCTGCATCAAAGTTTCTACTTTCCTTATCAGGAGGAGGTGCGTCTCAAAATAACTGGCTGTTTGCCCTTTTCCTTGCCGCACTGACTACTACTGAGTCTGGAGGGACCTGATGAGTGATATAGTCCGGGTCAGTAGGAGTAGGCTTATACTTTTTATCAATTCTAAGGGTGAAGATCCTAGCTTTGACAGGCTCATTAAAATTTGGTCTGCATGTTTAACCATTCCCGGTAACATTGGGAGACCCTGGTATCTGGCATGAGTAGAAGACAGTGTGTTAAATAAAAAGTCTTCTTCCAGTGGTTCAGAATGCATAACCACTCCGTGGTAAGCTGCTGTCCTAGATATTACTTGGGTGTAGGCAGTAGTGTCTTCTGGAGAAGGTTTAGATGGGTAAGGGTCTGGATCATTGTTCGGGATGGGATCAGGGTCATAGAGATGCCATAGGTCTACTGTATCTCCATGTGAGTATAATGAATGTGTTGGAGAAGGCAATGGTGCTGGACTATTTTAAGGTGAGAAAGAAAGCTGCGGAGAGTGAGAAAGAGAAATATGGAGAGTTGCTGGTTTTTCCTTTTGTTTCTGCACTTTTGCTGGTGGTTGAACAGAGTCCAATTTCTCTTGGAAAGCCAGCTTCCTTTTGGTTTTTAAAGGAGGTGCAGTGATGATTCGTCCTGTCTCCTTTTGTATATGGATTCTCGATTGTCTCTCATCCATAACCTCTAGTATTGGTTCAATCTCAGTCTCTTCTTCTGAAGTCTTATGAGATTCCATCATGGGCTTTGAGATTTACTTTAATTTTCTCAAAAGTCCCTGTTCCTATGTATATGAGGAATTTTTCGGCTCCAAGGTGTGTATCTTTTTCGCTCCCGAAAAAGTAGTCGGATGTCTCGGCTCCGAAACTGATTGCCAAATTTTCGACTCCAAGGAATGGGGTCTT
Organism: Pleurodeles waltl; assembly: GCF_031143425.1. Classification (NCBI taxonomy): domain Eukaryota; kingdom Metazoa; phylum Chordata; class Amphibia; order Caudata; family Salamandridae; genus Pleurodeles; species Pleurodeles waltl. The sequence goes on from NC_090443.1 coordinate 892,250,207, forward strand.
TTACTGGAGTCTGAAGTGGAGGTTTTAATCAATTTACTCGACTCCGAGGTGGACGGAGGAGTGGCCTTTTTCAGCGCCGACCCCAAAGGTTGATCACCAACAGTCTTTTTCCAGGCCAAACCATGACCTTCCGGCAGTGGTGTACCCAAAGCCTTCAAATGTTTTTTTTTTGCAGTGGTATAGGGGCAGACGTACTCACCTGCTAGCCAGCTGAGATGGGTCTGTCGTCTTCCGATTCCTGTTCAGAGTCTGTGTCTCGGATGGAGACTGCTGACTGCACCTGCTCTTCCTCCATGACGTTGAGATGTTTGGTGCTTTTCGATGCCATTTCGAGTCTTCGGGCTCTGCGATCTCTCAGGGTCTTCTTTGATCGAAATGATCAACAGGCCTCACAATAAGGCACAAATTACAAAACAAGTGTTGGTCTGTATAGGGGTACTTCGCGTGGCACCGAGGGCAGAATCAGAATGCCACGCGGTAGGCCCGAAAATGCCCGAGTTGCCCAAAGGACGAGATGAAGGTTTCAACAGTTCTACCGGTTCGTTGCTAGATGGGAAATGCGATCGAAACAATACTGATGAATAAGTAGGTTTTCTGAAGTTTTCCAAATCGAAATCTCGGAGCGAGAGGAATCACGTCTGAACCCGACTGCGGAAAGAAAACAATCTAACAATGGAGTCGATGCCCATGCGCACTGTAGCCGAGAGGAGGAGTCACTCGATCCTGTGACTCAGAAAAGACCTCTTCGAAGAAAAACAACTTGTAACACTCTGAGCCCAACACTAGATGTCGGAAGAGATATGCATAGCATGTGTACCTGCAGCTACACATGCCATCGAACATAATATATATATACACACACACACCCATATATATATATATATATATATATATATATATATATATATATATATATATATACACATGCGCGCACACACACATATATACATACACACACACATACATTTACCATGTTGTAAAGGCTGTTTCCCATTAACAGATGTTACTACTACTAAATGCGAGAAGCCAAAAGTTACTTATCTTCAGTAATGATCTTTCTGGTGTGTACTATATTTGCATCGAGATTCCTCACCTTTGAATATTCCAGGTGCCAGTCTGGCTCCAGTAACTTCTGACATAGCTCTCTGGCACCAACACTGGCAATGGAGTCATGGGTATGTCATTGAAAACTGGAAAAATACAGCACCCCTTCCGGTGCCCTGACATAAATTTTCATCTGTTTCTAACTCTGTTTTTCAAGGCAGAGATGACAAAAATAGGGGCAGTGCAACAAACTAAATTGTCATCTTTTCAGAGGGGTCTTAAAATTCCTTCAGAAAAGGGAGAGGTAGGGTGAGATCAGTGAGGCATACTTAGTGTTGATCTGTGATCTACATCTGCTTCCTGATATGTTCACAGGTTTGAAGTTCGCAGTTTTCCAGAGGATATGATTTCTATACCACTCTGTCTACACTTCAGAGTCGTCAAAATAACAAAAGTTGTGAGCAGAGCTCGGGATGCCCATGGGCAGGCGCAGAAACAGAAATGGATGCCACGGTGTGGAGTAGCGTTTATATGCAGCCCGCTCTGGCACTTTTGGGACAGTACAAAGCCAACAGAGCAGCACAAAACAGTCTGCCAGCATTTTGGAGTACTTATGACCAAATTCTCCAGATACTCTCTGGCACCGATGGCTATTCTAAAATGTGAGGAATCAGCAGTTAGCAGTATCCACCAGAAAAAAGTCTCTTATTCAGGGCATGGTTTTGTTTTGGGGGATGTCTCTTCTTAAATCTCCCTTCTTGGATGTACATGAGGCAGCAGATGGAGCTATGGCAGAAGAGAATCTTCCTCCATGCTCTTCAGAGCACCCAGAAATAGATACCTGGCAGCTGCACTCAGTCAATCGTGTAGCTGAACCTTATGCCTGTCCTTAAAAGTCTTACTAGACTTTTTCTGGCAGCACTGACAATCTTCAGTGTGATGATCCTCAGGCATTCATATGATGTAGAGGTCGAAGGGATCAGATTGAGCCTTTTAACAACCACTTGAAGAGCATTTCTTAAAAAGGGAAGGAAATTTGGGAACAAATAGCTACACTTCATTACAAAAACCTTTATAGAAATACTTAAGTCAAAAGAAGTTGTTGAGACATTTCAAAAGATTTGTAAAAGATAAAAAGCCAAGCTTTATGGTTGGGGATCCTGTAATCAGGAGCTTAAAATTAAAAAAAAAACTAACTGTTACTGGTAATGAATGATGAGAACGTGGGCTACTGTCATTTGGAAAAAGTATAATCAATGGGTTCCACATCCTATGTCTATAATGCACTGTTTTTCCATTATTAATCATTTTTCAAATACAATGGCTTGTGTTTTTTCTGTAAAAGAAACAAACTAAATTTGAGCAGTATAGCCCTTGCAAAATAGTTTAATGGCCAGTTGAATGGTCTCTGAAAATTATATATATATAAATACATATAATTTTCACCAAAAAAAAACCAAATGTAAAAGTAACGTTTTAGTTCGGTGAATATGTCAGTGAAAACATTAACGTTTTGAACAAAAAAAATCACACATGACATCACTCATGACATGTTCTACGACATCATCTATGACATTCTTGATGAGCCTTAGTAGATTGTTTTTTGTGCAGAAAATACCCCTTCCTGCACAAAAACAATCCTGTATGCACGCAGGCACCACTTCCCCAGGGTGCAAAGGTGCCTGCATCGTCGCTAGGCAACCAAAAGGGCACCAGAAAGGACAGGAATGCGTCATATAATGTTAGGCACGGCACATTCCTGCGCTTTCCCTTTTACGCTGCACAACAGGTGGCTTGCTGCACTTTTTGAAAGCTACATAAATATGCCCCTAAATGTATAAGTTGAGGTTCAGGTTTTTCTTCGGGGTTGTGTCACCTTTTTCGCATAATCCTGATGCAAAAACTCATTTGTTAAGTACTGTAATGTGCTCAAATGTACTCATACCAGACATTCTAAACATGATTGTGAGGTCTTAAGATCTGGCACTACTTGTGATGATGTTGTGCTCCAGGATGTAACTTGCATAGTGCCTAACTTGGTTAGTCCCCCCACTTCTTTCTTAGTACTTGTGACCTACCTGGTGTCCAACCAGGGCACTTAACACACTATCACCCTTAGCAGGAGCTGGCATTGCTCCCGCCCAGGAGCAGCTAATAGTGCTACTCCCTCCAGGTAGGAGCAATTTTTAAAAAAAATTCCTGCCTGCATCACTGCGGGCAAGGAAACAGATCTAAACTCCACACCCAGCAGACACAACCATATTTGAATCTCCCGCTAGCTGGGAGCTGACTTGGTGTTTTGCTCCAGCTTGGCGAGAGATTTAAAAGTGCTTTGTGAATAGAGTGCAAACACAGGTTTCCTTAGCGCCTCTGGTGTGGGCAGGGGAACCACTATATCCTGGGGGAGGGGACCCCTGGAAATAGCCAGTGAATCGGCCCTGGGGTCCCTAGGGCCATTAATAGCACAAAGAGGTGGGCCACGCTGTCCTCAACTCTCAAAAGAATAGGCATCCCAGGTCGTTTCAGCCTTGGTTAGGGGGCCTTGTAGCCTCCCTCCTCCTTACAAAAATGTCAGCCCTGAGGTTAGGTTCCCCAGAGCCTCACAAGGCTTGTGGGAGGGTGGCTGCACTCCCCATAAAAGTGAATGTTGGCTCCTAAGGGCCAGTAGAGGCACGGGGGCAGATGAATGGAGGTGCTGTTCCTCTCTCAAAATTACTAGATCTGCCCAGTGGGGTGGGCTTTCTGGGGCCTTTAATGGCTTGGGGAGGGGGGCTGCGCAGTCCCCTTTCCCTTTCTAAACAGTGCCCCAGGGGTAGGCTCCCCAGGGCATAATATAATTGAATTCAGGGCGGACCAATTTTTTCTCCCCCTTTTTTTCAATTTTTTTTAGTTTGGGGGTGGGGGAAATTATTATTATTATTTTTTTCACAGAACTTCAGGACAGGGAACTACGTCCCAGATAACAGTAATGGCTGCCTTCAACATTATTCTTATCAGAGCGTGAGATGGCCCAAGGGAAATGAAGTTCCCTGGGCCAAATAGAATAGTCTATTTTTTAAACTGGATCTCGCCTGCCCAAATGACAGAATATATCATTATATTTTACCCTTAATTTTACAGAAACTATTGAAAGGATTTGCACCAAATCACAAAAAGAACAAACTGCAGACCAAGATCTAGCTTCCTGACGAATATGATGTAGTTCTGTTCAGCAGTTTTTGCTGTAGCCCTGCCTAAAGAGGATAATGGAAAACGCATGGGGATTTTACATTTTGGAACCCCTCTTTTTCTCTGCCCCAGCTTGACAGATCACCCAGTTCCGTGAAGATACGTCAAATGGGCCCAAAGTTATTAGCAAACCAAAGATCACTCTTTCTATGGAAACGCAGACTTAACTATAACTACCTAGTGGTGATGTATATGTACCATTGAAAGGAACCGAACCAGAGTCAACAATCCACAAAGAATCATGCAACCTTTGACCTGGTTTACAACGCTGTTCTTACATCCTGGATATTTGGACTTAAAAGCAGATCCTAAAACAATTCAGTGGCATATGGCAGGTGTAAATCTATTCACCATTAGTGTGAGTCCAGAGTATTTACTTATACAACTGAAGCAATGTAGGAATACGTTTGATGTGTAAATTGTAATAAACTGCAGGGCAAGAAGCATTTGATGCTTGATGTGGGTCAGACTGAGGGAGGCAGATTTTGTAATTTTTATTTTGCTTAAGAAGCAACATTATTGGATTGGTGTTTCAGGTGTTTCAGGAAAAAAGTTTCACATACTCTAAAGATTGAACTTTTTTTTGGCTTGAAGGCAAAATGTGGTGAGCTGTAGATCATGTAGAAAGTTAAGTCAATGATGAGAAGGTTGTAGAGGACCAGGGATAGGTACATTTGGTCAGTAAAAACACAAGAAAAAAAAGGAGAAAACATGTCAGGGAATGAGAAAAAGGGCACAAATATAAAAGGAATCAGTAGTAGGGCAAATTACTAAAAAACACCTGCATAGCAAGGGGAGTTTAGGAGTGTGGGTAGAAGGCTACTTCAGATAACATGGTTATAAGCTGTCAAAGGGGGCAGGATGGTAATGAGGATACTGATGTTGCCAATCATCCACCTGTATTGTGTCATTGATATCAAGCAATTGGTGCATATGTATTCAGCTGGTTTGTGGTCTCTATTCACCACTGTATTAAAGACACTGTACAGAAGAACATTAAACGGACATTTAAGGATTTGAAGGCACCCGGTCCAGAGTTGTATAATGGAGTGTCAATTTTATATATCATTTATGATATAGAATGTGAGGATATTAACACTAGAGAAAAGGCACATATGTCAAAAAAAAAGGAAAAGTGTTATTGAGATGGAGTGGGGGGAAGTCTGAGTTTTAATGTATGTTTGGAAAGTAGACCGATAAAGCAGATACAACAAATAATAGCACAAAACACAAGCATGTATTTCAGGGGAGAATCCAACGGTTTTGGCATAAAATTGTGTTAGTAAATGGGCAAAGCCATGCGTGCAGTCAGTTAAAAAACAAGAACAAATGAAAGGAGAATTAAAAGACTTGATGGAAAATCAGTGATGGAATCAGTAATGGTGCCTGAATGGAGGAGTCCATATGAGTGACTGGCTGTAAATTTAACAGAGTCATTAAATTAATCTGTTTGGGATGATATACATCCTGTGTCCAACAGTGGTGCCAGGTTCATGATGCTGCAGGGGGTGGTTTCATATGCTAAGTCTGTCATCAGAGTTTCAAGACGTGGAATGATTCAGGTACACTCCTTTTGTAAGTATGCCTTTTAGGTTTTGCAAAATGCAAAGAAAGAAAAGGCAGTCCCAAAATGGATCATATTATGACAAAGTGTCTCCTGTATTAAAATGGAGTAAACTCTGGGCAAGAAAGATTTGCCTGAAGGCCTCAGAGTTTACTCCACCAGGTCTAAAACCATTAATAGTGTTATTTTATGTTATGGATTTTTGTAGGGTGCTTATATCACCCGGAGGGGTATTCTGGTACTGACAAGCAGGAACAGCAAAGGCTATGACCAGGTGAAGAGCCATCAATTCAGCTTGTAGTGAAATTTAAGAACCGAGGAGAAAGCACTGATGTGAAGTGGTAGGTTGTTCCAGGCTTTGGGAGCAAAGCAAGAGAAGCCACACTCACTAGATCTGGTTCTGCACATACAAGGGATGAGTGCATAGGGGCCTGGCTGAGCAGAGATGCCGGGTAGGCATGTGGAAGTTAATGAGATTGTAAGGGTAGGTTGAGGATGATGCTGTGCAGGCTTTTTGTGAATATGAATTAATATGTTTTTTCTATACAGCACGGCAGTCAAAGATGTTCTGGTGCAGCAGCAGACTAACCCTAGCAATAGTTCAACATGGCAGAAAAGGCCATGTTTTCTTCCTTTTTTTGAGGCCCGAATGGCCAAAGGAAGAGTATTCCACATTTTAGGGCCAATTAGGCGAGGGAGAGCCCATCCATATGGGCTCACTGAATAAGAGGAACCTTGAGCAGGTACTGGTCGCAGAATCTCAAGGTTCTAGAAGGACAGTAATGATGAATTCTCCTTCTAAGGTACTGAGGACCCTTGCTGGAAAGGCCCAAAAATGTTGAAGTAGTCTTTTAAAAGTGGTACGCCTATGAACAGGGAGACAATGAATCATCCTAACGTGTTAAGTTATAGGGTACTAGTTGGGAACGTTGAGGAACAGACCAGCTGCAGCAGTCTGTACAAGGTACTCAGGAAGGCCAAGGTGGAGAATATTTGCAAAATTAAGGCTTGAGGTGATCAAGGCATGTATGATCGCTTTCCTGGTGTATTCAGGAATAAACCTTTTTTTTTTTTTTTTTTTCTTTTAACTTTTCAAGATCGCAAAGCACGTTGCAGAAACGGCCTTTACCTCTGTCACAAAAGAGAGTTCATCGTAAAATTCAACTTCCAAGTTTCTGGCCTGTGATACCGGTGTAGCAGGCGTGTCCGGTTGCCATGGCCACCTGGCATTTGACCACAGGGAGGAGGAACAAGGAAAGAGTATGACCTCAGTTTTAGCCACATTAAGCTTCAGACAGCCTGACTTCATTCAATCTGCTATACATGCAATAGATAAGATGAAAAGAATGTTGAGACAACTAGTCTCGGAAAAAGATAAAAGAAGATGTGTGTTGTCAGTGTCTTGAACCCAAAAGGTTAGGTGAGTGGGAGTCAGGACAGGCCCCTGAGAAACACCAAAGGAAGGGGCTTGGGGTGGGATAGAAAAGGAGGAAGAAACACGGTCAGAGTAATCGGAAAGGTGGGGCCAGATCCATTGCAATGCCAGGCCCCCAATGTCACAGTTAGTGAGTAGTTGAAGCAGTATGGGGTGAGATACCATATCAAAAGCAGCAGACAGGTCTAGCAGACCTTCAAAAATGCTGTTTCAGTACTGTACCACGGTCTATAACTGGATTGTGAGTCATGCAAGAGATTGGGACCTTAAAGGAACTGAGTTAGCTCAATGTTAACTTGTATTTCCAACATTTCAGAAAGGGCAGGGAGCAGGGAAATGGGTCTATAATTAGAAAGAACCTCACGATCTGCAGGTGGCTTTTTTAAAAGATTAAGTACATGGGCATGTTTCCAACATTTAGGAACCTGCACCTCACAAATTGTTCATTGATTTAAGAGCTGATATGCCTTCTTTGGCTAAAATAGCCATGGGACAGGATTCCAGAGGAGAACCCGAACAGCACTTCAAGATTACTAGTTCTGAGTCCTCCAAAGAGATGACCTGGAAAAAGGTAAGAGGCCCCACAGTCAGGTAGAACTCTCTCATCAAACCAGGAGAGTCCTTCACCTGAAATTCTGCATAAATAAGGAGTTTGAAGGATGCTTATAAGTGGACAGGGAGCTAGTGAAGCTCTTTGAGATGCGGGGTGACAAGGGTGCAGGTGGGGGTTGAGGGGGTGGAGGAGACAATCCAGCAGGTGAATTCTGTATGTTCTGGAGTCTTCTAGTGAGTTGTACATTGATTCCTATGTAGAGTGCTGTAGTAGTCCAACCTGCTGGTAATGAGGAACAGTTATGTGGTTACTGAAGGAAAGTCAAGTGAAAATCTTCTTGAGCATATTGAGTGTGTGGAAACAGGAGGTGGTGACTGCATTCACTTGATATGTACTACTGAGCTGAATATCAGCTATTATTCAGAGGTGCTCCCCATGGGTGGTTGGGTTGGGTGTGGGTCTGAGATCAGCAGGTCACTAGGTGGAGTTGAATAGCAAGGTGTCTTCAGTGATGATGACTATGTCCAGCTTGTTTGCGTTGAGCCTGAGAGTTGGTTTTCATCCATCTGGCAGCTTCTGACATGCAGGTGGAGAAATTGGTTTGGGTGGTCCACGTTTTGTGGAGGATGACCTGGGAGTCGTCTGTTTGCGTGTAGCACATACCATTGATTCTGAGGGTCTAAATATTGCTGGTGAGTGGAGCCATGCAGGCATTGAACAACGTGGAGCATCCTAGTGGAACTCCACAGATAAGTATGACCACTGCTGAGGTGAAAGAAGCCTGGCTGCCATACTGGGTGTGGCATGTGAGGAAAGAACAGATCCATAGGAGCGCTGGTTCATGAATGTCAGCATTGTGTATGGATTGAACAAGGATGGGGTGCGAGATGGTATTAAAGATGGTGCACAGATCAAGAAGCATGCTGAAAGTGGTGTCTCCTCAGTCCATAATTAGTCCGATGTCATCCCTGGCAGCGATGAGGGTGGTTTCCGTGCTGTTGTTGGGTCTGAAGCCAGATTAGTTGGTGTTGGAAAGGTTGCTGTTGTTGAGGTGGGCAGCTAGAGGTTTGTGCGTGATCATCTTTATTAGTTTCACCAGGAAGGGAAGCAGGGAGTTGGTTGGTTAGTTTTTGGGATGAAGGAAGAATGGAGGATGAAGGAGCTAGAGTCAAGTATCTGGGCTGACAAAGTGTACTTCCAAAGTTGGTTCAGGGTATTGTGGTGGTAGAGGCCTGCAGATGAGGGTGGCAACATAGTTGGCTGTAGTGTGGAGTCTGAAGGTCAGGTGTTCCATAGTGCTGTTGGTCCTAGCCAGGGTAGTGAAACACTGGATGCGTTCTTTGAAAATGATGGCAAGTCCTCCTCCGGTCTGTTAGTCCTGTCCAGTCTTATGATCTGGGATAGCTGAGGCAATGTTGGGAGCCTATGTGGGAGGTACGCCACTGTAATAGCTTGTGGTGTTCCTGTCCTGGACATGTGTCAGGCAGTCATGTGGGTATCTGCCCATACTTTCACCAGGCGCTAATGTATTGTTTTAGAAGTCCACAGTAGGAAACACTTTAAAATCTTTAAGGGTCAAATTTAAATGTGTTTGTCAAGGCTGGAAGGAAAGGTGGCAAGGCAGAGAGAGTAATAAGCATGTCTCACAGAAGTGATGAAACACAAGGATATGAGTATGTGCGAGTAGAACTCTGATTGGTTGTGTATTTTCTTCAGGACATCTATACAAAGACGAATGCTTTGTCACTAGCTCGAGGAAACTGAAGGTGGTTTGAAACACTGAGTTGGAATGTTATGGGTTGGTTGCTAGAAAAGGTTCTTTTTAGGTCGAGCGTGCAAGCACTTTGACCTGTTTTAAGTATTATGGGCTTTCAACCATACCTATGTCATGCCCATCACTTTCACTCCTTCGTGGGCTTGCCTTTCAAAAATGACTTGATGACATGGGCAACTGCTTTACGCTTGTCCTGCCTTGAGGCTGTTTTTGACATGCCTTGCAGACTGCCCCTGTTACATGGATTATTGCATGATTGCCAATGTATTTAAGCGTAGGCAAATTATTTTTTTTGGTCTCTCCAATTCTTGCTGCATGACTGAAAGCCATGGCGCTCACAGCATGAAGAGGCACAACGGCATGAACTCGGTCGGCGGTACTGAAGCGCTGGTCATATTGTTCACAGTTACCTAATAGTGATTTCTTGTGGCTCTCCCCTTAAAACACTTGAAATTGGTAAATGCTTTACATAAAACAGAAATCCTCAAAGCGAAAGTGGTTCTCCCGGAACAGCGGGAAAGATGATACTACAATATTCACTGCACTTGGGAAAACTCGACCCATAATGCTTTGCAAGCATTCTTTTTCACAACATTTTGCCCGTAACTCAGCCTGTGCTGGTCCTAGGACAATGGGACCACCACCAAAACCTTAAGCACAACGCACTGTCTGTCTATGTCATCTCTGGGACCCCACACTAGGTTAGTGGGGACCCCAAGGTAATATCCCCTCCCACTATTCAGTGTCTTTTTAAGCTCTCTCATGGCTGGAACTTTTGTTTGTTTTCCTGATGGGAATAGCCTGTGTTTTAAGGGCCTTGTTTGTAACATCATTGCTATAGGTCTATTACCCCTGAAAATATGTAACAAACTATGCTCTGTAGGGGCTATCTATATTGTTACTCTGCATTATTTATTGCCATTTTCATTTTGTGTGGTTATGCCCTCTAGAGACTTAGGGGGTTATTCTAACTTTGGAGGAGTGTTAATCCGTCCCTAAAGTGACGGATATACCACCAGCCGTATTACGAGTTCCATAGGATATAATGGCCTCGTAATACGGCTGGTGGTAAATCCGTCACTTTTGGGACGGATTAACACCTCCTCCAAAGTTAGAATAACCCCCTAACTATATAGTTACATGACCTTGTTTCTTTTAAATGCTATTTTCATTGCGGTGTCCTCTGGGAGCTGTTCTGAGCATTACAGTCATATCAACATATAAAAATATTTGTGGCACAGAAATGTCTTCCATAATGCTTTGCATGGCATTACACTCACAAATTCTTTTTGCTCATAACCTGTGGTGGTCCTAGGACAATGGGACCACCTTCAAAGCACTAACCACAGTGTGTTCATTCTCTCTACATAATCTCTGGGTCCATACATTATGTTAGTGGGGACGTCGAAATAATAACCCCTTCCACCTATCAATGTCTTTTAAGCTTTCTCATAGCTAGAACTTTTGTTTTACAGTTAGGAGAAGTTGTGTTTTACAGGCCTTGATTGTAATATCATTGCATTAGGCCGGCTAGCCCTAAAAATGCCCTCTAGGGGCTACGTATAGGGTTACACTGCATTACTTTCTTGTTTTTTTCATGGGGCTATGCTCTTCTAGGGGCTCACAATATGGTTACATAACCATATATCTTACAAATTATATTTTTTCGTTATGGTGCCCGCTAGGGGCTGATTTGAGCTTTACAGTCTAATGCCAAAAGTTTATTTTAGATAAAGATATAAATAATAATTGTATATATTTTCAGAACCTTTCCTTATTACATTTATGACCATAATTCTGGGCAATTTAACATCCTTATTACACTGTGACTGTTTGAACACTCTTGATATGTTGGGTGATCCTTACAGTTTATTTCTCCTCTGTGGCTGTCTTGTGTCTTTTTTGGGGGTATTGTGCTAGCCAGGCAACAACTCTGATGGTGGGTTGATGAAAGTGGTATTCTATTGGAATTAGAAGGGCAGATTTAAATTAGCATGCTAAATGGCAACATTTTCATTTTTGCGGCAGATAGAGTAAGAGGGTAAATGGAAATGCTTTAGTTATATGCAGGGCCACTGGAATTATATGGCAGGAAAAGATGAAATTATGAGGCAGGGCTGATCGATTTATGTGGCAAGAAAAGTCCAGTTATGAATTTACAATGCCAATAGCTCTAACTGAAGCAAATGCAAGATGTATGGCATTGCAAATGCTTGTTTAATCAGTTACTCCTCTCCAGTCAGCATGACAGAATGGGAAGTACTCTTTTCACTTCATCCTGTAGTATGTCATGCATTATCATATGAGCAACAGCCATGAATGATGATTGGCTATGAAGTTATTAAATACTGGACTTGATAAAAGAAGATACTGCACTTTCATGTTTTTGTTCTTAACTGTCTGCATGTGCATGTAAGTGGCATGCAATGAGTCTCAGCCTGGAGTTTCTTTTAAAAAATACAGTGTTTCCACAGAGCACGCTCCCTCCCACCATCAACAACCATTTTGAATACTAAAACTCAAAGTAACAACAACATAGCCGAACATATTAATGTCTAAGGAACTATGTGAAGGAGAACAAAAGTGGGATGATGAGTGTTGTGATAGGGTATCACAAATGAGAGGCAGAGAAGACTTGCCCAATAGTGTGACTCACTACATTTCTCAACAGCGGGGGTAAAGGAGTAATATCTTTATCAGGAATGCAGAAACTGTTTGGGTTGGGTAGGGTGCTGAAGTCAGGCTTCTGTGAGAAATAGAGTATCTTACGACATGGGAAAGCATTCCATTCTGAAAGACATATATGGAGTATTAAAACAGAGATTTCCCAAAAGAGTATAAGGGTAGACTTGGCAGATTGTTTGTCCCCAGCTGAAACTGGAGCAATAGAGTGATGGTTAACATAATATGTTTAACATAATTAATCACCTTGGGCTAGGGTTTCCTAGTCAGAGGAGCTGGTAAACATGTCCACCTTTGCCCTGCAAAATATGACCATCATTCGGCCACAGATCAAACCAGTCTCTGTGTGCAGAACAAGCATAATTCACTTAGATTGTAGAACAGAATAAATCCAATTGCACCAGAGAATACACTGCTCACTACACAATGGAATAAAGCAATTACAACAAAACTAAAAAGTACATCCACAAATGCTTCTGAGACTCAACCAATTAAAAGTGCACTCCACATCCACAAACATGCCTCATCTCCAAAGAAATTACACACTTTGCGATACTATATTCCAGGCAACGGAACTTGTTCAATACAGACAGATAAAATATATGTTCTGAAAACAATCAAAGCCCACAATTTATAAACACCTTGTGTGCTCAGTCCTTCATTTAAAAAGTGCCTTAGAGTGATTCAGGTCATACAACAGCACACTTTAACTTAAGAGTATGCATAACTGACTTGACAAACTTTGCTGGTCAACCTTTAAGCAGGCATAAGATTATGAAAATGTAATTTCTGCAAGCAAAGCCTAATGTAACTGTTTATTAATGTGTCAAGCTTACCCAGAGGCTTGTGAAACCTTGCTTGGTCTGGTCTAAACTCTCCAAAAGAGCTTTGGTTCAAGTTAGATCTCTACTTAGAAAAGGCAAAGTGCCCTTAAATCTAATACTATACTGCGGGAAACTAGCCAGCCCAGCTCAGCTATTCTGTCACAGTCTCTTCCAAGCCAGACTGCCCTGTTCTAGATATGGACAGGTGTTGCTTTCACAATCTATGGGGCCTGATTATGACCTTGGCGGATGGGATACTACGTCACAAACGTGATGAATATCCCTTCCGCGGTATTACAAGTTTCATTATATCCTATGGAACATGTAAAATGGCAGACAGGATGTCTGTCACATTTGTGACGGAGTATCCCATCCACCAAGGTTGTAATCAGGCCCATAGTCTGTCTATCACGTACCTCTAACTTTTCTTCCATATAACATCATTTTTCTCTGTCTCCTTGTCATTACATTAGTCACTGATTCTCTACTGGTGCTAAGCAGGATAATAAGAAAAAGGTGACTGGCCGTGCAAAGATATGCATATATAAAACCAATGCTTTGTCAATTAGTTTCTGCTTTGTGCATGTAGTAGGGACCAAATGCAAACTCATTATTTTTGTGCACGATGATTTGAAAATAATAGTTTGTTAAAAGCAGATGAACTAATAAAAAAAGAAATGCAAAAAAGTTGTTTTCAATCTTAAGTGTCTATATGTTATGTACACCAAATTCTGGATCCTTACTGCAGGACGGTACCCTCTTTCTGGCATGGATACCCTCACTTTTTGCCTGTTGTCAGTATGTTTTGACTGTGTTCACTGGGATCCTGCTAACCAGGACCCCAGTGACTGTGCTCTCTCCCTTTAAACTTGGGTGCTTGGACCACAACAACCCTACATTTGGCACACTGGTGCACCCTTATAAGTCCCTAGTATATGGTACCCAGAGCATTGGGGCACTAGGGCTCCCTCATGGGCTGCAGCAAGTATTATGCCACCCATGGGAAGCCCATGCAAAGTGTATCTGCAAGCCTGCCATTGCAGTGCCGCGTGAAAGGGTGCATGCACCCTTTTCACTACAGGACACTGCACCAGGTCACTGTAAGTCACCCCTGTGGTAGGCCCTCCTAGCCAGGAGGGCCTACAGAGGGTACCTGTGTGTGAGGGCACCCCTGCAAGAGCAGAGGTTCCCCCACGAACTCCAGCTCCATTTTCCTGGAATTTGTGAGTGCGGGGACGCCATTTAACACGTGTACTGGACATAGGTCACTACCTATGTCCAGATACATAATGGTAACTCCGAACCTGGGACTGTTTGGTATAAAACATGTCGGAATCATACCCTAATACTGTTGCCAGTATTGGAAGTATGATTCCATGCACTCTAGGGGCTCCTTAGAGGACCCCAGCATTACTTCTACCAGCTTTCGGGGTTTTACGGGGCAGCTCAAGCTGCTGCCACCCCTCAGATGGGTATCTGCCCTCCTGCTGCTTGAACAGCTCAAGCCCAAGAAGGCAGAACAAAGGATTTCCTTTGGGAGAGGGAGGCAACACCCTCTCCTTTTGGAAATAGGTGTTACAAGGCTTGGGAGTGGTAGCCTCCCCAAGCCACTGGTATGCTTTGAAGGGCACATTTGGTGCCCTCCTTGCATAAACCAGTCTGCACCAGTTCAGGGACCTCCAGTCCCTGCTCTGGCGTGAAACTGGACAATGGAAGGGGTAGTGACCACTCCTCTGTCCATCACCACCCCAAGGAAGTTGGCCAGAGCTCCTCCAGAGGGATCCTTTATTCTGCCATCTTGAATCCAAGATGGGCAGAGGCCTCTGGGAGCATATGAGTGACCAGGTCAGGCAGGTAATGTCAGAGCCTCCTCCTGATAGCTGGTCACCTAGCAAGGTAACCAATCCCACTTCTATGGCTTTTTAGGGTCTCCCTCTTTGGTGGGTCCTCAAATTCAATGGGCAAGACTCCAGCAGAAATCCTCTGCACTGTTCACTTTGACTTCTGGCCACTGGAACAGCAACTGGACTCCACAGGAACTGAATCTGCAGGAACAGCGACGGCTTCGCCCTGCAACATCGTTTCTCTGTCTCCTTCCAGCAAGTGAAACATTTCCCCGGCTGTGCATCTTCTGAGGGCAGCAAGTCTTCAGCTTGCACAAGAAGAAAGACGGAATCTCCCTTGGAGTGAAGGAGTCACTTCCCTGCATCTGCAGGCACCAACTACAATGATGACCGGCTGCGTGGATCTCATCTCATCATGAGCTGCGTGGATCCTGCATCACGGGTGGTGGTCTGGAGTGGTCCCCTTGGTCCTCACTCGCAGCTACCCAACTTTGGTGGAGGTAATCCCTTGCCTTCCCACGCAGGACAGTACCCCCGTGCACCACATCTCTTGCAGCTACCAAGATTTGTTGGCATCTGCTCCAAGGGATTTTCAGGCTCCGTGTAGTCCTAGCCCCCAGCACTCTTCCCTGTGACGCACAGACCTCTCTATGCTTCTCCTGCGCCGTGGGACCTCTTCTCAGGTGGGCCTCTCTGTGACTCCTGGGCTTGTTGCCTGTGGGTCTTCTGTGGGGTCTGCCTCTTCTTCTTCTTTGGGCTCTCTGCACTGCTGAGGGTCACCTGGGACTCCCCTGTAAGTTGAGTCCCCCTTGGACCTTCCTGGTCCCCGGCACCTTCATTTTTCCTCCAACCACAACATTTGCCTTTGCCAAGGCTTGTTGGTGGTT
Organism: Pleurodeles waltl; assembly: GCF_031143425.1. Lineage (NCBI taxonomy): Eukaryota > Metazoa > Chordata > Amphibia > Caudata > Salamandridae > Pleurodeles > Pleurodeles waltl. The sequence continues at coordinate 892,266,042 of NC_090443.1, forward strand.
TTTCCACACCACAGACTGACTGCAATCATTCATCCGACGTGGGACGTCGACTGCATAATCCAGGAACTGTTCATCTACTCCAGGGCTCCACTCCTGACCGTCTTCATCTCCCCATCGACCAACTTCTCCATCCACAAACGGGTGGGTAGTGGCGCCTGCCACCACCGGACACTCCAAATGGAACTGGACTTAGTCCCGTCTTTTTCAGGTCTTCCTCTTCCAGGACCCACCTTTGGTTTCTTGCAGTCCTGTCTGAGTCTTGCAATATCCGTCTCTGAAGTCCTGTAGGTTAGTTTGGGTAGAATCAGTAATTTACCTCTTTTCTCTGCTGGAGGATACTCCAGTACTTACCTTTGGGGTTTCCTAGTACCTCCAGCTCCCCTCTACAGATTCCACTTCTTTGGGTGGGGACCCGACCTTCACATTCCACTTTCTTAGTATGTGGTTTAGTCTCCTCCTAGGCCTTCATTATTTCCTATTGCTTTTCACTGTTTTCTATTACCTTTTATGCCTACTTCCTGATTGTTAATGTACATATACAGTGTAATTACTTACCTCCTATTGGAGAATTTCCTATCTATTAATTTAGTATTTGTGTCAATAAAATAGAGTACCTTTATTTATGTAACACTGTGTGGTTCTTTCTTGTGTGTGAGTGCTGTGTGACTACAGTGGTATTGCATGAGCTTTGCATGTCTCCTATATAAGCCTTGGCTGCTCAGCCACAGCTACCTCTAGTGAGCCTGGCTTCTGGACATTGCCTACACTTCCATAATAAAGGGATACCTGGACCTGGTATAGGGTGATAATACCATAGCTATTCACCACACACCATACCAGCTTCCTACACTCACCAGGTTTTTCATCTTGTCTTTTCGTTTCTCCTAGGAATAGCTGATGATTCAAGCATAAGTGTTCTCACTCCAATTATTCTGAAAGCTGCATACAGTTACTAAGAGGCTACATAGTGGTTCAGAAGACCAATGCTAACTCTGAATTGGAATTTAGTAAACAGATTCATTGGTACACAGGTCACTTTGTTAAATTCTTTACTGATCTGAAAAATACTGGTTGCAATATCAGGCTCTTGGTTTGGAAACTACTTTGGTAGATAGATTTCTCCCTTTTTTCGGATTTCTTACAACACGTGGCAATCGGATCCAGGGTCTTACAGAACATCAATTATGGCAAGACAGAATGTGTCAGGTTATGTCTCAGAAAACATTCTCCACTGCAGAAAACTTATCTTTGTCACAGTAATAACCGCTCTGGAAAATGTATGTGAAGGCATAGTGAGAAATTTTGGAGGAAGATGCAATTTCAGACATTTCACTGTTAAGGGGCCAACAGGCACAAAGTAGAGAGTTGTGATAAATGCAGGGGTCAGAGGGTGGTGAGAATAAGAAAGGAGAGTTAATATATTGGGGGTTGCCCAAACACAGTTGTGAGGTAGGATGATCACGGTGCTGCAAGTAGATTGTTCTGGGGATACTGATTTAATTAATGTTAATGAGATACAAGAGAAAGCAGGTGTTGTAGATTAATTGCAAACTAAACAAACGTTTAAAGATAACCAGATAGTAAAATAACCATCAAGCACGAAATGTCGCAATTTCTCAGGAATTTATTAAATATTCTGGCGCTTCGATTATTCATTCTTCAGTTATTTATTCTAACACTTAAATGCACAACATATCTGCAATATTTTAAATATAAAATATGCATTCGTTCACCTACAAACTGTCTTGGAACGTAATCCAAGTTGTTAGTACCCTATTCATGACTTTCAAATATCCTAATAACGATAACTAATTAATAGTCATTGATGCCCCTCAACAGAAAGCTGGTCTTGCAAGGGCAGCTTGGCATCACATTCAGACTGGAACGCACAATGCACACAGCTGTTGTAATATTTTAATTCCCCATATGCCTTTAGTGAAACTGAAAGGTAACTACACGGAAGTGATGCAAGTACAACTTACTTTACAGTTTGCCTTTGGGGAAATACTACACTCTAAATAGAGCAAATACCTGTACTATTTGGAGTTGGAGTTTGGTGATTCGTTAGTGACGTCCCCAGAGGCCCCACGGGAAGTGATGAAGGACGAGGCTCCCCTTTTCGTAATTGCAAGGGGTCTACAAAAGAGTGCAAAATCTTATTGATTTTTATAATTTTTACTTATATTACATAATAATATTCAATAATAGCACGTCAGATCAAGGCTTGCACATTTGGAACACAAGTAGACAAAACATCGACAATACACACTGACAAAACCTATACATTACTATTTTTCAGATTTATTATTTAAAGTTTTCAAAGTAAATAGAAACAACATAGACGCACATGTCATCCAATAGCCAGAGTCTGAGTGCAACACGAAATATTTGGAAACATGTGCAGGGTCTGAGAAGCAAATGAGGGGGAAATTTAGGTGAAAAGGACGAGGGGTTTGAGCATAGGCAGTGGAATAGCATCCAGAATATAAATATGAAAATTATTAAAGATACAACCCACATACAGCATTAGACTCTATCAGCACCATGAGGCCTCATGAGAAATAACTAATAATCATCACAGATAAGGTATCAATGTGAATGTAAAACCCAGCACAAAAACATACAAATGCACCAGGATTCCTAACCGAATTCTTAAGAGCTTCTGTCCCGAAACGAGTCAGGTTAGTGCAGCCAGTACAAAATAAACCGAGAACTGGACTCCAAAGATTAATAGGTCCTCAAGCTATGCATTACTCACTCAAGCAAGTCCATGCACATCATTTCGACCAACCATTCACTATGCCTGGAGCGTTCGGTGATCTCCAAAATCATAAGATGAATATTTTTACTAAAGCCAGCAATGTGATGACCCGTTTGATGCTTAAAACATTGTGTAGGATTGCCCCGAACAGTTGAAAACGAACACCTATATTCATTCAAGTGATACTATTTAAATCAACTAAGGAAAGATTGGGAGATGACCCGATGACCCACACCTAAATACAGTTCGGGAAGCTGCACCTACTGATAAACGAGTCATGCCTAAAGCCAGCCAAATCCAGTCAAGAATGTGTCCAGTATTATTTCAAAGAAGCAACATTTCAATCAGCCCTTCCTTTGGTCTCTATTGTGTGGTAGCATCAAGTCAATCCATTCTCCATCATAATCATATAATATTCAAATCCGCAATCACTGATGCCAGATTTACATATTATTTTATGAACATTTCTTTGAGTAACACAACATAGATAACTGAAGTTAAACAGCTGAACAGACTCTAGGAATTTAAATAGGCAGTTACTGGGTAGATTGTCTGAAGGAGGGTACAGTCAGCTTCTGAGATCTGCATGTATTTCCAACAGACTCAGTTAGGTTGTAGTCGACTGTAAGCTAATAAAAGATCTAATGTGGCAATCATGGAGTTATAACACTGTTGATGGGAGGCGTGGCCTACACTGCCACCACTACCATGACACTTCCTAAGGGTGCTGGCGTGCCCTGGAGCCTCAAGAGAGATTATTGAGAACCATCCAACATGCAACAGCGGAGAAGGGACCCGCCAGACAGGTGCTTGGGGTCCGGAGGGGTGTGGATGCAGACGCAGGCCGAGGCGTGATATTCAACATGGCGGACCAGGGCTGACTGGCACTTCCCGGCCCGTAGATCTGGACGTGACGGGGACTAAGCGCAGATCTTCTGCCCCCTCTTCTCACAAGTGGATTGAGCCGCAGACTGAGGCGGTGGGCTTCTCTCCAGGGCCACAACCCGGCCGCACTTTGTGTTCGGGCCGTTAGCGGGAGGCGGTCGCACCCCAGGGTCCACACAGCTCATGTAGTATGTTGCAGCAGGGATGGGCTGCCACACGCAGCTGGTATCGGTGTATTGTCGCGGTGCCTCCTCTCCTCCTACCTGGGACCAGGCCACACGGCAGTCGACCACAGGTATGCAGTGCAGCACGCCGTGACCATTCCTCTTTAGGCCACATCATTACATGACTTGGATTCCACGTGGCCCACTGCCTCTGAGCTATGCTCAGCCCTACTTCTTCCAGCCTATGGACGACACTCTTGGCACCAGAGACACTGTATGAATACAGAAACTGCACAGAATGCTCCACTCCGAGTGCCCCTCTACTGTTGTACACTCATACACATCTCTGCACGGAAACCCTGGGAGGGACTGGACTCTGGGGCCTGGGCTGACGCTAACATGGCCCTCTCACTATGCCTTGACAGCGGCATTGTTCTGATTGATGTAGGTACTAGAACTGGGATCATGCCACAGCTGTTGGGACATGTGAAGCAACACCGTGGCACAGAGCACAGACCTAGGTTACAGGTACTACCTCTAGTATTATTAACCTGGCTCCCTATCACCTACCACCTATATAGGAGAAGGGTGGAAGGAAGTGGGGACACCTGCCACATGTACTGAGTGTCCCTGGTAATATACAAGTTTCCTTAGGGGATTGTAGTGGCTGGTGGTCCGCGCTTCTGAGGCCAGGTGCTGGTGATGACTGCTCATGCTGCCCAGGATATACTCTTGGTTCAAGCGAGTGAACTCCTTTCTACTCTTGTGTGTAACTTACAACACTGCTCGACAATGGCTGCCTTCTACACAAGGTGTTGCATCGTGGCCCAGCATCCCTGTCCATCACGGACTTGTACCCTGTACTCCTGGAACATCATGGGCCATGATGAGGGCCCGAAAGGCCAGGACAAGATGGATAAATACACTGCACTACTGGGAGGCGCGAAGGAGACCCCGGAGGGTGGTCTTGGGGCCAAGACAACGACAAATGGAGACAACACGTCTATTATCCCACAAGCTACCCATGATTCTTAAACCCTACTGGAGACAAAACTAGGGTAGGTGGGAGCGGATGTGACCCTGCTTCGACAGGATCTCTGACAAACAGCTGAAGGAGTCTCAGGAGCAGAGGAAAGGATTCAAATCTGAAAGTCACTGTTAGACAGCTCTCCTCAGAGATAACTCAACTTTCCTGAGACCCAATCCCCCTTACGATTGTGGGAGGACGTTGAAAACAGAGCCCGCTGGAATAATCTTTGTTTTATTGGTTTTCCAGAGGGTCCGAGGGCCAGTCTCTTGAAGGCTTCCTTAAACAATGGAATCGGTCCAGGCTTGATCCAGCATGCTTTGTGTAGGAAGTTGGCTCTGTATGCACTATTTCAAAGTAAGGAATAGTATGCACAGAGTCCAAAGGTTCCCCTTAGAGGTAAGATAGTGGCAAAAATAGATAATACTAATGCTCTATTTTGTGGTAGTGTGGTCGAGCAGTAGGCTTATCCAAGGAGTAGTGTTAAGCATTTGTTGTACATACACATAGACAATAAATGAGGTACACACACTCAGAGACAAATCCAGCCAATAGGTTTTTATATAGAAAAATATCTTTTCTTAGTTTATTTTAAGAACCACAGGTTCAAATTCTACATGTAATATCTCATTCGAAAGGTATTGCAGGTAAGTACTTTAGGAACTTCAAATCATCAAAATTGCATGTATACTTTTCAAGTTATTCACAAATAGCTGTTTTAAAAGTGGACACTTAGTGCAATTTTCACAGTTCCTAGGGGAGGTAAGTATGTGTTAGGTTAACCAGGTAAGTAAGACACTTACAGGGCTTAGTTCTTGGTCCAAGGTAGCCCACCGTTGGGGGTTCAGAGCAACCCCAAAGTCACCACACCAGCAGCTCAGGGCCGGTCAGGTGCAGAGTTCAAAGTGGTGCCCAAAACGCATAGGCTAGAATGGAGAGAAGGGGGTGCCCCGGTTCCGGTCTGCTTGCAGGTAAGTACCCGCGTCTTCGGAGGGCAGACCAGGGGGGTTTTGTAGGGCACCGGGGGGGACACAAGCCCACACAGAAATTTCACCCTCAGCAGCGCGGGGGCGGCCGGGTGCAGTGTAGAAACAAGCGTCGGGTTTGTAATGGAAGTCAATGGGAGATCTAGGGATCTCTTCAGCGCTGCAGGCAGGCAAGGGGGGGGTTCCTCGGGGAAACCTCCACTTGGTCAAGGGAGAGGGACTCCTGGGGGTCACTCCTCCAGTGAAAGTCCGGTCCTTCAGGTCCTGGGGGCTGCGGGTGCAGGGTCTCTCCCAGGTGTCGGGACTTAGGATTCAAAGAGTCGCGGTCAGGGGAAGCCTCGGGATTCCCTCTGCAGGCGGCGCTGTGGGGGCTCAGGGGGGACAGGTTTTTGTACTCACAGTCTTAGAGTAGTCCTGGGGTCCCTCCTGAGGTATTGGATCGCCACCAGCCGAGTCGGGGTCGCCGGGTGCAGTGTTGCAAGTCTCACGCTTCTTGCGGGGAGCTTGCAGGGTTCTTTAAAGCTGCTGGAAACAAAGTTGCAGCTTTTCTTGGAGCAGGTCCGCTGTCCTCGGGAGTTTCTTGTCTTTTCGAAGCAGGGGCAGTCCTCAGAGGATGTCGAGGTCGCTGGTCCCTCTGGAAGGCGTCGCTGGAGCAGGATCTTTGGAAGGCAGGAGACAGGCCGGTGAGTTTCTGGAGCCAAGGCAGTTGTCGTCTTCTGGTCTTCCTCTGCAGGGGTTTTCAGCTAGGCAGTCCTTCTTCTTGTAGTTGCAGGAATCCAATTTTCTAGGGTTCAGGGTAGCCCTTAAATACTAAATTTAAGGGCGTGTTTAGGTCTGGGGGGTTAGTAGCCAATGGCTACTAGCCCTGAGGGTGGGTACACCCTCTTTGTGCCTCCTCCCAAGGGGAGGGGGTCACAATCCTAACCCTATTGGGGGAATCCTCCATCTGCAAGATGGAGGATTTCTAAAAGTCAGAGTCACCTCAGCTCAGGACACCTTAGGGGCTGTCCTGACTGGCCAGTGACTCCTCCTTGTTGCTTTCTTTGTTCCCTCCAGCCTTGCCGCCAAAAGTGGGGGCCGTGGCCGGAGGGGGCGGGCAACTCCACTAAGCTGGAGTGCCCTGCTGGGCTGTGACAAAGGGGTGAGCCTTTGAGGCTCACCGCCAGGTGTTACAGCTCCTGCCTGGGGGAGGTGTTAGCATCTCCACCCAGTGCAGGCTTTGTTACTGGCCTCAGAGTGACAAAGGCACTCTCCCCATGGGGCCAGCAACATGTCTCTAGTGTGGCAGGCTGCTGGAACCAGTCAGCCTACACAGATAGTTGGTTAAGTTTCAGGGGGCACCTCTAAGGTGCCCTCTGGGGTGTATTTTGCAATAAAATGTACACTGGCATCAGTGTGCATTTATTGTGCTGAGAAGTTTGATACCAAACTTCCCAGTTTTCAGTGTAGCCATTATGGTGCTGTGGAGTTCGTGTAAAACAGACTCCCAGACCATATACTCTTATGGCTACCCTGCACTTACAATGTCTAAGGTTTTGTTTAGACACTGTAGGGGCACAGTGCTCATGCACTGGTACCCTCACCTATGGTATAGTGCACCCTGCCTTAGGGCTGTAAGGCCTGCTAGAGGGGTGTCTTACCTATACTGCATAGGCAGTGAGAGGCTGGCATGGCACCCTGAGGGGAGTGCCATGTCGACTTACTCATTTTTTTCTCACTAGCACACACAGGCTTGTAAGCAGGGTGTCTGTGCTGAGTGAGGGGTCTCTAGGGTGGCATAAGACATGCTGCAGCCCTTAGAGACCTTCCTTGGCATCAGGGCCCTTGGTACTAGAAGTACCAGTTACAAGGGACTTATCTGAATGCCAGGGTGTGCCAATTGTGGAGACAATGGTACATTTTAGGTGAAGGAACACTGGTGCTGGGGCCTGGTTAGCAGGGTCCCAGCACTCTTCTCAGTCAAGTCAGCATCAGTATCAGGCAAAAAGTGGGGGGTAACTGCAACAGGGAGCCATTTCTTTACACTTTGTCATTGAACAGGCACTCCGCTCCCTCGCCCAGACCACCATCCCTCCTACGGCTCAACCAGAACCCTACCAGCCCATTTCCTAAATTACACAGACAGTGATGCAATCCTCAGGGATGCCCGTCTCACACAAGACTTATCGTTCCAATCGGGACGCATAATTATCTTTCCAGACTACACCGCCTGGCACAGTCAATTCTTTGATCAGGTCAAAGCTAAACTAGGAACTATGCATTTTCCCTATATGCTTCTCTATCCCACTAAACTGCGGGTGATACATCACTCTAAAACCATCTTCCTTGATGTAGGAAGTACCATCTTGCCTGGCATGTTACCCCCATTTTTACTGTATGTATGTTTGTTTTTGCCTATGTGTCACTGGGATCCTGCTAGTCAGGACCCCAGTACTCAAAGTATGCCCTGTATGTGCTCCCTGTGTGGTGCCTAACTGTATCACTAAGGCTCTGCTAACCAGAACCTCAGTGTTTATGCTCTCTCTGCTTTTAAAATTGTCACTGCAGGCTAGTGACTAATTTTACCAATTCTGATTGGCACACTGGAACACCCGTATAATTCTCTAGTATATGATACCTAGGTACCCAGGGTATTGGGGTTCCAGGAGATCCCTATGGGCTGCAGCATTTCTTTTGCCACCCAGAGGGAGCTCAGACAATTCTTACACAGGACTGCGACTGCAGCCTGAGCGAAATAACGTCCACGTTATTTCAAAGCCATTTTACACTACACTTAAGTAACTTATAAGTCACCTATATGTCTAACCCTCACTTAGTGAAGGTTAGGTGCAAAGTTACTTAGTGTGTAAGCAACCCTGGCACTAGCCAAGGTGCCCCCACATTGTTCAGGGCAAACTCCCGGGACTTTGTGTGTGCGGGGACACCATTACACACATGCACTACATATAGGTCAATACCTATATGTAGCGTCACCATGGTAACTCCGAACGTGGCCATGTAACATGTCTAGAATCATGTAATTGTCAACCCCATACCATTCTGGTATGGGGGGGACAATTCCATACATCACCGGGTCTCCAGCATAGAGCGCGGGTACTGCCAAACTAACTTTCCGGGGTTTCCTCTGCAGCTACCGCTGCTGCCAACCCTCAGACAGGTTTCTGCTCCCCTGGGGCCTGGGCAGCCCAGTCCCAGGAAGGCAGAACAAAGGATTTCCTCTGAGAGAGGGTGTCACACCCTGTCCCTTTGGAAATAGGTGTGAAGGGCCTGGGAGGAGTAGCCTCTCCTGGCCTCTGGAAATGCTTTGAAGGGCACAGATGGTGCCCTCCTTGCATAAGCCAGTCTACACCGGTTCAGGGATCCCCCCCAGCCCTGCTGTGGCGCAAAACTGGACAAACGAAAGGGGAGTGACCACTCGCCTGACCAGCACCTCCCAGGGGAGGTGCCCAGAGCTCCTCCAGTGTGTCCCAGACCTCTGCCATCTTGGATGCAGAGGTGTGAGGGCACAATGGACAGCTCTGAGTGGCCAGTGCCAGAAGGTGATGTCAGAGACCCCTCGTGATAGGTGCTTACCTTTCTCTGTAGCCAATCCTACTCTGTGACCTATTTAGGGTCTCTTCTGTGGGCATCTCACCAGATAACAAATGCAAGAGCTCACCAGAGTTCCTCTGCACTTCCCTCTTCGACTTCTGCCAAGGATCGACCGCTGACTGCTCCAGGACGCCTGCAAAACCGCAACAAAGTAGCAAGAAGACTACCAGCAACATTGTAGCACCTCATCCTGCTGGCTTTCTCGACTGTTTCCTGGTGGTGCATGCTCTGAGGGCTGTCTGCCTTCACCCTGCACTGGAAGCCAAGAAGAAATCTCCCATGGGTAGACGGAATCTTCCCCCTGCCAACGCAGGCACCAAACATCTACATCACCGGTCCTCTGGGTCTCTTCTCATCCTGACTAGCATGGTCCCTGGAACACAGGAGCTGGGTCCAAGTGTCCCCGACAGCCCAGTGGCCCTTCTGTCCAAATTTGGTGGAGGTAAGTCCTTGCCTCCCCACGCCAGACAGTAATCCTGTGTACTGCGTGAACTGCAGCTGCTCGGGCTTCTGTGCACTTTTGCAAGACTTCCTTTGTGCACAGCCTAGCCCAGGACCCCAGCACTCCGTCCTGCATTGCCCATCTTGCTGAGTTGGTCTCTGAAGTCGTGGGACCCTCCTTTGCTGCTCTGAGTTGACCGTCGTCCTCCGATCGTCTAAGTGCCTGTTCAGGAGCTTCTGCGGGTGCTGCCTGCTTCTGCGTGGGCTCTCTGTGTTGCTGAGCGCCCCCTCTGTCTCCTCCTCAAAGGGGCGACCTCCTGGTCCTTCCTGGGCCCTGGCAGCACCCAAAATCCTCAACTGCAACTCTTGCAGCTAGCAAGGCTTGTTTGCGGCATTCCTGCGTGGAAACAACTCTGCATCCTCCAGCACGCCGTGGGACATCTTCTGATCAAAGGAGAAGTTCCTGGCATCTTCCGTTGTTGCAGAATCTTCAGCTTCTTCCACCCGGAGACAGCCCTTTTGCACCTTCATCCGGGGTTTAGTGGGCTCCTGCCCCCCCTGGACACTTGGGTGACTCTTGGACTTGGTCCCCTTCCTTTACAGGTCCTCAGGTCCAGGAATCCGTCTTCAGTGCTTTGCAGTCAGTTGGTGTCCTTGCAGAATCCCCTATCTCGACTTTACTTTCTTTCTGGGGTGGTAGGGTAACTTTACTACTACTTTTCAGGGTCTTGGGGTGGGGTATCTTGGACACCCTTAGTGTTTTCTTACACTCCCAGCGACCCTCTACACACTACACTAGGCCTGGGGTCCATTCGTGGTTCGCATTCAACTCTTGGAGTATATGGTTTGTGTTGCTGTGTTGCCCCTAGGCCTATTGTCTCCTATTGCATTCTATTCTGTCCTACTCTGTTTGCACTACTTTACTAACTGTTACTTACCTGATTTTGGTTTGTGTGTGTATATTACTTACGTCCTAAGGGAGTATATCCTCTGAGATACTTTTGGCATATTGTCACTAAAATAAAGTACCTTTTATTTTTAGTAACTCTGATTATTGTGTTTTCTTATGATATAGTGCTAAGTGATATAAGTGGTATAGTAGGAGCTTTGCATGTCTCCTAGTTCAGCCTAAGCTGCTAGAACACCTCTAATCTACTAATAAGGGATAACTGGACCTGGCACAAGGTGTAAGTACCACAAGGTACCCACTATAAGCCAAGCCAGCCTCCTACACTTGACTCTCCAAGGGAGGCTTGGTTGTGCCTTACTGAGCAGCGCCCACTTGCCCCAATCCACCGCCCCCACATGGGACTCTTCCAGCTCAACCTGTGCACTTGACTAAAGCCCTGAGAAGCAAAAGGGCAAGCGCCTGTTCAGAGGCTCACAGGACATCATGAGGAGGACAGCACTACAGAGTCTGAGGGAGGGTGGGGACATCAGCGGGCGTATGTCATTTCTGCATCCCAGGCGAATCCTGACCAGCCTACAGCCTCAAACCCGAGCTGACTTTGTACACTGCATCTTAGATACTTTTCTGTACGCCAGCACCACCATAACCTGCCATGGTATTGTTGAATACGGTTGTGGAAAGTGGTAGGTAAGGGACGTTTTGGCCCGTCTGGCTACATCTGCCCCTCAAATTTAAATAATTCTATGCTTCAGTTAGGGATGGGCAACAGATGCTTCTTCTGGGGGTAAGTATAGGCTTTCAGAGATATGGTATTAGCACTTTCTGCAGGGACAACCATAGTGGAGGGGGACTCTAATGATATCATGGGGCTTAGAGACTGGTATGGCTCACTGAAGGGTGTCCTGAGACACAGTCAAGGCCTAGAGGACTGGGCGCAGGGGCGTGGCCTTAGCGACGTCTGGCTGGCATGGTACCCAGAGGTCTCATGGGTGGTTCTCTCGCATTGAGCATTTGTTCTTGCTTGCCAAAGATCTCAGTCGGAGTACACAATAGCAGATTCTGCCCTGCTGGACATTCGACCATGCCCACAGTATTAATTTGCTTTGACATGGCACCCAAGGGAGATTTCCCTATGCGGTGCCTTAATGCCTGGTTCCTGCAGGACATAAAATGTGTAGACTACCTAAGTGAAGAATTTAAAACCTTCCTTGGGTTGAACGATGGCTTGTTGAGTCGGCCAGTACATTATAGGAGGCAGGAAAGCTTATATGAGGGTCGTGGACCGTTCATATCTTCAGGGAGCAGACAGTGATAGGTATAACCGTATCACCGAACTGGAAGTGCCAATTTGGACTAGAGAGTGCAAGGACCTGGAGACGCAGGGTGACTCAGAAAGACATGCAAGACTGCATGAACGAAGCCCGTAAATGCTGGATGGCCTCCGTGCGTTGGGTGTATGTTTAGGGGAACAAGTCGGGCAAACTTCTACATTGGCTTGCCACACGCTGCTTGTGTGGGTGGGATCTCACTTATGGGATGATGGGAAGGTGGACTGAGGATTCGCAAGAAATCGCTGGAGTATTTGTCAGATACTATGAGAATCTATACGCTTCAAGAGTACGACTGGCATGTGAGTCAACGTCTCCTCTGGTGGCAGAAGTACCCCTGCCCTTTCTCTCCACCCTAGACAGAACCACAATGGACCGCAACATAATAAGAGAAGAGATTGGGGAGGCTATGACGGATCTAAACCCTGGCAAAACGTCAGGACCTGATGGATACCTGGCAGAGTTCTACCACCCGGATATCATCCCACTACTGCTTAAATTATATACCAAGGCCATTGATAGGGCCGCTTTCCAACCGGCATTGATAACGCAACAGTTGTAGTTTAGACCTGCGCCTCCTTCCAACATTTCTCCCTTACCAATAGTGAAGTAAAAGGCTTCTAGCCAACCGACTACTGATAGTCGTCTTACATCTCGCCCACCTGGATCAGTGTAGATTCATTCCTCGCCGAATCACCAGGTACTGTATTCTTAGAGTGCATGTGGCCATTTCTCGCATAAAGGCCTTTGGGGGCCCAGCAGCCCTTCTCTCAATTGATTAAAAAAAGTATTTGATATGGTTCATTGGTCCTATCTTGAAGATTCCCTTGTTACAATGGGCTTTGGACCCTGTTTCCGGGCCTAAGTTAGGATCCTCTACGCTGGCCCTCGGTCCCGGGTATGAGTTAACACCGTGCCGTCCCGCGAGTTTCCAACAGGGAGGAGCACCAGACAAAACAGACAAAGGTGTCCTCTCTCTCCACTTTTATTTGCACTAGCCATAGAGCCCTAAGAGCGTGTGGACCAGCTATGGGGCTTTGACAGGGGCCAATGCAATAGTAGTTTGCATAGTCCTTTATGCAGATGAGGTCCTACTGTTTATGTAAGACGCAGTTAAGATGTGACCTCGACCTCTTTACATTCTAGGGGTCTTCGGAGAGAGGCATAGGGGCTCTGGAATAATTAAGTCTCTTTTTAATCCCACTGAGGGATGATTAGCAAGATGAAGCCTGGCAGTCCCAGATCCCGAAACGTCAGGTTAGTTTCCAGTATCTCGGAGTGCACATTTACAGGAAGCCAGGCCTGATGTGGAGTGTGAACCTTTGCGCTGTAGCGCAGAGAGCTCAGGAAGGTATGTCTCGCTGGACCAGCTCTCCCTCACCCCCCTTTCATATCATGGATAGAGTCACACTTTTTTTTAAATGATGGTCCTCCCGAAACTACTCTATGTTTTACAAAATTACTCCTTATACATTCCACATGCTTGGTTTGACACTATGCAAGCCATGTGATACAAATTTATGTGGACCGGAGAAACCTATAGGGTGGGCTTTCAAAAATAAACAACAGTGATGTACGATGGCAGACTGGCAATGGTGGACATACTTTTGTACTACTGGGCGACAACTCCTTTCCATTAACGAATGGCTATGTGGAGGGTGGGATGACCCCGCTTATAGGAGAGAACTGGCCATGCTGGGCTTTGAAAATGTGATGGGTATCCTGTAAAACACCTCTTTCCCCTCACACTTTCCAGAGGTGACCCAGGTGGCATTTAGAGCAGGGAGGGCCACACTTTGATGGATGGGGTGGAAACATAAACTTACACTGGAGAATCCACTGTGGGAGGGCAAATGGTTGGGCCAAGTGTCTACTTTGGAGGGATTCAGGGGTTGGGATGCTATAGGAATCTCAAAGATGGGTGCTGTTTGGGGATGAGGCCACATGAACTCCTTTCAAGATCTTAAAACATAATTCTGTATGCCAACCTCCCAATTCTTCAGCTATTTACAACTTTGTCATTCCCTCTCCACCTACCACAGGAAACTAGAAGACGTTCCGGAGTACATTCCTCTAAAAGGTAGGCTGCTCATGGGCCACTTGGGTGAGGTAGAGGTGCCCCAAATCTAGAGAACCCTAGTGGTGCATTCACCTGTTGCATTAGACACTCTGAAGAAAAAATGGGAGGGCTGGGTGGGAGCACTAGACGAAGCAGACTGGATAGATGCCTGCATGCCTGGACCCCGAGCCCCCCCTCCCAATGCCCCCCAGGGCTCTGGCAATATCCACTCAACTCCGATATTGGTACAGTTCAAGTACTTACACTACACGTATCTGACACCCCAACACATTACAGGTGCCAGGACCCCATGAAGGATTTCTTTCAGATGTTACTGAAATTCCTGGTGATACGTGCATAGTGGGTTAACATACTGAATGTTCTCTGTGATGTCGTAGGGTTCTCCATTGAAGTGTGGCCACAAGTTACACTACTGGGCAACGTAGATGACATGGGTGGGCCCAGGCGAGACAGAACACAAGTAGGTCGGGGCACAGTAATAGCCAAAAGGGATATTGCCCTGCAATGGAACTCCCCACAGTTCCTTCGGTAGAGGCATGGATGAGAGGCATGGACTGGTGTGACAAGCTTGAAGAAACAATTTCTGAAGCAAGAGGCTGTCCCTAAAAATATAATCAAGTGTTGAAGACATTTTGGGCCTATTGTGGATTGCAGGGATAGGAAAGAGCCGGGGCTTTATTCAATGTTTATAGGGGGAATGGATTTGGGAATAAATTATCTTGGTGGATCAATTTGACGTTTAGAGCACTTGTTATGCTTGTAAGTTGTGAAAATACAATACAGTGACGGCACAGCGAGGTATCCTCAGACTTGGATGGGTGGGGAATGTCTAGAAGAACAAATTGTTTATCTTCAGTAACACCTTTTAAGGTAGATACTCTAACCCCAGATTACTCACCTTTATAATAACTCAGGCATCAGCCAGGATGAGTAAGGTTTTTCACAACAGCCCTGCACACTAATAGGGAGTGTTGTGCAACTCTGTGCTGACTCCACTCCGCCTCACAATGATGACTGAAGCCACATTTAGGTGCCACCTAAGCGCTCTAATATCAACCCCTTAAGGAACACTGTTTCGTCCTCAGACAAGGAGCCCAATTATTCATGCTTGTGTGCAGATCTCCAAATTAGGACATTTCTGGGTGGAGAAGAGTCCATACCACAAAATGAGTAGGTGGTAGGGCAGTGAGGATTCTGCAGTTATATACAGTATCCACCACAAAGAGTGTTACTGAAGGTAAACAACTTGTTATTCAGAAGGAGACTTAACTGCAGACTCCTCACCTTTAGAATGGATACCAAAGCAGCACCTCCCCCGGTGGTAGGTCTATATAATGACTTAGACCAAAATGTCTTGCAGGGCCGAATGGCAAAAATGCCCTTCCCACCAGACTGGACTGTAGCACTGTTTCATGAGCGTGCGCCATGATGCCCATGTTGGGGCCTGTCAAATGTTTGGGACAAGCACTCCATGTACCACTACAATGCTAACAGCCTTGGCCCTTGTGGAAATGGGCTCTCAATCCCTGTGGAGGCTGCTTCTTGGCCAACACGTAGCAGATCTTAATACAGTAGACTATCTACCTAAACAAACAAAGCCTTCTTCTGCACTGCCTTTCTTTGCCCTGGAGAACCCCACAAAGAGCTAATCCTCCACCTGATGGTCTTTGGTATGATTAATGTAAAAAACGTCTGTTTTGGGGTCCAGACAATGGAGTGTCTCGCCTTTTTTCACAGGGTGAGGTGGGGCAAAAAAAAGTCAGCAGAGGGGTAGACTGTCCGGAGTGAAAGAGAGTCACAACATTTGGTAAAAAGGCTGCTCTAGTCCTCAGCACCAGTTTGTCAAGAAAGAAGGTGGCGGAGGGCAGCTGGACTGACAGAGCACAAAGTTCACTCATGAGACAAGCTGAAAGTATTGTGATAAGAAAAAACACTTAGTTAACTGCTCAAAGGGAGCGCATATGAGAAAAGCAAGTATCAAATTAAGGCCCCACTGTGGCATCAAAAAGGATTTAGGAGGCAATGTTGAATACACCTATGAGAAATTGCATCACACCTGGTGATCTGAGCAAGGACAGTTGTTCTGGTACATGCAAAAAGCCCAACAAGGCTGGCAGGTAACCTTTAACCTTACCCACTGCAAGTCTGTACTGGGCCTATGCAAAACAAACAACAAGACATCTGACAGTTTGGCCTGCAACGACTTCATATTACAGGTGCCACAATAGGCCACAAATATGTACCAGTGTACAGCATGCACAGTCTTTGTAGAAGGATGCCTGGTCACAAGGAAGAAATCTACGACCTAGAAAGGAGGATCAAATGTAGTCATCTGCCACCACTCAGCCTCCATTCATGGGGCTGTAGTTGCTCAACCCTGGATGCATAGTTGCCCAACCCCAGTTGTAAGACCCTTCCCTGCTGCTGCGCCACAACACCCTCCTGAAGCGACAGCCTGATCAGAGGACAGATGTTCATGCCCAGAAATTCCCCATACCACACTCTCCTGACCCAATCCGTGGCCTCTAATATGACTTGGGGCCAGTTGTTCCTGATCTTCTTCAGAACATGGAACAGGAGAGGTAGTGGCAGAAAAGAATAAATCAATCAATACAAATCAATCAGCCAATTGCAGAGTGCGACTTGTCACAGGTGAGTGAATCCAGCTGCTGGCAGTGTCCAGGGCTTTCGCTGCGAGGTAGAAACGGAGTGCCCTCCTGTTCTGCTATGTTGTAAGCAGGAGTATGGGCCAGCACGAGGGAGGTGGAGCGGAGGTTTCTGGAGGGCTTGTGGAATCTCAGGCAGTGGTTTATGTAGGCGGACCCAGAGTTGTGCAAGGCCTTGAACACATGGGTGAGGAGCTTGATCTGGCATCTCTTCTGAACTGGAAGCCAGTGGAGTTTTTTGAGTTGGCACTGATGTGGATCCAACGAGGGAGATCCACGATGAGTCTTGCTGGGGCGTTCTGGATAGTCTGTAGTCTTTGAACTAGGTGGGCCTCAATACCCACGTAGAGGGTGTTTGCGTAGTCCAGTTGACTGGTAACGAGGGCTTGGGTGGTGGTGCGTCTCACATTTTGGGGCAGGCACTTGAAAATCCTACCTAACATACAGAGGATGAAGAATCAGGAGGATGACAATGCGTAGACTTGGGACCTCATGATAAGTTTGCTGTCCAGGATGATACCAAGGATGAGTTGCGTGTCACTGGAGTAGGATATAATGTTGAGTCCGTGGGATCTGACTATGTTCGCAAGGGGGGGGGGCATGTAGAATTTGAAGAGGGTGGGTTTGAGAGATGAGTTTTGAGGGACTCCCCAGATGACTTGTTTGTGTTCAGAGGAAAAGGGTGGAAGGTGGACTTGTTGTGTTCTGTCAGTAAGGAAAGAGACGATCCATCTGAGGGCAGCTCATTGGATGCTTATGTTGTGAAGTCTGGCGATGAGTGCGTGGTGGGAGATGGTGTTGAAGGCTGATGAGAGATCGAAGAGGAGAAGGGAGTCTGTTTCTCCTCTGTAGAGGAAGGTCCAGATGTAATCTGTGGCTGCGATCAGGGTTGTCTCAGTGCTGCGCTTGCTGCAGAATCCAGACTGGGAGAAGTGCAGGAGGTGATTATGTTCCAGGTGGATGGTGAGTTGTTGGTTGATGGCTTTTTCAATGATTTTGGCTGGGAAAGGGAATAAGGAGATCAATCTGTAGTTGCTGAGTTTGTTGGGGTCCGCTGAAGGATTTTTTCAGCAGGGGTTTGCTTTCTGTGTGCTTCCAGTCATCTGGAAGGTGGCAGAATCCAGTATGGTGTTGAGTAGGGTGGAAAGCTCAAAGTGCGTCGAGGTATGGCCATTGAAAAGTCTTCAGACTTGAGTTGGGAGTTGAAGTTTCTGTAGATTTTGGCAATTCTGTCATGGAAGAAATCTGAGAGGCAGTTGCATACGTCCTGAAAGGGAGAGCTGTTGCTTGTCACCGTTGAGGGCCTTGGTAAATTCCTTAACTATGCAGAAGAGTTACCTACTATTGTTAGAATTAGCTTCAATGTGTGATGCCAGGGATTTTTTTTTTCGTCTCACAGATTTGACGGTGGTATAGGTTGATTACTGATTTGTAGGTGGTTCTGTTGGCTGAGTCTTTGTTGGTGCGCCACCTTCTCTTGAGGTGCTTTCAGTCGTGCTCGGCTGTCCTGAGGTCCTTGGTGTACCAGCAGGCCTGCTTGTTGAATCTTCAGTGTTTCTTGTTCTTGATGGGGGCGACAATGTCAGCACAGTCAGGGATTCAGGTGTTGATGCTTCTGACGTCCTGGTTTATGCTGTTGTGGTGTTTGGGTGTGTCGAGGACGAGAGTGTTGGTTCATTCGGTCTCTGAGGCCTTGTTCCAGCTGCACTGGTGGAGTTGGGTTGTGCTGGGGGGGAGAGGCAAGGGGGTCGTGATGACGAAGGTGATGATTGAGAGGTCAGTCCATGTGAGTTTGGTGGTGTGGCTGTATTTGATGCAGTTGCTGGAGGTGAATATGGGACCAAGCATGTCATGCAATGTGCTTGGGGTAGTGTACGAGTTGAGTGAGGCGGATGTTGTTCAGGCTGTCAAGGAGTTTGGCAGAGATGAGGATGGTTATGTCGTTGAGGTTGTCCAGTAACAGGTAATCCTTCAAGATGATGGCGAGGGGGGCAATGCAATCAGTGATGAGGCTGCAGAAGGTGGTTAGAGATCCAGGTGGACAGTATGCGAGAATTCCCCTAATGGTGGATTTCTCACCTGTTTGGATGGTGAAGTTGAGGTGTTACAATGGTGGGATGGTTTCGCCTGCAACAGTGGTGCATTTGATGGGGTCTCTGTGGATGATGGTGATTCCGCCACCTGGCTTGTTAATGTGTTAGTGTAGGTTATTCTGTGTCCTGCTGGTATGGCGATGGCAATGTTGGGGGCTGACGCAGGATTGAGCCAGGTCTCAGTTAGGAAAACAATATCGAAGACAATACCGTCAATAAGGTGCCAGACCTCAGTGATGCAGAGGCATTTTTAAATAATTAAAATTAATGCAATTAACAAGAAGAAATTATATGTAGGCCTCAGAGGAAAGGCCACAATTTAAAAGCAAGTAGGAGCACTAGGCTTTCATAGTTAAACACACTGAGTTTAAAGAGCTGCAGAATGCACTTTTTACAGAAGCTGACCAAGGTTAAGAATGTGGGATGTAAACTTTCAATGGAGCTAATGTACTGACAAGAGAATGACTTGAGGAAAGAAAAGTTAGTTTCAAACCTTCCTATAGGCTTGTTTTTCATAGATTTTAATAATGTATTCAATGTTTAGTTCAATTTCCGCAGAATGTTTCTACATGAACAATAGTTTAGTTAACTGAAATGGATGAGAAACTTATGATTTAATGAAGTGGTGGAAAGGCCTAAACATGAACTGTAGTTTTCTTATAGTAGAGAAATTGAGGGCCCTCTCTTGAGGTTATACAAACGTTTTCACAAAATGATTCATTCAAATGTTGATATCTGTAGACTATTGTCTTTTGACTGGTTAAAAGATGGAAGCTTTCCTATTCCCATGAAGATGGCGCAAGCTGATTGGATGAGCGGATTGAAGATGGATCAAAATGTTTGATATGAAAGCTTATATAACTGTATGTTCCTAGAGTAGGCAGCAGATCCCATCACAGACCTCATCTCAGACTCCTTCTGGAAGAGATCCCCTTAGATCCTCTTGACTTCTCTACAAAGCCCTATGCTGAGATGCTTCTCAGAATAATTTGGAGAGATTCTTTCATATATTCCTGCTTGAATTTATGTGGCTCTGAGGCTCTACTGAGTTTCTTGAACTTCTCTTGATTAAAGCTTTATACTTTCACCTCTCTCATTTGAGTTCATTATGGATTCCAACTGATACTTTCGCTTGTGTCTTCCAATCTTAAAACAGGGACTATTCCTTTATGGAACACTCTTAATTGCTAACATTCTGTTATTGATCATTTATGAATGATTAATTGCTCTGATTCAATTGATTAGATTAATATTGATTCTACTAACAAGTAAAATAAATTCTGAGACTTTAAATAAAGCTTTGTAACTCACACCAACTCTCATCATTGACTCCCAAGAGATTGGGATTGAAACTGTGTTGACTAATTGATTTGACTTGTAGCTACTTATTAATTCTCGCTTACCACTAAGGTCTAGTCATTTAAGCAGGGATTTGTTTTCTGATGAGCTCTTAGAATTACATCATAAAACAAATATTTAACTAAGCTCCCCGCACCACCAAAGATGGTAGCGAAAGGACGGTTTACACAGTGAGAAGGAGGAGCTGTAGTAACTCAAAATTACCACAAGATAAACACCCATGTCCCACTGCCCAAAGCCCGAACTTGAAGAGTGATGGAGTGCGGTTTTCTAAGGCGGTTGCAGAATTAGAGGTGTAAGTATCAAAAGGGTTATGGGAAGAAAATTATTATTGAGGTTCTACTCAAGTACTGGTATTGGTGAATGTGTGTTGAATGAATTATTGAAGATTTGGAATTGCTGATGCTTATGCACTTTTGTCAAAGAAGATAAATAAATAGGTTATCGGATTAAGAAGTAGTCTAAGATCCTGTGATAAACAAAAAAGTATTTATTGGTTTTCTTTTCTACTAATGATTGAGGCGTAGGTCATGAGATGTCATGGATTGCGCGTTTGAGACAGGAACAGTAACAATCTGTTGTGATTGTACTAAATTGGTCATTGTTAGTGGAACCTCAAGTGCAAAGGTGATAATGCACTGATTTAGGTGATTTCCCACTGGTCAAGACTTCAATGGTGTGCATCAAAATCTTCCTCAATGAGGAAAGGTTGGGGAGGGGATGTAAAATCTTTAATATTCCAGTTGTTGAATTGTTGTTTTTAATTTCTTTAGAAGAGGCAGACAAAGACTGTTATTTTATGTCACACAGAGTAGTAGAATCATAGATTTATGTGAATACAAAGCAATTGTAAAGGAGAGTGCGCCGCTGCAAGGTACAGGTTGTGGCGTCATTTTGTGCCATGCTGCAATTGGTTGGTTGGTGTGAAACGCTATGCTGAGATTGGTTGGGCTGTGTGAAAAAATGTGCAGTGATTGGTTGGTTGGTGTACCAAACCACGCTGAGATTGGGAGATGGGCTTACTGAAAAGTGATGTATAAGGAACAGTATCAAAACATTGAAGATTTATATTTCGGTGCTTGCCATTTGTTGATTTAAATTCAAATTAGAAAGAAGGTCCATTAAGCTTTCCTGGGTGGGGTACATTTAATTTAAGAATTACAGACAGACAAGAAACACTGTGACATGAAGCCTCCTCCTAGACCTACACGACAAATAAAGAGAGCTATGAGAAAATATACAGGTGTGATATGGGATGAGCAACAATAGAAGTGGAGAAAGAATATAGTGAAGTAACTAGGATAAATCCTGTCAATTCTAATGAAAAATCTGGGAAACATGAGAAACCAAAAAGGCAAAAATGAAGACGGACGAAAATGATAAAGATGCAGAAAATAAATGCGATTCTGAAGTTATTCAGAGGATGAGATAGTGGATGATTTATTGGGTGCACGTCCACCACCGTAGATGGCTCCTGTGACAAGTACTGAGGGTACTTCAACTAATAATGCGACGGTGGCTACAGATGCTGTTGATCCAAATGCCTACTGATTGAAAGACCATTACAAATGCCACAGCCCAATATGACACAGCCTGTTATGTCACAGTCTGATGTACAAACTGTTATGCCAAATAATATGCTAGCCAAGTTGAGATTGTACAGGCAGTGATGCCTACAGGTGCTACTGCTTTCATTGTGTCTGTACCAGCACCTGCTGCTAGAGTTCTAACAGCATAACCAGTAAAGATGTACACACCGATAGCTCCAAGTAACATTGTCCCCAATGCAGTACCTCAAGCAGCTGTTGAAGGAGTACCTGCAAAAGATTTAACCCGACTTTGCAGATTTTGTGGATTATTGTATGGACTTTACCACAGACTATTCAAACATTAAAGGAAGGGGCAAGAACTGTCTTTATGACACAGAGAGCACAAGGAGAAACAAGTTTGCTTGAAGATAGGATTTTGCCCCCAATGGTTTGAGGAAACTGCTAGGAAAAGTGAAAAGACAGAAAATATAGTAAACCCAGATTATAGTCAGAATTCAGAAAGGGAAAGATCATTGGATGTCCAGAGAATAAAAACAGAATTGGAGGAAATAATTATGGGATGTTTAGATTTAGAACGTGAATCAATATCAAGAATAAGAAATCACTAGGCATGCCACAACAACACATGAGAAATTGACTGAATTAGCAAATAAATATTAAGTTGATCTCTCAAAAAGCATCCCATTGCAGAAACGTTACAGGGAATATTTGGATGATCAATCGATTGAACCAATGAGTTCTTCAGCAGCGCGATTGCACATTACTGAATTACTGAAATGCGCCCACAGATGGAGTGAGTTTGAGAAATTAGAAAGTAAATGGGCAAAGAAACATGAAAAGAAAAATAAACAATTAGAGGTGACAAAAGTAAAAAGAAAGCCACCTGCAGGTCCCCCAGATGATGAAGCAGCTTCACCTTATCCGTTAAGAGATACAAAGTGGAAGGTAAGTGCATGTGCCTTGGAGTTTGGGAGATCTTTCAGCATTTACGAACAATTTTCTGAAGTTGAGAGAGAACCCTAGGGAGTGGTACACGCAAGTTAAAAGGTTTGTCAAGACTTTGAACGTGTTTTGGACTGATTCAAATACATTCTTTGATACCATTGTTCCAAATGATTTGTATGCTGAATGTAAAATTGCTACGCACTGGCGAAATTCAGAGGCACCGAGAGATTCCCCCACTAATACACCATCACATATTGTGATGGATAAATACAATGAGGTGATTACTTTTCTGAAAGCAGAATTCCTCCTAAGGATTTGGATTATGTGAGGTTCAACAGAATCCAACAGGATGTTAAAGAGTCTGTACATGAGTATTGTGAGATTGTTGAAAGCATTTCAGCAACACACAGGTCAGGCACATCTTGAGCCGAATGATAAGGGATTCCTTATTTCACAGTTTGTTATTGGACTGAGACTAGTCTGCATATGCAGAGCAATGTGATTTGCTGGCAGACAAAGTTGTTGGACGAGATTTTTAAGTATGCAAAGTATTGTAATGATGAACAGGAGATGAAGCAGAAAAAAGATTAAGAAGAAGTTTGTTTTGGCCCAAACGAAAATGGCCAAGAAAGATTTTCAAAAATGTTGGTGCAATGCAAGGTGTCAGTTTCCAGAATAGCATGCAATGCGTTGAGTTTCGAGCTAATTTACCAAGTGTTCAAGGAGGTATAGTGCTTCAGAGGGAAGAGGTCGAGGGGTTCCAGTTGATGCAAATTAAGGTGTAGATGTCGCAATGTTGAAGAAAATGACTGTGTCACTTTTTTAACAAGACCGGGCATTGGAAGAGGGAGTGCAGGCTGAAACCAGACAGAACGAATGCCAATAATCAAATGCAAGAAGCAAATCAGATGCAAATGCAACATGTTCCATTACAACAATTACAAATGCCAATGAAGAGACAAGTTCCAATGAAGCAGATCTCACAAGCCCCAACAGCTCACCAAAATGTTGGTTATCCCAAAATCAACGTGAATCAGATGCCCTGAATAAACAAAAAATGTACTTCAGGTTCAGAACCAAAACACGTCTTAACAATTCCCCATGTTAGACAGTGAAAGCTTTTTGGCTCTAATGATTTCCAATGACTGTGCTTGAGAGGGGAGGAAAACAGCATACTTGGCAGTCTTAAAGGTAGACCAGAGTGGACCATCTGTAAAAGGAGAGAAAAATGGCCACCAAGTGACATCTGTTATCGACAACAGTGCTACCTGTTCTACTGTTGGAACAATAGAAATCACACACCTAAACCTCTCAGGAAAGAAGATCCAATTATGAACGAGCCAACATGTACCAAAGCTTCTGTGTTGCTTCAGGACTATCCTCAAAGATCCAGGGGCACCAATGCACACTGATATGAAATATTGAGTTTACCCCCATCATCTTAAATAAGCACATGTGCAGAATATTTGATAGTAAGTATGCAGTGCTAAACTCTGGAAACATGCACTGTCGTTTAGGGTACCAGTAGCTTCCATATTTCATCATGTTTTGTACTACCAGGTACAACAGAAGTTCAGTTCTTTTCAAGAGGCTCTAGCACTCAAATGCCATAGTCACTTAAAGAGAGGGACCCGGGGAAATGAGAGGATTGCTAAAGATTTCAGTGAAGATAATTACAATGCAGAACCAGTAAGAATTGGAGTGTGTCTTCTAGCTTCACTTACAGTGGCCACACAGGACTAAGGCAAAATTCAAGTGACTATATCGGACAACCTCATGAACCATGGTGCCAAATTCAAGGATGTCACGTTGAGATGGGCAAGCTGCCCCTGTATTCTGGACAGAAGATTTAGTCTGCATGGAAGCCTCCTATCATCGATAGAAACCATCATAGTCTCTGCTATAGATTACTTTAACTTGAGCAGCACAGTGGGAAAGCGTGAATTCAGCAGTAAAGCATACAGAGAAGTTGAATCTGAACAATGTTTTGGACCCACCTATGGGTAATGATCATCTGCCACACTTGAAGATTCAATGACACTTTTTCTTCCATGGGATTGACGGATAGAGGAGAGGAGAAAGGCAGTCATGATCTTGAGTCTGAAGTAACTTTTCCTGCTGTGGATGAATACTGCTCAGAAGAACGAGTTACTTACATCCGGTAACACTTGGTGGATAGCTTACCTATGTGCATATTGCTCACCTTATGAATATCTCTAAACGCTAGACTTCATCCAGAGATGCTCAACAGCAGTGTCAGAGAGAGCCGGTAGGTGTAATTGTGCACCTTTGTGTAGGCTTCATACTGCCCTGGCAGCTGACATCAATATTTAGGGCCTCATTACGACCTTGGCGGCCGGCGGTAACACCACCAACAGGCTGGCGCTGTTCCACCAGCTATTATGACAGTGGCACATTAGCCACAGCCATACCGCCGGCCCCTCCAACATACCGCCAGGCTTC
The DNA here is from genome assembly GCF_031143425.1 of Pleurodeles waltl. Classification (NCBI taxonomy): domain Eukaryota; kingdom Metazoa; phylum Chordata; class Amphibia; order Caudata; family Salamandridae; genus Pleurodeles; species Pleurodeles waltl. The sequence continues at coordinate 892,291,291 of NC_090443.1, forward strand.
TGCCTGGCAGTCATAATCCCTAACTGCCAGCCTGTCCACAGTGGTAAACACCGCCATGGAAAGTATGGCGGTAAGGGGGACTCGGGGTGCCCCTGAGGGCCCCTGCACTGCCCATACACTTGGCATGAGCAGTGCAGGGGCCCTCAGACACAGCCCTATCGCGCATTTGCGCGACGGGTGCTGCTGCACATCAACATTGCCGCTGGCTCTATTACGAGCCAGCTGCAATGTTGATGTGACTTTTCTGCTGCGCCAGCAGACAGAAACACTGTTACGGTCCGCTGGCCCAGCTGAAAAGTCATAATAGGGAGCCAGATATTTAAAGACAGCACTGGCAGTATACTGGCGCTTGCAGCTCGGCGGTCTTTTTAAAAGACCGCCAAAGTTGTAATGAGGGCCTTAGTCTCTTTTCTTTCTGCACTCTCAGGCGTGAAGATTTGAACAATTATTGGCAATTTACTTTTAACTTGGGATCTTTTTAGCTGTTAAAAAGACCACTCAACAGAATAGGGGGGTCGGAGGGTAGTGAGGAATCTGCAGTTAGAGTATCTCTAGAAAGAGCATTACCAAAGGTAAGTAACTTATTCTTTGGATGGATAATCATACATGCAAATTCCTCACCTTTTTAATAGATTCCAAAGGAGTACCTCTGATAAGGTGAAAGGCCTCTTGCATGGAATCAAATCAAAATGACCAACGGAACCAAGCAAGTGAAGATTCCTTCCATCTCTGGACCTTGGCTGTCAAGGAAGGTGTGCCTTATGAACATTTGTACTGATACACATGTTGCAGTCTAATAGGTGTCGAAAACTAGCACATACTTTGCCAAAGCTATTGTAGCGGCCTTGTCCCTGGTGGAATAGGTTCTGAGATATGGTTTTTCAAATCACAGTTGCAGTTTTGGGCTACACATAGCAGAGCTTGTTGTAAGGGGCTATCTACCTTGTTTAGGCCTTTTTCTGCACTTCCTTTCTTACCTGAAAACCCAACAACAGCTCTTTGTCTATCAGATGGCCTTAAATGCAATCGATAGTAAAAATGAACATCCTCTAGAGGGCAAGGCAATGAAGCCTCTTCTCTTTTGAGGGGTGAGGTGGAGCAAAGAAAGCTAGCAAAGTGATCTACTGACCCAACCGTGTAGGGTGTCATGACTTTAGGAAGAAAGGCAGACCTAGTTCTTAGCACCAACTTGTCTGGGATGAAAGTGGTGTAGGGTGGTTGAACTAACACCATCTGCAGTTCACTCATGCAGTGTGCTCATGTAATCAATCAATCAAAAAAATGTATAGAGTGCGCTACTCATCCGTGATGGTCTCAAGGCGCTGGGGGTGGGGGGGTGGGGAGATCAAGAAGGGGGTGGATCAAGAAGGGGGGGCGGCAGGGAGGGTCACTGTTCGAACAGCCATGTCTTGAAGCTCTTTCTGAAGAGCAGGAGGTCTTTGGTATTGCAAAGGTTGGTGGGGAGGGAGTTCCAGGTTTTGGGGGCGAGGTAGGAGAAGCACCTGCCTCCTGTGGTGGTGCATTGGATGCAGGGGACTGTGGCTAGGGCGAGGTCGGCTGATCGGAGGTTGCGTGTGGGAGTGTGGAAGTTCGCTCTTTCGTTGAGGTAGGTTGGGCCGGTGTTGTGGAGGGATTTGTGAGCGTGGATGAGGATCTTGAATGTGATTCTCTTGTCTATGGGGAGCCAGTGGAGGGATTTGAGGTGTGGTGAGATTCATTCATGGCGGGGGAAGCCAAGGACGAGGCGTGCAGCTGGGTTCTGGATTCTCTGGAGTTTGCGTTTGAGTGTGGTGCCGGCGTAGAGGGCGTTACCGTAGTCTAGTCTGCTGCTGATGAGTGCATGAGTGACTGTCTTCCTGATCTCTGGGGGAATCCATTTGAAGGATTTTTTTTTTTTTAGAGTGCGGAGTGTGTGGAAGCAGGAGGAGGTTAGGGCACTGATTTGCTGTGTCATGTAGAGGGAGGAGTCTAGGATGATGCTGAGGTTGTGTGCATGGTATGCGGGGGTGGGTGCGGGGCCTAGGGCGGTGGGCCACCAGGAGTCCTCCCATGTGGTTTTGTTGGGGCTGAAGATGATGATCTCGGTTTTGTTGGAGTTAAGCTTGAGGTGGTTAGTAGTCATCCAGTTGTTGGTGTCGAGGAGAGCAGCGTGTAGGTTGGTTCTGGCGGTGGTGGGGTTGCGGGTGAGGGAGAGGATGAGTTGGGTGTTGTCTGCGTAGGAGATGATAGTGATTCCGTGTGGTCGGAGGATGTAGGCTAGGGGGATCATGTAAATGTTGAAGAGTGTGGGGCTGAGGGAGGATCCTTGGGGGACTCCGCAGATGATCTTGGAAGTGGAGGAGTGGAAAGGTGGGAGGCGGACTCTCTGGGTCCGGTCGGTGAAGAAGGAGGTGAGCCAGTCTAAGGCTTTGTCGCAAATTCCTATGTTGTGGAGGCGTGTGCGGAGTGTGTGGTGGAAGACGGTGTCAAAGGCTACGGAGAGGTCTAGGAGGATGAGTGAGACGGTCTCGCCCTTGTCGACTTTGGTCCTGATGTCGTCAGTGCATGCGATGAGGGTGGTTTCCGTGCTGTGGTTCTTGCGGAACCCGGATTGTGAGGGGTCAAGAGTGCTGTTTGCTTCGAGGAAGTGGGATAGGCGGGTGTTGACTAGTTTCTCGGCAACCTTGGCGGGGAAAGGAAGGAGGGAGATGGGGCGATAGTTGGAGAGGATCTCCTGGTCGGCTTTGTTTTTTTTTTTTAGGAGAGCAGTGATTTCCGCGTGCTTCCAGGGGTCTGGGTAGGTGGCGGAGTAGAAAGAGTAATTGATTATGTCACGGAGTATGGGGGCGATGGTTGGGCTGGCTTTGTTGTATATGCGATGTGGACAGGGGTCAGAGGGGGATCCGGAGTGGATGGAGTTCATGGTTTTTTCAGTTGCTAAGAAACAAAGTTTAAAACGTCACAAGCCTTAAGGAGCAACTGTATGTGGATACAAAACCATGCTTTCCTCCCATGAATGGTTTGGGAGGAAATGTGTCAAACCTTTGGAGACACGGATCCAAACTGGTGATTCACACAAGGCAATTGGTACAGTAAGCACAAGGCACAGATAGCCAACAAGTAACCTTCCGCTAACTAGAACAACTGTGAGGCCATGCTAGGCCATGAAAGGACAAACAAAACTACAATGAAAAATCAGGCAAGCAAGTGATTAATAGTCAAGACACCACACCAGGTGTCAAATTTAGTCCAATTTGTTCCAGTGTGGATGGACTTCATAGAAGGGCGTCTGGCAGCAAGTATGACAACCATCACCTTGCCTGACAAATGAAATGCATTTAACTTCTGCTATTCAATTTCCAAGCATGGAGGGGTAGGTGGTAAATATACCCTGTTTATGAGACAGGAGGGCCCTCTTAAAGTGGTAGCTGCATTAGATGGCAACTGCTCAGGCTACGAAGCTCTGGGTACAACACTCTTCAGGCCCAGTCTCGCAATGGCGAGGTGCTTCTTTAGCAGAAGTCTTGGAGGAAACTTCAGTGTGCAAAACTGCGGACACTGCAAACTTTCTGTATTGGTGAAAAGATATAACCAGGACTCTCTCCACTGACTGAAGATGCCTTATACACTATCTTGGGTGGAGACACCACTTGTGGTCCACCCAACAGCGCCTTCTCAGTTCCTCTGCTCTGGAATTCAGGGACCCAGCTAGGAGGCTGGTGACCAGAAAGATGTTCTATTGCTCCAGCCACTTCCAGAGGCGTAGAAACTCCTCATACAGGGTCCAGAACCACACTACACCTGCTTGTAGATGGCCCACATAGAGATAGGGTATTGCTTGAGAACTTGCACCAGCCCAGCTTTGATAAATAGCAGGAAGACTCTTAGGGATAAGTGCATTGTCCAAAGAACCAGCAGGTTGATATGGTGTCAGCTTTCCACAGAAAGACTAGAGGCTTTTGATCGCCACCCTCACTAGGTCCTTCCAACAGAGTAATAATGCATCTGTCACCATGTGAGCTTTGGGTGGGTGTCTGTCAACCACCACTGCCGATCCTGAACTGTCTTCGGTGAGGCCTGTATATTGTCAGAGACTCAACCCTGATGTTGAGGGCAGTGGGACCCAATGTTCCACTTCTGGGCCATTGTGTGTGATTTGGTGTATGGGATGCACATACCAAGACCAAGAAACCTCAGAAGCATCCACATTAAAAACCAAGACTGAACTTGAAACATCGGGATCATATCCTAAATACTTCTATCTTGCTGCATTAGACAGAAAGCCTTTAATTCTACTGTGTCTAGTACTGCCCCAGTGAATTGAGTCAGGTGTGGCTTTGACTCACTGACGGAGAACCCCAATGATGTTAAGAGGCTGGCTGTGGTGTGGAGGTGGTCCATGACTGACTGAGATGAGCCCGCATTCAACAGCCAGTCGCTGAGGTACATGAATACATGTACTCAAGACCACTGAAGATGGACAGCAATCTCAACCATCACTTTGCTGAACACCCGGAGAACCAAGTTAAGGACAAAGGGTTGCACAGCAAGCCAAGTATTTTTGGCCCATTTTGAACTGCAGGAAACACCTTTGAAACTACAAGATGGGAATATGAATTCCAGCAAGTCACTCAGTTTCCTAGGTCCAGACCAGATAGAATCTAAACCAGCGTCCACAGTAAGGCAGTCAATATGTGAAAATCCAGAATAGGCCTGAGGCTACCATACTTTTTTGAGATGAGGAAGTAGCGTGAATAGCTTCCCTCACATTTTTCCAACTCTGTACCAATTCATTGGCATCGGTGGAGACTAAAAGATGCACCTCCTGCAACAATAATGATAAATGCGCTCTTGAAATGCATTCTGGTATGGGAGGCAAATTGGTGAACTGAACAGTCTTCCATATCACTGGGTGAGAGGCTGAAATTGGCTATAGGGCAGCACCCTGCAATTACTTCTGAATGTTCTGAAATTATGGAGAAGTTGTTTTGCCAGCATCACTAATCGTAAAGAGCATGCTGTAGCATAGCTGTCTTTAAATCTTCATAGCGCCACGTCTGCTTTTTCCGTGAAGAGTCAGGGCCCATCAAAGGGAAATTTCATAAGGGACGTTTGCGCATAGTCAAATAATCCGGTCAACTTCATCCATGCACAACTCTTCTAAACACATTAGTGCCAATAGCACTACTGATTAAATCTGTAGTGTCCATGCCTGCACAGATTACATACTTCACAGAATCATGTCCATTATGTTTTGGAAAAGCCAGAAAAGCCCTGAGGTCACCTGGAACCGATGGCAAGAACTCACTTGCCACATTCCCTAGAGTTATGTGTGTACTTGCTCAGTAAACAAACCGCATTTGAGGGCTTAAGGGGCAGGCTTGCAGAAGAAAAAAAACATCAGCACCCTGGTGTAGCCAACAATGTCCTGAAAACAAGTGTGCCATACATAGACAGAAGAACACATGGGGAAGATCAAAATGTCAGGAGGGAGTTGCCCTTTCAAAAACACTCCACATCTACCATCATTACATCATCACTACTTCTAAAGACACCTACACCACTACCACCAGTGGAGCAATGAACAGAAGATCAGCCTTCTTTAATTGTCAAACAGTGTGCCAACCGTAGCCGAGAACCAGCTATCACACCATCAGTCATGAGATGTAACGCCATCAGGCAACAGATTCAACATCTTCATGAAGAAAATCAACAAATTCAAATCCAATTAATCACCAACACCATCAACAATACCCAGTATCCACAATATTAACTGGTGAATCTTCAATACGTTTTCCCACACATACCTTTCCAGCATTCTGCACTCACTGGAACCCACCCTCTACACATATGACATGATTCCCTCCTCCATAACCACATCTCTGCAAGGAAAAGCCCTCACACCCCTTCTCCATATTGTTTAATGCCTCACTAACTCAGCACACCTTACCAGACAGCCTAAATACCAGACAGCTCCTCCCCCTGATGAAAATGTCCACACTAGATCAACTGACCTATCCAAATTCTGTCCAGTAACCCAAATCCCATTTGATGGGATAATTAATCAACAAGGCAGGTGCCTCTAGCTATAGGTCACATCAGCAAGGATATTCTACTCCAAGTAGTATTAATTGAGGCTCAGACCATGCTGTAGTGTTGAAACAGATATGGTCCAGATAGTAGACAATGTCCCCTTCCTCAAAGACAAGAACAACAATTATATCCAGGTCCTGCTTGAATTCTCTGTAGCCCTCAACATCGTTGATCATCCACCACTGATCCACCACCTGAAAACATGCATGGGCTTTACTGCCACTATCCTACAAAGCGTTACCAACCGACGGCAACACATTCAGATAGGAACTAACATATCCCAGGCTCTCGCTCTCTCCTGCTGAGCACCCCTTGCTCCATCTTGTCACCCATCATTTCCAACCATTATATAGAGTCCTTAGAAGACATTGCTGACAGCAACGTTAATATCGACCGGTATGCTGATGACAATAAACTATTTCAAGAATTCCTAAACTAACATTTTTCTTGTTTGTCAACAACACCAAACCTTCTCTGATTAAGTCATGACTCTCCAACTTAAATCTAACAGGCTTCACGCCACAACTGTCACAACAGGGCAAATCCCTCTGATTCAGCCTAAACTATAGCCTCTCTCTCAAATAACACATTGCCAAGAAGATCATAACAGCCTAGCTCCCCCTCACTCTACTGAAAAATATGAAACACTTTCTCCCAGGAGAATGCTTCAAAACAATAGTTCAAGTCATAGTTCTCCCCCACCTAGATGGGGTCATCTAGGTTCAACCACATCCTTAAAGCAGCAGTAAGATTCAAAGGGTTTAAATAAACAACATCCCCCTTGCACTAAACAATGTACAATGGCTCCCCTTCAAACTTGGATGATCTTCAAGAGCAGCTGCGTCACTTGCAAAGACCTATAAACCACGACCCCCGTTTACCTAGCTAACAAAAATATCTGGAGACCAACACAAGACAAGGAGCTGCAACATCACCAGATTAGACACTAAAACACCATGGGAAGATGAAAGCAAGTGCACAAGCCTTCTCAGCCTAAATAACCAGAGTCTGGAACAACATCCCCTCCGACATCAGAACAGCACAACTCTTACCACAATTCAGAAACAAACAGAAACCTTAAGTCTTCAAGGAAAGCTACTACAGTTAGGGAGACTTCTCCATCCACTAGCTATAAATACCCCCTCTGCCCCCACCCTTCAGGTATTCCAAATAGGGCCCAACTCCATTGCTAGCCAACTAGGATCATGCTTTAGAAATACCTAAACATACAAGCATATATATAGAGGATAAGCCAACCACCTAATTCAAAACATACCTTTCGGCAGACAACCATTTGACAGCTATAAATGCCGAGCACCCTCATGCTTGTTAGAGGTCTGTCTTTAGAATTTCGGCTAGATTCAAGCTGCCTATCTGCCATCTATAGATAGAGCCACTGGAATTATGCCAGAGAGAAGGACCAAATTATATGTATGTATGTATAGTGTATTTGATAAAGTGCATTTCGACCGGAGGTATCAAAGCGCTAAGAAGGCAAAACAAGGATTCTCCTGCCGCTCTTAAGGCTGGAATAGCCAAGTTTTAAGTTGTTTGCGAAAAGGTAAAAGAAAGGGAATCTTCCTAATTTTGAGGGGAAGGGAGTTCCATAGTTTGACAGCTGCTGCTGAGAAAGCTCTGTCCCCCATTTCACTTTTAGTCCTAGGAGTGTGGGCTAACTTAAGATCGGCTGATCTAAGGGTACGGCCCGGCATGTACCACTTAATAGAAGGAAGAAACGAGTAAGGACCATGTAAATAAAGGGCATTATGAGCCAAGCACAATGTTTTGAAAGTGATGCGCTTCCTAATCGGTAGCCAATGAAGTTCATTCAAACTCTCTTTGGCAGATGCAAACTTGTCCGAACCCAGAACCAGACATGTGCCTAGATTCTGAATAAGTTGTAAATTGTTTAGTGATGGTAGATTGATGTTAAGATAAAGAGCATTACAGTAGTCCAGCCTTGATCCAATCAGGGCTAAAACTACTGTTGCTCTAAGGTGCCGATGTACGAAAGGGAAATTGTTTTAAGCATCTTAATAATCCAAATGCATGAATTCATGATTTTATTAACCTGAGTATCAAAGGTTAAGGCAGAGTAACAGACAATTCAAAGATATTTAACTGCGGCTGAGGGGACTGGTAATGTCTCACATGGGTCATGCCACCAGTTTGAATCCCAAATAGATGAACAGACCCCAAAGATAATCACCTCTTTTTTGTCCCCATTCATCTTAAGCCAGTTCCAGTCCATCCAGTTTTAAACTTTCTATCATACATGACTAAAATTGTTTAGCTATATCCCGCGTCTTCCCTTGAAAGGAAACAATTTGTGTGTTGTCTGCATAGGAGGACTCCTGAAATCCAAAAGAGCGCACCAAGTCCGCCAAAGGTGCGACATACAAATTAAACAAGGTCGGGCTTAGAGAGGATCCCTGTGAAACTCCAAAGGGGAGCTGAAATGGAGCCGAGCTGTAATCAGCACATTTTACTAATAGTGATCTATATTGAAAAAAAGCTTTAAGTATATTTAAGGCTGGTCCTCTCAGTCCAACCCAGGAGAGACAATCAGTTAGTCTAAGGGGCGAGATGGTATCAAAAGCAGCCGACAGATCCGACAGGATTAGGATTGCGCCTCCACCTGCATCCACTTGTTTTCTGATTAAATCAGTAGTTGCCAGCAGGGCGGTCTCCGTACTGTGATGTTTCCGGAACCCGTGTTGGGATCTATCAAGGCAGTCATGAGTTGTCAAGTAAGAAGTAAGCTCTTGATTTAAGTGTTGCCTCAGACTTTTTGCTAGAGTGGGTAAAAGAGCGATTGGGTGCAAATTCTTGAGGTCTTCTGGGTCACTCCCCGGATTTTTTTAATGGGAACAAATAGCGTTTCTTTCCATTCCAATGGGTAAACACCCCGTTCGAGCACTTCTGCATACAGCTTCTCCAATGGTCCTAATTCCGAGTCACAGATCCGTTGTAGCACCCTAGGGGAGCAAGGATCGGCAGGGACCCTGAATGAGACCTAAAAAGGAGGATCTTAATTTGTTCAGAAGTTAATGGGGCAAACTTCTCCAGCGTGGGAAACTCCCTCTGCTCTGGGTCAAGAAAGGAGTCCTGGTCTCTCATGGGTAGTTGTGAGTCCTGAAAACCGGAATGGATTTTGGTGATCTGGTTGTTAAAGAAGATAGCTATCCTATCGCAGAAAGATTGAGAGTTGTCTAGTCCTTGAGATACCGAGGGAATAGAAAGGGTCTTAACCGTTTTAAACAGTTCTTGAGGGGAATTTTCAGCATTTCAAATTTTCTGAGAAAAATAAGCGGTCTTATCCTGTCTAATGGCTAGTTTATATTGATTTCTTATTTCCCTCAGTTTAATGCTTTCCGACAGGCTAGGATAGAGTTTCCATTTCCTTTTTTGTCTTCTGCAGTCCCTTTGGAGAGTCTTCAATTCAGGAGAGAACCAAGGGGCAGATGCTCTTGTCCCTCAGAGGGGACACCGAGTCAATGGTGTTCTTAATCCAGGTATTAAACTCAGCAACGCGGGAGCTAGTTTTTTCTCAAGGCCCTCTCTGAGTAGTAGTAGCAGTAATTTTTACTGTACAGATAATAAAATCCAATACAAATGAACAAGGAAAAAAGAAGGGAAAAAAAATCAATCAATGATAATCAAAATAAATACCCTCAAGGACTGAATTCAAGCTAAAAGCACATCATAAACTGCGCATGTGACATGATAAAAACGTTTCTCCCAATAATAAATAAAATACAAATCACCCAACCCAAAACCCCACATAAAACACAGGGCAATATACATGGGCACAGCCTTAAAGTGCATGCTGCATGAATTAGTAATTGCGCTAAGCATTAGCTTATACCGTTAGAGCTCCTCATCCTAACCAATAGTGAGCAAAATTACAAGAGTGTGGAAAGATTCCAATTAGACGTGTTCGTTGCTCGCAGTGCCATTAAATTTAGATTGTGCAATTTTAATAAATTTGGTCAGTAACACATTTAGCATTGGATTGCCAGGGTCCAGAGACTGGATAATAGCTTGTCGACAGGAGCGAACTCCCAATTCGATCCATTTGCTCCGGAGCCTCTAGGACGGCAGAGAGATCTTCACTCTTTATCTGATCCCAATTCCTATAAGTCGTGATATTGGGGTGAAAAGATTTATTTCGACCCTTCTGAATTATCTCAAATGATATAAAACTGTAAGCTGTACAATCTAGTTGATTACATTCCTCTATGAGAAGGGTGTAAGTTGTAGTGAAGATGCCATCCAGAGTATGGCCTGCTGAATGAGTGGGGGGGGGAGGGGACTAACCATCTGGGACCATCCTAAACATGACAGAGTTTAAAAGAGTGGAGGTATCTTTATCCTCGCTATCTTCCAAGTGGAAGTTGAAGTCGCCAAGAATTATACTCTGATCCAACAAGGTTAGAGGTGCAATAATTTGGACCCAGGTCTCCAGAAACAGCTTCTTAGGTCCCGGAGAGCGGTATAACAATATCCCATCTAGTTTTGGTAAATTTCCAGCTTTAATCTTGAAATGTGCACGTTCGCAGACCCCAAGGTTATCTAATAATGGAACAAGGCTACAGGTCAACGAATTTTTCAAAAGGATTGCCACCCCACCACCACTTTTATTCTGTCTGTCCATTCTTGCGACACCATATCCCAAGGGACGTGCAGATACAAAGTCCGGGTCTGAATCGGCTTTTGCCCAAGTCTCTGTTAAGAATAAACAATCCAAGTTTTTATCTAAAATAAGCTCCCTAATTTCCAGGCTATGTTTAGTGAGTGACCGAACGTTAAATCAAACCACATTTAATGAGGCCATCTGTACTAATGTTAGCATACTGCAATGGATTCTGTGACCCAGTCCCATGGGGATGCGTCATTCTGTTGTTACAGTGTGCACAATCAGGAGTCCAAGTGCAGGCTTGACAGTTCCAACTTACTCTGAGGGAGAGAGGAAGAAGAATCGTCTCTTCTTTCCCACTACAGGAATTGGGCCTAAGACTCAGGAGTTGAGGCCCGGTGTAGCGTCTCAATTGCCTGGGACCGGCAAAGTTCCTGGTCCCGGTCGGGCGCGGGTGGGCACAGACGGGCTTATCTTAGGCGCGCCAGCGGCACATCCGCGTCGTCCCCCAGCTATGAAGGGCTAAAGTGCCCATCTGATGTAAAAAGGGGCGGGGCGCCAGGTGCAAGGAAAAGCGGGTCTGCCGTCCCCGAGCAGTAAGTTTAGTAAGTTAAAGTGTCACCTCTGAGCTCTAACAGGCCCCTTCTTAAACAGTAAAAAAAAATCAGAGCAATATTGGCAATAAAACATATGCTGTTCGAACTTTAAATAACATGACAAGTGCAAGTAATTATAAAATCGAAGTACTTAAGAACAGATGTCTAATAAGGCGGCGAAGTGCAGAGGTCGAATTTCACCTTGATGGCAGGGTTTATCAAGTTATGCGACAAGCAAAGGCAAGTTATGTGGTGCATTATAAATTAATTATGCAACCATAAAAGGCAAATTATGTGACATAATATGGCACAGTATTACTGCATTAGTTTGTTATTTTAACACATGTTAAAACCGTATGGGCAAAGGTTCCAACTCATTAATGAAAGTATAAAGCTGAAATACAGCAATTGAAAGGTGTCCAATCTGCGTTTGTGACGGGCCTTCCACTGAGCAGCAACTCCTGTTGGTGCATTTTTACGAACTTTTGATACGTTTAGGCTAGAAACATTTTTCGTAAAATCTGCAAACTATGTAGCAGATCACGCATCGTGGCAAATGCAGTAAATCCATAATTATGTAGAAAAGCTACGGCCTTAGAATCTCATAATCCCAATGGTCATGTTTATATGCAGATGAACATCCCACTTGGGCACAGAAAAGCCTAAATTCAGCAATAGATCTAATACATCTAACAAAGTGTCCTTAAGTGGCCAAAATGTAAAATATTTGGAGGTACGTAAAACACAGTAAATTAATAAATAAACAGCTATTTGTTCCTCTGCGTATTTTATAAACCATGATAAAGATGCACGATCAGTTTAACATGGTGCAAATATACACATCCACCCACACACATGCACATACATACTGGACTGTTATTATGTCTTAATTTTTTCACCTTTACGGTGTTGCGGAACCTTGTCAGGGAGCTTTTCTAAAACTGTAGCTGTTCTATCACTCAATTATTTTTACTTGTTTTCTCGTCCAACCATAACTACTATGCTTTGTCCTTCATATTTAGGGCTATTAACTCTGCACTGATGATATACTGGAACGAGCAAAGCTGTTAATACCTCTTTTTTGTACAAAACTGCTTAATATGCTGTTGCATTTCTTAAAGACAAATGTAAACACTAAAGCACTAATCAAGAAAATGTTTTCATGAGCAACCGGAGTCTTGAGGTACCGACTCGGTTTTCGTGATTATAGTCAGTGTCGGAAAATAGCTAATATTTGCGTATATAATATACATATATATATACACACACAAATAAATGGTGGCAAAATCACTTTTTATGTTTCACTGTTTGTTTCAGGGGCTTGGACTTTTTTTTTTATACGTAACTAATTGTTGAAACGGCAAAACAAAATACTAATAACATCTACTTGTCCTGTAAAGAAACTCACCTACCCCATCTATTCCCATAATCTTTTAAATGTGCCAGCACAAACACATTACTTGTTTTATTTAAACCACGACACACAAAAACTTTACAACAATGCTAACGCAAAAAACCGTACTCTGAAAGCATGATAGAGCCTGAGGTGATCTTGTCTACGATATAGATTTCTTTGGCGTGACTCTGGTGTATTTTAGGAGTGTGATTTTTCAGTCCATGTTTACTTTGTTGATAGCTGATGCTGTCAGCACGCTACTATGCGGTAGCTAACACTCACAGCCACATAGAAACTGTTGGAGGAAGTGCAATAGCCAATTTATATAACATTTTCGACCATTTTGTCAATGCACTAACCCACTAGCCTTATAATGGGTTTCCTAAACATATGCTAATATCTGCAGTAGGTCAACGTATCTGCCCTTTTCTGATTTTGGTTTATAGTCTGCGATCTGCAAGGTACTTTGCAGTTTTCCACTTGGTTACTAAGGGACAGAATGGTACCAGCTAAAATCTTAACTAGTGAACTGCACGTTGCACATAGAACGTCGCAATAAATACATTCCAAGTGGTATCTAACATAATACCCTACAATATAGCGACAGGCAATGACAAAGCCAATAGGTCTGGCGCTGGCAAGCTAGAGCAATGATTGTTATTTTTTTTACTAAAAGCATACTGAAAAAATAAAAGGAAAAAAAAAACAGATGGTGCTGCCTAAATGTGGTGGTCAAATGCTTGCAAAAATATCGCATTTAAGAAAAACATTAACCACCGGACTTAAAAACAGCAGACTTAGAACTGGCACACAGTCCCTTTTTAGTTTTAAAGGACATCACAGGTAAATATGACTCTTACGGGTCAAAGAAACTCTACTATTGGTGTTTAATTTTAGTCACATGAACTTATAGTCTAAACACACACAAGGAAAACAAACACACAAATAAATAAAATAAGACACGGATAAAGAAGGGAAAGAAATTGGTAATTAAGTGCATTCCCGGTGAAAGAGCCGCTGGCTTAAGTGGGCTGAGCTTTTGCCCCATGCTGTATGCCGCGGAGGATGGAAGCAAAATGATTCACACCGAAACAGTTACATGGATGAAGGGAACTGGTCTGAAACCCCTTTATGTATGTACATATGTTGTAGCATCTGCTTGTTTTGGATGTGTGGCCCTGTAATAGTCACCCCATATGGCGATGCTGATCAAATTCACTTTAAGCCATTCTTAAAAAGGTTTCTTATTTTTCTGGACCTTATGACTAGTTTTATTATTTTGCTTTCTCTCCTTTTCTACCCCTCTAGTCAGTCACAAGTTGGTCCATTGGTCTACCCCTAGGGGATCCCAGCATTGTGCTATATGTGCTTAGCTGTCAAGTAAAAAATAATAATAATAAAAGCCAAAATGGCCACTGTACGTCACACCTCGAGCGTCGTGATGCACATAGGTCATGATGCATGCACACACAGTGCCATCTTGAATGATTAAATCAAAAAAATTCTAAGATGGCCTTTGTTGCATGTGTCATGACACATGCACATACATGCCTCATGATGCACTGGGAGCAATTTTGGCTGTGCTTTTTACTTTACTGTTTCAACATGGCAGATGGTAATGTCAGGACAGTAACAAACAAAAAAAACAAGCACTTGCAATGCAGTGGGTCTCGCATTTGCTCGAGTTAGAGCTATTAGCGTTGTAAGCTCCTAACCAGACTTTTCTTGTCACATAAATTGAAAATGAAAAGTAAAAAAATGGCACATAAGCGAGACGATTCAAAGTGCCACACCATGAGCGTGAAGGAGACACACAAAAGGAAAAAGAAGTTTGCTCACAGTCAAACATATCGGCAATTAGCCATGTAACAGGGTTGACGTCCAAGGCGGTAACCAAACCACCTTAAGAAGGGACAAACTTAAAGTATTTAACAATCATAACAAAAGATTTTTGAAAAGAAAGCCCATGAACGAGCGATAGTTATGGGTGTGGTTAAAAGCCTAAATAGCTAAGAACACACTGGAAAAGCAGTGCTTGCGCGCTGCTATGCTCAACATAAAAAACAATTGTGCATGAGAGCAAGAAGGAAAGCAAGCTGCCCAGTAGCACTTTGCTGCTGCTGAGCCCTAGAAAAACAAATAAAATAAAATTTATTAGCAAAGACAATACGTGGGGGACTCGCCTGTTGAACGTGTTGCATACTGGATTTATCAATGCTTTGTTTTGTTTTGTTTTCTGCCTGCTCGATTTCATGTAATGGTCAATGGTGAGTGAAATAGAATTATCGTCAGTCATTTTGCAGCACAAGTTTATAAGAATTGTAGGTCAGGAACAGCACCTGAAACCTCTACCCATTCCTGTAGAGATACACACCCTGAGAACAGATATGCACATCCTACAGACACAACCGCCCTGCAGAGAGAAAAGCTATCCAGCTACAAAGCGCTCAGTAGTAAAAACATCCCTGCAACGATGCACAACCTCATAGACACACCCCATATTGAAGATGGACACCCGCCCTGCAGACACACACCTTTCCTATACAAGCACATACCACCTGTAGTCAAACTCTGCAGACACACATCCTCTAGAGACACACATACCCTACACACACACATACACCTACCCTGCAGAGATAAACACCCTTGGCTGTCAGGCTGTAGACAAACACTCACCCGGCACAGACATCAAACACACAAAATGAGATGGAAGAAACGTTTGCAATAAGTCTAACCACTGGTAATCACTCGGGACAGCACCCCAACCCATCACTGTTTTCCCCACCATGACACCTCAGATTAGGCCCAGCCTTATACAAATCAGTTTTAGCCCTGCTTCAATAGGAATAATCCAGCCTACACTGCCAACCAGGTCCTCTCTGAGCCATAACATAAGCAACCCAAGACCTCTCAACACAACAATTTCGTTCTAGGGTGGAAGGGAAATAAGGAGCTGTGCAGCTCACCCCACTGTTGAGGGGCCCCAACCACTCCTCTGTCTCCACCCTATGATTTCCTTATAGATGGGACGGAATAGTGGAATTCATTGTTGGAGGACCTGGATGTACTCCACCCACAAATCTTCACCCTATCACTCAACAAAAATTAAAGTGCTTAGAAGTGGCCACACAGAAATGACTGAAAAATGTCCTATTTTCTCTCAGAGGGAAAGGGAATCTTCTCTCATGTAACAACTCAAACCATGTAACTGAGCATTAAAGAACGGCTGCCTCTAGAATGGGAGAATGGCGGGTGGTACCTGAGGCTGGATGTAGCTGATGAAATTATCAATGCTGCCAGCCTCTTCCGCCTGGCTATATTCATCCAACAATATTCAAGTGAAGATCTGGCAGACAAAGCAGAGTCCCCCTCCCAAGATCATCCCACTGTGTAGTTTAAGTCAATGTTATTTAATCTGAAGATCAGTGAGGCAGTCAAACTAAATCACCACAGTGTGCAGACCTATGCCAAAAAATATATGAATCCTACCTCTTTCGTGATATGCGTGTCCTATCTTGAGGGGAGGTAGGCACAGTCAAGTCAACAAAAAGACATGTCTATCCCTACCAGCTCCAACAGTACCTATGATGTACTTGTATGTCAGACAGAAGTTTTTGTCGGAGATATACATGCCACCACAAAAATAAATAAGTAAATAATTAGATTAAAATTGCACAGGAGCTCTTCGAAAACTACACAAGACATAATAATGTAAGGTGAACAGAGCAAAAAGTAGGTAATAAACCAATTCCCAAGAATAAATATTTCCTCAACATGGGCATCAAAATTCCTTACCTGCAGGTAAGACAGTCTGTGTAGGCATTGTGCTTATAACTGATGGTTCTAGAGGATTTGGAAGGTATAAGACATCCACTGGATTAATCGTGCTCTGAAAGAAAAACAGATTGGTCATGAGTCATAAAAACATCAATGTCTATTCTTTAACAAAGTATAGTAATGCAATAGAACAAGAAAAGATGGCCAGAAGAAGCATGATAAGAAAACCTGTGGCCTGACCCAAAATGCCCAAATGTGGCTAGAAAAAGATTTAAATTCTATTACATTTGTTTTACGAAACAGAACAAACTCAAAATCCCACATCAAGAAACTTCAAAGTCTGAATGTTCAATTATGTAGGATAATAAAGGTAAAACAAAATATCTACAATATCCATTATCATTCTACAAGACACAGACTCATATGAATGAAAAAATAAAAAAATACTTCAAAAGAACAAGAGCAATTTTAAATAGCAGAAAACGGACAAAATTAAATCCATCTCATTCATCAGAGTTTCCGATATTGCTGTGGTTCTTTTGACCTTCAGAACTGGAGGGAAATGAAATAGCTTTTAACAAGCCTTTTGTCTACACTGAAGGTGAGGTTTGTACATCGGCAAATGGACACAAAGTCAAAGGCCTCCACAGGTACATATACAGGTGCATACACAATTCACAAAGTCAGCCAGGGAGGGACATCATAAAACAACCGCAATTGCTTCACAGTATTCAGGATGACATACTAAATACCAATGGTTTCAACTTTATTTTTCTGAACCAGAATAATTGAGAGGGATAATCCTCACCTCCATGTCCTTAATAGCATTGAAACATTTCTTCACAATAGCTGGGAAATTTTACACTCTATGTCAGGATTGGAGGCTCAGATTATGCAAGGTTAAAGCTGGCAGACCACAAGTGATGGTATTCCCAACCAACAGTGGTTCATAGTAAAGTGTCTTAAAAGTAGAGTCTGATTACCAGTCCATCGCCTTAAGGATACCGTCCAAGCCGACCCCACAGAAAAGGCTTCTGACACCATGGTGCCTCTGACAGACTGTGCCCCAAATATAGACACATCAATGCCTGCTTCCTACACAACCCATCTCACCCCTCGAGCTATGGTAGCAGATGAAACCTGGTTAAACTGTTTCTTTAGAGCTATGAGTAACTGAGCTGGGTCAGGAGAAAGAAACTCCTTTCTCATACGCTCTAAGGCATCTAACTGCACACAGTCTGAGGTAATGACTGAAAGCTTGGTAATGGATCACCCTTGAATTGGATTTGGTTCTACTAGAAATTGCAAACAATACCCATTCCGGGGTGAACATCTGAGCCATGATGTCCAACGTTCGCGCAACAGAAACTTTCTTACATGAAATTAGACATAGTAAGATTGCCAACTTACCTGTTTACTCTTTACAAACTAAGTATTCATTATTTTGCCATCACTGTAACACACTAAGAACTGCACTGATGTCCCATAGGGTGGAATATCAAGGTTACGTGGAGGAAACAACCTAATCCCTCTCAAAGAGTCTACAGAAGAGAGGATTTTCTCCTGCCTCTATGGCCTGGAAAGGCACATTGTCCTTCGAAATGGCTGACTGACATCGCGTTGATTGTTTTGTAGGCTAACCAGTTCAGACAATTCAATTGAATTCATAATGCTTTATTTGATTTCAAATAGTAAAATCATAAAAGCCATAAATCTAAAAGTCATATATACAAATAAACATTCATTGGATACTAAGAAGTATACAACAGTATAAAAAAGATAAAAATATCTAACAGGTTAAGACGTCATCAATAGATTCCTACGTTTAAGCACAGCCCATAAAAATGTCGCCATATGATGACAAATATGTATGTGTGATAAAAACTGTAAGAATAAATAGGCAGAGCGACACTGTCTAAAAACAAGGGACTTAAAATTGGTAAGATCCAGAGCTTCCTCAAGTCCTTATAAAATTTACAAAATAGAACACAATGCATCGTACTCTGTTCAGAGATATGGTTACAGGGGCTCTTACTTAAATTCCTAGGCCAGTCACTAGTTAACGGAAAACTGATTAGTTGATGATATATATCCAACCTGAAAGGAGTTAAAATACATATATGCTGATCATTGAGGATAAAAAATAGGTAAGGTTGCAAATCGGGCGTAACCTGGGCTGTTACATGCCTACGGACAGTAGGCCTTATCAGTTCCCAAATTAACCTTTGATCATCAGATGTAGCCAGACAGTCTGCTCTAAGTTACTTTCTATTTACAGACGTTAAAAGTTTAGGCTGGTCAAAATATTCTGCATGTCCCAAGTCAGTCAAATTTTTAACATATCTTAGCCAGGGAAACTGAGAGGCTAGATTTAGGCAAAATCTCACAAAAACTCGACAAAATGGTCGAAGTCGGTCAAATAGAGACCAGGGTAGATCTTCTCCGGATCAGCACGTGGCGCGGAAAGAAAAGAACTGACGTCACTGCGAGAAGGTGGCGTCTATATACTACTCTTGACGTCATCACGCCGACTACGACACTCGCGGAGTCGACCGACACCATCTACTGACACGCAAGGGTGTTGCTCGAAGAAAAATCTCTGGATCCAGTCTTACGGCTGGGGGAAATTCTAAGGTAAGGAACCTGCAACTAGAAGTCTCTATCAGATTTCTATACTTATTCGTATATTTATTTTTTGGGGCACAGTGCTCTGTCTCAAGAAAGACTTGGTGAAGCCAAAATGCAACCACATTAAAACACATCGAGTAGTGACTTAGGGATGCTGCACTTCACTTCTAAATGAAATGTATCAGTGCGGTTCGGTCAGAGTTTCCATAGGAAAATCATTTTTTGTTTTGCTAATAACTTTGGTGCCTCACAAAACTTTTAAAAGAAAGTTCAACCACCTCAGCTCCTTCTTCGAAAATGTTGGGGTTGATCTATCAAACAGGTGCCAGAAAAAAGGGGGGAGGGTCCCAAAATGCTTTTCCCCACTAGGGAATTTCCCTAGAGAAAATTAACAGCACAGAAAAAATGGCTGAACAGATTTATACCACATTTGACTGAAAGCTAGATCTCCACCCAGAAACCATGTTTTTCTGTGATTTGTTGTAAACGTGGTGTAAATCCTCCACTTTTCTTTTTAATCTTATCAGGACGTCCACAAATAAAATAGATAAGGATAGTTATAGATAGTTTCAACAGTTTATTTGTCTCTATAATCCTTGCTCCCAAGCCCAATGATGAAGCATGCAACGTTTTTAATATGGGTGAGTACCTTACCTTTCTCAGATATCACTCTTTCCGAGTAAACAGATAGGAGACCACTAGAATATCTGGCCTTTTGGATATGTATTTTAACTCAAATACAAAGCCCATAGGTTTGGCTTGTTTATGTTGATGTAGTGACCCCTGTGCTAAATCCAACAGACCTACCTTATTTAAAATGATACCCACTTATTTTGTGAGATTGCATCTGGTATAGGTGGGGGTGGGGTGGGGAGGGGAATGTTATTGTGGGGCTCATGACCTATAAGGGGTCACACTTATTTTTACAAGAAAAAGCACTGACTGCACAATAAAGTATTGAGTGTTATTGAGGCTTGCCAGTATATTGGGATTGCTAGCCCATATCACCTACTCTGGGGAGGCCTTAGACTGCTCTGATTGGTTACCCTAGAAGTGTCAAGTGTTACAATGAGGTATTTAGCTATCTGTAAGGACACAATTTTGGGTTTATTAACTGTAATACGGGCACAATTATGGGATTATTAACTGTAACTTTCTTTGTGTTAAAAAATACCTTGGACATCAGTGTTAGGCCTTAAAACCACTGAAAATTGTCCGTCCTAGTTCCATGATGCATCTATAAACTGCGCCACAGCCATGCACTGCTTCCCATCTCACAAATTACTTCACTCATGACATGTTAAACGACATCATGAATGACTTCCTGCCACATTTGGCCAACTTCCATTCATGCATTTTTCATGTATTGCTTCCCAAAGTTTCCTATGTGAATTAGCATAGGAAATCAAAGTTTTGCGACCCCCTTTCCCTTTTTTTGGCACCCACTTGACAGATCACACCAAACCTTTCTAGGGAGGAGCGGAAGAGGAGGATTTTATTTTTAGGAATGTTTAATGAGCACTCATCAAAAGGAGTAAACGTTATCCGCGAAACAAGAAATTTTCTTCTTATGGAAACTGTGACTGGCCTATAATTAAACAGTAGTGACTGCTGCTGTGTAATACATATATATCATGTATATATAGCTATAAAACTTACATAAAGAATAATATTTTAAGCCTCCTTTAAGCCAAATGTGCAACTGGCAGTGTACTCACACAACACAAAAATGTTCTATACTATTTTAGTAAACATCTTCAGTCACTTTAAAAGTGATAAAACTCAACTGAAATACAAATCAATTTAGTCTTGGTCAAAGGAATGCTATTTAAAAACCTAGTGCAAATCCTATTCTGTGGATCAATTGTGCTTGATTTGTACATAGGATAGATTCAGGGACTCCAATGCTTTCTTTGGAGCTCACCACCAGTGCTTCTGAACATAATGGCTTCCTAGACAACCTCTTTTTTATTTTTTCTAGTAGTCTAAACTACCCGTCTCTATCTTGTAGGTTTTATTTATATCTGTTTTCTGCCCTGAACAATACTTTTTGATATTTTACTATCTCCCCTTTTATCCCCTTTCAGCCTATCTCTGGGTTAAATGTTGGTGATAAAAAAAAATTCTCATTCCCAAAAATGAGTGCTTGTACACACCAATTGTAACCACTATAAAAAAAATTAAGAACCGATTGCGGTACTACTAACTGGAATGTTTTGTAAGTGGAAAGTTAACTGTAACACTGAAAAAGAAGGGCTTGTTACTGAGATACTCACATAACTGATTAAAAGCAAACTTCGGATGCAAAATGAGCCTTGACAGTTTCCTTCAAAACCAGTGAAAGTTTGACACTGGATAACATTTGTAGTTCACCAGATAGAAAAACCGAAACAGGCATTGGCAACACCAACAGATAGATCAAGGCTATAAATGAAATCAGTCACTGGTGGGATTGATTACTCAGTAAGTAATTATAAATTTACTGTCACCCATTCATGCACATGTTCATTCACAAACTGACTCTTGCATTTATCTATGTACACATCCGCAATCAAATATGTAAACTCAATATGCATAAGCAAGATACATTAAAAGAATTATAAAATTTTTAAAAAAAACAAGCACTGCTGCACGTGTCCATCTTGAAACAGTGTTGCACACAGTATATCATTATTTTAAAGTTTCAAAATGGCAGCCATGCTTTAAAGCATCCTGGAATAGTAAACAATGATACACTATGAATTATACCATTCCAATATGGCCATCAGGTTTAGAAGCAGAGGCAGCATGCGTCACAACACACTGTAGATAAAATGAGTGACACAAATGAGTGGTCTGGTAGTGTCCTGGGAAACAGAAATTCCACCTTTTAAGTTCTATAGCTTTAACACATTCTTATCATAATATGTCCACCCTCCTGCCTTTGTCACAACTTTTCATAATAAACAGTTCAAACCATGGCATTTCACATAACCTTTCCCAATGACCTAATCAGTCCTAAAGTCTTTACCACTGACTTGACACAATAGTCAGCTGATGACTAGTGTATTAAGCATACGTTTTCCCACAAGAAAACTATTAGGCATACATTGTAAAATAAAAAAAATATTTACATCATTGCATTTGGCAAAACAATTTGATCCTACAAAGAGGGCCTAACAAGGATTATCACAGTGCAAATATCTCACCTCTGGGTTTATCAGAAGCAGTAATCAAAATCACTTGTCTACTATAGTTATCTGTGAGGTTCCACATTACAAAATACGTGTATACAGCCTTTAATGTAATGAAATAACAATTCACTCTTAGAAGCATACATACTTTAACAAGTGCTTTTCACAATAAGTAGGTCAGGTCTCCTTCCTTGCTGTAACCTTTCATAATAAACAGATCAGGCCTAATGCACTGAACAAGACTTTTTCCAATGAACTAATCATACCTGTAGCCTATATCAAAGGCTTGTCATATTAACCAACTTAGTCGTACTGTATTGAGAGCATAAGCTTTGCTACAAGGCAACCATTGTGCATACAATCATAAAATTGCTACCATATACAAATTACGGTAGCAAAACAATATACAAACCCTCTTAAAATAGGTTAGCAAAGATTATTAAAGTGACAGTCTACCCCAAAACCAAAACCATTGCCTATTAAGGTATTCTGGAGATTCCATATAACAAAAATAACTTCTCTACAGGTTTTAACACAATGTAATAACAATTACCCCTTAAGTGAGTATTTGCTTGAACATATTTAATTCACAATAAATATGTCAAACCTGCTGCCTTTGAAATAACTTCTCATAATAAAAAGATCTGGACAACAACCTTGTTCTTTGGTTTGTCCCCATAATCAACTCTGAGTTGCAATATTGAGCATAATATTTCCCGCAAGACAAAAAGTGCAATACCAGTACTATTTTTCAGTCTAAGCACAAGGCCTTTGCTCAATCAAATGCTGTACTCAAGGCAATCAATACGTGAGAGAAGCAAAAGCCCCTCTCTCCACAGTTTCTCTAAAACCTTTTTTCTGTTCAGCACATAAATGCTAGCAAAATGATGAGCTGCCTAGTCAGACTTAACTAGGAGCCGAGAAGGGGGGCGTGGCCAACATGGCGACCGGAGCGGTCACATAAACCGCAGCTCTGCTCCCGGCCTTTGTCAAATATCCTGTATCAGACGTCTCCGACGTCCTCAGCGGAAGACGTCGCCCGCAATGCTCTCATGGCCTCAACGGTGACCATTGATCCGGTTTGGGCGCTGTGAGCGCCCGGGAATCGCAGACTACCTGACAGACTGCTGGGCCGCGTGCTGGTGGGTGCGGCCTGTTCAGGCGCGGCTCCAGGCCGTGGAGCTGCCCTTTGCCGCTCGGGCTGGGGCTCAGTGTGGACCCGTGGGGCCCGTATGAATCCGGAGCGAACCAAGTGGTGAAGCGGGCTCGCTGCCCCCAAAACAGGTGAGATCCTGGTCACGCGCACCAGCCCCGGGAGCCCCGCGTTTGGAGGGCTGCGCCGGTCCGATGGTGCAGCCTTGGCCGCTGGGACAGAAGGGCTGAGCCCGCAGGCTCCCTGCTGTTTGCCCCAGGGACCTCAGGGCCCCACCTGTCCTCACTAGAGTGCGGGGTTTAACAAAAGTAAAGACCGCTCGGGCGCATATCGATGCCATGCCCAACCCAACCCAGCAGGAAGCTGAGACCGTGGCGAGCACCAGCAGAGCTGCGGGCCCCAAACAGTGAGCAGCCGCGATCGCACGGGACCCGGAGAGGGGGCGGTGATGCCGACGGATTTGCTTAACTCCAAACAGACATCTGGGCATAGCACCGTGGCCATCTTTGCGCTCAATCGGCGACACTGATCGAGTCGCGGCGTTCCCATGGTGTGTAGTGGCCCTTATGAGTGCACGGCAGCACATGTGTTCACAGTAATATAAATTTATTCAAGATGCGCCTGTTCTGAACTGTTCTGTGTGTCAACGCAGTCTGTGACTTTCTCCATCTTGTAACCGCCGGCTACCCAAAAGCCCAAATTCTCTTCGTGGCACACACCAATCAGTTGGAGTGATCCTCCGTCAACCACATCCGCTCGGCTCTACCTGCTTAATATAATCCTACTGACCCGACGCTCAAGCTCTCGGGCACTGGGAAACTACCCCAGCAAGCACAAATCAGGCGGCCTGCATAATTATGACAAGCTCATCCAACGCCCGCCGGTTAAAAGTGTAACAGTGCTAGAAAAAGATACGACACTCCTCTCACCATCGATAAAGGACCTCCAATCGCAGATGATGGCTGTGTTGACCGAAGTGGAAGCCTTGAAATGCAGAGCCGAAGATGCTGAAGGCAGATCATGCCGCAACAACATTCGCTTTGTGGGGTTCCCCGAGCGGGCCGAAGGTCCTAGCACAGAACTATTTATTGAACAATGGCTCACGGGAACAATACTAAAAAATAATATCCCGAAATTTTTCTCTATAGAGCGTCCCTGGAAGGCCCCCGCTGCCCGGCGCTCAGCCCCGTACTCTAATAGCAAGACTCCTTAATTATCGCGACAGAGACCTTACCTTACAATTGTTCCGTAAGTCAGGTCCTATACGGTTTGAGAAAGCAGAAATCACAGCCTACCCAGATTTTACCGCGGAGGTACAGAAGAAACGTAACTCCTTTTATAGGGTTAAAGAGCGATTACGCGAGCATGACATCAGGTACGCTTTGCTGTTCCCTGCCAAACTCTGAGTACAAGACGACACCTGCACTCTTTTCTTCACTACTACAGAGGATGCATGGACTTGGCTGCATGCTAAAGGCCTGGCTGACCCGGTAAACCTAAGAAATCCTATGGGAAAATGGTCTTCCCCGAAGGATAAACGCAGGCCCCGCAGAAAACAAGACACCAAACCTTCACCTGAGCAGTCTCAAGAGGAGCGCTCCTTACTACTACAGGCCACATCCCGCTTTGTCAATGCATCCCCAACCTCCCTGTCTGCCCAAACCGAAGCAGACCCTGAACTAGATGTAAACTCTGATTCCGCAGACTCCATCCGTGGCCACACTCTCACGCCACGCATGGCAGATGTCATTTGTTAGTTACCCAAGATCTAAATATCACTGAACACTGGCCTGTGCCTCTCCTGTAAGGACACAGTCCACCTCGAACATCTGCCTGGGCCCTGGCTGTATGCAACCACGTTTTATCGCTACTGTCAGCCACAACATCTTAGTCGCCGGGGGCCCTGGGCAGAAGCACCAGCAACAAGAGCAATACGGGCCGGGAATCCCAACGACTCGGAACCATCAGCCTGAAGCACACCCCCCGCTCCATACGGACTGTTTCTCCAAGTCGGCAAACACTGGAACACCTCCAGTCGTGCCACAACCACAGTTACTGTTATATATAGTTACTGTTTTCATTTTCACTAAATGGGTTTTATCCATGTTGCGCAATGCAGTCTACGATAATAGTAAAAAGCGTCACAACTGTATTATTAATGAGTACATTCTAGGTAACACCAATGGTACAGAATGGCTGGTCGTAGAAGACACTGAGAACATTATAGGCATGTACAGTGCAAGGGCCACAAACTCACTGCGTTCAAATAAACCTACAGATACTTCATGACCTCCCAAAATCAGCAATACACCCCACAATATAAAATACTCACATAGAATACTAGAGGCATGGCATCCTTACGCAAACGGCAACAGATTTATGCATACCTTAGGAGACATCAGATACATTTTGCTATGTTACAAGAGACTCATTTAGCTAAGTCCTCTCTAGAAAGCTCACGTGCAAAATGGAATTGTACGCCACTACCTTCTCGACATTTGCTCGCGGGGTGGCGATCTGGATAGCCCCAGGGGTCCCATTTGTTATGTCCCGCCCACAATGTGACCCAAATGGGCGGTACGTGATCCTGGAAGGTGTCCTAGATGGCTCCCCCTAGCATTAGTTGCACTATATACTCCCAACGCAAATCCACGTGAATTTCTATGGACACTTAATAATAGCAAACTTAGTGACCCGGCGATGGATAGCATATGGGGTGGCGATTTTAATTGTGTTCTAGATATCCATATGCACTGCTCATTTCCCCCACTTGCCATTGCCCCAGCTAAACGAGCTTCACTTGACCTAGCAGACTGGGCCTCTAATAACGGTCTGAGGGAAATCTGGAGAACTGGACACCCCACACACAGCAAATACTCTTATTATTCATCAGTACACAAACTACATACCAGAATAGATATGCTCTTCGTACCAGCTGCCATAATCCAAAAAATAAACACATCTGGGTACCTCGCTCGTACCATTTCAGACCATAACCCGTTATATGCTACATTGTTGTGGGGCCGCACACACACTCGCATCCCAACATGGCGTCTGCAGCCAAATGCCCTTACAGACCCTCCCTTTGACGCAGAGCTGTCTAAGTGTTTATAGGACTATTTTTCCTTAAATAAGAACACAACCTCATCACGCGCTTTTGAATGGGACGCCCATAAAGTTGTGATACGTGGCCACTGCCTAGCAGCCTCCGTGGGGGTGAAAAGAGTACTCACTAAAGAGCTACAAGAATTGGAATCCAAACTACGTAAGGTAGAGGTTGAGGTCCCTATAAACGAAGCGTCACTAGAAACACTGAACTCACTCAGGGCTAGTCACAGAGATGCTGATATTACGTTGGGCAAACACGATTACAGACACTTTAAAGCGCGACAGCATGCAGAAGGGGATAGATCAGGCAAATTGTTTGCATTTCTGGTTGGCCAGCCATCGCAATCCTCGCCCACAGGTGCGATTAGACTGCATTCAGGTCTTGTTGTTAATACTCAGGTCGAAATGAATACGGCCTTTCAGCCGTACTATCACTCCTTATACCAACCCTCCACCCCCCTAATGGAACAACAGTTTGCTGAACTCCTGACGCTGATCCTCCCCAAAACCCGCACATTACGGACAACGCAGACTTACTAGACGGCTCTATTACTATGTGGGCCGGACAGCCATAGCTAAAATGCTAATCCTACCGAGATTTTTTGATTACTTCACCGCACTCCTGATACCTTTGCCACGCTCGTTCTTCCATAAACTACACTCCCTACTGACTGATTTACTGTGGGGCAAGGATAGATGAAGGGTGGCACTAACTATCACACAACACCCACAAGAGGAGGGCAGACTGGGCATGCCAAATCTTGAATTATACTACGCAGCAGCTCAGCTACAATGGGTAGCTATGTGGCTCAGTGATCCGCCCTCCCCAGATTACGCAGCAATAAATGCATACACGGCACCACAAACGATATTAACAACATTATTGGCTGGACCCCCCTACCCACTGAATAAGTCTCCTTTGCTAGATGCAGCCAGATTCTGCTTAAGAAGATATGTCCAGGGCAGAGCCCCATCCCCCCCTTACTCCCCTTTATTACCGCTGTCTCAAATGCCAGGTGTTCAGGCTCTTTCATCTTATCATGATATGCGTGTTGCTAAATCGTTAAATATGGGGATCTATATTCAGGCTCTAATGTGTGTACTTTCGCAGAATTGGTGTCCGCAGGGACCAAGCAAACCGGGGCATTCTTGACGTATGTAGGAGGCTGGACTGGCTTGTAGTGAGTACCAAGGGGTACTTGCACCTTGCACCAGGCCCAGTTATCCCTTATTAGTGTATAGGGTGTCTAGCAGCTTAGGCTGATAGATAATGGTAGCTTAGCAGAGCAGCTTAGGCTGAACTAGGAGACGTGTGAAGCTACTACAGTACCACTTAGTGTCATATGCACAATATCATAAGAAAACACAATACACAGTTATACTAAAAATAAAGGTACTTTATTTTTATGACAATATGCCAAAGTATCTTAGAGTGTACCCTCAGTGAGAGGATAGGAAATATACACAAGATATATATACACAATAGCAAAAATATGCAGTATAGTCTTAGAAAACAGTGCAAACAATGTATAGTTACAATAGGATGCAATGGGGAAACATAGGGATACGGGCAACACAAACCATATACTCCAAAAGTGGAATGCGAACCACGAATGGACCCCAAACCTATGTGACCTTGTAGAGGGTCGCTGGGACTATTAGAAAATAGTGAGAGTTAGAAAAATAACCCTCCCCAAGACCCTGAAAAGTGAGTGCAAAGTGCACTGAAGTTCCCCTAAGGACAAAATAGTCGTGTTAGAGGAATAATGCAGGAAAGACACAAACCAGCAATGCAACAACTGTGGATTTCCAATCTAGGGTACCTGTGGAACAAGGGGACCAAGTCCAAAAGTCACAAGCAAGTCGGAGATGGGCAGATGCCCAGGAAATGCCAGCTGCGGGTGCAAAGAAGCTTCTACTGGACAGAAGAAGCTGAGGTTTCTGCAGGAACGAAAAGGGCTAGAGACTTCCCCTTTGGTGGACGGATCCCTCTCGCCTTGGAGAGTCGTGCAGAAGTGTTTTCCCGCCGAAAGGACGCCAACAAGCCTTGCTAGTCGCAAATCGTGCGTTTGGCGTTTTTGGACGCTGCTGGGGCCCAGGAGGGACCAGGAGGTCGCAAATTGGACCTGAAGAGAGAGGGGACGTCGAGCCAGACAAAGAGCCCTCACTGAAGCAGGTAGCACCCGGAAAAGTGCCAGAAACAGGCACTACGAGGATGCGTGAAACGGTGCTCGCCGAAGTTGCACAAAGGAGTCCCACGTCGCCGGAGACCAACTTAGAAAGTCGTGCAATGCAGGTTAGAGTGCCGTGGACCCAGGCTTGGCTGTGCACAAAGGATTTCCGCCGGAAGTGCACAGGGGCCGGAGTAGCTGCAAAGTCGCGGTTCCCAGCAATGCAGCCCAGCGAGGTGAGGCAAGGACTTACCTCCACCAAACTTGGACTGAAGAGTCACTGGACTGTGGGGGTCACTTGGACAGAGTCGCTGGATTCGAGGGACCTCGCTCGTCGTCCTGAGAGGAGACCCAAGGGACCGGTAATGCAGCTTTTTGGTACCTGCGGTTGCAGGGGGAAGATTCCGTCGACCCACGGGAGATTTCTTCGGAGCTTCTGGTGCAGAGAGGAGGCAGGCTACCCCCACAGCATGCACAAGCAGGAAAACAGTCGAGAAGGCGGCAGGATCAGCGTTACAGAGTTGCAGTAGTCGTCTTTGCTACTATGTTGCAGGTTTGCAGGCTTCCAGCGCGGTCAGCGGTCGTTTCCTTATCAGAAGGTGAAGAGAGAGATGCAGAGGAACTCGGCTGAGCTCATGCATTCGTTATCTAAAGTTTCCCCAGAGACAGAGACCCTAAATAGCCAGAAAAGAAGGTTTGGCTACCTAGGAGAGAGGATAGGCTACTAACACCTGAAGGAGCCTATCAGCAGGAGTCTCTGACGTCACCTGGTGGCACTGGCCACTCAGAGCAGTCCAGTGTGCCAGCAGCACCTCTGTTTCCAAGATGGCAGAGGTCTGGAGCACACTGGAGGAGCTCTGGACACCTCCCATGGGAGGTGCAGGTCAGGGGAGTGGTCACTCCCCTTTCCTTTGTCCAGTTTCGCGCCAGAGCAGGGGCTAAGGGGTCCCTGAACCGGTGTAGACTGGCTTATGCAGAATTGGGCACATCTGTGCCCAACAAAGCATTTCCAGAGGCTGGGGGAGGCTACTCCTCCCCTGCCTTCACACCATTTTCCAAAGGGAGAGGGTGTCACACCCTCTCTCAGAGGAAGTTCTTTGTTCTGCCATCCTGGGCCAGGCCTGGCTGGACCCCAGGAGGGCAGCTGCCTGTCTGAGGGGTTGGCAGCAGCAGCAGCTGCAGTGAAACCCCAGGAAGGGCAGTTTGGCAGTACCAGGGTCTGTGCTACAGACCACTAGGATCATGGGATTGTGCCAACTATGTCAGGATGGTATAGAGGGGGCAATTCCATGATCATAGACATGTTACATGGCCATATTCGGAGTTACCATAGTGAAGCTACATATAGGTAGTGACCTATATGTAGTGCACGCGTGTAAGGGTGTCCCCGCACTCACAAAGTTCAGGGAATTGGCTCTGAACAATGTGGGGGCACCTTGGCTAGTGCCAGGGTGCCCTCACACTAAGTAACTTTGCACCTAACCTTTACCAGGTAAAGGTTAGACATATAGGTGACTTATAAGTTACTTAAGTGCAGTGTAAAATGGCTGTGAAATAACGTGGACGTTATTTCACTCAGGCTGCAGTGGCAGGCCTGTGTAAGAATTGTCAGAGCTCCCTATGGGTGGCAAAAGAAATGCTGCAGCCCATAGGGATCTCCTGGAACCCCAATACCCTGGGTACCTCAGTACCATATACTAGGGAATTATAAGGGTGTTCCAGTAAGCCAATGTAAATTGGTAAACATGGTCACTAGCCTGTCAGTGACAATTTGGAAAGAAATGAGAGAGCATAACCACTGAGGTTCTGATTAGCAGAGCCTCAGTGAGACAGTTAGTCACTACACAGGTAACACATTCAGGCACACTTATGAGCACTGGGGCCCTGGGTTACCAGGGTCCCAGTGACACATACAACTAAAACAACATATATACAGTGAAAAATGGGGGTAACATGCCAGGCAAGATGGTACTTTCCTACACAGTACAGCGCCATTACAAAACTTCTACACAGTTTCTGGGGACGCAGCCACTCCAAACCTAGCGCAAATCTCCTCTACTTACTACACTCCTCACTATGGGCAATGTAAAAGGCACTATTACTAAGTTATACAAAATACTTTTAACAGGCGCCCGTCCAGATTTAGCTCCGGTTAAATCCAGATGGGATGCCGTCCTCAATGCACCAATCCCCCAGAAAACCTGGGAAGTGGTCCTCGCCACAATTAAGTCCGTTTCCCGTAATACCTGACTAAGGTACACCCAGTTCAACTACATTCATCAGTCCTATTGATCCCCGGCCCGTATTAATAAAATATACCCGAATTCTAAACCAGAGTGTCCTAGGTGTGCCACCCCTGCAGCAAATTTTTATCACATGGTCTGGGACTGCCACACAGAAAACACAAGCTGACAGCGTATCACGGAAACCACAACAGATATCGTTGCCCATGCGCTCGCACCCACTCCGGAATCGTGCTTGTTGGGCATACGACACCGTGCTAAGGGAGATAAGCATCTTCACAGGTTTATAGACCTCGCATTTGTGGTATACAAGCGCTTGATTGCTACACACTGGAAGGCCCCACACGCCCCTCCTTACTCCGCCTGGCTCCATGACCTGTATAGCCGTACACAAGCAGAGGCTCACACATTAAGACTACTTCAATATAAGGGCCAGATACAAGAAGGAGCTGAAATCTGGGATGACTTTGTAGTAAAAATAGAAACCAGAGACTATATTTACCCCCCCTGAATTATCAGACACCTGATAGTAGACTCCCTGCCCAACATCCACATTACACGATCCCTCACACCCTTCCTATTACTCCAGAATGACACCACTATACCCAATTGACACACAAAATTAAGCGACTAATAGAGCTCCCTCCAAGGGTGACCCCAGGTAATAAGATTGGGTACCACGAGCCCGTCAGCTCTGTTCTGGCCCTGTTCTTGCCTTCATCGTACACACACACAAAGTAGATGTGCCTCTCTTGTCTCTCCAGTCTGAATGTTACCCCCATTATTTGTGACGCTAATATATATATGTGCAATAATCAAAGTGACTATAGTTACAAGTTGCACAGTTTTAAGTTGCATGCCAGTACGCTAAATTGTAACCCTATAGTACAAAGTCAACAAATACGTGTGAATGAATACAAGAGGGGAAAATTCTTATTCTCTTTCTTAAATAAGTGAAATGTACTGCTGTTTTTGCACCTCGTTTAATACACAGATTTAAAAAAAACTAGGAGCAGAGAACAGAATCAATGTGGCTGTTGGTGACATGAACATGTTTATAGACTAATAACCTGAGACATATGGAAATCTAATGCACCTTTTTCTTGCATTTAGTGTCTCCACATTCCAAACTTTTGAACCTAAGAGTAGATGTCCCAAAAGCGATTTTGAGCTGCTTATCTAATAAGGGCTCAGGTACCAGCTTATTCTTCAACATGTACAAATGCCAAGCAGCTACCAGGAAGCAGAACTGTGACATGTCACAAAACACAAGCAAGCCTTGCCCAGGATTAATCAGTGCAATTGCTCCTGCACAGCCACCTATCAAGATGAAGGTGAAAGAAAGTAGATCAGTGTGAACAAATATAAGTACACACACACCTGTAAGGTGAAATCATAAAGAAATGTAAACTAGGAGAAATACTGAATGATGTGAGCAAACAAAAACATTTGTATACGAAAATATTCAAGTCTGAGATTCACTTCAAAATGTCTCCTACCCACCGGGAGTGTCAGACTCACAAGGATACTGTTCCGAGGGCACTTCAGTATTTCCAAAGCAGAGAAAAGTGAGAACAAAATGCAGAGCTCAGCGCAGAGCAGTGGGAGTACATATCCTGAAGCAGAGGTCTGTGTATACGGAGTTCACAATATTGATCTTACATCAGAGGTCTGTCAGAGTTGACAGCCTTGATCTTACAGCAAGGGTCTGTTTTCGTGGAGTTGACAGTCTTCATCTTACGAGAAGGGTATGTGTGTGCACTGAGTTGACATCCTTGATCTTACAATACAGATCTGTGTACAATGAGTTGTTGACAGCCTTTATCTTACAGCAAGGGTCTGTGTGCACAGAGTTGAAAATCTTTATCTTGCAGCAAGGGTCTGTATACCCCGAGTTTACAGCCTAGATCTTACTGGTCTAGACAAGTCATTCTTAACTTTTGGACTTTTGTAGACCCCCCCTTAATTATTACTGGACCACGGGGTCCCCCACCCGAATCATTATTGAAATCCAGGGACTCTCAGAGTAATTATTGGAAGCCAGGGACCTGGCCTAAGCATTTTCAATATATGACCTGAAAAACAACACACAAAAAAATACAGCTACAAGCCTTCATCCAACAAATATACAAATGATGAAATTGTTTAAATAATTCATAAACAAATATCGAAATAGTTAAAAGTTTGATTTTAATGGGAAGGTAGGAGCTTTTCTAAATGTAATTGAGGCCACACATCTATACTAGGTCCTGTTTGATGCACTAGCACTGCTCCCGTGAATCAATTTGTGGATACTAACTTAATTTTTTTGCCTCCAGTTTCAAATTCCAACACATTTACGGAATGTTTTAAAATGTTCAATTGTACATTTTCTTCTTTATTCATATACACTTTACTAATCTGTTAATATCATTACATTTTCTAAGCAGTCGGGGACCCCCAGAGGAGGCTTCGCTGACCCCCACAATGGTCCCTGGGTTGCAGGTTTGGGTGGATTATCAGCCTCAAAGCTGTTGAACATTCTCAGGCACCCCAAATAGCCCTGCGGAGAAGGACATTCTCAGGCACTCTGGGCCTTTCTGCTGTAGGATAAATGGCCTTTGTGCAGTAAAGGGCACCCTCTAGTACCAAGACACAGCAGTTCACTTTGCTGTGCTTAGAGTTTTGTTCTAGAAAGAGGCCATGTGAAGGATGCAGAAGTTTTGATTAAATTATTTACAAGTAGCTCCTCTGTTTGAGCATGTAAGCAAATGTGGGCTCAGAAGTCTTGATGTTCATGCTATCCAAGAGGTGCTGATCACTCTCACATGGAGGCTCTGGCCAGTGTATGTTATGGGTAGAGGGGCAAATACGTCTGAAATTAAGGCGATGCAGAGCCAAACGCCCAGAGCTCTTCTCATGGAGAGCTACTGACCGTCTCCCATTAACATCTTGAGTTACTGACTGCAACAATAACAAAGAAATACCACAAAAAAATACATGCTTTGGTGTTAGGTTTTTAGGTCCATGTATCATAATTTACATTTATATGTTTGTCACATTACTAGCAGTACTTAAAGCTGGGGTAGGGTTATTAAGTCTATAAGGCCTCGAATCCCAGTGCTTTTTAACAGAATAGTTCTGCCTTACAACAGATTAACACGGGTCTTACTACTGAATCAATAAGCAACTTATGGAAAAAAGTGTTCCAACCAGACACAGAGTAAGTGTTTCGAAGAAAAGTAAATAAGGCAAGCCAGCAATGTGGCAGCAGTATTTGCAAAAGTACCACCTCTGAAGCTACCCTCTGCCACCTGATAGTGAGATGCTGAAGTACATTTTTCCAATGAAACAAATTACTGCTGGGCAATTTCAAAGTTCGCTGGGGAGGTTGGATCAGTTGAGGCCTTTGTCAGATTTAGAAACCACAGCCTGACAAAAATGAGCATCAGTTCTGGAACAGGCAGGAAGAGAGGAACACATACAAACGTGGCTGGGAGCTGATGAAGTAGTGGCTCAAGAGCTGTCTTTTCTAGTGCTATGTTCCTGAAAGGTGGTAGAAATGGACTTAACCCTGGTGTAATCTGCTCCAACCATTTTTGGAAATGGATCACCTTGAATACTGTAGCAATAAGGGAGGGAAGAAACGACTCAACTAGCAATGGGCTTGACATGCACTTCCCCCGACTTCCTATCCATTTGTGCTCGACCGAAGCACAAATGTAAGGTGTAATAAGGAATCCAGTTCCCCAGCTCTAGTGTTGGGCAAAAATGAATGGTTCATTACACTTACAGAGTGGACAGAAGCGTGGTCACTATTCACAAGAAGGTGTTGGCACATTAAAGTAAATGCAGCAGATAAGCTGAGGAGTGTGGGTAGCTGAGTTTTCAATTGCCTGGAAGAAGTCACAATTCGGAGCTACTATCAGGAGGATTCCACTGAAAAACAGTTTCTATGGTGGCAAGAAGGATGGCAGTTTGTGCACAGGAATGGCACAGATCACAAAAATATATGTTGTACAACTAAATTAATACTACTAAATGTGAGCACCAATCACTATGTTCAGACAAATATTCATTATTAATATGTTAAATAGTTCTTCAGGGCTAATGAGCGACACTGCTCTCCTGGTTCTGCTTTTCCATCTGCCTATTTAGCTGGGGTGCAAAGAAACCTGATCATATCTCCCCTATTACACACCTGCCTTCCCTAGCTACATCACAAGGCAAAAGTTGATTTCAAGATTCCACACATGCACCTAAAAGTGATACTAGTCTGTACATATACTGAGATTGTACTTCTGAAAGGCAAGCATCTACTGCTAAATGGTTTAAAAGACGTGATCACTACGCCCTCACCTGCAATGTCATGAAATATTTTGCTTTGCCTAAATGCCTGATTGTGATCCATGCTTACTCACTGCAGGGGTATGGAATTTAATAAAATAATAGGACATGTTCCTTCATAAATCTATTTGTCCTGTAAAAAAATATACTTGTACTTTACATGCCTGTAGTGGGGCCGGAAGAAGGAGAAACTACAGTTCGTGTGAATTCCAAGAAAATGGGTTTATTCTGATATTTCAATATAAATACCAAATCACGACTCCAGCGACCGATCAGTCCTCAGTCCACAAGCAAATGAAGTTTGTGGAATGAAGAGCCCGTCAAACGCTTAGAATTGGGTTCTAAATTACATCACACAACACATTTGAAGGACGCATTAACAATTGCTAAAACTCTTAAGTATATACTACATCACCTTCTCCCTAAAACAAAACAAAAAGAAAAACAACAAAATGAAAATAAAATTAAGCAAGTTAATATACATTCTAAATGAATACAGCATAATAATCAATACAAAACAAAATCTTGAAACTTTGTGGGTAATATTAGTGGTCTGGAACTTGACCTTTGAAGGCATTGACCCCCTTGACTTTGTTTTTCAACAACAGTATCAGTGCAAGTAGACCTGCTAGATTCTCCATGATTGATTTGACTTGTGTCGTTAATTTTCTTTGTTTGTGTGGTATGTGAACAAACATCAGTAGAAATCATAGAGTTGTCTTCTTCATTATTATGACATGTTCTGAAAAAGATTTCAGCCTGTGTTTTGGTAATTGGTATAGCACTATCTCTACTCCACCAGCCTTTATTTTTTAATAAAACAGCTGCTTTGTTTGTTTTAATTACTTGTACAGGTAAAGTACATTTTGATTCTCCCTTCCCTACTTTGTTGGGTTTCCTGATTAGAATCCAATCATTTCTTTGTATGCAAGTTTCACGGGTATTATATTTAGTATCATAATTTTTTTTTTGCTTAGCCTGATTGCATAAAACTCTCTCTCTAAAATCACCTCATTTGGACAATCCTTTTCATATTTTGTTTCTGTGTTGTCATTGAGCCAGGCAGGCAAAAAATTTGTCTTAGCCTCTCTATCATGTAATGGACGAGTTATTTCAGTTGTAGAGTGAAGTGTAGTCAAGTACACCCACACTTTCCTCTTCAAAAATTCATTCACATCAAGATTTGAAGTAAGAGCCATTTGTACACCCTCTTTCAAAAAAACGACTGACCCTCTCAACTAAACCATTTGATGTCGGACTGTGCAGTGCTACCTGCAAATGAAGAATATCATGTGCATACATGAAATCTTTCATTTCTTTCGATGCAAAGTGTGTTCCATTATAAGTAGCAATGTATTTGGGATTACCGTCAACTAAAAATATTCTGTCCAAAAACCCAATAGCTGATTTTGTACAAGATGCTTCCACGAACTCAAAGTAAATCCATTCTGAGAAATAATCTACCAAAACAATTAAGTATCTCTGTTTGTAGGAGAAAGAAGAAAAGGAACTGAGAAATACAATGCTACTTTTAGCCATGGACTCTCTGGAAAAGATACCGCCAACAAAGGTTTATGAGTAGACTTCCAGTGCTTGTCCGAAACCATACATTGTGGACATTTTTCAACTAAAGCAGAAACAGATTTATTTAAACTTGGCCACCAAAAATGCTGTTTAAGTTTCTTAGATGTAGCTGAGTCACCCAAATGCCCAGTATGTGCAACCTCAGTGAGACGTGCCCGTAAAGACAAAGGAGGTACAAATAAACCATTGCGTGTGGACACCTGGTTCTCATATGACAATTCTGAAGATACTTGCGCAAAACTCCTCAAATCATGTGATAATGACTTTATAGAGGGCCACCCAGCTTTAATGTATTGAATTACTCTTTGTAAACACTCATCTTGCATAGAGGCTGTCATCAGAAGAAAGGTAAAAGCAACGCGTGCCATAACTCTTGCTGGCGGTTATTTCAAGAGGAGCGTGTTCCAGGCTATTCCAAGGGGGGGGGGGGGGCGTGTCAGGCACGTGCAGTTTGCTGTGGTATCGACGCTCACGCTTGATACTCGCACAAGAGGGTGCGCGCTGGTCGCTGTGGGACGACGTTGTGCGCGTGTGACGCACTTGAAGATGAGCGCATGTTGAATTGTACGCATACGCTGATGACCTGGTAGTGTTGTGGAGCAACGTGGAAGAGTCCAACAAGTGGCAGCCATTTTGGATTGGGACATTTCCTTGGCTTTACTGGAGTTTCTGCATTTATACATGTAATATTGACTTTCTTAGATATTGACTTTATTGGAGTTTCTGCGCTTACATATATAATATATATATATACACATAGATGTGTAATTATAACTTGTGTATGTTAACTATTAATCTCATTTGATTGAGATTCTTATCTATTGTCTATATGGCAACATCACAGGGAGTGATTCAGCCACCACCATTTTTACAGAAACATGGTAAACCTGACAAAGTGGAAAGAATGGTTACGTATAATTGAAAATTATATCACTGCAAGTGAATATTCACCAGTCAGAAAAATGGCTTTACTTTTAAATCATCTGGGTATAGCTGGACAAAGAGTTTTTGACAATCTTCCGGTTATACCTGCACCCACAAATGAAAACACTCCCTGGGATGTATAATTGGAAGCCAAGGAGCGCATGTGCAAACAATATTCGGAAGCGCCAATCGTACTTTTGGAGAGACATAATTTTTTCAAATGCAAACAATCCTGTTTGTGACGCCAGCTGCGCTCCACAAGTCAAAGTTCAGCAAGGAGGCTCACCGCGATTTTTTTGAAGCAAAGGTTGTAGAACTCTTCTGTCGGTGAGTTCATCATAAAACAATCTTTCACCCCACTCCTGGTACCAGATGTAGTGGGGCGGAAGAAGGACAAACTCCGGGTTTCGTATGAATTCCAAGATAACTGGTTTATTAGGATATTTCAATATAAATACGAACTCACAACTCCAGCGACCGATCAGTTCTCAGTCCACAAGCAACTGAAATTTGTGGAATGAAGAGCCCGTTGAACGCTTAGAATCAGGTTCTAAATTACATCACACAACACATTTGAAGGACGCATTAACAATAGCTAAAACTCTTAAGTATATACTACATCGCCCTGTAGTCGGTGACAAATTATGGCAGCAATCTCATTGTGCGGGAGCTCTGATAATAGCCTCTCTGATTATACCAGGGCTAATACAACAGTAGGGCTTGAATACTAGCAATTTCCTTACTTAGCCACCTTTCCGCAGATCTACATAATGGGGACTCGAGATAAGCGAAAAACAAAGGTTCAGGGTTAGACTGCTCTTTTGAGTCTGTGCAAATCTACTAACTTGCATGTTTTATGGGCTTTCAACAGCTCTTCTCTAATTTTTTCCCATACTGGGAAAGGCTGGATATTTACTGCTGAAACTTCTTCCAGGGTTGGGAAAAAAGTGGTTGGAGGGAAAGTGAACTTATTTTCGCATTAACAAATCTACACATACATATTTGATTGTGCTAAAATACAGCTAACAGCAAAGACATTGACCACAGATGCTCTATTGTGACTTTCTTTAACAATTGATCCCCTAATTAGGTCTTGGGTTTACCAAGACATATATATATATATGTATGGAAAATGTCAATTACCCAGTGTACATCTGTTCGTGGCATGAGACGCTGCAGATTCACATGCTTTGCACATCCCGCCATCTAGTTTTGGGCTCGGAGTGTTACAAGTTGTTTTTCTTCGAAGAAGTCTTTTCGAGTCACAAGATTGAGGGACTCCTCCCCTTTCGGCTCCATTGCGTATGGGCGTCGACTCCATCTTAGATTGTTTTCCCCGCAGAGGGTGAGGTAGGAGTTGTGTATTATAGTAATAGTGCCCATGCAATGGAGAAAATATGTATGTACATAATGTGGTTTAAAGCGATAAATTTACAAATGTTCAAGATCAACTTCAAACGGCTACAGGCTCCCGGGGAGGCGGGCGGGCGCATGTGAATCTACAGCGTCTCATGCCACGAACAGATGTACACTGGGTAAGTAACATTTTCCGTTCGATGGCATGTGTAGCTGCAGATACACATGCTTTGCATAGACTAGTAAGCAGTTATCTCCCCAAAAGCGGTGGTTCAGCCTGTAGGAGTTGAAGTTGTTTGAAACAAAGTTCGTAGTACTGCTTGTCCTACTGTGGCTTGTTGTGCTGTTAACACATCCACGCAGTAGTGCTTGGTAAATGTATGAGGCGTAGACCATGTGGCTGCCTTACATATTTCAGTCATTGGAATGTTTCCTAGAAAGGCCATGGTAGCACCTTTCTTTCTAGTTGAGTGTGCCCTTGGTGGTATAGGCAGTTCTCTTTTTGCTTTGAGATAACAGGTTTGAATGCATTTAACTATCCATCTGGCAATGCCTTGTTTGGATATTGGATTTCCTGTATGAGGTTTTTGGAAAGCAATGAACAATTGTTTTGTTTTTCGAATTTGTTTTGTTCTGTCAATGTAGTACATTAACGCTCTTTTGATGTCTAATGTATGAAGTGCTCTTTCAGCTACCAAATCTAGTTTTGGAAAGAACACTGGTGGTTCTACTGTTTGGTTCAAGTGGAATGGTGATATGACTTTTGTTAAGAACTTAGGATTTGTTCGTAAAACTACTTTATGCTTGTGTATCTGAATAAAGGGTTCTTGTATGGTAAATGCTTGTATCTCACTTACTCTTCTTAGAGATGTGATGGCAATTAGAAATGCAACTTTCCATGTTAAGTATTGTATCTCACATGAGTGCATGGGTTCAAACGGTGGACCCATGAGCCGTGTTAAGACAATGTTAAGGTTCCACGAAGGAACTGGTGGCGTCCTTGGTGGGATAATTCTTTTTAGACCCTCCATAAAAGCCTTTATGACTGGGATCCTAAAAAGTGATGTTGAGTGCGTAATTTGTAGATAAGCTGAAATTGCGGTGAGATGTATTTTAATGGATGAAAAAGCTAGCTTTGACTTTTGCAAATGTAGTAAGTAGCTTACGATGTCTTTAGCAGATGCGTGTAATGGCTGAATTTGATTATTATGGCAATAATAAACAAATCTTTTCCACTTATTTGCATAGCAATGTCTTGTGGTTGGTTTCCTTGCCTGTTTTATGACCTCCATAAATTCCTGTGTAAGGTCTAGATGTCCGAATTCTAAGACTTCAGGAGCCAAATTGCTAGATTCAGTGATGCTGGATTTGGATGTCTGATCTGTTGTTTGTGTTGAGTTAACAGATCTGGTCTGTTTGGAAGTTTGACATGAGGCACTACTGAGAGATCTAGTAGTGTTGTGAACCAAGGTTGTCTTGCCCAGGTTGGTGCTATTAGTATGCGTTTGAGTTTGTTTTGACTCAATTTGTTTACTAGATACGGAAGGAGTGGGAGAGGGGGAAAAGCGTATGCAAATATCCCTGACCAACTCATCCATAACGCATTGCCCTGAGACTGATCTTGTGGGTACCTGGATGCGAAGTTTTGGCATTTTGCGTTTTCTTTTGTTGCAAATAGGTCTATTTGTGGTGTTCCCCATCTTTGGAAGTAAGTGTTTAGTATTTGGGGGTGAATCTCCCATTCGTGGATCTGTTGGTGATCTCGAGAGAGATTGTCTGCAGACTGATTCTGAATCCCTGGAATAAACTGTGCTATTAGGCGAATGTGGTTGTGGATCGCCCAATGCCATATTCTCTGTGCAAGGAGACACAACTGTGTCGAGTGTGTTCCTCCCTGTTTGTTCAGATAATACATCGTTGTCATGTTGTCTGTTTTGACAAGAATGTGTTTGTGGCTTATTATGGGTTGAAAAGCTTTCAACGCTAGAAATACTGCCAGTAGTTCTAAGTGATTTATGTGAAGCTGTCTCTG
The DNA here is from genome assembly GCF_031143425.1 of Pleurodeles waltl. Classification (NCBI taxonomy): domain Eukaryota; kingdom Metazoa; phylum Chordata; class Amphibia; order Caudata; family Salamandridae; genus Pleurodeles; species Pleurodeles waltl. Next base: position 892,332,469 of record NC_090443.1, read on the forward strand.
CTGAGTGCCCCATTGTCCTTGGATGCTGTGTTGGTTGAGGTGTGCTCCCCACCCTATCATGGAGGCATCTGTTGTTATTACGTATTGAGGTACTGGGTCTTGGAAAGGCCGCCCTTGGTTTAAATTTATATTGTTCCACCATTGAAGCGAGGTGTATATTTGGCGGTCTATCAACACTAGATCTAGAAGTTGACCCTGTGCCTGTGACCATTGTGATGCTAGGCACTGTTGTAAGGGCCGCATGTGCAGTCTTGCGTTTGGGACAATGGTATGCTTGAGGACATCATGCCTAGTAGTTTCATCACCATCTTGACCTGTAGCTTTTGTTTTGGATACATGGCCTGTATTACATTGTGAAATGCCTGTACCCTTTGTGGACTTGGAGTAGCAACCCCTTTTGTTGTGTTGATTGTCGTCCCCAAGTATTGCTGTGTTTGACACGGCTGAAGGTGTGACTTTGTGTAGTTGAGTGAGAAACCTAGTTTGTGGAGGGTTTCTATGACATACTTTGTGTGTTGTGAACACCGTTCTAGCGTGTTGGTTTTGATTAACCAATCGTCTAGGTACGGGAACACGTGTATTTGCTGCCTTCTGATATGAGCAGCCACTACTGCCAGGCATTTTGTAAAAACTCTCGGGCAGTTGTTATCCCGAATGGCAACACTTTGAATTGGTAATGTACTCCTTGGAATATGAACCTTAAGTACTTTCTGTGTGAAGGATGTATGGGTATATGGAAGTATGCATCCTTTAGGTCTAGTTTTGTCATGTAGTCTTGTTGTTTGAGCAATGGGATTACGTCCTGTAATGTCACCATGTGAAAGTGATCTGATTTGATGTAGAGATTTAATGTTCTGAGATCTAATATAGGTCTTAAGAGTTTTGTCCTTTTTGGGTATGAGAAAGTACAGCGAGTAAACTCCTGTTCCTCTCTGATAAATTGGTACCAGTTCTATTGCATCTTTTTTGTAACAACGCTTGGACCTCCAGCTGTAGAAGATCCATGTGTTGTTTTGACATATTGTGTGTTTTCGGTGGGACATTTGGTGGGAATTTGAGAAATTCTATGCAATAACCATGCTGGATAATTGCTACGACCCAAGTGTCTGTTGTTATTTCCTCCCATTGTTTGTAGAAGTTGGTTAGTCTCCCCCCCACAGGTGTTATGTGTTGGGGATTTGTGACATCAAAGTCACTGCTTGTTTTGTTGAGTTTTGGGACTTTGGAACTTTCCTCTACTTTTGGGGAATTGTCCCCCTCTATATTGTCCCCGAAAACTTCCCCACTGATATTGGCTCTGGTAAGTGGGCCTTGCTTGTGAGGTTGTGGGTTCTGTGCTTTGTCCTCGAATACCCCCCCTCGAAACTGTGTTTCACGAAATGTGCCTCTGCTCTGTGGGGAGTAGAGTGCGCCGATGGCTTTAGCCGTATCAGTGTCCTTTTTAAGTTTTTCGATAGCAGTGTCCACTTCCGGCCCAAACAACTGCTGTCCGTTAAATGGCATATTCAGCACGGCTTGTTGTATTTCCGGCTTGAATCCTGATGTACGCAGCCATGCATGTCTCCGTATTGTTACTGCTGTGTTTACAGTTCTAGCAGCTGTGTCTGCTGCATCCATTGCTGACCGTATCTGATTGTTCGAGATACTCTGTTCCACCACTTGCTGTGCTCTCTTTTGGAACTCCTTGGGCAAATGTTCTATAAAATGTTGCATTTCGTCCCAATGAGCCCTATCATATCTGGCCAACAAAGCCTGTGAGTTGGCAATACGCCACTGGTTTGCTGCCTGTGCCGCCACCCTTTTCCCTGCTGCGTCGAACATACGACTCTCTTTGTCAGGAGGTGGCGCATCACCTGAAGTGTGTGAATTCGCTCTCTTGCGAGCTGCCCCAACTACCACAGAGTCCGGTGTTAACTGTTGTGTGATGTACACGGGGTCTGTTGGTGGCAGTTTATATTTCTTTTCCACCCTTGGTGTAATAGCCCTTCCTTTCACAGGCTCCTCAAACACTTGTTTGGAGTGTTTTAGCGTTCCAGGTAGCATGGGGAGGCTCTGGTACTGGCTGTGTGTGGACGACAGTCTATTAAAAAGAAAGTCGTCTTCAATTGGCTCAGCATGCATGCTGACATTATGAAATGCCGCTGCCCTTGACACCACCTGTGCGTAGGCTGTACTATCCTCTGGTGGTGACGGCCTAGCTGGATAACAGTCGGGACTGTTATCTGACACTGGCGCATCATAAAGATCCCACGCGTCTGGATCATCCTGACTCATCCCTGTATGAGTTGGGGATTCCATCATTGGTGGAGTGGCTACCGGTGATGGTTGTGGAGGGCGTTGTGGAGATGGTGGCGGGGTTACTTGTTTAGCCACCTTCGCCTGTGGCTGCTTGTCTTTCTCTTGGAAGGCAAGTTTTCGTTTCATTCGAATCGGAGGAAACTTTTTCGGCTGCCTTTTTCGGTTCCGAAGACACTTTCTTGCTCTCCGGCGTACTGATTTCTCGGTGCCGACTTGTTTCGGTGTCGCTCTCTCGGTGCCGAGATTGCTCTGACCCGGTGTCTCGGGGTCGAGTGTGCTCTGACCCGGTGACTCGGGGTCGAGTGTGCTCTGTGTCGGTATCTCGACCGGAGTCGGATGACTTCGACACATGCATGGCCTTTTTTGGTGCCGATGCCCGGTCACCTATTTTTCGGGTTAAGAAATAGCCTGCCGGCGGTGGTGTCCCCTGGGCGTTAGTGGTTTTTACGTGAGTCTTGTGTATCAACGTCTTACTCACGGTTTTCGGCGTCTGTTCAGGATTGACCTCTTCCGAGTCCGAATCCTCGATGGAGAAGGTTTCATCTTCTTCCTCCATGTGATTTTGTCCTGTCGGCACCAACGCCATCTGTAGTCTTCTTGCTCTTCGGTCCCTTAAGGTTTTTCTGGACCGAAATGCTCGACAGGCCTCACAGGTATCCTCTTTGTGTTCTGGCGACAAACACAAATTACAGACCAAATGCTGATCTGTATAAGGATACTTCTTGTGACATTCGGGGCAGAATCGGAATGGGGTCCGTTCTATTAGCCTTGAAGACGCACGTGGTCGGGCCGACCAGGCCCCGGCAGGGAATCGAAAACCCCGAAGGGTCGCCGGAGCTCTTCCGAATTCGGTGTAGATCTGTTGTAACTAACCCAATACCGAACGCAAACAATACCGTCAAATTTTCAGAGTTTTTCACGAACTTTCCGAACCGAAGCGCGGAGTTAAAAGGAACACGTCCGAACCCTATGGCAGAAAGAAAACAATCTAAGATGGAGTCGACGCCCATGCGCAATGGAGCCGAAAGGGGAGGATTCCCTCGATCTCGTGACTCGAAAAGACTTCTTCGAAGAAAAACAACTTGAAACACTCTGAGCCCAACACTAGATGGCAGGATGTGCAAAGCATGTGTATCTGCAGCTACACATGCCATCAAACATATATATATATATATATATATAGCAACAGGAAAGCAAAGGATACAATATCATGGGCCCCTATGGGGAGAGGCAAACCATATACAAAAATAAATTGGGATGAGAAAGTCACAACTAACCAAGACTGACACCCAAGGATCTTCAGGACTGGGGAAGTACTATAACACCAGAGGTAAGTAACTAGGTTTCCCCAGGTGCCTGTGTGTGGAGACGTTACCCAGGGTAAGGTGTCGATAGAACATGGGGAAGTTGCAGTTAGAGTTTTTGTGTTTCAGGACCCTTCTCAGAGGACCCTGAGTAAACCTGTTGGGACAAGGAAGATTCAAGAGTGTTTCCCCCCATGGATACTCAGATAAGTGGAGTACCTACACCAGAGAGCTCAGGTGCATAGGGGTGAAGTCGTATCAGAACCTCCTGTCGAAGTCAGTGGGGACCCTTGGCTGACCAGCTACTACAGTGACCTGTGGAGCAGGTCGGTGGAACTCAGGCGTGGATTCTGGACAAAGAGTATCTGTGTAGAGGGGAGACTGAGTCCAAGCCACCCAGAGTCCCCCACAGGGTGCTGGAGGACAATGCCCACCCTTCCTGTGGATACTTTACTGTAGGAGGGAGGTCTTGAAGATGCAGTTGTGGAGTCCAGGCGATGCAGAAGGATCAAGGAAGTTGTCCACGAGCTGTCCCACACCGGTGGTCGAAATGCAGAGGGGTCAGTGGCCAGCAGTACCACCAACAAGCCTCGGCAAATGCAAAATGCATGTTGCAAGAAGAGTTGCAGAAGTGGGGGCCAGCAAGGTCCAAGGGACTCGACCTTTACAGGTAAGTCAGGGTCAGCCCACAGCAAGGAGGAGAGCCAGCAGGAATAAATGGAGACCCCAGGACCACCCTTTAGCAGCAGGCACAGGTATTCGCAGGGAGGCCTCAGCAGCAAAAAGAAGATGGATTCCCACGTTGCAGAGAGGACGTTGGTCTTGGAGCTGTGTAATGCTGGAGGCTGGGGCTTCAGGGAGCTAGGAGATCTTCGGAAGGAAGAGTCAACAAACTTTGGCAACAACAAACAGATGCGGTTGCACAGGGGTTCTCTTCCAGTAGCTCCAATTAGGGACAACCGACTTCCCGGTTGCAAGGAAGAGAGGTTAGACCTCTGGAGAGCCAAAGAACCGCCACCTGTGTTGCAGAGCCTTGAAGAGTCTTTGGGACAGCAGGATCCACAAACCGGTCGTCAACGCTGAGGTGCCTGAGGTTGCTGGGGACTGACTACTTCACTCCAAGGGAGATTCCTTCTAGCTGTCCTTAGTGCAGGCAGAGCCCTTGTGACTCTGGAGGATGCACGGCCACGGAAGTTGCAGAGTCCTTGCAATACCCATGGACAAAGTTTTAGTACGAACCCTCCTATCAGATGCAGTCTTGTCATGGTTCCAGGTGAAGTCCAGCAGCAGAATCCTGTGTCCAGGTTGCAGAAGTGTCTTGAAGAAGAATCTAGGGTCCAACCCTTAGGGGAGCCCTTAAGTAACCCAGGAAGCGGGCTAGAACTCTACTGGGGTGCGGTATCAGGGGAGGGGTTCATGGATGGTACTCTGCTGGACTGACCAGTCAGATACCCCCAGGGGCCTCTGCTCATCTTGTTTCCAAGATGGCCGAATCAAGTGGCTACCTGGCAGAGCTCTGGGCACCTCCCTAGGGGAGGGGCTGGACAGTGGGGTGGTCACTCCCCTGTCCTTTGTGTGTTTTCAGGCCAGCGCGGGAGCCGGGGCTCCTGCACTGGAGGAAACCGGTTTTGCAAGGAAGGCACCAAATGTACCCTTCAAAGTAGCCTGGTGGCGCTCAGGAGCACCCCCACCCTAGCCCAGAGACACCTATTTCTAAAGGAGAGGTGATAACACCTCTCTTCTACAGAAAATCCTTTGTTCTGCCTTCCCTTGCCAGAGTTAAGCTCAGCAGCAAGGGGGCAGGACAGTGGATGGGGTCGGCGGTATCGCTGGCTATACAGGCAGACATGGGGGATCCTCTAGGAAACCCCCAGAGTGCATGGTATTATGCAACTAGCACGGAAATCAGTGTAGTTGCATGATGCCAACATGTTTGTTACCAAACATGACTAGGTTCGGTGAAGCCATTATGTAGTTGGACATCTCATATTGACCAGTGTCCACTACATTCCTTAAAAAGGCTTCCCAGTACTTACAAAGTCCAGGGGTGCCTCTGCTCATGCAGGGGTAACCTCACACTTAGAACCATGCAACCTGCCCTTGGGCCAAAGGGCCTACCTTATGGATGATTTATAGGGTCAGAGTGCACTTAAACCTTATATCTGGGGTGAAAGGTGCATGCACCATTCACAAAGGCTACAATGACAGGTCTGTAGTCGGGGTTTGCATAGGCTCTCATGGGTGGTATAATACATGCTACAGCCCATGGGGTCCCCTGGTTGATTGATCGGGTGAGTTTGACCAGCAAATCACTGACTTATGTTTGCTAATAGGAGGGGGTGAGTGATGAAAATTGCTGTGTGAAATTCTTTTGGGATGAATATTTAATGAGATGGACTGTCCGTGCCACAAGAGACTCATGAAACCACTGTAGGAGTGGCTAACACCAATTCCAGCTCAAGGACTGGACAGACAGGAAGTACCTCTGGGTCCGTTACCACTTGCTACGGTGTGCTTCAGGAGCTAGTGTAACTTCTAAACCAAACAATGCAGCTGGGTGTCCTGAAAGACTAGCATGTCAGGCCCAGGGAGCTCAATTTATTTTTTGTGCTAGGGGTGGGGGTCAATAATGTGTCCAAAGCCTGGGGAAGACGTGTCTCCAATGCTGCTTAAGACAAGACTGTTTGCTGATCAAATGGTCATTGCCTTCATAGCTACCATCTGCCCACCATGGGAGCTGGGCTTTACTGTGGGTATGGAGGAATCTGTCTGGGACTAACCCAGAGTGAGGCCACAGGAGGAGATGGACACAGCACCCATTACATCTCCAGAGCAATCACAGACTTTGCCCCTGACAACCAAGAAAGAGCGAGAAATGCAAAATCTTATGTTTGCAAAAGGTATGCAGCACCACACCCAGAAGGAGAGACTGGCTTAGCTTTTCACCATAACAGCAGTTTGGAACCCCAAACCTAAATGGCTTGACCCAGCTAAAATATTTGTCTTATAGTAGAGAAAACCTGTCCTGCGACCCAATGCTTTCAACTTTCCCAGGATTATTCACCAGTTGCAAAGGGATGGAGAAGTGACCTTAATCTGGCAGGGTATTGCTACCTTACCAGCTTAAAGGGTGTACAGTACAGAGAAAACCTGTAGGCACTTCCTGACATTTCTTAATAATACAAATCAATTTATTCTGCTTAATCAGAGCACCTTCACTCTGCATGCAACCCAAATGCCCTGGAGGACCTCATTCTGATAGTAACACAAAAAGCTAGGCATGTACCACGTAAATGTTCCCCCAACCAAGAGGAGCAGAGGTTACACAGTTCAGTTGTTACAAACTATTTAAGGATCATGCAGAGTTTTGTGAGATAAGCTGCCCAGGCTAAATCGAGAGCAGTAAAGGACATAACAAGAGAAACAGGACCTGAAACACACTGGTGAATGGTCCTCGAGGATAGCACTTGTACCAAAATGAACACAAATTGCTAAGCAGTCGTCACCACAAGGATTACATTGACCCAATTCTCACCGTGTTTTTCCTAGGATGGAGTAGGGAGGAATAGGTTTGTGATCTATTTGGGGTGAAATACCATCTGTAAAATGTTTACATGCATCATTTCTTAGCGGTACGGCTGTAGATCAATGTGTTAGTTAATTTTTTTTTAAATCACGTTAGAAATTTTAAAAAGAAAATTAATTAGGAATGGAAATTGGCATTTAAACATTAAAATGGTAGAGAGAGTGCCATGGTACAAGTATCTTGGAGTTTTCCTTGAGTAAAGAGGCAGACACTGTCATCAACTGGCTGTCATTAAATCAGGAGTTTGAGCATGACCATGAGGATGACCAACAGCGGTAGCCAGGAGTTCTAGAGCACAAAAAAGCATTCGTATAGCACTGTCTACAATTAGTGAGCTCACCTGGGGCTGAAGACATAGAACATCCTTATTCCCCGCTGATAGAAAGGACTGTTTCAAGGGAGCATCCCAGGCCTTGCAAGATGGTTCACTGGACACAATGAAGAGTCAACACATGGACAGAGAGCGAGAGAGGGTTTGATCTGAGGAGAATTTGCAGAGGCATGACAGCCTAGCCCATCTCACTGAATGGTGTACCAAGATAGTGTGGCCTTAGAAGTGACTGAGGCAGACCTCTGGTATGGAACACATTAAGACAGGTCCTGTGTGGGCTGCTTGGGGCCTGTTCTGACCCCTGAAAAGAGCAGGTCAGGCACAGCTGGTGGAGGTGGGAGCCAGGACCAAGCTGGGGACAACAGTGTGGCAGGGTGGGAGAGGGGAAGGGGCAGGAGGGGGGTGGCTGCATAAAGAACCTGGGAGAGGGCAAGGGAGGACAAGGCCCCATAAAGGAGCAGGCTCGATCGCCTGGATACAGGTTGCCTTCATCCTTAGAGCACAATTACATTATAAGCCCCAGGTGGTTGGTCTTTGGTGCAGTGTGGGGGGGCGGGGGGGTGTAGTAATACGACAGTACTCAGACCAATCAACAGAAATGCTGATCCCCGTTCCCCTCCCATCCACACAGCAATCATAGCCAGGATTCTTAACTACTGAAATCTCATTCTGCAGCATTTAGCAGCGTGGCAGAAAAGAGGGTGATGCCACATATAATAATCGGTGCATTAAAAGATTCTTAGAATATACTCAGAGGGATCAAATGCTTTTGAGATCCTTTGAGCTGGTGAGGCAGAAATTCAGAGCAATGAACCTGAGAGAATGCTTTTCTTTCCTGAAAAGTTGATGGTGGTTAATGCAGGACACTCACTCTTTAACACTTCAGGGGATGGATGGGACTGGTTGGAGATGCCTGGTAAAGAGAAAGTGGCACCATTAGGGGGTTCCTTCACCGATCGAGTTGGGCGCATGGGCAACACAGGAAGGATCACAAAAAGACAGAAGATTGTCGAAGGACCTGAGAAAATAGTGGTACTGTGTGATGAGACATTAGAGGCAGAATTCGGGAAACGTCAATTCAGGATTGCAAGGTCGGTACAGAAAGAGAAGCAAGATTAATGTCAGTCCAAACTGCAGAACTGGAGACCTCAGTTGAACTTAAATTAAATGGGCTGGACGGGAATGCCCCTGAGTAGGAGATCATGCGGTTTTGCTGTGAGAGTTAGTTAGAGTCTGACTCTTTGCCATGTGCTTAGAAGAGGTAAGCCTAAAGATAACAGCAGGAAGAAGCAACTGTTAAAGACAACATCTGCGGGTGGAGAGCACCTGGCTGTAACCCACTGCTAATAGGTAAGGAAAGCAACCATACATATCAGTAGTCCTGTAAGTACTAGGGTGCTATTGCACACTTCAATTGTAGAAGCGAGTTGGAGAATGGAATGATGGTCCTGCCACCTGCTGTAAGGTCAGACCACCAGGGTTGCAAAGACCACTGCAATTTAATTTACTTTACCTGGGGAGGGGGGGGGGGGGGTGTTATTTTTGTTTAGTGAAAAGATCAGACTCCAAATGTAGAAGTTGTCAGTGGAGGAAGTAAAAAGGCCAAGTGGAGAGCAGCGCATGCATCACTTATCTGAGGGATGGCTCCCGCTTAGCTGTCATTCTGCATAGGGAGGAGCACGAGGAGGGGTGCTTACATCAGGGCTTAAATAATCACAATGGTGACGAAAACAATTAGACTGCTGACATGAAATGTCAGAAGTGTCAGTAGTAATGTTAACAGATATTTATTTCACAGGCAACAAGGCAGAGGTTGTACTCAGGAGACATATTTCTTGGACAACGAGGAGAGCAAAGTTAGGAAGAAATGGCAAAGGCAGTGATGCTCAGCTACTTATTCCACCTATGCTGGGGCAGGTGCTTTTTATGGGTGGTACCCAATGTCCCCTTCTAGCTCCATTACTCAAAGGCAAACATAAAAAGCAGATACACATTGATTTATAGGTTGCTTGATGGTGAATAGATCTCATTCATAAACCTTTTTGTCCCAAAGATGGCAACAATTCATTTTTCTGAACACTGATGAACAGAGGGCTCCCTTACCTAGGTGTCTTCACAATCTGGACAGGAGGCTTTGACTACATTTTAGATGGGGGCATGTATAGGCACTCTCCAAGGGAGCACACAAAAACACATATGATGGCAGCCCTGAGGGGGCGTGTCCAAGATGGCGACCGGGTCGGACGCATAAATCGCAGCTCCGACCCGGCCTACAACAAAGATCCTGAATAAAGACGCCTTGAACTGCTGCGGGGTTGAAAACCATCCCCCCCTGCCGCGGAACCAACGTGACGGAGGCGGCGGCGGACGGAGCGTCGAAGGAACTGCCTGGACACCTGGCTCGCGCCCGATCCGAGGGACGCACGAGGCGCCCATCCCCGCCGCACGATCGAGCTGGGAGGCGCCCGAGCGCTACTAACTCCAAAATATCGGGGCGACCGGAGCCGTGTTCGCGTGGGGTGGCGGAGCTCCCCATAGGCGGTAAGTGGTGGATTGCCCACGTAATCACTGCGCCTCGGGGGACCCCACCCCAACGCGGCTGCGGCTGGAAGACGCCGGGTGGTCTGAGCAGGCAAGACGCGCGGGCGCTCCGTGGACCTCCTGTGCCCCTCTGGAGAACACGTAGGCCCTTAACTACCCGGGACAATGGCTGAAAGGCCGCCAGACACAAAGAAGTATGGATGCTTGAGGGGCTATTATACCGCGATTCAGCCATAGTGGGTTGCGGCTACGAGGGAACGGGCCGGTTCATCACAGCAGAGGCAAGTAAAGAAAAGCAGAGCCTAGTCTGAGGGTAGACGAAGAGTTGATGCCACATCAGTGCAAAAGTTAACAAGAACGCAGACGGAAACAAACAACAGAAGCAACCGACCTTTGTGGCGCCTACTGGTGAGTGCGTAGTGGGGAAAAAGAGGGGCCGCCTGACATCCTCAGGCACTGTGGTGCAGTTAGACCCCTCTACACCACATGGGACACGCCGCCGGCGCCGAAGCACCTAGCCACTGGGATAAAATTAAACAACGCAACGCTGAATTCAGAGATCAGCAATAGCTTTGTACGGGAAGCACCTGATGGGAAAGCCAAAGACCCCGCGTGCGCCCCCTGGAACCATGGACCCTACTAAGCCGCCTCTATTATCTGGGGCTTCAGACACATATCAAGCCCTTCAGAAAATGGAAGGGACATTGCAAATGCACTCAACACAATTCGAAAAAGTGCTGCAAGCCATACTTGACACTAAAACAACTCTGGAGGCGAAGATTGGCTCAATTACAGAAGATGTTAACCTGCTCCGAGCAGACCAACAGGCGCTAGCAGAAAAGGTTGCTGAGCTCGAAAAAGATACGTCGCACCTCACACCATCTATGCTTGAGGTTAAATCCCAACTGGGTGCTATAACAGCAGAAGTTGAGACACTTAAACGCAGAGCCGAAGAAGCCGAAGGCAGATCGCGTCGAAATAACATCCGGTTCGTGGGATTTCCGGAACGCGCCGAGGGCCCCAATACAGAACTCTTTATCGAACAGTGGCTGATTGAATCGGTGCTGAAAAATAACGTTCCCAAGTTTTTTTCAATAGAACGCGCCCACAGGGTCCCAGGCAGACCCCCATCACCGGGTGCTTATCCACGTCCCCTCATAGCAAAATTACTGAATTACCGCGATAGAGACCTTATATTACAACTATTCCGAAAAACAGGCCCAATGCACTTTGAGAACATGCAAATAACCGCCTACCCGGATTTCACAGTAGAAGTACAAAAAAAACTAAACTCATTTTACCGGATCAAAGAGCGCCTAAGAGAGCACAATATTAAATACTCCTTGTTGTTCCCCGCTAAACTCCGCATACAAGACAATACCCGAACTCTATTTTTCACTACTCCTGAAGACGCGTGGACATGGCTTCATGCAAAAGGACTAGCTGACCCGCTACCCCCCAATGACAAAAGCCTACCCCCGAGGAATAAACGTAGACCTCGCAGTAAACAAGATAACAAACCTTCCCCTGAACAATCACGAGTTGAACGATCGCTACTGCTACAGTCTACGTTGCGTTTCGCTAACGTATCACCGACATCCTTATCTGGGCAATCAGAAGCAGACCCTGACCTAGAGTTAAACTCCGACTCTACGGAATCTGCCCGCGGCCCTAACCTCACTCCACGATCGGCAGATGACATTTGTTAAATCTTTGCCCCTGAAGACTGGAGGTCGTCCCATCCGCTGTTCCTACCCGGATACTTTCGTCGTCTATAATCGCATAATCACTTTCAGTGCCTCGTGTGCTCGGCTCGCTGCCGCTCCTGTTTGGCAAGGACACCAACATGTGCAAAATGGGCCGGGTCTAAGACACTCAACCACCCGTAGTCTTGGAACACCCCCCGCTCCATATGGACCGTTACCCCAAGATGACAAGTTTCGTTACCCCCTTGTTTTTACCACAACTGCTACTGTTGCTAAATATAGCAGATTTTATAGTTGTAGTTGAATGGAACGTTTTACTGTTATATGTATTGACATGTACTATTTGCAGTGCGCCACACCACAATGTAAACCTAAAAGGCAGGTCACACATTCCAGTAGCTAAGAGGCTAGATGATATGTATATGTATCAAATAACAAAGAAAATCGGGCTTGCGCAACCACAGGCAGTACCCCCCCCCCACGTTGCCTCACTTAAATCTCATGGCATCTCAAAATCAGCGCTATACCACACACTATAAAATTCTCACATGGAACGTAAAGGGCATGGCATCCGTAAGCAAAAGGCAACGGATTTATACATACCTCAGGAGGCACCAGATACACATAGCTATGTTGCAAGAGACCCACTTAGATGAGTCCTCGTTGGCATATACCAAAACAAAATGGAAAGGCCAATTATATGGGACCACCTTCTCGACATACGCCAGAGGAGCTATAATCTGGATAGCCCCCGGGGTTCCATACACTATGTCCCGCAAACAATGCGACCCAAACGGGCGGTACGTGATACTGGAGGGTACTTTAGACGGAGGCCCCTTAGCCCTGATAACATTATACACTCCTAATACAAACCAACGTGACTTCCTCTGGACATTGGGCAGTAGCATGATCAGCGACCCTGCAACAGATGCAATATGGGGCGGGGACTTTAACTGTGTTCTAGATATCTTGAAAGACGGTTCTACCCCTCCACTGGCTCACACCCCGGCTAAACGAGCATCACTCGACCTGGTAGATTGGGCTTCCAATAATGGGCTAAGCGAAATTTGGAGAACTTCCCATCCCACACTTCGTGAGTATTCGTTCTACTCACCAGTGCACAAACTTTACACTAGGTTGGATATGTTCTTCGCTACACCTAGCATAATCCCAAAGGTAACTACATCTGGCTACCTAGCCCGTACTATATCAGACCATAACCCACACTATTCCATATTGCTTTGGGGCTACATACATGCCCGTATTCCAACATGGCGCCTGCAGCCAGACGCCCTGACTGACCCCCCTTTTAATACTGAATTGGCCACATGCCTGTCGACCTATTTCTCTTTAAATAAAAACACAACATCAACCCGAGCCACTGAGTGGGATGCCCATAAAGTAGTAATTAGAGGACACTGTCTGGCAGCATCTGTGGGCATTAAGAAAATGCTGACCACAGAGTTATTAAAATTGGAAGCCAAAATACACAGAGCGGAGATTGAGGTCTCAACAAATAATACCCCTCCAGAAACACTAATATCACTGAAAGCAAAATACAGAGAAACGGATGACAGTCTTAGCAGACATGACTATAGACACTCTAAAACGAGACAACATGCTGAAGGAGACAGATCGGGCAAATTGCTGGCGTGGTTGGTGCGTCAATCACCGCAATCATCGCCGATAGGAGCTATCAAATTACAAACAGGAATTGAGGTTAACACTCAAGCTGACATCAATAAGGCCTTCTACATGTATTATCACACGCTATACCAGTCCTCTACCCCCCCTACAGAACAACAACTGGCTGAATTTCTAGTTCAGATTCCCCAAAACTCGAACATCGTCAACAATGCCGATATCCTAGACGGCCCCATTACTATTGAGGAGCTTCGCTTGGCCCTCTCTCAGATGGCACGTGGCAAGACCCCTGGCACAGATGGTCTGCCACCAGAATATTACAACTCACAAAGCACCCACTTGTTGCAACCCTTGCTAGAGGTGTTTAATGAAGCGCGAAATAGAAAACAATTGCCAGACTCTATGAGGGAAGCATTAATAGTGGTCCTGCCAAAGCCAGGGCGTGATCCACTGGATGTCAGATCATATAGACCACTCTCTCTATTGAACACCGATTGCAAACTTCTAGGGAAAATCCTAGCAAATAGATTGCTCCCCCACATGCCACACTTAATACATCCCGACCAGTCGGGATTTATCCCGGGTAGAAACACCTTTTTTAATATAAGGCGCCTAATCCGTATCATGCATAATACTACTGACCAAGAGAGTGTGACCGTGTCACTAGATATAGAGAAGGCATTTGACACGCTGGGTTGGGAATATTTATTCCGCACCCTCAAGGCGCTTGGATTCCGGAGTGGCTTTATTAATTGGATTACTACACTATATTCCAAACCAACAGCCCGAGTTAAAACCGGACAGGTAGTGTCGGAGGCCTTCCCTGTGAACAGAGGAACCAGGCAGGGCTGTCCGCTCTCACCATTGCTGTTCGCAATAGCTATGGAACCACTTGCAATTAAGTTCAGGGAATGTGCACATAAATGGGGCATAAAGGAGTTCGACGCATATCACATAATATCCTTGTTTGCAGATGACGCCCTGGTATATCTGCGTAATTACTCTGCCTCCCTGCCTGAGATAATGCGTATACTGAATAGGTTTGCTCTTGTCTCTGGCTTGCATGTGAATTGGTCTAAATCCTGTATCTTCCCTCTTACTTGTCTGCCCCCTGAACAACGAGCGTCTCTCCCCATGCATCAACTACCATGGTCGCACCAGACCTTCAAATATCTAGGTGTTCAAGTATATCACTCTATGTCAGACCTAAGGGAAGGTAACTTAGATAAGCTGCTTCGCTCCACCCGTGGCTCCTTGACATTTTGGAGTTCCTTGCCTTTATCGCCTATGGGCCGGATAGCAATAGTCAAGATGCTAATATTACCGAGATTCTTATACTATTTCTCTGCACTCCCGTTGACCTTGCCACGCTCGTTTTTCCACAAAGTGCATTCCCTACTAACTGACTTGCTCTGGGGCAGAGACAGACGTAGAGTAGCCCTAACTACCACGCAATATCCACAAGAGGAGGGTGGCCTGGGCATGCCGAACTTTGAGCTATATTATGCAGCAGCCCAACTTCAATGGGTCACTAAATGGCTCAACGAGCCGTCCAACGCAGAGTCTACAGCAATAATGGCTTAATTAACCCAAACAACGATATTGACATGGTTATTAACGGGTCTCCCTCATTTACTACATAACACTCCCTTACTGGACTCTGCCAGACACTGCTGGAAAAGATATGTGCAGGGCAAAATGCAACCCCTCCCCTACTCTCCCCTAATCCCAGTACCACAGCTGCCGGGCATTCACGCCCTATCCTCCCATCATGACATACGGGCGGTTAACACTCTGAACACAGGAGACTTATATTATGACTCCAGAGCAATCAAGTTTGCAGATCTGGTGGCTGTGGAGGTAATACAACCACAAGCCTTTCTGACATTCAATGCCATAACTAATCTCCTACGCAACATATGGGGCTGCGGTCACAACGAACCAAACGAATCCCTCCTACTTACTGCAATACTTTCTATGGGCGAGGCAAAACGCGCTGTTACTAAACTATACAAAATACTCCTAACAAGAAGCTGCAAAGCCCTAACCCAGGTCAAGCATCGCTGGGACTCCGTCCTTCCTGCACCAATTGCACAAAAATCCTGGGACACAGCCCTCACTTCGATCAAGTCTGTATCTCGCAACTCCAGACTAAGATACACGCAATTTAATTATGTGCATCATGCATATCTCTCCCCAGCTCGTATTCATAAAATATACCCAGGCGCTAACTCCATATGTCCAAGATGAGCTACCCCCGCAGCAACTTTCTACCATATGGTCTGGGAATGTCACGTGATCAACAATGGCTGGAACCAAGTCGTTGCTACAACCGCAGACCTGATAGACCAGCTGCTAACTCCTACTCCAGAATCCTGCCTGCTTAATATACGACACCGTACAAAAGGAGATAAACACGTTCACAAATTTGTAGATTTAGCATTCGTGACATATAAACGCCTGATAGCTACACATTGGAAGGCCCCAAATGTCCCTCCTTACTCCCTTTGGCTATGAGACCTACATGATTACACATTGGCGGAGTCTCAAACCCTGAGGCAATCACAACATAGGGGTCAGATACAAGGCGGGACCGAAAGCTGGGACCTTTTCGTAGTTAGAATTGAATCCAGAGATGACAAATACCCACCATGAGTTAGTCCCTTCAACATTCTTGGGATACGCTTTTACTAAAACTATTCATAAAAATTGAGTTTGCCGAAAACAGAGCCATTTTATTGTACCACCAGGCCTAGCCCATAATATATCTACCCATCAGCCGCTCCATGATACTGATATCCCTTCACACCAAAGCGCACACACAGAAATGTAGCCCTTAGGGCCTGTACGGATATATGCTCCCACTATAATAATTGACGCCAACATATATATTTAAGAATAATAACCACCATGTCATGTGTTATTAGTTATATAAAGTTTATGGAAAGCCAGTACACTAAAATACAGCAGTGTTGTGCAGTGTAATGTACAAACGTTAAGAAAAGCATATGGAGAGAAACTAGGTGTTTTCTCACCAAATCATACGTAATGTACCGCTACTTTTGTGCCTTGTTTTGTATTAAGTTTAATAAACAGATTAAAAAAAAAAAAAAAAAATGATGGCAGCCCTGAGAGAAGTAATGGATAACATTATTTCTCAAGGCCGAGCCCAGAGACCCTGGGAGGCTCAGTGTTCTGGAGAGACATGCGCACAACGAGTAACACATACCTCACAAGCACCTGAGGGTCCACAGATAGCAGAGAGGAAGAGTGGGAAGCAATGAAGGTAGTCCTGATGAGCTAGTGCATGAGTAGAATTTGTGGACCTGTTACCACAGCTGGTCGAATCGACCAACCTTAAAAAACAAGAGACAATGACACCACAAGTCAAAAGAGAAGTCTTGTAGACAAAATCAGAGCTAGAAACGATATGGGATGCACTGGATAAGTTCTCCCATAAAGGATAGAAAAAGAGGTTGCAGAGGTAGGGAGACAAGAAGGGGAAGATACTGGTCTGCCTTTTATTGAGATAATGGCCTAACCTGATTATAACAAGAACTAAGAGACCAGATGGCACCATAGCAGTGATTCAAGCCAGCATAAGTGAGATGTAACAAGACCATCTGACAACTGTAGAGAGAGCCACTGCGTGCCACCAAAGGCCTTTCTCAGCAAGACTAAAAATAGATGTCAAAATATTATGTATGGTGCTGGTTGCCAGGCTCCTCAGCTTGAGAACTTCACTTATGCATGAAGATCACTGCAGCTTTATGCTTTGTCAGAGCGCTCTCCTAAATGTAAGAGAACTTACCACATTTTACATGCCAGAGCAAACTTAGAAGAAGAATGTGCCCTGGGTGCACTAGACAGTAGAGAAGGCTTTTGGCATTTTGAACGGGGAATACACAATGTCAGTTATGAAAGATATGGGCTTTTGTATGAAGCTGGCCTGGTGTGTGGTGGGTACCGAAGGTACTTACACCATATACCAGGTCCATGTTTCCCCTCTCAGTGAAGTGTAGACAGTGTCTAGAAGCCAGACTCTCTAGAGGTAGCTGTGGATGAGCAGCCAAGGCTTATCTAGGAGACATGCAAAGCTCCTGCAATACAACTACAGTCACAGAGTACTTACACACAAGAAAGAAAACACTTGGTTGTACAAAAATAAAGGTACTTTATTTTTGAAACACAGTAGCAGAAAATACTAGAGAGGCAACCCTCCAATAGGAGATAAGTAAATACACTCTATATGTATATATACACTAAAACAGTAAGAGACGTAAAAAGGTTAGAAAACAGCATAAAATAGCAATAAGCAGTAATGACTCTCGGGGGAGCCCAAACCATATTCTAAGAAAGTGGAATGCGAACACATAGCCCCCACCTAGGTAAGTAAATCTTGTAGAGGGGAGCTGGGTTTACTAGGAAACCACACTTGTAAGCAATGTAGTACCCCCCCAGCTACCAGGAATGCAGGAGTAAAACTGCCCCAAAGGATTGATGCGTAGGCTCTCATTATTCTAATGAGACTACTGGATTTTGAGCAGCAAGATCGTCCACGGTGTAGGAGACTGAGTCTGACCCACTGTGGGTGACACCTGTCGCCCAAAATCCGGGTTTTGCTCCGGCTAACTAGCAGTGCCTCATCTCTACCAAAAGATAGGGATGATTGGGCAGCCGAGCGCATGACATATTAGGCTTCTCAGGGAAGTCGTGGTCACTCAGGTCGCATCCGGTTCTCTCATTCACAATTCGGTCTCACATACAAATGACAATAAAAAGCAGTATATGTTTTAATGATTGGTTTAATAAAACAACTGCATTTTAGATAGCAAAGCGTGAGCTGCAATAACCAGGACGACACAACATGACAATATTAAAATGGTGACGAGGAGGGTGAAGCATAAGAATAACGCTATCATATTGTCACTAGCATTTATGGACTATTTCCTATCTAAGTAATTATTTGAGCACAGCATGTTAAGCTCCAATTCTGCCTTTCAGGTTCCCCCGGGAGGACATAGACCCTCATACCTGAGCAAAGGCCTGTAGTCTGCATTAGCATCTGCAGCGAAGCATTCAGCAATCAGCATACAGTCGTGGTTCCCTGGCTGGAATCTCCCTCTTAACGTGTAATGGGACTAGGAAGTGTTTTTATAATAACACAGCTGATGTTCTAAGAAAATGTCCCTATGTAAGAATGTTTATTTTCTACGAATGTCGGAGACAAAACTTCTACCATGTTCACCGGCAATGTACCAAACTGTAGCCTTGACTGAAGCACAAAGTGATCAAGAATGTCTTGTTTGAGAACACAGTGCTGGGCTAAGCAAAAACAGTGAGATAGATGAAAATAAAACAAGACTGTAAAACTGGTTATTGTAAAAATAACAATGCGAAGCCGAATAAAATATACCTAGGTCAAAGTGCACAGCCGCCTAGTGCGTTAAACTAACGTGCATGGAGCTATAACTAAAATGGCTACACAACAGGATGAAAGGAAGAAAAAGAAGACACCTAGAACAGCCTGCAAGAAATCAGCAGTGGAATACCGAAGATGGAGACCTGTAGAAAGAGGGGACCAAGTTTGGAAGTGTCTCTGGAGTCCAGGGTGAGTAGGAGATACTACCCACAAAGTGGTACCTTTTGGAGTTGGTCAACAAAGAAGGAAGACAGCTCAGAACTGCAGCACAGAAGCCAGAAAACAGTTCCTGATGTGTGCAAAAGGTGTCCCACGCTGGAAGCTGGATTGCAGATGGGTGTGGGTGAAGGTTGTCTACCAACAAGCCTTGGCAAAGGCAAATTTGCGGTTGGAGGAAAAGAGTTGCTGCTGGGGACCAGCAAGGTCCAGGCGAACTCTATCCAGGAGGGGGAGTCAGAGGGGACCCTCCACATCGCAAAAGACCCACAGGAGCAGAGGCAGCACCCACAGGTGTCCCACAGGGCAGGGACCCATAAGTCGCTGGTGCAGCCCACGCAGCATCACAGAAGTTGCTCCCACGTCGCTGGAGGACCACGCAGAGGCCCAGGAATTGCAGGAGGGAGCGCCTGGGGGCTGGAGGTACACGTTGTCTGAAGTTCTCCTTGGAGATGAAGCAAACGAGCCTTGGCAGCTGCAAAGAATGCGGTACACGGGGGGTACTTTCTTGCGTGGAGTGGACTTACCTCCACCAAAGTGCGAAAGCTGGTAGACAGGACCAATGGAGACTCTCCGGACCACCACCAGTGATCCAGGAGCCATGCCACTCAGGATGAGGGGAGATTTGCGCAGCTGGTCGTCCTTGCAGCCAGGTACCTGCAGTTGGGAGTGATGCCTTCACCCAAGGGAGATTCCTTCTTCTTCTTGTGCAGGCTGAAAAGTTGCAGTCTTCAGAGGATGCACAGTCGGGGAAATGTTGCCAAGCTGGCAGGAATGCTGGATAGAAAGTTGCAGAAGATTCTTCCTCGTGGATCTGCAGCTTGTAGGTTCCTGGAGGGTCCAGTCACGGTTCCGGAGGCCAGAAGACGAAGCAGAGGTTGCAGAGGATTTCTGCTGGAATCTTGCAAGCTGAATCTGAGGACCCACCCCAGAGGAAGACCTATATAGCCCAAAGAGGGGGCTTGGTCACCTCACCAGGTAACTATCTATCAGAGGGTGCCTCTGATGTCACCTGCCTGGCCTGGCCACTCAGATGCTCCCAGAGTTCTCTGCCAACCTTGGAATCAAGATGGCAGAACCCGAGGAGCTCTGGGCACCATCCCTGGGGTGGTAATGGACAGGGGAGTGGTCACTCCCCTTTCCATTGTACAGTTTCACGCCAGAGCAGGGACTGGGCGTCTGTTCAGTAAATAATCCAGACCAATCGTAAATCTCTTCTTTTATTCGAAGTAAATCTCCAGTAAGGCCAAAACATCCGCTTGCTATCTGTCAACGCTCTCCATTTCAAGTCCAAACATTCCAGCCCCACAACATTCTCTGCTACCTCATCACATTCTATCAGCACCTAGCTATTATATATCAACTTTATAGTTGAGGACATAACAGCATCCCTGAGCAGGAACTGGGCGTCCCTGAACCAGTGCGGACTGGTTTATGCGCGGAGGGCACCTAATGTGCCCTTCAAAGCAAACCAGTGGCATGAGGAGGCTACCCCTCCCAAGCCAGTCACACCTATTTCCAAAAGGAGAGGGTGTTACCTCCCTCTCCCAAAGGAAATCCTTTGTTCTGCCTTCCTTGGCTTGATCAGATCAAGCAGCAGGAGGGCAGAAACCTGTCTGAGGGGTAGCAGCATCTGGGCTGCCTGGAGAGCCCTCTAAGGAGCCACCAGAGTGCATGGAATCATACTTCTAATACTTGCAACAGTATTGGGGTATGATTCCGACATTTTGATTCCTAACATGCCCAGGTTCGGAGTTACCATTATGTAGCTGGACATAGGTAGTGACCTATGTCCAGTACACATGAAACATGGCATCCCCACATTCACGAAGTCCAGTAAAATGGGGCTGGAGTTTGTGGGGGCATCTCTGCTAGTGCAGGGGTGTTCTCACTCATAGGTACCTGCACCCTGCCCTCTGGGCTGAGAGGGCTTACCAAAGGGGTAACTTACATTATTAACCTGGTGCAGTGAACTCTAGTGAAACCAGGTGCGTGCACCCGGTACACGCAGACTGCGATGGTAGGCGTGCAGAACACTTTGCATGGGCTCCCTCTTGGTGGCAGAGTAATTGCTGCAGCCCATAGGGATCCCCTGGATCCCCCAATGCCCTTGGTACCTAAGTACTATATACTAGAGACTTATATGGGAGGACCAGTATGCCAATTAGGGGGAAAAAGGTTACTAGCTACCAAATGTATAGGAGAAGCATAATCACTGGAGTCCTGGTTAGCAGGATCCCAGTGGACACAGTCAAACACACTGACAGCAGGCAGAAAATGGGAGTAACCATGCCAAGAAAGAGGGCACTTTCCTACAGCTTTGGACCCAATTCAGGAGTTGGGAATGTCTTTAGGAGGTCTAACCTCACAGGAGTGTAAGGTGGAGAGGGGTATGAGAGAGGGTGTTCATTATCACCCCTGCTCTTCGCTTTGACTTTGTCAGTCATACTAAGGAGAGTCCTGCAGGTGGTTGAGCATCAGGGTGGGCACTAAGGTCCACACAGTATCCATGTATGCAAACAATATATTTGTGTATCTCAGTCAACCTATAGATATTGCACCAAACCTGTTCCATGAGTTGGATGATTTCAGCAAAGCCTCCAGTCTGTGAACCAACAGAGAGGAAACTGTTTACGTACCTCTGGGGAATATAGGAGGGATCAAAATAATGGAATGCTGAAGTCTATGTCTTCAAAAGGAGGCTAAACATCGAACTACTTAAGGATGCATGTCGCGCACACAGACAATGGCAATGCAGATATAGTATAGGCAGTATGTTGGAGAAGCTGGCCTGGACAGTCTGATTTTGGCACTCTGTTCCACTCTGAATCATGGGAAGAATTACAGTTGCAAAAATGATCTTTCTCCCAAGATGCTAGCATGTCGAGCAAAAATAATTTTGTCACTCAGGCAAAGTTACCTTCAAAGAACTAAACAAACTTTTACCAGTTCTGGCATGAGTGGAAAATAAGTCATATGAGCTTAAATACACTTACGTTGGATGGTACGGAAGGTTTTTGCAGACTACCAGACCTGCAGTTGTGCTCTACAGCCTCCCAATTGCAGCATGCAGCAGAAGACAACAACTGGAAGCAGCATCATGAATGACTGGACTTTGGAAGAACTGCTCATCAGTGGAAGGGCTATTCCAAACCTTCTTTCACACATTACATAGCAAACAGAGGTTGCTTGGAAGATGGCAGTAACAAGGACCCTGCAGCGACCCCTGTACACAGGTTTATTGAGACTTGATCTCTGCAACGCTTTAAGCAAATAAGCCATAAGTCGGTACATAGAAGGAGGGAAGGGGTTATAATACACTGAGCGACTTATACCAGACAGACAGGATTATCACATTTGCAGAGGAAACCTTCGAGAATTAGGCTGGGCCACCTTTTCCAATACGCCAGATGGACTAACACAACCAAGTAGATATGGAGTTCCTGGGTGAAGCAACCCATCAACATGATTAGAGGGTATGTTGGAAATAAGCAGGGGATAAAGGCTACTACCCCAGCTATTTACGGCTGTGAAGGCAGAGATGATGAAGGGCCCACTAAAGGTTAGGCAGCAATGGCAAAACATGCAGGATCACATTACCATCAAAGAATGGGAGATAGCCTACACCCAAGCCAAAATAATTTTAAGCAATGTCATATTTAAATTTGTATATTTCTACTATCTACACCCCACTTATAGGACACTGCAGAATAAGAACATCATCTACCTGAGGAGAGCCTATGTCTGTTGCAGAAGCCACATTCCTGTCCATGACCTGGTCTTGCAGGGTCGTAGCAGAAGTTTAGAGAAAGGTGGTAGACTGATTGCGTCCAATCACAGGTAACATACCCAAGCTCTCAATCTAACACTGCCTACTCAGTATTCACCCAAAACCAAAAACCAGAAAATGAGAGATTAATTTGCAACTTGGGGATTGGTGCTTGGCAAAGTGCTGAATAGTCAATCATTGACTGCAGTCCCCTAGAGGAAGCCTGGAGAAGTGACTCAACTGATTAGGGCTACTAGAAAAGATGAAAAGCTGAGGAGTTAATTTCAGACTCTGGTAAGATGATAAGAATGTTAACAGACCCTCAGGGAACCAGGATGTGTCCCCCTGTTCTCCAGCACTCTCCCAAGCTTGTCCACAAGAGAATAGCAGGTGAGGGAACTCTGCAAAACATTGGGACATGAGCGGATTTCACACACTACTTCAAGAAATAAGGCACAGACTAGGAAGTATGTGTTGGACCAGGTCGACACACCCAGTAGATATGAAATCTATCAAGGTCAGTGCAACTACAGACATTATCACAAGGTGTTAAATACCTTCCTTTGGAAACAGACAAGTGCAACAATATTTATAATATGAATTACACTAGACAGTGATGATATTTACTCAATGAACTCACCTGAGTTAGCAGAACCTTAAAACACGATTATATTTTGTGCATCTATCCTACGGGACAATCAAACTTAACCAAGAACAAAAAACTCATTCACAACTGATGGAAGTCTGTAAAGCTTCTTCAATGTCTTATAAAAAATAAAATAAAGTGATTTAAAAAAAATCAGAAGCTTATCTTCTGGTTTGGCGTTGCCCAAGAAAATGCAAGACCCTGCAATTGAGGGGCTAAGTGCCCACTTCAAGTCATAATTATAATCCTTGTCAGGGTAGGCAATTACAATCACTAAATTAACCTAAAATCAACTCCCGGTAGCTACGGCACAGAGCAGACAAGATTAACTTAGAGGCAATTTATAAAGTATTCATGCATAAGTAAAACTAGTAAAACAGTAACAAAGCTGAAATGCAAAACAATAAAAATTGCAAAGCGAATTAGAAAAAAATTAATATACTTATGAATTTTCAAAAGGTATAAACAGAAACAGCACCAAGCACACTGATAATCAATGGTTGTGGCAGAACAGGACCTAGGTGCAATTTGAAACTGGCTGAGAAGAAGCATGGTTAAGACACAATAACCAGCTTTGTTCTAGTCTATGACTTTACCTTCTGACCTTTAGCCCTGTAAGTCCCAATCCACGACAGGTGTACACTTCTGAAGTCCTCAGGTCCTCAGAAGCCGCATTTTGAGATTCATAGGTTGTCCAGTCGAGGCCACAGCAGGGTTCATTCCAGGTCCTGCTGCCACTAGTCAGCTGGACAATTGCAGGAAAAAGCATGTTATAGCTTTTTGGTTCCCTGTATCTTAAACAGGAGGTCTACTTCTTTGTCTTGGGTACAAGAGTTCTAGCTGGCTTAAGTTTTCAGCTACACTAAACTCAAGCTCTTAAGGCTGGTTGTATGCGTGGGGAGTGTAATATGGCAATTGTAGTGTCCTCCCACACCTAACACTAAAGTACAAGTTACTTAACTTCAGTAAAAATATATCTGGTAGAGACATATTCTAGTTGCAGATTCCTTACCTTAGAATTATCCCCCAGGCGCCAGACTGGATCCGGAGACTTTCTTTGAGCAATACCCTTGCACATCAGTAGGTGGCGTCAGTCGACTACATGGGCGTCATTGGTGTCGTAGTCGCCGTGATGACATTGGGAGTAGTACACAGATGCCGCCTCAGCGCAGTGACATCAGTTGCTTTTCACAACTTTCCACGCCAAAGTGCAGAGCCGCGAAGAACACTGAGATTGGTGGGCCAGAGCTAAGGCCCTGAAAGGGGAATCCTTGTTCCTAGAAATCAGTTCACAAGTGGGGAGGATGGGTCGGTAAGTAATTTGCAACTAGAATATGTCGGTACCAGATATATCATTACCCAAGGAAAGTAACTTGTACACTTCTAGTTGCTGATTCCTTACCTCAGAATAGATACTCAAGCAATGCCATCCTCGAAGGTGGGCTGCAAACCAAGATCATACTAGTAAGTCGTGCAGGACCGAACAACCAAAGCAGCCGTCCCGACGGACCTGACTGTCCAGGCAGTAATGTTTAGGAAATGTGTGCAGGGATGCCCATGCAGCTGCCTGGCAGATATCCAGGATAGGAACTCCACATGAAAACGCAGTGGAAGCAGCAGTTGCTCTGGTGGAATGAGCGTGCAAGCCCTCAGGGGGATGCTTCTTGGCCAAGGCATAGCACATCATGATGCAAAGAAGCACCCATCGAGAGATGGTACGTTTTTGCACCGCCTTCCCTCTCTTCACACCCACATATCCAACAAAGAGTTGATCGTCCACCTGGAAATCTTTTGTATGATTTAGACAGAATGCCAACGCTCCTTTTGGGTCGAGACCGTGGAGTCTCTCCTCCTCATGAGAAGGATGTGGGGGCGCGTAAAAAGTAGGAAATGTGATGGACTGGCCTACATGAAAAGGCGTAACGACATTGGAAAGGAAGGAAGCCTTAGTGTGCAACACCACTTTGACAGGGTGCACAGGCAAATATAGGGACTTTGAAGAAAGAGCCTGAAGTTCACTCACTTTGCGAGCATAACTGAAGGCTACAAGAAAAACAGTCCTAAAAATGAGGAACCTTAAAAAACAATTGTGCATCGGCTCAAATGGAGTACACATTAAGAAAGTAAGGACAAAATTGAGGTCCCACTGAGGCAAGATAAATGGAGCGGGAGGATATAAAAGGGTGAGACCTTTAAGAAATCGATTGACAATAGGAGACTTAAAGAGTGAAGGCTGATCAGGTAACCTAAGAAAGGCCGAAATAGCCGATAAATACCCTTTAATGGTGCACAAAGCAGAGCCCTGCTGGGCTAAAGAAAGGATGAACAAAAGAACCTCAGAAAGAGGAGCAGAAAGGGGATCAACAGATTTGTTGGTACACCATGCCACAAATTTAGGTCAACGACAGGCGTAAACCGTTTTGGTGGAGGGACGCCTGGTTGCCAAGATAACATTACAGATTTCGGGTGGACGGTCAAAAGCCGTCAACTGCCGCCACTCAATCTCCATGCATAATGGCGGAGATTGGATAGGTTCGGATGGAGAACCGCCCCCTGCTGCTGTAACAGAAGATCCTCCCGAAGAGGCAGTCTGAGTGGAGGATCCGTGGTCATAATCAATAGTTCGGGGTTCCATACCTAGTCCGGAGACACCAAGATAACTTGGGCCTGGTTGTTCCCGATCTTCTTGAGAACTCTGGGCAGAAGTGGTACGGGAAAGCGTAAAGGAGGCTGGAGTTCCACTCGAGATGAAAAGCGTCTCTGAGTGAGTACCGCCTTGGAAACCCCAACGTGCAAAACAGCTGACATTGCCTCCGCAGAGAACGCGCAAACAGATCTAACCAAGGCTCTCCCCACTGCTGAAAGAGACCATACGACACCTCTGGATGGAGACGCCATTCGTTATCGGCTATGCATTGACGGTTGAGTTAGTCTGCTCTGGCGTTCAGAGAGCCCGCCAGATGTTGAACCACCAGGGTAATGTCCTGATGTTCCATCCATGTCCAAAGCCGCAGTGCCTCCTGACAAAGAGTCCAGGATCCTACTCCGCCCTGTTTGTTGCAGTTCCACATGGCAGTAGTGTTATCCTTGAAAACTTGCACTACTTTCCCTTTGAGAGAGGGAAAAAATGCTTTCAATGCAAGCCTGACCTCCAGGAGCTCTAGAAGATTGATATGGAGCCCAGACTCCGCTAGAGCCCAGAGCCTCTGATCGCCGCCTCTCCCATGTGGCCGCTCCATCCCAAAAGTGACGCATCTGTCACTATGGATAGATCTGGCTGGGGAAGGGAGAGGGATCTGCCATGGACCCAATGCAGATTCGAAAGCCACCACTGCGGGTCTTTTTTAGTCCCCTCTGAGATCTGGACCATGTCGGAGAGATATACCTGATGCTGTGCCCACTGGAACTTCAAGTCCCGCTGCGGAGCCCGCATATGCCATCTGGCATGTGTCACTAGCAGGATGCAGGAGGCCATGAGGTCCAGCAGCCTCAGAGTCAGTCTCACCGAAACCCAAGACAGGCTGAATGATCGGAATCATAGCCTGAATACCTTGGACTCGCTTTTCTGGAGGATAAGCCCAAAACTGCACCGTGTCCAGAACAGCTCTTATGAAAGGGAGCATCTGAGAGGGAGTCAGGTGTGACTTCGGCATGTTTATAGTGAACCCCAGCGTGTGCAGGAGGTTCGCCGTAGTCTGAAGATGGGAGACGACTTTCTGGGGCAAGTCCTCCTTCAACAGCCAGTCCTCGAGATAGGGGAAGACTGCAACCATGGCCATCACTTTCGTGAACACCAGAGGGGCGCTGGTAATGCTGAAGGGGAGCACAATAAATTGAAAGTACTTGTGAACTACCACGAATCGTAGGTAACGTCTGTGGGCATACAGGATGGGAATGTGGAAATAAGTGTCCTGCAAGTCCAACACTACCATCCAGTCCCCTGGGTCCAAGGTAGACAGGACCTGAGCCAGGATGAGCATCTTGAAGTTCTCATTCTTGAGAAAGAGATTGAGGTCCCGAAGGTCTAGGATAGGACGTAAGCCCTTGTCTTTTTTAGGCACCAGAAAGTAGCGGGAATAACAGCCACAACCTACTTCTGGGGCAGGGACCTTCTCTCTATGGCTCCCTTGGCCAAGAGAGCAGCAACTTCCTGGCATTGAAGCACCAAATGATCCTCTGGAATATGGCTGACTGATGGTGGCATGGCTGGTGGGGCAGATTCGAAGGGGAGGGAGTAACCCCTTTAAACAATCTGCAAAACCCACCTGTCCGTAGAGATGAATTCCCAGTGGGACAGTTGTTGGCAAATCCTGCTGCCAACTGGACCGGAGAGAGGGGACGGACTAGGAGGTTTGGAGGCTGCAGCAGGGGCAGAGGTGAACTGGGTAGACCGCTGGTTCCCTGTCCCACGCAGGATTCTGCGTCCCCGGCAACGCAGCGGCTGAACAGCATGAGTGGCACAGTTTCTTGGATGGGGACGTCACAGGGAGCCCCTTCCATGGCCACGAAAGGGGCAAAAGGTGAACTTTTGGGGGTGAGGGGCGGTGGAAAGGCCAAAGGACGGAGACGTAGCTTGGGAGTTTTTGAACCTCTCCAAAGCAGAGTCTGCACTGTCTCCAAAGAGACGGTGCCATCAAAGGGCATGTCCATAAGAGTCTGTTGGACATCCCCCGGAAAATCAGATGTACATAACTAGGCGTGGCGCCTCAAGTCCACAGTTGTCGCAATCGATCTACCTAGAGAGTCGGTCGTGTCCTGCCCACATCTGATCGTGAACTTGCACATCGCTCCCATCAGTGACAGCTTGGGAGACGATAGCACGGGCCTCTGCCAGGTATCTGCGGCAGAACGTGCGCGACTGTATCCCACAGAGAGTGGGTATAGCAGCCCAAAAGGCATGCAGTGTTCACAGACTGCAGCGCGAGACTGGAGGAAGAAAACAACTTCTTACCAAACTGTTCCAGCCTTTTTGATTCCCTATTCGGGGGGTGCAGAAGGGAATGCTCCTGAGGAAGAGGATGCCTGGATCACAAGGCTCTCAGGCGTGGGGTGTTGGAACAGTAATTTAGGGTTGTTCAGGGCAGGCCGATGGTGCTGTATGATAGTCCTGTTCACAGGAGCCCCTGTGTTGGGTTACATCCTTCCTCACCGGCAGAACCCAGAGAGTCCGCCTCCCTCCCTTCCGATCTGAAGCCACTGAGACCATCTGCGGCGTTCCCCAAGGATCTTCTCTCAGCCCGACCCTTTTCAACGTCTACATGGCCCTCTCGCCAACATCGTCCGATCACACAACCTCAACATCGTCTCATACGCCGATGACACCCAGCTGATCCTCTCACTCACCAAAGACCCCGCCACCGCCAAAACTAACCTCCACGACGGAATGAAGGCCATCGCCGACTGGATGGAGAGCAGTCACCTGAAACTGAATTAGGACAAGACTGAGTTCCTCATCCTCGGCTCCACCCCCTCCGCCTGGGACGACTCCTGGTGGCCAGCGACTCTAGGAACCAAACCGATGCCCACCAACCACGCACGCAACCTGGGATTCATCCTGGACTCAGCGCTCTCCATGACCCAGCAAGTCAACACCGTCTCATCATCCTGCTTCAACACCCTCCGCATGCTCCGTTAGATCTTCAGGTGGATCCCCACCAAAAACAGAAGGACGGTCACCCAGGGCCTCTTCAGCAGCTGACTGGACTACAGCAATGCTCTCTACACGGGAACCTTGGCCAAACTCCAGAAAAGACTGCAACATATACAGAACGCCTCCGCACGCCTCATCCTCGACATACCACGCCGCAGCCACATCTCAGCACACCTGAGAGAACTACATTGGCTCCCCCTCAACAAGAGGATCACCTTCAAGCTCCTCATCCACAAAGCACTCCACAACGCCGGACCAGCTACCTTCAATGAACAACTCACCTTCTACACCCCTAACCGACAGCTCTGCTCCGCCAACTTCACCCTCACCACCGTTCCACAGGACTACAGCCGGCGACAGATCGTTCTCCCACCTCACCGCTAAGACCTGGAACACCCTTCCCCATCCACCTATGGCAGACCCAGGACCTGCTGACCTTCAGGAGACGCCTCAAGACCTAGTTGTTCAAGCAGTAGCAACTCCTCCCACCCCCCCTTGCGTGTGAGTAGCGCGCTCTACAAATGATTGATTCATTGATTGGGTCTGGACCAAGTACCCAAAAGGACATCAGTGAGGGCTTCAATGAATGGCAGAAGGGACTCAATTGTGGAAGCCCCTGGCTGAAGCACCTCCGTCAGTAGATTTGACTTGACATGAATAGTAGGCAGCTCAAGGCCAAGGACCTCAGCCACCCTACTGACCACCATAGAATAAGTTGTTCCCTTCGTCGTAGCCAGGGTAGGAGGAGACAGCATGCCAGCGTCTGGAGAAGTGTCCAGGCCACTAGCCTCGCCCAACTCCTGTGCCCAGTCCAAATTAGGATCTTCGTAGTATTCATAAGGGTCCAGGGACCCCTCCAATCCTTCCCCGAATTCGTACCCATAAGAAAAAGGGTCAGAATCCAACCTGGGGTGAATAGGCCTCATCGAATGCACAGTCAGCGTCGGCCAACGCAGTTCTGACTCCAAGTCGCCGGGATAAGGATTGGGTCGACATCGATGGTGGGCACCACCGACGTTGGGAACGTCGACAATCAAACCGCCGACAGAGAAGGTCTCAATGGTACGACCGGCACGAATTTGAGAGTGGATCCGGAGGGGACCTCGGTGGCCGTAGCCGTCGGCGTGGAACCCGAAGGCCCCCGACAAACCCCCGGGGCCTGAAGGCGCCGTATCGGGGTAAGCCTGCCCAAAAATGAGGTGCATGGCCTCATAAAAAAAACGTTCAACTGGATAGGGGTTGTGCAGGCTCCCCGAAACTCCGGGAAGCGCAGAGCGGACCCAGAAGCAGGCTCTGGATACAGAAGCCTCGTGCGTCGACGCTCCTCCTGCGTTGCATCAGCCGAGCAACGGGGTGAAATCTAAGGGTGATGGGATCTCTTCGACTTCTTTATCTTCTTACCTTGTCCAGAAGACTTCGAGGAAGAAGAACGGTGGTTGGTCCACGAGCGGTCTCAAAACCTTCCCCTCGAGCGAGACTGGGACCCAGGAGGAGTCGAGTGCCATGCCGCCATAAGCTTGAGGGACCGTTCCCTCAAGGCCTTCGGGTGCATGGCCTGGCACTCGGAGCACGACTTCGGGTCGTGGTCGTGCCCCAGGCACCACAAACAGACCCGATGCGGATCTGTCACCGACATCATGCAGTGACAGTCCTCGCACGGTTTAAAACCTGTCTTTGGGGACATCCTCGGTGAACCAAAAAACTCACTAAAAAACTCGACAAAAGGGTCAAAACCAGGTTAGCTCTCTCCAGACAGGTGCGGGTGCAGAAAGAAAAGAACTGACGTCACTGCGCTGAGGCGGTGTCTATGAACTACTCCCGACGCCATCATGGCGACAACGATGCCAACAACACCTGCGGAGTCGTCCGACACCACCTACGAACGCACAAGGGTATTGCTTGAAGAAAAAAATCTCCGGATCCAGTCTGACGCCTGAGGGAAAATTCGACGGTAAGGAATCTGCAACTAGAAGTCACTATCAGATATCCCTGTACACCCAAATAACTCAGAGACAGGAGTATGGTAAAGTCAGAGCTGAGCTGAACTTAACACTGGATACACATTAAGGGGGTCATTCTGACCCTGGCGGTCAGGGATAAAGCGGCGGCCAACCCGCCAACAGGCCGGCGGACAAAAAAATGCAATTCTGACCCTGGCGGGAACCGCCAACACAGCCCGCCGCATTAACACTCCAACCGCCACGGCGGAACAAACAAACAGCGCGGCGGTCACCACCAACAGCCAGGCGGCAGACAATGTACCGCCCACCCTATCACGACCCACCAATCCGCCACCTTTTCCGGGGCGGGAGCCCCGCCGATAAAAACACGGCGGAAACAGACATTTCCAATGGAAAACGCTCACCTCGAGACACTCCACGCGGAATCCGGACAGCATGGAACCCGAATTGAACATCATACCTGCTCTCGTCTACCTGCTCATCTACCACGAGTACGAACTCCGGCGCAGACGTCAACGGTGAGTACTGCACCTACGACACACGGGAGGGGGGAGGAAGAAAGGTTACGGGCATACACATATGCGACCCCCCCACCCCCCCAATATGTACACACCAATGCAGAGCAGGAAGTCACAGTGACACCACACAAAGACCCTTTAAAAATACAATGACACAACCAAATTTGGAATAAATTTTCATGTACAAAAAAAGCACCTGGAAATAATTGAGCAACCGTGAAAAATATTTACAAAAACCAAAAAGATATACACATCAGTGTATCACTGAAGTAACAAGTCCTGCACATCCTACGAATCTAACATGTCCGTGGGCCAAGGTTCTGCGAAACAAGGGCAAAGCCCACACACGAGACCTGAGTCCTTTGGAGAGAACACTGCAGGGGCATCTGATGTCAAAACTACAGGCACCTCAGGGGGAAGGGAAGGGGGGGCCACCACAGCCACATGAGTCCACGACGCCAGATCCACGAGGAGCCACCATGCCCACTGTACCATCCTGGGGAGTGCAAAGCCACAGTCTCTCAAGTCTCTGCAGTGGGTGGGTTGCCCACTGGACCATCCTGGGGAGTGCAAACCACAGTCTCTCAATGTCTCTACAGTGGGTGGGTTGCCCACTGTACCATCCTGGGGAGTGCAAAGCCACAGTCTCTCAATGTCTCTACAGTGGGTGGGTTGCCCACTGTACCATCCTGGGGAGTGCAAAGCCACAGTCTCTCAATGTCTCTACAGTGGGTGGATTGCCCACTGGACCATCCTGGGGAGTGCAAAGCCACAGTCTCTCAATGTCTCTACAGTGGGTGGATTGCCCACTGTGCCATCCTGGGGAGTGCAAAGCCACAGTCTCTCAGGTGGATTACAGAGTCCACTGGTCAAGGAGGAGGCATGGTGGGCACAGTGAACCATAAACAGTGCCTGAGACGGCGGGACCCAGCGCAGCAGTGCATGACATGGCGATGTCCAGCGGAGCGGTGCTTGAGAGGAAGGGCCCAGCGGAGCGGTAATTGACAGGAAGTGCCCAGCGGAGCGGTGCTTGACAGGAAGGGCCCAGCGGAGCGGTGCTTGAGACGGCGGGGCCCTGTTCAGCGGTACCTGTCTTCACGGCGGGGCCCTGTTCAGCGGTGCTCTTCTGCACGGCGGGGCCCTGTTCAGCGGTACCTGTCTTCACGGCGGGGCCCTGTTCAGCGGTACCTGTCTTCACGGCGGGGCCCTGTTCAGCGGTACCTGTCTTCACGGCGGGGCCCTGTTCAGCGGTGCTCTTCTGCACGGCGGGGCCCTGTTCAGCGGTACCTGTCTTCACGGCCGGGCCCTGTTCAGCGGTACCTGTCTTCACGGCCGGGCCCTGTTCAGCGGTACCTGTCTTCACGGCGGGGCCCTGTTCAGCGGTACCTGTCTTCACGGCGGGGCCCTGTTCAGCGGTGCTCTTCTGCACGGCGGGGCCCTGTTCAGCGGTACCTGTCTTCACGGCGGGGCCCTGTTCAGCGGTACCTGTCTTCACGGCGGGGCCCTGTTCAGCGGTGCTCTTCTGCACGGCGGGGCCCTGTTCAGCGGTACCTGTCTTCACGGCGGGGCCCTGTTCAGCGGTACCTGTCTTCACGGCGGGGCCCTGTTCAGCGGTACCTGTCTTCACGGCGGGGCCCTGTTCAGCGGTGCTCTTCTGCACGGCGGGGCCCTGTTCAGCGGTGCTCTTCTGCACGGCGGGGCCCTGTTCAGCGGTACCTGTCTTCACGGCGGGGCCCTGTTCAGCGGTACCTGTCTTCACGGCGGGGCCCTGTTCAGCGGTACCTGTCTTCACGGCGGGGCCCTGTTCAGCGGTGCTCTTCTGCACGGCGGGGCCCTGTTCAGCGGTACCTGTCTTCACGGCGGGGCCCTGTTCAGCGGTACCTGTCTTCACGGCGGGGCCCTGTTCAGCGGTACCGGTCTTCATGGCGGGGCCCTGTTCAGCGGTACCTGTCTTCACGGCGGGGCCCTGTTCAGCGGTACCTGTCTTCGCGGCGGGGCCCTGTTCAGCGGTGCTCTTGCAGTATGTCAAGGGAGTCATACCTGGCCTGGACACCCTGCTCACTCGCCCTCCGACCGTGCTGTGTCAGGCCCCTTCGGGGAGTGAGTCCTGGGCCCTTTGGTGTCGTCCCTTGCAGCCGGGATGGGGCTTGTGGGGCCCTCCTGAGCCGCGCTCCTGGTAGTTGTCCTCTCCACCCTGCTGTCCTTCCGCTCCTTAGATGGGGCTCTCGGGCCCTTGCCTCCCCTGGCTGCTGTGGCCGGTGAAGTGGCCGGAGTCACCTCCTTGGGGGCAGCCGTCTCTGTCCGCTCACGGCGGCCCTTCAATTTCCGGGTCCTCTTGCCTGGGGGGGGGCTGGCTGTCCCCTTGCTGCTCACTGAAGTGTTACTGCCGCCAAAGGGTGGACTCCACATGCCATGCACCACTTGCACTGTAGAAGTTGGGCTGGTGGTGGCTGAGGTGCCCTTGGGACTTTTCCCAGTTTGAGGGGGTGGGTCGGGGGAGGGAAAGAGGTCAAAACTGGAGAGGTAATTTTTCTTGGGACCAAGGTAAGGGGTAGGAGTAGTGGTAAGAGAAGTGGAGGAAGAGGATGTGGTTGTATGAGAGCCAGGTGTGCTGTCCTTGGGTGCAGGTGACTGGGACGTAGGCTGTGGTGAGGTGGTTGGCTGTTGTTTGGGTGTCTGCCTGCGTTTATGTGTCTTGGAAGAGGGGGTGACAGACACAGTGGGAGAGGACACAGGGGACGTGTAAATGCCAGTGGGGGTGGTGACTGCAGGTGTGCGGACTGTAGTGGAGGGTTTGCTGGTGGTGGAAGAACTGGCTGATGTTGGGGTGCATGCAAGTGTGAGTGTAGACGTCACAGGGAGGGAGGAGGGAGACGAGGAGGACGGGGACACAGAGGTGGTAGTGACTGTTGATATGTCTGCATCTGTGTGTTGCTTGGGTGAATGCTTGTGTTTTCTGTGGTGCTTATGTTTGGATGAGCTGGCCTTGGGTGTTGAGGTGTGTGCAGGCTGGTCTGATGGTGTGGATGGGATAGGTTGAGGTACAGGAGACAGAGAAAGGGTGGAGGCAGATAGAAGAGGGAGACTGGAGACAGGGACAATGGCTGCCGTCAGTGCTGAGGCCAGAGCAGTGAACGCTCGTTGATGGGCAGCCTGACCCGAATGAATGCCCTCCAGGTAGGCATTGCTCCGATGCACCTCCCTTTCCACCCCCTGGATGGCATTCAGAAGGGTAGTCTGCCCAACAATGACCGTCCTCACCAGGTCAATGAGCTCCGCACTGAGGGCAGCAGGGGTAACAGAGGCAGGGGCTGAGGTGCCTGGGGCGAAGGAGACGTGCGCCTTCCTGGCCGAGCGGCCACGGAGCGAAGACTGAGGGGCTGCTGGGAGGGCGGTGCTGGTGCACTGGGTGACGGCTGTACCTGTTGTTGCGGGGGGCACAGATGGTGCCGCCACCGCTAGGGAGCTCCCAAACGAGGACGTGTCCGTGTCGTTGGTGTCTCCACCGGCCCCCGTTGTGGTGCTCCCCTCGCCCTCCGGATCACTGGTGCCCTCGGTTTCTGTGTCAGTGCCCACCGGGGCCTGGTGACCTGCAGCTCCCTCCTGCTCCGACGCCAAATCTCCTCCGCCTGATGATGCTAAAACACAAGAAGACAAAGATTTAGGGTGGGGGGAGAAATGAAACAAAGTTGAGTGCATGCCTTAGCAATACCCTTTGCGGAGAGGACAGACACAGGTGCCTCGTGCACTAAGTCGCGAACTTGGGGTACACTACTCAGTACTTCTGACTAGGCAAACAGGTCTAGGGACAACACACGCGCACATGTGTGATGCTGGAGCATGGGTAGCTGCACTTGGCACCCTACAGAGGTGGGGGGCGGGGGCACAGGGCCATGCCTAAGGGAGCGGACTACACTACAGAGAGCGCCCTGGCCTAATGTCACCCACAGCCCTCCTCCCCCACCCAGACGCCTCCAATGCGCATACAGATAGGAGAATGTGCGGATACTCACCCCCTTGTGTCTGCTGTGCTGTCCTCAAGCGCCCATCCAAATTAGGGTAGGCCACCGCCAGGATCCGGGACAACAGGGGGGTCATGGTGCGACTGGCACCCCTCCTAGGTCGGGAGGCCATCCCCATCAGTGTTTCTGCGGTCTTCCTCGTTCCGCGGCGGATGTCCTCCCACCTCTTGCGGCAGTGGGTGCCCCGTCTGTTGTAGACCCCCAAGTTCCGGACTTCCTTGGCGATGGCACACCAAATATCGATTTTCTGGTGGGCGCTCACCTGTTTGACATGTACAGGGTGGGAAAGAGAAACCGTCACATATCTGCATGTTTGGAGTACATGCCCCCCCCTCCCCAACCTTGTCATGGTTCCCATTCTCTCATCTGTCGTGCGTTGCACTCCTCATTCCCTCCACACCCCACCAACTTACATCCCCCCCCCTCCACACAGGCATAACCCATTCAATGTGCACTGAGTGTACTCACCTGTTGGTCTGGAGGACCGTAGAGTAGCGCATACTGGGGGAGGACCCCGTCCACGAGCTTCTCCAACTCTTCTGAACTGAAGGCGGGGGCCCTTTCACCAGTAGCAGCAGCCATTGTCACTTCCAGACCGAGTTCACAGCAGCACTTGCAGTATAGGTCCTCTCCTGTGGATGATCAGGTCTCGAATGATTGAGCAGATAGAAAATGACGGTCACGCCCGCAGCGGTGCGTACCGCGGCGGTGCGTCCCACGACCGCCGGCGCACATCGTCATTGGCTCCTGAAACCCATAGGCTTCAATGTTAACCAATGCGTCTTCGCACAGCGGTCTTCGACCGCCTACCGCCACGGTGTGCCCCGCCAGCGCAGTGACCTCACATCCCATTGTCCCACTTCACAGGTCAGGCATCGGCCATTTCAAGGGCCCACATGGCTTAATTTCTAATGCGTCACACAGGCCTAGGCCTTGCAATGGCACACATACAAACATATCAAACCATACATTTACCTGTACTGTGCAAGCTGTGTTGTACGTACCTGTGAGTGGATTGACTCTGTACTCCATATTCTCCTTCCTAGGCACCGTCCGCTGGGACTAGCGATGAGAAGGAGGAATCCTCGCGTGTACCGGCCGCTGGTGGACCTGTCCACAATGGAAGAACGCAACATAATACTACGATACCGACTTGACCGAGCCTCCATCCATGAACTGTGTGCCCAGCTGGAGCCAGCCCTGATGTCCCCCATCCGCCAACCCACAGGAATTCCCCCTCTAGTGCAGGTTCTGTCTGTCCTCCATTTCTTTGCAACTGGCTCATTCCAGACAACAGTGGCCATGTCATCTGGGATGTCTCAGCCTATGTTTTCCAAGATCTTATCCAGAGTGTTGTCTGCCCTGATGAAACTCATGCGGAGCTACATCATTTTCCCAGAGGAGGGTGATTTGCCTACAGTGAAAGCTGATTTATATGCCCTTGGACACATCCCCAACATCATTGGTGCAATTGATGGGACCCATGTGGCTTTAGTCCCCCCAAATGACGATGAACAGGTGTACAGGAACAGGAAGAATTACCATTCAATGAATATCCAGGTGGTCTGTTTGGCTGACCAGTACATCTCCCATGTAAATGCCAAGTTCCCAGGGTCAGTGCATGACGAGTATGTTATGCGAAATAGCAGCATTCCCTATGTGATGGAACAGCTACAGAGACAGCGTGTGTGGCTAATAGGTGACTCTGGTTACCCCAACCTGCCGTGGCTATTGACCCCAGTGAGGAATCCCAGGACCAGGGCAGAGGAACAGTACAATGAGGCCCATGGGCGTACTAGGAGGGTGATTGAGCGAACCTTTGAGCTCCTGAAGGCCAGGTTTAGGTGCCTGCATATGACAGGTGGATCCCTAATGTACTCACCAAAGAAGGTGTGCCATATCATTGTGGCGTGCTGTATGCTCCACAACCTGGCTTTGCGACGCCAGGTGCCTTTCCTGCAGGAGGATGGTCCAGATGGTGGTGTTGTAGAAGCCGTGGAGCCTGTGGAGAGTGAAGAGGAGGAAGACTCTGAGGACGACACAGACAATAGGGACAGAGTGATACAACAGTATTTCCAGTAACACACAGGTAAGAATCACCCACGCCATTTCACAATTGCTTATAGCCTCCTGCATCTGTACTTTCTGTAGTTCCCCACAGATGTTTTTCATTAATTTTTGCCTTTCCCTTCCCTTCTCAGTGCTGTCTGACTCAGTACCTGACTTCTGCTTGGTTCGCCCATGAAATACAGCGTATTGACATTGGTATGTTGTCATGACTAATTGACAGAACAGAAATTGAACAGTAATATGTAATACATTTGTTAATAATACAGCATGACTCAAAACAGATTTGTGTGCAAAATGTGATTTATTTACAGTGCTAGATATCGGTACATGTGATTCTAAGGGTGATGGGTGGGGGTGGAGGAATATCCATGGCAGAGTCCAGTTCTCAGTCTCACAGGTGCATTGTCCTTTTGCCTGTGGAAGGATGGAGCATAGGCAGTTCATGGTTGGACAGGGTGGCAATGTGGGACAGTGGGAAGACTTGAGGGGGTATGTCCTGCTTGACATCCTACTCTGTCTTTTTTTTTGGTCTCAGGCTCCTCTTACGGGGTGGTTGTTCTTCAGCAGGAGGTGGGGTTCTGGGGGGCTGTCGAGGTGTTGGGACCTCCTGTCCACTAGCGCCGGCGGAGGTGGTAGGCTGTTCCTGGTCCGGGCTAGTGACAGGGGCCCTGTGTGGTGCACCATGGTCCCGCAGCGCGTCCTCTATCCTGTGGAGGGCCAGGACGATGGTCCCCATTGCGGTCCCGATGATTCTCAGCTCCTCCCTGAACCCCATGTAGCGTTCCTCCTGCTGTGCCTGGATCTCAGTGAACCTGGCCAGTACCGTCGCCATCGTTTCTTGGGAGTGGTGGTATGCCCCCATGAGGGTGGTGAGGGCCTCTTGGAGAGTGGGTTCCCTGGGCCTCTCCTCCCCCCCCTGTCGCACAGCAGCCCTCCGAGCTGCCCGGTTTCCCCCGGCCTCTGTCCCCTGGACAGTGTGCCCGCTACCACTGCCCCCAGGTCCCTGTTGTTGTTGGGGTGTTGGGTTAGCCTGGGTGCCCTGTAGTGGCAGACACACCGCTGATTGAGCTGTCCTAGAGACAGAGGCATGGGCCCGCTGGGTGGGAGCTGTGCTGGTGTTGGCAGAGGGGGTCGGGTCTGGTGTGGCCTGAGCTGCCTGAGGGGAACCGACTGCCCAGAGGTCCCCGATGGTCCGGGCTGGTCATCAGGTTCACTGTCGACAGAGCTGCTATCCTCAGTGTGGGCCTGTTCCGGTGGTGGGATGGACACTTCTGGACCCTCCTGGCTGGTGTGTTGTCGTTCGGGTCCTGCATCGGGTAAGAGAGTTTGGTTATTGTTTCTGTGTGTGCAATAGCGTGCGTGTTATGGGTGCCCTTGTCCCCCAGTGCAGGCATTCCCTTGAGGGAGGTGTTGTGAGGGTAGTTAGTGGGGGGGGGGGGTTAGTGCAGTGGTCATGCTTAGGTGATGGGTGCCCATGATTTGTGTTGGCATGCAGGAGTTGGTGTTGGGACGGGTGGGTTGTGCTGGTGAGACATTGTCAGGGAGGATGTGTGCTGGGGGGTTGGGGGTGAGGGTGGGGGTGTGGGTTGGCATGCTGGTGGGGTGGGGGGGATATAGTAGTTGAGATTGGACTTACCAGAGTCCATTCCTCCGGCTACTCCTGCGAGGCCCTGAGGATGCAGGATGTTCAAGACCTCTTGCTCCCACGATGTGAATTCGGGAGGGGTGGGTGGGGGTCCGCCGCCAGTCTTCTGGACCGCGATGTTGTGCCTGGAGACCATCGATCGGACCTTCCCCCGTAGGTCGTTCCATCTTTTGCGGATGTCCTCCCTATTCCTGGGATGCTGTCCCACCGCGTTGACCCTGTCCACGAACCGCTGCCATAGCTCCGCCTTCCTAGCTATACTGGTGTGCTGCACCTGCGAGCCGAAGAGCTGGGGTTCCACTCTTAGGATTTCCTCCACCATGACCCGGAGTTCTTGGTCCGAAAAGCGTGGGTGCCTTTGGGGTGCCATGGGGTGGTGTGGGTGAGGTGTGGGGTGGTGTATGTGATGATAAGTATGTTGGTGAGTGGTGCTTTGTGCTACTATGTGGTGTGTGTGATGGTGTAGTGTGCCTCAGTGTGTCTTGCTATGGATTGTCTGCTGTGTCTCTCTCTCCTTCTCTCAGTAATTATGGTCGCAGGGGTTTGTGGGTGATGTGGGTGTGTGTTTTATAGTTGGTTGATTGTGTGGGAGTGGTGTGTGTATGTGTATCAGGTGTGTGTATTTCAAATTGTCCAATGTGGCTGTGTTTTGGTGCTGTGTGTGTATTCTGACCGCGGCGGTGTGTAGCGCCAATGGAATACCGCGTTTGAATGACCGCCGTGTGGATTCGTGGGTCGTAATGGCATGGGCGTATTTCTGTTGGCGTGACGGTGGAGGTTTGGTCATCTCCAGTTTCTCGCTGCCCGCTGATGTGGCGGGCTGCAGTGGAGGACGGATTTTTGGAGGTTTGGCCGTTGTGGGTCAGAATGACCGTGGCGGTTAACCGCGGCCGCGGCGGTGTTATGGCGGTCTTCTGACCGGCGGTAAGGGCCTTTTACCGCCGAGGTCAGAATGACCCCCTAAGTGTTTTGGCACAATGTTTCCTACTTTGAAGGCCATCCCAAATGTTATTTGTAAACATCCACAATACAGTCAAATAGGATGTGACCTTCAAGGAGGATCTGACACTGCAATTTCATAAAGGATGTTCACAGTCCCACCATGGTGACGACTCTAAACCAGTTCTGGGGCAGTTCTTCCTCCCACTGAGGCTGGGTCCTGGATGACTAGAAGGAAAAAAAGGGAGGCAGGCCCAAGTATGAGCTACATCTGCCTGTGATGGGAGAGGTTCCTTTGAAGTTCACCAAGGGTTTTGACACGCCACCCAGATCATCGAGGACCAAACCCCCCCCTCAGACCCTCAAGGCCTATTGTTTCTGTCCTGGGAGCAGTTTACATGTCACCAC
This sequence comes from Pleurodeles waltl, assembly GCF_031143425.1. Lineage (NCBI taxonomy): Eukaryota > Metazoa > Chordata > Amphibia > Caudata > Salamandridae > Pleurodeles > Pleurodeles waltl. The sequence continues at coordinate 892,373,145 of NC_090443.1, forward strand.
AGGGTGCCATCAAGCAGTCAGGTGACACCTGAATACTTACAGAAAGGCAATTGAAGGCTTTAGGCAGGCAAAAGTAACTTTTCTAAATTACCTTTTCTGTAATAGTTAAACAAAATTCAACTATACAATTAAATCCAATTTTGCCAAACTATTAAAAAGAGTGCTTTAACAATTTATTTAGCTGTTACCAATTCGAAATTAGCACTGTAAGGTACTCTAATGTAATCAAGGGTTTCGGTATGGATGCAACCAGACTTGTTACAGTGAAAATCGCTTTTATACTTTAACTGTAAGGATGCGTAGACTATTAAACTTCTACATGTCCTACTTTGAAAAACCATGCACCCTACTCTATGGAGAAGTGGGTCTACCTTAGGAGTGACTTATTGATATTTAAATGAAAGATTTAGGTTTCACAGGGCTAATTTGAAGATTAAGCCTGCAAAGCCAGGCTACTGTTGGCAGGTCTGCATCGCAACTGTAGTGGGTGGCACAATGAGTGCTCCAGCCCACTGGTGACATTTAACTTACAAGCCCTGGATAAACTGTGTCATATACTAGGGACGTAGAGGTAAGTTCAAAATGCCAATCAGTATATAAATTTTAACATGTTGAAAGAAGAAGCACAAAAGCTTTACCACGGATTAGCAGGGGTAAAGTGCAGCAAAAAAGTAAAATACATAGGGGTGACCCTGCAGAAAGGTCAAATTTCCCAGTGTTTCATTCCCAAATGAAAAGTTGCACCAACTGGGAAGGAATGTAGGCTATGTTCTTGTAAAGTGGAGTCTATGCCACACATTTTCTATGCATGTCCTCCGTGATCAATGGTAATGCACCGATTATTTGTATGACAAGGTCTTTAGAAAAACTTGTACGAAGTATGAGCCTAAATGTGGGAGACACTAAATTGACCAAAAAGACCTTATTTGAATCTTTGGCTGAAATTACATTTTCTCAGCTGATTTGATTAAACACTCACTTCAAGCTATCAAATGCCTACTCAGCATCAAAGAGTAAGATAAAAAGACAGCGGAGTTCAGTAATAAATTTCTCTTGCACATATTTTATTTCATTTGTAAAGTTATTCCTTTCCAAAATATATCAAGGGTCTTTGATAATCCATGAATTCCTACAAAGGTATAAAAAGACTTGAAAAGTGGCTCAGCTTGGGGATATGTCGATCTTGTGATTCTGTAAAGAGCTTTCTGGGCGTGTAGATTAACCAAGTCTGTGCTACATTGAACGGCCCGCATGGAGAACTTTTCACAGAGCTGTTAAAGGGATCACAGGGATGAAGAAAATGCACAAACTTTATTGGGTGCAATGGGTATATGCTTTTGTCACAAACAAGAAAAGGATTAGAGCTGAGTTGTGTAATGACATTAATATACTAATTAATATACCAATTAGTATACCAGTGGAGAAGTGTGGCACAATGGTTAGAGAGGCAGACCCTAATGCAGAGAGCTGGCCTGGGACCAGGGTTCAATTCCCGCCTTGGCGGGTCTTGGGCTCAATTCCCTTGGACCAGATAATTCTCGCCTTGGTGCCTAATCTAATTAATGGGTCCCACTCTGTAACTCTGGGCAATAGCTTGCTTAATCTCCACAACGGCCCTGACAGCGCTTGGATGCCTGGCTTCACCCTTGGGGTTGCCCAGGAGTGGGTGCCTCACAGGGAAAAGCCAGGAGGGGTTCCACAGCGGTATGCGTACAGCACCTTGAGACCCTAACAGGTGAGTAGTGCGCTATGCAAGTGCGAAGTTTACAATTTACAGTTTATATACCACAATACAATGAACTAACTCAGTGACCTCTACCTCTAGAACAACCATGCAGCTTGAAATGTTCCATAAATAAGTATGATACTGCAGCATGTGTGTTCCTAGGTTTTTAATGATGTTAACATGCCTTACTTGAGCCAATGAATTTCCTGTGTGGATTTTCAAATACAGTTTCAGTTTTCTGCACAATTTAGAACACTTTGAAAGTGAAAACACATGCATTTTGCTGCACAATTGCATGGTGTATCAGAGAAGACAAGGAGCTTCAGAACTGTACATTGCCTTCTCAGTGTGAAATGTACTATTTTACAGGAATAGTGCAGTCCTTCATTCCTCTTAGGCAGAGATGAACAAACTTAACTTAAAAGACTACAGCAATAAATGTACATATTAAATTAGTAACCAATTTTGTTGTGTAAGTGCATGTTGGTGAATGCAACCATACTGTCCATGATTATCACATTTTTTAATCCAGATGAGCTGGGTTTTTCATCATAAACGAATGATACGTAGTTAAGGAAAATCACAATTATGGCTAAAAGTCATTAATTCAACTACAGGTAACTTGTTCACATTTAAAGGTTGAAAATAATCTATGTAAAGAATGAGCAAATAAAAGTTAAAGAGAATATTGTTTAATGTTTCAAATGGATGGTGAAAAGGCTTAAGACATAAAAAACATGAGCAAAAGGAAAGTTATGAGGGATAGAGACATGTTAGATCAAGAAAACAAGCAGGAAATGTGTGCTGTAAAATAATGGAAAGTGAGCATATTCCAGAGACAGAACAGAGTACTTTCAATGTTCTTGGTAACTAGAGGGAGGTAAAATATTGAATTTAAACTTACTATAAAATCATCTGCGTGCTTGTCCTCATTACTTTGGTCCTTAAAAAATATAAACATGCATCAATTTACTTGCATTTCGTTGAACTTGGAGAAAATTACACTAAGGGTTTGCTGCATGTTCTGTGTTGGTGCATAAACTGTTACACATTTTACGTATTTTACAGTCAATATACTTTAGCCAAAATGATTCACATAATACATATTTTAGATTCATTTGTGTGAGTTTCAGATGACTAAACTGGGGCAAACCTTCATTATGGGACTTGCATAAGAACCACCAACTGGCACTTTAAGACATAATCCATGGTTGAAATGTAATCTTCTTTGCCATTTAGTAAAACAGAGAAGTGACCTACCTGCAATGCCATGTCTTTGAAACCAAACACTTTAATGAAGACATTTTACAATTATTTTATCAAACAACACAGGAAATATATGAATAATCTGAGTTTATGAGGTCATGAGCAATGCAAGACTAGGAAGCAAGTTCTGGTTAGTTTACCTTACCGTAACTGAAAGATTTAGTGTTTTATAGGTCTTGTTCTGTAAACATAACTGCATTTTAACTGTATTTTTATTAGTGAACTACTTATTTTTCTTAAACATAAGGTAAGGTGATACAAATAAAGCTAACCAAAAGTTCCCTTCGACATTGTCTTTTGCAAAGAATTTCTTTCATTTTTTATTACATACTACATATAGAAGTTGGGTGCAGGTCCTAACTGTGGCTAACCCACTGCAGCAGTCGATTTCTGCTGGGCACAGCTTTTGGCCATGCACAGCAGGAGTTAGTGGTAAGGTGTGGGGGTTACTGCCATTTGTGTTTTTCTTTTTTTTTTTAAAGAGTTCAGGGAGACAAAACTGTGGTAACATGGACCTGAAATGGAAGACGGAAGAAATAGGATTCCCTTGCTGCACTGCGGAGGAAGGGGTGACAATTGTTTCAATTTATGTCCAAGGACAGTCTGCTAAGAAGAGTTTGAGGACCCAGGGGCATAACAATCCCCCTCAAACCCTATGGTACAGGTGATCCGCCGACCCTTCAAGGGAACCAATTTAGCCCTAGGGCCAAGTACATTTCTGGGAAATTGGACAGTCAGAGGCCTCTCATCATATTTTGCAGGGGGTACAATCATATAGCGTAACGCTACTGCAATCTCTACATTTTAACCGTTTGAAGTATACCGACACATTTTTGTAATGGTAATTTCTCTGAAAGTACTTAATGGATTTACACTACATAATACCAAGTAAAGATGCCTTCTTGAGTAAAGTTATACATTCATGCCAAGTTAGGTTATTTCCAGTCACCCATTTTTTGGTATTGGGGAGGAAGAATACTACATGAATTAAAATGGGAAATATCACATTTTGACTCCCCTAAGCCAACCCACTCATGCCCTTGCAATCCCCGCCATGCACAGTTTTCTCATCAATAGTTTTATTGCAAATGTTGCGGTGATATTATCAATGATGTCAAAGAAGATGTCATGACTGATGTAATATGTGGGTTAATTGGCAGTGCATGGCAAGGGCGTGCATTATAGTTACTTTAGAGCACGAGTTACAGTTTCTTGAGATAAGTATAACTGGTGAATTTCTATGGCTTTATCCGTGTAAAATCTGAACCTAACTACAAGTCCCTGTAACCTTCATTTTCTCAGTGAATTTCTAAGAGTTTTTAATTCTACTTCCTAACTATAAAATCCCTGTAACCTTTGTTTTTTTCGGTGAATCTCTAGGGCTTTTAAACTAAAGTAATATTCAATTATCATACGGTAATCCAACTGCCACTGCACAGGACTGCAGCCAATCGCACGCTGTGAGCAGTGGGGTGCTACCTGCAGCCACGCCATGCAGCCAACCACTCTATATGTAGCCAACCCCATGATGTCTCTCTGTGAGCGGGTGTGTGAATCACTGTATGGGTGACTGAGTGGGTGGGTGTGGTTGTGTGAGTGCGCCTGAGAGCTGTGTGGGTGTGTGAATGGTTCTGTAGGTCTGTGAGTGGTTTTGTAGGTCTGTGAGTGTTTGTGTAATTGGCTGTATGGGCTGTGTGAGTGGGTGGGTGTGTGAGTGGTTGAATGGGGAATAAGTTGGTGTGTGAGTGACTGTGTGGGTCTGTGACTGGGTGTGGCTGTGGTTTTCTGGGTCGGTGTGTGAGTGTGTGGATATGTGGATGGGTGTATTTGTTTTTTTCAATTTTGGTCTGTATCAGCGGATCTGTCGCAAATTCACATAGGGGACACACTGAGTGTTGCAGAGGATCCGCAGATCCTTCCACACCGCAAAAAAAATGTTTTGGGGCAATTTCCTTCCCATGATTGGTCCCTCACAGACCACTCAATCAGTACCCTGGGGTCAGGATAGCAATATCTTGACCCCTTATATCCGATTTACCCTTTATGCCCCCACCCACCCGAACCAGTGTCCAGACTGACAAAATGCCAGCGGCAACTTTTCTTTTAGGATGCTGCCAGCCAATCACAGCATTGCTGTTGGTGTGTGGATCTGCGCCTCTAGATATACATAAATATTTTTTCATTAATACCTCCAAAACTACTTAACAGATGTACACCACATTACAAAAAGAGATCTTTCTGGACCTAGATCTAGCTTTCTGCCAAATCTAGCATAACTCCGTTCAGCGGTTCGGGCTGTATTTGTGTCTAAAATCCCTATAGGAAATACCACGGGGAAAACACATTTTGGGACCTCTCTTTCTCAGGCCCTGCTTGACGAATCACCCCAGCTCTTTCCAGGCAGCAGTTGAAGTGACTGGCACACTAGTTCTGAAGATTTAGTTAAAAAATGTCAATGTTTTTCCTAAGACAACTAGGTCCAAACTATAACTACCTACTGGTGAACACCAATCGTTAGTATGTATGTATATAAATATATAATTGTTTTCTGGGAATGGGAATATTATTTTATAGTCCACTATACCAACTTACTGCAACCGTACACTTCATAAACATATTGGAGGCACTATTACGTAACTATTTCATCATAACCCTTTCACTGTCATTTCATCCACTGCCCTGGGGGCTTCTGTGACCTGCAAATGTAAAAATCCAAACCAGAAATAAGAGCAGAGATAGGCAAATGGCTCTAGGGTACAAGTAGAAGAATGTTCAATTTAACAAAGTAGTATGAGAAAAAGGTGCTATTGGTAATACACTTCAGCTAAGAATACATTATTTTTACAGTGAACAGAGGAAAAAATATCAATTATATCCTAACTCTTATAGTATGTCGGATAGATTCTGTTACCAGAAGCGGTGTAATAAGTAGGTCAAAATCCCTTTTCTCATTCCTTCTTTGAATTTCAAATTAATGTCAACCTTAGTCTTAGGTCCATTTGAGGCCCTGCTCCGGTTTCAGTTTCCACAATCATCTCTTCTATGCCTATTTTTAGTACATGATTCGGTCTCTTCGTTGTCAATCTCAAATTTTACCACAGTGGTAAGAGACTGCAGAAAGGCTGAATGTTTCATTTTATGTAAGTATTCTGTGGTATAAACACATGGACAACGAGAAAGGGAGTATGAATTACTTAACTGTAATTTTTAACTCCTGACATTTTAGCTGAATCTTTGTTAAACCATTTTCAGTATGCATGCACCTGAACCAAAAAAAAAAAAAAAAGTGGGTGTACTTTCCCTAAAGGCTTAAACTTCTTTAAATTAAAATTTTAATTTCCTTATTCGAAGTTTCTCAAAATTTCTAGTTCAATCAGTAACAAATGAAACTAGAAAAAATTGTATTCCAAGATGTGCAACAATTCTATAGGCATGCACAGCCTGGCAAATTTGTTAAGGCTAAACAGCCTGTAAATCTGTAATTACCTACGTAACCTGGAATGGAAGTACTGGTGTCCATGTCACTACCCCAAGCCCCAGATGAAAATTAGCACTATATTCTTTTAACTCTGTACCCTGGATTTACTAATCTGCCAAGTATACATGAATGCATGTAGAAAATGATCCATGTAGTGCTCCCTAACCACTTTGAAGGAGTCTTAACTTCTAGTTTAATCATCTTTTAGGAGTCACTCCATAACTTAAATCAACGGAAAAGCCTTTTTAGCTTACCTGGTGATCATTCGGTCAACATGCACTTAGTGGAGATAATAACTGTAAACGTGGCACCCATTCTTTTGATACCACAAGACCATCTCATACACTAATGCATGTGTCTCTATAATCATATTTTTGGGCATTCATCAGTTCGACACTACTCATAATAGTTACCATCATCTTCTACCCAAAGTGAATAACAGAGGCTGTGCAGTTTCGGTGTTCTGCATCCATCTAAACCATTGGACACTCCTGATTGTGTTGAGATGAAAGCATTTGTTTATGGCAGTACATGTAGCAAGTCTCTAGGTGCCACTTAACTCAGTGCCAACTGGGTGGAGGTGGCCTTAACAGTGGTAGGTAGATATTAGACATAAGGTTCATGAAATAGAATAGTAACTAGGAGAGCATTCTAAAGTTTATCTCCCTAAGGGAACAGTCTACAGAACTATATTGTTCTCAGCCAAGAATGTGCAGGTTAAAGATGGGCCTTGCCGTAAGGTCAACGCACTATATTGGTCTGGTGTTGTATTTTGTCACAATGATGCTGTGGAGCACTTATAAATAGATATAGTGCTGGAGAAGACAAAGACACTGGAAGTGGACCTTGACTGCCATGCACAGCCAACAAAGAGCCTAATTTAGAGTTTGGCAGATTAGTTACTCAGTTACAGACGTGACAATTATCCTATCCTCCTTATTACAAGTGCTTTGGAACAAATCTCATGGCACTTGTCATAAGGCAATCAGGACTTACATAATGTGGTGACTGAGTAACCTTAGCACCAAACTCTAAATCAGACCCAAAGTCTGTGTCTGGCTGATGAAAGGTTATTGTACTGCCTTAGACGTATTACAATTCTAACCAGTGCTTTATGCCTGCTGTAATTTCTGAATCGGTATTTTTGGAGAGGGCCATATGTAATTAATCTTGCATATCCTAATCTGGAGTTAATATTCCAACCCGCTAAAATCTACTAAAATCTAAGAGTTGTCTGCATAATTCTGATACAGTAAGCCTCTAATGAGACCAATGTTAAGAAAAGGGCTAGTATAAATGTTAGAGAGATATAGTGACAGTGAGAACTCTACCGCGGTCTGATTTTATTAGTTCTGATCCAGTCACTGAAAATGATCTGAACTATTTTTACTTCTGGATTTTAACACATACCCTCACGAAGCTAAGCATTTCAGAAAGAGGGAGTAGGCAACAGTGTCAAAAGCTGTCAACAGGTGATCAGTAATAATCAGCAAGGATGCTTGGCCCCGTGGAGTGACTGGAAGACATATTGGCACATGCTCTCTTATTTGCTCATTTGCACTGATTAAGATGTTTTGCAGTTGTGATATTCTATCTCTCTCCGAAAGGCTTGCCAAGAAAGAGTAGGCCAGCAATAGGCCTTTAGTTAACAGGCACCAGAGAATCTAGGATGACCGTCTTTGACAGTGTAGAAGTACTAAAAATGCTTTAAGATTGAATAGGTGACCTTATTATCCAGACTTAAAAAATGTGCTTACAACACTGTGCAAATTTATCAGTATGGGATACTGGTGTCCAGTTTGAACTGCGTCTAGAACATCATGCATTGGTTTTACATTAGAGATCAAAGGCAGAGTATCTTTTGGATTAAGAGGGGAAAACACACAAATGCAGAGACTGTAATTGGCACTTAATAAGTAGTACTGATTCTGATCCATTTGCCATAACATTCTTCAGAGAACTTTGGGTCAATGAACGGCCACAGTGTCCCTTACTGCTATTTATTGGTTTAACAACTTCGTAAATGGAAAATTAACAGGCTACACTACATATAATGGAAAATATGGCTTAATGTTTATTGTCTTATTCATATTACACAGCGTTTCAATGCTTTGATAAGCACCGAGGTAGGCTTTTACGGAACAATCTGGTCACCACACCCACTATCCTTAAGGCTTTCAGGCCACAACAGAGAACAAATGGACTACCTAATAGCCTTCAGTGGAAGAACCTGGTCTTGAAACAACATTAGAAAGTTGTGCCTCAAAGATTTTCCAACTCTAAAGTCACCAACTGTGAAAATTAACTGAGAAAAAGGTAGGGGTTTGAGTTTTGTTCTTCACAATATGCTTTTATATCCTGTCAGGGTAAAAATCACTGCACAGTTGCATGAAGTGGACTTCCTGTTAAGACAATCCATAAACTTCATACTACTCACTACGCTGTAGGGTCCTTGTCTTTGGTAAAAGTAAAGATGTAAACCCTGAAACGAAGAATGTCTGTGTAAGGGACTTAAAACCTGTAACACTTACACACAAGACTCTTTGTAAAATATTCTGATTGTTGAACAACACTCTAGAAATAGCAAAGCAAACAAAATTGCTGTATTTCAAAAGAATAATCATACACTTGAACTAATTCTTAAAGCTATAACATTTTATGACCATAAAATTCAAGAGGGAAGGGCTGCTATCCTTTTGAAATAGCTTTCTCCTCTACCTCTAATACACACACAGAATTATTTATTCTCACAAGATTACGTAACACTTTGTAGTTAGAGCGTTTTGCACAGTTACAGTACTCTCGAACCATTCTCATTTCAAGCTGTTTATGTTTTTTTGTGCTGGTTATTTGAGGCTCTGGCTTTGCAGCTTCAAAGAAGAAATCGATCAAACAATGAGAGAACATTGAAATTCATTAACTAATACGCTACACAGAATATGACACAGGATACTGTCTTCTGTGCACGAACGTTATTACCTGCACACTATTTTATGCTACACCATTTTCCCATTTGAGAAAATTCAATCACAAATAACATTGAATATTAATGAAATCTATTAACAGCGGCTCAATGTGAATTTTAATCTGACTTTCCTTTTATCAGCACTCAAGAGATCTGAAATGCAGCACTGAAGGTAAATGCTCATATAAGTAAGAGTGGGGTGTGGCTTGGAAGCCATTAAAGGCGGACGTGTGGGCAGAAAGCTGCGCTCTGGCCTGAATAATAACCCTGCTCAATCTGCACTGGGAGGCGCACTAGGGGGGCACCCCCGTGGTATATTTATTGCTGCAGACGCTCTGGGTGCCCCGGTACTGTCCTTCCAAGGCAGCAAACGGAGAGAGCCACTGGGCGAAGGTGAGTGACTGGCATCCGGAGTGCGGGATGACGAAGGCAGCCAGTGGCAGGTGATGCCGCGGAAACAATCCCTGACCCCAGAGCGGAGGCGGTCGGAAGAACAGCAAAAGAGGACGATGGGGCAGCTCGCCTTGGGGCAAAATACACAAGGTGGCTTGCGGTAGACGGTGACGCCCCCTATCCCTGGGTTATGTCCTTCCTGGGTGGCGGACGGAGGGGAGCCGCAGGGCGAGAGTGAGCAACTGGCGCTTGGAGAGCGCAATGACGGAGGTGGCATGTGGCAGGTGAGGCCGCCAAAGCAGAATCACTGACCCCAGAGCGGAGGCAATCAAAAAGGTGCTGCAGGGACCTTTCACCTTGGGGCGAACCACACGAGGCGGCTTGCGGCAGACGGCAGCATCCCATCCCCGTGGGAGCGAGGAAGGCAGAACAGTGAGGGATCTGGGCGCCGGCAAGCAGATGACTGGAGGTCAGATGAAAGAAACAGAGCGCGGCCTGGTCTGCCTGCACTACTGAGAGCTGATACTGCACTCCAGATGACATACTACCGATGCCACCGAGATCACACTGTTGGTAAGAGAGAGGGAGTGGGCCTTGGCTGCCAGGGGAGTTAAAAACGAAGAGCTGACGTTGGGTCTGGACTTCCTTTGTGGCCCACCGGAAACAATGTATTGGAAGGGCGCAGGCAGGCCCTCCGATTACCTAAGTGGCTGCTTAGGGACAGATCGCGCCACGTTGTGGTGTGACATCTCGCCTGCCTGGGGAACTGTGCCGGGATGGAGGGCTCCTTTGATGGTTTCTGAGTCTTGAGGGTGCAGAGAATGTTTGGAACCTCATGAAGATGCAAATGTGCTCCAAGACAGGCAGTGGGCTGAAATTTACCCTCCCCTGGACCTATAGTGAGCCCACAAAACGCCACTTCAGGAAACGAGCTAAGTCTTTGGGGCAAAGCATGGAATAAAATGAGCACCATTACGCATTCTACTGCTGAGACTCCTCCGCTGCTGCCAAGGAGCGAGATACACCAAGGAGCTGGTAGAAGATTCCATACATTCGCACCCGGATAAAGTACTGGCCGCTACAGCGGACATCAAACAGGCACTGCAACCGAACATCAGTGCAGTCTCTGTGGGATTGGGCCTACTACGGGTGGAACACCATAAACTGGCCGAGAGGGTTAAGACTGTGGGAGCAGCGGTGGGGGAGATCAAGCCAGACCAGGCAGAGTTTGCTCGTGGCTTGAGTGACTTCACAGAGTGAAAGTCCTAGAACGCAGGGCGAGGATGCAGATGGCGGAAATCGCTGCAACAATATACGTGTGGTGGGACTACTGAAGGGATTAGAGAGCACAGATATGGTGGCATTTCTGGAGATTTGGCTCCAAACCGAGGTAGTGTCCAATTGTCTTACCCCCTTCTTTGCCTTAGGGAGGGCTCGCAGAGAGCTGGCGTGGCCGTTGGCCTTGGGCCACCCCCCTTGCCTTGTGGTGGCACGGCTTCTGCACTTCAAAGACAGAGATGTAATTCTCCTTAGGGCATGCAATAATGGACCCCATGCGCAGGGGAATGGGAAGGTGTTGGTGTTCCTCGATTTCACTGCAAAAGTACAGGCCCAAGGGGAATCCTATCGCACAGTGAAGGAAGCCCTCCGCGATGAAGGATTACAATATTCACTGATGTTCCCGGAGAAATTGCGGGTTATTCAAGATGGAAACACACACTTCTGTAACATGCCTAAAGAAGCCTGGACGTAGCTCAAAGCATACAGAACGCGAGCATCCTACCCACCACCCAAAACCCAAACTAGAGACTCCAGACAGAAATCTAGGAGAAAAACAGGGTGCAGACAATAGAGACCCTACCTGAAAAAACCTTCTCCCTCAGAGACAGAACGGGAGAGGGCGGCTGCGCTACTAGCTGTGACAGAAATAGTGTCAACACAACAAACAGTGGATAGAATTGACAACTCGTCGGAGCACAGCTCGAACATGTCAGGCTTGGAGGCCTCCAATATGCTGGATGAAGAACTACCCGCTGTGGCCCCCCAAACGGTTGAAGACATGATATGACAAGTGACACACCGGAATGAGTAGCCCAAAGGAACTAAGTTGTTCACAAGACTCAAGGCGTGCATGACTCGGAGTGCTGCTTAGGGTTGTGCTGTTGGCGCAGGGGGGAATCACCGGCCACAGCTAGCCTGTGGGTCCTGGTGACCCCTTTTCCTGAATTACATAGGGCTGGAGCGGAGCCCTGAGTTAGACAACTTCCCTGATCCGATTCCCCCCTCAAAAAGCACACGGCTATGGTTCAATTGGTTGAACCAAGTCCTGCATTGACACTTATCACATGGAATATTAGCGGGATGGGGTCAGCGGCCAAGGGATATGGTATTCACCAATATATGAGATGCCGAGGGGTTCAAATTGTTATGTTGTAAGAAATGCCTTTCACCCAAGATGAAATAGAACAACTCCTTTGGAGATGGCGTGGCCACCTTTATTCAACTTCCTACTCGGCCTACTCACGTGGAATACTAATTTGGATAAAGGCGGGTGTTCCCTTTGAGCACATGCATACACTGATTGATACAGAGGGCCGGTATAACCTAGTGAAAGATAGACTCCTGAGTAAAGAGATAACCCTAGGCTATATATGCACCAAATCAAGACCAAGTGACATTTATGAAGGCGTTATTAAACTCCCTGGCTATAATGGGAACAGGAAGTTTACTCATAGGGGTGCCTTCAACTGTGTAATGAATATGGCCTTAGATAGATATACCCTTCCAGTGTTAGGAGCCCCGACCTGGAAACTCTCAAAGGGATTAAAGCAATGGCTAGATATCTGGGATTTATTAGAGATTTGGAGGGCACAACACGATCAGATTTGTGAATTTTCCTACTACTCATCAGTCTACAAATTACACACTAGACTAGATATGTTCATGTGTTCATCCACACTAGGACACTCAGGCCCTCATTATGACACTGGGGGTAAATACCGAATACTGCCGCCAGCATACCGCCGCGGAGGCGGACATCTGTCCGCCAGATTATGACACATACATACAAAACCGACAGAAAACAGCCACAACCACAAATCCAACAGACCCACTGAATGTGATAAACTGTCGGTACTACCACCCATACCGTTACGTCACCAATACATGGCCCGCCACAGAATGACCTACGAATCACCATAGTGAACATTCAACAGCGGTAAACCATTGGCGGTGCACACCGCCGCGTCGAAAATGGTCACCGAAATACAAAACAAGACAACTTTGGCCAGAACAAAAAAAAAAAAAAAAACAACCTTGACACAAATACACACACCCACCAACAGCACTATAAAACGCCCCCCACATCACTCACAATCTTTTGCAAACACAAGACGGCTACACTTTGCTATGCCAATCCTAAAGAGAACTGTACACATATATCACAACTACCAATTTATCCGTCACGCGCCACACACTCCACCACGTCACACATAACCCTCTCCACAATATACACACACCACACAACACCCATGTCCCCACAAATGAACCCCATATTCACAGATGAGGAATTGCGGGTCATGGTTGAGGAAATAGTCATGGTAGGCCCACAGCTGTTTAGAGCACAGGTCCAGCAGATTTCCATGCCAGGAAGATGGAGTTATGGCAGAGGATCGTGGACAGGGTGAACGCCGTGGGACTACATCTGCACACAAGGGACGACATAAGGAAGAGGTGTAACGACCTACAGGGGAAGGTGCGTTCCACTGCAGCAAGGCACCAGCTCGCCATCAGAAGGACTGGCGGTGGACCCCCACAGCTGACAGCATGAGAGGAGCAAGTCTTGGCAATCCTGCATCCTGAGGGACTCAAAGGAGTAGCTGGAGGACTGGGCAGTGGTGAGTCAACAATTACTACCTGTCACACCCCATACCTGCATGCCACCACGACCCCTCATCCTGACACCCATCACCCCACTCCATCCTTCACAGTGCACCACCACAATAACCAAAATGAAATGCCAAGCCCTACATGCCATACCCACACTGCATGCACATTCCTTCCAGCCCTGCATGTACACCCACCACCAATGCATGCACAGCATGGAGAACTAACAATCCCACAATCCATCTCCATACACAACCAAAGATGGTAAGGCAACAGCAATAACATTGGGGAAGCTAGTGATGGGGAATATGTCACAGACATGTAATATAATACACCACTTATATCCCCATGAGTGCCCCAGCCAATGTCAACAGCAAGGAGGTGCCAGGGCTACCCAGTCCCCCACCAGAAGATGGCCCCAGTGATGACAGCAACTCAGGAGCTCTGGATCTGGTTGAACTCTCTGGCCCATCTAGGACCACTGGTCTGTCGGCTACCACTTCCCACAGCCAGTTCACTACAGAGCCTCGCCACTCAGAATCCAACACCACAGCAGCCACCCAACATCCCCAGACCTCTGTCCCCAGGACACGTCAATCAGTAGTGTGCCCACCTATACAGGGGCCCGAGTCCACAACTCACAGGCAAGACAATGAGGGTCCTGGGGTCAGTGGTAGTGGGCACACTGTTCAGGGGACACAGGGGGCCAGGGACGGTCAGAGGACAGCTGTGCACCAGGGGGAGGACAGGCCCAGGGAACTGACTGCCCAGGAGGCACTCTCCAATGTCCTGGGGGCATATCAACAATCTCAGGACAAGATGAGTCAGGTGTTATACACCATGCAGGAGAACCAGCGGCTGCAGGGGAACACCACCAGGAGATCGAGCAAGAATTGCAGGCCTTGAATACCACCATGGTCTCCATTGCAGGGGTGCTGGGTGACATGGCCAACATCATGAGGGAGTACGTAGCACACCTGCAGGCCCCTTCCACTAGCCAGTGTGCTGACCATCGTCCCACATCTGCTGTGGCCTGTGGGTCCTGCCACAGGACCCACAGGCCACCAGCACCCCTCCCCCCACCAGGACAGTACCTGTAGAGGAAATCAGAATGCTGGAGGAACAATTACACAACCTAGACAATCATATCGGGCTGGAAGAGGGTGTGGGAAAGTCCCATAGAGACACTAGTACAGGGCAGAGTACTTTAAAGCGCTGGATCGTCTTTGCTGCCAAGATTACAAAGACTATTTAGCTAAGGCTCATGATAAACAGGGTGGAGCGGAAAGACTATTGGCCTGGTTGGTTACTACGCCAACTAGAGCTAAACCCCTCACCCAAATACTGACAGGTGATGGTCTCCTTTTGTATTCCCAAATTACATTAATACTACGTTTTGTACATACTATGAACAACTTTATAGCCAACCTGGAGAATTCCCTAGGGCGACATTGACTGATTACCGGAGCCCTATACCTTTGAGAACCGTAGGCCTTGATGTACGGGAGGTACTGAGCAATCCAGTGACAGCACAGGAGATTAAGGTAGCTATCAAAGGGATGGCTTGCGGGTAAACGCCCGGCCCAGATGGATTGCCGGAGGAATTTTATTCTGCTTTCTCCGCCACATTGGCTCCCAAGTTAGAAGTACTTTATGCAGACTCACTTACACTGGGATGGGTGCTGGATACTACTATGGATGCACTGGTGATACCGCTCCTCAAGTTGGTGGATCCCGGGGCCCCGCCTCAGTGTTCTGTCCCTCTCCATGCTCAACCTTGACTTCATGATACTGAGTAAAGTACTGGTCATGATATTAGCACCACATATGCAAACGTTAATACGTCCAGATCAGAATGGGTTTATCCCGAATGAAATAGCAGCTATTAAGGCGCTGGCGGCTCTGTTCCGCCAGAGAGGAGCAGAAATGGGGATCACACTGGATGGTAAAGTACATATCATATCCCTATATGTGGATGACTTGCTCCTTTACCTGAGGGAAGGCACTAGGGGGGTGGAGGGCACACTGTCATTATTAAAGGACTTTGCAATCTAGTCTGGTCTGCAGGTAAATAAGACCAAAACATACTTATTCCCCTTGATACCAGTCCCACAAGACTTGGTCTGAGCCCCAGTCTCTTTTAAATATTTGGGCATTAGGATTTTCCATTCCCTGGCGGACCTGCAGGAGTCTAACTTGGGTACCACCCTTAGGTCGCTCTGAAAACGTGTGACCTTCTGGAGGTCCCTGAAGCTGCTGATTATGGCAAGGATGTCCTTGTTTAAAATGATAATAATACCAAAGCTACAACATTATTTTGTAAATTTGCTGGTTAAAATCTCAGCTTCATATTTTAAACAACTAGACTCATTAGTGCGTGATTTAATCTGGGGTGGCAGTCGAAACAGGGTATACTTGGAGGTTCTTCACAACCCCTCAGAAGAAGGAGGGATGGGGGCACCAGACTTTGAGCTATACTATGTGGCGGCGCAGCTGCAGTGGGTCAAACGGCCGCAACCAGGATGAGCTGGGACACCCAGGGGAGATAATTAGCCAGTGGCCACTCCTGAAGAAATTGCTTAACAAAACAGTAGATATCCCCCCCAACCAAGGAAATTATTGGAGGTGGCCTTGTGGTGCTGGAGGTGCCTTTGCAGGTCGAAGGGGGCACCATTATATGCGCCCACGCTACTTCTGGTGGGACTCCCGCATGGGGACCCGCTGATCATTTTCACACATAAGCAAATCGCTTTCTGGACAGAGGCAGAACAAGTGACGGTGGGGGACTGCTTTCAACAGGGGACACATATCTTTGGCAGATCTCATAGAGCAGTATGAGTTGCCTTCGGGCTAATTCCTAACTTACCAGGCCCTGGTGTGTACCTTTGAGAGTCTGTGTTCGGGCATTGACCAAGAGCCGGAAACACATTTAGCATTACAAAGTCTGTTAACACTGGGGAAGACCAGACATTTGGTGAAGTGGCTATACCAGGCACTATTGCATACAGTCAGCAAGCCCCTATCAAAGATTAAACTGAGATGGGAGGCACTGATGGGCCGGGACATAATAGACTCAGAATGGCAAAAGGTGTTGGCTTATACCCGACGGGTCTCTAGAAACACAAGATTGAAATATACCCAATTCAATTACTTGCATAGGACACCACACAGACTAAAGGTCATATATGGGGGTGGCCATAGACAATGCCCAAGATGTTCATATCTGGAAGCAGATTTTAGTCATATGGCATGGCGTTGGCCTGCAATTTATAGACTCTGGTAAATGGTTATTGCTATATTAAATGAGGTACTTAATCATACCCTCATATGTGTACCAGAGATCTGCTTGGTGGGATTGTATCGTAGGCCTAGACCTAAAAAGGTAGGTAATAGGTTTGTGGATCTGTCCATGGTGGTGGCCAAGTGTTGTATTGCTAAACTATGGACATTAACGTGGGGTCCTACAGTGCCAGGCTGGATATGTGAAGTGACCTTATGAGCTACGGCAGAGGAAAGAGAACTGCTTAAAGACAACAGGAGGGGGATATGGAGGCGGCCACTAGCATGGCTCTGGGCTGAAGTATTAGATGCCTGGGAACGCTGGGGGGCAGACTCTGGAGCAGATATAAGTACAGAATCAGATGACTCACAGGAACTTGAGGGAACCAGTTGAACGGTGTTGGAAATGGCCCTTTTTGCAGGGTTATCCCCAAACATTTTGCCTTCTTCCTCCTATTTTTTTAAGTCTGTTTTTGCTAGTTTATTGTCTCTGCGAATGTTACTAGTGCTAAAGTGCACGTGCTCCCTATAGAAATTGTACTGTTGATTGGTTTATCCATGATTGGCATATTTGATTTACCTTTAATGTGCACTAGAGGCGCCCAGGGCCTGTAAATCAAATGCTACTAGTGGGCCTGCAGCACTGGTTGTGCCACCCACATTAGTAGCCCTGTAAACATGACTCAGACCTGCCATTGCAGTGTCTGTGTGTGCAGTTTTAAACTACCAATTCGACTTGGCAAGTGTACCCACTTGCCAGGCCTCAACCTTCCCTTTTACTCAATGTAAGGCACCCGTAAGTTAGGCCCTAGGTAGCCCTATGGGCAGGGTGCAGTGTATGTTCAAGGTAGGGCATATACTAGTGTGTTTATATGTCCTAACAGTGAAATACTGCCAAATTTGTTTTTCACTCTGCAAGGCCTCTCTCTCTCAAAGGTTAACATGGGGCTGCCTTTAAATACCCTTAAAGCGCAGATTCTCTTTGAGAACAGATAAAAACATGGAGTTTAGGGTCTCAGAACTCACAATTTAAAAATACATCTTTTAGTGAAGTTGGTTTTTAGATTGTTAGTTTGAAAATGCCACTTTTAGAAAGTAGGCATTTTCTTGCTTGATCCATTCTGTGACTCTGCCTGTTTGTGGATTCCCCGTCTGGGTCAGTTTGACAGTTGGGCTGTTCACACCTCTCCTCTAGACAGTGACACAAAGGGGGCTGGGATGCAGCCTGCATCTCTTGATTAGCCATCTGTGCTGGAGGGGAGGAGTGGTCACTCACACCTGAAAGGACTGTGCCTGCCCTCACACAATGCCATCTCCAACCCCCTGGTGAGGATCTTGCAAACACTTGAGCCTTTGCTTTGAAGTTTGTAAACATCAAAGGCAGAACTGGGTATAATAAGACCCACAACCCCAGACTTTTAGAATCTTTCTGGAATCAAGAGGAACCTCTGCCCAGGAGAAGAGCTGAAGGAGGAGTACTGTCCATTTGCTGTGTTGCTTTGCTGGACTGGCCTGCAGTTGCTGCTTCTGCCTGAAAAGAGTGCAAAGGGTGAAATTTGCTGTGTGTCCTGCTTGAGAAAATTCTCCAAGGGCTTGGACTAGAGCTTGGTTCCTGTTGGAAGTCTCGGGGACACCAAAGACGTCAGTTTCCTCGACGTGCAGCACTGGGAACTGTGTGTTTTGTGCTGTTCAAGAAGAGAAACCCCTGCGATGCCACCAACGACGCCGCTGGCCTGCACCGTGACCTGCCGACGCCACACGGAGTCGCATTGCCCTGCATCGCACCGCGATCCTGGTCTCACCGACATCGGACGACTTCACTGAGCCGCTGAGCCGCTGCTCGCACCACGACCTGTGGGCATCGCCTGCTCACACCGCAGCTGGGCATCCCCAAACCGCCGCTCCTGCTGACACCGGCACCGCTGCCTGCACCGTGGCCACCACTCGTGAGGTACACGAAGCACCGTCCCATCCCGCACCGCAGCCCCGGTCCACCTACGCCAGCACCATTGACTCCTGTGTCATCACCAGGCCTCCTGCCTGCACCATGGCCTGTGGACACCGCTCGTGAGGGTCACGAATCACCGTCCCATCCCGCACCGTAGCCCTGGTCCACCAACGCCAGCACCATTGACTCCTGTGTTGTCACCAGGCATCCTGCCTGCACCGTGGCATGTGAACACCGCTCATGAGGGTAACGAAGCACCCTCCCGTCCCGCACTGCTGGCTTGGGCCTACCGACGACAGTGCTTCAGCAACGACGACACTGCTGCCTGCACCATGAATTGTGGACACCGCACATCGCACCGCCCCGCTTCACACCGCAGCCCTGGTTTTACCGATGCCGCTGGATGCCGTCACCGAGCCGCTGCCTGCACTGTGACCTGTGGACACCGCACGTCGCATCGTCACGCTTCGCACAGCAGCCCCGATCCCATCCACGCCGGTGCACCTGACTTCATCAGCCTGGAGTTTGATCTGCAATGCGTGTTACCTCAAGGGCCCAACGACTCCTGCACTGACTCCTGAACCGACACCGCGACGTCAGTGACACTGCTCTACGGAGCTCTCCGCGAGGATCACAACTCCCTGCAAATCCAAGGTACTGTTTGCAGGTCTTCCCGGCATCGTAGCTGGCCCGCAATGCCGCGGCAGGCCTGAACTGTTGGTTTTGTTGATCACGACGCCGTCAGAGCCCCAGGTGGAGCTATCGACTTCAAGGAACTGTAGTTTTGAGTAAATCTTGCAGAATTCATATTTTTCTTACTGTATGTTGGATTTTTTTCGTATTTGGTCTTGTTTTATATAGATAAATATTGGCTATTTTTCTAAAACTGGTTTGGTGTCCTTTTGTAGTGTTTTCACTTATTACTGTGTGTTATGTGCAAATGCTTTACACATTGCTTCTGAGATAAGCCTGACTGCTCGTGCCAAGCTACCAAGGGGGTGAGAGCAGGGGTTATCTGAGCGGGTACCTCCCTTATCCAGACTAGAGTGAGGGTCCCTACTTGGACAGGGTGCTAACTAGAGACCCCATTTCTAACAAACAGCATTAACAATTGTAACTTACAGGCCCCAAGACCCACTTATGATTTAGTGATATTATAGGGGAACTGCAGAATAAAGGTGATACCATGTATAAGGAGCGGTAACGACCTCCCACAGTACACAGGACCCCATTCCCTCCACACACATTATGCTGGTGCAGATAGGTGATGCATATATCATGCCCACTGAATGTGAGTACACTGAAGACACAAGATGTGAATGATGGATGACCCCTAGGAAGGGCCAAATTTTGGTTTGTTCTATTATTAATTTGTAGTACAGTTAGGTTCATATTGGTTGCCGGTAATTCTAGCTTCTGAGAAGTACTAAGCCAGAAGACTAATGTATTAAACAATGTTGTATGACAATACAAGGTTTCCTATGATGGGAAATAGGATCTCAACCTTTATGCTCCCTATACTTATCATGGCACAAGTAGGCCAGAATGTAGACAATCACGATGTTTGTGCCTAAAAATACACTGTGCTGTACTATGTTTCTTTCTTGATAAAGCCAGTAAAAAAAAAAAAAAAAAAAAAAAATTGGAAAGATCAAACCCTTTGGACTCTCATTAAGTAGAAATACAGTGCAAAAATAAAGGCACTGGAATATGCAGACGTGACAGTGGCACAGTGAAAAGGCCTTCTAGCATCGTACTACCGGGCAAACATGTTGTATGGACTCCAGTCAATGCCAGCTATATTTAACTAGATTAACGCACTTTATGCAGGACACGTCACAGACCAACGGCCACTCTAAAATAGCTCCATTCCTAAACAAACCACACTGGCTATCATACTAGCCAGAGCAATGATACACTTAAAAAAATACACGGCTCATTGCTCAGCCCCACCTCCACTTACTCACATGGCACCCCAACCCAGATCCTCAATCTTGTAAAACAGGCCTCCTCCCTCAGGACACGCCATCAGAATAAACTAACTTAATTCCAAAATGACCCAGAGAAGTTAATTTTACCCAGCCACAACAACGGTAAATGTGAGAAAGCAAATGCAAAGACTCCTGCGGACTATTTGGTTGATACTGTGCATATTCCAAAACTGATAGCGTTTTTTCTGAAGCAAAGACCGACCAAATAATTGCAGTCAGTGATTGTGTCATTAAAAAGAA
The DNA here is from genome assembly GCF_031143425.1 of Pleurodeles waltl. NCBI lineage: Eukaryota > Metazoa > Chordata > Amphibia > Caudata > Salamandridae > Pleurodeles > Pleurodeles waltl. Next base: position 892,394,316 of record NC_090443.1, read on the forward strand.
GCTGAAATATGATCAAACATGCATAAGGAAAGCAGCCCACTTTAAACCATGACGTGCAAATATACATTTAATTCTGTGACAGAGGTACATTTTAGTATTTGAACTTTCATGAGCAGGGCATTTCAGATTTAGAAGTATGAATATGAGTAAAGACAACGGTTACAGCCAATCCCGATGAGCATATTTCATGTTGCTCCATTTGATGATCTGAAAGAATTAAGGGTCAGATGTATCAAAGGATTTTGCATTCGCAAACGGTGCGAATCGGTAAATTCCACAGTTTGCGAATGCAAAATCGCCTTACATGATGTATGAAAGGCATTGCAGTGCAATTTTAGGGAATCAAAGTTTTTAGTGATTCCCTAAAATTGAGAATTTGAATAGGGAATCGCATATTGCGATTCCATAAATAGGAAATCGCAAATAGGGAATTCCTAGTTGCAATTTCTAAAGCACATTTATCATGCATTTCCTAAATGCGAACTGGACATTTAGGAAGTGCAATTATCACAAATTCAAATTTGGTGGTAACCATGTGCAATTTTACAAATGCATTGAAAATGCATTTTTAAAAGTGGCATGTTGCGCACACATGCCCCTAGGGCATATGTGTGCTTTACATGTGCACAATTGCTTTGGGGGGGGGGCATCAAAGGGGGCCTCAGGCCCCCAGCACTCTTGGATTTGCATTACCAAATTTGAGAATTGCTAACAGGAAAACCTGACAATCAACATGAAGCACAGAAACCGTCTTGTCCTGAGCACCCAGAAAGGGGTCCAACTAGGCATCACTGAAAGAAAGCAGAGGCTCACTTGGAGATGAGGCCAGCTGCCAAATCACAACTAGGACATTAGTCGGATGCTCCTTCACAGGCAACTGCAATAGAAGGGCTTCCACTGCCTTGCGTAAAACTGAATTAAATGAGGCAACTTCCTCTGACAGGGGCTCCACAAGGCAGTCAAAATCCACCTCTGGAGAGGTGTCTAGGTCCCTAGCATTTTGGAGGGCAAGATAATCACCTGCATTAGTACTGATATGATGATGGACATCATGCATCAGAAGTAGTCTGAGTCAGAGCCAATTAGGTCACCAAGACAGCAATAGTACTCGTCCAAAGGTAGCGGCTTGTACCACGTTTCTTCCAACAATTGCTGTACCTTGTAACTGGATTAGATCAGAACGGGCTTCCTCTTCTGAAAGCTTGTCAAACTGTGTAATGGATTTGAAGTAGACGCAGATGAAGCAGCAGCTAAGTAGTCATCTAGGTGAGAAAGTAGCATGGGCAGTGCAGAAATGGCATGAGGAGATGCAGGGTTGACCAGTGCAAGGGTAGGAGCTGGTGGGAGTCTAGTTGGAGGCCCCATAAGTCTCATGGGATCTGCAGGCAAACCAGAGGAAGCCAGAGGGAAGTTTTGTTTGAAGAATGCCAGCAAAGTTTGGCAGAAGGTTGTGATTTGCACAGGGTCAGGGCAGAGGGAGGCAAAAAAGGCCAAAAGCACTTATTTGGGCTCCAATATCGCCCCTGGTTCCGAGGTCGAATCAGGAAGTGTGACTTTGAGGCAGAAGCCAGGAAGAGGAACAGCCAATCTGACGACCTACTACAGAATGGCATCAATGCCATGGGTCCATAGAGTCCCATCCACTCAGGTTACTTGACTTTCTTAAGTCCCTTTCCCTCGATGAGGCTCGGTTCGAAGACTTGCTGCCGAAAGTGGGCTGGAGAGGGAACTAATGTGGCACCTGAAAGAGAAACTGGACCATTTACCTTGGCACTCATCCCAGACCCCTTGTTCCCTGATGGCCTTAGCATGCGTAGGGCCACATTTGTGGCAGAAGTTGTACCCAGGGAGCACGATGAGGCGGCAACAGACATTGTGCAGGTCCAAAAATGAGATACCGCAGGCATGGCAACTTTTGAACCCTGTTAACTTTGGAGGCATCCTAACAAAACTCTGCATCTAATATTCTTTAGGAAAATGTCAGACATTGGGTTATTAATTTGGGTTTTCACTCAAACATGACAAAGCATTGGCAAATGGAATTAATTTAACTCCTTTTTCAAGAAATCTTGCATCCAAGTAGAATGCCTGCACCTTGAGTTGGTTTGGGCGATCAACAATGCCAGCAAGCAGGTCAGGAGGGCTAACAAAGCCCCAAAGAACAGTTGCATCAAAGAGGAAACAGCCTTCAGTCCAGATTCAGTGTTAATGGCAACTTTCCATTGACGTCTATGCAGTGGTCCTGATGCAAGGGATACAAGATGCTGAAGATGCTTTAGGATGCTTTGGGGTCAAAGGGAAACTCGTGGAGCCAATCCTCAGTCCATGGTCCTGTTGGGAAGACTTTGGCCACAGGGGTCACTGTCGCTCGAGGTCCTTGTTGGTCGACCCAATGGTTGAGCTGCCACTGTGCTACTGGTCTACGGTCACAACAAAACCAGTGGTTACCTTCTTCTGACTTTAAAACTCCCCCTGAGAGCCAAACCACACTCTGACGACTCTCCTGTGTCCAGCAAACTCAGGTGCAATTTTTGAGCATCGGGCCTGGGTCTCCTAGGCTGCACTGCAGTGGTGAGCGATGATCTAGAGATCAGGGCTACCAAAAAGCCAAGCCATGCTTCTCCAGCTTTTGTGGCCCTGGTGCTGGAACAGAAGTCAGCCAATTGACTCTTGGAGTCGCTGCTTCTGTCTGGGGCTCAGGGGATGACTAATCTATGATCAGGACACCATAGGCACAGTCCTCTCTTCGACAGCACATTGAGCGTCGGATGCAGTCCAACTTTGGCACAGCCCCTCTTTGCCAGGTCCAAGGTCAGCAGGGCAAGTCCTTCTTTGGTCCTCTTCTCCAGTTCTGTCACGATCTGAGGTCTGGGGACCAGGTGTACTACTCTTATGCCCAGCTAGTGACCTCAGGGGATGTGGCAGTAACAAGTCAATGGATCCCTCCTATCTGGCGACAACGTTCTGTGAAGTGTGGCATCCACCTATCCCACAGTGCTCTTTTCTGCCATCTCCCAAGGGGGCTGAACCCCACTCTCAGTGTGTAGAGCTTGGTAGCCCACCTTAGAGGTGTGGCTACTTGAGCCGCCACACCCACAGAAAAAGCAGTCTAACCAGTGTTTCCCCATGCTGTCTCAGACACCCTCCTGTCTACTTAGACAGCGGAGCCGCTTTTGTGTGTGATTGCAGTTTGTCCTTCAAAGGAGGCTTCACAATTGAAGCTTGCCTTTTGGGCTCAGACCATGTGTGGCTTTTCCTGCCACGAGGAGTCATCATTTCCTCCCTGGCAGGCCTTTTGTAAGGTTTCCTGGGAGTTGTTCTCCACAGGAGGCCAGATGGCTCTCTAGGGCAAACCTTTGTGTGCAACCATAAACTGATACTGGAAAACCTTGGGCAACAAAATGGTAACTTACTAAAGTTGCACTTTGCCCACCAGTCACAATAAACTCGATTTAACCATTAGATACCTTGAAGTATCAACTTTATTATTGCTCCCATTCAAAAGTTAGCAGGGCTGAGCTGTGGTCCTGTAAATCTGCACTCACCAATGGGGCTACTAGCCTTTCAACAGTAAAAACAACAATGTTGGTGTTAACTGTCAGAACCTTAAGAACATGAAACTACAAGTCCAATCTTTTAATATAATGCACCATGCCTTTAGGGCTCAGCAGGCCTGTCTTAGGGGCGACTTACAAATATTAAAAAAATAAGGCTGGGTCTTTGCCATTGCCTGGAATGGCAAAGTAATGTTAAAGTTTAAAACTGCTCTGCCAACCAGCAATGGCAGGCTGAGTTATGCTTGTGCCCTGTCGCACTTATGGTGGCACAACTAGCATTGCATTCCATGGGGGACATTTTAACTTACAGGCCCTAGGTATAATCATATATTAGGAACTTCTAGGTAAGTTAAGGTTTGCCATTTGGGACAACCAATTAAATATGAATCTTTTTAAGGGTCAGAGCACATGCAGTGATGCCTAATCAGCAGGGATCAGTGCATCCCAGAGTCATTATACTTGTGTCAAATAGAGGTGCAAAAAGTGGGGGTGAACCTGCAACAAGCCTGTTTCCTCACAAGAGGTCTTGAACAGTTTCTGTTATAAAAACACTTAGGATCACTACCAATCATCCTGAGCTACTAATATCATTAATGCTGTAATAGTGACCACATCAGACAAGGTTACGTTAGAGGCCACCCCATGTTAAATTGCCCGCAGTGATCACCTCAGTGCATCTGGGAGGATTGTTGACAGCAATAGTAACAAAAAAAGTCACTATTGGAATGCCTTTACGTGAGTAATACATAATAGCTATAACAAATGCCTCTGACACCAAGTCAATAATATTAGTATTAAAGCTCCTCAAAGTCACATGATATATCACTCAAATTTCAGCTGTAAACATATTTTGGAAACTGAAAGATCAGCTTATCAGTTTTGAAAATACACACATTTTTTGTCTCAAATACACACTTTTCAATTTTGGTATACGTAGATTGAGTCAAGCAAAAGCATTTAATTCCGCAGGCTGGTCTGGACACAGGATAGGTACACTTTGGAGAAGCCTGAATGCCCTAGATGGAAAGGAGCTCACAAGTGGGTCACCAGTAGTTTGTTACAGTTAGGACCTAATTCCCACAAACAAAGCATTTTTTGTTTTGCCAATAACTTTAGCGGCGTTTGACGAATCTTCACAAAATGTTGAACAGTAGTTTGTCACTCACTGCAGCTACTGTCTTTAAAGTTTTTTGGGGGGGGGGGGGTGTTTTGGTCAACAGGGGGAGGAAAACAGGGAGTCCAAAATGCATTTTCCCCACGCAATTAATTTCCCATGGGGATCTTGAACAGGACTACAGCCGGAACTGCTGAAGGGAATTAGACCAAATTTTGCAGAAAGGAAGATTTTGGTCCAGAAAGATCTCTCTTTGTGATTGGTATTAATGCGTTCAGTAGTTTTTGAGTTATTAAAGAAAAAAGAAATGGAACTATTTAGGGAGTGTCTGCCAACACCGCAATCAGCAAGTTTTGACAGCCACTTTGGGACTCTGATTCAGCCGAGTCCTAAAAAAACAGTTAAAAAAAAAGAAAAAGAAAGAGAGAAGGAGGCAGGAAAGGAATACCACCACCTCGGTGGTCAAAAAGCATTATATTTTTTAAGTTTTGCCATGATAATCATAGAAGAACCGCAAATGTGTAAAAAATGTTAAAAGAAAAAAAGTGCGGTCTCCTGCGCTTGTTTGAACCTCGGCCCCGGGTGGGCCAGGTCCCGAGGGCATTTTGAAATATCTATATTGGAGAGGGTAGCACATGTTGCACCCCCCACCCCACATGGCCAATTTTGACACAAGAGACTGCCACCTCTCCAGGGCAGGCCAATGTTCATGAAAGGGGAGGGGGGCATTGCAGATCCCCAGCCCCCCGGCTGTTTTTGGCCCCAGGGACCACCACCTCCCCGGGGTTAGCCCATGAAAATTTAAAGGGGGAGGGCACGCGGCCCCCTCACCTGGAGCCAATAACGGCCCTGGGGACCACCAACCCCCACCCCCCACTTCCCCAGGGTCGGCACCATATGTCCCAAGGTGCCCAAGAGTGAGCAAACAATAAGTTCACTTCCAACGGACAGGAGCAGGAAAACTGATCCCACCACTCTGGGAGTGAACTGTTAGTCTGTTTGCCTGCCCGCTGGCAAGTGGGCAGGAAAACAGATGAAACAATTGCTCCTGCACACAGGTAGCAGCATTTTTTTTGCTGTTCCCTGCATGTGGGAGCAATGCCAGCTCCTACTGGAAGCAGGCATTCAGGCTCCCCCACTGCCTCCAACAGTGCACAGTGGGTGCCCTGGCTGGGCCATGGCACACAGCATGAAGTGGCGGGCCTGGGGGATGTGGGCCCTGGGGCCAAAATAGGCCTGAAAGGGGGGTTGTTTCGCACCACCTCCCTCCCATTGCACTAATTGTCTGGACTCCCAGAGGACGGGGTCCCCGGGGCCAAAATCAGCTTGGGGAGAATGGCTTTGTTAACCCTCTCCCCTTTTATTAATTGGGTGGGGTCTGGGGGGATAGGGTCCCCGAGGCCGTAGCTGGCCCGGGGAGGGGGGCTGCATCCCCCTCTCGAGTTGCCTGCATATGGAACCTGCAGCCGACTCACGTCCGCAAAGCAGCAAATGCCTGTGTGGAACGGGTTGAGGTGCCTGCGGGGGGGTTGGCTGCAGGCCTGGCCGTGAACAGCGCAGGGGTGGGTGCCTATCGGGTGTCAGCTGCAGGGCCTGGCTATAGACCAGGCCCTGCGGCTATTCTCCAACGCACACGGCTGAAAGCTGTGTGTGGTCCAGGATTGGGTGCCTACAGGGGTTGGCCGCAGGCCCTGAGGCCAACCCCCATCACGAAGGGCCCAAGGCTGTGCGTGGCGGAGGGTTGGATTATTGTAAGGTAATTAAATACTATTTACCATTAATCAACCCTGGAAATTCACTGAATAATACGGTTACCGGGACCTTATAGTTAGGAAACTGAAATAAAAAAATCCTTAGAAATTCACACAAAAAAAACACAAAAAAAAACAAAGGTTAGAGGGACGTTATATTTATGTTCAGATTTTACACACACAAAACCACTGAAATTCTATAGTTAACACTTGTCTCAAGAAACTAAAACTCTTGCCCTAAGGTAACAACTCGCGCCCTAGCTAAGCAGAGCTACTTACCCCATCATATTACATCAGTAATGACATGTTCTATGACGTCATTTACAATATAACAGCAAATTGTGCAATAAAATTATTGATGAGAAAACAGTGCTTAACAGGGGGGTGGTACGGGGGTGAGTCTGATAATACTTTCCCCCTACCGGAGCAGGGAACGGAGAAAAGGGAACCAAGGGCTCATTGTTTGGCTGGTGTTCTTGAAGAGGATGCAGGTTGACCAGGAGCTCCTCTCCCTCAAGCTGGTCTGCAGGGGTGATAATGCGATCAGGCCTGGTGCTGATCGTATACAAACCAGTGAGGGGTTTGAACCCTCTGCTGATAAGAGCACTTATCGTTAGGCCTGCATCGCCTTCGGAATTCTTTCCATTTCTCAAAGCCCACAGCCTTGAGCATATCCAGCTCAGTTTTCATCTTGGCCGTTTCGTCATCCTCATGTGAGCCAAACAGTGAGTTGCCAGTGAACGGGAGGTTGAGAATCCTGTGTTGTGCCTCAGGTTTCAGATCTATGAGGCGAAGTCAGGATGACCTTCTGGCACAGATGCTGTGGGAGTATCCATGTGCCACCAGGTCTGATGCATATGCAGCTGCACTAAAGACTTGGTTGGAGACTAAGTCATCCTCATGGAGAATTTCTTGGAAGCCTTGCCTGCCCTCCTTTGGTAGCTTTCCTTTGAACCTCGAAAGCGAGTCCCAGAGTGACCTATTGTACCTCCCTAGTAAGGCAGATGTGCTGCCCACCTTGATGAAGAGATGGATGTGGCACACATCTTTTCTCCTACACCGTTCATTTGCTTGCTGTCATTATCCAGAGGCAGTGATGACAACGCAGCAGCAGAGTGATTCTTCAAGCCGTGGCTACGATGACTGAGTCTGGTGGTGGATAGGTCCTAGAAATAACAGGGCCTAGACTAGTGCCTTATAGTTTTCAGAATCCATGTTTGCGCATTTCGTAGAGAAGCTAGAGACAAGAAAAGCTGCAGAACCGGTTCTAGCAAGTCAAGGACCAGTGGTAGAAGTGGTCTTGCTGCTGCTCTGTGATGCAGAGTATTGAATATGACTGAGGACAATATGACAGGCACTGGTATTTCAATGTTCAGTTTTGCTGTGCCTCTAACACATCATTGAATGTAATTAAGTCATCCACAGGAGGCACCCTTGCAGGTCGTGGTCTGAAAGTGTTGGTGAGTAATCCGTCAAGGAGGAACGTGAAGTGGTAGACCAGGAGGGTGTTCTGCGCCTACTATGGCACAATCTGGATTGATGGGATCATTGCAATCTGGAGGAAGACCTGGTTCTTGGTGACTTTGAGGCTGATCAACGCCTGTGCAGTGTACTGGACCTTCAGTTGCTTGATTTACACCTCTGTGGGATGTTGGACCAGCAAGGCGACTGTGGGGAAACTGTATGTCTCCTTGGAAGTGTGGAAATGTGGATGGCTTCTCTGGAGAGAATGCAAGGAGGAGTAGATTTCGGTGATGGAGTACGTGGAGTGACCCTGGATGGAGAGGAGGTCTGTGAACACACACACACACAAAAACCTTGACAAGGTATCTTTTGGTGGTGCAGAGTGCTTCGAAGTCGATGGCCGGTGATGCTTAGGCGTCAACAGAACTGTCGGCGAATGTCTCAATGGCGACCTTGATGTCGTCACCGGGTGCTTCGACATCAATGACTGGTGTCTCCTCAACGTCGACGGAGCTTCCGAGGCATGTCTCGGTAGCGACCTTGTCGATAATCGCCACTTCAACGACAATGATGTCTTCTACGTCAAGTAATGATGGATCGCCGAGGACGTGCTCAACATCTATCTTGACACCAACGGCAAACACAGAGGAATTTCCAATTTCGACCCCCTACCTGCCAACGTCAAGGAGGTGTGGCAATTCTCATGTGCCTCATGAGATCTTCTTGTGTGTTGACCTCTTATGAGAGGAGGGCTCTCTGTAGGAGGATTGAGACTCCCCAAGACCACTTTAAGACTCTATCTTTCCTCTCTCTTGCAGGCTTATCAGCCTAATCTTCTCTCTGTCCTTCAGAGTTCTTTTGGAAAGCTTTTGACAGTAATGACATGTCTCTGGAAGGTGAGATTCAGGGAGACAAAGAATACAGATTAAATGTGGATCAGTCTGTGCCTTCTTTATCCCACAAGAAGGGCACTTCAGGCATGATTTGAAAAACAAAATATATTTTTCAGTCCAAAAAACAGTTTTGTGTGCTCTAGGTACTTAAAAACTATTGAATGATAGCAAAAAGTAATACTTTTGAAGAGAATTTCTTGACAAAATGTTAAAGAAACTGCCAAGCTCAGTGCTCCCGGATCCTAACTGTATGAGACAGAAGAAATAACTGACCTTTAACTTGTGGGGCATGATGGGATACAGAAAGTTCTGTGAGGTCTTAAAAGCATAGAGAGAGCTGTTCTGCTTAGCTTCAAACTAAGAGGGAACGAGCCTAAAGAATGCAGTACTCTTAGTCTGAGTAATTAATTTATTAAGACATTTCATAGGATTCAAACAAAAGTATACAAAAATATTAACATGAGCATTTAACTTGAATGCAGCAAAAAAAAAAAACATGCAGCTACTAAAAATGAGTTGAATAATAATCAGAAAAAATGCAATATATCAACAATGAATATATATGCAGTGAATATATATATTTATGCACTCACACAGTAAAGCTAGATGATTAAGAAATAAAAAGAAATCACCACGGGGATCGAATCCAACATCATCCTCGTCTTTGCCAACGTTAAGCTGTGGAACCCTGAGACACAAGAAATTTTCTCCAACAGGACTCTGATTTTTCCAAGTAACGCTACCACCCTCAGAAATGAGTTCCTTGTGCCTCAGCGCCAAGTTTCCCCACCTTATATTCCTTGAACAAACTTAAGAGGAAGGTTCTGGAAACCTCCTTCCTACCTTTTGAGTAAGTTGTGAAATTCAAGCACTAGCTGTACTTGGTCAATGTTGAAAACACACACAAAAGAACTGGCCAGATCCCAAGCTGTATTTCCAAGACAGAGCTGTAACCTTCTCTGCTACAACCATTCTCATTTTGTACACTCTTATCAGCGTTGCATCCCCCTGTTAACGTCCCCTTCCCTGGTTAGAAAAGCAAAAACATGTTAACAAGCCATGTGTGGAAAAATACCTGCGCCACGGATGTGATGGCATTTGAACCTGAGCTAACCACAAAATTGAGTCATTGGTCAAGATGGAATCGGTGGCTAAATATAGATAGCATTACACCCCACCCTTTAACAAGTGACTCTCATAACATACTGGTCTAAAAGTAACCTTTTCTGGTTTAAACATTGTAAGCAGATTAGGTAGGCATTGTACAAAGCAACATAGCATTATTATAATACAAATCGCTGCCATAGACAGTTTTCTGCTTTTCTCTGTGCAAATTAATTATAAAATCCTATGTAAAATTCTCTGATTGCTGTGACCATTGTGTCGCCTAATGCAGAAAAGTTTTCCAAGTACAGACCATTGATGACTACCAATTAACAGTTTCATAATAGCGGTCAATCGCTTTGATAACCTCTATCTTCAGAATATGTGACTGTTTCTGACTAAGATATAGGTTACAATTTAATTTCATCTTTGTACGACTCTGGTAGTTGAACATAACAAACCTTTCAAGCTTATGAACTGCAAAGTAGGCAACAGAGCTGAACACAAACAGCAAAGACGGCATTCATTTCTGAAACTAATATAGGCTGGAGGATGCTGCAGGCTTAGATATACAAGACCAATTTAAGTTTAAGAATACACCTACTAATTTTAAAGATACTCCTAAATGCACCAATGCAAATTGGTGATGAAATACCTCTCTCAACCTGTGAGACTCAAGGAGAATGGAGACACTCTGGGTCAGTGTTGGAGAACAACAAATATTTTGAGTGTGACATTTGTAAGTCGAATAACCTGAACTATAGAAAGGTCTTGTTATGAATGATGCCGGCAATGCACTCAATAATTAACTGGGGAGGTGCTGCAGAAAGTCAAGTTTACCCTTACAGGCACAAATACCACTCCCATTACAAATTCATAACAAAAAAATGCTGTTTAGTATAGTACTCCACATAGTTTACGGAAAACTATAATTGTGGTAGCACGGTTACAAAAAAACACATCCTCTTCATAGAGTTCTAGTGACTTATTATTACACAAGGACAAAATTCAAACACTAGCAACGTTTTTATGATATTTGGAGGCCTGCCAGGGCCTGTAGACGCCTTCTTTCTTCAACCAGGCTGCAGCTACTAACAGTGCAAGGCTGAAACGGGGATCTGTTTTTCCTCTGCATGGATGGCCTCCTATAACTCCCATATTGAATTTCACTTAAACATTAATATCTAACCGCCTCACCTACGTGGAGTGCTGCTCGCCCTGTGCCCATCTATCCCTCCCCTAAGCCTACATCTTGTGAGTTTTAACACTCCATCCCCTTCTTCCTATTGTCGCTCTCCTCATCTTTAGTTTACTAATTCGGGTAGTCTCTATCACTAGGGTAGCTGAGTTTAATGGGATGTAGATCTGCTGAGATTTAAACTCTGCTCCTGTGTATACGGAGTGTGCTGGCAGAATGTGCTCCCCTGAGCTTGTGTGTGTGTGTACCGTGGGGAGGGATATGTGTATATGTCTGTCACAGCAGCATGTGCACATGGGTGGATGTCCTTAGGATGTATGTCTTTGAAGGGTGTATGTGGTATGGATGTCTGCATGGTCGATATGTTATTTCAGTAGGTTGTCTGTGGAGTGCTTCTCTGTAGGTGTGTGTGTGTGTGAGAAAATGTGAGAGTCAGGTATGCAGGATGGATGAGTGTGCATCCCATAGTGGGAATGTTTGACTATGCAGTATGTGTGTGCCTGCAATAGGGTTTTCTCTGTAGGGTCTGAGGGCCTGTCTTCGTGTTGCTGTAGAGAATGAACATATAAAAGAGAGAAAGAGCGAGAGAGAGAGTGTGTGTGGGGTTCTCCAGAGTATTTCATGGCCTCTGCACTCTATATAAAGACCTTTACGATCTGAAGTTTAAAAAGAGATGCTCCCTCAGCACTTTGTTATGTTCCTCGCTTCCCTGTGGATGTTCAATGTATGCTAAAGAAAACAGTTGTAAAAGACAAAAGATGGGAAACGAAGATAATCAGTATGTTGGTTAAACTGTGACTGAGATGCTAAATGCAATGTGCCTAGACTTCTTGCTCTAATCTGCAGTTCACTGAATGCCAACCCTTGTTAAACAGTGCAGTTGGTTGAAAACTGACCGCAGAGAAGAATGTTTTGGATGCATGTGACAGGTTTTAATCACACAACTCTCAAAATGTACCAATATTAAAAGCAAAAGAAACCATACTCTGGACATGTATTTCTTGTAAACAAAGACATTTTTTACTTTAGCACTCTTGCAAAGTATTTGTTTTGTAGCAATTTAAATAAAATAATAAAGAAATGTGCTTGTTCCAGCCAGATTACTGATGAAGGTAATTATGTGGGGCAAGTGGATTTCTCTACAGGACAAGTACATTTCAGTAGCATTTGGCCCTTGGACAAGTACATTTTGTTACAAATTCCACACCCCCTGAAAGCTGCTCTCTATATAGTTACATGTCCACATAAAGAGGCATGTTTTATGAACCCAGTGGATGGTTTAATTTAATTTTTAACTCTATATACTATGCTTTTCATTCTGTTAAGCTAGGACAAGAATGGCATTTATATAGTCAATGTTAAAAAGAGTAAAACCTTTATTACTGACTGAAATATTTAGAATGAATGAGTTTCTGAATATTTTGGAGGATTCTGTGTTATAATATATTAAATTGTTCCTTAAAAGTGTAACTTTTAGCACAAGGATGTTTTTCGTTTTTTAAAGAGAACTATGCACTTGATATAGGACTTTAACACTCAAAAAATTGGTCGCAAGTTATCTAATTCCTTTTGTGAATTGAAAGGGATTTTGCAATGGAAACCAACCTATACACTAATAGGTTGGTTAACAAAACTTCCCAATTGGAGTGGTCCTAACATAGCATGCATGAGGCAGGTTGCAAATTGCGACCCAATATGATTAGCTAGACTCACAAGCATGATAGCCTGCTGGGGGTCAGAAGACCATAATGTCTATGACTGCTTTTAAATAAAGCAATTTTCTTGGTAAACAAAGCCCGTTTCCAAAAGGGATGCATAAACCATTTTTATGAGTAGGTAGTGGGTCCCAAAAACTCCTCCAACATCTGAATATATTTTGCAAAGAGGATTTCAGCAGAACGGCAAAATTATTATTATTATTATTTTTTTAAACTTTTTTATTTATGCATAAGATAAACACATACAACTGTGTACTACATTATCACATAGTGCTTTCAGTGGGAAGGGGGAGGAGATCAGACCAATTGCACCTTTTATGATCATAACAGTTTGAAGAGTTCAAATCCAGGTCCACTTAACTGCTGACGGAGCACGCATAGGGAAATAAGGCATCTGTGTTCTTAGATTAGGGAACCCAACCAACATGACTTCCACAGCGGCCCGACAGAGCAGTTCCCACCCCTTCAGAGACAATGCAGTACATTATAACATATTAACCAACAACAGTACACTGTAAGTATAGTAAGCAGTGACAGGCCAGCAGACAGTGCTGCAAATAATCGACATTTATCTGGCGCAACAGGTATGGTTGGGGGGAGACCCAGCAAGGGAGCACAGCAGCATCCCAGAGTGACACAGTAGCCAGGCCGAGGAAGCGAGGGTGGAGCCACCCACAGGGACCCCCCTCAAGTAGCAAGGCCGGAAGTATGCCCTCCTGGGCACACCAAGACACATATTCGTGTCGCAGGAATCTCTGGGTCTGCACCCCAAGGCTCAACCACGACCCGAGCTCAATGGCAGACGCATCAGTCAAAGGACTCTCACCCTCGCTCTCCTGCACACCAGTCAGTTCTTCAATCATGGCACACCAGAGTTCCCAATATCGGTCAGCATACTCATCTAATCGAAACTTCCGCAACCGGCATTCTTCTGCAGTAGCCCATTCAACTAAATCACTTAACCAAGTAACATGTAGCGGGGGTTGCGGGCTGGCCCAACGAATCGCAATGTGCCTTTTCGCCAATAAAAGCCCCAGCTGTGCAAATCTATATGCCATTTTCCGACCCTTTTTGGGAACCGGGATCAGGCCCAGCAGGCAGTGCTTCGTTGTCCCCTGCACTCTCACAGCCGTAGCCTCCCTTAGCGTCTTCACCACTTGATGCCAATAAGGCTGGACAGTCTCACAGACCCATGCCATGTGATCAAATATAGCCGACTGCTCTCTACAACGGCTACAACTATCAGGTCCTGATGGAAATATCCTATTTAACCGTTGAGGTGTCAGGTATGCTCTATGTAAGTAATAAAAGTGCATCAACTTTAACCTAGCGTTGCTGGTCGCATCCCGCACCAACGTATGGGTCCTATTCCATTCCCCATCCGTGAGCACCACTCCGAGACTAGTGTCCCATTGGCCTCTAATCCCCTGAAGGTCAGTCAGTCTGTCACTCTTGCGAGCTTTGTAAGTTTGGGATAGCAGGCCCCGGTCACCTCTGGGATCAAGCAATGACACCAGGAGGCAAGATTTAACGGGCTCCTCCGGAAAGGACGTCCAAATGTCTCTGACCGTCTGTGAGATGTTCACATATTGTAAGAACTGTCTTGGACCTATACCAAACATGGAGTCTCCCTCCTCCCTCGTAATGAACATGCCATTATGATTTAAGTCACCAGCATTGTTACAACCCCCTGCACGCCACTGTGAAAAATCCATTACTTCAGCAGCTTCAGCAAAAGGCTGGATCCACCACAGGGGAAGCAGACGAGCATGTGGGGCCTTACGTAGGACCCTCACCACCACACTCTCCCAAGCCCTCGACACCTGCTACACCAGGTAGGGGGTGCCCTTCGGAACTCTAGAGCCATCCATTAGTATATGCGGGAGGCGCTCCACACAGACTGAGCCGGCTAACAAATCCTTTCTCCAGTTTGGCGCATCCTCACACCATCGGGCTGCGTACTGCAGTAACCCAGCCAAGTAATATAAATATAAGTCTGGCAGTCCCAAGCTGCCATCAGCCAGGTCCAATTTCAGGATTCCTATGCGAACTCTGCATCGTTTGCCTGCCCAGACTAAGGATAAGAGCAGTTTATCTAGTTGCCGAAATATCGAAAGAGGAAGCTCACAGAGTGAATTCTGTATAACTTATAGGCATAGAGGAAACAAGATCATTTTACTGAGCGCGACTCTACCCATAAACGATAGCGGAAGAGAGGTCCAAAACTGAACAGAGACACGGAGGCCCTCCAGTACTCTTCCCAGATTTAAATTGAATTGCAATTGCGGCGAATGTGCAACTCGGATGCCTAAATATGAAAAGGATTCAGTCGCCCAGGTTAAGCCCAATTGGGGCAACTCCAAGGCTTCCACCACAGACCTGCCATCGGGAACAACACCGTTTTGTGTCTGTTGGCGCGTAAACCCGACAACCGCCCAAAATCATCCATCATTTCCAACAAGAGGGGGAACGCCTGTTCAGGCTCCTATACGTACACTAGAGCATCATCTGCATAAAATGAAATTATGTGCTTTCTCGCTCCCACATGGATACCACAACCATCCAAGCCAGTTCGTAGTTGAATAGCTAGGGGCTCCATGGCCAACACGAACAGCAGCGCCGACAGGGGGGCAACCTTGCTGTGTGCCGCGTTCGATCATAAAGGAGTCTGACACAATAGCCCCTGTACGCACTCTCGCCCGGGGTGCCGAGTACAAAAGACACACCCAGGATAAGAAGGCAGGACCAATGCCCATCCTGCACAACACCTCCCATAGGTAGTCCCATGACAGGGTGTCGAACGCTTTTTCCATATCTAGCGCCATTAGTGCTGTGGGAAACGCAGAGCCTCAAGTCTCGTTAAGTATATGCGATAAGCGCTGTATGTTCATATGAGTTCCCCTCCCCGGCACAAAACCGCATTGATCTCGCTGCACTAAATGCGTCACCACTCTACTCAACCGAGAGGCCAATACTTTAGCAAGTAATTTAACATCAACATTCAGCATGGATAATGGCCTATATTTGCTGGGGTTGTCAACCTCCTTTCCTGGCTTTGGTAGCATAACTATCAGAGCCTCTCACATATGCACCGGTAGCAGGCCCTACCCTTGCGCCTCATGGAGTATTCCCAACAATCGAGGAAGAAGCACAGCCGAATATGTACAATAAAATTCGACTGCAGCCCGTCCGGACCAGGTGCTTTCCCAGTCGCCATACCACTCAACGCCTCTCCCAGGTCGTCCAGTGAAACCTCTCCTTCCAATTACTCTGTCTGGTCTGCCGTAAGGCGAGGTAACCAGAGACCATTCAGGTACGTCTGAATCTGGGCCTCACCCGCTCTACGTGGTGCGGCATAAATAACTCGCAAGTGCTCACGCAGGTGTGCGTTTACCCTCAGCTGCCCTAAAATCCTTTCCCCAGAGGAGCCGTGGAGCAACTGAATAATGGGGACTGGTCTCTCTCGCCGGAGGAGCCAAGCCAGCATACGCCCAGAAGGGTCTCCCTCCTGGAATAGCCGCTGTCTGTAATTCCGGCAGACATAATTCTCTAGCCTATCCCAGAGGTACACAATTCTAACTCTCACCTCAAGGCAATCCGTCTCCGAAGCGTCGCCATTATCAACTTGACGCTGCAGAGTAGCCAACACCTCCTCCTGACTTGTAAGCTCCCGCTCCAGGCGCTGCCTAATTCCATATGTTTTACTAAGGCTTTCCCCTCTAATAACAACTTTCAGTACCTCCCACTCTAAGCCTCGGGTTCCTGCCGTACCCCAGTTTGTATTAAAGTATCCAACTAGCACATCTTGGAGATCTTTTTTATATTCCGGATCACTTAGAAAGTCTGGGCGCAACCGCCACAGCAGGATCGCTGGCCTGGGCATGTGCGTCTCACACTCTAGAAGGAGGGGGGCATGGTCTGACAAAAACCAGGCCTGATAAACAACTCGGCAAATGTCTAGGGAGCCATCATTGGCTAGAAGGAATCTGTCCAGACGGCTGTAAGCCCCATGGGTGGGCGTGTAACACGAAAACACTCTAGACGAGGGGTGCATTTCTCTCCACACATCCACAAAGTGGAGATTCCGCATAACATTTCTCAGTCATATGCGCTTTCGTATTCAACTTCGGGGGGTCTCTATCTAGCTCTCCATCGAGGACGCAATCAAAGTCACCCGCCCACAGAATGGGTATCCCTGTAAATTATATTAATTCCAGTTGTATCTGATGATAGAATCCCGCATCATCCGTGTTAGGGGTGTAGATATTCAACAGACGGATCTCACGACCATCAAGTAAGCCATGAAGAAATATGTAATGTCCCTGAACGTCTGCTTTTAGACTTTGTAGTACAAAGGGTGTCCCACGGACCACCCAGACTGAAACCCCTCTAGCGTAGGAGGAATAGGTTGCGGAATAGAGCTGGCCCCTCCACTTTTTCTGCAGTTTTTGCGCTTCATTCTCAACCAAATGAGTATCCTGCAGGAGAGCAATATTTACGCCAAGCCGGCGAAGGTACGTATGCACTCTATAGCGCTTCACATAGGAGTTTAACCCCCTAACGTTCCATGTAACTATGCGTGTTAAGGTACCCACCATAGTCTAATCTGTTCCACCACTCCGGGTCGTCCCCCCACCCCAACCGTCCACAGCCCCCATCATATAATCCCCCGGTCCGCGCTCGCACAACCAGGCAAGTCGATGTCCCTAAACAGAAGGACACACACAGTGCTTACAGTGTCAGATACAGAACTCCAACTCAAACAAGAACCCACAGATAAGTTCCCCATCCCACCCCAGGTAAACACCTCCCACAGCTAGTGTCTGCCCAATCGAGTGTGTACCCCGCTATCACTTCTATAGGCCAGAACTGGGAGGTGATTGCTGCTCCAGCTCGATAGCTAGATTCAGGTCCAGACAGCACTCCGACACTCCGCCCATGCCAATCGTCCGGCCCGCACACACACTGTACCCACTAGTAGAACTAACAACAACAATAGGGGCGGGGGTTAGCTCAGCTCCACCACTCCGCAGCAACTCCCTGCACAATCATTGACTCCTGCTACCACCCATCCATAGTCAGCATCAGAAAGAGAGGGGAGGGGCAGAGAGAGAAGGAGGGCACAACAGGGGGAAGCCCTCAAAGAATCCCCCAAAACCAAAGTACGTGCTCCAGCCTCGACCGGAGGGCCAATGAGGCCGTCAGGTGCCCTCAGGGCTCAAATCCGGAGACAGTCTGCCCGCAACACAGGGGGACCCGGAGCGGGAGGATGCCTCAGACGTGACAGTTTGAGCCAACAGTTTGGCCTCCTCCCGCTCCTGTCTCTGACTTTCAAGACTCAGGGTGCCATCCGAACGAACAATCACTCAACTTTCTTGGCCGCACGACATCTGCGGGTGCTCCTACGGGCTGCAGTATGCACCTCTGCTGTCCCTTTGAGCCTTCTGCCACTCTCTCAACCAAGAAGTCTGGAGTTCCCGCCACACCGTTTCGCTCCAACCAGTCCCAAGCTGCTTCGGGAGATGGAAAAAAAAGTGCGAGCGACCTGCATGGAGAACTTTCAACTTAGCTGGGAACAAAAGCATATAGGCATAGCCCAGTTATTTAAGCTTACGTTTAACACCTGCAAAGGATTGCCTCTGGAGCTGCACCATCCTGGTATAGTCAGGGGAAAAAACGGATGGTGTGATTTTCAAAAGGTAGATCTCCATGTTTGCACACCTCCCGCAAAATTACATCTCGGTCTCTGTAGTTAAGGACCTTGGCTATAATTGTTTGTGGGGGGGGGGGGGGGGCTCCCGGCGGCGCTGTTAAGGCCCTGTGCACACGTTCCACCACAAATACAGCCAATAAGGGAGCCTCAGGCAATGTTTTTCAGATCCAGTCTTCCAAGAAAGCCTCAACATTCGCCCCCTCCACACCTTCGGGAAAGCCCACTATGCAGAGGTTACACAGTCTCGCCCTACCTTCCGCATCCTCGACCCTCGCCTCCAGCCTGTGTGTTTTAGTTTCAAGGATGGCCACCGAGGCCTTCAGCGTATCCATCTCAGACTGCAGGCACGTCACTTGTTCCTCAGTGGCCACCGAGCGTTCCGCCACTACTCTTAAGTCCACACGAAGCAGATTGACATCCATGGCTATGGGTGCGATCTGAGTATGCATTGCCTGCCGCGAGGACTCAACAGCAGCCAGGATTTGCGCACCGGTGGGCTCCGCACCTTTCTCTGAAGGGCCTGGTGAATCCCTTTGTAGACTCACACCTGAACTTTGCACCGTGTCTTGGTCCATCCGCGTTTGCTGCGTACTCTTTTGCATTCTATCTTTGCCCATGGTATCCACCTGCTGGAGTGCAGTCACGAAGGAACACACCAAATGCCAGGCTCAGGCCCTCCAGGCGCGAGGCAGGCAGTCAAACTCCGTATTCCTGCCGCCCAATACCTCTCAGTCTCTTAACCCCACTCCCGTGGAGGTGCCAGCATATGTAGAAGCAGCGCAAGTGTCGTACCTGAGCTGACAGATCCGATGCACAGCTTAATAGTTCCACACTCCAGAACCAGGCAACCCAGGAACTCTGGCAGCTCTCCAACGCAAAGGATTCACTCCGCAAGAACCAGTCCAGCGACGCCTCCAGCTGCCACAGTATGCCCAATGCAGCTATGTGAGCCCTAAGCGTCCAGGGCCTGTGCACACTCCGCATGGGGCAAGCACCGATCTCAACTGCTGCCTTAATCACCACAGCAGGCCTCCAATCCAACTGGGAGGCCCAACTCCAACACTGTACCCACTCTCCGGGGGGAAGGGGGAAGGGCAGAGTCAAAGTTCACTCAACTCCTCACCCCAAGTGGCTCCCCTTCAGGAAACTTCTGCCTTAAATTCGCGCCGCTCCAGTGTCTCTTGTGGCCGATTTTCGTCACGTTTAGATTGCTCCCGCGATCGCGGCCCCCATCTTAGGGCCAGGCGCTCCGCTTGTGCGCCCCCCTGCTGCTCGGTTTCGGTGCCGGCGTCTCGAATATTCTCTCCCGCCGCTCTCCCGGTGCACTCCTCTGCTCCTGCGGACTCCAGGACTTGCCTGCCGGGTCCGTGGGGTCCGGGGGCCACAGGATCAGGGAGGATTACGAGCCGGGATCGGGAGCACTCATTTAGTGCTTCCGATTGGCCATCTTGCCGGCCACGCCCCCGCAAAATTCATTTAAATTAATATACGTCTATTTGGCCTAGGTCTAGCTGGCCTAGTTAGTCTACAATAATAACAATAATATTCATAAATGTTCTCAATATCTTAATGGCTATCGTTGTGGATTCTCTGGAGTGTACTGGGTCAGTAGAATTCCCTAAATCTCGGTGCAATAACTCTTACGTCCTATGGAAAAACTACAAAACATGTTATCAAAGCAGTTTGTACACAACTTACTGCATTATTTACCCTTCAACGGGAAATTCATTTACAAACAATGAGCTCCTTCTTAGTTCAGCCTATCCATTTGTCTACCACCTTCTCAACCCAAAACTTAATTTTCTTTGTTTGTGGTGTCAATTTCTATATATTGAGATGACATCTTTAGAGCAAGCATAAATTAATTGATGCCTTAGGCAGCAACAAACATGTTACATGTCTTTGAGGTCTCCAGACTACCTTTATGCGTTGAGTATGGATGTCTAAACTTCAGATGTTCAGTTTACTAAAGTTTAAAATTTCTACAAAGCTTGAGAAATCAGAGATAAAATCAAGTGAGTATCTTGGATTTCCGATATATCACATGGGTGACAAGTCAAGTAAATCAGAATCTAAATAAGAAACGTTCAGAATAACATTAACCATAATTACATTCTGGTACCCTCATGGGAGAAACGTGCATTAGCAGATGTAGGAGGTTGGCTCTGTATATACTATCTCAAAGTGAGAGATAGTGTGCACAGAGTCCAAGGGTTCCCCTTAGAGGTTGATAGTGACAAAATTAGATAATACTACGCTCTATTTTGTGGTAGTGTAGTCAAGCAGTAGGCTTATCAGAGGGTAGTGTTGAGCATTTGTTGTACACACACAGGCAATAAATGAGAACACACATTCAAAGACGTAACTCTAGGCCAATAGGTTTTTATATAGAAAAATGTTATTTTCTTAATTTATTTTAGAACCACAAGATTCAGAATTTAGGTAAGTACATAAATTGTAAGGTACTTCACACAGGTAAGTACTGAACTTTGAATTAAAACAGTAGTATACACAGTTTTGGCAAAAATGGCAATAAGCAATTTTAAAAGTGGACACTGCAAAAATCAACAGTTCCTGGGGGAGGTAAGTAATAGTTAGTTTCTCAGGTAAGTAAAGCACTTACAAGTTCAGTCTCCAAGGAATAGGCAGATCACTGCTGGGATTTCAAGGAAACCCCAAAGCCACCGCACCAGCAACACAAGGCCGGTAAGGTGCAGAGGTCAAAGGAGGGCCCAAATAACATAGGCCCCCTATGGAGAACAGGGGTGCTCCGGTTCCAGTCTGCTAGCAGGTAAGTCCCTGCGTCCTCGGGGAGCAGTCAAGGGGGGGTTTGTAGAGCACTGGGACACACACACAGGCACACAGGCACACAAAATACACCCTCAGCGGCACAGGAGCGGCCAGTTCAGTGGGCAAAGTAGGTGTCAGGTTTGTCGTTGAAAACAATGGAGGGACCCGGGGGTCACTCTGGAAATGCAGGCAGGGCACAGGGGGGCTTCTTGGGCCAGCCACTGACTGGGCTAGGATGAGGGCCACCTGCTGCTCACTCCTGCACTGATGGTTGGTTCCTTTCGGTCCTGGGGGCTGCGGGTGCAGTGCTTTGTCCAAGCATCGGGTTCCTTTGTTACTGGGCAGTCGCGGTCAGGGGGAGCTTCTGGATCCTCTCTGCAGGCGTCCCTGTGGGGGTGCAGTGAGGTCGACTCAGAGTGTCCACGTCGTTAAAGTCGCCTGGGAGTCCTCTCTGCGGTGTTGGTTTCTCTGGACACAGGCCGGGGGCATAGGGTGCAGTGTGTGAAGACTCACGCTTCCAGAGTGAGGCTGGAGTCCTCCTTAAAGTTGGTTTCTTGGTTGTAGATTTGGACAGAGCCGCTGCCCTCGGGCGTTTCTTGGTCCTTTAGGGGCAGGTCAGTCCTCTGAGTCCTCAGAGGTCGCTAGTCCCGCTGGATGCATCGCTGTGCAGGTTATTTGAGTCTGGAGACAGGCCAGTAGGGCTGGGGCCAAGTCAGTTATTGTCTCCGTCGTCTCTGCGGGGCTTTCAGGTCAGAAGTCCTCCTTTCTTGAGGCTGCAGGAATCTGATTTCCTGGGTTCAGGGCCGCCCCTAAATACTCAATTTGGGGGCGGGGTTTAGGTTTAGGGGGCAGTAGCCAATGGCTACTGTCCTTGAGGGTGGCTACACCCTCTTTGTGCCTCCTCCCTGTGGGGAGGGGGGCACATCCCTAATCCTGTTGGGGGGAATCCTCCAAAACAAGATGGAGGATTTCTTAAGGCAGGGGTCACTTCAGCTCAGGACACCTTAGGCGCTGTCCTGACTGGTGGGTGACTCCTCCTTGTTTTTCTCATTATCTCCTCTGGACTTGCCACCAAAAGTGGGGGCAGTGTTCGGGGGGTGGGCATCTCCACTAGCTGGGGTGCCCTGGGGCATTGTTACACGAAGCCTGAGCCTTTGAGGCTCACTGCTAGGTGTTACAGTTCCTGCAGAGGGGGGGTGTGAAGCACCTCCACCCAGTGCAGGCTTTGTTTCTGGCCTCAGAGAGCACAAAGGCTCCACCCCATCGGGTCTGAAACACGTCTCAGTGTCAGGCTGGCACAGACCAGTCAGTCCTGCACTGAAAGATTGGGTAAAATACAGGGGGCTCTCTAAGATGCCCTCTGTGTGAATTTTGTTTATAAATCCAACACTGGCATCAGTGTGGGTTTATTATTCTGAGACGTTTGATACCAAACTTCCTAGTATTCAGTGTAGCCATTATGGAACTGTGGAGCTCGTTTTGACAAACTCCCAGACCATATACTTAATATGGCCACACTGCACTTACAATGTCTAAGAATGGACTTAGACACTGTAGGGCACAGTGCTCATGCAGCTATGCCCTCACCTGTGGTATAGTGCACCCTGCCTTAGGGCTGTAAGGCCTGCTAGAGGGGTGACTTCCCTATGCCACAGGCAGTGTTTTGTGGGCATTGCACCCTGAGGGGGATACCATGCTGACCTTGTCTTTTTCTCCCCACCAACACACACACAATCTGCAATGGCAGTGTACATGTGTTAGTTGAGGGGTCCCTTAGGGTGACACAACACATGCATCAGCCCTTAGGGACCTTCCCTAGTCACAGGGGCCTTGGTACCACTGGAAACGTTTACAAGAGACTTTTCTGTGTGCCAGAGGTGTGCCAATTGGGGAAACAATGGTACATTTTTAGTGAAAGAACAGTGGTGTTGGGGCCTAGTTAGCAGGCTCCCAGCACCCTTCTCAGTCAAGTCAGCATCAATATCAGACAAAAAGTGGGGGTAACTGCAACAAGGAGCAATTTTTCCTACAACAGAGAACTAATAAAATTAAACAGTCTTGATAAAGAAGACTTACCTTAGCAATCTGCAGCAGCACAATGCAGTGCTTGATCGATTCTACCATACTCTATAAAAAAAAGAAAAAGAAAACACATTTGTTTTGGCATTCCTTTACTAACAATAACTTAACAGGATAAATGCTGGAAAAAACAAACTTTTAAAACGTGTCTCTAGCTTACAACCCATAAATGCACTAGAACTAAAATAACACACCCAGAAGTAGAATAAATAATGTAATTTCTAGCTGCGTAGTTAGCATTTAGTATCGGAGAATGGGTATAAACAGTTGTATTGTTTATTGTGTTTATCACGCCAGGCAATTAGAACTGGTCTAGTGGAAACCTGGGGAATAGTAGCTTGAACATTTACACAAGAGGGGAAACAATTTACCAAACAGGTTGCTGCAAAGAAAAGAGAAATAAATTTTTCCTCCGAAGACAGTTTCACATCTGTTCTCTCCTCCGGCACTACTAGGCAGTAATAAATAAGTATGCTTACTGCCTAGTGCAGGACTAAAACTTCCATGGAATAAGCTCTGTAATTGTGGAATCATCAAAATAAAACTGTCACCATCTAGCAAGCAGTACAGGCACCCGTTCACAAAACAAAACTTCTTTCAAATATCTTTAGTGAAGGCCAACCTGGTGCTTAGTGGTATTGATATACTGGACTGTGTAGCGAAAATGGACACTTAGGGCCTAATTATGAGTTTGACAGACCGGACAACCCGTCCTCCAGTCTCCTGACAGTGTGGCTACCGCCGTAGTGGTGACCAGCCTGCTGGACCTATTAAGAGTTTCCTGCTAGGCTGATGGGTGGAAACCTCGGTTTCCAACCGCCAGCCTAGCGGGAAACCGGCAGCACCATTGTCTCCGGCTTGAAATCGAGCTAGCGGCAATGCTCTCGCCTGCAGGGTGCAACAGCACCCTCGCAATATTCACTGGCACTGCCCATGGGCAATGCTGGGGCTTCCCCGTTACCCCTTGCACCTGTTCTCTGCCAGCCTTTTCATGGTGGCGAACAGCGGATGACTGCCATGAAATGGCTGGCAGAGAACGAGGTCATAATCTGTAGGCCGTGCTGCCCTGACATATTGCGACCTACACCCGACATCAACCTGTCGGGATCACTGATCCCAGTGGAGACGGCGGAACCCTGGTGGTCTGACCGCCAGGGTCTTAATGTGGCAGCCCTGACCGCCACCGCGAGGCTGCCGGTCTTAAGACCGCCAGCCTCGTAATTAGGCCCGTATTCCCTATTATATTTACTGCACCACACTAACATTGTACATCGGTGCCCCTAAGGTGTTTCTCAGAAGAAAAAAAGATTGTTATTTCCAACAGTCTAATAGAAAAATATCACATTCACTGATCCATCAACATTTGCTTAGCTACAGAGCAACTGTCAATTTGTGAGGTACCTTCAGATTTGAGTGGCCAGGCACTTACTTAAAGGTTCAAACACTGATGGTCAGTTCCAATCTCAATCCATTGGAAGAAAGACTAACATTCCCAATAACACATTCCTCACTTGATTTGCTGAAAAAGGCACTTTAAAGGAAACAAGTATTGGCTAAGCTAATAGGTCCGGATTTAATGTGCTAACCTGTGTTAAGGTACACATGGTAGAAAGCCAGCAAGAAGGGGCAGAGGGCAAATAGCTGCCCCTCACGTAGTCCAAAGTAACCACTCATGTGAAGGAGGAAGAATACACCTAAACAAATAATAGAATTCTATTGGGCTGAGCGGAGACATTTGTGACTAAGGCTAAATCCAGTGGCTGGAAGAGAGTGACCAAAAGCCCTCTCTAGGTATATTGTAAGCAATACATGTTTGACAGCTATGCTGTCAAAATCCAGGCATGAAAATAAACATACATGGAATTAAATTCAACTCAGGAATACCATGATGAAAACATGTGGCTTATAGCATTTATAGTAATAAACACCTGTTATGTTATGCGTATTTGTAAAGTGCACTATCACCTGATAGGGAATTCTTGTGCTGAGCATGTGTGTGTGCCTGTCTAGGATAGGCTGGTTAACTGAAAAGCCATGTCTTCAGATTCTAGTGGAATTTAAGAAGAGAGAGGGAGGCTCTCATGTGGAGTGGGAGGCCATGCCACACTTTAGGAGTGATGTAAGAGAACATCCATCCTCTTGATCTTGTTCTGTGTAAGATGTGTAAAGTTAAACTCTGTGGAGTGGAGGTGTCTGGATGGTCGGTGGAAGGAGATGCAAATGTTGAGGCAGATGGGGGCCTAAGTTGTGTAGTGCCTTGAATGTGTGTATGAAGTGTTGGAAATTAGCGTGTTTGTGTATCAGGGGCTAGTGGAGCTCCCTGAAGTGTGGAATGATTCGAAGTGTTTGGGAACTTGAGGATGAGTCTGGTTGTCAAGTTCTGTGTGGTTTGTAGCCTACTGGTAATTGGCCTGGTGATCCGGGCATACAGGGTGTTCCTGTAGTCCAACCTGCTGAAGACAGTTTCAGGTGTTGCTTGGGAGACATTTGAAGATCTTGCTCAGCATCTTTAGGATGTGGAAGCAGGATGAAGTGACGGTGATGACTTGTTCAGTTATGTCCAGTTTGCTGGTAGTGATGAGTCCGAAGTTCCGGGCGTGGGTCTGAATTCAGCCAGCCACAAGCTGGAGTCTCATAGACAGATGTTTTTGTTGAATATCAGTACTTCTCTTTTGTTGGTGTTGAGCTTGAGACGGTTAGCAATTTCATCCATTTAGCAATTTTGGATATTAAAGAGACAAACTAAGCACCTGCTGTAAAGATAACACTACATCACTGAGGACCTTCAACCCATGATGGCTGATTAATCATCAGCGCATGTCCCCATCTGTGGCCTAATTCTGCAGTGGTGACTGCAACAGCGCACAGTACGAAACAAAGACCTATGAGAAGTAGCTTCAATGCTTAACTGTTCTTTTATGGTAAAGACTAGACCAATTGCCCCCTCTTTCCCAGGCGGAATCACAATTGCTCATTTGATATAGAGCAGTTTACATACATAATTGCTGGGGAAGGGAAGCCTTGGGGATCAATTATTACCTAGAGATACTTACTAACCGGTTACTCCATGCCAGTGCTCACTGTCAGTGTTGCTCATCAGAGCAAGTATCCTGCACCTCGCATCGATCCGCCATGATGGTGAAACCTAAAGAACAAGTTACTTACCTTTGTTAACGATTTATCTGGTATAGACATATTCTAGTTGCAGATTCCTTACCTTAGACTTTTCCCAGGAGTTAGTCTGGTACTGGAGATTTTTCTTCAAGCAGTATCCCTGCACACCGATAGTCAACATCGGTCAACTCCACATCCGTTGTTGGCGTTGGATATGACATTGCAAGTCGTATATAGGCGCCACTCCGGCAAGCTGACATCAGTTTCTTTTCTCGACTTTTCACGTCAGAAGCGCATGTCCCTGAAGAACATTGATACTGGGGCACCAGAACTAGGGCCCTGAAAGGAAAGTCCCTGTCCCTAGAAATCAGTTCGCAGAGTGGGGAGGATGAGGGAGTCGGTAAGGAATCTGCAACTACTAGAATATGTCTCTACCAGATAAATCGTTACCAAAGGTAAGCAACTTGTTCATCTGACAGAGACTTCTAGCTGCAGATTCCTAACCTTAGAATTGATACCCAAGCAATATCATCCCCGGAGGTGGGCCTGTGAACCAAGATCATACTAGGAAGTCCTGCAGGACCAAACGGCCAAAGAAGCCTGACTGTCCAGGCAGTAGTGTTGAGTGAACGTGTGCAAGGACGCCCACGTTGCTGTCTGACACATATCCAGGACAGGAACTCCACGTGCTAACCCAGTGGTTGCAGCTGTTGCCCTGGTAGACTGAGCACACAAACACTCGGGGTGCTTCTTAGCCAAAGAGTAGCAAATTTAATGCAGATAGCAACCCATCTTGAGATGGTTCTCTTCTGCACTCCCCAACCCTTCTTCACTCCCACATAGCCCACAAAGAGTTGATCATCCACCTGGAACTCTTAGAAGAAAGAGCCTGCAACCCACTCACTATGCGGGCAGAGGTGATAGCCACAAGGAAGGCTGTTTTCAGAGTTACAGTTTTAGCAGTTGTGAAGCGGCTCAAAGGGAGCACACATCAGATAAGTAAGAACCAAGTTCAAATCCTACTGGAGCAATATGAACGGAGAAAGAGCAAAGAGATGGGTAAGACCCTTAAGAAATAGTTCAACAATGGGAGTTTTAAACCAGGAGGGTTGGTCAGGCAATCAGTGTAACGGCGAGGTGGCAGACAAATAACCCTTGAGGGTGCCCAGAACAGAGCCCTGTTAGGCCAAAGAAAGAACAAACAGAAGAACTTCAGAAAGAGGGACAGAGAGGGGGTTGACAGAGACTTGTCTGTACACCATGCCACAAAGCTGTGCCAATGACAGACGTATACTGTTTTGGTGGAGGGAAACCTGGATGCCAAGATAACATCACAGACTTTGGATGGAAGGTCAAAAGCTATCAACTGCCACTGCTCAATCTCGATGCAAGAAGGCGAAGACTGGAGACGTTCGGGTGGAGAACCGTTCCCTGCTGCTGCAACAGAAGATCCGCCCGAAAGGGCAATCTGATCAGAAGATCGATGGCCATGCTCACGAGCTCGGGATACCAGACTTTTCTTGCCCAGTCCGGGGACACAAGAATGACTTGGGCCTGGTCATTTTTGGGAACTCTGGGCAAAAGTGGTATTGGCAGAAAGGAGGCCTGAGTTCCACTCGAAACAAAAAGTGTTGCTGAGCGAGTGCCGCCTTAGAAACTCCAACATGCAGAAAAGCTGACAGTGCACATTGTCTGCAGAGGCTAACCGATCTAACCAAGGTTCTCCCCTACTGCTGAAAGAAACCTTGCACCACCTCCTAATAGAGACGCCATTCGTGGTCCACCAGGCATCAACAGCTGAGTTTGTCCGCTCTGGCCTTTAGAGAGCCTGCCAGATGTTGAACCACCAGAGATATCCCCGATGTTCCAGCCATGTCCAGGGAGGAGAGCCTCCTGACAAAGGGTCCAGGATACCTCTCCGCCCTCCTTGTTGCAGTACCACGTGGCGGTGGTGTTATCCATGAACACCTGCACTACTCTGCCTTTTGAGAGAGGGATGGAATGCCTTCAATGCCCGTCAGATCGCCCTGAGTTCCAGAAGGTTGATATGGAACTTTGACTCAACCTGAGACCATACTCCTCTGTTCTCCGTCCCTCCCATGTGGCTGCCCCATCCCAGTAGTGACACATCTGTCACTACAGTGAGATCTGGTTGAGGAAGAGAGGTATCAGCCCTTGACCCAATCGCGGTTCAGAAGTCACGACTGTAGATATCACGCAGTAGCCTCCGAGATCTGGACCATGTCAGAGAGATTTCCCTGATGCTGAGCCCACTGGAACTTTAGGTCTCACTGCAGAGCCTGGGTATGCCATCTGGTATGAGCCACTGGCAGGATGCAGGAGGCCATGAGGCCCAGAAGCCTCAGAGTCAATCTCACCGAAATCCAGGACAGAGGCTGAAATATCAGTATTATAGCTGAATAACTGAATATCCTGGACTCACCGCTCGGGAGGATAGGCCCGAAACTACACTGTGTCCAGAACAGCTCAGATTAAAATAAGTGTTTGAGAGGGAGTCAGGTGTGACTCCAGAATGTTTCTGGTGAACCCCAGCGAACGCAGGAGGTTTGCAGTAGTCTGGAGATGAAAGACAACAGCCTAGGAAGAGCTAGCCTTCAACAGCCAGTCGTCGAGGTAGGGGAAGACTGAAACACCTAACCTGCGCAGATGAGCTGTGTTCACCACCATCACTTTGGTGAATACCTGAGGGCACTGGTAAGGCCAAAGGGGAGCACTATAAATTGAAAATGCTTGAGACCTACTACGAACCGCAAGTAATGTCTGTGGGGAGGCAGGACAGGAATATGGATATTAGCGTCCTGTAAGTTCAACGTTACCATCCAGTCTCCAGGGTCCAGGGCAGATAGGACCTGAACCGGAGTGAGCATTTTGAACTCCTCCTTCCTGAGAAAGAGATTTAAGAACCAGAGGTCGAGGATAGGGCAGAGGCCCTTGTCCTTTTTGGGCACCAGAAAGTTGTGGAAATAACTATCACGACCTACTTATGGCACAGGACCCTCTCTATGGCTCCCTTGGCCAAGAGAGCCGTAACCTTGCAGAGAAGGGCCAGGTGATCCTTTGTCATTTGATCGTAGGATGGTGGCATGGAAAGAGGGATAGTCTCAAAGCGGTGCAAGTAGCCCCTTCGAACTATTTACAAAACCCACCTGTCTGAAGTGATGGTGGTCCAGTGGGGCAGGTGATGGGGAATCCTGATGCTGACTGGTCCCTGTTGGGGAAGCGCCAGATCAGGAAGGATTGGAGGCTGTAGCAGAAGGGGCGGTGGACTGGTTAGACCGCTGGCTCCCTGATCCACGCGAACGCTGGATCCCACGTCCTTAGCTAAGCATAGGCTGTGTAGCATGTGCGGCATGGTGGCAGGCAGGGAAGTGATGTGGCTGGACGCCCCTTCTGTAGCCACAAAAGGGGCAAAAAGCAGGCTGAGGAGTAGCTGCGAGGCCAAGGGACTGAGCCGTAGTCAGGGACTTCTTAAAGCGCTCAAGCTCTGAGTCTGCTTTGTCCCCAGGGAGACCTGTGCCATCAAAGGGCATGTCGATCAGTGTGGATAGGACATCCCCTTAAAAACAAGATGTATGTAACCAGACGTGGTGTCTCAAAGCCACCGTTGACACAACTGAACTGCCCACATCTGATGGTGAACTTCGCCACGTCTCTCCCATCAGCAACCGCTTGAAAGAGAATGGCCCGGGACTCCTCCGGGACCTGTGGAAACACCTGTGCGACCGTGTCTCATAAAGTATGGGTGTAACTGCCCAAAAGGCATGCAGTTCTCACTAACCACAATGCCAGGCTGGAGGAAGAGAACAACTTCTTCCCAAGTTGATCGAACCTCTTTTATTCCATATCAGAGGAAGCAGAAGGGAATGCATCATGGGAAGCTGAGGGTTAGATGACCAAGCTCTCTGGGGTAGGTGTTGGACCAGGAAAGTCAGGCTGTTAGGTGAAGGCCTATGGCAGCGAGCTCTCATCCTATTAGCAGGGGCCCCTGTGCTGGGCTTGGACCATGTGCCCAGAAGGACATCAGTGAGGGGCTTCATCACAGCCACAGGTTGAAGCATTTCAGTCAGGAGGTTAGTCCTAACAGCCACAGAGGGCAGCTCAAGGCCCAAGACCTCAGCTGCCCTTCTCACTACCATGGAGTAAGAAGCTCCCTCCTCCATAGCCACGGTAGAGGGAGAAAGCATACCATTGTCAGATTTAGTATCTACCTCGCTGGCTTAGTACAGTGATCAGTCCATAGGATCTTCCAGCTGGTATTCAAAGGGGATCCAGCGACCCCCCTCCATACCTTTGCCGAATTCAGCCCCATAATAATAAGGATTGAAATCCAATTTAGGGTCCAAAGCCCCTGGCCCCTGCTGTAAACGAAACTGGGTTTGAGCAACATCATTCTGACTTCATGTCGGAGTCAGCAATGAGTATAGTGTTGACGCCCATGGGCCAGGGTGGCATCGGGAGCGTCAACGCCGGAACCGATGTTGAGGAAGTTCCAGGCACGACCGACACTGGTTCGGATCCAGAAGCCATCGGTGCCCCCTCTACCTTTAATGTTTTAGCTTGGGATAGCCACAGTAAGGCGACTGCCACCAGGAGACACACGATACATGACTACCTTAGACGCCGACATGTACACATTGCTTGTCTCCAGGAGACTTACCTCACCACAGGGGAACTTGACAAAGTAAATAGGAGATGGAGTGGGCAGGTATATGGTACAGGATACTCAGCTTATGCCCAAGGGGTTCTTATCTGGGTCACCCCAGAAGATCCATTTGTAAAACCTATTGTCCAGGCTGCCAAAGAGGGCCGTTATGTAATATTAGAGGGAACTCTATATGGCCGCCCCTGCTCCATAGTGTCGGAAAGTACCCTTTTTTTGGTATGGTTACCCCCACTTTTTGCCTGCTATCAGTATGCTTGGACTGTTTTATATGGGATCCTGCTAACCAGGACCCAAGTGATTGTGCTCTCTCCCACTAAATGTGGTTGTCTGGGACTTTTCACACCCCACAATTGGCATACTGGAGCCCCCTTATAAGTCCTTAGTACAGGGGTTCCCCATAGGCTGCAGCAGGTATTGTGCCACCCATGGGAGCCCATGAAAAATGTGTCTGCAGGCCTGCCATTGCAGCCTGCATGAAAAGGTGAAAGCTCCGTCACCGTCCGAAAGTAAGTCACCCCTATGGTAGGCCCTCCTAGCCCAGAGGGCAGGGTGCAGGTCCTTGTGTGTGAGGGCAACCCTGCATGAGCAGAGGTGCTCCTACGAATTCCAGCTCCATTGCCCTGGACTTCGTAAGTGCGGTGAATCCATTTTACCTGTGTACTGGAGACAGGTCCTGTACACGGGTAAAATGTGTCCTGCTACATAATGCTGACTCCGAACCTGGGCATACTTGGTATCAAACTTGTCGGAATCCTACCCCAATACTGTTGCCAGTATTGGTTGCATGATTCCATGCACTCTGGGGGTTCGTTAGAGGGCCGCCAGTACTGCTCCTACCAGTCTTCAGGGGTTTTCCAAGCAGCCTGCGCTGCTGCCACCCCTCAGACACGTTTCTGCCCTCCTGCTGCTTGACCAGCTCAGGCAGAGGAAGGCAGAACAAAGGATTTCCTTTGGGAGAGGGAGGTAGCACCCTCTCCCTTGGAATAGGTGTTACATGGCTTGGGAGGGGTAGCCTCCCCAACCCAATGGTATGCTTTGAAGGGCACATTTGGTGCCCTCCTTGCAAAAACCAGTTTGCACCAGTCCAGGGACCCCGGTCCCTGTTCTGACGCGAATCTGGACAAAGGAAAGGGGAGTGACCACTCATCACCACCCCAGGGGTGGTGCCTTGAGCTCCTCCAGGTGGTCACTTGATTCTTCCATCTTGAAACCAAGATGTGCAGAGGCCCCTGGGAGCATCTGAGTGGCCAGGTCAGGCAGATGATGTCACAGCCCCCTCCTGTAGGTGGTCACCTTACTAGGTGACCAAACCCCCTTTTAGGGTTATTTAGGGATTCCCTTGAGGATGGGTCTCCAGATTCGATGTGCAAGATTCCACCAGGATTCGTCTGCATCGTTTACTTCATCTTCTGGCCACTGGAACCACAACTGGACTCTTCAGGAACCGACAATCTGCAACTCCAGCGATGACTCTGCTTTGCAACATTGTTTCTCCGGCTCCTTCCAGCAACTGCAAAATTTCCCCGGCTGTGCATCCTCTGAGGTCAGCGAGACTCCAGCCTGCACTAAGAAGTAAGAAGGAATCTCTCTTGGAGTGAAGGAGTCACTCCCCTGTATCCGCAAGCACCAACTGCAATGACGACCGGCTGTGTGGATCTGCTCTCCTCCACTACCGCGTGGATCCTGCATCACAGGTGGTGGTCTGGAGTGGTCCCCTTGGTCCTCTCTGCCACCTGTCCAACTTGGGAGACAGTAAGCCCTTGCCTCTCCATGCAGGACAGTACCCCTGTGCATCGCGACTCCTGCAGCTACCAAGATTTATTTGCTCCTGCTCTAAGGTATCTTCAAGCTCCAAGTAACCCCGGCCCCCAGCACTTCCTCCTGCAAAGCGCAGTCTCCTCTCTGCTGCTCCAGCGACGTGTGACTCCTCTTTAGGTGTATTGACTGGGCCTCATTGCGACTTACTGTGCCTGCTGCCAGTGGGTTGCCTGTGGGGGCTGCCACTGTTTCTGCTGGCTCGCCAGACTGCTGATTGTCACCTCGGACTCCCCTCCTTGTGTCGATTGACCTGGGCCTTGCTGGTCCTCTTCAGCCTTGCAACGCTTCTTCTACTTCTCTTGCATTTGCCAAGGCTTGTTGGAGGTTCTTCTGCACCACTGACCATCTGGAATCCGGCAACCGACGTGGGACACCATTTGCACTGCTCCAAGGACTCCTCCTTAGCTCCTGAGCTCCCCAGCTGGTCTTCTTCTTCCCTCGTTGACCTGGTCCTGCATCCACAAAAGGGTGGGTAGTGGTTCCTGCCACGACCGGACACTCCATCACAAACTGGACTTGGTCCCCTTTTCTTGCAGGTCCTCTTCTGCCAGAATCCACCTTTAGGTTCTTCCACTCTAGTCCAGGTCTTGCACAATCCTTTTTCTAAGTTCTCCTGACAGTCCTTGGGAACACCAGGTACATACCTCTGCTCTCCTGGTTGCTGGGGGTCACTTTGGTACTCATCTCTTGGGCTTCTTAGTTCCTCCAGCTCCCCTCTAACAACTCCACATCCTTAGGTGCGGGATTGTATCTCACATTCCACTTTTTTAGTATATGGTTTGGCCCTCCACATTTTACCCAAGTATTGCCAATGCTTGTTGTTTTTATGCTATCTACTGATTGCTATTGTGTATATAATTAGTGTGTACTTACCTCCAGATCGGGGGAACTGCCTATAAGTATTCTAGTGTTATGTTACTATAATAAAGTACCTTTATTTTTGTAACTCTGTGTGGTTCTTTCATGTGTGATAAATTGCTGTGTGACTATAGTGGTATTGCATAAGCTTTGCATGTCTCCTAGATACATTTTGGTTGCTCATCCACAGCTACCTCTAGAGAGCCCTGGCTTCATAGACGTTGCCTATACTTCACTAATAAGGGATATCTGGAGCTGGTATAAGGTGCTAACACCACAGGTGCTCACCATACACCAGGCCAGCTTCCTACACATAGTATCACTTTAAGTGGCAAACACTGCTCAAGGAGTATTTCTCCAACCATGTTGCTGGACCCTTAGGCTCTGGAGTTGTGGGGAGGAGATTTCAACTACATACACAATACAGATCTGGATCGCTCCATACCGCCACTCCCTGGGACACTAGGTATGGAGGTAACAAAACACTTTCAATTATGGTCCAGGTCGTCCGATTTACATGATATCTGGCGCTTAGGGCACCCTGAGGAGAGGGAATACTCCTATTATGCACCTGGACATCAGGTACATACATGACTAAATTATCTCTTTTGCACCACAGAATGCTGGCCCCTTATCCATGGCTCGGAGTACCTGGGCCAAACCCTTTCGGGTGCTAATCCACTAAAGGTCACACTACAATGGGGGAGAGGGGGCTGCGTACGGGGGCCCTGCAGGATACATGTGCCACATAATGGATGTGATATCCGGGGGAGCTGACCTCTGGGTTGCGGTCTCCCTGGATTTTGAGAAAGTATTTGACACGCTGACCTGGTCTTACCTACTACAGGTGCTATAGAAGTCTGTGATCCGTCCTAATTTCCTAGGCTGGGTTAAGCTTGTGTACACCGCCCCACAAGCACGGGTCCGCAGCGGCCATCAGACCTCAAGCTCTTCCCCCAGAAGCAGAGGGACCCTCTCTTCGCCTTAGCCACGGACGCTGGCAGCTATAATGCGTATCAGGGGTCCTGACTGGGGCATTAGGATGGGACCGGGCTGGTATAGAATATCTTTGTATGCGGACAATGTGTTGGCCTAGCTGCGGGGCAATGCATCCACACCGCCGGCCCTTTTATGACCTGCTTAACCGCTTTGGGAAAATGGCCAGTCTGAAGGTGAATTGGGATACATCCTGTATTTTTCCTTTACGTAGTACTCACCAAGGGCGCCAAATACTACCAGAGGAGGGCCACCTCCCCTGGACCTTTGAGACCTTTCGTTATCTTGGCCTAAATATCTGTCATACAGATTTGCTCCGTGGCCATAACCGTAAGGCTTTAACCTTGATTCGCCAGTCCATGCACTTCTGGACACGACTAACCCTTTCACCTATGGGCAGAGCACTGGTGGCTACAGTGTTGGTTCTACCAAGGCTCTTACACTTTTTTGTGCGTTTGCCAGTGATACCCACGAGATCCGTTTTCAAGACCTTCAGGAGTCTGGAATTTGAACTTGTTTTGGGACTGCTTGAAAGCAGGTTACGATCTCCATACTTCAGCGCCCCATGCATGAGGGGGGCTCAGAGTCCTGAACCTGTTCTTGCAGTGGCCAATGTGCTGGCTAGCCAGGGATAAGACAACGGATAATAGCCTGGTCTGGGTGGCCCTTAAGGACAAAGACATGTTGGAATGGCTCTTCTTGCCAGGATGACCGTCCAAGGGACTGGGCAAACTCACACAAGTGGCCAAGCTCATTTGGCCCCGATATATCCAGCCCAGACGTACACCAATGAAAAATCTACTAAGAGTTTACGATTCCACTCCATGGAAAGACGCTGGGCTCATCCAAATAGGTGATTTTTACAGTGACGGTAATCTGTTGTCCTATCAGGGGCTGCAAAAACTTTACGAACTTTGAGCAGGCCTCTTTCTTACTCATACTGCAATTAAGGCAGCAAATGGGGAAACACAGGAGTCTGGCCTGGATGAACCGCCTCTACACATTGTTTTCGGTGTATTTTATCACACGGGCTAGGCCGTCGGGCAGTGTCTGTGTTATACGTGGCATTCTACGAGGGGACACATGGGATGACTGCTTGGGCGTAGAATTAACCACCATGCAGTGGACCGTGGCCGTAGAGCGAGTGAAGCGAGTATCACACAGTGCCCGCTTAAAATTCATGCAATTTATTTACATACATCAAACCTACCTTACACAACACCGCTTACTCAAAATGTGTCCTGGAGTATCCCCTGCCTGCACAAGATGTGGACACATGGATGCTACCTTCATTCACATGGTTTGGGACTGTCCGCTACTGATTCACACCTGGGCCTAGGTGCTGGAACATGTGTCAACAGTGATCGATGTCCAACTACTTCTGGATCCGCTGCTTTGTCTTTTGGGGATCACAAAGTTAAGGGAGCATAACAAGAATTAACTGAAGCTAGTTTTCCTGACGCTGGTCCTATTTAAGCGCCTATTTGCCATTACTTGGAAAGCTCCTCAGCCACATACAATTGAATGCTGGCTCCGGGTGACATACAAGTGGACTCTAGCAGAAGCAGACACCCTGGTGCATGATTGTAGGCTGCGTAGGGGGGTGGGGCAGCCACAATGTGGGTCACTTATGCTATGAAATTGCCTGACAGACTGAATCCGTCCTCCCCAGACTACAATTCCTTCCATAAGAACCAGGTGGCTGATGAGATTGGGCCATTATACAATTCACTTGCCTC
Organism: Pleurodeles waltl; assembly: GCF_031143425.1. Taxonomy (NCBI): domain Eukaryota; kingdom Metazoa; phylum Chordata; class Amphibia; order Caudata; family Salamandridae; genus Pleurodeles; species Pleurodeles waltl. The sequence continues at coordinate 892,430,906 of NC_090443.1, forward strand.
CACACTTTTGCTCGTAGGGCACCAACAAATGATCCCGTACTATCCGGGACCACCCACAAACGGTGCATCCCTCCCCCAATAAATACCACTAACTTGTGTCTAAGTTTGCAGCACCATCCGATTACCTAAACTCTCGGAATCCCATGTAGCTGCAAATGGCGCTGCCAACCAGAAGGGTTTAAAAGTTACTATCCTTCCCACGTTAAATTATAGCCTGCCACCGAACCATTATTAATGTTGAAATGACGAGGGGTGTTCGCTTTTCAGCCTCTGAACATGTTGATTATTGTATCTTGTACAACTTACTGTGATCTATATAATGAATGGCAATAAATATATATATTTTTTTTAATGAAGGAGATGTATATGTTTCTTGTGTGGGGGGCTTTGCAGAGAGGAAGAGTATAAGTTAAGTGTTGTCGATGTAGAAGACAATGATGTTGTGCATGGATAACAATGACCAGATGTACACAGTGAACGGGTGGAGCTGAATGACTAACCTTGAGGCAATGTGCAGATGATTTTGCAGGCTTTCTATGAGTTAGGTGCCAGGATGACAGTTTGTTTTCTATCATTTATGAAGCAGCAGATGCAACAGACAACGGGTCTCTTGCAGGCACCTGATGAGGGTGTGGTGTGAGACAGTATTAAATGCTGCAAAGGGGCCCAGGAGAAGAAGGGCTGCGGTGTCTCCTCTGTCAAGGAATATGCAGATATTGTCTGCGAGGGCTGTATGCATGGTGCTCCCTATCTGTAGGCGTTAACGTCTTAGGGCTGATTTGAACATGTCTTTATCAATGGTGTCTTGAATTGTTCTGCATTTGCGCTCCAATTGCTTGCAGTGGTGTTTTTATCAGCCTTAGTTCCTCTATTTACCAACTGGTCAGTGGTCAGGCTCTTGTCATTGGGTTGTGCTCAAGGGTTACCATGGCACAGGATCATGCAGTGAAGTTGCAGAAAGTTTCTGGCATACTAGTATGCAGGCAAGCAGAGAAGGAGGAAGCCCAATCCTCTTCTGTGATGCTGCACTGGGTGGATACAGTGGCATTAGGCATCGGGTGGCTCGGGAATGGTATGCTAAAACTAACAAGGGCATGGTCTGTCCAGGTCACAGTTGCCAGCTTGTCGACTGTGATGTTGGTGACTGAAGAGAAAACAGGGTCCATTAGGTGTCCAGTGGTATGCGTGGGTTTGTTAACGTGCTGGGTGAGGACGAGGTTCTGAGTTTTGCTAGAAGTGCTGTAGAGCTTAGAATGGTATGTTCTTTTAGTTTAAAGTTAAGGTCTCCGAGGAAGATGAAGGTGCTGGTGTTAATGAGGGGAGTGACTAAGTCTGTGATGTTGCTGGTGAAATTGGAGTGGTGCCCTGGTGGTTTTGTACAAACCAGCTATTATGTCTGACTGCTAAACAATTAGCAGTGTGAACATTTTCTTCCGTTCTCCTTTAAATCTTCTAGTTTAGCTGTTTGGCAAGGGTGAGCCAGCTTGGATCCAAGTAGTTACAAATTTTTGACACCCCATGCTGGAGCCCTGTTCTTCTGCTGACCTGTGCGATCTGTAGTACTAGAGTGCTTTCTTCACACCGTTTGTGGTTATGACAGCAGTGGACCCACAGGGATATGTTACACAGAGCAGTCGGGCGGATCAACACCCACAGAGGCTCTTGATGGGACTCAGGCCTGTAATTAGTGGTGCGCATGGTTGCGTAGTATCGAAGTCCATTGGTGGGGTAGTGAGCGCAACGAGGATGCCCCAGTAAGTGTAAGACCCATAGCGGGTGGAATGGTGTCCATGATACAGATGCTGCAAAGACAGTGAGATGTACAAAGGAATATTTAGCAGTCAGCAATAAGCACTGGGTTGTACCAGGTGCTGGGGAAGCAAGACTTGCGGGGGATGAGCCAGAAATGCACTGCTTGCCTGTGACTTTTTGGCTTTAGGAACAGATTGTACTTCTTTAATCGACTGAGAGGATTTCTCACTGCTTGCAGCCCCCTCTCTGTACCTCAAATTGTCCTACTGCTATTGGCAGTAGTGGTTATCATGACGGCAAAGAAGAAAGGGAGAGAATATTTCTTCAACCTTAGAAGGGCTGCAGTGATAACTGTTAGGAGCTACACAGTGGGTGGGACTACCAAGGAACTGCAGCTATCTGGAGGTAACAGGCTCTCATGAGCTCAGTTCAGGCCCTGAACACTAACCATGGTGAAAAATTTGTGATGGCGGGTACACCTGTGCATGGTTTACAGGAGACATTGAAAACCTTAACAGGCAGGATCTTGACAATCTAAAGAGAGGCACTCACTTGGGAATTTTGGGCATGGCAGTGGAGGTAACCACAGAGGCACTGTGTGCCAAACTAAGAGCTTGATTTAAACTTGAAGGAGGGTTACTCCGTCATAAGCCTTTCAGATTTCCTACCTGCCTTGTCACAAGCGCCATAGGATAAAATGCACTTGTAATAAGGTGGGAGGGATATCTGTCAAGTTTGTGATGAAGAAACCCTCAGTCAAACTCTAAATCAGGTCTTAAGACAAGTGCTGGCCGAAATGTTGGGAATCACAGCTTAAGAAGTAACTGCAATGGTGAAGAGGGCTTCCCAGCTTAACTCCAATTTAAGGAACCTGATGACACTGTACTAATGTGTGGTGAATACAGCAGCCTAGAGGGATTATATCCTTACAGGCATCATACACAAATAAGTGAAAACTGGGAAGCACAATGGCCGGCTACTGCAGTTCCCTGACCTCAACCAGTCTACCTATGAAAGGAACAGGGCCATCAAGTAGGAGTTTGGGGTGAAATATATTACATTTGTGGACAAGTGGAACTGTGACAGTGGCTGAGTGGATGCTATGTTTTCGAGAGGCATGAGCTTGGTGTGATTGGCTTCCTGAGAAGTGCAGGTCCTGGGATATGCTCTACGGAGGCATAGCCGGAGGTTGGGTCATGCACGTCTGAAGGTTTTTAGTTCTCTTTTTTTCTAACCTCTTTCCTCTTCCCTTCGTTGATGGGTTCTGGTAGCTACCTAGTTTATAGTTGTTTACACCAAGCAGAGACCTGCTTATACCTAATTATTGGCAGTGTTTGATTTATTTACGAGTGACCGTTTGAACATCAGCCCTTTGTGGGTGTAGTTAGTTTCACACTGTGACTATGGCAAACGAACAGTTACTCACTGCATAGGCAAATTGATTTAATGCAGACTGACTGCACAGATGGGCAATAAACCCAAAAGGACACCAAGAAATTCCTTTGAGTTAAGCACCACCAAAAAGTGAATCATCATTCATAATATCATGAAGGAGGCTGCTGTATTGTTCCAGCTGCAAAAAATGTAAAGAGTGGAGTGGGATGTGATGCTCTGATATTGTTTTTTTTTTTTTTTTTTTTTTTAAATCACATTTTTCTATATTGTTCATTGGCCCAGCCAGTCTTATTTGCTGATCAATTTCCTTTGGCAAAAGCCATTTCCTTTCTTCTCACTTCACTACTGAACGGAAATGTGATTTTTCATTGGCCTAAATGTCAACACTTCAAAGTAGTTTGAGCTCCTAGTGATTTAACACACATTCTGCTAACAAATGCACTAGACTTTTCACTGAGATTCTGTAATATAATTATGTATTGACAAATGATATATTAATAGACATTAATACCAGATTCTTAACAAGGATTAATGGCTAACAAACACACCCAAGTCAAGGAGGTCATAAACTGACAATCAATGATACAACTGGATATACTAAAATTAAAAATGAATAATAAACAAAGAAATATTTCAATAGTGCTGAAGAATAAAAAAAAAAACTACAGATAAAGTCAATAAGGTATGTGTGGGAATACATTTGCAGAAGAGGAGACAGAAGAAGTATAGAATAAGAGAATGTGGTGATAGGAAGCAGAGTAGTAGGTGAGAGAGAAAAAAGGGAGAGAGCTGGAGGAGATAAAGATAAAAAGAGAGAAACTTACACATGTTGTCTCCTTGAGAATTTCAATTTTCTGTTGAATAAATAATAAAATACGTACAGTAAATTAGCACAATAATGCCTTTCATAGGGAGACTTTTAGTAAAATATTAATGCCATTTCAATAATTAGTATAACGTGCATTACTAAACAATGATTTTTATAATGCATTATTTTGTGTAGCTCAAAGCAATAAAAAAGAGACAACAAAAACTTGCATGTTTACGACTAGCTAATGAACCCTAAAACCTTATCTTGAGACGATCAAGATGAACGCTACTGTGTGAGTGTAACTAGCTACTAGAAGAGTTAACAGTAAACTATTTGTATTGAAGGTATAGTGAAGTTAGAGAGTACCCAAATGAATAGTTCCTCGCCACAGTGATTCTCTTACTGCTAGTCCCAAATAGTCCATAATACGTGTTGCTGAGACACCCGAGTCTGCAAGCCTCAGTATAAAGATCTTTTCTGCCAGCATAAAAATTAATTTAAGAAATGGGGTTATTAGTTGAGGGAGATAAAAAGTACCCACCTGAAGTAATAATCACAATCCGTGTCAAGGTGAACCACTAACATCACTACATCAACTCCCTGGTAGCTATGATACAAAGCAGATAGGCTAAACCTAGAGGTAATGTGTATAGTATTCATGCAGTACTAAAACAAAGAGATAGACTAAATGTGAAACAATAAAAATAACAAAAGGAATTTGAAAAATAGAATAAAATGTAATAAACAAAATAACACCAAACTGAAAAAAATGTAATAAAGGGAACTGATGATATGAATAGCTTAAGTTTTATTTAGAAATCGTGCCAACAAGACTTAAGTGTAAATTATAGCTAATGGTTGCAGTAGCACTGGCGCTATGTGACACAGACCAAGGTGGTACCTTCTGACCTTAGTCCTTCCAATCCTAATCCACCACAGGATTACACTTCTAAAGCCAATCAGGGGAGGCACTTAAGAGACTCAAGTGGTAGTAGAAGAGTCAAGTCCAGGTCCTTGTGCCACTGATCAGCTGGGCAGTTGCAGGAAAGGCCTTTTGGACATTGTTGTATTCCTGTAGCTTAAACAGGTCAGCCTTAGCATCCTTAGAGTCCACTTCTTTGTCCTAGGTACAAGAGGGAGAGCAGGTCCAGTCTTCTAGGCTCTTCTTGGTCTCAGAGCAGAGAGCAGGTCCAGTCCTCTTCTAATCTTCAACAGGTCCGGGAGGGTTCTCAAGTGGGTGCCTGGAGGTGCAACATTTATGCTTGGCACGAACAAGTGGGTGGGAATAACCCTTAGTGACATCCTAACTAATGGGATAAAGGTTCCATGGGCTAACCCTACCCACTTTGGGCATTTTCATGATGGCCAAAGTCTTCGGCCACACTAAACTTGGACTCTTAGGGCTGGGGATGTGTGTGTGGGGAGTGTACTATGGTAATCCTAGTGTTGTTTCACATCTAACAGTAGAATCCACATTTAAACAGTCCCAGTAGCACCAACAAAATCATACAAAGGTTCGGTAAAAGCAAAGCTGAGTTTTCTGCAATCAAAAGGTGGATACACATGAAGTGTTTTGATATTCTGTGTCCCCTCTTCAAAGTGCACCACAAATGTTATATGTAAAGCTCCAACAGACCAGTCATGCTTAATGTGATATTCAAGCAGGATTTGACCCGCTATTGTCAAGGAGGATGCTCACAGCCCCATCACGGTGGTCATTTTAAAGCAGCTCTCCCTCCAACTGTGGGTAGTGCCTGGCTGACTAGAAGGACAAAGGTGGAGCTACATCTGCCTGTGACAGGAGACCACTAAAACGTACATCAAGGGTCTAGGCACAGCCCCCAGCCTATCCTATCAGGAGGAAGACAACACCTCCCTACAACCAAGGCCCATTGCCCCTGTCCTGAGAGAAATTCACACCTCACGACAGAGGAGACATTAGGATGCCAGGTGACATTTCAGTACTTACAGAAAGGCTTCTAGGGGCAGTAGGCAGGCATGAGGTAATTTTTCAGAAAAGTACCTTTTCTGTAATACTTAGGACAAAAGTTGACTTTACCATTAAACTGTTTTTGTTTTGGTTAATTATTAAAAAGAGTCCTTGAACTATTTCTCTAGCTCACACCAAGAGTTTCTGTAACGAAGCAATCAGCCTTGCAACAGTAAAAATAGTTTTTATTCTTTTTAACTGTAATGGCAATTGGAATGTTAATCTTCTACATGTATTACTTTTCAACACCATGCACCCTATTCTATGGGCAACAGGGCCTAGCCCTGGGGTGACACTGATATTTAGAAGAAAAGTTTATACATGTCAAATAAGTTATTTTGGCAGGTCATATCTGCAGTTTAAACCTGCACAGCCAGGCTACTGGTGGCAGGCCTGCATTGTAACTGCAGTGGGTGGCATAATGAGTGTTGCAGCCCACTTGTGACATTTAAGTTACAAGCCTTGGTACACTGTGGGTATAATATACTAGGGACTTGTAGGTAATTTCTTAAAAGACTTTGTATTTTGTTGTATAAAAAGATAAATAAACATTGAAGCCAAAGTAAAGTATAAAACAATAATGCCATGTGTGACAAACCAAATACAAGAAAGAGGGGGGAAATAGTGGACAACAAAAAATGCGGTATTTATGCTATTTCAGGTTTAAGAAATGGCAATCAAGCATCTGGGAAGTACCAATTGTAAGTATAATGAACCTGGGCTACGTAATAATAGAGCTAGAGGTCTGGGACACAAAAGCCGTTCATATGGAAGGATGAGGACTTCCTAGTGGATACAAGGCAGATGCGTCTCGCGCTTGTCTATGGCAGGGCCATAGTTGCGACAAATTACCTGCGAGGGATCTCTATAGATATGAATGCCTGAGTACTTGGTGGATTCCGTGCACCACTGCAGGGGAAATTCAAGGTCACTTGGCACATTGACAACTGTAAATTGAAATACTTTGGATTTACCCCAGTTAGCATGTAATCCAGAAACAAAATGCCAAACCGTTGTACCTCTCGAACAAGAGGAGTCAAATTTATGGGGAGGGGTCGTACACAAACCGAAACATAACATCTGCGTAAAGGGAAGCTAACAGCGTTCCACAAGGAAATCAAAGGCCCCTCTGAAGGTGCTGCTCCTGCAGATGGCGTGACCAATGGGTCTATGGCAATTATAAATAGAAGGGGAAAGAGCGGGCAGCCCTGTTGGATGCCTTACATTAAAGGGAAGGGCTCTGAAAGTGTACCGTTGAGCCAAAGCTGGGCAATGGATCATATACAATAGTCGGATCAGATCACAGAAGCCGGTGGGGATGCCCAATTTTGTTAAAGTGGCATGAAGTAAAGACCATTCAAGAGAATTGAATGTTTTTTTGGTATCTAACAGGGGAATCATTCAGAAGATGGTAGAGAAAATATGGTTGATTACTGCAAAAAGAGTACAAAGGTTAATGGAAGTGGAGGGATGTGGTACAAAGCCTGACTGCATGGGGGAGATTATACAGTCCATTAATAAAGAAAGACAGGTGACTAATACTTTGGCCAAAATGTTAGTATCATTGTTTATGAGTGATAATAGCCGACATGAATTGCATAAATGAGAAGTTCTGTTTGGTTTGAGCAGCAGCAAGATGACACCTTCCTGTAGCATGGGAGGAAGTGAACACTGTTTGAGAGATTCACCTCTACCAGACGAGGAACCAAAAGTGCTTTGGAAGCTTTATAAATGTCTCCTGATAACCCATCAAGTCCTTAGGGCCACTTCAGGCTTCTATGGTCTGTGAGAGTTCCTCACATGTAATTGGGGCGGCTAGAAATTGTTGTTGACCACGTTCAAGACAAATGATTGGTCAATGCTTTCTCAATGTTCCCTGAGCGTGACAAAGAGATTTGTAGTAGTTTGTAAAGTCTGCCAGGATGGTAGCACTATCAGTAGGGCCTGTGCCATTGAGTCACTGTAAGCAGGACACATAAGTGGCATGATATGAAGGTCATAGAAGATGAGCCAACATTCGGCCAGGGCACTTACCTTAACTGCGTACTCTAGAGTATTTCCCAAATAAGCAACTTCTCGCATAGCGAGGTCGTAAAACTCATGTAACAATTTCGAACTGTTGTGGAGATGATGTGTGTGTGACGAAGTTCTGCCATCTGTGTCTAGATCGTGTAGCTCCTCTACCTTGGCAAGATCATTCAGAATGCTGCTGAGTACTCCTGCATGCTTTGAAATACAAATTCCTCTTATATAGGCCTTAAAGGCCTTCCATGGGGAAAAGTATTTGTGCAAAGAGTCAGCGTTCGGGCAAAAAATTAAAAAAAGAAATCAATGATAGCATATTGGACTTCTGTGCAAAAGACAATCATGAAGTGCATTTTCAGGGAAACGCAGGTGACGGGTCTTGGGGGCATGAAAGGGTATGTTTAGCATGGCTAGTATAGGGGTATGGTCTGACAGTGTACAAGGGAAGTGTATATTAGCATTAAGCCATCATAGTGCGCGATGGGACATGTACCAGTGATCAATGCAGGTTCAGACATTGTGTGGGGCTGAGTAGAAAGAAAGTATAATCTCGCTTGCATAGGTTTTTGTAATGCCACACGTCTGACAGATGGAACGTGTTAAGAAGATCTATCAATGCTTATAGGGAGCGCGGTTTAGCAACCACTGACAACCCAGTGGAATCAAGCTCAGGCTGACAGGTGATATTTAGGTCACCTCCCAGTATGATGTAGTCTGCCTGATACCGGATAATTTGCAGACAGTTCAGTGAAAAACTCGGGGGAGTCAGTGTTTGGTGCATACACATTAACAAGTAGCACAGTCCAACCCGCCAACTCGACTAATACCAACAAATATCGACGCTCAGGGTCAGAAGTATTTCCTCCTGCTCTGAAGGGGGCACCACTATGTATCAAGGTGCATACCCCCGAGAGTAAGAGCTATAGTGGGAAAAACAGTGTTGAGAGCCCCAGGAGGAGGTATAGTGCACTCCGGTCTGGGTGATTGGTGAGTTTCCTGAAGGAAGACTAACCGCACCTCGTGACGGTCTAGGTAGGCAAGAACCGGTTTCCCTTTCCTGGGATTATTCAGGCCTCAGATGTTCCAAGCAGGAGAGTTTAAATATTGAGTCTCTAGTAATATGTGCAGTCACAGCATGTAGAGGCAATGCAATATGGGGATGAAGGATTTAAGCTCCGGCCTGCTATGTAACACAAAAGAGGAATGGCTTCAACAATCAAGAGAACAAAATCACAAACATCTATTCCCCCCCACCCACTCTAGCAATAACAAATGCTGGAGAACTCTGAATACCCCAAAATAAATGGTGATATTCACCCGACGGGGTGGGGGTAGGTTTGACAATGCCCAGAGGAGCAAGGCAAGGTCCAAGTAAGCAGTGTGAGTATTAGCAGTAATGATCACTGAGGACATTTATCAATGTGAAAGAAAACATTTAAGTAAGGGCCAAGTAAGCATGTGTGAGTTGAGAGGAAATAATACACATAAAGGCAACAGGCAAGCATTAGCGTGTGCCTAACTTATAATGAATCCACTAGATCGTGCAGGCACCCGGGGAGTTAGGTGCCGAGCCCTTTAGGATCACCGCCAGGGGAGGTCCCACCTAGTGAGTGTTTCTTGCAAAACTGTACGGCCTCCGCAGGGGTGTTGAAAACATAGTGTCGACCATCCAGCTCTACTCAGACAAGCCGAGTTAAGCATATGTTTGAAGCCACATTTTTGGAGAGAGTGTTTGAAATCTAAATTTATGACAGGTCTCCTGAACCACTGGCGTGTAATATGTAAAGAGGGAAACCATTGAGCCTTGATACTGCAGTGGGCCCTTTTGTTCAAGGCAGAGAGCTTTATCGGTGTCTCTGAAACTGAGGAGACTAGCAATAATCTGTTGCGGCGTCACTTCTTCGACCGGATGTGGACAAAGTGATGGGTTTGCCCTTTCGACCACAAAGGTATCAGTGAAAGATTACTTGTTGAAAAATTCCGCCAGAAGACGTTCCACAAAGACATCTATACTTCCAGTGTTGGTGGATTCCGCAATTCCAGCAATATGGATGTTGTTTTGGCGGGACCACACCTCTAAATCTTCATTCTTGGTGGCTGTGGCTTTCAGGATGCGCTCAAAGTGTTCAAGTCACTTCATCATTTTAACATTACCACCCTCGATCTCCGAGATTGAGTTCCAGCCCCTCAAGGAGGTCAGTCATGGCGTGCAGACAGTGTGAGAGAATATCTAATCTAGGGTAAGTTTTCCTGAAACCAGCAACTAACTCAGTCATAATAGTGACTGTGCCATCGGGGGAGTGGGGGAAGCTGTCACTGTGTGGTAGGAGATGTCCCTTCCACTGGGGGAACTTATGCTGGCGGCGCCGGGTTTTGGCAGTTTCAAAGATGAATTGTTTTTGCTTAGGATTCTCACGTCCCATTGTGCCAGTGAATACGGCAATCAGTCCAACAGAGTGGGGGTCAGCTGCGATAGTGGTAATATCCTGAACTCAGACTCTGTCTAGTTATATTTTATGGAGTGGGCTCATCAAGTCGGTATGGCACTGCAAGTGTGATGAGGGTGCCCAGTGGTGCAATGGAGATGTAACAAATGTGTAAGTCAGTGGGCTGGGATCATGCGGTATCGATGTATGTCGCCAACTGGGAACAGGGTGGGTGGGGCACACCCAGGGCCGGAGCGTCATTCCAACCTGGCTACCCTTGTCAGCAAGATGGCAGTGAAAGCAACAAAGCACCCTCTCTTCCGCACGAGATGTATAATACAAGAGAAGGTAAACTGGAATGTCAGGAAGGCAGCTAGGGCAGGCCAGGGGCTCTAGCGCCACCGACTCCCCAATTCAATATGACTGGATGTGGCAAAGCTGCGTGGGGTCCGCATTGAAGGGAGTGTAGCTCTCAGCCTCTACCACTATGATCGCAATGGTCACCTCTCCTTATCACTGAGTGCTGTTGCGGGAAGTGAGCATGTGCAATGATATGTGTGTTTTGACCAGTGACTCCATGTTGCACTTAGCTTAGCAGCATACCGTCACATTAGTGACCACCAACTTCATTTTGCCTACTGACTTTATTTTAGCATTAGACACAGCCATGTTAGAAGCTGCAAGTAGTTTTCCACTTTGTACTGTGCTCATTTTTTATTCTTTGTGTTTTTTTCCACCAAGGGCTTAGGCTGATAAGAATGTACTCAGACGGCAGGGACGTTCTTGTTTTGAACTGGCACATTGGGATTGTGGCCAAGTCCTGAGGTGTTATTTTCAAAACAGCCCTAAAGCAATCCACATATTTTGAATAAATAAACTTCTGTAGTGAGAGGGATGTGCTAGACGTTTCCTCTCTTGTTTGTTCACAGTGCAAGAGGCTGGGACCAGATGGAATAGGGACAGAGTGTTTGCAGATCTCAGGCACATCCAGGACACTGGAGTGTGCCATCCTTCTCGTGAGGATAATTGAGCTCTCTCGCCTCCATAGATTCTGGGATCTGGCGATCTGATGCTGAATAGGAGGGAGATGAAGCAGTTGTGCCCTTGCCTCATGGTGATGCATATTTTTTTATTAATTATTTGCTTTGCATTCTAATATAGATACATATATTTGCTGTGTATATTGCAGTGGAGAATCATTTGTACATTCTTTCATTTCATTGCTGTGACCATTTGTGAACGTGTGCTTTCAGCATGCTAATCTCCTTTTAGGAACCATGCGTAGTGAAATAATAAATGTCTTCTTTGGACTAAGAAGTGCATTCCAGAGATTTTTGTCAGTGCATGAGTGTTTCAGCTCTGTCATTGGTGAAGCAAAACAGCATGGCGGGTCCCAGGTATGGGCGGCAGGCTGAGATGCGTTGTCTCAAGCGGTGCCAAAGGCATCTAGTGAGTCGCAACATCAGTTGGCCCTCTCTGCCATTGTGTCCAGGCCGCAGATGAGTTTAGTGGAGCCATACCAAATGCTGGGTTCAGGGGGAAACTCCCAGACAGCACGGCTTTGGCAGCATCCCAGGGCATAGGCAGCAGACTCCGGGGAACAACACTCAGCAGTCAGGCCATGCTCAGTGAGTTCACAGGTGAGTTTAGTACTGCCAAGCAAATGCCTGATTTAGTCTCCAGGGTCACCAGCAGGCACTGTCCCTGCGGGGCCTCCGAAGGTCGCGTGTGGCCACGGTAGGCAGATCTCTCAGCCAGAATAGAGGCACGGGCTACATTGGGACTGGCAGCATGGAATACTGCTTTTAGTGTGAGTAAACCATGGCAAATAAAAGTACCCCCCCAGGACTTATATGTAAGTTAAATATGACAATCAGGAGTATACCAATTTTCCCATGTTGAAAGGTGCAGCACACCACTTTATTACTAGTTAGCAGGTGTAAAGTGCACAGAGTTCTACAACCAGCAAAAACAGGGTTCAGCAGAAAGGCCAAACAAAAAAAGGTGATCCTGCTAAAAGGGCAAAATCCCAATAATTCAGGAAACAGATTAAGCATGATGGGCAATAACTGCTGTTAATTACATTCTCTTTAACTATGAAATTTTGCTTCCAGATAAAACACCTTCATCATGGAAATGTGCTCTTATCTCAATCGTTTAAAAGGGTATTAGAATTGGTCATTTTTGATGGACTGCACTTACATCAAAATATTTACTATCTACTTTTGAATCAAATTAATCAGCGGGCAAACAATAAAGGCATCTTTCTGCGGTCCAGGCAGGTGTTAGATACAGAACAGATATAGCATAACATTGATTCAGTGTCTTTCTACTTACTGTAAAATAAGTTGAGAAAGGAGCACCTTTAAGTAGGCTTTCTGGGCTGTTGGTACACAATTCATTCCACTACGAGAACCCTTTCGTGAGAAGTATTGATATCAAATGAATGGATACTGTTCTGATGACTAATTAAAACTTTTCTCCAGGGGACCTTTGTACCTGTTTTCTTTAGTATAAAAGGTGAAACAACTCAAACTTTTTTAGAAACTCAGGGCTTCACTGCTGTTTGACACTGGCCATTTTTAGTTAATTTTAAGTGACCATGCAAAAACATTAGATACTAAGAAGGAGATGTCTAATCAGTGCACTCTAAGTCTGCCCCATAAAGGTGCAGATAACGCATTTTATTGGCCCATCTTCCTTCTTTTTGAGGCCTTTGTAGGTGTACTCAGATAAAAAAAGACACACAAGGGGTAAGGACTTAAAGTAACTGCTGGTGCAGTACATGGGGCAGTTACTTGGAGACCTGAAAACAGTAAGCCTGGTTGAGACTGCCTTTCATGTCACCTGTTGTCCATGGGCCTAGGTACCGCAATGCTCCTTGTATGTGCCATTCAATATTTTATTATAGGATGAGTCCATAGGAGCAGCAATGTGCACCACAGTACGTCCACCAACGACTCATTTCAAACTTCTCAAGCCGTAAGATGTTAACACCATAAGATTTATTACCTTCCAATCAACAAATTGTCATGAACAGCACCATAAATTTCACTCCATGTAAGCCAAACACCACAGGATGTCAGGGGAAGCAGTAAAGAATATCCACTCCTGTAAGAAATCTTCTGATCTATTGCAACCAGGACTCATATTTTAACTGTTACTTAAATCCACATGCTCTACGAGCGATGTAGAGACTTCTTCCTGAGACGCAATTGGCCCTGATGAAACATGAGGCAGCAGAGTGCTGTACAGTGTCAAAGACAAGCACAAATTCAACAAGTGATATGAGAGGTAGCGGATTGGTGGACTGTTAATGCACTGTGATGTATGTTTCTTTTTAGAGGTACATCTTTAACTCTTTTCCTAAACTGAATCAGCACAGGAAAGTCCTATGTGTATATGGGGGTGTATTAACAAATACTGGATGCACAGATGGAAAAGGCCTGCTACCTTATTTTTAGTTTCTTTTACTATTTTTAATCGGCAGTCTGGCGATAACTGAGGAAGGCTACAATGTCAAAATCATTAAATTCTCATTTAAAGCTTACCAAAGCCTTTATACTCAGAAATGTTTCAGATGTACTTGTTTTGGTCTTTATTTGGTTGGCACCCAGTATCACAGCCTGATCATCCTGGCCCTGCTACCCCACCAAGTCATTAGTCATCTTTTCCATCACCACTCTTAACTCAATTTCACTAACCGAAGAATTGTTACACAATTATGAAAAAATGGGATGCTGTCTTGAATAACTACCAGATATTAATTCAAGCATGTTATCCACCACTTTTTGTATACTTCATTTGACGGATCAGAGAACCAACTTTATAGAGGAGTAAGCCCTCTTGCCAAAAAGCACTATGTCCTCATTGAGGTGGAGCAATAGGATATGAGTTTGGGTTCACTCGGCTGGCAGAAGCTTGCACCATAAAGTTCTCTGGAGTAGGGTGATGAGCAAGGGAGGTGGGGTCACCTGGACAAGTGTCTATGGCAACTGGAGAATTGACACACTATAGGGGGCCTCAGCAGGTTTTGGCCCATGAACCCAAGAAGCTATCTGTGAAAGTCTCTTTCATTGGAAGTTTGCAGCTCGACTGGTCAGATGTCCATCAGTAAGGTCAGGAAAACCCGGAGGCCTACCATAATGTAGCGGGACTATCTGCAAAAAACTGAAGCACAAATGAAGAACAAATCAAGATTCCGCAGATAAAGGCATCTTCAAATCAGCCCTAAGAAGCTACGACTAGCAGCTATGCATCAACACCAGCACTAAAAGCAGCAAGGAAATCTTTGCCAAGATCAAAGATTTCACTGCATCTCTAGTTATATCACCCTCTCACAAGACCTTTTCAACAAGCTTTTGGAATTCTTGTGTAACAAAATCTCGTCCATGTGGAGTAGCTTCAACCCCCAAACAGATCTAGTCGTGGTTGCAATTCAACTTTCCATCACAGCAGAGGAACGAACCCTGACCTTATGGCCTGCTGTCAACTCTGTAGAAATCATTGCCGGCATGACCATCTACTTGGGGGCTCAATCTGATGCTTGCCCTCACCATGCCTTTGCCAAAAGACTCCTACCGATCAGTGAAGCACTAACACCTATCCTTAATGCCTCCATTGACCTCGCCTCATGCCAAGACAAGGTGAAAAATTTCACCATTATGTGTCTGCTCAAGAAACTAAATGCTGATCCCGCCACACTTTCCAACTACAACTTTATTTCCCTCCTACCAGACCCCGCATAGGTCTTAGAAAAACTAATCAACTAACATCTCATCGACCACCTCAGAAATCACTAGCTGCCCGCCATCACACAGTCTAGATTCAGACCTGACCACAGTACAGAATCAGCACATGTCGTCGCTACAGAGGACATCCGCATGATCTTTGACAGAGGGGACACGACAGCAATCGTTATCCTGAACCTCTCTACATCATTTGACACAGACTCACACCCCATTCTCATCAGGAACTTGCTTGAGACTGCCACTGTATGCTGGAATCTGCTCCTTCTTAGCAAACAGAACACAAGTTGTCAGACTGGCACATTACTCCTGAGAAGCACAGAAGCTCATCTGCAGATCAAGGTTCATCGATCAGCCACACCCTCTTCAATGCATACATGATCCCTCTGGCCTATGCTATCCGCACACACATTAACATCCTCTTCTGTCCTGACGACATGCAACACTAACTCACCTTCTCGGACAACACCCCCAAAAAAAGAAACAAATTTACCTCCTTCATAACCGAAGAGGGTAATTGGATGAAAGCTAACAGAATAGTGAATCACTTTATTTGGTAGTTCATAAAAAAACTTCCAAAATTTACAAATAGCAAATACAAACTAAAGCTATAATACAAGTCAATAAACAACACGTTACTTACCTTCGGTAACACCTTATCTGGTAGAGACAATATCCAGACATCCAGTTCCAGATTCCTTACCTTAGAATAGATATCCAAGAAATACCATCCCAAGGGTGCGTTTGCAAACTGAGATCATAGTAGAAAAGCCTGCAGAACCGAACGCGAAAAGTCCCTGTCCTTACCAATTTGACTGTCCCAGCAGTATTGTTTGGTAAACATGTCCACAGATGTCCATGTTGCCGCCTGACAGATGTCAAAGACTGGAACTTTGTGTGCTAATGCAGTGGTCGCAACTTTAGCTCTGGTAGAATGAGCACGCAAACTCTCAGGGGGTTGAGTCTTAGGCAGTGCAAAACACATTTTAACGAGTACGAGTCATATGGAGATGGTTCACTTCTACACTGCCCGACCTTTCTTCGCACCCACATAACCAACAAAAAGAGTTGATCATCCACCTGTAACGATCAAGGTAGAACGCCAACGCTCTTTTTGCATCCAGGCAGTGAAGTCTCTCCTCTTCCTTAGAATGGATGCTGGGGTGTGTAAAAAGTAGGAAAGATGATGGTTTGGCCTACATGGGGGGATGTAACCACTTTTGGTAGAAAGGAGGTCCTAGTACGAAGCACCACCTTGTCAGGCTAGGACCACTTAGATGACAATCCCTGCAGCTTACCGTGCGGATAGATGTAACAGCCAGAATGAAGGTTGTTTGCAAAATGAGAGGCCTGAGAGGACAATTGTAGAGAAGCTCGAAAGGAGCGCACATCAAATGTCAAAACGAAATTCAAATCTCATTGGGGAATAATGAATGGAGGTGGAGGAAACATCTGAATAAGGCCTTCAAGGGACCTATTTACAATTGGAGACTTAAACAAAGAAGGTTGATCAGGCAACCACAAAAAAGTTGAAATGGGTGACAGATGACTTTTGAGAGCTCCCACAGCAGAGTGCTGTTGGGCCAGAGAAAGGATAAACAACGAAACGTCAGAAAGAGGGGCAGAAAGGGGGTCAAGAGACTTGCCTGTGCACCATGCCACAAATTTCTTCCAACGACCGGTGTATACCATTTTGATAGAGGGACGTCTGGCTGCCAAGATTACATTACAGATGTCAGGCGGAAGGTCAGAAGCTGTCAACTGCCGGCACTCCATCACCACACAAGAAGGCGGAGACTGGACAGCTTCGGGAGGAGAGCCCTCCCCTGCTGTTGTGAAAGAACATCCACCTGAAAGAGCAGTCTGATCGGAGGATTGAAGGCCATGCTCAATAGCTCGGGATACCAGACTCTACATGTCCAGTCCGGAGCCACAAGAATGACTTGATGTTCTTCAGAACTCTGGGAAGACATGGCATTGGCAGAAAGGTGGACAGGAGGCCCGAGTTCCACTCGAGGTGAAAAGCGTCACTGAGCCATTGCCGCCTTGAAAATTCCAACGTGCAATACTGCTGACATTGAGCGTTCTCTGCAAAGGTGAACCGACCTTGCGCCACCTTTGGATGAAGACCCTATTTGTGATCGTCTAAGCATTGTCGGCTGAGTTTGTCCGCTCTGACGTTCAGAAAGCCCACCAGATGCTGAACTACCAAAAAAATGCCCTTTTGTTCCAGCCACACCTAGAGGCGTAGATCTTCTTGACAAAGGGCCTACAACCTCTCCCCTTCCCACTTGTTGCAGTATCACATGGCAGTGGTGTTGTCCGTAAACACCTGCCCTACCTTCCCTTTGAGACAGGGAAGGAATGCTTTCAATGCTAGTCTGATCACCTGGACCTCCAACAGGTTGATGTGGAGTCTGGACTCTGTCGAAGATCAGATACTTCTGATTTCCCCCTCTCCCAGGTGGCCACCTCATCCAGGAGTGACGCATCTGTCATTAATGTCAGATCTGGTTAAGGAAAGGGAGAGGGATCTGCCTCTGACCTATTCGCAGTTTGGTAACTACCACTGCAGATCTCGTGCAGTCTCTTTGAGACGTTGACCATGTCTGAGCGATTTCCCTGATGCTGTGCCCACAGGAACTTCAGGTCCCACTGCAGAGCTTGCATATATTACCTGGCATGTGTAACTAGCAGGATACAGGAGGCCATGAAGCCCAGCAACCTAAGAGTTATTCTCATCAAAATCCAAGACAGAGGCTGAACATCTGTATCATAGCCTGAATATGCTGAACACGCCGCTCGGGAGGATAAGCCTGAAACTGCACTGTTTCCAAAACATCTCGGTTGAAAGGAAGAGTCTGAGAGGGAGTCAGGTGTGACTCTGGCAAGTTTATAGTGATCTCCAGTGAATGCAGGAGGTCCACCATAGTCTGGAGGTGGGAAACGACAGCCTGGGGTGAGCCAGCTTTCAACAGCCAGTTGTCAAGACAGGGGAAGACAAACACCTGATCTGCGCAGATAAGGTGTGACCACCGCCATCACCTTGATGAACACCCGAGCGGAGCTGGTAAGGCCAAAAAGAAGCATGGTGAACTGAAAGTGCTTGTGGCCTATCGTGAACCGTAAGTAATGTCTGTGGGTAGGCGGGACGGGGGATATGGAAATACCTGTCCTGCAAGTCCAACGCTACCATACAGTCAAGGGCATATAGAACCTGAGCCAGAGTGAGCATTTTGAACTTCTTCTTGAGAAAGAGATTGTGGGACCAAAGGTCTACAATAGGACTGCCCAGACCGCTGACTCCCTGATCTATAAGGATGGTGGATCCCAAGTCCCCTGCCACGCAGGGGCTGGGCAGCATGCGTGGCATGGTGGCTGAAGGGACCTTGCTGGGTGCCCCTTCCAGTCACAAAAGGGGAGAAAAGCAAAGGGAGGAAGATAAGGGCCTCTGGCTCTCTATATGGTGCACTATAAATAATTACACCTTGCAGGGAGTCAAGTGGATCCCCAATTGGATGACAGAGGCAAAAGTAGATAATATTCACGCTCCGTTTTGTAGTAGTATGGGCGAGTAGTCAGGCTTTTCAGAGGGCAGTGCAATGTATTTGTTGTACTCAAAGAGGCAATTAATGAGACGCACACTCAAAAAATATAAATCCGAGACCAAAGTAGAAAAATAACACTTTTTATATATGTTTTGAAACCAAGATCTTCGTAAAAGAGTGAGTACTGCTTTTGTTATTATTTGTTACGGGTAATTAAAGAGTTCAAACCTGTGCGCCTTCACACACATTGCATTCCTATGGGAGGAAAAG
Organism: Pleurodeles waltl; assembly: GCF_031143425.1. NCBI lineage: Eukaryota > Metazoa > Chordata > Amphibia > Caudata > Salamandridae > Pleurodeles > Pleurodeles waltl. The sequence continues at coordinate 892,449,871 of NC_090443.1, forward strand.
TCAATAATGCATAAAGGTACGTATAGTCGGTTTCAGGGGCTCACCTTCTGGGTTTAGGGACGTAGGGAGCCTAGGTCCAAAGTACTACCATCAGTTCATTTGGATCGCCTCAAATTCCACCACGGAACGGAGTGTTGGTGAGGTAGCTGGGTGAGGACACCTGAAAACAGGCTGCAAAGGGGGTTTGGAGACAAGTCTGAAAGCTTCCAAATGGGGGACTGGGTCGCAGGGGGCCTTAGAGAAAGGGGGCACAGCGGGGTCTTTGGGATTATGGTTGAGTGGCTCAGATGTAGAGTGGATAGGGCGGCTAGGCTCTGTGCGCAAATATGCTCCTCAGAGTTAGGGGCCAACAGCTGGCAGGGGCAAAATCAAGACTGCTGGGCCACTCACAAACTGGGAATCAGTGGTGCTGACATCCCTCGATGGCTGCTTGTACTGGTGCAGTGGGAATCCTGAATGGACTCTCACTGTTGGTGCTTGATGCAGGGCGTCCAGTCCCGGGGGTTGGTGCTGCATGGCTCCAGTTGGTCCTGGAGTCGTCACACTTGGTGGGGAGACGGTCCTGGCCTTTCAGAGCACAGGTTCCTCCTCCTGGTCGTCTGCGGCATCAGCTGGAGCCAGGGAGAAGCAAGGCAGTGAATTGGACTATGCTTTTCAGTGCCTGCAGACTGCTGGGAAGTAGCTCCTCTACTTCAAGGGAGACTGGTGGCAATTTGCAAGATACTGTCAGGTTGCTGAGGCTTTGGTAGTTGTCCAGCTTTTCAGGACGAGTCATTCTGACGCGACTGTTGAGAGAGTTGCACACAGGCAGAGTTGTGAGCAGGCAGGGTTTTATGCCAGAAGTCCACAGCTCTTCTACTGTTCATGCCAGGCAGTGACTTTTCTTCGCCCCTCTTCTCTTGATCTGTCAAATCTGAGTTCTTGGATTCAGGGTTGCCAACTAAATACTCAATTTAGGGGCATTAAGGAGAGTGCCAGGTAGTAGCCAATGGGTTGCCTACCTTTAGGGTGACTACACTCTCCATATGACAACTTATGACAGGAAGTGGGAAAAACCCTGACCCTAGAATGTTAACTCCATCCAAAACAAGATGGAGCAATTTGAAACGTGGTGTCCACATTTGCTGGTCCACCTTAACGGTGGGACTGGTGTGACGTGGGCACACCTCCTAATCTTACTAATTTTCCTGGCTGTCTTGCTGCCAATAAGTGGGGTCAGGACACGAGTGTGGTCTTCTCCATCATCTGGCGAGACCTGGGTGGCATAACAAAGGCGGTTGGTCCTTTGAAGCTTCACACCCTAGAATGTCCATCCTGGAAGAGGTGATAACACCTTGGATCAGAGCTGGTTTTCTGCCTGGCCTCCAAGAGCGCTGGTCCTCATCTCTGGATGTCAGACATCTGTCTAGGGTGACTGTGCTAGTTCAGACCAGTCAGTCAACACACTAGAAGTCGGTTAGGTTTTCAGGGGCCACCTCTAAAGTGCTGTCTAGGTGCATGTATTAACAAATCCAACACTGGATTCAGTGAGGGTTTAATAGAAGATGTTTGATACCAAGCATCCCTGCTCAGAGAAGCCATCATGAAAAGGCATAGCAGAGGCACATCTGCTCCTGCAGATATGTCCTTACATGTGATATAATGTGCCCTGCCTTGGTACTGTAGGCCTTCTGTAGAGGTGATCACAAATATTCCACACAGGGAGGTGTGACAGGTTGGGTTTTCACTTTTGTCTGCACCAAGGCACGCAGATTGCAATAGCAGCACTGTTTACATTTGGTGAAAGGACCCTGTGGATGGCACAATTCGTGCTGCAGCCCTTAGGGACCTTCCTTAGAACCCCAGGCCCTAAGTACCAGGGGTATTATTTACCAGGGAGGGCCACGATCTTGAAGCTTTTAGGGTGGGGCTTTTCTCTGAGATCCTAGGTGACAATCACCTGGAGGTACATTTGGAATGGGTAACAGAAGAGGGGGGAAAGAACCCACTAATGATAAAGTGGTGAAGGGACCTTCTTCCCACTATCTTGCTGGAACTTGGACTGGCTGGCTGGTCGCTGAGGACCTCCATGAACTATAATTTCTTATCCATCCTGGAAGAAGCCTATCCATCTAGCTGCTGATGCTGGAGCATTCAGGTCTGGGGGGGACTGGACCTGGGGTCCACTAGAAGGGGTCCGCATTCATGTCCATAGTATGATGATGAATTTTGAGGAATCTAGCAGTTTGAGCTAACAGCCCTGTGAAAACCTATGGCAACCAGCGGGGTACATAGGTAGGTAACAGTCCAACCCCTGTTTAGAAGGAAATTGGTCGATATACCCAATGACAGAAAATGTTGCTATGATTAGGTTTTATAGTTGTTTCTCAAACATTTTATAACAATGTTTATTGTTATGGATGTTCCCTGCATTGGGGGGAGGGGTGGTATTTGTGGGAAGGACAGGGGGGCGACGATAAGAGTGGGAGGAGAAACAAATGAATAGACGTACCTTTCAATATTTTATTACGAACACTAGGGGGCAAATCTCAATAATCAATAGTTTTGGATCACCAGTATGGACCTATATATGTTAACGTGGAATGTAAAGGGGCTAAATTCGCCAAATAAACGCTCTCAACTGTGGAAATATATAAACGACCACCATTTTGATATCATAGCCCTCCAGGAAACACATCTAAAGCGAGCGGATGACCAGCGCCTCCACCATAGGCGATACCCAATTATTAACTGTGCTCTGGCTACCACTAAACATAATGGGGTAGCGTTGCTTTTCGACACCTCGGTTCCCTTCCAGATTCGGGGTAGCAAGACCAACAGGGAGAGAAGGTATTTAATGGTCAACGATCTTCTTAGAGGGAGATTTTGCGAAAGGGGACATCATTTTCATTAGGGAAATGTAATGTCATCTGGGACCCGGCATTGGATTCCACACATCCCCATAGATCTTCAAGGGGGGTGTTCTCCAACTCCTTAAAATCCAGGCTACATGAATTAGGCCACCTGGACGTATGGCGCACCTGTAACTCTATCACAAGGCACATACCTTTTTTGCCCGTCACACAGACAGATCATATTCCAGGATTGATCACATATTTGTGAGTCAAAGCCTCCACCCCACTGTCAAGTCAGCAACCATTCACCCTATCCTTCGATACGACCATGCCCCCTTTGAAGTTATCTTCGAATGGCCTGCTCCGAAGTCCAAGTTTAGTAGAGGGTATTTTCCCAATGCTGTTACAAGAAATAGACAATTCAGAGACAAATTTAGAAAGACGATAAGGGAATTATTTGCTCTTAATGACCCAAAAGGTACTTCCTATCCCACAACCTGGGACCTTTTCAAGGCGGTGATACAGGGCAAATGTATCTCGATGACAACCACATTACAGACTAAACAATTATTCAACAGCTTGCTCTAGAAAAGTAATTACTCTTGGCTGCGAAAGCCCACAAAACTACATCTTACTGCCTTTGCAACGGAAAGTAATATCCTTAAAAGGTAAACTTCATGCAATCTATGCCAAAAGAGCTGAACACACACTCTTATGACTGAAGCAAACAACTTACGAAAAGGGCAACAAGAGAGGTCCTCTGTTAGCGAGGCAATTACGGAAGAAGCAGGAAAAGGAGTATATAGGACTGATCAGGGACGAAGAAGGCAGGCTGCAGTACCACGAGGACGGGAAAGTCCGAGCATTTAGAGAGATTTATAAGGGGCTTTATAGTACTGACCCAGTTAACAGGAACGTCCTATCTCGACTTAGCTGATTTGCTGCAGGTCCCCCCGGACATTCTCAAACAGTTGAATAACCCCATTGCGAGAGAGAAGGTGCCAGAGGCCATTGATACTCTCAAACTTTTTTAATCTCCTGATTCTCATGGACTCAAGGCACACTTTTACAAAACCTTTAGCTCTGAATTGATGCCGTATTTGACCACATTGACAATCACATATGGGACGAATATCTCCCCCCATGACCAAAGCTTTGGTCACGGTCCTCCCACAAATGGGGAAAGACCCCCAAAGGTGTGCTTCTTATAGGCCGATTGCCTTTCTTAATTTAGAGGCAAAAACCTATACCAAAATTCTGGCCACAAAATTGGAATCCGTTTTGCCTGATCTGATTCATCCAGATCATTCTGGCTTTATCAAAGGCTGCCGAATGCATGATAATTTGAAATGTGTGACTCATCTGATCGATAAGGTGAATGAGAAAAATATCTCTGCAAATTATTGGCGTTAGACGATGAGAAAGCCTTTGACCGTGTGGACTGGCAATTCCTGACTGCTACACTGCAGCGGTTGGGTGAACGGTTCATTGACAGGGTAATGGCTGTCTATGCATGTCCCAAATCCCAGGTTATGGTAAATGGTACTGCCTCGGGGTCTTTTGCGCTAACGCAGGGGAAGTGACAGGGATGCCCTTTGTCCCCCATACTGTTAATGCTCAGTATAGAACCATTGGCAGCTAGGATCAGAGCCAATCGAGGTATTCAGGAGATCCATTTTGGGGCTGACAAACATAAACTCTGCCTATTCGCGGATTACGTTTTACTAGCTCTTATGTCTCCCCACAGTTTGCTTCCTGCTCTCCAGTAGGAGCTACGAGGAAGTTTCAGGATTCCCAGTTAATATCCATAAATCCTATCTGCTTAACTTGACGCTTCCCTGCACTTCAAATGGAGAGCATTGCCTCCCAGTTCCCCTTCCAATGGGTCAAGAGGGAGATTACATATTTGGGGGTAAAGCTTACCCCAAAAGTAGAGAACCTATATAAAGCAAACTGTCCTCCTTTGTTGTGCCATTTGAAGGCCGATGTTAAACGCTGGGTGTTGAGATACCTCACCTGGACGGGTTGCATAAATGTGATCAAAATGACAGTTTTACCATGCATTTTATATTTGTTTCAAGTGCTCCTGATAGAGGTATCTAGAGATTTTTTTTAATGGAATTACGCTCCCTGATTATGAGGTTTGTGTGGCAAGGCCGTAGCAACTCTCCTATAAAGTTCTGACTCGCCCCAGTGAGTTGGGGGTCCAAGCATTACCGAGTGTTCAAAATTACTATTGCACGGCGCAACTCCAAGTAATATCTGAATGGTCACTCAGGGAGTCAGACAAATTATGGCTTCACATGGACAGAGCAGTGAAGGGGCGGACAATATGGGATATGTTGTGGAAGCCTTAGCACGATCGTCTGCGCAATGCTTAGCCGAGTATACCCACAGCCTCCACACAAAGTCTGGGACACATTGAATAAGTCATACCACTGGACCACTTTTCCTTCTCCACATACCCTTATTCACTACAATCTGGCCTTCCCCCTCACCTCTTATCCTGGGTCCCTTTGGGGGGTGGAGGGAGGGAGGCTGCTTAAAGATTTCCGATTTGTTCCACAGGACAGACCTCCTAACGTTTAAGAATTGCTGCCGCAACTTTAAGTTACAGGCCTCTGAGCATTTTCAATGTACCCAGCTGAAACACTGGGTGTCACAACCTAGCATTCGTGCTGCAGCAGAAAGGGACTTGCTACCAGTGGAGCAATTTGTTCGACAGGCTGGGGCTTCCTGCAGCTATATCTCTGCTCTTTATGCCTCATTACAGGCTGCAGACCGCCTCCCACGTCACATTAGGGGCCTGCGTCCTTGACACTACCATAAGTGAAAAGCTTAGGACCAAGCTTTACAGAGATATTCCTAAGTTTATTAGATCCATTGGGTTCCGGGAGGCACATTATAAACTTCTCCATGACTGATACCTGTATCCTGATAAACTAAAAAAGATTTACCCTGTCACACATGATACCTTTTGGAGGGGATGCAGGATGCTGGGAAATTAGCCCCCTACTGGAATGAAATATTGGCACAAATTGAAGACATTTTAGGCTATCCCATCCCCAATATGCCAGAGTGTGTGTTATGGGGTCTCTGTGACCCCGCCTTGAAATATCAGACAATAGGGGATCGTTCAATCTTGTGGCCTGGTTTAGGGGCAGTTAAGATGCCCATCGTGGCAGTGTAGAAGAAGCTTGAGGCCCTGTCTATGTCACAATGGCATGGCAGGATCTGGCAGGCAGTCTCCATGGAACATATGGCCGATGTGTTGACAGACAACAGGGCAAGTTTTGACAACATCTGGGGACCACAAGTGCAGTACCTCTCCAGGAGGCTTTTGCTTTACTCATGCCATCCCCCCATAGAGGCATTTCATATATTTCAGATTTAAGACTTCCCTCTCCTCACTTGAGCTTTGTGACCCCAAGATGCTGAAACCCCCCTCAAGAGAGCCCCATAGATGGAAGTCCATTCTCAATCTGACCTCTCCATGCCAATTGGTTAGGTGTTTTGTTGTTTTCAATGTTAGTGTAATCCTTGTTAGGATGTTTTATTATACTGTGGTACTATATTTTATGCCTGTAATTCACTGACAAATGGACAAGACGCTTGCTACCAATTTGTACTTCATGATAATTGCTAACCTTTTCGAGATACTTTAACTATCTGTAGCGTCCGGTTGAAGTTGGCTCCTGGCCCTATGGTCAATGTATTGATGTCTGTACCACTTAAACTCTAATAAAGAAAGTTTAACAAAAAAAAGTGACTGAGGGGTAGCTCCTTCTTCGGATCAGCGGTGGCTGGTGCTGAAAGAAAAGAACTGAAGTCAGCACGCAGAGGTGGCACCTACATAGGATCGCAACGTCATATCTGATGCACACGACGCTGACAAACGTGGAGCCAATTGACGCCACAATGGCACCTAGGGGTACTGCTCGAGAAAAATATTCCAGTCTGATGCCTGGGGGAAATTCTAAGATAAGGAATCTGCAACTAGATGTCTCTATCAGATATAGGTTTGCTGCAGTAAACGGATAAACATTAAACAGAAATAAGGAGGGTTCAAATGTTGAAATGGGTCACAGACGATAGACTCTAAATGCCTCTAACCCCAGGGATAAAGTAACTATCTCAGACAAGACAGTGGTTCCACCCACCCAGATAGCACCTAATGTGACAGGGTGTTAATCTGAAGCCTTAGTAGATAATCAGTAAAATGTGTAAAAACACAATGGGGGTCATTCTGACCCCGGCCGGCGGCGGAAGCCGCCGGCCTGGCTGTAACCGCCAGAATACCGCTGCGCGGTCAAAAGACCGCCGCGGGTATTCTGGGTTTCCCGCTGGGCTGGCGGGCGACCGCCAGAAGGCCGCCCGCCAGCCCAGCGGGAAACACCCTTCCATGAGGATGCCGGCTCCGAATGGAGCCGGCGGAGTGGAAGGGGTGCGACGGGTGCAGTTGCACCCGTCGCGATTTTCAGTGTCTGCATGGCAGACACTGAAAATCTTTGTGGGGCCCTGTTACGGGGGCCCCTGCAGTGCCCATGCCATTGGCATGGGCACTGCAGGGGCCCCCAAGGGCCCCACGACACCCCATACCGCCATTCTGTTCCTGGCGGCCAAAACCGCCAGGAACAGGATGGCGGTCGGAATCCCCATGGCGGCGCAGCAAGCTGCGCCGCCATGGAGGATTCCCCAGGGCAGCGGGAAACCGGCGGTACACCGCCGGTTTTCCGTTTCTGACCGCGGCTGTACCGCCGCGGTCAGAATGCCCATGGGAGCACCGCCAGCCTGTTGGCGGTGCTCCCGCGGTCGTTGGCCCTGGCGGATTTTACCGCTAGGGTCAGAATGACCCCCAATGTCTGTTTCCTTTGCAGTGAGGGACTCCATATGCTACTTGAATTGGACCAAAGCTTGTAAGCTACCCCTAGGTACTCATAAGAGCTTGCAATGCCGATTGTGAGGGGGTTTATCTTCAACCAAGTCCTGGATTTATTTCGACTCCCTGAAAAGGCAATAACTTTAATTGTTTTCTTCATTAATAAAGCCAGCTGGCTCAAGTTCTAAACCCACAAGACATAAGTAGTAATCTTTGGCAAGAACCCCACACCATAGGGTTTCAACTGGTGGACATCTGAACGTGGACAGACACTCACACTCTGAACCCATGCCAGGAACCTTGGAATAGTCATTGTCAGCAAACTGGACAAGACCGCACAGATCATTGAAGTCAGTGCACTGTGCATCCACACCCTGCAGATGCTGACGAAGCTGTTCAAATGGCTCATAAGCAACACTAGAAATACTATCACTCACACCCTAGTCACCAGCAAGTTGGACTTTATGAAGATGAACTAGGTGACTCTACACCAGAATCACCAAGCAACTCACTACATGACTACAAACCATCTAGAACTCAACAGCCAGACTCCTCCTCAAGCCTACTCGCACACATCTCATGCATAAACAGAACCATTTCAACAGGACGAGTATTCTATAACATTGCTCTTAAGTCATGGAACAGCCTCCCACATAATATCAGAGTATCCTTCTCTGTTATTGAATTCCGCAAGAAGCTGAAAAGCTGGCTTTTCAATTAACCACCCTACCATGAGGGCTAGGTACACACCAGGAAATCCCATCACATCACATGAGTCAGAAGGATGGTAAAAGGGTTGCAGCTTGCACAGAGGAGTGTGTGGTCTCTGTCACGGTTTGGACAGCGCCTTCTCAGCATCAGACAGCATTATGCGTTGCCCATTGTCACCTGGAGTCAATGGCACCCGCAATCTATTGTGGATTGTAGGGCTGGGGAGGGAAACCGGTACCTCAGTTGGTCCATAGCCCAGAGCAGATTCAGAGGTCCCAAGTGCTGCTAAGGGCAAACCCATCGGTGGAAACCTAGTTAGGCGGTCTCTCTGCTCCTTGGGCACTTGTAGGGGCATCAGATGGAGCCGGTAACGTGCCAAAAAGGTGCAGAATGGCCAATGCGGAATTCCTCAAGTTGTTACAGGTTCACTATTAGCCCTGAACCTTGGTTGCCACTGGATCAAGGTCAGACTCGACTCTGAAGAGAACCGACTTCAGACCATGGCCTGGAGGGCATGATGACATCTCGCATTCTTGAGAGGCTGAGAATGACAGGAAGGATTAGAGTCACACTTGGAATTCTTGCGCTTCTATTTGGACTCCCAGAGGACTTAAGAATGTGAAAATGACGATCACAGGAAAGGTCTTGGGAGCAAGACTTACCTTTAGACCTCAACCTATCCAGACAGCGGACTTGTGGTGTTTTGCCACGAAGAGTTTAGCTTCCTGATTCCGAATGGCCTTGAGGAGTAATCACTGCAGGCCTTAAAGTCGTGATCCGCCCCAAGCACCACAGACAAACCACATATGGGTCATTCACAGACATTTGCTTGCACCGTTCCCCACACGGTTTAAAACCTGTGGACTTGACAGATTACATTTTTCTTTACACAATATTGAATTAAAACAATGTGGAGACCAAAAAAGACGAGGGGTCGCTCCTGAGCCACGTCTCATGGAGTAGAAAGAAAGGAACTGATGTCTGCATACATGGGTGACACATATATAGGCCCAAGCAAGTCGAATCCAGTCTGGAAGGATGTTGTTGTGGAGCCACCGGCACCACCTGCTGGCACACAAGGTTATTGCTAAAATCATTCCGGATGCAGATTGACACCTTTGGAAGTATTCCAAAGGTGCAGAATCTGCAGTTAGAAGCCTCTATCAGACAAGGGAGAAGTAGTAGGAAACAGGCCACAGGAGTTGTGACTATAGGATTCATTGGCCCTGCAAGAAGGTGAATACATCTAAGAACCTATATTTGGACTAGACAAGGAATTTATCTTTTTCAATGCATTTCGGATCCGCACAGGACGGCCACAGTCATAGCAACATAAGCAACGCCAGAGGGGAGCAGAGAAGGACCACAGTCTTAACAGTTAACGATTCAGAGAGGGTGCAAGCTTCCCACAAAACTCACTGTAGGGCTCCTACCTGAGAGTAAAGCGGAGGAAGGCAACGTGCCACTTGCACCCAGAGTGCATTCCTTAGGGGTCCTCAGAAACATCAAACTCAGATTTGAATCTAGGGAGCCCCCACTCAAGGGCCTTCTGAGGACACAGTACAGAGAAAGGAGGAGGAAATAAGTCAACATAGAGCAAAACCTCAGATGGTCCTGATAAGGTTAACAGAAACTATGCATGATCTTCAATGTCCTGGATCCGAAAGTGCAGGTGGTTACTCAGTTATAAACCTCAGGTTGTACATAGGCACCAAGGTGCATGTGTGAACTCGCACACAGTGTGAAGTCCAAAGAAACTACTGGAAATAACTTCTAATATCAGTTCACTATAGAAGCAAGAATTTGTCTGTAAAAGGCCCACTGTAGGAGTAGAGCTCTGGTGGCTAGAAATGTTTTGTAGTGCCATTAAAAAACAAAAATCTTTGAAGGGTTGAAGCCACACAGTAACAGAAGACTTAGAACTATGTAAACGACTGTTAAGGAACAGCTGTGAACACCTAAGTGGATTTCCAGTTCAGAAAAGTCTGCAGAGCATTAATGTCAAATAGAGAACAACTCCCTGTACAGTCACACAAAGCATGGAAAACAACAACCTAAAAATCCCTAAAGATATCTATGAATAAATAATAATCATTCAGCTGGGAGAAAGTAGTGACAGCAATGGGATATGCCCCTTTACATGTAAAGGTTCTCCTTCCAAGACTATCAAATTGTTGAGGCAGTACAATGTATTTTGTCCAGTATTAAAATTATGCTTCAAAGTTCAGCACAGGATGTCCAAGGGGCTGTGGACATCCATTGTTGACGACCATCTTGAATAATTCCCCAACATGAATTTCTATCCTTGAGGGACATGCAAGCAGGTAATAACTTGGCCACTGCCCCCCTTAACCTGTGTCTTCCTACTTGCGATTCTCCCAGGTTGCGCCATGCTGCTGTTAAGCCATTCATATTGTCTAATTTACTCTATTCTGCCAGTATTATATTAACCTGTAGTGAATCAGTACACTGTAGGCTGTGCTAAGACATGCAACTTGTGATCACTGCTTACTATTAGCCTCTCACTTCCTCCACCAAGAATCCCATAACCTAAAACCATTAGCGCTGAAAACAAGGGGCAAAGCTGGCACATTAATGATTTTGAAGATAATATAATGCTCCAACACTTGCAAATTCCTGGCAAGCACTGCAAGGAGAAGCATCACTATTAACAGTACAGTCATACAGCTGAAGCCAAAAATAAATAAGTACAATTATTTTTACTACGATTAAGGGGAGCCCAGTGACTGACCTCTTGGCTCCTTAAACAGAACCTGTCTCCAGTATAGGTGGCTGACACTTCTCCCCTGGGCCGGAAGTCTTCCAAAGCAGTACCCACAGGACACCCAAGGCAGAGTGCCCTCCTGGCACCGTCTACGTCACACAACCTCCTTTGGCCACCTTTAACAGCAGAAATCAGTGGCTTCTTCCTACAGAAGTTTGTAGTCCTGCAGGCCCAATCCACAGAACTTTCAGGGGAATCCTACAGGGTCATCCCAGCAAGTCCATCTCTCCAATGCCACTTGCCCTCAGAGGGGTGCCAGCCCCACTGGCCCTGGAGAAACAAATACTACTTCTTAGCTGTCAACTGAAATCAGATGCCCTTTGCAGTAGGGCTTAGGTGTCTTCTCTCGTCCAACTGGGATTTCCTCGTGTGTCACTACCTCCCCAAGTCCAGACTGCTCTCAAGAGTAACTGCCTTGAGCAGGAGTTTTCACGTGGGGATGGAAAGTTCCAGAAGGTAGGCACCTCTTTTGTATCCCTGGGTTACACATCACTCCACACTGCACAGTATTTTAGGTTTTTACAAGATGACACCTTCAAATGGTTGTTCCCGCAGGGTTGAGGCCTCCTGAGAAACGTGCAGTGTGAAAGGTGATTAGCAGGTACAGAGTCTGTCTCTATACTTTTATCCCACAGGACAGGCATACTCGCTGATAAATGGCTTTATTGTGTGGGGAGGTCTTCGGTCCTCCAGCTAGCCACAGAGAAATTGAACGTGGGCCAGCAGGGCAATTCAAAGGCCGTAATCTAAACGGGAGCTGATTCAGAGAAAAATGAAAATTTTGAAGTGCAATGAAGGATGCAGATATGGGGAAATCAATGCCAGATCTGTGTTTGGGATCCTGATTTACCACAATATTGGTTCATCAACATAGTCTATAGGCCTAACTATAGCAAAAATGTAGTTTGGTGTAGTTTTTTGCCACAGTGTACAGTACACTGAAGCACACACACTACAGTAAATCACTACAGTTGTACATACTCACAATCTTCATACCCACCCACATTATATGCCAGCTTATCTTATCAGCTATCTTATGTAGGAAGGGTGCCCTCTGCAACAGGATTCTGGTGCTCAGGTACTGGATATGACAATAATCTCAATCACTTATCCCACACAAGCCTGAAACCACTTGTTCATGAGCTACCAACCCACAGCCTCTTAGAGCCCCTTACCCTAGCTGTGCAGCAGTGGACCTCATTTTAAAAAGGCAGTTAGCACACCTCATCCATGATAAAATAGCTTGTATTGAGTAAAACTTGGTAGTTCGACTCACAGTAGCAGATCAAAAACTGGGTAGTTCAAAAAGCAAAGGTCCACTAGAATTAAATGAGTCAGACACAATTTTTTATAAACTGGTCAAGCACTGTTGGTATCATGAGCATGCAAGGCCAGGTAAGTAAGTGGTTCTATTCAGTGCCTGACATAAACGGAGGGAACAATAAGAGGATTTTAACAAGCTTGTTCATTCCAGTTACATCAATCAATCAGAGGTTTTGTAGAGCTCACAGCTACTCAGAGTGTCCCGGTGCTGAAACTTATTGACTACATGTAACCAAAAAACAGTTTAACAATACGCCAATTCAAACAACCAGTTTTTAAGGGTGCATTTGGAGGAATGTTTGTCTTTCATGGATGGCCCATAGGTGAACACGGAGGACATTCAATGGAGTGACGGCAAGAGTTGAGAAAGAAGTGCCACCCCATTTTTTTCCTCTTAATTCTCGGGACCACCACCAACGTGGCCTTAGAGAAATGCATGGTTCCTGCTAAATAGTACAGAGTGATCTCCTTGGCCAGGTACCGCGGACCTGCCTGGTAGAAGCCTCTATGGGCAAGCATGAGCCTCTCAGACCGTACTCTCTACCTGACTGCCAGTCAGTGCAGCTCTTTGAGGTGCTGACGGATATGATGGCCTCTAGCAAAATAGAAGCCAAGCAGCGGCATTCTGTACCAGCTGTAGTCTAAGCTGATATGCCAGTAGACCCCAGTGCAGAGAGTTGGTGTAGTCAAGATAAGAAGCGATAAGGGCATGTATTACCATCTTCTGGAACTGAATTGGTAGCAGGTACAAAATTGTGTTAGTAATTTTAGAAGTCCAAAACAGGCGCCCATCGCACATCCACATGCAGGCCAAAAGAAGTTCTATTGTCCCTGTTCACTTAAGTGGAGGTCCTGGGCACTTGCAACTGTCCTCTTTATGTTTGCTCAAAGGTTAGTTTTCTCTAGAATCTGTAGAGCTTCACTGGATTTATTTTTTGTCTGCTTTGTGCAGGCAACTTTTTTTCAGCACACATTGTTGGTCCTTTTTAAACGTGCCAATTACGACCTTCTCTCCACTTTCTTCTCGCCCTTTAAGGCATTTTTTTGTCAGATATTTTACTGGCATTCTAAGCAAGTCCGTAGTTATTGGTCAGTGCGCCTTGTGTTTGCACTTTTAGTTTACCACAGGTGTCTCAGGGCCTGGAGGACTGTTGCAGTCTATTTGGAAAACAAATTTCCAGGAGCTGCAAAACTGACCAGCCAAGATTTGTTGAAGAAGGTGCCTGCGAATTAGAAACGCAGAAAACACACTCCATAGTAATTAACATTCAATAAGCAGACTGCCCAGCGAGTTATAAAAGAATACAATGTAGCAACATTGGAATGATAGGTTTATCTCTTTAACGGTTGCAGTCTTCTTCATCTGTAAACCAATCACACAAAAAGCAGGCCTGACTCAAGTCAAACAAATTGAGATTTTGGGTGCTAAGATCCTTTGTGTTCAGTTCCAGATGGCTATCTGAACCATAATAAAAGGAATGCATCAGAAACTGACAGTATAACATACAGAGACCAGAAGAAGTAGGATCCACTGATGATTCAGCCCAAAGAACTAGGAGCATCACCAACAAATTAAAAATGAGGTAAGGAATATAGGGATTACCAGGTCCTCAGCTCTCGGTTTGTGAAACCTTAGGTTAACCAGAGAACTAAAACAATATTTCATACCAATTCCACATTACTGCATTTTTCTGTATATGAGATTCCCAAAGAAGACAGAGGAAAATATTTCCCTTGTCATGCCACAAATGGATTTTGCCAATAGTTTCTACCGTGGAGTATCAATCTCAGTTACGAGATACCACCAAAGGATAAGAACATGGCAGCAAGACAACTATTATACGTAAGCAAAAGGCCGACATACCCTGAGTTTGAGGGCCCTTCATTAGCTTCCTGGGACTATAAGACTTATTTTCAAAACACTCTGCTTACCAGGTCCTGAAATATCCTCTCAGACAAATGGACATTGTTCCACAATAGCATCCCAAATACTCATACAACCGTAAAGAAGAAAACTACTGGAGGCATTTTCTTTTCTGTCAAAGATGCTAAATTATGAAACTCACTCCTGGCCATTAATAATCAATCAGAAATTGGGAGGATGATGAAGATCTGACTTTTCCTACCTGAATGTGCTCAAGACAATTGATCACCAATGCTCAGGCATCCCATCAGCAAAATAGAAAGGACAGAACCCTACTAGTACAAGCCAAAATATCCAACATGCAATACAGAGCTCAAGAACGAAGACAAAACAAGAGTTTAATTCTCAATGTCAATGTAGAAGAATCCACTGAGATTGTCCAATTCCAAAATAAAATCACAATTAAAAGACAGCAAAATGGACTACTACTAGTACTAATGGACTACTACTACTTAAGTGCTGTGGCATACTATTCTGTAATTCTAATAAAAAATTTACAGCCAACAGAAGATTGTGGTTTATTAATGCAAAATGTTCCAACCTTGAATCATCCTCGTACATCAGTTGTAAATGAGCTCCTGCTAGACTATGCATGAACTGCAAATATGTTTGTATAACTGCAGCTCCCTAATCTCATTACATGGTCATGCTCTAAAATATACATCAATAATATAGTTCCAAATGTCAGCTCATCAAACTAAATGCCACGTTCTGTTCTTTATAACAAATTCCATCCCGAGAAATACTGGCATTAATAAATGTGCAAGAACGGCATGACAACTAGATTCCAAATGATATGACAACAAACACTTTCTGCAAGACATTGTTACCAAAAGTGTGAAGCATTCCACTAACTCAAGTACACAGAATTAGTATTACATTGTACACAAAACGAATATTATGAACTGAAATGCACTGAACGGAATCTGACATTTATTCTGAAAATATGCTAATTGTACAGCTGTATTTAACAAAATCTGAGAATTAAAGTAAAGCATAACAATGGTTCTCGCAGATTAATGTAAATTTATATTTAAAACAATTCTGGACGTTTTTCCAACAATCCTTCCTGAAAATGCATTGGGAGAAGGAACTCAAGGGGCATACTTTGTACACAGATTAGGAAATGTTATATGGCTCATATAAAGAAAATGGTGCTCCACAGTAAACCAAGTGAAGCAATCAATCAAGGTTCTTGAAGGGTATGGCTAATTACCTGTGAGGGTCTCAAGGCGCTGGGATGATAGCAGGAGTTAAGTCAAAGAGCCACGTCTTGAGGTCCTATTTGAATTGAGGTAGTGAGGGTGATTGCCTGAGATGTAGTGGGAGACGGTTCCAGGTCTTTGCAGTGAGATAAGAGAAAGATCTTCCTCCAGCTGAGTTCTTGCATATCCTTGGGGTTGTGGCGAGGGCCAGTTGGGTGGAGCGGAGGAGTCAGTGGGCGTGTAGAAGGTCAGGCGGTGGTTCAGGTATGTGGGTCCGATGTTGTGGAGGGCCTTGTATGCGTGCATGAGGAGTTTGAAGGTGATTCTTTTGTTGATCAGGTGTCAGTGAAGGTCTCTCAGGTGACTGGAGATATGGCTGCAGCGGGGGATGCCCAGGATGAGTCTGGCTGAGACATTCTGGATTATCTGCACTTACTTTTGGACTGTTAGGGTGGTGCCGGAGTAGAGTGTGTTACCGTAGTCTAGTTTGCTGCTGACGAGCACCTGGGTGACTGTTCTCCTGGACTCGATCAGTATCCATTTGAAAATCTTCTGGAGCAGGCAAAGTGTGTGGAAGCACGAGGATGAGATGGCAGTTCATTGAGAGCGAGAAGCTGAGGACGATGCCAAGGTTGCGTGTGTGTGGTCAGTGGGTGTAGGGGGTTCCAAGCACTGAGGGCAACCAGAAGTTGTCCCAAGCAGAGGGGGTTGAACCCAGGATGAGGACCTTGGTTTTGTCAGAGTTGAGTTTCAGGCAGCTCTCCTTCATCCAGCCTTCATTCTGTTGTGGAAGTTGCTTTTTGCGGTTGTAGGCTCGTGGGGATGATTAGCTGGGTGCTGTCAGCATAGGAAACCATGTTGTCTGTGGTTTCTGATGATGTTAGCAAGCAAGGCCATGCAGATGGTGAAGAGGATAGGGCTCAGAGAGGAGCCCTGAGGAACTCTGCAGCTGATCTCTGTCTGTTTTGAAGAGAAAGGTGGGAGCCTGACTCCCTGGGTTTGACCATTGAGGAAGGTGGGGATCCATTCTAAGGCTTTGCTGTGGATGCCGGCGTCATGGAGTCTAGTGCAGAGGGTAAGGTGGGACACAGTGTCGAAGGTGGCAGAGAGGTCCAGGAGGATGAGGACTGTGGTTTCGCCTCAGTCGAGGAGAGCGCGGATGTCTGTTGGTGCGAGGAGTGCAGTCTTGGTGTTGTTGCTTCGGAAGCCTGATTGGGAGGGGTTCAAGATGTGGTTGGTTTCAATGAATTTGGTGAGTTGGCCGTTGATGGCCATCTCGATGGCTTTGGCTGGGAAGGGGAGCAGAGAGATGGGTCTGTTGTTCTTGAGGTCTTTCTGGTCAGCAGAGGGTTTCTTCAGCAGTGAATTGATTTCTGTGTGCTTACAGTCTCCTGGGACGGTGGCAGACTCGGTGGAGCAGTGGATGGTGCAGCACAGTTCGGGGGCGATGGTGGCGTCGGCTCGGTTGAAAATGTGGAGGGGGCATGGGTCCAAAGGGGCTCTGGAGTGGATGGTTTTCATGATCTTCAGGGTGTCCTCAATGTAGAGAGTGGTTCAGTTGAGCAGGGTTGGCTGGGAACTGGAGCCTATGGGTGCGGTGGTTGCAGGTGGGGTGGGTAGGTCTTGGGTGGTGAAGCTGTCGTAGACTTCTAAGATCTTGTGGATGAAGAAGTTGGCGAGGTTGTCACAAACATCTTGGGACGGGGATGTCTGTGGAGTCCGTGCTGGGTTTGGTGAGTTATTTGATCACGCTGAAGAGTTCTTTGCTGTTCGCATTGATGCGTTCCTGGATGGCCATTTTCTTTGTGGTTCTGATGAGGTGTTGGTGTGTTAGAAAACCCACAAGACCACAACACTACCTCCCTCATAGACAACCTCAACAACCTCGGACTCAAACTGGTCACCGCACCCACCCACTCAGCAGGACACACGCTGGACGCAATCTTCACCTCAAGCCAACACACAGCCTACACCCACACCACCGAACTCCTCTGGACAGACCACCGCTGCGTCCACTTCTCCTTCACCAAACCCCCCACACACTACCATCAACACACCACACCCTACCGCATGTGAGACAAGATCCCCACAGAACGACTAAACTCCCAACTGGCCCAAAACTCCCCCCCCCCCCCCACACCAAAGACCCCAACGCAGGAGCACACAACCTCTCCAAATGGATCACTACCTGCGCAGACACACTAGCACCCCTCAGAAAACACATCACCACCTGCAACATCAAGAACGCCCCATGGTTCACCCCTGAACTCCAAGACTCCAAGCGCAAATGCCTCCAAGCTGAGAAAATATGGAGACAAGAACCCTCCTCAACCAACTTCTCCACCCTCACAACCAACTTCTCCACCCATCACCAACTCATACGCACCGCCAAAAGAGATCACTACAAGACACGCCTTGAAAACAACTCCCAAAACAGCAAAGAACTCTTCACCATCATCAATGAACTTGCCAAACCCAAAGCCAGCAACATAGACCCCACACACACACACACACACAGCCCCTATGTGACGCCCTTTCCAACCACTTCCTCCACAAAATCCTGGACATCCACAACAGCTTCATATCACACCCACCCACCACACATACCCCTCTCTCACCCAACTCAACCCCCACTCAAGACCCCCCCACCACACTATCCACATGGACCCCTACCACACACGAAGAAACCGGAAAAACCATGAACTCTATCCACTCCGGTTCCCCATCCGACCCCTGTCCACACCGCATCTACAACAAAGCTAGCCCTACCATCGCCCCCATACTCTACAACATAATCAACTCCTCTTTCGACTCCGCCACCTACCCAGACCCCTGGAAGCATGCGGAAATTACCGCTCTCCTAAAAAAAAAACCAAGCAGACCCGGAGATCCTCTCCAACTACCGCCCCATCTCCCTCCTCCCTCTCCCGGCCAAGGTTGCAGAGAAATTAGTCACCACTCGCCTATCCCACTTCCTCGAAGCAACCAACACCCTTGACCCCTCACAATCTGGGTTCCGCAAGAACCACAGCACAGAAACCGCCCTCATCGCATGCACTGACGACATCAGGACCAAAGTCGACAAAGGCGAGACCGTCGCACTCATCCTCCTAGACCTCTCCGCAGCTTTTGACACCGTCTGCCACCACACACTCCGCACACGCCTCCACAACATAGGAATCCGCCACAAAGACTGGCTCACCTCCTTCCTCACCGACAAGAGAGTCCACCTTCCGCCCTTCCACTCCAACACTACCAAGATCACCTGCGGAGTCCCCCAATGGTACTCCCTCAGCCTTCAACATCTACATTATCCCCCTAGCCAACATTCTCCGAGCACACGGAATCACCATCCACTCATATGCAGATGACACCCAACTCATCCTCTCCCTCACCAGCAACCCAGCCACCGCCAAAACCAACCTACACGCCGCTCTCCTAGACACCGCCGACTGGATGACCACTAACCACCTCAAGCTCAACTCAAACAAAACCGAAGTCATCATCTTCGGCCCCAACAAAACCACATGGGACGACTCCTGGTGGCCCACCACCCTAGGCCCCGCACCCACCCCCGCAACCTCGGCATCATCCTTGACCCCTCCCTCTCCATGACACAGCAAATCAATGCTCTAACCTCCTCCTGCTTTCACACACTCCGCACCCTAAAAAAATCCTTCAAGTGGATCCCCCAGAAACCAGAAAGACAGTCACCCACGCACTCATCAGCAGCAGACTGGACTACGGCAACGAACTCTACGCCGGCACCACACTCAAACTCAAACTCCAAAGAATCCAGAACACAGCTGCGCGCCTCGTTCTTGGCCTCCCCCGCCACAAACTAATCTCACCACACCTCAAATCCCTACACTGGCTCCCCATAGACAAGAGAATCACATTCAAGATCCGCATCCACGCACACAAATCCCTCCACAACACTGGCCCAACCTAGCTCAATGAAAGAGTAAACTTCCACACTCAACCTCCGATCAGCCGACCTCGCCCTAGCCACAGTCCCCCGCATCCAATGCACCACCACAGGAGGCAGGTCTTTCTCCTACCTCGCCCCCAAAACCTGGAACTCCCTCCACACCGACCTTCGCAAAACCAAAGACATACTGGTCTTCAGAAAGAACCTCAAGACTAGCCTGTTCGACCAGTGACCCTCCCTGCAGCCCCCCAGTTTCTCCCCCCCCCAGCGCCTTGAGACCCTCACGGGTGAGTAGTGCGCTCTACAAATTTCTTTGATTTATTGATTGATGGTGGTTTTGAAGGCTGCACGGTCAGCCAGGGTCTTGCTGCTCCTCCATCTTCTCTAATGCCGTCTGCAGGACCGCTCAAACTCTTGGAGGGCAGGGGAGAACCAGCTGGCTTTCTTAAGGGGTTGCTTGTCAGGGGGTTTCCTGGGGGGGGCCAGTGTGTTGGCGCAATCGGAGATCCTCTGGTGGAGGTTGCGTGCTGATGTGTTGGCGTCCGTGGTGGTCGCCAGTGGTGTTTGGCGGAGGGCGGTGGCAAGTTGGCCTTCGGAGAACTTGTTCCAACTTCTTCGATGCATTGAAAGTGAGGAATGATGGTGAAGAAATTAAGTATACAAGAGTCCATTGACACAGAAATGCCCTTAGTTGCAAATGGCAACTTTAAATTAAGGATGCAATTTAACATTCACAGTTTTGGAATGTCAGCCTAATAATGTAATGCAGTACAAGGTAAATAAGTCAACATTTCAACCTTGCAAAGGGTATATAATACCTTGGGACAAGAAGGAGGTATCTTCAAAACAAAGGGGAGGGGGAGAGAATATAACATGCCCACATCTCGAAATAACAGGCAGACCTATAAGTGTGGGACCAAAGTATGATCATTCAATGATTTAAAAAAATATGTCTCAAAAGTTAACGTGTGTAGTTCATCTGGTCAGGTTTCTGCTTTGTATTCAAAGCTTGTATCATGTTATAAAAATAAACCTACAAGTCCCAGAATGCAAAGCGGAAACAAACTAAAGGAGCAAATCACGCATCGAACTAGAGAGCTGGACATTTCTACGAATACTACTCCAAGGGCTGGTTTCCAGCTTGTATCATGTTACGAAAATAAAACTACAAGTTCCAGAACGCAAAGCAGGAAAACTAAATGAGTGAATCGCGTTTTGAACTGGGGAGATGGACATCTGTATGAATACTCCTCCAAAGGCTGGCTTCCAGCTTTACAATATTACAGTTGGAATACATTCTTGAATAGTAGTGTATCATAGTATAACACTGCAAAGTCAGGATTGTAGAACCTTGCCTGTCTGTTTTCATCACAGACTTCAGCTACAGCTCATGGACTGGGGGTTGGCTGCCTGCACAGGGTTTGCAAGCAGCCACAGTGCACAAATTTTAAAGGTATTTATTAAGGAGTTCAGTAAAGTTGTAATATTGCACTCAAACAAATAAGTCATTATTCCTGGAGGCCCAAAAAAAACAAGCATTTTCAAAGCAGAAAATAGCTCTAACGCGCTATGCAGTAACATGGCTGCTGAATATAAATGTTAAAGCAATAAATACTGAGGCAACATAATTTTAAAGCTATATCGGGCCTATATATTCCGTGCCCAGCCACTCCCGGCCCCTTTAGCTCACTGTTACAGCTGTTTTTTTTCATTTGTTTTTCTGTTTAGAGTGTATCTAATGTACAAATGTCAAAATAACTCTGGCGATTAATGTTCTTTCTGGTAAGAGAAAGTACTTTTGTTTAGTGGAAGCTTTGAGTCATCATAAGGAAGCACATAGAATGTAAAAATGTCCAAAAAAATAACTTTGGCAATTTACATTCTTTCTGGAGAGAGAACGTACTTTTGTGCAGTGAAAGCTTGGAGTCATTATAAGGTAGCGCAGAGTGTTAATGTGCTTGCTGCACTGAACGTGTACTAAGCTGATCAGAATGCATATAATGTAAAAAATGTCAAAATAACTCTGGCAAATAATGTTCTTTCTGGAGAGAGAACGGCTTTGTATTTCCGCCTCTGGGACAAATCTTGACTATGAAGTCACTCGAGGTCTCTGCTATCTGTCCTGGTGACCCTTTGTTTTGTCCACGCTCCTTACCCCCTGCTTCTGACTCTACAGAGACCTCATTTCCCACCCTAGACACAGTGACACCCGCCTACAGATTACTTGGGCATGACGGGTGACGGTCCTTTCAACAACCTCAGGACCTAGAAAGAAAATAATTTCTGATGTGCATGAAAGCGCTCAAGCTAATAAAAAACAAATACAAAAACATTTACCATGCATTATCCGAGAGGGTAATCCCGTAACCTACAGATCACGCAAATAAAAACTAAAAACAAAAATGAAATGACTCTTCTTAGGTAACGGTGCAAACAATGCGAGCAGTGCTCAAATACCGCCGACCGAGTTCGCGCTCATGGCAGCCATGGAGCGCAGACAAAATAAAAAAATGCTTTCTGATGTGCCTGGAAGCGCTAGTGCTAATAAAAAAACAAATACATAAATATTTACCATGCATTATCCGAGAAGGTAATCTGGTAACCCACAGATCACGCAAACAAAAGCCAAAAGAAAAAATGAAAACATCTTATTAAGTAACAGTGTAAACAATGTGAGCAGCGCTCCAATTCCACTGATCGAGTTTGCGCTCTGAGCACCATGGCAGCCACGGAGTGCAGAAAAAAGTAGTTCGCCCACGCTGAAGTACATCAGCAATTGTGCAATAATTCACCTAACAGGGTCAGTCTACAAGGTGGTAAAAAAACCGCAACAAGGTGAGAGAAACGTAAGGCATTTACCAATGACATCAAGTGATTTTTGAAAGGCAATCCCACAAACAAATGAAAGTGATGGGTGTGAAGGCAGGCGTGGCAAGCCCACAGTACTTACAACAGGTCAAAGCGCTTGCACGCTCGACTTAAAAAGAACCTCAAGAGGTCCAAGGCTGAATTTACTTACACCACGTCCACACTGGAGTCATGAAAACAATGAAAGCAACAAAATTTTAATGTGCAGATTGGTTGATAAATAGGAGAATCATATCTGCACGTATGCTGTAAGTGACACTACAAACGTGTGCCTGATTAAAGACAATATTTTAACAAAAATTTCTGGTAAAGATACCTCGAAAAGGTAAGCCTGGTTGATAAGGAAAACATCCGATAGAACCCCGTAGTTACAAATGACTGATCACAATATACACACCTGGATGATATTGATTAATTCATTGGTGATCAAGCCTACAAACACAAAGGAACAAAAAGAAGGCGTAATACTCACTTTAAAAGAGCAGATAATGAAAAATCATAACCATGGCACCCACTTGGGAAACAGTAGGCAGACCTGCACCAGATCTGAATAGACAGAAGCCAAATGAATGGCCTTATATGGCTTCAATAACATATTTAGGACAGTATCAATTCGACTTTACAAAATCACTAAGCTTTACTGCGTAATTAGTATTTTTAATGCACCCAGAACCAAAACTGAAAAAAACAAAGGTTACAGGGATTTCATATCCGTACGAAACAACAGAAATTCAGCAGGTATACTTATGTCGAGAAACGGTAACTCGCACCCTAAAGTACCTTTACGGTGCGAGTTTTTTCAGTTAAATATAACTTTTTTTTCTTTGAAATTTTGTGCTGACCCTTCACGAGTTTACAATAGGGGCCGCATTGAGCCCTGTGGTGGATTCGCGAATCAGATAAAAAAATTATTGAGCAATTTTTTGCCCGCGAGGGACTGCTCCATGTGGTCTATGGAGCCAGGATACTTGTACCCTGACCACTTATATGTTTTTACACTTTTTTTTGTCTCCACCCGATGCAAGACACTAAATAGCAGCCACAACTTTTGTGTCAGGTAACGGCCAGCCAATCAGGGCCTTGCTTGTCCCCCGGATCTACAGATCTCCCACGAGTCAATCCGTGAAGGGTCCGCACATCTAAATATCTATATTTTTTTAACCTTAACTAAGCCGAAACTACTGAACAGATTTACACCAAATCACAAGAAGCACAATCAGCGGGCGAAGATCTAGCTGTAGCCGTGTCAACAGATTGCAAAATCCCTATAGACACAGAAAGGGGAAGAAGTATTTTTGCCCCCCCTTGACGAATCATCCCAAACCTTTCAAGACCGCAGCAGAAGTGAGTGGCAAACTAGTTTGGAAATATTCGTCAAACAGAACCAAAGTTATTAGCAAAACAAAAAATGCTCCATCTTCAGTTAATACAGTTATGGTAAGCTGAAGTAAATAGCCCCCGCCATGCACAGTTCTCTCATCAAAGGGTTTACTGCTAATGTTGCATCGATATTATCAATGATGTTATAAAAAAATTTCATGAGTGATGTATTATCTGGGTTAATTAGCAGTGGATGGCGAGGATGCAAGTTATAGTTACCTTAGGGCACGAGTTATAGTTACTTCAGCTAACCATAAATATAACTGCTGAATTTCTATAGTTTTCTGCGAGTAAATTCAGAATCTAACTATAACGTATCTGTAACCTCTGGCTTTTTCAGTAAATTTCTGTGGTTTTTTTTTAATTCTGTTTCCTAAATATAACGTCCCTGTAACCTTTGGTAGTTTCAGTGAATTGCTGGGTGTTCTTTAAACAACCCCCCCACTCCACCCCACAGAAAAATAAATAATAAGGGGGCAAACTACCTTATTAGCTGTTGAAGGGGGCAGCGCGGGCCCCCTTCCTGGGTCGATTATGGTCCTGGAGATCCCATCCCCGACCATGTCCTGCTGGGTACTTAGTAGGGGGGGATGCAAAGACCCCTCTGAGCCCCGGGTACCACCACCTCCCTGAGACCAAACTTTTTAATTAATTTTAGAAGGGGCCATGTGGGCCCCCTTCCCGCGCCGATTTTGGTCCCGGGTACCCCACCCACTGGGCCCGGCCACATTCTGAAGGCTGCCCTGGCCCCCAACCAGGGCACCCATTTTACCTTATTGGGAACCGCTGGAAGAGCTTAAAGGCCCCCATGGTCCCAGCTGGCACCCTGTCTCCTGCGGGAGACGGCACTGCTATCACATGCAAGGAGCTGCTAAAAATGCAGCGCCCTGCATGCAGGAGCAATAATTTCATCTCTTTCCTTGCCTGCATGACTGCGGGCAAGGAAAAATGAAAACTCCGCTCCCAGCGAGCAGGAGTAGTTTTAATGCTCCTGCTTGCTGGGAGCAGAGTTATGTTTGCTTTTGCTTGGCGGGAGCTGTAACAGCTCACACAAAGCAAAAACAAAGCTATCTCCCGAGGGTGGGCTCCTTGGGAGATAGCAGGAGCCAGCCCTGGGGGTGGCAGTCCCTAAGGTCAATAATGGCTCCAGGAGGCGGGCCGTGTGGCCCCCTCATTTAATATGCACAAGCTTGTGGTAGTCCCAGGAGGCCTATATGGCCTGGGAGGGGGGGCACATGGCACCCTTCATGTTTAAATTTTACAATGTTGCCCAAGAGAGGTTGTGGTACCTGGCACCGTAGGTAAACACGGACCCCCCCTCTGTTATGTTTTATTTTGCCCCTGCGAAGGCGGTGGCACCTGGGGCTTCTCAAAGCCCTATGGAGGGAGGGGGGTGGGGCTGTGAGGTCCGTGAAGCCCTTCGCCCTTTTCTTTAAAAAAAAAAAAAAAAAAAAAAAAAAAAAGCCCCAGGGAGGCGGTGGTCCCGGGGGCTTAAGAAAGCCCTTGGAGGGGGGCCCTGTGCACCCCCTTCCATCTTTTTACATATTTAATATATGCCCCTTGGACATGGCCCACCTGGAGGCTTAATGAAAAACAAGCATTTGTACTGCAATGGATCTTGTGTTTGCTTGAGTTAGAGCTATTAGCGTTGTAAATTCCTAACTGGACTTTTCTTGGCACTTGAATTGAAAATGAAAAGTAAAACAATTCACATAAGCGAGCTGATTCAAAGCGCCATGGCCGCCATGAGCATGAGCACCAAGGAGAGAGACAAAAAGAAAAAGACGTTTGCTCGCAGTCAAACATATCGGCAATGTAATAGGGGCAGTCTGCAAGGTGGTAACAAAAGTGCCCCAAGGATGGACAAACGTAAAGCACTTACCAATAATAAAAGTATTTTTGAAAGGCAAGCCCAGGGCGTGCGGTGGGCGAAGTTAAAAGCCCACAATACTTATGACAGGTCAAAGTGCTTGCACACTCAACCTAACAAGTGTGGAGTACTGCACTTTTTTTTGTTTTAATTCACAGCAAAAGTTGCTAATTGTGCAATGGATACAAAAATTAACTTGTTGGTGTGAAAAGACACCCACACAGTAATGTTTAGAGAAACTGTGTGGTGTAGCCCATGTTACTGCTTTGCATTTATCAACAACGAGAATATTACCTAAAAAAGCCATACATGC
Source organism: Pleurodeles waltl (assembly GCF_031143425.1). Lineage (NCBI taxonomy): Eukaryota > Metazoa > Chordata > Amphibia > Caudata > Salamandridae > Pleurodeles > Pleurodeles waltl. Next base: position 892,475,894 of record NC_090443.1, read on the forward strand.
ACCTTTTTCACGAGTTGAGTGTGTCTTAAGTGTAATAGGTAGTGGCCTTTCACTTTTGCATAGCAAATTTGGATGCATTTCACTATCCATCTTGTTATAGTAGATTTAGTAACATGGTTTCCTTTATGTGATGGGGGAAAAACAACAAAAAGTTGTTTGGACTTCCCAAAAGTTTTGGTCCTATCAATAAAGAACGTTAGCGCTCTTTAAACATCTAATGTGTGTGGAGCTCTCTCACCAACTGAGTCTGCTTGAGGAAAGATGACTGTCAATTCAATTGTTTGATTAATATGAAAATGAGATACTACTTTGGGTAAAAAGTTTGGGATGGTATGAAGAACCACCTTATCCCTATGAATTCGGAAAAAAAGGTTCTTGTAAAGTAAATGCCTGGAGCTTACTAACACGTCCCAGGGAGGGCTATGGCAACTAAAAAGGCCAATTGCAATAATAGGAATTGGAAAGGACATGAGTGAAACAGCTCAAATGTTGGGCACCTAAGTCTAGTAAGGACCACATTCGGGTTCTAAGAAGGCACAGGGGTAATCTTTGTGGTATTACTCTTTTAAGTCCTTCCATAAATGCTTTAATGACAGGATTTTTAAGAGTGTCAATTGTGGTCTGATGATAAGCAGCTGTAGCTGCTAAATGGAGCCTTATGGAAGGGTATGCTACGTTTGTCTTCTGTTAGATATTTTGGCCAGATACCTTGAAGGGATCCCAATTTTGAGCAATGCAAAAGCGCACAAAACATTTCCATTTGGCTGCATAACGTGCTCTAGTAGTTGGTCTATGTGCTACCTTAAGAATATCCATATCTTTTTTTAGGTAGGTCTAGATAAACTAATTCTATGACTTCAGGAGCCAAATTGAAAGATCCAACTCCTTTGGATTGGGGTGTCTGACTTGACGTGATGGTCCAGGGGAAACTTCTCATGTGGTACTATCGAAAGGTCTAAAAGAGTGGTGAACCATAGTTTTCTAGCCCACGCGGGTGCCACTAGAATGAGTGTGAGAGAAGTTTGTCTGAGTTTCCGACCCAGATACGGCAGGAGAGGGAGTGGTGGAAAATCAAAGGCAAATATCCCTGACAAGGTCAAACGTACAGCATTGCCCTTGGACTGAGGGTAGGAGAACTGGATGCGAAGTCTGGGCATTTTGCATTTTCTTGTGTTGCAAAGAGGTCTATGTCTGGAAATCCCCACTTTTGAAAGTAGGAGAGAAGGACTAGGGGTTAAGTTCCCACTCGCAGACTTGTTGCCACATTCTGCTGAGAAGGTCAGGAAAGTTGTTGTGTGTTTCTGGGAGGTGTTCCGCTACCAGGTATATATTGTGGCTAATTGCCCAAAACCAAATTGTCTATGCAAGACGAGAAAGTTGTAGAGACTATGTCCCCCCATTTTCCCACATAGAACATAGTTGTAATGGTATCTGTTGGGGAGATGAATCACAAAGGCTCTGAGTGCTAGGTGAACAGCTAGCAGCACTAGAAAGTTGAAGTGCAGGGCTCGATGTGTGTGATCCCAGAGACCCTGGAATGTGAGGTCCTGTAGGTGAGCACCCCAACCTGTCTGACCCTGTGCCTGAGACCACTCCAGTGACATGTGACAGGCGCATATGAAGATGAGCAGGTGGTACTATCACAATGCAAGAAGTCATCATTCCCAGGAGCTTCATGATTCATTTCACTTTGACTGGTTGGTTGGGACGAAAATGAGAAAGCTGTATTTGAACATTTTGTATCCTGGCTGCATTTGGGTATGCTATTCCAGACTGTGTATTGAGAATGGCCCCTAAATAGGGCTGTGTCTGAAATGGGCTGAGATATGACTGCTGAAAGTTCATGGTGAAACCTAATGGATGACGTACGTCTATTGTGCCTTGGACATGATGCAAGCACTGATAGATTGCTGGCTTTGATGAGCCAGTCGTCTGGGTATGGATAGACATGTATTTCTGCCTGCCTAGTTGAGCGACTTCTACTGCGAGAAATTTTATAAATACCCTTGGGGCTGCTGTGACTCCGAAGGGAAGCACTGTGAATTGGTAGTGATGTCCTTCTATCACCAATCGGAGGTATTTGCGATGTGCTGGGTGTATAGGAATGTGAAAGTAAGCGTCTTTTAGATCTAGTTCTGACAAAAAGTCGCCTTGTTGCAGCAATAGGATCACGTCCTGAAGTGTGACCATGTGAAAGTATTCTGATATGGTGTAACAATTTAACGGCCTGAGATTCAATATAGGTCTTAAAGAGCCCTTTTTGGGGATGAGAAAGTACAGTAAATACACCCTGGTTCCCTGATGATGTAAGGGGAACTGGCTCTATTGACCCTTTGATAAGTAAGGCTTGCACTTCCTGTTTGAGGAGCGTGAGATGGACTTGTGAGGGGGAATGTTTGGAGGTGTAGAATTGAGCCCCAGACAATAACCAAGTTGGATAGTATCCAACACTCATTGATCTGTGGTGATTTCTTTGCCAATTGTGTGAAAAGAACAGAAGGCGTCCCCCTACAGGTGTATGGTAATTGGAGGTAAGGTGTAGTGAGTCACTGCTTGGTGGCAGTGAAGGAAGCTCGAGGGGAGGGTATTTTCCCCCTAACTCTGTATTTATTCTCTCTATAGGAACCCCTTGTAAAAACCTCTGTGAGGGGGTGTGTGTTGTTGCCCCTTGGAATACCATTGTGAGGCTTTGGATGGAGAAGGCTAAGAGGCTGATTTGAATTGAGGCCTACGAAAATTACCACGAGATTGTAGCTCCCCCATGGACTTCGCCCCCTCACTGTCCTTCATTTTTGCCAAAGCCTGATCGACCTGTGGGTCGAACAGGTGTTCCTTATAAAAATGTACATTAAATATAGACTGCTGACCCTCCAACTTAAAGCCTGAAACACATAGCCATGTGTGTCTGCATAAGAGGACACTGGTGTTAATTCCTCTCACTGCTGAGTCTGCTGAGTCTAAAGCACAGTTGGTGGAAATTAACTGCCCTTCACTGACAATTTCTCGACTTCTTTTCTTGTATTCCTCTGGGAGGTACTGGAGAAGGTCCTCCATTTCGTCCCAGTGAGCACGATCGTACCTGGCAAGTAAGCCTTGTGTGTTGGCGATCTGCCAGTGATTGGCCTCTTGTGCCGTGACATGTTTGCCAGAAGCATCTATAAGCTTACTCTCCTTATCAGGTGGTGGAGCACCCTGAGCAGCTTGAGAGCTCCCTCTTGCCTGGCATGTTACCCCGATTTTTACTGTATGTATGTTTGTTTTTGCCTATGTGTCACTGGGATGCGAGCCAGGACCCCAGTGCTCATAAAGTATGCCCTGTATGTGTTCCTGTGTGGTGCCTAACTGTATCACTAAGACTCTGCTAACCAGAACATGCTCTCTCTGCTTTTAAAATTGTCACTGCAGGCTAGTGACTAATTTTACCAATTCTCATTGGCACACTGGAACACCCTTATAATTCCCTAGTATATGATACCTAGGTACCCAGGGTATTGGGGTTCCAGGAGATCCCTGTGGGCTGCAGCATTTCTTTTGCCACCCATAGGGAGCTCAGACAATTCTTACACAGGACTGCCACTGCAGCCTGAGTGAAATAACGTCCACCTTATTTCACAGCCATTTTTCACTGCACATAAGTAACTTATAAGTCACCTATATGTCTAACCCTCACTTGGTGAAGGTTAGGTGCAAAGTTACTTAGTGTGTGGGCACCCTGGCACTAGCCAAGGTGCCCCCACATTGTTCAGGGCAAATTCCCTGAACTTTGTGAGTGCGGGGACACCATTACACGCGCGCACTATATATAGGTCAATACCTATATGTAGCATCACCATGGTAACTCCGAACATGACCATGTAACATGTCTAGGATCATGGAACTGTCACCCCAATACCATTCTGGTATTGGGGGAACAATCCCATGCATCCCCAGGTCTCTACCACAGAACCTGGGTACTGCCACACTTGCTTTCCGGGGTCTCCACTACAGGTACTGCTGCTGCCAACCCCTCAGACAGGGTTCTGCCCCCCTGGGGCCTGGGCAGCCTGGTCCCAGGAAGGCAGAACAAAGTATTTGCTCTGAGAGAGGGTGTTACACCCTCTCCCTTTGGAAATAGGTGTGAAGGGCTGGGGAGGAGTAACCTCCCCCAGCCTCTGGAAATGCTTTGATGGGCACAGATGGTGCCCTCTCTGCATAAGCCAGTCTACACCGGTTCAGGGATCCTCCAGCCCTGCTCTGGCGCGAAACTGGACAAAGTAAAGGGGAGTGACCACTCCCCTGACCAGCATCTCCCAGGGGAGGTGCCCAGAGCTCCTCCAGTGTGTCCCAGACCTCTGCCATCTTGGATGCAGAGGTGTGAGGGCACAATGGACAGCTCTGAGTGGCCAGTGCCAGCAGGTGACGTCAGAGACCCCTCCTGATAGGTGCTTACCTTTCTCAGTAGCCAATCCTCCTCTGTGGGCTATTTAGGGTCTCTCCTGTGGGCTATTCCTCAGATAACAAATGCAAGAGCTCACCAGAGTTCCTCTGCACTTCCCTCTTCGACTTCTGCCAAGGACGACCACTGACTGCTCCAGGACGCCTGCATAACCGCAACAAAGTAGCAAGAAGACTACTAGCAACATTCTGGTGCCTCATCCTGCCGGCTTTCTCGACTGTTTCCTGGTGGTGTATGCTCTGAAGGCTGTCTGCCTTCACCCTGCACTGGAAGCAAAGAAGAAATCTCCTGTGGGTCGACGGAATCTTCCCCCTGCCAACGCAGGCACCAAACTTCTGTGCACTTTTGCAAGACTCCCTTCGTGCACAGCCTAGCCCAGGTCCCCAGCACTCCGTCCTGCATTGCCCAACTCGCCGAGTATGACTCCGACGTCGTGGGACCCTCTTTTGTGACTCTGAGTCGACTGCTGTCCTCAGATCTTCTAAGTGCCTGTTCAGGTACTTCTGCGGGTGCTGCCTGCTTCTGCGGGGGCTCTCAGAGTTGCTGAGCGCCCCCTCTGTCTCCTCCTCCAAGGGGCGACTTCTTGGTCCTTCCTGGGCCTTAGCAGCACCCAAAATCCTCAACTGCGACTCTTGCAGCTAGCAAGGCTTGTTTGCAGTTTTACTGTGTGGAAACAACTCTGCATCCTCCAGCACGTCGTGGGACATCTTCTGACTGAAGGAGAAGTTCCTGGCTCCTTCTGTTATTGCTGAATCTTTGGCTTCTTCCACCCGGAGGCAGCCCTTTTGCACCTTCATCCGGGTTTTAGTGGGCTCCTGCCCCCCCCGGACACTTGCGTGATTCTTGGACTTGGTCCCCTTCCTTTACAGGACCTCAGGTCCAGGAATCCGTCTTCAGTGTTTTGTTGGCAGTTGTTGTCCTTGCAGAATCCCCTATCTCGACTTTACTGGCTTTCTGGGGTAGTAGGGTAAATTTACTCCTACTTTTCAGGGTCTTGGGGTATGGCATCTTGGACACCCTTAGTGTTTTCTGACACTCCCAGTAACCCTCTACAACCTACACTAGGCCTGGGGTCCATTTGTGGTTCGCATTCCACTTTTGGAGTATATGGTTTGTGTTGCCCCTAGGCCTATTACTACCTATTGCATTCTATTGTGATTCTACATTGTTTGCACTACTTTTCTAACTGTTACTTACCTGTTTTTGGTTTGTGTACATATAATTTGTGTATATTACTTACCTCCTAAGGGAGTGTATCCTCTGAGATACTTTTGGCATATTGTCACTAAAATAAAGTACCTTTATTTTTAGTAACTATGAGTATTGTGTTTTTTGTGATATAGTGCTATATCATATAACTGGTATAGTAGGAGCTTTGCATGTCTCCTAGTTCAGCCTAAGCTGCTCTGCTATAGCTACCTCTATCAGCGTAAGCCGCTAGAACACCTCTATTCTACTAATAAGGGATAACTGGACCTGGCACAAGGTGTAAGTACCACAAGGTACCCACTATAAGCCAGGCCAGCCTCCGACCCTTATTAAAAACTGGGTCGGTCGGGGAGGCCTTGTATTTTTTCTCTACCAGTGAAGTGATACTAGCGGGTCTTGGAAACTACTGTCTGCATGCTTCAACATACCTTTCAACATATGTAGGTATTGTGTGGATTTATGTAAGGTGGTACGTGTCTCAAAAAGGAAATCATCCTCAATGGGCTCTTTGTAAAGGGGCACCTGATGGTATGTGGCTGACCTCCCAATGAGTTCTTGAAACAAAGTGGTATCGTTCGGAGGCCAAAGTCTAGCTGGGTTTACGCCTATGTCAGTGTTTATGTGTCCACGTCATACTGAGACCAAGGGTCTGTGTATGGATGTAGGGGGAGATTGATGTCCCCTGTGTCCTGTGTGTAATGAAAAGATTGTGGTGAGCCCTGTGGAGAGATGTCAAGAGGATCACCCTGAGATCGTAGAGAAGAGGGAGTTGGTGGTGGAGTAATTGGTGGTGGAGACATAGGTAGATGTGGGTGGATGTCTGCCAAGTTCTCCTCCATTATGCTCTGCTTGACTGGAGATTTTGGTGGATTAATAGCCGCTTCAAAGGAAAGTTGCCTCTTAGATGGGATAGTACCCATCGCCTTATCCATCACTCTCCCTGTGTGTGGTTGTATATGCAGCTGTGACTCCTTGACATGAAGCCGTTGCTTCATTATGTGAAGAATGGGTTAAGGAGATGTTATCGGCTCTGAGGCTACATGGAGAGTGAATTTTTTTTGGTGTGTAAGCACTCTTTACTTCCGGTGCCGAGGCAGGAAGGCTTGCCAGTGCCGAAACAGTCAGTGCCAAGTGTGACTTGGAAGGTTTTGGTGCCGAGGCTGGTGGTGTTGGGGGTTGGTACCGAGATGGAAGGCTTATGTTTTGGCTTTGGTGCTGAGTCTGAAAGCAGGGCATGCGATGGAGTTTTTCTATGTCTGCCGTGGTCCAAGAGCAGTGGCAGCTTGATTGCCTTTGTTTCCATATTTATGTATGTTTTGGTGGGAGCAGGGGGAGGCTTACTCACTGTTGGTTGACCAGCAGCAGATTCCTGCATCTGGGCATGATGTCGGCATGTGAGTCTGGTTCTTGAATGGAGAAAGCCTCCTCCTCCGTAGCTGAAGCCTCCTGCAATTCCTTCTGCTACTGTCTGACATGGTGTTCTGGATACCAAAGATGTTGGGTGTCTTCTTGAAACCTTGCCGCTGTATCTCTAGGCGACGAGTTCTCCAATCATGCAGTCTTTTTCAACCAGAAAGACCGGCAAGCTTCACAGTCCTCTTCTCGCCTCTCCGGCGATAGACAAAGGTTACAAACCTCATGGAGTTCAGTCCTCGGAAATTTCGAGTGACACTTCGGACATAGATGGAATGGTGTCCATTCCAGAAGGATTTCATTCTTTGAAGTATGAAATGGGGAAATGGCAGCCCAAAGGGCGCAGCTCTGGCGGCTTCAATCAAGACGAGTCGATCAGGGTAGAATTTTCTTTGTTTCGGAACACAAGGTAAAAGAAGTACCGCATTCAATAAAAATACCGACAGATTGGAGGTTTCACGAACTGAAAAAAGGCTTAATAAGGCCCAAAACCTAAGTACATAACCGGACCTGACAGCAGAAGAAAACAATCTGAAGATGGAGTCGATGCCCATGCATTTATTACCTATAAGAGGAGGAGTCACTATACCTGCTGACTCAAAAGACTTTCCGAACAAAAACAACATGCAACCTTCCGAAGTCAAAGCTAGATGGCAAAAGTATGCAAAGCATGGGTCTCTACAGCCACACATGCCTTCAAATATATATATATATATATCCATTTGCATTCGTTATAGTTAAGTCTTGATGCAATATCTTCACCTCTAGGGTAAGGAATTACTTTTTAAATTGTGTTCCATCTCAGATCCTCAAAGTTTTAGACCGGCAGTGCTCCAATTGTTTCACATGTGATTCTATTGCAGCCTTTCATGTGAAGGTGTAGATATTAGAGAGTGCTCCAAACAGGTTTGTTTATATCCTTGACAGACAGTATCCTTCAGCTCATCCTCCTTGTTTACATTGTCAACTGGCACACTATCCTATAACTCAGTCTCCTAAACACATCTTTCTATAGATGTGCTCATGGATTCCTTCAATCTTCTCAGTCCTCAGTATCATTATAGTGTTATACGATATTCGTTTCTCCTCCTAACACATTTCTCACCTGCTTAATGCTACACATGACTAGATTCTATTATTCCAACTTATTCTCAGTTCCTAAGCACTCTTACCCATAATAATGTTTGTGTCTATAACTAAAATGACTTCAGCTATAGCTGAAGACCAAAAAACAAATATTGTGGTCACCCTCATACAAACCAGCATCAATGTCCATTAGGTTTATACGTGGGCTTTGGCAGCCCTCCCTCTCCTTCTGATCTTGCACTGCATAGTGAACCTTGCAGCAGCAGGGTTTACTATCTCACATACTTGTGCCCTATGGAGTATAAGCTAAACATTTCCAAGCATTTTTATTTAGTGCAATTAGGAATATGTATTTTGCATTCTATCTGAAGAATATCAGCAATTACAAATTAATAGAGAATTATGCTCCAGTGGGCACTGAAATCGAAGGCTGTGCTGTTAGGGAACTTCTTCCCCTGTGAGTAGGCATCTGATGGACAGTCCTAACTTGGCACACCTCACACACTTGCTTTCTAGAATATCCTTTCCAATCTGCAGCACCTCGCATTCACTACTTTAGTCTATTAAATTATTTATCATGATCTTGCACTGCTCAAAACAACTTCTGTCTCACAATGGTTCTGCAGAGCTTCAGGATGCCGAGGATATATTATTCTCAAGTAGCAAATCCACAAGGACATCAAGACTTAATGTAAAGGAAAGGAATTAGAATAACCATGCTTCTCCTGAGGCCTATTTTTATTAATATGAACAAAGTCCTGAGAAATTACAAAAAAATGGAAATCTGGGGGCTAGTAAAGCACTGAGAGAAACAAATCAAACACAGCACTGCTAGTGCCAGCTGGGTAGAGCAATAAAGCACATTTAACCACTAAGTTGAACTAAAAAGGCCCAAGGGTGCAGTCAGCCCTCCTAGAGCACGTTTGTATTTCTTTGCAACCTCTGGAGTTAGCGATTTAGGATGCTGTCTGAGCAGATCTGATAGAGATCAGACTTGAGAGTTCTTGTCAAGGCCTGCAGACCAGCAGTGAAGAAGGGACAGCTTGTGACTGTGGAGAGCCACTTGTGATCTGCTGCAGGCCATTCAAAATCCTAATTCACTCTGAAGACAAACGAAAATAAATGACGGCTTGTGACAATGTACATTTGCCATTTCATGATGTTTTTTACTGAGTCTAGAGGGAGAAGCTGGTGACTGAGGTTTTGGCTTTGAGCGTTTGTTTAGATGCATATGGGGACATAAGGTGGTTTGCAGTGAGGAGAGCGAAGTCGCGGTAGGAAACAGAAGTCATAAAGGAAAACAAGAAGCCATTTACATCTGCCTAGACTGACGGTACTATTGTTTTAAAGGTACCCACTTGTGGAAGGGAATCTGTAAATAGATAAGATAGATGTGGTCAAATGGAGGTAAACTGAGAGCTACTTACACTGGCCTGCAGTGGTGTAGCTACATCAGAGGCCGTGGCACCAGGGCACACAGATGTTAGTGCCACAATGAACCTAAATGATAGCTTTTTCTTATGTCAAAACAGGGTGATATGGGGAATATTGCTATGTTAATGCCTCTGAAAGGCTGCCAGTGCTGGAACAGTAAAGCCCTTAATAACGTCAGTTTCCTGCTATGAACCTCCAAAATAAAGATCATAGGGCAACAGAAACATTTTAGTTGTATTATCTTTTCTCTATTGGGACCAGTCTTATAACTTTGAGAGGCTGAAAGGTAGGCCGATGGACAAATCTAAAGTGGCTAGCTAGCTGTCTTTGTGCAAGTGGTCACTAAAAATCGAATTAATGGTAGAGTTTTGTACATTTTTAACCATCCTCGCCTATCCACACTACTAAAGTAGAAATTAAACATTTTCAAGTTATTCTAAAACTTAGTACCAGTCTATTTATAAAACACGCAAATGTAAAATGACAACAAATGCAAACATTCCAGGGAATAACATAACAAGTACTTTGAAAAATGTTCATTAATTTCTTCAACTGCATATGCTACTGACGTGTTGCAGCTTTGCTATGATGAGCCTTTTGCTCCTACTTTCATTAAACCCTGCCTCCAGCTCTGACAAACAGGGAAAGAGTCACTGTCATGACCAGAAATTATTATAAATCTTCTCTCCTTAGGTAAGCACTACATTTTCATTATCAATTTACCTCAAAGGATCACAGTTATGTCCTCTAATCACAGGCCCCTTTCCAACAAAATAGCTTCCTTTATCCTCAAACTTCCATCTTTTCTTCTGGCTCGGCAGCCTGTGAAGCAGGGTTTTTCTGTTCTGGGTCTTCTAGGTTTGGAGTCTTCTCACATACCTTGCTCTCCCTACCATGGGTTTATCGAGGGATTGTTTCCTCTGTGAAAATGTATGCTTACTGTTTTCTCCTGCAGGTTCACTGGGAGCCCGTGTCAGTGCATAGGTGTGGCAGTCATCCTCAACAGGCTCGCATGCCACCCATGCTCCTTGGCGGTGTGGTCCTCGTGATATGACCACTCCCCCTTTCCCCTAACTTCCCCCCATCCAAGCAAGATTCAATTTCTAACCCCCTGACACAAGGAATTAGCCAATGACCAATATGGATAAGCAATCCAATTGTAATGCAATCCATACACAACCCACTGAGCAATACTGTGCAGGAAGTGTTTACTGCTAACAATCAGTCCGACAAGATGAGTTCAGGGGAATAGTGGAACTCTAAGCACTCTTTCATAAGTAAATGACACACTCAAAATAGCACTTAGAAACAGGCATGTCTTTTAAAACGCTGTTATTAAAATCTTAGTCTAGTGCATAAAATATAAATGATGGTCGCGAAAAATGCAAAAATTAATGCAGAGAAACATGTCATGATCAGCTAAAACAGCAGAAACCTCTCTAATATAGTGACTGAGTTCTTATCATCCTAACAACTGTGGGCTTTCTCTAAAAGCTTTGCTAAATTTTAGCTATAGCAGTAAATAGCAAACCCGAACTCGAGTTTCTGGATGGATCGCATTGTGTTTTCATTATGAATCGGAACTGTAAAGTAAAAAGCGACAGGCTGAAGGCCACTTCTTCTTGCTGTCCCTGATGTCTCCTCCAACAGGCTGTTATCGCTGCAAAAGGTGTGACGTCTGATTTTTTTTCACTAGTGTGAAGTCCCTCTCCAACAATGATTCGACAGCTGAGTTTGCATAGCATCTGATCACCAATACTGATAGAGATAGCCAGCATTATAAACAAAAACATGCCATCTTAGACAGTAAGAGGACATGGACAAGAAGCAAACATTTCTATGAATGTCCTGAAAAGTTCACACTTTCTAAGAAAGAGAAAGAAGAATGTGAGAACAGGTGCAGAATAAAAATAGTAGAGTCTAGTTGAATCAAATTATGGAAATAGAAAAACTGAAATGGGAACTGTCACAATGTTCACAACACTGACTACTACAGGGCAACCAGGAGCTTCTATGCAAGCTGGTTTACCTGCGTGTAAGCCCAAGCAATTTGGGGACACTGGGTGGTCACAACAGGAAGTGATCTGTTCCTTTCATACTGCTTCTCCGTTGAGTGCACTTCGGGTGGTTCGTCACACTGCTCACATGCTAGTCATCCAGAGGACCTTCTTTCTGTCCAGGGAGATAAGCTGTCTTGGCTCATCATACACTCAAGTGTCTTTTTGAGTGTCTGACCTCAAACCTTCAGGGCGTATTGGTGCCTTAATTAATCACCTGCTAGCCAGCAACCTACCCTGGTTCGGGAGCAACAATAGGGGCATATAAATTCCCTAGGATGTATCCTGGCCCATCATCCTACTCTGAGCCCCGTGGTAGAGTTACAAGAAGAAAACCTCTATGCGAAGGGGGTTAGAGGACGTCTAACCCAGTGAGGACATCTCACGCATTATCAATTCCTCGATCAGGAAGGTGATCTCCGAGGCCCTGCAAACTTTTGAAGAGAACTGCTGCACTTGGCTGTCTGTCATGATGAACCTCTCCATTGGGGCAAAGTACCACCCAGGGTCCCAGAAATCCATGAAACCAAAGGTTCAGATGGTGGGCACGACCACCAGGAGATAAGGCGAATCAAAAAAGGGATGTCACTCACATGCAACCTCCTGACTCAGTGCTTCCGAATGTTGAACATCACAGACCCTAAGAAGTATTTTGATAAGTCTGGAATCACATGTCAAAACAAGTTTCTAGATATTACTAGCCATCTAAAGATAATATTAGATATTGGAGAGAAGTGCAAAGCTTCAAAGAGCCTCATCTCACCAAACATTCTGTACCAGCAAAGAAAAAATGTGGGCATATAACTAGGTTTGGGGTCCAACAGGTCGAATGCTTTTTTGGCAATGAAAGCTGCACCATGTCCACGGAGTACAGACAATCCTGGCTTATCAAGGAAGATCTGAAGCTCAGAAGCAAGCCATTTCAGAGAGCAGCTCGATCACTGAGGGATGTTAGTTTGGTAAGCGATTCCTCAAAAGAACTGAGCAAGCTCCCTTCATCCTTTGCCTCTTTGAACAAGGCCCAGTGCTCTATTAATAAAGCCTTCAGCACCAAGGTTTTCATCAAGGTCGGTTGTGGAAGGGAACACTCAACAGGCTCCCAAACGTCTTGTCTCTTCAAGTGTACCCTGCAGCTTCAGAATCAGTCCAAGTTTGGGGATTCATCTGTACAAGGGGGGTGGGATGAAGCCGAGAAGTAACAAAGTTTCAATTGTATTAAAGGACACCGAGGTGAGGATTATCCTGTCCTGCTTCTGCGCTTGCTGTGATCCTACCTGGTTAAGTGATTTCATGAGATAGAAGTGATCCTGGTTTTTCAAAGTCCTTATCATGGCTGTTTTTATTTGTGCTTATAAAGACTTTGAATTGCCATCTGTGGCATCAGATTGGCTACTATTGCAAAATTATTATTACTTGTACTTTATTTCCTTTGGATTTGATCAGTATTGCAGGAGCGAATCAGAAATAGGAGTAATTTGATCTCTGGGATTGTGTACTGCCATACCTTTCTGGAAGAGGGAGCACTGAGGATACAGGAAGCTCATATGTTGGAAGGGGATCAGTAATTGATAGAAATACTTGTTGACCTCTTCTGAGTTATATGCTGATAGGAATATAGTCCTTCCCTTTATTCGAAAAAAACAAAACATTTTGAGCTTGATAAGGCTGTTAACAGAACTAAACCTTTCTCTTATGAAAGCTAGAAAATGTTTCATTCTGGACCGTCACAAAAACACTGACCAAAGATAAAGGCTAGATTATTTGTAGTTAAGGGAAGGCGAAACATTTTGTAGTTAGGAGTTTGAATCCCTATACTATAGATAAAAGTATGCTTAAAAATTACATCAAATCTAAAGAGGGGACGCTATACGAAATACACTTTTGCCACAAAGGCATCATCAAACCAGTAGAAAAAAAGAGCAATATATTGAAAAATCAAAGAAAGCAAATGCAGCTACTCAAGCTTACCTTAAAGGTAAAATGTCGCTTGAAGGCAAAAGTGGCAAATAACGAGTCTTTAAATCCCGCCAGAATCATCTAATTATACAGTAAACATATGGCATCTTACGAAACAATGCTTAGTAACCAGTAAAGATGTGAGCTGTTATTGGAAAAAGACCGCATTCCTAGGAGGCACGAGAAGGGTGGATAGAGACAAGGCCAGCAAAAGAGCGTCTAAAGAATAATTGTTCTATAAATAGTCCGAGTACAGGTGTTCTTTCCTCTTGCGATGTATATACAGACACTATTAAAACACACATCTACCGAAATAAAGAACTCTGTAAAGTCTGGCCATCAACTGTATTTTCAAAATAGCCCTCACTTTGAAAGATGACTAAACACGATTTTTTTCTAAAGTCTAAAAGACTCATTACGTTATAATTTGCATACATTAATAAAAGCAGGAGCAAATTAATTATTTTCCTTAGCAGAATTAACGCTCAACATTCTATTTTTCTCACTTAATGCTGTAATAAGATAGTTTACTCAAATACAGAAAATATAAAAGCAAGTTATTAATTATGGATGCATTCAATCTTTCAATATTTACCTACAGCGTGAGAAACTTTCTCAAAACTTTATTTGAAACAACTCTTAACGATCTAATATTTGACAGCCCTTCACACTGCTATCCACATCATTATCTGATGTCATCGTTTTTCTTCCTCTCCACTATCTTTCACCCATTCCATCTTACAAACCAGCCAGATCAGTCCATCTATTCTGATTACATACAGTCGAGTATAAAGGTTATTTTTATTCTAGGCTATTAAGACTGTTCCATTTAGGAGCCTTAGCTTTGGACCACTAGTTCCGACCGTCTATAATACACCAGCCTTCCAAAGGCTTCCCATTTTGAGTTAGCCAATTGGGTGTCTCTTTGCTTCTAGGCCATGGATAGCCTACTTCTGGAAATTAGAATGTCAAGGGCAGGAAAACAGGCAGCATTTTTTTCTTGCCGGTATCAGGCCCAGGGTACAATCAAGAGACCTCACCACCAAGGTCAGTTATTTATTGTAACACGATAAAAACTCTCCCAGGAGGCAAGCACTTGCATATTATAAAAATAATGCAGATGATTTTGACATGCATCTCAGACATCACTCTCGTGACAATAATCGTGTGCAACACCAGGTATTTTAATTGCAAGAACTTATTGCTGTAGATCTATCCTCCTTGTCAGGTGCATATTTTACTCCACCCTGTTAATTCTGAGAACTCGTGCTCCTTCAAATTCCATCTTAATCTACGAAGGGTCACTGGTTATGATTGACCAATTGTCCCATAGATACATCTGAATTGAAGAACTGTCAGTTCTGTTACAAATTCAGTTCTAACTTCCACAAAGTATAGTATATTTGTACAGTATGTATTGTAGAATATGAGGAGTGGGCACTGAATGGGCCTTGATGATGGACTCTCCTAGTAACTTTAGAATCTCACCGTTACTCATTAACTGTTAAGATGAAGATGGAATCTGGCTTTCCGGTACTTCTCTAGTTCCAGTTTCTCTGGCTGGGAAATAACGAATGGATACTCCATGTGAGCCTGGACGTATAATACCGTAACCCTAAGCATGACACAGAAACCTTCGCTTTCTGAGAGCCAGGACGTATAATACCATAACCCCAGGCCCGAGACGTAAACCTTCCCCTTCTGAGATCCTGGATGTATAATACCATAACCCCAGGCCCGAGACGGAAACCTTCCCCTTCTGAGAGCCAGGACGTATAATACTATAGCCCCAGGCCTGAGAGAGAAACCTTCCCCTTCTGAGATCCTGGATGTATAATACTATAGCCCCAGGGCCGAGACGGAAACCTTCGCTTTCTGAGAGCCTGGACGTATAATACTATAGCCCCAGGGCCGAGACGGAAACCTTCGCTTTCTGAGAGCCTGGACGTATAATACTATAGCCCCAGGGCCGAGACGGAAACCTTCGCTTTCTGAGAGCCTGGACGTATAATACTATAGCCCCAGGCCTGAGAGAGAAACCTTCCCCTTCTGAGATCCTGGATGTATAATACTATAGCCCCAGGGCCGAGACGGAAACCTTCGCTTTCTGAGAGCCTGGACGTATAATACTATAGCCCCAGGGCCGAGACGGAAACCTTCGCTTTCTGAGAGCCTGGACGTATAATACTATAGCCCCAGGGCCGAGACGGAAACCTTCGCTTTCTGAGAGCCTGGACGTATAATACTATAGCCCCAGGGCCGAGACGGAAACCTTCGCTTTCTGAGAGCCTGGACGTATAATACTATAGCCCCAGGGCCGAGATGGAAACATTCGCTTTCTGAGAGCCTGGACGTATAATACTATAGCCCCAGGGCCGAGACGGAAACATTCGCTTTCTGAGAGCCTGGACGTATAATACTATAGCCCCAGGGCCGAGATGGAAACCTTTGCTTTCTGTGAGCCAGAACGTATAATACTATAGCCCCAGGCCTGAGAGAGAAACCTTCCCCTCCTGAGATTCTGGACAAATACCATAACCACAGGCATGAACCAGAAACGTATGCCTTCTGAGAGTCTGGACATATAATATAATAACCCCAGGCCTGAGACAGAAATCTTCACCCTTAGATCAGTGTTAAAGGCGGCATTTGGCTTAACAGTGATTCAAATGATGAAAAACCAAAGGCTGGCTGATTTAAGGATTTTCCTTTTACTGTGTGGTTTTGTCCGAATTAGGAAGGGATGCTAAACTTCCAGACATTTATTATAAAGTGTAATTTTGAACATACTGTTTCTAATAGTTGCTGTAAATAGTTTTTTATGCCCTTGGCTCACTAACGAACGTCAGTATAATGATGATAGAGTGATACATTCTACTTAAAATGATTACAACTATACAAAAATCAACAGCATTTGAGGTCTCCCTCCCCATCTCACTAAGTGTAACTGTGCAAGGAAGAAATCAAAATTACTATGGTGATTTAAAGCTAGTTTGCACGGATTATGACTTTAGTTTAATGAAATTTTCCTCTTAGCATATGCTAAACTGTTGTGTGTGGCTGTCCGCCGTCATCCAGCTTTCTCTCTCATCTCTCCCCCTCCCCATGTCCATTTGTAGCTGGGATTTATGTTCTTAAGCACTCGAGAAAGCAGAATCCGACTTCAAAACTGCAGTTCAGGTAGATTGATGCTTAGGAGATCCCTCCTCACCAGAATCAGTCAAATTTCCTTAGTGTTGGCAAACTAGATGTACCACAGCGGCAACCAAGAGACTTTTAGGTTAAATAAAACTGAATGGGAATCCACTATTAAATCAACACTTTTTCCATGAATCCCTGTGCTTGACAGTAAGCCGGTATTAGTCCCAATTAGAGCTCTGAATACTGAATGCTCTGCTCAACCAATTAGCATTGAGTGGCCACACGTACATTAAAGTTACTGATGAAATCTGTGATAAATCAGCAACAGAAGCGACGAGACACAGAATACAGAAAGCAAGTCTTGCCTTTGGGACCTACTGGCTTTGCCAAAGGTTTTAGTCATGCTGTGCAGCATCCCAGATGCTGGGCAGCACAACTAAAAATAGAAGGATAAAAGGGTTTGACTGCTGCCTGCGTCATTTTGTAGGCACAGGAACGAGACTACAATAACTGCACTTGTTCCTTCTTAATTACCAATTCGACTTGGATCAGTAACTGAAAAGAAGAACAAAAAACATGAAAAACCCACCCAAACCGTATATTTTATTTTTACCTTTTAAAAGCGGTGGGGGTGCGGAAGCTATACGGACAGAGGAAATACGGAGAGGGCGAAAGGTAGGTGAAGTAAAACGGGGGTTGGGAAACTACAACACTGTGGGTGCAAGAAGTGGAAGCAACCAGGGCAAGAGAGGAGAGCGCAGGTGGGAGTAAGGAATAGTGAGAAGCACACAGGCGAGCACAAAAGGGAGTTGGCAGGGAGAAGCCCACGGGTGACAGAGAGCAAGGGAAACAGCTCAAAACCACATACACTCTCACTGAATGCCGGACACAAAAGAAAAACGTAGTGCTTTAAAAGTAAGCAGTGGAATCAGAGATGCCAGCCATCAAAACAGATGCTAAGGAGGCAATTCTTAATGGGAGTGACAAACACTAGATTGGCAAGCTGGAGCATGAAACGATGCAGCTAAATGCGCGCGATATGAAAGACATCCAATGGCAAGCAATGGGTGGTCTCCAAGCCCGTGTGTTCTTTGTAAACCACAATTTGTCTCGCACGCGCTGTCTAATACGGTCAATCTAAAAAGTGCACTGCTAAGCAATGCACCCCCAGACAATTCAAGCACACCGCCCTCGGCACTCAAGCACACAGCAAAATGCTCCCCTCAGAGGTTCAGCACTCCCCCACAGTGTTGCGTGCTATATGTCGAAAATGCTGGCTGAACCCCAGATACACAAAAAAGCTTGGGGATTTACACATAAGGTGTGTTTTATTTGCATTATTCATATTGTGCCCTCATGTCGAGAGCGAGTGCTGCTGAGATGCACTGAATTGCCCCAGTAACTGGACCCTCGTTTCTGATGTTTGTGCACCTTCTACATGCAGGAGGCTGACATCTGTGTTTGAGGTGGGAAGCATCCCTTCGTGATTATGAGTGTCTGTAACCATCAGCAGCACCTGTCCCTACAATACTAGTGTTGTCGCTAAGAGCTCAGGCTTATCCCCTACCCGAAAAATAACTTCGATTTTTTAAAACTAATTTTATGTGGCTTCATATTTCGCTAACTCTCAATCTGCACATGCACGGATCGAGGCTGGAGACAAATAACACAAAATGAACAATAAAGCACTCACCTTTCTCTGTTCTTCATCTTTGCAGCTCTGAAGTTTGTCATCAAATAGCTAATGCAAAGAATAAAAAGTTACAGTTTCGTATTTCTTGTACTGCAATAACAACTATTCAAATGTTTGTACTGCACATTTGTGTTGCACCACTAATGTAGCTACAACGGACGAGCGTTGACATACATCAAAATGTAAAAACACATTTCACTGTTCGTGTTAACATTAATTATAAAAAACAACACGCGTTGACACCTCCCATCAGCACAAAGTGTTGTGTAAGAGAGTGAGTGCACATCGAGTTCCCTGCAACACCCAGGCCATCCTTAGAAGCCACGGTCCCTTTATTAATTCTGCTCGCCCATTTGTAAGGGCCAACCTCCTCCTCAGTCACCATACAGGGATCGCTTCTGAAATAAGTAATTCCTTTAATCACTCTCTTCCATTTCCTTACCGCGGTCATACCACCTTACGCACACATGATTTGGCTGTGTCGAAGTTGACATTACCAGCCCGTGAGCCCCGAAGGGTAGGAGACCTCGCAGTCTATTCAGCTATGCATGAATTAATTATACATTTGAAGCCCTTGGACTGGGCAGGGGATGGGGGCCTGAGGGACTCTTCCTCTTTAGTCAGTAATGGGGTTCGTCTTCGCCAAGAGGAATGTTGCACAGTATTGGCGATCACCAGTAGTGCCCATTCTCCACCCCAAAAGACAGCTAGCTGAGAGGTTTGTCACTCTGCTACTACTTGGAGGAACCGGTGTATGAAGCCAAGGGATGCCCTGAAAAACACAGCAAAATATAGGAACCTTGGTAGGATCATATCCACATCGGTAAACCCTGAAAACTGCTGATTATTTTGTTTATTTACAGTATTTTACTAGGCAACAAGCATAGTATATCTTATCTTTCCTGACTTACTGCCGTGTACACAAATGAAGTGCAACAACTTCTGTTGATTTGTCAGATTAAATAACAAAATAAAGATTATTAAAAAATGCACTTAGACTGTACACAGAGTTTACCAATGCCTAAATCTCATTAGCACTATGACGAATGGCAATAGTTGATGAGCCGGCCACCATAGGATAATGCTGAGTCACCCTGCCTTATTGAGAGGGGACACTTCTTCGTGATGGGCAAGAATTCCCCCCAGTAAAAACTAAGAATAGCAGCAACAAGCCAAAAACCTTGGCATGTGGTTGAAAACTATAAAGAAAACTACCAAAATGGCACAAATGTCACAAAGTCAGGCTCAAACACACTGAGATTGGTTTTCAGTTGGTTTAAGAGAGATAACACTATGTATTCGGATAATACAAACATGCATAAACCAAGAATAACACTGAATGATTGCATGCTAGGAGGAGCATCCCATCCAGGTAAAGAGGAGGAAGTGTATCTTTTGGGGTACCCTTCTTCTTTTATGGTAGTTTTACGCAATAATGTCATATAAACAAGTACGTTTTAAGAACCGAGGGCCAGATGTGTAATTTCTCTGGACAGCAATTACCTAATTGCGATTTTCTGCGAATCACAATAAGGTAATCGTTTTTTTGAATGTATGGAACTCCAGGAGTTTCATTTAGCGATTCCCAATGGCTCGCAAATCGACCTACCTCATTAATATTCATGAGGTAGGTCGCAACCCATTGTGAATGGCTACAATCAAAGGGATGGTGGCCTGCTGGGCTCAGCAGACCACCATGTCTGTGATTGCTTTTAAATGAAGCTATTTTTTTTGCATCCCATTTTCCTTAAGGGAAAACGGGAGGCGTTTAAAAATGAAAAGGTTTTTTTTCAAGCTTTTTAAGAGTAGGCAGTGGTTCGTGCGACCATTGCCTACACTTAGAAAATGTGTTTGCATGCATTCACAAAGAAGACGGGGTCCATTGGGGACCCCTTCCCATTTGCAAATGGGTTAGCACCTACTTTAAGTATGTGCTAAAATGCGAATGTTTTGTGACTGCATGTCAGTCACAAAACATTCCTACATACGCTGCGATTCGATATTTGGAAGGGATGTCCTTGACACGCCCCTTCCTAATACCGAATCGGTATGTAGTCGCAATTCCGAATTGCGATTTGGTAACAAGTTACCAAATCGCAACTTGGGATTCATACATCCCAAAATTCATTTTTTCAAGAGCAAACGGCCGGATCGAGCAGTTTGCGACTGCAAAAATGTATGATACATCTAGCCCCAAATGCTGTGCAAACAATGAGGACACCTAAAAAATAGTCGAGTCACCGGTATCTCAGAAAATCTTTCCCACTTTGGGAATAACACCAGATGGCAGGAAGGCATGCAGCTCCTATTTACATAACCCAACAAGCGTATCCCCAAGTGATTACATCTGACACTATGCTTTTCTTCATCAATGGATTAAAACCACACCTCAGGTTTGGAAGCGAGTCAGTTACTACATGTGAGGTCTCTCTGTGGGAATGATCTTCTCAATTCTCAAGTATGACAAACGACGAACCTGGAACTTATCTTCCACTTTCATAACTTCCACTTTCAGCAACATCACCAACCTAGTCAGTGAACTGCTCTGCCTCCTCGTAGCTCCACCGGCAAGTAGAGCCCTTTGTTCCTCTGACCTCTGTCAGGAGTTTGAGGCCCTCCTCCACCCGCATGTTTCTGCCTGCACCTTATCCCTGGTGTCTAGTGGGAGAGCTCTGCTTTTCTACTATGCTGTCCTCTGCCTCTCTTCTCCTTTTTGCCTCTTTTCCTCTTTTGCCTCTGTTTCACTCTGTGTGCTTTTGCTTCTGTGATCTGTCCTTTTTGTGTGCCTTTTGTCTTTTGTTTTCTGCATTTCACTCTCTCTTCCCCTTTTCTTTCTCCTCTCATTCCGCTCTCTCTCTCTCCCCCCCTTTCTCTCCCTTGCGTCCCCGCCTCCCTCCTCTCTCTCGAGCTGTATCGCCGCCGCTGATGCCCCTGAGGCCCGCCCACTTTTTTTCATGCTGTTTTGCGCCCCGCTCCACCTCCCATCTGTCCTCTCCTCCCCACCTCCCTACTTAATGGTGGCAGCGCGTAGCGGGCATGCCGCTGGCGCACCTAAGGCAAGCCCGTCTGCGCCAGTCCGCACTGGAACCCCTGGTTCTCACTCCCCCCTACCACCGCAACGCACAACACCGCTACAATGCCATCACCCTCCACGCACTCAACGTCGGCCGCTCATCCACCTGCCACCAGGCCACCCCAAGGCTCACCCGCGGACCCTTCTCCTGCCAGAGATGCACCTTCACCAGCCTCCATGCCAGCGACCCGCACGCCAGGGTAGGACGCAACCATCTCAGATGCATCTTCCTCAACACCTGCTCGGTCCACAAACACGCCATCGAACTCTGTAACATACTAGACTCAGCCTCCCCAGACGTCACCTTCCTGACCGAGACCTGGATGAACCCCTCCTCAGCGCCTGACAGCGCCATAGCCATCCCCGACGGCTACAAGATCACCCGTAGGGACCGCACCAACAGACCAGGATGAGGCATCGCCATCGTCCACAGGAATACCCTCAGGATCACGACCACCAACGCAGACACCCTCAGTGCTGCTGAAAACCTACACCAATCCAAACACCACCCTCAAAGGCACCCTCGTCTACAGACCCCAACAGCATTTCAGCGACTCCATCACCGACATCGTCCGCACGCACGCCCTCGTATCCACAGACTACATACTCCTTGGGGACCTGAACTTCCACCTCGAGAACACCAACGACAACAGCTCCACCACCTTGCTCGACAACCTCGGACTCAAGCAGCTCGTCACGACACCCACCCACTCCGCAGGACACACGCTCGACCCCATCTTCTCCGCCAGCAAACACGTCTCTTTCAGCCACACCACCGAACTCCAATGGATCGACCACTGCTGCATCCACATCACCTTTGAGAAACCCACAATGCACAACCAACCGCAGCTGGGACAAGGTCACCAAAGACCAGCTGATCACCATCCTCTCTCGGAACCCACCAATCGGCACAGCCGCCCGCAACCTCAGGCAATGGATTGACGACTGTGCCAACACTCTCGCCCGATCAAGAAACCTTCAAACAGACGCAACGACAGAAAGGTCATCTGGTTTACCGCCAACCTCCAAGAATCCAAGCAATCATGCCGAACACTCGACAAGAAGTGGCGCCAAGAACAGACACCGTACAACCACACAGCCCTCAAGAATGCCATTGCAGACACCACCAACTCATCCAAACCGCCAAAAGAACCTCCACAAAGAATGCATCGACAACAACGCACACAACTTTAAGGAGCACTTAAGCATAGCGAAAGAACTCTTCAACCCTGGCTCCAATACCAACGACATCCTACCATCGCAAGACCTCTGCAACTCCCTAGCCACTTTCTTCTACCGCAAGATCGCAAACATCCAGGACAGCTTCCATACCCAGACCCCAGTCAACCACCGACACCACAGACTCACCGCCCCCCAGCCACACAAACCTTCTGCTCTCCTGGACCCAGGTCAACAATGACAACACCATCAAAATCATGAACACCATCCACCCCGGCTCACCATCCGACCCCTGCCCTCACCACATCTTCAACGAAGCGAGCTCCGTCATCGCACGCCAACTCCGTAAGATCATCAACAGCTTCTTCGAGACCGCCACCTTACTGGAGAGCTGAAAACACGCCGAGATCAACGCCCTCCTCGAGGAACCCAAGGTGGACCCAAAGGACCTCAAGAACTTGCGGCCCATCTCCCTGTTCCTTTTCCCAGCAAAAGTAATCGAGAAGATTGTCAATTGACAACTGACCCACTTCCTCCAGGAGAACAACACTCTGGACTCGTCCCAATCCGGATTCCGCAGCAACCACAGCACCGAAACAGCCCTCATCGCTGCCAACGACGACATCAGGACCCTACTTGACAATGGTGAAATCGCGGCCTCCATCCTCCTGGACCTCTCGGCTGCCTTCAACACTGTCTGCCACCACTCCCTACGCACACACCTCAATGACGCAGGGATCCGAGACAGAGCCCTGGATTGGATCACCTCCTTCCTCACCAGCAGAACCCAGAGAATCAGCATCCCTCCATTCTGCTGTGAAGCCTCCAAGATCATCTGCGGCGTACCCAAAGGGTCATCCCTCAGCCCGACCCTGTAGGAAGCTGGCTCTGTATATACTGTATCAAAGTGAGATATAGTGTGCACAGAGTCCAGGGGTTCCCCAAGAAGCTTGACAGAGGCAATAATAGATAATACTAATGCTCTATCTGTGGTAGTGTGGTCGAGCAGTTAAGCTTATCAGAGGGTAGTGTTAAGCATTTGTTGTACACACACAAGCAATAACTGAAAACACACACTCAATGACTCAACTCGGGGGCCAATAGGTTTTTATATAGAAAAATATTCTTTTGTTCATTTATTTCTAGAACCACAAGATTAATTTAGCAGTTAAGTACATCAAATGAAAGATACTTCACATAGTAATACTTAGGACTTTGAATAGATTCAATATCGTACAGAGTGTTTTTTAAAATGGCATAAAGCTATTTTGAAAGTGGACACTACAATTTTCAACAGTTCCTGGGGGAGGTAAGTAAAGTACAGTTTCTGAGGTAAGTACCACACTAACGGATTCAGTCCACGGGGCATAGGCAGCTCACCGTTGGCGGTTTAAGGCAACCCCAAGCACCCAGCACCAGCAACACACGGCTGGTCAGGTGCAGAGGTCAAACAGGAGCCAAAATAACGTGGGCGCCTATGGAGACAGGGGCTACTCCAACAACGCGGGTACTTACCTGCAAGGAGATTGGAACCGGAGGGCAGACCGGGGGGTTTGGAGGAGTATTGGAGGGGCCCCAAGTAGGCACAGAAACCACACCCTCAAGGGCACGGGGGCAGCCGGTTGCAATGAGCCAACAGGGTGTTGGGTTCTCAACAGAACTCTACGGAGGGATCCAGGGGTCACTTGGGCACTGCAGGCAGGGCACAGGGGGGCCTCTCAGGCAAGCCACAGACTGGGCAAGGGTGAGGGCCACCTGCTGGTCGTTGCTACACTGGTGGTCAGTTTCTCATTGGCCTAGGGGCTGCGGGTGCAGTGCTCCTCCAGGCGTCGGATATCTTTGTCCCAGGCAGTCGGGGTCAGAAGGGTCCTCGGGATTCCCTCTGCAGGTGGTGTCGTGGGGGTGCAGGGAGGTCAGCCTGGGGTGGATAAGACGTCGGAGTCGCCTGGGGTCCTCTCTGGATAGTCAGTTTCTATGGTCACGGGCCGGGGGCGTCGGGTACAGAGTAGTTGGACTCACGCTTCTGGAGTGAGGTGAGAGTCCCTTTAAAGTTGGTTGCTTGTCTTTTCTCTGGACAGGTCCGCTGTCCACTGGAGTTTCTTGGTCCTCAGTGAAGCAGCCAGTCCCCTGGGGGCTTTTCAGGAGTTGCTGGTCCTGCAGGATGGGTTGCTTCTTTTCTTGCATGTAAGGAAATGCCTCCTTGGCATGGTTACCCCCAAAGTTTTCCCTTTGTTGATGCTAAGTTTTGATTGAAAGTGTGCAGGGACCCTGCTAACCAGGCCACAGCACCAGTGTTCTTTCCCTAAACTGTGCCTTTGTTTCCACAACTGGCACAGCCCTGGCACTCAGATAAGTCCCTTGTAACTGGTACCCCTCGTACCAAGGGCCCTGATGCCAGGGAAGGTCTCTAAGGGCTGCTGCATGTCTTATGCCACCATGGAGACCCCTCACTCAGCACATACACACTGCCTCACAGCTTGTGTGTGCTGGTGGGGAGAAAATGACTAGGTCAACATGGCACTCCCCTCAGAGTGCCATGCTAACCTCACACTGCCTGTGGCATAGGTAAGTCACCCCTCTAGCAGGCCTTACAGCCATAAGGCAGGGTGCACTATACCAGAGGTGAGGGCATATGCACTTGAGCACTATGCCCCTACAGTGTCTAAGCAAAACCTTAGACATTGTAAGTGCAGGGTTGCCATAAGAGGATACGGTCTGGGAGTTTGTCAAACACGAACTCCATAGTTCCATAATGGCTACCCTGAAACCTGGGAAGTTTGGTATCAAACTTCTCAGGACAATAAATGCACAATGATGCCAGTGTTCAATTTATTGTAACATGCACCCAGAGGGCATCTTAGAGATGCCCCCTGAATACCAATCCGACTACTAGTGTAGGCTGACCAGTTCCTGCCAGCCTGCCACAAACCAGACAAGTTTCTGGCCACATTGGGGAGAGTGCCTTTGTCACTCTGTGGCCAGGAACAAAGTCTGTACTGGGTGGAGGTGCTTCTCACCTCCCCCTGCAGGAACGGTAGCATCTGGGGTGAGCCTCAAAGGCCTTGTTACAGCGCCACAGGGCATCCCAGCTAGTGGAGATGCCCACCCCTCCGTCCACTGCCCCCACTTTTGGCGGCAAGGCTGGAGGAGATAATGAGGAAAACATGGAGGAGTCACCCACCAGTCAGGACAGCCCCGAAGGTGTCCTGAGCTGAGGTGACTCTTGCCTTTAGAAATCCTCCATCTTATGTTTGGAGGATTCCCCCAATAGGAATAGGGATGTGCCCCCCTCCCCTAATGGAAGAGGCACAAGGAGGGTGTAGCCACCCTCATGGACAGTAGCCATTGGCTACTGCCCCCCAGACCTAAACACACCCCTAAATTTTGTATTTAGGGGCACCCCAGAACCCAGGAAATCAGATTCCTGCAACCTGAACTACAAAGAAGGACTGCTGACCTACAAGCCTGCAGAGACGACAGACGACAACAGCTGCTTTGGCCCCAGCCCTACCAGCCTGTCTCCAGAGCCGAAACCCTGCAACCAGCGACGCATCCAACAGGGACCAGCGACCTCTGAAGCCTCAGAGGACTGCCCTGACCCCCAGGACCAAGAAACTCCTGTGAGCAGCGGGGTGAAATTTGAGAGTAAAGTGGCGCTCCTATTTCCCTATCTATGTATATATTACAACAAAATTCTATTTTGCACGGTGCCCAGAACAAAGGTTTCACCCCCCAATAGCCTTACTTGATAACAAATTTGTTACCTAAAACATGTACATCAGGTAATGGCACACGTGAATATTTTATGATATTCAATTATAGTAAAGTATAATGGGTACAATATCTGTAATACAATCCCAAGGCTAATCCTTAGGAATATAGAATCACAGTCCAATCAAAGTGTCCGATCCAAAATATATATAGATTCCTTTTCTCCCTATCAGTCTCTAATTAAACCATCAAGTCTACCAGTTAATACAGGTCTTCAATAACAGTCTTTATTCAAGAGATCATCCAATAGATCACTTAATTATCCAAGTAGGTCACAGGTCAATCATCCCATGGATTGCGTAATTATCCAGATAGGTCACAGGTCAACACGTGTTTCATCCGGGATGTACCCCTTGATTCCCTTGATTTCCTCAGGACCTCCTTGTAACCTTCCTTTATTCAGCTCTCAAGTATCCCATTCTGTATATGTGTGCAGGGAGGATACTCAGAATAGCCCGCACGCATCAATTTGAAAAAGTGCACACATATACAGAATGGGAGAAAAGGAATCTATATATATTTTCACACAGGGTGTCGGATAGAATTGTGACACACATATAGTGTTATTTTTTTAAAGTGAGCTTTGTCATTGCACATATGTGTTTTGAATAATGAATTTCTTAATTGTCTTTTGTAAATAAAATCCCTTAAGAAACTCTCCTGTGAAGAGTGAAACCTGTTTGGCTTAGGTCTGCTGATTCAGTGCTACTGATTGCACAAATAAAGATTTAATGGATTTACTTTACTGCAGAATGAGTATTCATGAGCGATAATTTAGACTACCAAGCAAGAACTTGCTTGAAATATATGGTGCTTTTTGGTTAGAACCCCTCTGTGGTATTATTTTCCTTTGAATTACCAGACTTCAAGGGGGTCACAACCTTGAGTTACAGTGTGACTATTTGGAAGATGCAATAGATAAGGCTGTAGGTTGTTTGATCCACTGTAACGAAGTCCTGCCAGGATGATTTGCTTCCAACTTATAGGGACGAGTCCCATAGCAAGAGAGGCACTGAGCAACTTGTTTAACAGTGAATTAATTACCTCTGCACCCATAATTAGGAAACTAGTGGGCAGGAGTCCACTAGTGAGCCAGATTTAAGACTCTGAATATATATTTGAGACTCTTCTGGAAGTGGCTACGGTGGCAGAATGCTCCCTCACTTCTGAAGGAAGAGTGGGAGCATTCTGCCACCTTAGCCACTTCCTTATAAGGATGAAGGCTACTATCTTCCAAGGAGAAAGCTTCCAAACTAGATTGGATTTTAAGAATCTTGTCTCAGAAAAAGTAAGCCAATTATTCACACCATTTTAAGAGGGTGGTACAACTCTAATGCATGCAGTGGGGAGCATGAAGTTATTTACTACCTTCAAAACTTCTTGCACCTTGTTTCCAGCCAGTTCAACCTGGTCTTCAAAGAAGACATTTTTAGCTGTCTTGACTGAGGCACGATATTTCCTTTGGGCTCACAATAACTGTTTTATGTGTCATTTTATACCCTTAATGCCAATTTCTCTCAGCCTTTTGAAGTTTTTTTTCTGCAACAAGAGCTTCAGTAAAAGTAGCAGAAGCTTCTGCTTATGCCAAATTTCCTAGACTTAGTAGGGGCAAGCTTGTTGATCGCACAGTGTATCAGCTCTCAACCCGGATAACGTCAGTTTCAGTATTGCCCAAAATACTGTCTTCGCAGAGAGAAGCATCATTCTCTCTTGGAAGAGGAATTTGACTTCAAAGTCAAACTCGATCGACATTGGACAGGATGCTTATTGCACAATGGAACCTCTTTAATGGAAATGGTGTGCATGAGGTCGCATTCCTTTAAGTTGTGTCCTTAGCCCCAGGCACCACAGGCAGCCTTCGTGGGAGTCTGAAATGGACACTTCTCCAAATCCAGAAGTGTCAAGTCTTGAACTCTTATTTTTTAGGAGGCTGAATCCTTAAACATTACCCACATTTTGAAAAAGAAAAGAAAAAATGTGGAAAACATGAAAAATCACAGATGCCCAGGATCCACGACAAAGGAAGTGTAAATAAGGGAAATGAAGTCGGTGCACTTCTGGTGACAAAATGGAGCCAGAGCCACCTACCAGTGGAGGAGAGCTATGATAAAAACTCCCAGACCCAGTGTGGCACCCGGGGATATTCAAAAGGGGAGCAATCTGCAAGTAGAATTGCTCATCAGAAATGCTTATTTTGAACATAAAGGGTGTGGCATGATAGTAGCTAAAACAGTTTCAGGCCGATTTTGATATGAAGTTACAAAACATAAAAAATAATAAACCACTGTTTAACGTACCTTCAACTGATCGATTAGGATCTGCAAATAAGCATCTGATTCTGCAAGTTTCTTATCAAAATCTTGAATGGTGGGTACAAACCCTGCTTCAAGACCCTGCAGGGAGAAAACAAATCACCTTACAAAAGAGAACAATATGAAAACAATATTGCAAGGCTATGGTGTATTATCAGAGAGGCATAAGGACATAACTGCATATTTCTCTATGCAAAATTGTAGTTTGACATTCGAAACAATTGTGTTACTAGACATTGCAGGTAACATAAATGCAGCTGTGTGCAGGTGAAATGCACCAATATTATTAAAGTACAAATTCAATATCAATATAAATTGCTGGACACCTCAACTTTTCAAACTTAGCAAGTCCACTCTACATTTTTATGGTCACACTAAGAGGAGGCTCCGATGCCATCACAGTATATTAATCAGCTCCTCCTGGGGTACGGCGATCTAGATAAAGCATCTACCGGTCAGTAGGGTACCAGTGTGGTAAAAGAATATTGAAGTTAAAACTTTCTCAACATATATCCAAAGTTTTTCCTTTATTAAGGATGATAGTGGATAGGGTTAAAACCAGTTCATAATGTTAGCATCCATGTCTAGAATAAAACATACATTCTCTTGTCATTCTTAGGAGAATCTTAATTTCCTTGAAGTGCAACAGGCTATTGTACAGCATTTGTTTCTCTGGAGACAACAAGCTCCTGGTTGACCGTTCAACAAGATGGTCCCAGTTGTCCTTACTGACACGATAATGCTTCGGAGAAGGGGAGACTTAAGGATGACACCCTTACAGAGAAGCAAATCTGCTTCTGTCATCACAGGAATACCGCCGACCAAGGTCAAATCATTACATGTGCTTCCTGAGAAGCTCTATTTTCGAGCAAACTTCTTCTGAAGAACACTGAGCAAGATGCTTTCTTCCAATAACACTGAAATACGGTATCCAGTTTCACTCTTCTTCCGATAAGGCTGCTTAGGTGTCTGAGGAGTCTTCTGCTTTCTCTTTGTATACTGTCCCGTTAAAATGCTTGTTACTTTCCAGTCTCCTATCAATAAACTGTTTTCTATTCCATGCTAGTGTAGGATGGTGAGTGGAGAGAAGTGTCACAGATCAAAGCACTATCTATACCCCTCCCAAGCCACCAGCCCCGTCTAGGATCACCAGCACACCAGTAATGCTTTGTTAGTTCTTCAACTACTTCTTGCCTGGCTAAAGCTATCAATCTATTTACATTACTACAATTTCAGTGGTTTTTACTGCTTGCAGGAACTAAGCAAGCAGAAACCTTTAATACAGCAGCAGTTCTCATCAACTATTACTGTGCTCTCAGCGAACACTCTGTCAGGGTCATCTTTTTGTGGGGGCGGCAGGCTGCCCTCAATAAATTCCAACTGCGCCAACGAGGATGGCTAAGGAGAAGAGGGAATCATTTAGTATGGCATTCTTTCCAGTGACAGTACCACTGGGAGGACAAGACCACCATGTAACAATAACAGCGTTTTGCCTCTCTCTTGCCATTTTATGTTGCTTCCAGATCCTAGGGAAAAATACTTACATTTACAGCAGGAGTCAATAAGAGCTGCAGACATTTTTTTATCTACCAGGCGATGCCTGTGAACATTTAATACACCACAAAACTAATTAGTCAAATATAAAATTGTATACCTATAAGCATCAGAATGGTTTATCAAATAAACCAATACATTTACCTTAAAGTTCTCTACAAGTGTGAATAATAAACAGAAACCTTTATGCTTGAGGAAAGGTATTTTATGGTTGCATTCTCTGATGTACACCCAATACAATTACTGAAAGCATGTTCTCTTCAATGCTATTATAAACCTGTTGCCCCACACTGTGAATTTGTTGCACAGCTAGCGTTCAGAGTTGAAAGTGTACTACTGTTAGCACCTTTGGGATTGAAAGGATCCCAAAAGGAATTATCTAAATGTGGTAATGGCCTGGATTTACCCTGAACCTCAAGTCTTCTGTGACCCGGTTAAAGTGTGAAAGCACGTACAAAGAACATTAAGGCCATAACAATTCATTTTCAATGAACAGAAAAATCTGTCACCATCTTAAGTTTTCAAGCCAGGTGTTGCGAAACGCATTATTTAAGAGGGTGCACATACTGGTCTTTCTAGAAAAACAATTATCACTGTATTAGAACCTGTTATGATTTGCACACATGTTCTCAGAGCAACTGGTTGCTTTCCTACATTGCCTATAATTTAGAAGCAAGTGGAGGGCAGAAAAAGGCCCTGCATAAACAGCCCCTTCACATAGCTCCAAGATTCACTTAGAATCCGTCTCTATTCCATATAGGGCTGTCTAGAGGCCAGTAGATAGAATGTGGAGTTAAACACAGCATCAGTCGAGCTCAACAAACAATACCCATCATATCGAAGAATGCCAACATTCCAGACATAACCTTAAACATGAAAGCAAATTGTTTGGCTGAAGGCCCAGATTCATTCATGGCCCAATGTGTAACTACTACATTTTGTGTCACCACTGACAAGACAAGGCCTCCATGCACACAGGCAGGGAGATACCGCGGTTGACGCGGGGCGGGAGCAATGATGACGGACAGCGCTGGCGGTTGGCTGGCATCGGCGACGGGCTGCATTCAGCGGCCCCACCCACACCTGAGCTGTTACCGGCAGGGCCCAGCCATGCCTGTGGATTCCCTGAGGCCATGTTGCTGCTGGCCTCCCCATCCCACTGCGGATTGTGGGGTGGGCCTGATTCAGGTTGGCCGCAGACGGCACACGGGTGCGCAGCCAGACCAGGAGTAGTACTATGTCGCGGGCCCCTCCCAGGCAGCCATTTTGACCAGCCTCTGCTTCCCTGAGGAAGGCTGCATGGCAGTGATTTGGGTCAGGGGCCCTCCTGGTGGTCATCTGTCGTTGTACAGCTGTGCCCGAGCCCTGGGTGGACCCTCGGGTTGCTGTTGGGTGGCAGAGCCTCAGGTTGCTGCTTGGGAGTGCCTGGGTGGTCTGGCTGCAGGTGATCGGTGGAGGGGCTGGCCTGGAGTCGTGGGATATGGATGGACTCTTGAGCTGAGGGGAACACTGTCCCTGAGGGAGTCTATGTTTGGAGCACTTTGAAGCCTGCAAGAGCTTGCGCTGTTGGGTTGTTGCGGCAGTGGGGAACCTGAACTCACAGACAACATATCCTTCACCTAAGGTTTGAGACCATCAGCCTCTCTACTAGCGTGTGATCCTGATGAGGGCAGCCCATAATCTGACTTCTAATAGGGAGGAATAAGCAGGCGGCTCTCCCACAGGGGAGAACGATGAAGCAGTACACCCGTCCCAGGCTTCGCAGGTGCGGGCCGCTGGGCTGGACAAGGGGAGGCTGGAGGACACGCTCCAGAAATGGACAAGCCCTCTCGGTCAGACCTGCTTGTGGCTATACAGGGGTCCAGGGTGGCCCTTGAAGGAAAGATAGAGACGGTAGCACTGGAAGTCAGTCGTCTTCTTGTTGATCTCTGCAAGGTATCAGACAAATGGTGGAGAGCTCTATCGCTGACCTCCGAAATGCTGGAATCTGCTTCTGTTCCCATCACTGGATGATGGTATGTCCATGAATCGATGGAGAATGGGGGATGTCAGGTGATCTATATCCTAGTGAAACCTTTATTACCTTTCAGGAGGCACAGAAAACTTTTGGAGTGGGACCAGGTTAGTTCCTTCATTATGCCGCGTTGGAAAGAGTCACCAGAGAGGTATGGGTTGAGATCCCTGTAGCACTACAGCCCTCTACACTTCAGAAACGTCTGATCCAATGGGGAGAAGGGAAGCACTTGATCACTCTATTTTACAAGGCACTCTGTAAGAAAATGGTAAATGCATCCTATGTAGCACGTAGAAATTGGGATAGGGAATTTAAGTATCCACGACAGACGCAGATTGGGCACGAGCCTTTGAGCTGGTATGGACTATATTCTGTAATCAGCGCTTTACTGCTTCATTTTAATTACCTTTAATGTCCGTCCTAATCACTTGAACAGGATTGATCTGTCAACAGAGCCACATGCACACGATACAGGGAGCTGGGGGCTACTTTCCTGTATCTGTCTTGGAGCTGCAAGGGGATTCAGGCCTTTTGGGGGGGAGGTAATCCCCAAGGTCACGCAAGCCACCAGTAAAGTGATACCTCTGGCCCTGCTGATATTTTTCTGGGTGTGATAGAGCACCCTAGAGGGCGTATACACCCGTACATGTTTGTTCAACTTGCCCTCTTATTAGCCAAACGAAGGGTAGCCATCGGCTGAACGAATGCTAGGTTACCAGAACTGCCTGCCTGTGTGCGAGATCTCCTTGAATGGGGGGTAACTGAGGAGGCTCATATGTGACTGTCACGCACGGTTGAGCATGCGATGGATGCGATCTATACATGGGGGCTTCTTCTTGACATCTTTAATGATAAGCATCCTTCTAGCTCCGAAGGAGAGTCCAGCAATGCGTAGATAGTACTATGGCTTAATGTACAAGTTACTTACCTTCGGTAACAAAATATCTGGTAGAGACATATTCTAGTTGCAGATTCCTTACCTTAGAATTTTCCCCCAGGCGTCAGACTGGATCCGGAGATTTTTCTTCGAGCAATACCCTTGCGCGTCGGTAGGTGGCGGCAGTCAACTCCGCAGGCGTCGTGGTCGCCGTGATGACACCGGGAGTAGTACATAGACGCCGCCCTTGTGCAGTGACGTCAGTTTCTTTTAACGACTTCCCACGCCAGAGCGCAGAGCCGCTAAGAACACTGAGATTGGTGCACCAGAGCTAAGGACCTGAAAGAGGGAATCCCTGTCCCTAGAAATCAGTTCGCAAGCAGGGAGGATGGGTGGGCGGTAAGGAATCTGCAACTAGAATACGCCTCTACCAGACATTTCGTTACCGAAGGTAAATAAGTTGTACATCTGATAGAGACTTCTAGTTGCAGATTCCTTACCTTAGAATAGATACCCAAGCAATGCTATCCTCGGTGGTGGGCTGCGAACCAAGATCATATTAGGAAGTCCTGCAGGATCAAACGACCAAAGTAGCCATCTCGACGGACCTGACTATCCAGGCAGTAATGCTTAGCAAACATGTGCAGGGATACCCACGTAACTGCCTGACAGATATCCAGGACAGGAACTCCGTGTGGATGCAGCAGTTGCTCTGGTAGAATGAGCCTGCAAGCCTTCAGGAAGTTGCTTTTTAGCCAAAGCATAGCACATTTTGATGCAAAGAAGCACCCATCGAGAGATGGTATGCTTTTGCACCGCCTTCCCTTTCTTTGCACCCACATAGCCAACAAAGAGTTGATCGTCCACCCAGAAATCTTTAGTACGATTGAGGTATAACACCAACGCTCTTTTTGGGTCCAGACGGTGGAGTCTCTCCTCCTCATGGGAAGGATGTGGGGGTGCGTATGAAGGCGGAGGTTGGCCAGGTTCGGGTGGAGAACCGTCCTCTGCTGCTGCGACAGAAGATCCACCCAAAGAGCCAGTCTGAGTGGAGGATCGATGGACATGCTCAATAGCTCTGGATATCACACTCTTTGAGCCCAGTCCGGAGCCACCAAGACAACTTGGGCCCGGTCGTACTTGATTTTCTTGAGAACCCTGGGCAGAAGAGGGATAGGCAAGAAGGCGTTAAGGAGGCCAGAGCTCCACTCAAGACGAAAAGCGCCTCCGAGCAAGTGCCGCCTTGGAAACTCCAACGCGCAAAATAGCTGACATTGCGCGTTCTCTGTGGAGGCGAACAGATCTAACCAAGGCTCTCCCCACTTGAGAAAGAGGCCTTGAACGACCTCTGGGTGGAGACGTCATTCGGGCAGGCAGGATGGGGATGTGGAAATAAGCGTCCTGCAAGTCCAACGCTACCATCCAGACTCCTGGGTCCAAGGTAGACAGAACCTGAGCCAGGGTGAGCATTTTGAATTTCTCCTTCTTGAGGAAGTAGTTCAGGTCCCAAAGATCTAGGATAGGACGTAAGCCCTTTTCCTTCTTTGGTATCAGAAAGTAGCGGGAATAACAACCACAACCTACTTCTGGCACAGGGACCTTTTCTATAGCTCCCTTGGCCAAGAAAGCCACGACTTCGTGGCGGAGAAGCAACAAATGATCCTCCGGAAGATGATGGAAGGATGGTGGCATGTGCGGTGGTGCAGATTTAAAAGGGAGGGAGTAGCCCTTCCGAATGATCTGCAAAACCCACCCGTCCGTGGTGTTATGTTCCAAGTGGGGCAGGTGATGGCGGATCCTGCCACCAGCTGGGTGGGAGTGAGGGGACGGACTAGGAGGGTTTGGAGGCTGCAGTTGGGGCAGAGACGGCCTGGACAGACCTCTGGTTCCCTGTCCCACGGCCACATGGGATTCCACAGCCACGCATAGGCTGTCCAACGTGCATGGCACGGTGGCTGGGTAGAGGACGCGACAGGGCGCCCCTTCCGTGTCCACAAAAGAGAAGAAAAGCGGACTGTGGTGGGCGTGTGACGGAGGAAAGACCAAGGGACTGAGACGTAACTCGGGAATCCTTGAATCTCTCCTAGGCCGAGTCCGCTTTGTTTCCGAAGAGACGAGTGCCAGCAAAGGGCATGTCCATGAGTGACTGTTGGACATCCCCCCGAAAGCCACAAGTGCGTAACCAGGCGTGGCGCAATAAGGCCACTGTCGTCGCAACCGATCTGCCCAGAGAGTCGGTCGTAACCTGCACACAAAGGATAGTGAACTTTGCTGCGTCTCTTCCATCTTTCACTGCTTGGGAGACGATAGGACGGGCCTCCTCTGGTATCTGAGGCAGGACTTGCGCAACCGTATACCACAGTGAGTGGGAATAACGGCCCAAAAGACATGCGGTGTTCACAGACCGCAGTGCAAGGCTGGAGGAAGAAAACAACTTCTTACCAAATTGTTCCAGCCTTTTGGATTTCCTATCCGGGGGTGCGGAAGGGAACGCGCCAGAAGAAGAGGAAGCCTGGATTACAAGACTCTCAGGCGTAGGATGTTGGGACAGGAACTTTGGGTCGTTCGGCGTGGGCCGATGGCAGTGAGCATTAATCCTGTTCACAGGAGCCCCTGTGTTGGGTTTGTACCATGTACCCAAGAGGACATCAGGGAGGGCCTCACTGAATGGGAGAAGGGGTTCCCAAGTAGAAGCCCCAGGCTGAAGCACCTCCGTCAGGAGATTATACCGGACTTCCACAGTAGGTAGCTCAAGGCCAAGGACCTCAGCCGCCCTACTAACCACCATACTATAAGTAGCTCCCTCCGCTGTAGCCACAGTAGGAGGAGACAGCATGTCAGCATCAGGAGAAATATCCAGACCACTGGCTTCGCCCAAGTCCTGTGCCCAGTCCATAGTAGGGTCATCCTGGTATTCATAAGAGTCCGGGGACCCCTCCAATTCCTCCATGTATTCATACCCATAGGAAAATGGGTCTGAATCCAACCTCTGGCAAATAGGGCCCACCGAAGCCGATGGCGCGTTGGCAGACGCTGCTTCGACTCGGAGTCGTCGGGGATAAGAATTGGGTCGACGTCGATAGTGGGCACTCGGGAGCGCCGATAATCGACTGGCCGCCGGGGAAGGTCTCGATGGTGCGACCGGCATCGGTGCGGATCCGGAGGCGACCTCGGTGGCCGGGGCCGAAGCCATCAGCGCGGAACCCGAAGGCCCCTCAGCCGAACCACTTGGGTCCGAAGGCACCGTATCGGGGTCGCCCCACCCAAAGATGAGGCGCATAGCCTCGTAAAACTCTAAGTCGGACGGGGGTTGCTCTGGCTCCGGGAAACTCGGGGAAGCGCGGAGTCCACCTAGACGCAGGCTCTGAGGACAGAGGCCTAGTGCGTGGATGCTCGTCCCACATCGCGTCGGCCGAGCGACGGGGTGAAGTCGGAGAGCGATAGGACTTCTTCAACTTCTCCTTCTTCTTACCTTGACCCGAGGACTTTGAAGAAGACGAGTGGTGATGACTCTGCGACCGATCTCAAGACCTTCCTCTCGAGCGAGACCAGGACCTACGCGGAGTTGAGTTGGCTTCGGGTCATGGTCGCGCTCGAGGCACCACAGACAAACGCGATGAGGATCCGTCACCAACATCCTCCGATGGCAGTCCTCACAGGGCTTTGACCCTGGTCTTCAGGGACATCTCGACGCACCAAAGTCGTACCAAAAACTTTGACAAAATGGTCGAACTCAGCCAAAAAATAGCCTAGGATAGCTCTCTCCGGATCAGCGCGTGGCGCGGAAAGAAAAGAAGTGACGCCACTGCACGAGGGCGGCGTCTATGTACTACTCCCAACATCATCACTGCAACCACGACGCCTACCGAGTCGACCAACGTCACCTACCGACGCACAAGAGTATTGCGGATCGAATCTGACGCCTGGGGGAAAGTTCTAAAGTAAGGAATCTGCAACTAGAAGTCTCTCTCTCAGATATGATGTTGTAATGATAACCAAATGCATCATGAATGTATTCCTCACAGGATGTCTACTCTCCTCGCACTGAGGTTTGTGCTGTACTGTACTGCAGCTAGGGGAGCTAGGAGTAGCACCGGGCCCCGTAGTCGGTCCTGCTTTTAAAGCTATGTTCTGCGATTATATTCTATTCTTTGTATTGTACTTGGGAACTTGCACTGCTTCATGCTTACATTGTATGGTTTCTATCTGTAGAACGGAATAAAATAAAGCTAAAAAAAAATGTTGCAGTGCTATACTAGATCACAGAACTCGTTCTTTGGAAGTAATACCTCTGCAATTTAGCAATGCTTAATCTCTTTTAGCACATCTATTAATCCAAACAGCCATCTGCACGAGCTCCCATTTACCCCCCAATGATCACACCTACCTACTACTTACCACAACTAGCTACAGAAATTAACTAGTAGATGCAGGGAATATTTTCCTTGAGAGCACAAAACTAATCCCAATGACCAACAATAACCAACAACAACTGGATTAACCACTTAACTGGGTTGCCACAACAGCGTCAAAAAGGGTAATAAGCACTATATAAATGTCAGGGACAATACGATACAATCTCTCACAGGAATCATACATTGTTAGTGCGCTATGTCTTGAATAAGTGTTGTGCCTTAATTCTTAAACTGGTAATTGTGACTAACTCCTTGAACAATACAGAGCAGAAGTTTGGGATTTACCAGGTGATCAGGCATGCACAGGTTTCTTTCTGTACTCACAAGAAATCACAGAAACCCGTTCCTGAATCCGTATTATTTGTGTGAAAATGAATGGAACAATTGTCAGATAAGCTTTTTAAGGTTTGGAAAATGCCATGAAACACTAATTAAAATAGGGATTACAACAGGCAGTTTGCAGGCACTGCTACTCCTTTCTAATACTTGTATGTGACTATGATACTGACTTTTAATTGGAAAATACATTTTACAGTGTTAGTGTCAAGCAAAATAAGCTTTCTTTTGATAAATATTTTCCTTATAGAGTAAACACATAAGGGGAAATGTACGGGAAACAGACTTTGCTTCTATGTAAAACGAATGGGTCCTCCAACGCGTCTTCTGTTCTCCCCCTGCCAACCACCTGTCAGTTTACATAACATTTTTTCCACAAATTAATCTATCAGGCAGTTCTGCCACAACAGATAAGATACAAGAAATATATATTTTTTTAAATGATAAACAAATCAAGAACCATCTGGTAGACCAGAAGCAGCCGAAGGACAAACAGGGCGAAAAAATTAATTAAGACAATGTATGCACTGGCGGTGGGAGGGCTCTAGGGCAAAGCTCATCCCTCGCAGCTGACTGGCCATCATATCAGATATGTCCGATCATTCACTTTTTTCGGCAGTTGTGAGGAGGCATGTCGTCACATAACCTGCCTGATCAATGTATACACACGATAAAAGCTGTGAAGTCCTTGTCTGACTGTGCAAGCCGGAGCTGGTGCTGTACATTAATCCGCCTACCAGCTGGGACAAATCTGCCTAAAACGCAGGCCACACTACTACTAGCAAACAAGCCTACAGCAGAGTCTGCGCAGGCGGCCAAGCCATGATTGCGAAAAGTAAGTAGAACGCCAAGTAGTGGCTTTCATTGCCGTTTCACCTAGAAGAGAGTCTACCCGGTGTTGACACCTCTGCCCGCAAATGATTGTTAAAATGTTTGCTCTGGGTGTCGTAAGAGATCAAAAGGACCCAAACGGCGAACACAACAAAGAAACTCGCTTATTTTCATCATCGTGTTGCGCAAAAACCATTTATATCATAATTTCATCAATATAAGTTGGTGTGTTCTTGTTCATAAACTGTACATTTACTGTGTTTAGCAAAGGAGGCAGCGGCTTCTGCACAAACATGAAGTGTTTTTTTGGATAGTGGGCAGTACATAATACCTTTGGCCGTTTGAGGAACCAATGGAGACATAGGAGGTATGTACGTCATGCTGGCCGTGGACAAACAAATCCACACTGTACGAACAGAGCAATGTCCTTTAATATAGCACAGATCAGGCGAGCATTTGTTATAGTGTTTGATCTCCCAGGGACTCGATGTAACAGTTCTGAAAAGCAGCCACACATGATGTAGTCTCAAGTCCAACTACGATGATACAAGCGCTGAACGCATTATCAACTGGAAAGTGGTTGAAGCAACTGACGAATAACACAAACATCTTTAAAAAGTTGCTAGCCTGGAGCGCAGTGGAGCAGGTGTCTCAGAAGGCGGTAAGCACCAGCAGTAAAACTATGTATGCCAGTGGTTCCCAACCTTTTGATTTCTGTGGACCCCCACTTTAACATTAATGAAACCCAGGGACCCCCACTGAATCATCATTAGAATCCGGGGACCCCCGCCTGAGTCATTACTGGAAGCTAGGGACCAAATTTGTCAATATTTGTTAATATTTTGTAATTTTCTAGGATCTCGCGGACCCCCTGAGAAGGCTTCGCGGACCCCCAGGGGTCCCCGGACCACAGGTTGGGAACCACTGATGTATGCTTTTAATGCCAGTAAAACACTAAGATGGTGCCCATAAACCGAACTCTCAGAAGGCAGCACACACTGACTTCCTCCGGCGATGCCCACCTTTGCTTGTATGTTACAGGAAGGCTATTAGAAGCAATTCTCAACCAGGCGTGCCTTGGTGAAGAGGACCTCCCCTCCCCTCTTAACTCTTCTCTTTACAATCGCAGTCGTTTCTATGGCTGACTATGTGTAAAGTCAGTAGGGACTGCGTGCATAAAATGTTAAAGAGTTAATAAAAATGAGGTTAAGAAATCTTCCACCAATTTTCCCTTTAGCCATATTCATCACAAGTAGAAAATTGTGAGGGCCTGGTCACGCCTGAGCAAGATGGCTGTTCGGAGGTAAATCCTTCCATGCAGACCCCAATAATTCTGCATATCCACCAGTGAGGTGATCCTTTGGCGTCCTAGACGTGTCATAGCTACTCAGGAACCGTGTCTGCCTCAGAAGAGGAGATGTCCCTCTAAAATGGTGGCCTCTGTGGGGTGAGAGCCTAACTTGGCTCAAAGTTGTGCCAATCGCTCACTGTGCCCCGACTACCACCAGTGCCCTGCTGTGTGCTGTGTGAGGCACATGCTGTGAACTGGATGCAGAGCCTTACGTATTATATTACCACCTACAAACTAGAACAATAACCCTTACAGAATGATGGAATAGACAGACAGCACTGTAGAAGAATCGTGCGCAGTCTCAACTCTTATGATTTAGCACCCATCACTTCCCAACTAGCATCTACGGCTCCTTGAGGATGAATTGTCTTTGCTTAGTTGTGGATACATAACCCAAAATGGCGGACACAGCGAACTAAGAGCTTAGCGAACTAAGAGCTTGGCCAACTCAGCCCTCTGCTGAATGTCATGCTCTTATTACCACTTGAGCTTTACAATGTGCTGTGAGCGGGAGACATGATGTAAATTTTACTGAGTTTTTGCAAGCTACAAATTCTGCACACCAGTGCTAGGAACCACTACAGGATTGTTGTAAGAATCGGACTGCGTCGCAGAAAGAATGTACACAGCTCAGGGAGCTGACCATTTACAAAAAAGCCTGGTTTTCCCAGCAAGACATAGATAACTATCAAACAGGTCCACAAATCCCCAAAGATTGGATTAAGATAAGAACAACTTCACTCTTTTGCGGGCACACGACCTAAAACAAGCATTTGCAATGCAATGGGTCTCAAATTTACTCCATTTAGAGATGCTGGCGCTGCAAATTCCAAACTGGACTTTTCTTGCCACATAAATTGAAAATGGAAAGTAAATAATTACGTTGACATAAGTGAGCCTAATCAAAGAGCCATGGTCGCCATTAGCATGAGCGCGAAGGACAGACACAAGTTCGCTCACAGTCAAACATATCGGCAATCGTGCAATTTTCCATATAACAGGGTCAGGGTCCAAGGCGGTAACCAAACCGCCCCAAGGAGGGACAAACCAATGATAACAAAGGATTTCTGAAAGACAGGCCCACAAACAAGTTAAAGTGATGGGAGTGAGGTGGGTGTGGTTAAAAGCCCACAATACTTACAAAAAGTCAAAGAGCTTGCATGCTCAACCTAATGAAAGCCACTGCAAGGGAAGAGCTTAGGTCAGCTCAGCTTTCTGCGACCACCCACACGGCTCGCTGCCATGCTCCAACTACCAACTAAACCTTGCAGTGTGTCTATTGAGGGTGACACATGCAGTAATAGGATGCATGTCCTACAACATCAGCATTCATGCACCAGCGATACAAATCACTAATTAATCAAACTAATTCACAAATTCTGACTTGTTATCACACATGCTTTTAACTGTGCACCTGTGAAGGCGAACCACACAAGCTCTTAGCCCAGCCAACTCAATCAGTTCACCCTGGGTTCATGCTAGTTTGGGACATCTTGGATAAATATATATCCAACCACTTACATAGAGTGGTTCTCGATCTCTCAAGACTATGGAGTAAGGCTATTTGAGCTACAGCTATGCCAAAAGAAATAAGAAAACAAAGGGAAACTAGAAAGGTTCTAGAGATACCATAAGATTTTACTTTTAACTTTATAGATTACAGTTTTGTTTTCCTGACACAAAAAAGAGGAATGGTCTAATCTCAAAGAGGGCAAACATTTATATCCAGGCACAATAACAAGCTAACTAAGGGTGCTGGCTAATCCTAATGGAAAAAAAAGATCTGCAGAATTCTATATTATCAATGTATATGCCCACAATAACGATGATCCAGATTTCTAGTTTTCTTTAAAGCCATAAATGACTTACCTAAAAATATGGCAATAATCTTAGGTGGCGTCTAGCAATTCTCATAACCCAAATGCTAACTTGCACAGCCTGGTGAATACATATTATGGCAAGTTTATAACCTGGCAGGAAGTGACTATACATTCTATAGACAGCCTCACGATTACTTTTAGAGGACTGAATGTGAATTAATAGACAATCCACACCTTCAATGCACATCCAATTTGAAAACTGAACCTATTTTGGTTTCAGGTCATGACTGCATCTCGATGGACTATACTACAGGTAAAAACCTGATATGTCAAAACTATGGAGGACAGATGAAATTCTTATGGACACAGCTCTTCGAAAAATAATAGTTAAGGGCATTAACATATACAAAAAAGAGAATACATCTGAAGTATTGAACCCAGAAAACATTTGGGATGCATTCAAAGCCACAACAGGAGGTTCAATGATTAATATAATGGCTGAAAGACAGTGCACCTTTGGCTACTTCAAGTACAAACTGACATCTGGCAGAGGGGCGTGGCAAGGAAGAAAGAAGACACAAGGTGAACGCCGTAGAAAAGAACAAGCAGCCATTGCGCTCGGCAGGCAAGGGGGCAAGCAAGGAGGCAGAGCAAGGGGATGGGGTGCGGACAGTGAGAAGCAGCTGCTAGCCCCTGACCAGGCTTAATGCAGCCCCTCACACAGTGGAGCATGGATCAGCAAGGGAGGAAGGCGAGGAGCGGGGCACCTGTAATCAAGCACTTGAGCCTGTATCTGAGTGGCTTCAAGTTATTGAAATGCCACTTTCCTCATAGCCCGATTTTACACGACCCTGAGCCCCCTTGATACATTGAAGGAGGGTCACAGGAGAACGTGTGTGAGGACGTGCATGAGGGCGGAGTTCTTGGCTTGGATTCCAGGCCTGCTGCTGCTTCCAGGCACCCCCGGCCCTCTTTAATCCACCTGAGGCCTTGAGGTCCTGATGGAGTTTAAAGGGGTTCCGACCTCAAGGCCATCCTGCACTCCTAGGAGCAAGGAATAAAGGCAAGCTTTAAGTGTCCAGGCCCTCCTAAAGACAAGTCTGACAGCAATGCCCAAAACCAGCCTCAGCTTGGAGGTCCTAGTTCAGTGTCCAAGGGCCGTGTCCTTTCTCCTCTCCAGGTGTTTCCC
Source organism: Pleurodeles waltl (assembly GCF_031143425.1). Classification (NCBI taxonomy): domain Eukaryota; kingdom Metazoa; phylum Chordata; class Amphibia; order Caudata; family Salamandridae; genus Pleurodeles; species Pleurodeles waltl. The sequence continues at coordinate 892,519,040 of NC_090443.1, forward strand.
TCCTGAAAGAGTTAATTCAAATAATACTTTCTCAATACAACAGAAGTTATGCAAGCAGTTTCAAAGGATCAGAAGGATATTCCCGATACGCATCTGCATGTATCCTCCAGAATAATACGGGGTGTTCAGTCAGCAGCCTGCCCAGCTCACCTCAAGATGTTATAAAATTCTCGAACAAGGAGGCAGCTTGTGTAGGTTTTTTTTCCCAAACAAAGAATGCAATGCTGCCCCTGTCTCCGATCATGTGAGTCCATTACTGACGTAACAGCAGATTCTCCCGCACGTCCTGCACTCTTCTCATATGACCTTGTTGATTTTTCTGCTGAAAGGCAGGAGCAAGAGCCAACGCCTGATTCCAGCTTCAGTCCTACTTTTAATGCAGGTAATCTAGGCAATTTGCCAACTGTAACTTCTAGTCAATTGCCATACTTGGACACGAACAAGACAATGACAACAGTTCAAGTCCATCGACCCTTGGACTGGTCTCTGGAGCTGACAAGCACTACGTCTTTGCATCCCCAAACAAGTGGATCATCATCTTCTTTAAACCAAAGGCCGCCAGCTCACCCCCCAGAAGGGGAAGTTTAACAGACCAGGAACTAGGAATCCTGACGGTTCGCTTTCTCTCTAACATTGAGGCCCAAATAGATGAAACCCTGGGACAAACTTCGCTTTAGTCTTGGGGCCCAGTGGAAAATGCCACTGGGCCAGTTTTGATTGCCCATGCCCCATTACCTCAAGAAGAGATGGTAGCATTAAGAGCCACACTGGCCACTATAGCCAGGATTCTTCTCTTAAAGTCAAGTAAGATGGGAGATGCAATTAGATCTGATTCAATCATTGGCAACCCATCTTGCTGAAACTGGTTCTAAGCTTAATCATCTGGAAATAGATAAAGCTCCTTGCGAATGACAAACCCTGTCCAAGGTCCCCTATCATCAACAAGTTGAATACCCTTCCAGAAATATTGGAGAACCTGGTTTGCACAATTAAGGGCTCAATGGTTAATGATAAAGTACCTCAGGTCAAGTTACCCAGTGCTACTATGGCTGAGGACGTCGACCAGAACAACCATGGCACATCTGAACTGGCCATCTCTCCGGAAGTTTCTCAACAACAATCCATTACTCGGGACCAGGTGGCCTGTCCATCTTCTTTCATTCCCAATAATCCACTGGACCAGCAAGCAGAGTTCACAGACAAGATCTGTTTTTTCTATCCGAGCCACACTCATCATCCTGCTTGTGTAAAAGTGCGAAAAAAAACTACTAAAAAAAAGATTTTAAAAAAGCAGCGTATATCTAAAAACAAAACAGCTAGAAGTAGCAAAGAACAAGCCCCAACAAACAAAGTTCAAACTCCACTAATGCTGGAAATCTTATCCAATTTTTGCCCCTCCTATACAGTCCACACTCCATCCCCTGTCATCAAATACTACATCGACCAAAGTCCCCCCGGGGCATCCCTGCATTATCGGAGTCCAAAGAATTAATCTCCACAGACCATGGGGACCTTGGAGATAAATGACTACCCAGTACATATGATACCCAGGAACATGGAATTGCGGGAGTGCTGTCTGCCAGGTCAAGGCGCCCACATCCTCGATAGGGGAGGTAAACTGACTGGAGCGGCTGGGACAATGGCCATGGCAAATCGTAAGACTGGACCAAGGTACTCAAGAGTTTTGGGATCAGCCATGCCCCAATTCTAGGGGCAAACAAAAGGAGTTATCTATATATAGACCTATAACTGATCAAGTGTTCAGAAGAGAGCCTCCACCGACCTGCAGGACTATACCAGCTCCCTCAGTGCAAGGAAGAGAGAGGCCCACCTGCCTTATGGAAACTTCTGGGGACAAACTGATATCAACTTGTTGGGAAGCCCGGTTTAGTGAACGGCAGAGAAATGAGCCTCCTAGCTCTGTAGTTAACAGCCCTCTGGCACAGCATTCTTCTTCCACTCACTCTCGTCTTCATACAGTCCAGCCAGAGGAGCAGTACGACTCCAACTTCCCTAAAAGGAAACTTCACACTCAATATTCCTCTTTGTTCCTCGATACACACACACAAGGGCTCTGTGGAAACCCTCAACAGAGGGAATCTGTTGCGGTTGTTTGTCCATATCCCTGCCATTAGGAACATTACCACTGACGGCCCAAACTAGGTCAAATTTGATCCGCCCTGGCCAAATTCAACAGGAGACATGACTAAGACAATCTGGAAAAGAGCAGCCCAACGGAATGCCATTTGGGCAGAAAGGGCTGTCTTCAAAGAATTGGGCATTGACCTCCATATTCCTGCCCCAGTGAAATTTCCACATGTTCTTTTAGAACCATCTAGAACTCAAATTCCAGATTGTGTACTGAAGGGTGAAATTGGGGAAATCAGAGTGAGGACTCCTTTACAGAGGGTCCAAAGTCATTTATCATTCATCGAAGGCTAGACAGGAGGGAGGTTACCCATAACATAGTAAGGAGAGCCTGCCACACGCAAGGTAGGTAGCTATAGTCCAATGCAAACATGTAGGATCTCCGAGGCTATGTCACCTAAACCCATGAATGTCTTGTCTGTAGTCTCTTGTAATATTGCAGGGTTGGGTTCCAAGCTTGTTCAAGTGGACTGGGGGGAATTAATAGATTCTGCTGATATTATTTTATGCCAAGAAACTTGGGAGCTCTCCCCCTTATTGAGGCAGGGATTTACCACATTCCACTCTCCAGCTTGCAAGTCTAAATCAGTTAGACCCGCTGGTGAGTTGCTAATTTGGATTAAGATTTCTTCAGGGCTTTAGGCTACCCAACTAGACAATCATTGCCCAGATTTGCTTGGCATTGAGATCACCACTTTTGATTATACAAAAATGTTCCTGTATATAGCAAGAGGGTTTCTAAATCTGCTGATTCTTCTGTATTACACTTTGATTGATTACATCTCCACATTACCAAGGGAAGAAGCTGTGGTGATTGTGGCGGGGGGTTTTAATGTATAATTTGAACCATCAGCACTCTATAATGAATTAGCAGGAGAGGAAGACCAATACTGGGGAATTCCGTAAATTTTGCACCCATTGTTGCCTTCACTCCCGTAGGCTGCCTTGCCAATGTCAGATCTCTGTATTACTTGCCGTTTGAAGGTTTGTGACAGCAGACCTAAATCTGATATGGAATGTCACCCCACCTTTAAAAGGAATAACTACTGGAGTCATATTGATTATTTTTTACTAGATGTTCAATCTTGAGAAAACTTAATTGACATGGAAGTCTTGTCCAGATATGATAGCGACCACTTCCCTCTCCACATTACCCTTTCTGGAAGTAGTGAGAGGGGTAGTAGGGCATCCCTTATGTTACTAATAACCTTTGAAGAATTAAGTGGGTGAGTGTCATGGTCAATGAGTCTAAGCATGCCTCATTATACCAAGAATTAGTGTCTATATTATCCGGAGGCAGACCCAGACACGATAATGGAAGTCCATCTTGGATGTTTGAAATTTTGAAAACGAGTTTTACGTTTCCTAAATCTCCCCCACGTAAGCTCTTCCTACAGAGAATAGACCCTTCACGGTACAAAAGAACCTGTAGGCTAACTAAGAGTAATCTTCTTAGTGCTCTAAAAAGAGGGCCCCCGCAGGTCATATAGACAGTGAGAGCAGACTACGAACTTGCCATAAAATGAGGAAAATCTGCTTGAGATACAGCTACATGGAGCAACATCTTGTCTGCAATGCATTCCGGGAACCAGGTAGCCTTCTGGCATATAACAGCTCATGGCGCCAAAGTCACATATTCTTCCACAAGATTGGGTGAACTATTTTTAAGCTCAACATGATTGTAGCGCTCCAGCTGAAGCAACCCCGGAAATCTATGGTTGGCAGCAATCCCCTGCATCTCCTATGTCTCTCTGAAAACCATTAATGAAGGCTGGTAATTCACAGTGGCCATCGGATCCCAGAAGGCAAGCAAAAGTGCCCCGGTTAGATTGAATTATGGCGGACCTTTTCTAGTCCGAACCGGTAATCTGGGCTCCCTACCTTTCACATATTTTTAATACTATTCTAGCAGGAGATGAGATTCCAACTGCTTGGAAAACGGGCAGAATTTATTCCTATCCATAAGCAAGGCCCGAAGTCTGACCCATTTAATTACGGCCCAATCAGCCTCATTGATTCAACACAAAAGATTTTCTGAAAACTGTTATTAGACAATATTCTTACCTGAGTAGAAGAAAATAACACTTTTACACAGTTTCATGCCAGGTTTTGTCTAAAACCAGCACTGTTGACCAAGTTTTTTTATTTAAATTAATAAGGTGGAAAGAAGTAGGTTTAAAAAGGGATAGCCTTTACGTCGCTTTCGTTGACCTTACAGTGGCATTTGATATGGTTCCTAGAGATAAATTATGATGCGTACTGGCTAACATTGGGCTTTCTCACCACTCCCTGATAATTTGTTAGGTTACACCAGGATCATTTTGCACGTTAGGTGGGGTGTAAATGGGGGAAAAGACTGAGCCTTTCAAGGTTGGCAAAGGAGTTAGGCAAGGATGTTGTTTATAAATGCCTGCGTTGATTATTTTTTGGGTTGCAAAAATACCCGCTTTATTATTCGCGATACCTTAGTAGTGAAAAAAAACCAAAAAAAAAAAAAACAAGTGCCTAGAAATTTTATTGATTAACTTTAATAGATTCTTTCGGGACCATGTACTGGCAATTATCACGAGTAAGACTAAATTAATGGACATCCATCCTCATAAAGGGTTTAGAGGCTCATTAATGTTGGGAGGGGTTGGAGAAAGTGACAGACCATGTCTAACCCAATTTCTCCCCTTCTTGAGGTTTGGAGGGCTAAATCGGTCGCTGCAGCAGTATACGGGGCAGAACTTTGGCGGCACGTTAACATGAAAGCTTTGGAGGTGGCTGAAAATACTTTTTTAAGAACAGCCCTCAAATTGCCTCAGAGTATGCCCCCTCAGCACACCTGAAACCCATCTCTTACTGGCTACGGATTTTGCTACATCCGAGGTGGCCGAATACAGGGAGGGTTTAAGGGATGTTTTAGATAAATCCCAAAGAGGACTATGGTTACCTTGGTTGGACTATGTAAAACAGTCTTTATACTCTATGAACTTACATGAGTAGTGGCAGCCCCCTGAAACCATTCCATCCTCTGGATTTTTTTTTTGAAGGATATCTATTTGGGGCTAGGGGAGACTAAATTGCCCAGACAGGCAGTCCTGGGTCAATTGACTGATTGTTTCATGAAGTACAAGCCTACCTTGTATTTTGAAAACTATATGAATGATACTGAGCCCCCATTCACTAAAGCCCTGTATATATGGTTCAGGCTAGGCACTTTACCGCTTGCTACTCTGACTGTTAAATGGAATGGCAATCAAGGAGATAGTAAATTGACAGGTAAAACGTAATAAAGGGGATTGTAAATGTTTTTTCACCTTCAAGTTAATTATACAGTATCAGTGACAATATGAATTGTGTAAACAGGAATGCATGTCTCCTGCACTAGCACACAAAATGCAATTGGTTTGCAGTGATATTTGCTTGCATGTTCACACATGTTTGTGACCTAGGAATACTAGAGAAAAGAGGGACACACATTGGCTGATTTTCATTGTAATTGTGTCTTTTTCCAAATAGACTATTACACCAGCTTCATTACTCAGGTAGGACTTGAGTGCTGTTTCGTGAATAAGTTAGGTTGCAGTGTTAGCACGTCAAACCAGATAGGGATCCGTAGCCCTGAGGAATGCCCTAGACCAAGATAGGCTCATTGTGAGGAAAGAAACATGTTGGCTTCTTAAAACAGGCTGAGTCATTATTCTTAGCAGTACCGTCCTATTATTTTTCTTTAGTCATACTTATGGACACCACCATTAAAGGTAAATATACTGGTAGCCCTCAAGGTAATTTTAGTATATTTGGGTCCCCTCTTTTGTCCAGTAGCTTTTATCCAAGAACAGCCCTCTTAGGCACCTTTGCCACAAATAACCTCCTGTATCTCAGCCCATCTGAACTCTTGCTAATAGATCTATTAGTAACTATGGATACAAAACCTATCTTTACTGAATGGAAAACCTCTTATATGATTCCACATTTGGTGGGCCTGTCTGTGTTTCACAATATGTTCTGACAACACAATATTGCACAAATCAAACTCCCTATACCCTGCCAGGAAATTATGGGAAAGCATTGACTCTTACCTCTGAAGAAACAAACTGCCATGAGTTCTTAACACTATTTCTAAATGACAAACACCAAGTATATAAATGATACTCCTAAAGAAATCCTTCAACTCAAACTTTAACTTGTTAGCACTGACTGACCCCTTACTACTACTTCCCCCTCTCTATATCCTCTTATCGGTCACTCTGTGTTTTAGTTGCTCCCTACCTTAAGAAAATACTCCTGTTTTCTCTCTATAATGGGTACATTATTGGTTTGGAAAACGTTATGTAAACTTTGCAATTTATAACATTGAAAACATTTTCTACTTACTTCACCAAAATAGTGTTTGCAGTATAATTGTAATACTCTGTGTTCACTTTAACGGAACTGTATGAATCGGAAAACAAGTTGAATATTACATAGAGTATAAAATATTCAAACAGTTAGGACAGCCCAGTGGTAAACTGCACCAGCTGATGTGATTTGTGCTGCCTTTGGAAATACGTGGCCTTAAAATCGCACCGAGCCTACTGCCTGTCTGCAAAGGTGAGAGGATGGTGCCCAACAACCTGAAATTGCTGAGAAGGAAGAGGTTGACACAGCGCAGGTCCAGGGTGATTCAGGGACTAGTCTTCATTTCTTTTTCCAAAGAAAAGATTTTGAAAAAAGAATCTTACGTTCCTGTCTTCCTCGGAAAAGATTTTTATAGTCTCTACAATCAAACGTTTCTGCATTTCTCTTAGACTATAAATTCACAGCTTTGAGTTTTTTTTTACTTAATCTGTTCAAATTAGATTCCAATGGCTGCAGATTTTTCAATAGGCTACAAGCAGGCTAGAGAAATCTCTCATCAAACACCTTTCTGTTAAAGTTGGAGGGCAGGGTCTTCATACAGGAGTCTGGAGTCACACTGATAGAAGGCAAGTTCCTTATATCATGTTAGGCCTTTCGATTATAGCTACAGAGGAAGGTCTTGTCAGTATGTCATCCTCCCCCAACCAGTAACTATCTCCTAGTTTCCACTGCGGACCAAACATCAACATCCCATTACAACCATCCTTCAGTGCCAGAATTTAAGACACAAGCCTTGTGCAGCATGCGGCTGGAGTTAAGGATAGTAACAACATATTATACATAAAAATTACCCTAGAAACTCACTGAAAAAAACAAAGTTAAAGTGACGTTATAGTTAAGTAAACTAATAATATCTTACTACCCGTTAAAAAAACCTTAGACATTCACTGAAAAAAGAAAGGTTAAAGGGATGGTATAGTTAGTTGGAAATGTCAGTTAAAAGATACCATTCTGAACAAAAAAAAATCTGAAATTCATCAGCTATATTTAACTCAAGTAACTATATCCTGTGTCCTGAGGTAACCTGAACTCAAGCCCTTGCCATGGACTGCTAATTACCCCACATATTACATCAGTTATGACATGTTCAGTGACATACAGGTGGATTACTTTAATTTCAGTTACTGATAATTAGTGTGACATAATCCAGTTTGTCGTTTATCTGCCCACAATGTCACGTCAGAAATGAACCAGCCATATGCAAATCACCCTTGATCGTGCTCCATTAGGAGCAATCCAACCCGAACTACAAGGTGAGGTCCTCTCTGCAAGGGAACACAAGCAACCCCAGAAAAAGATCAAAAAAAAAAAAACAATCACTGAGGCCTATCACTAGGCAAATATACCAAATTTCAAATGCTTTCCCACTCAATTTGTTTACAATACTGAAACAATGAGAAACTCTCCTAAAAACAGCAATCCAGCCAGGTACTCTCCTTTTAAGAACCCAGCAAGCTTCCCTATTCCATCATGCCTTATACTAGGAGTTTCTAGAGAAAAACAATTCGTTCCAGAAAACGCAAGCTGATACTTATTTTTAACAAGAAACAAAGGTTTAGAGTAACTACTATTCTAGACAGCGAGGAGGGAGGCTTACTCAGGACTTCAGAGAAAATACCCAGCAGAACTAGAATTACAAATACGTATTTTACTTCTGCATCACAGGATCTTCGTTGTTACTCAAACATTTGAAATGAAATGGCCAGCTTATTCCTTTTTCAAGTGTCTTGAATACGTGGCATACCAAACTGTCAAGTTAAAACAAGTTCTAACCAAATGTCAAACAACAGTTAAGCAAAAAAGTTTTTAAGTGCAGCCTGGCCTACCACTGCATCTGCTTTAGCATCTAAGTCTAAGTGATAGTATTTGGTAAACATGCATACAGACTTTTAAGCCTGCACAATTTTCTTTGTAGTCTTCAAATTTCATCTACCAGACAGCCTTCAGCTGCTTGCTGGCAAAAGCCTTTTGAGGACCATACCAAAAACGTGCAGTGGGATAAAAGCCCACCTCTGCTTATCATTAGTTGCCTTTACTGTCACGCTCATTTACTTGCTTATTATATAATGACTTTCCTCTCCTTGTCTTTGTCCCTCGCTTTGAAGATAGCTTCATTACCATCTTTTGATTGGATAGCTTGAATACTTTCACTGCTCACATTCAGAGAGCTGTTTTTTTTCTTTTTCTTTCAGTTGAGAGCATATGGCTTACTTAGCTCTCTTCCTTGTGTACTGTTTCCCTACCAAACAGCTATGCCCTACACACCTGTGCGCTCTGTCATTTCCTGCTTCCTTATCTCCCCCCGCCCCGTTTTCCTTTCACCAACCCTCAAAGCCTTTTTTTTGCCTAACAGGTACAGCTTCAAGCACCGCCGCAGCGAGTCCTGCTTTGCCCACTCACTACTGCTTTCACACATCTGCTCCTTCCACCCAAAACTCTGTTGGTCACCTAATCCCTCATGGTCTGCACCTTGCTTTAAAAAAAATGATTTTTTTGCAGGGTGTGCACTGTAAAAGGCACGTACAAGCAACAATTTATATTTAAAAAAAAGAATATTTACAGATCCAAATAGTGACCCCCATCTTGAATCTACAAATAAAAAAATAAAAATAAATCACCGGGATCATTCCCTCTCAACATCATTCATGTGTGTGCTTACAGAAGGGCACTGCCGTCGGCCTTTTTTCCCTTTGGCTGATGCCGCAGGCATCGGTAAAAAACACTACCACAGTCAATAGGACAAAAGGCACGACCTATGGGATTCATGAATGCTTGTTTTAAAATTTTGTTCATGATGTACCTATTTCCTAACCCTAGCTATTGTTTTAGCCCTTCCCATCTGCCTTACTGAATCCAACGCTGATCAATACATACTATCATGAGGCAACTACTGTGGGCTCTGAATGTGTGAAAGCTAGCATGTCCCACATATTGCAGGTGCATTAAGGAAGATTATGCCTCCACCTTTCCTGATGTTTGCGTTTCAGGGAGGATTGTCAAGCTCTCATCTGTGCTGTAAAAGCTTCAATTTTGGGAAAAGTAAAGTGATGCTCTGTGCTGTATGGGCTACCTACATGAGGTAAGCTTTAAATGCTGATGACAAGTAGGCATGGTGTGAGACAGTAAGAAAGGGCTGATCCTGGACCTGGAAACAATGATTCTGCAAAAAGGAGGCAAGCCACTCAAAGGCTCTGTCCATGACACCGACATTAGAGATCCTCTCCAGGAGAGTAGGATTATCTACAGTGTCAAAGGCAGCGCTGAGATCTAACAAAGTTACAGCTGTTGAATGTCCTTGATCCAGAATACTTCTGAGCTTCTCGACCACACCCAGTAATGCTGTTTCTGTGCTGTGTTAAGGGCGGAACCTTATTAACGTATTTCTCCAGTAATTAAGAGGTTCCAGGTAGGTCGGTAGGTAGGTAGATGATTTATATGGCGCGGCTTATCACCTGTGAGGGTCTCAAGGCGCTGTCCGTGGGCACGGGGAGAATAAGTCAGGTGCCCAGAATCACAGAACGCTGAGCCAATTCTGAGGGTTGAACCCGGGTCACCAGCTCCCGAGGCGGTGGCACTGAGCTACATCTTTGTGCAGCAGAGATTGGCCTAAAGTTGCTTAGGTTTGAAGGATCCAGGTTGGATTTCTTAAGAAGCGGCTTGACTATAGCACATTTCCATTGCTGAGGAACATGCCCAGAAGCTATTGAGTACTTCTGTCAGTACTAGGGCAATGATCTCGGATCCTTGGCAAAGGATGCGTAATGGGGCAGGGTCCAATGGTGAGCCAGATTTTAGCAAATCATCAACCAGGGATGAGGAGCGAGGAGGGAAGACTGAAAGAGTGCATTTTGGAAAGTAAGCGAAGGAATTGCAAGGACAGACAGTCATTTTAGGATCGTTGGGAAAAGAAAAATATTAATTATTTTTTCCTGACAGAATGAGGCCAACTTATTGCAGTGTTCGGTGAATGCCACTGAGGAAGAACCAGCTGCAGGGGGCTCAATAATGTTTTTTAAATCTTAAAGATTTCTTTGGGGGAACTGGCAATTTTCATAGAATAGTACGGAGCTTGGGCAGCTCTAATTTCTGCGCGGTAACGCTGGATTGAGTTTCTGTGTTCAGCTTTGCTGGTAGCATCATAAGCCTTTCTCCATCTCCTTTCTAGGTGCTTACATTCTTTCTTTAAAGAGAGGAGGTCGGTAGAAAACCAAGGGGATGAGTATTTGCTGTGCACCTCTCAATAGCCTTGCCAGGAGAACAACAACCAGAGACGTTGTCAGACAGTTATCAAAGAAGCGGGCTGCCAAATGCACAGTATCCAGAAGATCTGGTTTCGTGGTTTCCAGAGCTTCCAACCAGCTCTAAGCTTGGACAAAGCCCACATCAGGCATTTGACAAATTTATGAGCTGCTAGTGAGTGGCTGTTAACAAGGTAAAAGCGACAATTCATTTGAGAGGAGGGAGGCGTGATTCTGTACGAAATCTGATCAGGAGGTGTAAACCAACCACAATGATTACAGGATAGAGCTGTGGAGATAGGGTCAATAGTGAATAGAGTGCATACAAGAGGTTGGAGGGGTAGTGCGAAGTGCAAACAGTCGGCTGTGAGGGCAGGTGACCCTGCGTGAAGAAGAAAGGGCAGGGCCTCTGGGCCTTGTCAGGTGCAGGCAGACTTGCCTTAGGCCCGCTGGCTGTGCGTTCGCGCCACGTCCTTCAATTACGACATGACAGACAAACAGGTAGAGCGTGAAAAAAGGCAGCTCTATTAAAAGGCAGAAGTACAAAACATCCACTTCCTCAAAATTAGTAAACCAACACTGTAATTCCTAATGCCTCCCTCTGCAGCAGCACCAAATGTAAAAAATAAAAATAAAAAATAAAAAGTTAACATCAATTTTTAAAAGGCAAGCCCTTATGTGTCATATAAAACATTAGCATAGAACATTAAAACTGAAATAAAAATTGTGGCAAAGCAGCAAGGTATAAACTACCCTCACCTACGCGACCAGGCAGTGTCACTGGGGCTGCACGTCCGTTCCAGGTCCTTCATTTAGGGTGTGCCGGACAAATAGCTACAGCACAAAAAAAGGCAGCTCTATCGAAAGGCAGAAGTACAAATATCCACTTCCTCTAAATTAGTAAACCAACACAGTAATTTCTAATGGATACCCCCGCAAAAGCACTAAATGTGTAAAAAAAAAAAAAAAGTTCAAATCTATTTTTAAAAGACAAGTCCTTATGTGGCGTATAAAACATGAGAATAAAAAATTATAATTAAAATAAAACATTGCGGCAAAGCAGCAAGGTATAAACTACCCGCACCACCACAACCAGACAGTGTCGCAGGGGCAGCAACACATATATGGGGTATTTATGTACAGCAAACCTAGTTACCAGGGGCCAGATGCAGGAAACGTTTAGCGACTCGCAAACGGCAAAAATTGCCGTTTGCGACTCGCTAAACGCGTTTCACAATGCAGAAATGCATATTGCGAGTCGGTACCGACTTGCAATATGCATTTCTGAATCGCAAATAGGAAGGGGTGCTCCCTTCCTATTTGCGATTCTGAGTGGTATGCAATACCATTTGCGACCGCATATGCGGTCGCAAATGGTGTCGCAGTTACCATCCACTTCAAGTGGATGGTAACCCACTCGCAAATTGGAAGGGGTCCCTATGGGACCCCTTCCACTTTGTAAATGGACCCACAAATATATGAAGAAAAAAAACGAAACTAAAGGTTTCGGATTTTTTTTTAAGTGCAGCTCGTTTTTCTTTAAGGAAAACGGGCTACACTTAAAAAAAAAATGCTTTATTGAAAGCAGTCACGAACATGGAGGTCTGCTGACGACAGCAGGCCTCCATGTTTGCGAGTGCCTAGACTCGCTATGGGGCCTTAATTTTCGACCCACCTCATGAATATTAATGAGGTGTGTCATTGCGACCCCATAGCGAGTCGCAGACGGTGTCTGAGACTCCGTACTGCATACCAATTTGCGAGTTGCAAATTGAGAGTCGCATGGACTCGCAATTTGAAACTCGCAAATTTTCTTTTTCCTACATCTGGCCCTAAGTTCTTCTCTTTAGCACTTTGTGCTAAGGCAATCTGTCAGTAGCCACTGGTCAAATCAAAGGTGCTCAAGTACTTTGCAGCACCTACCCGATACAGTAGCTCAACCGCTCTTAGGATCAGCATGTGCTTTTGTAACCTCATTGAGAGCATGGTAGTCCACACAGACCGCAAGTCAGTAGACTATAGTTTTGGTACCATTACCAAAGGACTTTATCATGGACTACGAGATCTCTCAATCACCCCCAAGTTACACATCTCTGCAACGTCTGCCTTAATGAATTCCTGAACCCAGTCAAGCATTCTGTACATTCTGCCCTTAAATGGCAGACCGTCTCCTGTGTCCACGTCATTCACACATAGACAGGTGTGAATTCAGAAGCCAGCAAGAAGAGGCTGGAAAACAGTCCCAATATCTCTCTACATTCTACACTGAACTAGTCAAAACACATTTTTGATGGCGGGTTTAACTCCTAAACACAACAATTATTTCTTCAGGCTTTCAGAACATCAGACATCTGCATTAAATACACTTTGAAATATTTTTCAAATATTTTTTAAAGGCACTAAAGACTTTTGGCCTGAATCTACTCTGCAGTCCTAGTCAGAATCTTAGGAACTTAAATACTTATAAGCATACATATACGTGGTATTTATATAGAGCAAACCTAGTTACTAAGTTTGTTATCTTTGGTAATGCTCTTTCTGACATACACTCTAACTGCACATTGCTCATGTGAGTACTCTCCATGCACCAGACTGCATCTGGATGCTGCACCATACAGATCCTGGTTGACTCACTGCCTCCTCTCAAATGAAGGAGCAGGGCTGCATATAAACTCCACCTCGGGGTGCTGAAACCCAGAGGTCTTTTTTCCCCTTTCTGCACCATCACACGTGGAGTGTGAGCAACTGTTGGTACCAGTGTGCTGATTCCTAATTCAGGACCTTTTTATATCTTAAAAAGAGGTCAGTCCATAGAACAGAGAAGCGGAAGAGCAGTCAATAATAACAAGTTATTTACCTTCAATAATGCTTTTTGGTGGATACTTTATGTAACCACAGATTCCTCCCTTTCTGAAAAACCCCAGGCACTAGGATCCTGTGAATTTTTTCTTCAACAATTCCCTCGTGTGGTGGTAGGTGATGCTGTACAGCTCCGCATCGACTCTGTCCTGCCACAGAAGTGACATATGATCCCCGTAAACAGCCCTGCGGACGTTGGTTCCTTTCAGAGCCTTGCCTGTACTGCTGAATGTGGAGCCACTAGCTGATCAGATCTGACAGCGTACAGATCTATATACTGCAAACTTTTTCAAAGTGGGGAAAAAAGTCCATTCCACAGTAAGGGAGGTGAGTTGGTGAGAACTCTGTGGCTAGACAGAGTATCAACCAGAAAAAGCACTAGCAAATCTTAATAACTTGTTTTTCTGATGGATACTTCGACCCTCAGATGCCTCACATTGTGAATAGATAACAATGTAGTACCTCACAAGGTGGTGGTCTGAGCAATGGCTCAGACCAAAAGGTCCTGCAGGAACGAACGTAAGACAATAGAGGCAGTAATGCTTTGTGAACTAATGTCCATGTTAAAGCATGACAGAAAGGCCAACGTATTGGTAGCAGCTTTGGTCCTTCTGGAATGGGCTTTCTATCATTCTGGGACTGCTTCTTAGCCAGTGCACAGTAGATTTTGATGCAGAGGACAATCCATCTTGAAACTGTTCTTTTCTGCACTACCTTACCCTTCTTTGCTCCAGCGAACCCAACAAAAAGCAGATTGTCCACCTTAAAATCCTTAGAGCGACCAATGTAAAAGCTCAAAGATCTTTTGTGGTTCAAATGGTGGAGTCTTTCTTCCTCTTTTGAGGGATGAGATACAGCAAAGAAAGCCAGAAGAATAGTTTGTTTGACATGAAACCGTGGCACGCCCCTGGGCAGGAATCAATCAGCTCTGGTAAAGCGTGGCTACTCACCCGTGAGGGTTTCAAGGCGCTGAGGGTGGGTTGGGGAGCACTCATCCAAAGAGCCACGTTCTTCCTGAAGATGGGGAGCGATGGGCTTTGTCTGAGGTGCAGGGGGAGGTTGTTCCATCTCTTTGCTGCGATGTCGGTGAAGGATCATCCTCAGGTGGTGGTTTTATGAGTGCAAGGGATGGCGGCCGGGACCAGCTGGACTGGCAGAGGAATCTGGCAGGGGGGTGGAAGGAGATGCAGTGATTCAGGTAGGCTGGCCCTGCGTTGTGTACGGCCTTGTATGTGAGCTCTAGAGTGAGCGGCTTTCTTCAACAATGTACCAATAAGCTTAGTGCAAGCAGCTCCTTTCAACAATGTGCAAACCAATTAATTTGCTTAACTGCTACGCTGCACCTTGCTACTTGTAACCCCCACTCACACCGGGCTCATCCAGGCTTCATAGCTCCACCACCATCTGCACAGGCACTATGTTCATCAATGTCCTGGACGAAGACTTGAACAGGCTTCTAGCGTCTGTTGTCTTTGAATCGCTGACCTGCTCTCCTTCTAGAGACACTTTTGAACACTCAGCTGCTTCCTGGTTTCAAACAAACCATCTCCGTCACCAAATTTGTAAGCTACTTCACATGTCCAGGTAAGTTATAATCCTTTATTGAGAGCAAGTCGGTAACATCCTCCGCAACCAGTCACCTCCTTCAACTGTCACTCCCTTCTCGCTATCACTCCCATTCCAGAACTTCCCCCAGTTCTAAAAACATTGGTAACTAGGATATCACAATAACTTTTTAAAAGTAACAAGTTAAAGTGGTTTTGTAAGTATGGCAGGATGAGAGGATGATTGGGCAATGTGCTGTCGCTGAGGACTTGGATGCTGTGGGTTTGACCTGGGGAGTTTCACAATAGCCTTTCGATGTTTGAACTCCCTATCTTGAGATGTAGTCGGAAATTAGTTTAGGTTAAGTCTACTGGTGGATGCCTGGACCACCAAACTTTCTGTCACAGGATGTTGCAACAGACAGGCTGGGTCTATGTCTTCTGGCAACTTCCCTGTTTACTGGCGGCCCACATACATAGTAATGTATTAATCAATGTTTCTGTGAGGAAACAGACTTTCTACAAGGCAGCCCACAATTCTTGCACCCATTTTAACTACGAGGCACTGAAGTAATGGCTATGAAAGACCTGGAGCCCTGCTAATCATGCATGTGCTCTGACACTTTAAAACTATGTGGGTAATTGGCCTCCCCCAAATTGGCATAACTTAACGTACTTGTAAAAACCTAGTATATGGTACCAGAGGTACCTACGGCCTGTAAGTTAAACTGTCACTCGTGTAGTGCAAACCTGTTGTGCCATCACGAATACGGCAAAGTAAAATATGTATCATAGACTGCCACTGCAAGCTGGTAGAGCAGTTTAAACTGCTAACTCTGAGTGGCTATGATGGTGGAAGAGTGTGTAGTGCCTTGAGATACTCCACCCACCTGCCGGTCATTAGCAGACATAGCAGGGTCTGGACTGCCAATTCAGACTCTGGGACACTTGGGGGGACACCTGCGAGGACTCCTGTTGGGTGGCATCCCTGGATTCAGGCAGCAAAATGAGCAATGTGGACCTGAAGAGGAGCCATGGGGCCGGCAAGAGGCTGTCGTGCACATCGGGCGACCCTGATGAGCTGCCAAGATACAGGTTTGCTGCTGCAGAGGTGTGGGTGGAGGATCCCTCTACCTGGATCTCACAATAGGGGAGTGGACACTTTGACCCGCAGGGATTAAACGTCGATTGATGCCGGAGCGGAGGTGCAGGGAGCTTGTAATAGGAAGGGCTTGAGGTGTACTGGCTAGAGCTGCGGTGAGCACCTGGTTCAGTGTTCAGCAGCCAAGATCTGTACTGCAGCTCCCCTCGGGGGCATTAAATACTGTTTGTTGTACGCTGAATCAGCCGTGTGGGACGTCTGGCATTGACCCAGAACATTCTGCCCAGATAGGGGCGGCCCTTGCCACTGAGGGGGAGGAGCAAGAGGCCTTCCGGTTACCTTGCAGTGCCGCCTCCACATTTGTATCGGCAACCATCCTTACTACCTCACAACACCCAACAAGAGACTCACTCGGGCACCAATAAAGCACACATGGGGCCACACAGAGCTTCTTGGTTACCATGTCTATATGCTAGCAAAGAGGCCCGTGGAGGGTCTGTAGAGAAGTGAGTTTTTCTCCCTCAAAAGAGGCCAGACCCGCTGCTTCCCGGAACAATACTGCCCACTGCCTGTACCAGGAGTGTGGGGTGGATCAAGGAGACCTTGAGGGAACCCTGGGAAGGGCGGAAGATTGCAAAAATGGCCTGCCTTCTCTATGTGGCATAGGCCTCGAGGCTCTGATACTGAGGACTGTGCACAACGACCTCCACCAAGGGCAAGAAGGTTCCGACGGTCTGAGGCATAATGACGAAATTTACAAATGTGTCCATGAAAGAGGGTCCTTCATCATAAAAGAACCTATCTTCTGACGAGCAGACTGACAACCAGACCCCACTAACTGGGGTGCTCATGGAAGCCCTGCTTGACTAATTGAGACCGGACCGCTTATCTTTGGAACGTGATCTCTCATTGCAAGAGGTGTGACAGCATCTGAGCACTTTGGGAGACACGGTTTCCTCCCTGAAAGATGTTGAGACGGAGAGGTGAGTAGCTCGGGCATCTATACCAAGAAGTGCTAGTACCGGGAGCGGTAGGCAGAACTTCAGGCGCATATGGAGGGTCTGGAGAATCGCTACCGCCATAATGATATCAGAATACACAGGATCCCCACGGGCGCAGAGGTTATTGTTATCATGGGCTATGTGAGAGCCGTCTTCCAGCACATCCTTAGCTCAGACAACACTTGGTCCATCCAACTCGAAAGAGAACATAGATTTGGTCGAGGAGGAAATAACACAAGAGCTCCAGACAGTTTGGTATGTGTTAACAATTTTCAAGTGAAAGAGGAGATCCTCGTGTCATCGAGGGATGTACACACTCCAATTCCAAGGCCACAAGATCGCTTTGTTCCAGGACCTTTCCATGATTACCCTCCAGCGGTGACAGGGGTTCTCTCCCATTACATACTTTTCTCCGGAGCAAGGATGTATCCTACGGCTGGGCCCCTCCATTTCACTTAATCTTCCTTTATGTGGGTCACCTACACAAATTCAAGTCCCTAGATGAGACCCGCCAGATCTTGGCTATTATAGAGACTGAGGCACAGGTCACCCCCCAGAGAGAGGGGGGAGCAACTTGGTGGCCATGAATAGCAATTGCAGGGAGTACAATATTCATTTAAGAGATCACAACTGGACTCTGGCACAATCAAGCAAGAAAGAATGGTGGCTTTAGACAAGGTATCGGAGGGGACTGGTTGCTGAATCAGAGAGCCATACATTTTCCGACAGGATGGTTTTGCCTGGGTTGCCCAAACTGATCAAGTAAGACTGGCACATGCAGAGGAACGGATGAGCAGTATTGGGCGCTGGCAACAACCCGATCCAGGCTGGTCCCATAGGACACATATCCAGTAGCGCCATATAGTATGTACCTGATAAGAGTTCTTTTGCTCGTTGTTATAGTATGCTTATTGGGCTTGCCCCTTCCCCCCTATAACCAATGGCTATGATGAATCTTATCTTTTGTTTGATGTTAAGCTGGGCGCCCACTCCCTCACCCTAGCAACAATCTACACCCCTAATGAGCATCAAGGGGGCTTCTCTCACCACGATCTACCCAAAATTTTCCATATTCCAGGTGTGGCCATCCAGGTGGGTAGGGACCTCAATCTAGTCATGAACAACAAACCGGATAGATCTGGCCAGAGATACGGCCAGGCAGGGACACTGTCTAGGAATGGCTGCTTATGGATGGGGATACCAGGCTGGCGGATTTGTGGAGGCTGGCCCATCCTGCCCAAAGGGACTATACCGTGTATTCATCTGCTCACAAGACTTATGCACATATAGATTGCTTCTTGCGCACTACCGCCTTACAATCCCTGACCCATAACCATCATATTGATCCCATGGCATTGTCAGACCATGCTCCAATTTCCCTAACACTAAGGTTAGAATGGAAGAGGAAGACTGCAGGCTCGTGGAGGGCGCAAGACCAAATTATTCAGCACCCCACAAATGCACAAGCAATCACTTCTGCCCTCAAGGCATCCATACGGAATAACACTGGGAGGTGAAGTTGGTGACTCTATGGGAGATGCTAAAGACTGATCAGGGGAGAGATGATAGCGATATCAGTGAATGACAATTTGATTCAGAGGGAGGAAAGGGCACAACTAGAAGGTGAAGAGCCTGAAATAAAACCAGAGCACAACTAAAAAGATTATATCAAGATATGGTGGAGTACACCCTCCTGAGCTTGAAACATGAATTGTAATCTGAGGGGGGCAACAGAAGCGGGACCATGCTAGCGCACCATCTGCGAGCCAAAATGCATGACGGTCAGAGTCTGTGTCATAGCTAGTCTGGAGGGTGAGGATGGTACTGGCGACGACCAGATAGCAAATGCTTTTTCTAACTTCTAAGGGTAGCTATACTCCTTCCACAACTCTGACTCAGGGAACTCGGGAACATACTTGGAAAGGGCACAGGGAAAGAAGCTCACACATGCGCAAGCAGAAGAATTGGAGAAACCTATTGCACTGGGGGAGGTAATTTCCGTGAATGAGCGATTACAACCCCTGAAAGCTCCCGGACCAGATGGCTTCACATCACTGTTTTACAAGACCTTTTGTCACACTATGGCTCCTATATTTACTGGCTTATTCAACTCCTTCACAGGCGCAGGGAAACTCACGCATTCTATGCTTGGAGCATCTACTTCAGTCTTGCCCAAACCAGTTAAGGAGAACCGCCTATGCAGTTCGTATAGACCAATTTGTTTACTTAACAGACACAAAAATTGTAACTAGTGTCCTTGCCTCCACTCAACCCTTACATGCCATATCTTACAGACCCCGATCAGGGAGGCTTTATACCTAATCAGACGTGTAGAGACAACACCAAATGAATTCTACATGACATAAATCAAGCCCCGAGATCCCTAAGGAAAGCTCTCTTGCTCATGGCAGACGTTGAAAATGCATTTGACCAGTTCTGATGGTCTTACCTTCTCGCCAGTCGATGGTACTTCGGTTTCAGGGAGAGATTTTGTTTGATGGGTATTTAGCAGATATGGTGCGGGTGAACACAGTTACCTATCGTTCCTTTGCCATACATCAGGGGATGCTCTAAGCCCCCACTCCTTTTTGCACTGTATATGGAGCCCATGGTGCAACACATCAGATCCTACCTGCAAATCACAGGTGTGTGCTTTGGTGGTGACACCTATTCCATCAGCCATTATGCAGACAATGTGATAGTGGCTCCAGAGGACCCCATGACGTCCCTACCAGCCTTAATGTGGGAACTGCAGCTTTTTGGGGAGGTCTCGGTGTTCAAGAGTAATCTTTTTAAATCCCAAATATTGAATCTCACTATATTTGTGACACATCAGGAGCAGTTGCATGCTCAGTACCCGATTGCCTGGTCCACAGACCCTCTCTCCAATCTTGGGATTTGGCTCATGACTAATGCAGCCAAAACAGCTGAGGTTAACTACCACCACCTCTTGGGAAAAGTGAGGGCAGAGCTCCGGAACTGGCAGTGCCTTCGGCTCTCTTGGTTAGGAAGCAGAGTTATGATTAAAATGATCACTCTACAAAACCATTTATACACATTCCAAGCTCTTCCCTTATCTCCACTCGGAAACACACTGACACTCCTGCAAAGAGAGATCAATAATTTCATATGGGGTGGGAGGATTGTGAGTGCCTAATATCACCTGATACTACCAAGCCTTGCAGCTTAGTTTCCTTGTAGAATGGGGGCGGTCAGCCTCTGAGAAACACTGGTTTTTTATGGACCAGGCCATAGCAGGCTTTCATATATGGAAGATACCTTGGCTTCCCAGACACGGCAGGGTTTTGGGGTTGTACTCCTCTCCTATCACACTTGCCACATTTGCGGTGTGGGACAAGGTAGCAGTCCAGAAGGGTCTGACAACTTTTCCCTCACCAATGAACCCCTCTTTGATAACCCAGACTTCCCTCCGGGCGTCAGAGATGACCATTTTAAGCACTGGCAATCAGCGGGGTGCAAGACGATAGGCAACCTCTTTGGCAAATCTGGGATTATTCGTTTTGAGACCCTAAAGAAGGGTTTTAATCTAGCAGAGGTTGACTGCATGCAATACCTGCAAGTCACCAATGGGTGGTGCACTTCTCTGTTTAGTTGTATGCACTCCGCGTGTTAATGCCATTTGAGATGTAGCTGTTATTGAAGGATAAAGGTAACTGCCTGACCTCAGAGTTGTACTTGGGCCGGGTTCCAAGATGGCCTAAGCACAAGAGCACCAGGTAGGAGCGCTGTGAGGCAGACGTAGGGACACCACCATCACAGCAAGACTGGGGGGCTATATCCGATAGAGCACACCACAAGGCACGTAACATGAGCACAAGGATAGCCATTAAAATAGTTGCATACTGGTTTTGGACACTAGCCAGAATGCAGAAATGGCGTCCAGAATGTGGTAAGGAGTGCTGAAGGGAGTGTGTAGGCACAGGAACGATGGTGCATCTGTTATCGAATTGCCCCAAACTAACTCAGCTCTGGGAAAAGATTCTTGATTATATGGACTGTCTTCAACACTCTAATTTCCCTCTTTCCAGTGTTTGTCCTTCTTGGGCTGCCTCATCCCTTCATGTTCCCCTTGAAGTCCCTGAGGGGCAAACAAATGGCCTTAGCACTAGGAGCAGCACACCAGATGATTCTCTTGCTCTGGGAATCAGACAGGATTGCAAACTACATGTCTGGGCTGCAATGGATTTGGAATTTTTTGGGCATGGAGCGGCTGACACCAACAGGGGAGCACAGGTTGGAAACCTATCAAGAGTTGTGGACTCCCTTTATACGATTATTATCACTAGAATTTAACTTGCTGACTTGCCCTAAATACCTACAATTGTTGCATTTGTTTGCTTCCCCCAAGAGGGTTATGGTAGGTTAAGTGGGAGCAGACCTGGTCGAGATTGATGATGCATAGGGCAGTTTTTGTGCCAGTTAGCAGGAAGGTAAAATTATTCCATTTGATATGATATTGCTAGGGGCAAAGAGTAAGAGGGTGGGAAAGGTTTGTCTTGTTTTGGGGTGGGGGAGTTTGTTTTGTTTATGTTTGTGAGCCAACCTCTGCGCTGTAGACGATTTGGCAGTATAGTTTTTATGCGATTAAACAAATAAAGTAGAAGTTATTTATAAACTGCTAACTCAACTTTGCTATTGAAAGCAATACCAAAGCTCAAACCTCCCTTTTTAATGAGTGTAAGTCACCCCTACAGCAGGCCTATTGATTCTTAAGGCAGGGTGCAGTATATTAAAAAGAACACATGCTTTACATGGTCTAGCAGTAAAAACTTTCAACTGCAGTTTTTAAAATAAGTGAGGTTGGTAGACCTATTGACAAGTACAGAGTTACAGGCTGACACTTCAGTCATGCTAAATTCTGATTGGGACTACCCAAGTTGGTACTTCTATGTATCACACAACTCGTTGCACTAAGCCCAGCTTGATGCCCAAGTCAAAATTAATAAGGTGAATAGTTCAAACTATCAAAAGAATCAGTGCATTAAATCCGGTGTAATGGTTACATTAAATGTAATGTCACTGATTGGCAAAGTGCAACTTTGGTAAGTTGCGACTTTGGTTAGCCAAGGTTTTCAGTGCCTGTTCAATACTGCACACAGACTGTCCTTACGGCCTTCTGCACTCCTGGAGAAATGTGTGAATGACTTCAAAGAAAAGTAACAAGAGAGGCCTGGCAATGGAGGAGGTAATATTTCCTCCTGGCAGGGAGCCACACAGGGTGAGCTTCTACGGGAAAGCCAGTTTTGTTGCTCTATTGTTTAGGGAGACAAGCTGGCAGTGGGGACTGGGGGGGGGGATGATGGTGGACAGGGGGAGGGGGGCGGCCAGACCATTTATCTGTGGGCATGTAGCCCCTAGGTAGCCACAGCTCTAGGGTGGGCTACCAAGCTCCACACACCAAGAGAGGGGTCCCAACCTCCTAAAAGTGGACAAAAGAGAGTACTCTGTGATAGCTTGATGACACTTTATAGGACGTTGTCATCAGGTGGGAGGGAACCAAGTAGCCCATTGGCTAGTGGCACAACCTCCCCAAAGGGAACTTTATGGGCATAAAAGGGGCACTCCTGGCACCCAGGACTCAGTTCAGGCCCAAGAGACCAGGACCCGACACTCAAAAGTTGCGCCCGAGTCTGATGGACCTGGGAGAGCTGTTAGAGTGCAGTTTGGTCACCCAGAAGAAGAGTAACTGCAAAAAGAAGAGAACAGCTGACTTTGCTGTGCCAGGTTAACACAGTGATGACTGAACATCTGCTGAACCTGAGAATACTTTGAGAGATGTCGACCCCTCTGACCAGAATTGCCTTACCAAGACTATGGACCACGGAATAGCTCCAGGAAGACCCCTGCAGAATGCACAGCATCTTGAGCATCATAGATGTTAACAGCAACTGGCCACCAACACTGGACATGGAATGCAGACTGTTTTTCTGGACACTGTAAATGCCAACACTGAGGGAGTCCTGGTGAAATGGGCCTCAATCCTTCCTTCAGCTGCTTCTTGGCCAGTAAGTTGCAGATCTTAATGAAAAGGACTATCCACCATGACAGGGTCCTCTTCTGCATAGCCTACTACAAGAAGGCACTTAGAGATCGAAGGTGCAAAGTACACCTGAGGGCCCAATCCCTTTTTTCGGCACAAGGAAATAGTCAAAGTAGCAACCTTTTACATAGGATTCTGGAACCATTTAGATAGCAGCCTTTAAGAGAAATACTTGCACCTCATGTAACAAAAGGGACAGTAGCTCTCTGAAAGTCCCTCTGGTGTGATGGGAAGATTTGCTGGTGGGGAGGGGAAGTTTGCTGCCACCCACAGGAACGGAGTGCACCACTTAGGGCAAATTAAAGAGGCTTGGTGGCCGTTGCCGCCAGGGGAAGGGAACTGGAGGACTGCTGCCCCTGTTGGCCTGCGCAATGCCTGCCAGACCCATGTTGAAGGCCTTAAAATGACTGGGGTGACTGCTGTAGTGACTGGGGAGACTGTTGTTGCCTATATGCTAGTCTCCTGGAATAGCCACTGGAATTTCTGAACGGATGTGAGAACTTATATGGGAACTGCTTGGCAGGGACCAACAGACCTATGGAGCGTGCAGTGGCTCTACTGTCTTTGAAATGCTCCAAGGCAGAATCTGTTTTATCAGCAAAAAGGTGTGAACTATCATAAGGCATATCCGTGATAGAAACTTGCACATCTCCAAAAGGTCAACACACCTATATGTGTCCATGGAGCTCAGCACTGGCGCAAACCATCCCTCCCAGGCAATCAGTAGTAGGTAGGCAAGCACAAATCACATTTTTGGCTGTGTATTGTCTGTCATGAATTGTGTGAATCAGAGAAGCCATGAGGTCTTCTGAGACTGCTTCCAAGATCTTGCTGGCCACATCACGGGGGACATGGATGCAGTGATCCAGCAAATAAAGAACACTGCCCGATCTCAATGCCAGGCTAGCAAATGAAAGACTGCATTTTCCAAAAGCCTCAATCCTCTTTGATACCCTCCCGGATCAGTCTTGGGGAATGAACTGGGGTTCACCTTGATGGTTGACATGGCTGGCCTATACTACAAAGTTTCCATAAGGATGTCTGCTGAACCAGTACTAAAAATGGTACAATCACTTTGGTAAGTAGTATAAATGGCAAGTCAAAGCCTGTGTCAGTGGAGTCATCAAGCCCACTGTACTCTTGCAAGTAGAAGTAGTCATCTGTATAATGAGGCTGAAGGAAACCACCCCCTCTTTCATCATCTCCACCTGAGGGTGCACCCTGTTCAGAGTCAGAACCAAAAAAAGATGGAGCCTCTGCAGGTGTGTCTGGCCTTGTAGAGTCTCTGGTTCAGAGTCTGGCTGAATGAAGTCTGGTTGTGCTTTAGTAATCTTGTAGCATGACATCAGTTGAGATTGGGCTGAATTCAGTTTGGCGAAAGACATCGGAATCCGCACCAGATCCTCTGGCATAGGTACTGACATTGGCATGTGTACTGGGGCCAGAACAGGGCCCAGAGTGGGCCCCAGGAATTCAGAGAGCTTTGAGAATGGATCCGCCAGTGGAAACGTTGAGGCCCAAAGGCATTCCAGCTGGAGCCAAAAATGAACCCCAAATCTTCAGCCTGCCCTCCGTGAAGGCTTCAATGTGCTGCAGGGTTGCTGATGGCCTGGGAAACTTGGGGCACATCGAAATTCAATTGTGGAATCTGCTCCACTATTAGGTTTTGTGTTTGTTTTTGCACAGGGGCTTCCACTTGGACTTACTAGAGGACTTTGACTGTGAAACTGACTTCTCAAGGACACTTGCCTCTGGAGTGAGATCAAGCCAATGTCCACGACGTGGAGCGAGACTTAAACGAGGACCACAGCTTCTTCCTATGTTTGTCAACATAGAGCTTGGTTTCTCTATCCTAGATCCTTGAGGCATATTTTGTTGCACAGCTTGGAGTATTGAACTGAGACAAACACCAGAGACACACCTCATGCAGATCAGTGATCAATATCTGCTTTATACAATAATGGCAAAGTATCCCATACTCTAAATCAGAACCATAGTTAACAAATGACTAGAGGGGCAGCTGGGTACTGAAAGCAGACAAATACATTTACAGCGTGATGATGTGGTGTTCTTTATAGAGGTCTGTATTCAGCTCTCCTCTGAATTGGTGCAGGGTTAGAGTGGTCACAATGGATTTTTAGATGTTTTCCAGATACTTGGTGAACAGAATGCCTGTTGCCTTGACTTTTTCTGTTTTTTTGCACTTTGTTTCCAATCTGATGGAGTCCTGGCTGCAGGTGTGCCAAGAGCCACCAGCAGTTGCCAGCTTTCCAGCCAGAAAGACAAAGGTGTCAATTGTGACAGCTCTGTAGATAGAAGAGCTGGCTTTGAAATGGTTGAGGTTGGTCATGACATATCAGAGAAGGAATGACCTTGCTAGATTTTTACATGTCTTTGATGAGGCATGCTGCAGTGGCTTGTAGGGCTGCCTTAAGGTAGGTCAGTGGGGAGCCTACAAGATCGTGGAGCAGGTTATTGCTACCATCAAAATGCAACAGTACAGGGGTTACAAAGACATTTTCTGAGATGATTGATTTTACATTTAGCAAACAAAGATGGTACAAAGCATTTTTGTAATCATAGAACAGGAAGCGCTAAACTACTTGTTACATCTGTAATGTATACCATCATTGGTGTGACCACTTGTTTTGCAATGCAACTGCAAGCAAGAACTAGATGCCACAAGATTGTTTCCATTGACACTCTCATAATTAATATTCTAATATTCCTGTCTGGTATATCAGGAACAGCTTCTAACTTGAACCAGTGTATTTGCCACAATCAGCTAGAGGTCACATATCCAGTATAGGTGACTGACTTGGAATCTTTACTAACCATTAACAAACAGCTACTTGATAAAATCACCAGGGAGTATTTAGAGGACCAAAGCCCACCATCATGAAAACAAGCACACTTACATGTGTCTGAATGCACACAATACTGCACCCAAGCTGTACTAACCATGATACCTGAATAGCTAGTCAATACTGATTCAACATAGGCTCTCATAATAAGTTGCTGCTGGACCAAATCTATTCTCCGAAGTCAAACAACTACAAACAATGAATAAATCAAAACGCATATATCAGAGAAAGCTACAACAAATCAACCTTTCAAAGTGGTTAACACAAATTAATTCCAAACAAAACACTCAACCCTTCACTCAACACAGAATATGCGATCTCTGAAAATAAACCTAAATTATGGCCTCTAGTAATTAAGCCTTGGACAACTCTGATCAGATAACTATAACCGTTCATCCAAAGAACTAACCTGAAACTATTAGCCATGCTGAAGGCCACGGATAGCAGTAAACGAAAAGACAAGCAATAAATAAGCAAACTGGAAACATCACTATTCTTTCACAGAAAGCGTAAAAAGAGACAGAACAAATTTCATAACCGAAATAACCTATCATGTGGTCTGGCAGAAGACCTCGAGGAATAATACCATATCAGTTCTGATAAAAGTGACGCTGGACATGTTTGGAAACCAAACTGGAAAGCTATAGAGTCTACAAGCTCTCCCCCAGACTGTGCTTTGTTGATACAGCCAAGCAAATGCTTTTATGCACTTGCTAAAATAAAACACATTTTGAAGACATTTAAAGAGGGAAAAGTAAGAAAAAAATAAATAAAAATAAAAAAGTCTAGCCAGGCCATAAAATATATTTATCTCGGGACTCAAAAAAATCCACAGCAAGCAAAAGAAAGTGGCTAGTGGTATGAAGCAGCCGTTTTCCAACTAACTATAAGAAGGGCCTAACTAAAACAAAAATCTTAACCGTGGGTGAAGAACGGTGGGTGGTGGGGAAATGGAGGGTTATTTTATTTGGTTAGTTTAACCACTTGCCAGGCCACTGGTTGTAGGCATGGTTTGTTTTAGGATGCAGTATCTATACACGAAAACAATTAAAAATAAAATATATAAAAAAAACTGAAAAAAAACATAAGCACAAGCTCAGGCTATTATAATCAGAAACCATGTACTAACTATCTATACAAGAAATAGCAATGGTATACGTAGATTGCTGTGGAACGTATAAGAGCCGTGCCAGATCACAAATATATTTGAATTTCAGTTCCCAGTTGCAAATGTGCCAGTCAGTTTGAGAATGTTACGAAACCTCTCTAAATAAATTAGCCTTTGCACGAAAAACATCACCGTGATGCGATTTTTGCAGTCATAAACATACAACTACAACTCACGGAGATAACGTGTCTGTTGCACCAAATGTCTCTGCTTCTACCTCATCAGCAGTCAATAAAATCAGAAACACTTAATAGAGCAATTTTAAGGATGTGGATGAAAATGCTATATCAAAACACTGAATACTCAACAATAGACAATCACACTTATGCAAAAAAAATCATGCACCTTATGTACTCATTCATTCACTTTTATATAATGTAATTCAGGCCTGTACATGGTGGTAGAGGTGTTTCTGATTTCTGAACAAAAATATTTAACAAAATGTTTACAGTTAAGATAAATTATGTGTATTTGTAAAGTGTACTTTCACCCACAAGGGTAACCTGGCGTTGAGCAGCTGTGTGTGCCTAGCCCTGCATATGGTTAACTGAAAAGCCAGGTCTTCGGATTCCTGCAGAACTCAATAACAGAGGAGGAGGCTGTGATGTGGAACGGGAGGATGTTCGATGCTTTAGAAGCTATGCAACAGAACACCCATCCCCCTAATATAGTTCTGTGTACCCACGGGATGTGTGCCAGTAGGAGTACTGAGGAGTAGAGGTGTCTGGGTGGTGGGTGGAAGGAGATGTGACTTCTGGTAGGTGTGGCCTGTAGGAAAGTACCATCTTGCCTGGCATGTTACCCCAATATTTCACTGTATATATGTTATTTTAGTCTATGTGTCACTGGGACCCTGCCAGGCAGGGCCCCAGTGCCCATAAGTATGTGCCCTGTATGTGTTCCCTGTGTGATGCCTAACTGTCTCACTGAGGCTCTGCTAACCAGAACCTCAGTGGTTATGCTCTCTCTGCTTTCCAAATTGTCACTAACAGGCTAGTGACCAATTTCACCAATTCACATTGGCATACTGGAACACCCATATAATTCCAAAGTATATAGTACTGAGGTACCCAGGGTATTGGGGTTCCAAGAGATCCCTATGGGCTGCAGCATCTCTTTTGCCACCCATAGGGAGATCTGACAATTCTTACACAGGCCTGCCAGTGCAGCCTGAGTGAAATAACGTCCACGTTATTTCACAGCCATTTACCACTGCACTTAAGTAACTTATAAGTAACCTATATGTCTAACCTTCACCTGGTGAAGGTTGGGTGCAAAGTTACTTAGTGTGTGGGCACCCTGACACTAGCCAAGGTGCCCCCACATTGTTCAGGGCGAATTCGCCGGACTTTGTGAGTGCGGGGACACCATTACACGCGTGCACTATACATAGGTCACTACCTATGTATACCGTCACAATGGTAACTCCGAACATGGGCATGTAACATGTCTAAGATCATGGCATTGGGGAGACAATTCCATGATCCCCCGGGTCTCTAGCACAGAACCCGGGTACTGCCAAACTGCCTTTCCGGGGTCTCCACTGCAGCTGCTGCCAACCCCACAGACAGGTTTCTGCCCCCCTGGGGTCCAGGCAGCCCTGGCCCAGGAAGGCAGAACAAAGGATTTCCTCAGAGAGGGTGTAACACCCTCTCCCTTTGGAAATAGGTGTGATGGCTGGGGAGGAGTAGCCTCCCCCAGCCTCTGGAAATGCTTTGATGGGCACAGATGCTGCCCATCTCTGCATAAGCAAGTCTACACCAGTTGAGGGATCCCCCAGCCCTGCTCTGGCGCGAAACTGGACAAAGGAAAGGGGAGTGACCACTCCCCTGACCTGCACCTCCCAGGGGAGGTGCCCAGAGCTCCTCCAGTGTGCCCCAGACCTCTGCCATCTTGGAAACAGAGGTTTTGCTGGCACACTGGACTGCTCTGAGTGGCCAGTGCCAGCAGGTGACGTCAGAGACTCCTTCTGATAGGCTCTTACCTCTCTTAGTAGCCAACCCTGCTTCCTAGGTAGCCAAACCTCCTTTTCTGGTTATTTAGGGTGTCTGCTTTGGGGAATTCTTCAGATAACGAATGCAAGAGCTCCCCAGAGTTCCTCTGCATCTCCCTCTTCACCTTCTGCCAAAGGATCGACCGCTGACTGCTCAGGACGCCTGCAAAACCGCAACAAAGACGACTACTAGCAACCTTGTATCGCTTCATCCTGCCGGCTTTCTCGACTGTTTCCAGGTGGTGCATGCTCTAGGGGTAGCCTGCCTCCTCTCTGCACCAGGAGCTCTGAAGAAATCTCAAGGGGGTCGACGGAATCTTCCCCCTGCAACCGCAGGCAACAGAAGACTGCATCACCGGTCCTCTGGGTCCCCTCTCAGCACGACGAGCGTGGTCCCTGGAACTCAGCAACTCTGTCCAAGTGACTCCTACAGTCCAGTGACTCTTCAGTCCAAGTTTGGTGAAGGTAAGTTCTTGCCTCCCCACGCTAGACTGCATTGCTGGGTACCGCGTGATTTGCAGCTGCTCCGGCTCCTGTGCACTCTTCCAGGATTTCCTTCGTGCACAGCCAAGCCTGGGTCCCCAACACTCTAACCTGCTGTGCACAACCTTCTGAGTTGTCCTCCGGCGTCGTGGGACTCCCTTTTGTGACTTCAGGTGGACTTCGGTTCACTTTTCTTCTAAGTGCCTGTTCAGGTACTTCTGCGGGTGCTGCCTGCTTCTGTGAGGGCTCCCTGACTTGCTGGGCGCCCCCCCTGTCTCCTCATCCAAGTGGCGACATCCTGGCCCCTCCTGGGCCACAGCAGCATCCAAAAACCCTAACCGCGACCCTTGCAGCTAGCAAGGCTTGTTTGCGGTCTTTCTGCATGAGAACACCTCTGCAAGCTTCTTCACGATGTGGGACATCCATCCTCCAAAGGGGAAGTTCCTAATCCTCTTCGTTCTTTCAGAACACTAAGCTTCTTCCAACAGGTGGCAGCTTCCTTGCACCCTCAGCTGGCATTTCTTGGGCTCCTGCCCACTCTCGACACTGTCGCGACTCTTGGACTTGGTCCCCTTGTCTTACAGGTACTCAGGTCCGGAAATCCACTGTTGTTGCATTGCTGGTGTTTGTTCTCCTTGCAAAATCCCCCTATCACGACTTCTGTGCTCTCTGGGGGTTTTAGGTGCACTTTACACCTACCTTTCAGGGTCTTGGGGTGGGCGATTTTTCTAACCCTCACTGTTTTCTTACAGTCCCAGCGACCCTCTACAAGCTCACATAGGTTTGGGGTCCATTTGTGGTTGACATTCCACTTTTGGAGTATAATGGTTTGTGTTGCCCCTATACCTATGTGCTCCTATTGCAATCTACTGTAATTTTACATTGCTTGCATTACTTCCTTTTGCTATTACTTGCATAATTTTGGTTTGTGTACATATATCTTGTGTATATTTCTCATCCTCATACTGAGGGTACTCACTGAGATACTTTTGGCATATTGTCATAAAAATAAAGTACCTTTATTTTTAGTATATCTGTGTATTGTGTTTTCTTATGATATTGTGCATATGACACCAGTGGTATAGTAGGAGCTTTACATGTCTCCTAGTTCAGCCTAAGCTGCTTTGCCATAGCTACCTTCTATCAGCCTCAGCTGCTAGAAACACCTCTTCTACACTAATAAGGGATAACTAGACCTGGCACAAGGTGTAAGTACCTCTGGTACCCACTACAAGCCAGGCCAGCCTCCCACATGGCCTGAGTTGTGTAGTGCCTTGAATGTGTGTGTAAGTTATTTGAAATGAACTTGCTTGTGTATTAGGAGATCCCCGAGTTGTGCTGTGAAGTGAGATCTATGTGGGAGGCTGGGGATGAGTCTTGCTGCCAAGTTCTTGATGGTTAGTAATCTTTTAGTGAGTTGCTTGGGGTTCCCAATGTAAATGTATTGCCCGTAGTACAACCTGCTGGTGACAGGGGAGGGGTGAGTGACAGTTCTTATAGTGTTGCTGGGGAGCCATTTGAAGATCATTTTCAGCATCTTCAGTGTGAATTAGTAAGATGTTGTGACATCGTTGGCTTGTGCGTTCCTGACCAGTTTGCTGCTGATTATTATTTAGAGGTTCCCGGCGTGGGTCTCAGTTTTGCCTGCCACCAGTTGGAGCCCTATGGTGAATTGTTCTTGCTGAAGATCACTACTTCTGTTTTGTCGCTGTTAAGCCTGAGGCAGTTCGCTTCCATCCAGTTAGCGACTTCAGCCCTGCAGGTGGGGAACTTGTTTCTTGTGTTGTGGGTCTGTCAGAGAGGGAGAGTATGAGCTGCGTGAGGTCGGTACAGGTTGAGGACATTGATGTCCTGCGCGAGGATGATATTGGCCAAAGAGATCATATATGCATTAAAGAGGGTGGGGGATGAGGCATGAACCTTTAAGCACTCAAACATATGAGTTTTTTGTCCTCCATGGAGTAAGATTTACTGTATTTGAATAGCACAAGTAAACGTTTAATCAATTTAAGAAAAATCCCAGTAGGAAATTATGATTCGTTCCGCTCGCATTAATGAGTCGGAGGAACGCCTTAAGGGAGAAAGGCAGACTCATACATAAAATGCAATTTTTGATTTAGGAGAATGAAAAAAGGTTAAGGAAAAAGTAAGGTATACGTTCAGTATATGTTGTTTGGAGACTTTGGTGAATATCAGAAAAGAGGACACAAGCCTGATACTGGACAGCAGGGTATTCCAAATGTTCAAAGCATTTCCTGAGCGACTCAAGAGGATCCGAACTGGGAAGCTTCAATGTTAAGTTTCATAGTTTGTGCGGAATATGCCTTTCTAAAAAGCTACTCTTCCTTTTTTGTTCTAGGAAAATGTGGCGGGCTCTAGCCAATCTCAATATTGTTAGGCATTTTGCCTTTTAACTAGCTGCTCGATGCCTGCTGAACTATAGTCCATTTGAGCATCTAAGCAGAACCAGCTACAGTGTTTACAATACTTGCCGCTTGTGAGGCTTGGGATTAAACTACTCTTGACTCCACAACATGTTAGGGCAGCATAATTCCTAGTGTTTTTTACTAGGCACAAGGGAACCTTCCCTGGCAGTCTTGTCTATGTAGTGTTAGCATTATTTCACAGTTCAATACTGTTCAAGTTAAGGGACTGGGGTGTCTGTGTCACACAGTCATTATACAGTCCTTCAGATGCTTCAATTTTTTTGCAGTCTAAATACTGCTCAAATTTTTGGACAACTTGTCTATGCACATTTAATCTTCATTGGAATTATTTCGGAAAAGTGTACAATATACACATTTGGGTTTAAAGATGATGCTCATGTTGTTATTGGCAATAGCGGGAATGGGTGCAAACTGTAGACAAAAGTGAGGTGGTGACAAGGAGCTTCGATGACTATTCTGAAAACAACATGCTATGAAAGCACACTCCATCAGTACTCCATCACTTGTCTTTTACTAGGTCCACCTGTCAGCCTCCCTATGCACTCTGGTCTCTATGATGTTAGCATTACCCTAAAGTGCAATACTTCAGTACTCACAAACTTACTGAGCTCAGATTTAAAAAAAAACTAAAAAGGACATCCTGTGTGACTATGTGCAATTCAATTTAACAAGATTTCACAAATGTTGTTAAATCTGTTGTTTAACTTTTCTCAATAAATTGCAAATTACCATGAGAAGTATGTTTTGTAACTGTGATTTACTGTACTTTAAAACCAAAGGAAAATAGTTCCCTCGGTGAAACGAAGATGAGTTTTGCTGGACCTGCAACCATTGCTTTTACTTTAAACTACCTAATATCTTACTGTCACCGCGAGCTGTTATGACAGCTTTACGGCACTAGTGTCTTCTAACATATGCCATCCTAAACTCTGCTATACTAATCGGGTTCCTCAAGAAAGGTCTGTGTTCCTTATTTTTCAGCCTATCAATCATAAAATCATTACAATAAATGAGTGCAGCCATCCTCCAGGTAAACTCACTCATATTTACTGCCTTCATGCAAGTTTTGTCTATCTGTAAATGACACAAACAAAAATCCACGGACTGACTGCCATGAGTGAAGTCATTTTATGAAAAGCTGGACGTTTGGCCTGGAAATTGCCAGCATAGATGTCAATAGACAAACTTATGGAAGTATTGGATAGGCGATCATAAAGGGCAACAAACCGTAGAGGAATTGTGGGCGTGTTACATAAGATGGCCACAAAACGGAATGAAGTTGTGGCAAGATGGTAAGAATAGTAATGCAAATTTAGGGTGTATACTATAGGATTCAACCAGCACATCAAATTAAGTTCTGTGATCACTGTAAATCGCACACATTTTGAGAGCGCAGGCTAGTTTTGAATGCTGTAACTCCCAAATACATATTGACTGTAAACGGTGGCAAGACAAATTGTGAATACTTTAAGCCTGTGTGCTATTATTTTAAAAATGTACGCAGTGTGGCTAAGGACAGGTGGAGGATGGAGTGGAAGCATTCAAAAAGGAGAAACAAATCACAGAAAGAATGCATGATGAGTGGAAGGCTTCTCTTTCACCGAAACTCATTAGGGGGCTCGAAAGTAACATTAGAATACATTACAAAATAGCCTATGTATGGAAAAGTCTCTTAGAAGTTGTGTAGTAAACAAAAACAAACAAAAAAATTCCAAAAGGCATAGTTATAATTCCAAGAGCAGTATTACTGAACGTGCATCAGAAAAGCTGGAGGTCATGTACATTTGTTCTGTCAAAAGCTCTAAGTAGAAGTGAAGATTTGTTTAGCCGGGTGGCCCAGATCTCGTACCAGACTCAATGACCGAGACTTATTTCTTCTCTAAAAGGGAGGAAGGAAAAATATTCATTTAATTTGCTCACGAGGCATACAGAAATATAAATAAAGGGTTATCAGAAATGGGGGTCCATGTGGAAATTTGCCATGGTTATGAAAGTCTTCAGAAAGTTTAAAAATGTATACATTTTATTTAGGGCATTAGCTTTCCAAATGTATTCACTCTTCCTCCCAAAATACTCTTGAAATAATATGCAGACATTTGCAGTCATATTTCAAGTCATAATGCCCGGGGTTAACACTGGATTTTCTTACATCTGTAGCTAGTGCTAACTCTGTTTCCGAGGAATTAAAGGCAGAGGGTGGATCTTTTTGTCACTGTGTGAAGAGATGTGAATTAGCATGACAGGAAAAGTTTACCCAGAGGGGAGGGAACGGGATGCGCCAATTGTCTGCATTTTAATGGAAGTGAAGATACTGTAACTGGACCCCTGCGCGTACTGACCCCTTATTATGATCAATGTGAACGTTACGATACTCTGTAATTTCTTGGCGACCAGACTTGGGGCAGTGGTACAGGACCTGGTACACACTGACTGCTTCATTCCAAATCGGAATATGGAAATTAACATACGTCGACTGACCCATGTGTTCCACGAGGCTGGGAAGGCAGAACAGGAACTGGCTCTGGTGGCTATGGGCCTGGATAAAACCTTAGATATGGTGTGTTGGTCTTACTTAATATCCATGTTGGAAGAGTTGGGGTTTGGTCCTTCATTTAGAGCCTGGGTGTGACTACTGTATACTGAGCTTGTTGGCTGGGTCAGGGTGGAAGGTACTGCTTTTGGACAGCAGGGTGATAGGGAGGGGTACCCAACAGGGTTGCCCTGTCCTCTGCTTTTTGAATTGGCATCGGAGCCTCTGGCTCTGCTGTTACAGCAGGAGATGTGAGTGGCGGGGCATCGCGGTAGGGGACGCTGAACATAATGTTTTGCTCTATGCGGAAAATGCACTTATGTATGTGCGCTCTTCTAGGGAGGCGGATCCAGCCTTGTTGAGGATTGTTGAGGCATGCTGAGGCATTCGGAGAGGTCTTGTGTTTCTGGGTCAACAAGCATAAGACAGTATTATTTTCACGGGGCGGGGGTTGATCAATATCCCTCCTCCCGGAGCCCGGATCTGGGAGACTGAGAGCTTTCATTACTTTGGGGTCATGGTGGCTCACAAAGAGGCACAACAGAACTATTGCCGGGAGGTACTTAGTAGGAACGATGCCACAGTCTTTGGGCAACACGTCATACAGATTTGCACCACTGGCACTCCTCCGGGCAAAGCGCAGAGTGGCTATTAGCTGGATTGGCAACCATGCATCTCAATGACACATGTGGGTCAGGGATGTCTTGGAGTGGGCGGTTGTTGAGCAACAGCACATCAGGCTCTCTAGATCAGACAATAAGGTGTTCGATGACACTGCAACATGGGTCTTGGTGTTGAAGCGGTTTCATACTCATGAGGCAAGTACTGATGGGTCGGACCAGGACACCAGCTTCGAAGAGGTAGATGTAGAATTTCTCACCTTCACATGTTTACATGTGGATTTGGATTCCATGAGTGTCCTTATGTGCTTCAGTACATGTATGTTTGTTGACCTGGTATTCATTATTGTAACACTCTATTGTTTTGTCCTCTCTGTTGATACTAAGTGTGGATTTAGCAAGCACCGGGTTCAATGTTGATGTAGATCTTTTTGTTTGTGTCTCATTTTCATTCTGACGTGTTAATACAAAATCAAAAATAAAGGTATCAAACAAAGGTTTTAAAATATATATGAGAGAAGAGAAGCATATTGTTTTCCCTTAACTGTGTATATATTCTGTCCAACAACATTAAACGTTATTCATATTCCAAAAATACCCTTATTATATTGAAAAACTACACGTGAAATTATAGTGGGCCTGAAAACACCTGGCTAAAGAAGATAAACCACTCTCGAGCACAATCAAATAGCTAAACCTGGAGTCACGTGTGCCATTTGGCTAAAGAAGATAAACCACACCCTTCTACCAATAACACCTCATGCGCCCTAATTATAGGTACCCCCTTAGGCTGGTTACTGCCAATACAATATTGTCCTCGTCCAGCGAGTCATTAGCCTTTTAAAGTAAGACCACTTCACCTACAAGGCTCTTTTCTCATTTCCTCTGTCTTGCTACCTTTTTCTCTTCCCTTTTTTCAATCTTGCTCTTTCCATAAGCTGTCTGAAACACACATTTAAAAAACAACCAATTCCGAAAAGTTATTACCCAAAATACCTGTAATTTATTAATGACTATGTGCAACAACTATGCTTACAAGGAATCAAAAGTTACCTCATTTCCAATGTTGAACTAATTGTGAATTTTTCGAAACCAAAATAACCAAATTGAAAATTAAACGCTGACTTTAACAGAAATGAATTGTAAGTGCACATATTTTATTTATATTCTTGCAAGTAGTTGAATTCTCAATCAATAAATGTCCAACCTCAAATTCATCGACACTGGACAATCTCTAGTCTGCCCTACTAAGGTAAAACTGGTGAAACTTAACTCAATTATGGCTGCCCTGCAGCAGAAAAAAATACTTTTGTGGTAGAGGCACACACTAACTTAAGCACTGATTAGTCAAAGCAGTTATGATGGATGCCCTTGAAACCTCATCTAAAACCTTCAGCCAAATCACAATACTATTGCTCGCCTTATTACCGCTTCATGTCTCTGAAGGCATGCGTCTGTTGCTTACAGCTGCTGTTTGGATCCCTTTCTAGCTACTCAATTTGAATTTCAAATGCTTCTATGGACTGGGACTCTCATATTGATTTCGAGTGTATTGATACAACTCCACCAAGGCTCAACTTGTTGATAGATGTTTTCATATAATTCAATAAGATGACATTTGCTTCTTTTCATCCATCAGAACGCCCTTCTTTGTACTCGGACTACTTTCTTTTCATCCCTCTCAATGCACGCATATAGATTAAACCCAGTGCCTTGCAGTTTTCTACGGTATAGAGTGATGTACAAAATGCAGTACGATGGGGACTACAAAAATAGCCTTGAATACGTGCTCAAGCTTACGTACCTTTTAAAAAACACAGAAAAACTGAAGTCTATTTAATGACTAACTATTTTTTCATTTACAACTACCATATTAACTTTCGGCAGCAGATTGCTTTGTCCATTAGCCACAATTTTAAGCATACACTCTAAACAACCTTCCTCTCCAATACCTCAAGAAGAAAATGCATCTAGGAGGGCAAGTCAAGTGTAAGTACTGTTGCTAACCCATCAATAGTCTCCATTTCCAAAACCCTATTTGATGAAATGGACCTCTTGTAGGTGAGATTCTCTACAGCATGGAAGGATCAATTTTGAGCCCAAGGTAACTTTAAAGGTATCTAGCAAAAAATAATCTATGTTGAAATTATTGTTCTTATTCACAGAAGACTCAAGAGTGCTTGTAAACAATGAAATATATCCTCTGTCCGGGAAATATCCGATCTGAATAATAATATTTGAACGGTTTGCATATTTTAGTAATTACTCGCAGAACGCACAACGCTCTACCTTTAAATTAGCACTGAGCTGCCACAAATTAGCGGTTGACAAAAAACACGCCGTCACTTTCAAAAAGAGACATCGCCATCAAAGAGGCTGTCGCTTTTTTTTTTTTTTTAATAAGTACCAGTTCACATAAACAGGATATTTTCAAGGCAATAGTGCTAAACAAATCAAACATAACAAGAACCGGAAAATCAGTTTAAATGAGCGGCACGTTTCAACATCAATTGAAGCGCTTCATTCTCATATAAAAACAGATCGAATAACTAAGTACCACTGACATAGACTGACCTACTTTTAAAGAAACGATTTACTTGTGATTGCTGATTATACTTACACTGCTAATCCGTCTCACAGACATGTTCGCAGAACTGCTCTCGATGTGAAAGACATACTTGTCCTCAAGGAAATCACCCTTCTGTTGAATGACTATGCTTCCTTAAAACAATAGAGAAGGATTTCTACTTACAGCTAACCACTGTCACACTGCACTTCCTCAATCCGTGCAGACTTCAGCCTCACTTCCTACTGCAGCTCTGATTTGGTGTGAGACCTTCACATACTTAAAAGGCTGCATGTGATAGGCTGCCTGTCCGTCACGTGGTTTCACGACCAATGCTGACATGTTCCTGGGTTAAGTCCTGTGCCAGCTTGTATTTACATCAGGCGCTTTAGTATCACTGTTACCGTGAACACTCCAATTAAGATGAAAAGCAATTATGTGAACAGTGGTGCTCCAGGTTCAACTAATTGGTTTACCTTTTGAACTCAACATGTTTACATGAGTGAATTAAAATTAATTTGCCTTCCCGGGGCTAGTTTCCTTGGTTCCACTGTTACCGATAATTATAAGAGGTGGATTATCGAAGCGGCTTTTGTTGTCAGAGACCCGCAACGGAAACGACTTACATTCAGCGCCTGCGTATGACAGGCTATCCTGTCACTCCTACGTGTATTTCCGACCCGCAAAATGGTTTGTCAGTGGGATTAAGTAGTTTAAAAACCTCCTTGAGAGTCACGAGTGAATGATACAGTGCCTGTGAATCAGACAAGTCTTGCGAGCGAGACGGCATTTATGGAAGTGGCGGTGAAAATAAAAGGCTGATTTGATATTCTGGTCTGCAGAGCACTGGCTGTACACCACTGTTCTGATTATACTCAAATATCCACCCTCAAAATGACCCACGGCCAAAACATGCTCCACTGTGTAGTATAGCAGAACCACTCTACGCTTTAGTGAGCTTATATGCTGCCCTGGTGATGCCCCAAAATAGGCTGTAGGTCAGCACTGCACAGCACGCCTCATAATGGGGGACCCTAACTTTTGCAGTCGCTCATTTCGCAATTTTCGAATCCTCTATCTTAGTGTGTTGTAGAAATACAACTGCTAAAGCTGTCAGTAAGCCCATGGTTCATTCAATAGTAGACTACCAATCAGCTGCTTTCACCAAGTGACAAGAGAAATGATTAGATGAAGTGGCCATTTTACGTCCTAGTTAGGTACCTCAGCGAATGATGGTGTTGCAGCAGATATGCTAATATGAGAATATTCTAATGATTTGCGTAGACATACTAATGAGAAGAATGACATTTGAAAACTAATAAATGAAAATAATGTGTAATGTGCCCACGGTGAGTGGTCACCATCTGTGTTAACAGTACTAAATAATGTGAAAGTTTTAAAATTTTGTATTAATATGCCATAACTGATAATATAACTTATGTTTATGATGCTTCGTATCCTTAACTTAGCTGAACTAGAGGCCAGGGGGCGCTGGGCCTTGCTTGCTTAAAAGTGGAGACACGATGAGCCGCAGAGGACTGGAACTGGAGAAAAGGACCTTGAACTGTACAGAGTTCAAAATGAGCTCTGCTAGAAAATCTGCAAACTCACCAGCGGACAGGACACGATCAGAACAAATTGATACAATTATGTGTAGAGTAGGCTAAATGTACTTTCCCAGGACTTCAACAATGGAACTACTGACTAAGAGCACTGGGCAACAATTTTGTTACCTGAAGAGCTGGATGATTTTCTCATCGACAGAAGGACCAATCATATTAATGGAACTTGATGCTCGAACTGATGCGAATAAGTGGTAAACAAAAACTATAGGTTAGAGTCATAACCCCGATAAGGTTGACCAATAAGCGATTTGAGGGACGGACTGAGACCCTAATAAAAAGTCATGACACGAGAAGGAAATTCAGTGTGGAGAGGAGAATTTTGATGACATCAGGAGACGCTGTCCGAAGTGCTGAAATTTGGGCTTGCTCCCTGTGAGCCTGAGCCTTGCTGATGACCGATGACCTGGAGATGAAGACTGACTCGTTGCTAATCTATCTTGGATAGTTAGCTATAAATGAAGACTGACTAATGTGCGTTTTCCTTTTAGGTACCAACTGCTCTGCTTAGATGTTTTTCTCTCTTAATTAGATTCTTTTCCAAATTATTGATTTTTGACTAAATTGTTTTTCGCATGAAGACCCTTATGCTAATTTGAGATAGGTAGGGTGACAAAGGGCGACTGAATGGTGACTTTGACTAAGACTGACTGACTCGCATTGCTGAATTAATCAATGTTTATGAATTTGCCAACCTAGATTGATGATGTTTTTGCTTATTAATAAAATCTTGATTTATTGCTCATGTTGCTAATAAAGTTTGATTAACCATGGATTCATTGAAATAAAGTTCTTTTGATTAGAATTGTAACTAATAGGGAATAAAACAAATTAACCTTTCAAAGAGTGATGGTATTTTCTTATTAGACTAGGTTTTGGTGTTATATGTTGGGTCAGAATTATTGTTGATGTTTTCTCTAGTCACCACTTAGCTAGGATACTTTATGCGATCCAAAAGATTCATCTACCTATACGCGCCCCCTTGTAAGTTTACTTACTAAGGACAAGGCGCGCTAGCAATGGCGTGTGCCAATATTATTCATTACGGTTGTTATGATACTTCGTCTAAGCATGGCCCGT
This sequence comes from Pleurodeles waltl, assembly GCF_031143425.1. Taxonomy (NCBI): domain Eukaryota; kingdom Metazoa; phylum Chordata; class Amphibia; order Caudata; family Salamandridae; genus Pleurodeles; species Pleurodeles waltl. The sequence continues at coordinate 892,559,752 of NC_090443.1, forward strand.
TCAACCACCTTTAAAACAATGGCAATTATTATTTTTTGGTTTTGTACAGCAAAATATTTTTCTCAGGCTTCAGTACTAGGCAGAGCGTAGGTACCGCACGAACATCAGTAGTGCACACAGATCACAGAAGTTCAAAAAAAGAGACTTGGCTTGCACACTACCCCCTTTATGTAAAAGGTGCAGAAGGGGGCATTAACTGTGTCAGCTTACATCACTGAATACTCGGATCCTCTTTTATAGGAAGATCTTCTGAGGACACATTGAAATAAGTAAGATAAGGAGAAATACATCTTTATTATTAAAATACAGCAACATACACATTGCATGATCATGGATGCAATAGAAGAAGCTACGTATATGAAGAAGTAGGAAGAGAAATACACAGCAAGCACTCAAATTATTATAGAAAGATTATGAAAATTAATCATTCTAGTATAAATGTTATCTTATTAGCTTTTATTTATCTTTATTCTCTAATGTGTCATGTTTCAATCTATTTTTAACAGTAGTTAGCACACAAACAGCATAACTAAAACTAATAATGTTATTATTATAAACAGTATCCTTACAACTGTACAGCACTTGCTGTACTCCATTTTCCAAATGAATCAGGAAAAAAAATCATAAATCTAAAAAAGTCGAAGGCAACAAAAACATTATTTAAAACGATAATAAACTTCTTTGCTCCTTTTTTTTAAAACAATGAAAAACAAAAATATAAAATATTTTTGTTCTTTCTTAAGGCTTTTCAGTAGTTCATTTTCAATTGTTGGTCTTTACATTTTCTAGATTTGCTTACGACTGTCTTTAACCTGGTATTAACAGTCTCTTTGTTATTTGTAAGTGGTTCTTCTTCTGTTTTGTGCTCTACTCTCAGATCTGCTGCTGCTTCTGATATTGTAGCTAGATAAACCCACTTAAATGAAGCATATTTTCTATTAGGAACTCTCCTTCTCATTGATCTTATGGCAAAACAGAATCACTTCTACTAGTTTCACAGTCCATTGGTCTCTCAGGCTTTAAGTCCAGTTTACAGTGCTTTTGTTTGTAATCTCTTTTCCTCAGAATGTCTGTTTTCTTTGTTCAGTAACATTCTCAGTCAGGGTTTCTTTACTTTCCAAAAGAAGTTAGACTTGAACTCAAACTTGAGTTTGAACCGTGATCAGCCTTGTCTACTTTGTTCACTGTGAATTGCTTTCTACCTCAACAGGTTCCTTGGACTCAGATTTCCAACGTGACCTGTTTAATAAGTGGATCAGAGACCACTCATGCTTTTGGCTTTTGCAGTGTAATAGCTATTTACTCGGATCTCTGCTTTGTAACCGGACTTGAGTAGTTTCAGGTTCTTCATCAGAGCTCTCACTAACCTGAAATCTCACAATCTCATGGTTTTCATTGCTTTCTTAAACAGTTTAAAAAAAATTAACCTCATTTTTATCCACGCTGCAAAACCTGTGCTTGGCCTTGAGCTCCACCTTGTGCTTGCCTTTGTGAGTCTATGTATATTTTACTGGCTGATTTTTCTGCTGCTTCTTCCACTGATCTCACTCTCTTCATATGAGCAATGTGGATCCACTGCAGCAATCCATCACAGTTTACTGCAGTGTTTGTTGTCAATATTACCTGGTAGGGGGCATCCCTCTTTAAGGCTGTTTTTCTAGACATGCTTCCAGATCACTACCCAGTCTCTTGGATTCAAAACGTGGCACAGAATGTCCTTTGTCGCTTCTGTTGCCACACTCACCTGATGAGAGACAGATTTCACAGAATCAGCCAGACCTTTGCAGCAATCTAGCACAATGTCATCAGTAACTGAAACTAATGTAGTTGAAGAAATATAGGCAAGACTCAATGCTCTTTCCAGGTTGACTTTTTGTATAATAATATAAGCACAGGTGGGCATTCTTCGTATACAGTGAGCATTAAAATAACTTGGACCTGTCCTTCAATTACTTATACTCCAGGAATGTAATGGAAAATCATGGGTATGAAAGGCAGAATTAGCTAACGTGTGGCAGTGGTACATGTCAATAACATGATGAAAATGATGAACTGATATTTGGTAGGGTGTGGCTAAATATACATTTAATACACTTAAAAGCTGATATTTCGAAACAAATAGTATTTCACGTAAATGAATAATTATTGTTTAGAAGAAATTTACTTATCTAAAATGAAAAGCTTGTACTTGATAGCAAAACGTGCATTTTCAAAAACTGAACTGACAATGTCGAACATAGTTCCATTTCATGATACACTTCAAGCTATACTTCAGTGATAATTCATGGTGAGTTTAGTAGACTTACTTCTGATGGTGTTTGTGTGAACATTTGCTGCTGTGGCATTTATTTCATGGCTTGCAAGGAGGTATTTTATTTTCTGTACTAATAAAGACTTTTTATTTACGATTATCCTTATGCTCATGGAGGCTTGTGCTATAAAACCTGGGCGTGGGCTTGTCTTTGTTTAGTGTTTGCCTCACGTGCACTGTATTGCAGAACTCAGAGTGACCCATAATTTCTATCGCTAGGAGGAAACATGAATATATTTCTGGTCAGAAAGGAAGGAGGAGGAAAATGGGTGTGCCTTGACTTGTGTCCTGATTTGTCAAGTGTATGGCACCCTGCAACTGTTTTCAGGTGCCTAATTATGTATCTCTGTGCAGGAGAGACTAGAGGGGGACTTCTGATTAACTACCTTTGACAGTCATGGTAGTTTTGGGGGACTATGGAGTTCTGAGGGGAAGCCTGTGTTGTGAAAATTCCTGAGTAAACATCCATGTAGGACTACTCTCACTACTATTGACGATAAATCCTAAGGTCCGACTCTATTTTTGGAGTAGGCTAGACTACATTTTAGGTACCTTAAGACACCATCTTTCCTGACTTATGCAGAATTATTGTCATGCTTGCTACTTACGGAGATGTCGTTTGACCTGATCTTTCTAAGAACTGTGAAAGTGTCATGTCATTAGGTTAATTACATAAATATAACACTTAACGCAACATCAGTCTGAGACAAGTGTTTACTTATCATGGCAAGGTCAAATAGGAGAATATGCAGACATATAGCCAAAATGGTGTAGTCTGAATTGACCTCCTTTCACCGCATATGTTCTCAAGGAAATGTCTGGCATGTACATCTTGATGCACATAATGTATATCAGACATTCCTAAACGTATGTCAGAAATTCCAATCTCCGATAAGATTTAATATATAAAGGGCTACCACTTGGTGTCAGGAGAGGTCCCCTGCCTAGATTATAGCACACGATTCTGCCAGAAATGGTCTCACCTACTGCCAGTGCACTTTGGAGATGCTGCATCTCACCTGATGCTGATAAACCAGAGTCCCGGAGGAAGGCCGCTACCACGGCAAGTGTTTGCCCTTTGCAGGAAACATTGCCTTCACACCTCTGCTTATAACAACAGCTCTTGCTGTCAACAAAGTATGCAGTGTGTCTCTTCTCACTAAGAACATCTAGACTGAAAGTTGCTTTACCTTCTATGCTCTCTTAGTCTAGCACATAGAAGCAGGTTTCAGGGTGTTAAGTCTTAGATGACATTTTAACCATGTTAGAAATATGCATTTTATTCTAGTTCACAACATGCCTTCTTGCTGTTTTTTTATGATATCCTGTGTAGTTATTTTTGATGTGCTCAGAAACAGGTTCTCCCTATTGTAATAAATGCTTTTAGTTGAAAGTAACTATTAATTGCAGTGCATTGTGTGTATGTGATTATGTGAATAACGAAATAGGTTTGTTTAGTTTACCACAGTACCCCTGATCTCATTGCACAGATTGTTAGTAACCCAAAAGCAATAACTACTTCAATAATGTCCTGAGGGGTTACAATAACCTGTCTTTCACCTTCAGCGTTGATGCACTGAGCTGAGTTCTACTGTGTCACTTGTTACTGGGAAAGGAAACCTTGTAGAACAACGCCAAAGTTGTAGTTTACGCAACACTACAATAGTGTCTTTAATGTGTCTGCTTTGTGAGGTACAAATGGACTTATGCTTCCTGCTGGACTACTCTGGTTGCTGTTCTGCCATATTTTACGTGTATTGTATAATCAGTCCATATTGATGTGGCCTATATTGCTCCCAGGGGGTTGCATTAGATTCCTGCTTGTCTGCACATCTGTTGAGTGGGCAGTCTGTCTTGGATCTGATGTTTTAGACCTACTCACCACTTCCAGGAATAGCAGAGGTATTCTTCAGATAGGAATGTTTCTCTGCATTGCTTGATGGCTACAATAAACTACTGAAAAAGAGGGAGGATGACTAAAAGTAAACAAAAAACATTCCTACACCAAAAAGTGCCCCATGACAGAGAGACTGTGAGCAAGTGGTCCAGCAGGGACAGTGATTCGATACCCAGGGAGATCTCTGATGAATTAAATGTGAAAATGTGAAATTGTTCAGTTTCAATATTAAAAGTAGGCTATCCACTGTTAATTCCAGACACTTATTATGGATCACATGAAGAAACAAGTAGACAATCGCAGTACTCCCCAAGATATGGCTGAGAGCCGCAACGATAACAGAGGATAATACTTTAGCCTGAAATTAAGTGTATGGAATAGGTCTTGGTGCTCAAAGTATTATTCATATTGTAGGGGTTCCAGAGTCAGCCGATACAAGTACAATTTAACCTCAATGGAGAACCTTTTAATATCCTTCTTTGAAAGGTCAATCTTCTCACCCATCTACATCGTAAAAATGTACAACAGTCAGTAGCATCAAGGCATGTCCCTGATTTTCCAGAATGACCTATCATAGCACTCTTACTGAATTACAGACACTGGAACATTGTTCTATTTGTTTCTCTGACTTTACACAATCCGTCCGAGAGGCCACGAGAGCCTTCACAAACATCAAGATAAAAAGCACGAAAGCACATGAACATTACATGTCCCATGCTCTGCCAAGCTTGCCTAAAGATTACCCTGTCAGGCAATGATGCTCGGCAAGCCTCTGCCTTTCTGAATATGATAGAGACTGGAGAATCGCCCTATCATCTGGAAGCTAGGGCCACAGTCCCCTCACAACACCGTGACAACGATTGAAGTCTTTCTCTTTGTTAAGGTGAATATTGTTTTGGCTGTTAATGAATACTTCTGAATGATTCTTTTGATCTATTTCCTTTTTTGGGTACATACATCTGCAAAATTTAAAGTAGTCTTTGAATGGAAGGAATATGTGCAATATTCCTCTTGCTGTGGTTATTGCTATAGGTGCTAGTGAGTTGGCGTCTGGTTAAATAATTCCAGCACAATTTATGCAAGAGGTGTACAATTTTCAGACACTTAAACTAATGACTGTTTCATAAGATTGTTAGCCTTTTCTCGTCCTGTTTCCACTCTACCTAAGATGACACGGATTATTAACTTGTTTAATGTGAAGGGTTTCAATACAACAGGGAGGTGGGGTACTGCTCACTTGGATAATCTGGCTAACACCACCTTGATGTGGTTGGAAAACCACCAGTAGTGTTTAACTAATGTAATTAGTCTTGGTTTGATTCTTTTTGCTCATTCTTGAGCCTTTTGGCTGAGATGCTATGGGAAGGCTGGTCTACTGCAGAGGGAGTAAACTGCTGAGTTGGAGGTCAGTGGTGTAAGAATGGGTTTGGGTGGACACTTGTAGAAATATTTGTAGGAATGTTAGTTCATTACACCAGTGTTCAAGCATGTCATTTCTTCACTGTAGTAAACATCCTTCTGTCTTAATGGCCAAACATGGAAGGTAGCATCTCAAAGCATGCAGGTACTAAGTCGATAGTCTGCTTTCTCACCTGGTATAGCAGGGCTAAAATATCTAACAGAAACCCAGACAAGTACTAGTCTCTCTCAATAGATACAATGAAGGAATTGCTCTCATTCAGGAGAGCAATCTGTGCAGAACAATGAAGATAGTTTTGTTGGTAGATGAAGGTCACACAGGTACGTTGTGTCATATTCCACTTATTAAAGAGGTTGACTTGCAGTGCTTTTTAAAAAGGGTCACCCATTCCATTATTTAAGAACAGTGGGTGGCAAAGAAAGGTGTTATTCACTAATACAAGGTATTTGATGGAATAAACAAACTTTGATCCTCAGCACATCTTGAGGGGTTCTGATTACCTCCTTTTTTCCCAAAAGGGTGCTTTCAACAAGATAACTATTCTGTTTTCTGGGGAAGTGATTTCAACGTGAATCTGATGCAGAGTAGATAGATCTAGTAAAGTGCCCTGACACCAAGAAGCTTCTAATCATGATTTTACAGTCGAATGCTAAGTACAAATTGGTAGACATTTGGAGTAATAAGCATTTAACTGAGAAAAAATTCACTTTCAATTCTTCTGTGTTCGACATCATCTAGAATAGCTGTCTGGTTGCTGACTGAAGATGTGTTTAACTGGATAAGGGGGCGAAGCATATTGCCAGAACTTTTTCAGATCATCTTTAATGTCACGTTTCCTGGACTATCTTCATCTAGGAAAACGTGGAGATTTCTAGTAGTGGCTCTTATGAACGCTCTGTTTTAGAAGGAATCAGAGAATGAATTGTGGTATATTTCTAGAACAACGTTGGCATTGTTGCTGGCTATGCCACGGTAGAAAGATTTTAACACACTTATCTGTTTGCCTATAACATTCTTGAATCTAGACCTGTATCCACTCCTGCCTTTGCAGACTTGAGAACATGCTTTGTAACCTTAACAGGAGATATGTGAAAACTGGTGCATCATCCACTTTGTAAGGCCTACATTCCAGGCTATTAGCATTCAAAGGCAAGTCTGGTCAGTCCATAAATTGAACCACATCAATTGTGTTCTTCTTCAGCAAAAACACTGGGCAATGTGCTATGTACTCTCCCTTTGGTGTGGCAGAAGTCTTCTATTCATTAGCTGGAAGTGCAAATTCACTGCAGGGTCCCTTTAGTTTTCTGAGAAAACTATGTTGTTGTATACGATTAAATCTCTGAACTAGTGAATGACTGGAACACACTTTAACTATCTCTATCAGGTCATACAGCCCATGTGAATGTTACTCATGCCTGAGTTACTGTATGCGTTTTTGAATATTCCTATTGTTTTATCCCAGAAATTCCTCAGAAACCTTCAATCCCTTAGATTAAATTGACATAGGTAAGTAAACAACCACATATTAAATGTCATTACTGTATACTTTGGGGACCTCTCAGCGCACATTTCGGGTATCATTTGCTAACTATTCTAACACATCCGATTATGGACAGTTGAGATGAGATGAGTTTGAGTCGATACTGAGCTCCCCGCTCAGTAGACCACCTGAAGTAAATACAGTTGCATGTACTAATTGGGCCTTGTACAGATCGCATTAACTAAAACAGTAGGCTGTAAGCAGCTATAGGGTCTGTTCATACCACTTAAAAATAATCCTTCTCTGACTCTTATGACGGAACCCAAGGCATCTCATCAAGTGGCTCATTTAAAATTGTGTGTCTGGTGACTCCTTTCCAGAAAGTCAGTTGATGCCTCTGCATTATTTAAAGACGTGACAAACTGCACACCACTGGATACTTGTTTGTACTACAAACTATGAGGAACACTGTAGCTCATGTACCAGACGTTTTATGTGAAACAACATCTACTTTATATACATTATTAAATAATCTTGATTCTAACTGACTGGTTCCCCATTTGCACAGTGCTGTGCTAGACAGTAAGGCAAGAATGGACTTGGATATTAGGCAAAAATGGGTCAGGGACTTAGGTTTGATCCTTACAAATACACAAAAGCTATTCTGTTGCACTCAAACAAAAGAAAATTTACATACCAGTAGACAAAAACTTAATTACAAATGTCTGCAGAGTTTATTTTGCCCATGGGGACTTTGTGAAATGTGCCTTGGGTGGTGGTAGATTAAAAAAAAATGTCATAATCCTGAGCAAGATTTCCTGCACTTAGCCTGGTAAAGCGCAGATATTGCAAAATACTGGTGTGTGATTTTTGCCCATATCTCTTTGATTCTGCTTCCCTTTTTCTTGCTTGTTTTTTTGGGATATGCAGGTGTGATTCCCTGGGTAGCACCTTAGTCACTGCTCTTTCATTGATGTTGGAAATTACCATTATACATATACACTGGGAACCTGTCCAATGTCCAAAAGTGGCAGAATGGTTGAAGGATCTCATTTACCACAATTATATGGCAGGTTTCTATGCTTCCTTACCGCCCTCTTCATCAAGACCTGGTGACATCTGGGCTCTACTGCATGGATATGCGTCTGACAATAAGATGCAACAAGCCTTTGTCAACCTCTGGATTTTGACCTTTGCTTAAGGGGCTGATTTCATGGGTGGGTACATTTAGTAACATGCTAGTCCCGTTAGAGAATGAACCACGTTTTTGGTTTGGTTCTTCTCCCTATCTTAATGCTGTCACAATGTTCTTATGACTTTGGGATGGTCTTTATAATGTATTTTGTGGACTGCAACACTGTTTGCAAGTGTGATATTATTTATGTTGCATTATTATTGAATATGATTTAATTGGGTAAATAAAACTTAAAAATATGGGATGTAGACTTCTATCTCTGCAGGTTAGGGACAAAACCACAAAAGGCAGCAGTCACATAGGGAGAACAGGGCTACAGGTGTGACCTTTTCTATTGGGTGCACACCTCTCATCAGCACATGCGTAATTACAGATTTTCTTATGACAGAATAAAAATGACTCCCAAATCTTCAGGACACCACGAGGTCTGCTCACTTGGTATAATGCATGGCTCATGGATACCAGAGCTGCTTTTTATTGCCACGAAGGACCTGAGAAAGAAGACGGAGTTAAATATAAGGGGAGCATTACCTGTACATAATTCTTCTTATTAGTTTTTGATTAGAAGAATGCCCAACAGGGTGTCATAAAAGAACAGAAACGCATCAACGGCATACATTTTTACATGGATCAACACTATAACAGTAACGTGTGTAGGTACAGTCGTCTTGGTTTGTTTTCCCACCACATTCAGCATCAACACAATTTAAGGAATACAGTTGTGTTGCTTTCCCCTTTTGGCCCTTTCCTCAGAGGTCTCTCCCCCCCATTCCACTTCGTCTCCACCACAATGCTATATATCCACTAAGCATGTAGGTCTTTATGTTGTGTCCCACTCACTAGCTAAATGGCCCTTTAGCTCGGCCTGCGCCCCACTTCCCTCACTTCCCTCACTCTACTCCTGAGACAGCCTCCTATGTTATTACTACCTCCCCGGTGTTTGTTGTATGTCCTTGTTCGGCAAAGGATTCTGTGTTTGCGTGCCCCGTTCACCACCCCCATCCTGGTCTGTATGTATACTCTCCAATAGTGTGGCCCAGGCTTCTAGGTCCTCCTGCAGCTGGTCATCCCCATGGTTGGTTTTCATGTGTACCTCCTCGGTAATTGCCCACTACTCCACATCCCTACACCACAGTGCAAAGGAGGGGGGCACCCCAGGGGCATCCTCCATATGGCCAACAAAAGTAACAGCTGTAGGAATCTTCAGTGCATCTTACCTCCCATGGGTCTTAACAATACCAAGCAAGCACACCTGAGGTGTTTCCTCAATTGTCATTGCAGTAGCTTTTCTCAATTACTTGAAGCCAGGACACATGCACTCTCCGGCACTCCCAGGCCATATGTATGAACGAGGCCCCTTCTTCTCCAAATCTGAAACACTCAGTCCCTCTGCCCACATACATCCTGGGGAGTTTGAGCAGCATTAAATACATGCGGTGCACACAGCTGAAGTGGGCCAGTTTGAATCTAGCTTAAGTCAAGACTTTCCAGTCCCAGTCTGTCGGGGTGCCCTCAGTCCCCCTCCCCCATCATGCCCGCAGGGCTACAGGCTCAGTCCATTAACTCTCCGCCTTGAGTGCACTATATACATGTGTTACCATGTGTCTTGCCAATCCAGCAGTCAGCAGTAACTGCAATGTTCTGTCTGTTTGGGGGTTCTTGGGAACTCCATCCAGATATCTCCCGCACCATATCCGCCAGCTTGGGGGTATTGTAGGAACTAGTCCCTGCCCACCGCAAACATCTCCCATGCTTTGTCGTAGATGAGAAACACCTCCCCTGAAAACAGGACTCCGAATTTCTCCCATCCTCCCTCCATCTCGCCATTGACATGTCTTCCTTCCCCTAATTCGACTAAAGGGGAGCAGCATCCATACAGCCAACTCCCTGACAAAGGGTGGCCGCTTGAATACTCTGGTGACCACTCATTCCTATACTTCTGCCACCTGCCTCATCAGGTAAGGGGTGCCCAGTAGTGCCCGTGAGCCGCTCATGAGCAGCACCATCAGGGAGTGTGTACCGTAAGTGCCTCGTAAGAGCTTCTTCTCCCAGTTATCCTATCCCACCGCCCAGCTGGCAGCATGCTGTAACTTAGAGGCATAATAATAGAGTTCTAGGTCTAGATGACCCATACACCACCCCCATCTCACGTTTGAGTTGCATCAGCGCCAATCTACTCTGTTTCCCAGCCGACATTTGTGAAATCAGCAAACTATCAAGAGTCTTTAACTACAAGGCAGTGTGTAAAGAGCATTTTGTATTATATTTGTATCATACATGTAGGTAGGAACACAGTCTTCGTTAGCGGGAGCCTTCCTGCCATAGATAGTGGCAGGGTCTTCCAAAAACGAACAGATTTGGTCAGTACGCTCACCAGTGGTTCCACACAGTAGTGCCTCTGCTCCTCCACTGTGTGCCCCACAATGATACCAAGATAGCAGAAAGAGGTGGTCTCCCATCTCAGCCCCAGCAGAGCCAGGTTCATCTCCGGCACCCACTCATGTGTTCCCAAGGGGAACAGTAGTGAATTGTCCCTATCGATGAGTAGGCATGCCACCTCCCCAAAGGCCTCCAGGATCATCAGAAGCAGTAGCACTGACTCCGCAGGGATCTGCAAGTAAAACAGGTTCTCTGCATCAATCAATCAATCAATCATTCGCATTTATAAAGCGCGCTACTCACCCATAAAGGGTATCAAGGCGCTGGAGGGGGGGGGAGGGGGGGGGGGGGGGGTCAGTGCTTGAAGAGCCAGGTCTTGAGCTGCCTTCTGAAGGAGAGGTGTTCAGGTATGGCGCGAAGGTGGCTGGGCAGAGAGTTCCAGGTCTTCGCTGCCAGGAAAGAGAAGGATCTTCCTCCGGCGGTGGCTTTGCGGATGCGGGGTACGGCTGCCAGGGCCTGTCCGGAGGATCGTAGAGTGCGCGGAGGAGTGTAGAAGGAGACGCGGTTGTTGATGAGTTTGGGTCCGAGGTTGTGAAGGGCTTTGTGTGCGTGGGTGAGGAGTCGGAAGGTGATCCTCTTGTTGACGGGGAGCCAATGGAGTTTTTTCAAGTGTCCTGAGATGTGGTGGTGGCGAGGGATGTCCAGGATGAGTCTTGCGGCAGCGTTCTGGATCCGTTGGAGTTTCCTCAGCAGCTTGGTGGTGATGCCCGCGTACAGGGTGTTCCCGTAGTCCAAGCGACTGGTGACGAGGGCGTGGGTGACAGTCTTCCTGGTGTCGGTGGGGATCCAGCGGAAGATCTTGCGGAGCATGCGTAGGGTGTTGAAGCATGCTGAGGTCACCGAGTTCACCTGTCTGGTCATGGTGAGGGATGAGTCCAGGATGAAGCCGAGGTTGCGTGCGTGGTCGGTGGGTTGGGGAGTGCTGCCTAGGGCGGGGGGCCACCAGGAGTCGTCCCATGCAGTGGGGGTGGGGCCGAGGATGAGGACCTCCGTCTTGTCGGCGTTCAGTTTCAGGCGGCTGTCTGTCATCCAGTTCGCCACTTCCTTCATTCCTTCATGAAATCTGGTCCTAGCTGAGGTGGGGTTGTTTGTGAGGGATAAGATGAGCTGGGTGTCGTCGGCGTATGATATTAGGTCGAGTCCGTGTTTGCGTGCGATGTTCGCCAGGGGGGTCATGTAGATGTTGAAGAGAGTGGGGCTGAGGGAGGATCCTTGAGGTACGCCGCAGATGATCTCCGTGGCTGTGGATCTGAAGGGGGGCAGGCGGACTCTCTGAGTCCTTCCGGAGAGGAAGGAGATGATCCATTCGAGGGCCTTGCCTCTGATGCCGGCGTTGCTGAGGCGTCGTATCAGGGTGCGGTGGCAGACCGTGTCGAAGGCTGCGGAGAGGTCCAGGAGTACGAGGGCCACGGTCTCACCCTTGTCGGTCAGGGCTCTGATGTTGTCCGTGGCTGCGATGAGGGCGGTTTCGGTGCTGTGGTTGGTCCTGAAACCGAACTGTGTGGGGTCGAGGGAGTCGTTGGTTTCCAGGGCGTTGGTGAGTTGAGTGTTGACAATTTTCTCAATCACTTTGGCGGGGAACGGCAGGAGAGAGAGATGGGCCGGAAGTTTTTGAGTTCGGTGGGGTCTGCTGTGGGTTTCTTTAAGAGGGCGTTGAGCTCTGCGTGTTTCCAGCTCTCCGGGAAGGTGGCGGTGGTGAGGGAGGCGTTGATGACATCTCGGAGGTGCGGTGCAATGATGTCGTCGGCTTTGTTGTAGATGTAGTGCGGGCAGGGGTCCGATGGGGATCCGGAGTGGATCGAGTTCATGACGCGGGTGGTCTCCTCGGTGGTGGTTGGGCTCCAGGTGAGGATGGTGGCTATGTCGGTAGCGGGTTCCGGGGGGGGGGGTTCGCGTCGGTGGTCGGGAAGCTGTTGTATATGTCGGTGATCTTGTGGTGGAAGAAGGTCGAGAGGGAGTCGCAGAGGTCCTGTGTTGGAGGGATGGAGTTGTTTTCTGCGTCCGGGTTGGAGAGCTCTTTGACGATGCCAAATAGTTCCTTGCTGTTGTGGGCGTTGTTGTCAAGTCTGATCCGGTAGGCTGTTTTTCGTGCGGCGCGGAGGCGTTGGTGGTGTTGGCGGGTGGCATCCTTGAGAGCTGACATGTTCTCTTCGGTCTGGTTGAGGCGCCACATCTTCTCGCGGGCGCGGCATTCTTTCTTGGAGTCCTTGAGGTCGGGGGTGAACCAGGAGTTTTTCTTGTGGTTGTTGGTGCTGGCTTGAGTTTTCAGGGGGGCCAGGAGGTTGGCGCAGTCGGAGATCCAGTTGGTGAGGTTGTTGGCGGCTTCGTTTGGGTCGGTGGTGCTGGTGGGTCGGTTCTGGGAGAGGGTTGATGCGAGCTGATCCGTGGTGATACGATTCCAGTGTCTTCTTGGTGGTTGCTGGGTGTGGTGGTGCATAGTGGTCTTCTTGAAGATGAAGTGGACGCAGCTGTGGTCCGACCAGGTGAGTTCGGTGGTGTGGCTGAAGGTGATGTGTTTGCTGGAGGAGAAGATGGGGTCGAGCGTGTGTCCGGCGTAGTGGGTGGGGGTGTTGACTAGCTGATTCAGTCCCAGGTTGGTGAGATTGTCCAGTAAGGCGGTGGTGTTGTTGTCGGTGAGGTTCTCCAGGTGAAAGTTGAGGTCTCCTAGGAGGATGTAGTCGGTGGACGAGAGTGCGTGAGGGTTGACGAAGTCTGCGATGTCTTCGCTGAACTTGGTGCGGGGTCCTGGTAGTCTGTACATGAGGGTGCCTCTGAGGGTGGTCTTGGGGTCGCTGTGGATCGTGAAGTGGAGATGTTCGGCGTCGGGGAGTGAGTTGTCGGTGTCGGTTGAGATGCGGATGGAGTTTTTGTGTGCGATGGCGATGCCTCCTCCGATGCGGTTGGTGCGGTCTTTCCGGATGATTTTGTAGCCGTCGGGGATGGCTATGGCGATGTCGGGTGCCGAGGAGGGATTCATCCAGGTCTCGGTGAGGAAGGCGATGTCCGGGTTCGTAGAGTTGATGAGGTTCCACAGTTCGATGGCGTGCCTGTGGACGGATCGGGTGTTGACCAGGATGCAGTGGAGATTGCTTCCGGGGGAGTCGTTCTTGACGGGAGCGGTGTTGGTCCGTAGGCAGGTGAAGTGACAGTTGCTGCAGGTGAAGGGTCCGTGGGTCCGTTTGGGGGGGGCGCGGTAGCAGCCCGGAGAGCGGCCGGGGTTGAGGTTGACGAGGGTGGCGGAGTCGTAGGTCAGGCGGGGGTGCGGGGGCCAGGGGTTCGGGCGCTGTGCGCGGTCCAGGCGCGGACGGGCGCAGACGGGCTTGCCTTAGGCGCGCCTTTGGCGCGCCAGCGGCGCGTCCGCTGCGCGGCCTCGCAGCGGCCGCCATTTAAGGGGTAGCCGGGGAGGCGGGGTCAGCTGGGAGGCGGGAGGAGGGCGGGTAGGGCAAAAAAAGCGGCAAAAAAGCGGCGGGAAAAAGGCTCCGAAGGCGAGGAGGCCTAGAAAAATGGCGAAGTGCCGAAAGGCGCAGAAAAACAGGAAAAACAAGGGGGAGACGGCGGGAGGGCAAGGGGGACGGCACTCAGAAGATGCAGGCACTCGGGGATACAGAAGAAAACCAGGGGAGCGCGATCACACAACACAGGCACTCGGGGATACAGAAGGAAAAAAGGGGAGCGCGATCACACAGCACAGGCACTCGGGGATACAGAAGGAAAAAAAGGGAGCGCGATCACACAGCACAGGCACTCGGGGATACAGAAGGAAAAAAAGGGGAGCGCGAACGCAGACACACGGCAACACAGACACTCGGGGCACAGGCAGCGATGCAGGCAAAAGAGAAGGCAGAACAGGGGATCTGGATCTGGTGGCGCTGTGAGGACAGGGGAGCGACCTACCCTGGGGTCAAGGGTCGCTACTACTGCCTCGCAGCGGCCGCCATTTAAGGGGTAGCCGGGGAGGCGGGGTCAGCTGGGAGGCGGGAGGAGGGCGGGTAGGGCGAAAAAAGCGGCAAAAAAGCGTCGGGAAAAAGGCTCTGAAGGCGAGGAGGCCTAGAAAAATGGCGAAGTGCCGAAAGGCGCAGAAAAACAGGAAAAACAAGGGGGAGACGGCGGGAGGGCAAGGGGGACGGCACTCAGAAGATGCAGGCACTCGGGGATACAGAAGAAAACCAGGGGAGCGCGATCACACAACACAGGCACTCGGGGATACAGAAGGAAAAAAGGGGAGCGCGATCACACAGCACAGGCACTCGGGGATACAGAAGGAAAAAAAGGGGAGCGCGAAAGCAGACACACGGCAACACAGACACTCGGGGCACAGGCAGCGATGCAGGCAAAAGAGAAGGCAGAACAGGGGATCTGGATCTGGTGGCGCTGTGAGGACAGGGGAGCGACCTAACCCTGGGGTCAAGGGTCGCTACTACTGCCTCGCAGCGGCCGCCATTTAAGGGGTAGCCGGGGAGGCGGGGTCAGCTGGGAGGCGGGAGGAGGGCGGGTAGGGCGAAAAAAGCGGCAAAAAAGCGGCGGGAAAAAGGCTCCGAAGGCGAGGAGGCCTAGAAAAATGGCGAAGTGCCGAAAGGCACAGAAAAACAGGAAAAACAAGGGGGAGACGGCGGGAGGGCAAGGGGGACGGCACTCAGAAGATGCAGGCACTCGGGGATACAGAAGAAAACCAGGGGAGCGCAATCACACAACACAGGCACTCGGGGATACAGAAGGAAAAAAGGGGAGCGCGATCACACAGCACAGGCACTCGGGGATACAGAAGGAAAAAAAGGGGAGCGCGAACGCAGACACACGGCAACACAGACACTCGGGGCACAGGCAGCGATGCGGGCAAAAGAGAAGGCAGAACAGGGGATCTGGTGGCGCTGTGAGGACAGGGGAGCGACCTACCCTGGGGTCAAGGGTTGCTACTACTGCCTCGCAGCGGCCGCCATTTAAGGGGTAGCCGGGGTCAGCGGGGAGGCAGGAGGAGGGCGGGTAGGGCGAAAAAAGCGGCAAAAAAGCGGCGGGAAAAAGGCTCCGAAGGCGAGGAGGCCTAGAAAAATGGCGAAGTGCCGAAAGGCGCAGAAAAACAGGAAAAACAAGGGGGAGACGGCGGGAGGGCAAGGGGGACGGCACTCAGAAGATGCAGGCACTCGGGGATACAGAAGAAAACCAGGGGAGCGCGATCACACAACACAGGCACTCGGGGATACAGAAGGAAAAAAGGGGAGCGCGATCACACAGCACAGGCACTCGGGGATACAGAAGGAAAAAAAGGGGAGCGCGAAAGCAGACACACGGCAACACAGACACTCGGGGCACAGGCAGCGATGCAGGCAAAAGAGAAGGCAGAACAGGGGATCTGGATCTGGTGGCGCTGTGAGGACAGGGGAGCGACCTAACCCTGGGGTCAAGGGTCGCTACTACTGCCTCGCAGCGGCCGCCATTTAAGGGGTAGCCGGGGAGGCGGGGTCAGCTGGGAGGCGGGAGGAGGGCGGGTAGGGCGAAAAAAGCGGCAAAAAAGCGGCGGGAAAAAGGCTCCGAAGGCGAGGAGGCCTAGAAAAATGGCGAAGTGCCGAAAGGCACAGAAAAACAGGAAAAACAAGGGGGAGACGGCGGGAGGGCAAGGGGGACGGCACTCAGAAGATGCAGGCACTCGGGGATACAGAAGAAAACCAGGGGAGCGCAATCACACAACACAGGCACTCGGGGATACAGAAGGAAAAAAGGGGAGCGCGATCACACAGCACAGGCACTCGGGGATACAGAAGGAAAAAAAGGGGAGCGCGAACGCAGACACACGGCAACACAGACACTCGGGGCACAGGCAGCGATGCAGGCAAAAGAGAAGGCAGAACAGGGGATCTGGTGGCGCTGTGAGGACAGGGGAGCGACCTACCCTGGGGTCAAGGGTCGCTACTACTGCCTCGCAGCGGCCGCCATTTAAGGGGTAGCCGGGGTCAGCGGGGAGGCAGGAGGAGGGCGGGTAGGGCGAAAAAAGCGGCAAAAAAGCGGCGGGAAAAAGGCTCCGAAGGCGAGGAGGCCTAGAAAAATGGCGAAGTGCCGAAAGGCGCAGAAAAACAGGAAAAACAAGGGGGAGACGGCGGGAGGGCAAGGGGGACGGCACTCAGAAGATGCAGGCACTCGGGGATACAGAAGAAAACCAGGGGAGCGCGATCACACAACACAGGCACTCGGGGATACAGAAGGAAAAAAGGGGAGCGCGATCACACAGCACAGGCACTCGGGGATACAGAAGGAAAAAAAGGGGAGCGCGAAAGCAGACACACGGCAACACAGACACTCGGGGCACAGGCAGCGATGCAGGCAAAAGAGAAGGCAGAACAGGGGATCTGGATCTGGTGGCGCTGTGAGGACAGGGGAGCGACCTAACCCTGGGGTCAAGGGTCGCTACTACTGCCTCGCAGCGGCCGCCATTTAAGGGGTAGCCGGGGAGGCGGGGTCAGCTGGGAGGCGGGAGGAGGGCGGGTAGGGCGAAAAAAGCGGCAAAAAAGCGGCGGGAAAAAGGCTCCGAAGGCGAGGAGGCCTAGAAAAATGGCGAAGTGCCGAAAGGCACAGAAAAACAGGAAAAACAAGGGGGAGACGGCGGGAGGGCAAGGGGGACGGCACTCAGAAGATGCAGGCACTCGGGGATACAGAAGAAAACCAGGGGAGCGCAATCACACAACACAGGCACTCGGGGATACAGAAGGAAAAAAGGGGAGCGCGATCACACAGCACAGGCACTCGGGGATACAGAAGGAAAAAAAGGGGAGCGCGAACGCAGACACACGGCAACACAGACACTCGGGGCACAGGCAGCGATGCAGGCAAAAGAGAAGGCAGAACAGGGGATCTGGTGGCGCTGTGAGGACAGGGGAGCGACCTACCCTGGGGTCAAGGGTCGCTACTACTGCCTCGCAGCGGCCGCCATTTAAGGGGTAGCCGGGGTCAGCGGGGAGGCAGGAGGAGGGCGGGTAGGGCGAAAAAAGCGGCAAAAAAGCGGCGGGAAAAAGGCTCCGAAGGCGAGGAGGCCTAGAAAAATGGCGAAGTGCCGAAAGGCGCAGAAAAACAGGAAAAACAAGGGGGGGACGGCGGGAGGGCAAGGGGGACGGCACTCAGAAGATGCAGGCACTCGGGGATACAGAAGAAAACCAGGGGAGCGCGATCACACAACACAGGCACTCGGGGATACAGAAGGAAAAAAGGGGAGCGCGATCACACAGCACAGGCACTCGGGGATACAGAAGGAAAAAAAGGGGAGCGCGAACGCAGACACACGGCAACACAGACACTCGGGGCACAGGCAGCGATGTAGGCAAAAGAGAAGGCAGAACAGGGGATCTGGATCTGGTGGCGCTGTGAGGACAGGGGAGCGACCTACCCTCACAAATAAATACCTGCATAAAGGGATATCATGTGTGTGGTGTTCCCAATCACAATATTAAAGTCTCCCATGTAATCCAAAGCTTTGCTGCTAATGGCTCTACCACCAGGGCAAAAAGAAGCAAAGAAAGCGTACAGCCCTGTCGCATACCCCACCACACATGCCATCTGTTAGATACCATCCCCTCACCGCGTACCCAAACACTGGGTGTTGTGTAAAGTATTCTCTCTCAGTTACAGAAGACAGGTCCAAACCCCATCCTCTGGAGTACAAGCTGCAAATATTGCCAATCCACTGTGTCAAACACCTTAGTAGTATCTACTGAGACCAGAACCAGCTCCCTGTCACTTCACTTGACAGACTGCATTACGTGCGCGAGTCTCCTCTAATTGAGGATCGTGCTGCACCCAGGCATAAAGCTGCATTGGTCTTCATGCTCCAGTGTTCCCATCGAACTCATCAACCTTTCAGCCAGGACCTTACACAACACTGTGGTAGCTACATTCAGCATAGTGAGGGATCTGCAAGAGGACGGGTCCATCACATCTCCTATAGACTTGGGGACCATACACACCATTCCCTCTCGAAGGGTCGGGGGTAGTGTACCACACCCTGCAGTATACTTTGAGCCAGAAGGACGTCTCAGTTTTCCCTCTATTCAATTCGCCAAATGCTTCCCTAACCTCTTCCAAAATGATTTCTGCCTCCAGTTCTTCTCTTAGTAAGGGCAACAGCATTGGCAGGACCATCACTCCCCAGATACTCGGCCAACAACGCTCTGTCATCTGGTGCCCCCCCCTTAGAGAGTTGGATGGTGGCCATCGTCCCATCATGGCACTGTAACGCCAGTATTGGAATTCCTTCTGTTTCTCATTTGAGCAGCCAGGTCAGCAGTTTTCTAAATTTGTCCGCTTCCCTGTGCAGTCATTGCCTGTATTCCAGACACGTGACCTTGTCCAGTCTATCCTACATGTCTCCCACTCACCTCTTAAGCGCAGTGATTGATTCCCCCTCAACACGGTCCTCGAGATACCCTCTTTGAGCAGCCGCCAAATAGTTCTCCAAGTCCCCTAGTTCTCTCTGCAGTTGCCGTCGCAGACTGCATACCTTCCCAAAGCACTCCCCTCGGATGACAGCCTTTAGGGCTTCCCATTCAGAGCTTCTACCATTTGCCGAACCCCAACTGCCCTCCAAGTATTCTGTAATCTTTTCACATAAGGCTTGACTACACAGTGCATTGAATAGTATGTCTGGGAGCATGCACCAGTATTTCTGCCCTGCCCATGCCCATGCCCGAGCACCACTCCACTCCACTCCACTCCACTCCACTCAAGCAGCATTGGAGAGTGCTCAGATAAGAACCCTCCCAGATAGGCGGCTGTCTGTATGACTGCCCTCATGCTCACCGAACCTAGGGCTTGGTCGAGTGGGCTATATGTGCCAGGGGTAGCAGAGTAACAGGAATACTCCCCTCCTCTTTGGGTGCCATTCCCACCATATATACTCACACCCCAGGTTGTGCATGACTACCATCAACGTGAACACCATTCCTGGTTTAGTCAGTGCCCTGGGGGGAGGGGGTCATCGACATTCCATGTAGCAATCTTACAGATCTGTGCTATGCACGCAGATAGTACCCCCCACCCGCTTCTCATATCTGCACTTTTCCTCCTGCCAATCCCTGCTCTTTGCCCATACTGCATCCTTGTGTGTATATTTTTCAACCTCTCCGCGGCATGACATACAACGTAACGTAACAAAAACATAAGCAACCCCCACCCCCATTTTGGACAATTTTATGACAAAAATAAACAAACAGGTTGTGATCACCCACCATTCTTTGTCATTTGTTTCCAGACTTGCTCTCCAATGTGGTTTAACTGGCTGGTATGCTTCCCCAGTCCCCAGCCCTTGCACAATCAACTAGTCTAAACCCTCTGTATTGCAGGGGCGAGTTAGGCTGGTGTTTTCCCCACCCTGAATAGGACGACAGTCCACACCAGGTCTCGCTGCAGCTGCCTTAACAGTGCCCTAAATGAATTCCCTTGTATGAGTCAATACCCAGGAACAATACAATTCAATTTCACATGCAATGTGGGACACCCCATTACCAGCTATACTGGAGTCTAATGCAGCTATACCAGGTTTTACATGTTCCTCTCCTCTCAATGTACTTACACACCAGGACCAAGGCTAATTAGCCGCACCAAGATCTGAACAACAACATCACTCTGAGTGAAGTAGGCCATTCCCCAATGGAGTCTGGCTAGGGCCCTTCTCCCCACTGCTTTGCGTTCACAGCAGTCCAGCACCATCCATCTGCATCTCCGCAAGTGTGCCGTTCTCCTGCACTAAGATTTGTGCTTTTTTTGCATCTCCTGCTGAGGACTGTCCCTGGGAGATACTCCAGTTCGCCGCTCTCTGCCGCTCCTTGTGCCTTCCCCTTTCAGTCCTCAGGCTGCAGAGGTCCCTGCGGCAGTGCAGACTGGCTAATCATGTTGCTTTGTGAGCCCCTATGTGCCCTGTCTTTCCCCATTTTCTGTTCAGTTACTCCGCACCACACCACTCACCAACGCGCCACTGCTGGTCGGTAATGTACACTGTATGCAGGTGCTCACTTACACTTGTGTAGTCCGCTCGGTGATGCAGTCTTCCCGCTCCATACATTTTTTGCTGCATCAGACTACTACTACTTGCTGCTGCACACTAATGTGCATAACCAAAGCTCTTGCGTACAACTACTCTGCAACAGCAGCACACCACCCACCCAGGGTGCAACCAGGTGCGACCCTGGTGGTCCTGCTGGATTTTTTTCTGCCTTTCTCTAGAGAGCTCCCCAGACCACTACCACCTAGAACTCACCGGCCAGAAGGGTCTGTCTGTCCAACCCAGGCAACCCAGCCGACCCTCAGTCACTTCTTTGCTGAGTGCTCCTTCGACATACACTGGGCTCCTGCAGCACCTCCAGCGCGTCCAACCGTTTCCATGCCACCTTCACTGTGTGATCTCTCAGCAGGAACCTGACCCTTCCAGATCACTGCTCCAGGGGCAGTTCGGACATCAAAGTGTCCCTCTCTGCAGTTGGTTCAGGGGAATCCAACCACTGCCCTATGGCCGTCCCCTCACCGGCAATAGTTTCTATCCTGGTGTGCAGTCCCCCAGAGGCCCGCAAGCTCCTCTCATTCAGTTAGTTGGTTGTTAGCTCTCCACTGCAGCGATGGCCTTCACCAGTGTCAGGGGGCACTAAGAGGTATATATTTTCAGGCCCGTCCGATTGCTCCCAGTGCCCGCTGCCAGGCCAAGGATTCTGTGGCCCTGCTTAGGGGGTCTGCTGCCCGTCATTCGCTGTCCTATTGTGCCCTGTAGGGGTCCCTCAAGCAGGCCTTCTACTTATGTGGCCGTGTCCCTGCCTGCCATCGCGTAGGGGCGTTCGCCATCCAGAAAACCAGGCACACACGCCCTGGACCCAGCCTACAACAGTTGCACTGCTCACCTTGTGGCCAGGCACCGGGAGTGGGCACCTGCCTCAGAGGCCAACTACCTCTCTCCTCAATTCGTGAGGGGACTGTGAGTGGGGGGAAATCAGGGAGGGCGAATATACCCCCACATTAGCCACGGCACTGCCTCGGTTCTGGTCCTCTCTGCGGAGCTGCACACAGCAGCCCTGTACAGACATATTCCTTGCTTTCCGCTAGGTCCCCCCAATGTCTGGTTTTGTTGCTAGTCGCCACTAAGGTGTAACAGGCATCCCAGAGATCCACCTTGTGGGCTGACGCTGCGCACGAAAAAAGGCCACATTACAGGAAACTATAATACGTATTAGTGTAAAAAGAAGGTACTACTTGCTCTGAAGTACTGTAAACTGAAAGACATAGCTTAAATAAACAAGCCACCTATCTTTGGTAACACTGTTAGTGGTGGATACTCCATCTAAAGGCAAATTTCTCACCTTTAGAATCATTTCCAGGCATCAGACTGGATCCGGAAGCTTTTTACAGCTGTGCTTTTGCACACTGGCAGGATTCTTGCACACTGGCAATTGGCACATTGCAGCGGCGCACTATGTTCCATCCAAAAAGTGACAGTGCAATGCCATCCCTGAGAACTTATGTCTGCTTCTTCCTTGACTCTATCCATGCCCACAGACGTGGAGTCCAAAAACTTGATCATAGGTACCAGTGTGCAGATCTCTAAACAGGACCGTTTTAAGATGGGAAAGAAGACCATTCCACAGAATGGGGATGTGGAAGGGTAATGAGTAATCTGTGGTTAGAGTATCCAACAGAAAGCGCGTTAACAAAAGTAAGTAACTCGTTATTCTGATGGCTATTTCTAACCGCAGATTCCTCAACTTCAAAACAGATACCCAAGCAGTGCCCCTCAAGGTGGTGGGTCTGTAGATTTGTCCAGACCAAAACATCCTGTGGGACTGAACAGATAAAATGCCCTCCCCGTCAGACCTGGCCGTAAAGGTAATAATGTTTTGTGGACATGTGCACTGAAACTGATGTCCTAGCCTGGCAAATATCCAGAACAGGCCAACACAGAGGTAACAGCCTGACCCTGGTGGGGAGAACCCTCATGCCTTCTGGAGGTTGCTACTAGGGCAATACATATAAAATATTAATGCAGAGGACTATCCACCACGACAAAGTCCTTTTTGGTGCATCCTTACTTATCTTTTCCCCAAAGAACCTCACAAAGAGCCAATTGCCCATCATATGGTCTTTGGTGCAATAGATACAAAACTTAAATCACTTTTGGGGTCTAGTTAATAGCATCTCTGCTCTTCTTTTGAGGGGTGAGGAGGGCTAAAAATGCCAGGAGGGTAATGGATTGCACAATGTGAAAAGTCACCATAACTTAAGCAAAAAAAGCTGCCCTATTTCTCAAAACCAGTTTGTCTGGGAAACAAATGGTGTAGAGTGGTTGCACCAAGAGGCTTGAACTTCACTCATACAGCAGGGTGAATTAACTGTAATGAGGAAAATAGTTTTCAGAGTCAGGATATGTAAAGAGCAATTGTGCATTACCTCAAATGGAGTGCACATAAAGAAAGCCAGCATCTGTCCTTCTGCAGGGTGGTTGTGAGCAGTTAAGGGTAAGTTAAAGTGGCTTGAAGGCAGATGGCTCAGAGCTGAGGAGACTAAGATCGGTATCTGTGCTGAATAGCACACTGTCTGCCTGATCCCCCAGTCCCTACCCTGAAAGCACTACAGTGCTTGACGTGGTGTTTGGGGGACCCTAGGGTTGTCTGTATGCCAACCATGCTCTAAAATCCCCAAAAGGGATGGCTGAGGAGTTAAAAGGCCCACGTAATGTGCTGTGGCCTGGATTTCCTTAAAGTGTTGCAGTGCAGAATCTACTTTCTTGCCAAACAGGTGAGACCAAGCAAAGTCATAGCCATAAGGAAGCTATGGACATCTCCAGAAAAAGTAGTTCTCATCCAAGTGCAGAAACAGAAGACCATGCTGGTAGCAACTTCTCAGCAGCTTAAGCCATCAGTGGTGTTCAAGCCAGTCCAAATGGCATGTTTAGCTGCAATCTGGCAATCATGAATGGTTTGTGCCTGAAGGCTCAAAGGACTTCAGAGACTGCCAGCAAGATCTCACTGACAATGTCCCAGAGGTAGGCGTTGACTGATCTCAAAGCAATGCTGCCTCAGGAGAACATCTGTTTCCTGAAAGCCTCATTCCTGTACAACTCTTTGCCTGGAAGAGTCAAAGGAACAGAGTTGGGGGTTCACTTCGCTGTAAGAGGCATTAACCACCATACTCTAAGGAGTGGTAACTCACTCATCATTGTCCATATACAAATTGTTCTCATCATTGTGTGGGGTCAACACATCCCTGTCATCAGCACTGTCATCTCCAAATACTGGAGTTGGTGGAGCACCAGAGAACAGCACTATGTCAGAGTAGTGTTTTGTCAGAATCAAACCAGAAGGGGCACAGCAATATAGATTCCAGATATAACCCTGGTTGAAGCCAAGATTAGTTTGGCTTAGAGTCAGATGTAAAAATTGGTACAGGGTCTTCTTCCGGCGCAGTCGGTATTGACGTCAGTGTTGAAAGAATTGGCAAAGATTTTGCCACAAGAGTGGAAATCTGTATCAGCATCAATCTGGAACCTGAAGCAGGTTTTAGGACCACAGACTGTGCTGTGGATGGATCCGTCAGACATAACCTGACTGGAGGTCCCTGCACCTATTTGGAACCCGCTGACGCACCACAGGGAAACAGAGTGCAATATGGCTTCCGTGAAGGCCTCAATCTATTAGTACGTTGCTGATGACCTAGAGAATTCGAGGTGCATCTGGATCAATTGCAAAATCAGCTACCTAGTGGATCGGCAGCGATGCCTAGTCCCAGAGGCAGGCATTGACTGACCTCAAAGCTTAGCTACCTTAGTAGAACATCTGTTTCTTGAATGCTTAACTCCTTTACAACTCTCTGCCTAGAAGAGTCAAAGGAAAATAGTTGAGATTCGATTTGCTGGAAGAGGTATGAACCATCATACTCAAAGAAGTGGGAAGTCAAGAAATCAGGACTGGCTGGAGTCGGACTGTAGCTTATGGGAACCTGCCTGCTCACTGGTGGGAACGAACAATGCTTTGCAAATGTGCACAACAATATAGCAGTCAGGACCTTATTAAAGGCCACAAGAGCTCACAAAAAGCCTGTCCCAGTTGCAGATCCTTCGTAAGTATATCAGGTTTGACTTCCACAAAGGGGAGCTGTAGATCCAAGACATCCAGAGCATATCTAATCACCACAACGAAGAAAGCACTTTCTTCAGTTAGAAGTCCAAGGGAGAATTCAACCCAGTATTGGGCTGTATCAAGTCTTCTGGCCTCCTGCACATCCATATACAAATTGTTCTTATCATTGTGCGGGGTAACACATTCCTATCAGCAGCAACGTCATCTCCAAATAATGGAGTTGGTGGAGCACCCGAGACCAGCACTGTGGCAGAGTAGCGTTTTGTCAGAATCAAACCAAAAGGGGCACAGCAATACAGATTCCAGATATAACTCTGTCTGAAGCCAAAACTAGCTTGGCTTAGAGTCAGGTGTGAAAATTGGTACAGGGTCTTCTTCCGGCACAGCCAGTATCGAAGTCAGTGTTGAAAGAAGTGGCACAGATTTTGGCACCAGAGTGGAAATCTGTACCAGCGTCGGTCTGGAACCTGAAACAGGTTTTAGGACCACAGACAGTGCTGTGAATGGATCTGCCAGAGGTAACCTGACTGGAGGTCCCTGCCCCTATTTGGGACCCACTGACGCACCAAAGGGAAACAGAGTGCAAAATGGCCTCCGTGAAGGCCTCAATCTGTTGGCACGTTGCCGATAACCTAGGGAATTCGGGGTGCCTCTGGATCAATTGCAAAATCTGCTACTCAGTGGATCAGCAGCGAGACCTGATGGCATGTTGAAACCCTTCAGACTTCTCTGGAGATCCAGGCTGGAGGAATGGAGTCCAGCTTGTTTTTTTTGTATTTTCTTCACTTTAATTTGGATTTACCCAAAGATCTCGAAATGAAGCCCTATGCCCAATCAGTAAAAGCATAACTGTTAGTAGGCACGTCACAGACATTTGTCTGTAAAAGTCCCTGCATGGTTTAAATCCTGTTATTTTTGGAGGAGACATACGTCCCTTGCACGCTTGTTTTAATGTTGGCGAAAATGTTTGCCAAATGACAAAGAAAACAGAAGAAAAAGCAGAGCTCCAGATCCATGTCTAAAAGTGTGGAAAGATGGGAACTGGTGCCAGTTATTAAAGATGGTGTCTATTCGGCTACATTTCCTCATTTCCACATGGTGCCTCCTACCCTCACGGAAGATCAATTCTGTGAAAAGGTGCTGGATCCAGTAAGAGACCTGGAAATTATTCTATAAGTGAGGACTCCATGGCTAGAATTATTCATCAGAAACTCAAGAATAACTAAAACATAAATGAAAAAAGGATTAGGAATGGAAAGAAAAAAAACATTGGCAAAGAAAAGTATTGGCACAGCAGCCTACTCCAGAACCCAAGGTTAGTGGTTACTCTAGTGGTTATTGTGATTAGTCATGTGCTCTCAAGAAACAAAAACACTGCATGTATTTACTCAGTTACTGACTGATAGATTATAATAACACAACATAGGTGTGATCAATAGTGGGGGATAAGTGGCTTCAGGTGAAAGATTGGTGAGATAGATAGGCTAATGGAGATGAGTTAATGTTAGATTACAGAGATAGGGTTTCAATGAGGAGATGGTTGTGATAGATAAAATGATGCATTAGCCAAGTGCAGAACTACAACAACTAAGATTAAGGGAGGAAGGCATGAGACTGAGCTGAGGGTATACTCTTAAATAGAAGGAATGCAGAGGATGGAGGGTAACAGATGATAAGAAGAGAGTCATTGGAAAAAGAAAGAAGGGAAATCAAGCAGATGTAGGTCAACGTACATTTTTCACACACAGTTTTAGGAGTATAGTGGGAGAAGGCCTTTTGAGATAGCAATCAATTGGAAGATGTAAGCTGTAGAAAAAAAAAAACATTATACATAGTGCTCTATATTTGAGGCAGACAACTTAAACGTGCGACTATGAAGTGTACACATTGTTCAATCATTAACAGCCTGAGCCTATTGCAGGACTATTAAAAAATTGTCTGGAGTATCCCAACCTTGGTAGAGGGTCTGTGTGCTGCACAAGAGGAGTTGGCAATTGCCCTGCTGAACTATAGCTAAAATCCATTGATTTTACAGGACTTCCTCCCTAGTTTTTCCCCTACAAGTGTTGTGTGATTGGGGTGCAAGGGTGGGCAAGCAGGACTAGCATGGGCTAGTCAGTGTTTAGAAGTGAAGGCTCCATTTGTTACAGCTGTCTGTAACCCTGTCCTTGTTTTTGCAGCATAAGCTTCCACTTGTATAGCCTCTGCCTGTTTGAACTTGTAAAAAGGCCTACTGTTGGGGGAGGGAGGACTCTGCCCCACCTGAGTTGTTGCTAAAGAAACATCCCACCCTTGAGGAGTGGCAGATTTTAGGGCAACCATGGACTTCGTTATCTGTGTTTTTTTTTTAGTTCTAACATCTCATCCCCTAGGGCCCAAAGAGATGTTCCTCATATAATGGGATTTTGAGGAGGTGGTATACCTCCCTATTGAGCCCCAAGATGTGTATCCATTCCTGGTTCACTCAGCGGCTGATGCTAGTGTTCATACTATGGGAAGCAGTATCCTCAGCATCCAGTGCTCAGCAGATAACTGCGTTTGAGATTATTATCCCCTCAGCCTCCAGCTCTTCCCCCTTCTTCCTGTCGCCACAATGAGGTGCTGCACTAGCTCATCAATTTCCTTCCAGTGAAACTTGTCTTACACCAACAAGCTAGCCAACTGAATTAGTAATACGTCAGTGAGCGGTCACTCAGACTGCATTGAACGTGCCAGCAGTGCCTATGATGGTTGCTTCTCTAACCAGGTAGGGGAGAGGGCCTGTGCACAGACAAACGTCTGATTGATACCTTTGTCACATAGGTTCTCATTATCCTAATAGGACTACTGGGCTCGGACGGCAGAATCACCTGTACTTTGGGGGACTAAGTCTGATCCCGCACCATGTGACACCTAATCCGAGTTTGTTCTGGCTAACTAGCAGTGCCTCATCTCCACCCAAGAGCAGGGATGATTGGGGCAACCGGGCGCATGACATACATGACTCCTCAGGGGAATCGTGGTCACTCAGATCTCAACCGTTTCTCTCAGATACATTAGTCTCACATATGCAAGGACTATCAGAGAAAGAGTATGGTTCAATAAGGTTTAATTGAAGTAACTCCATCTTAGATAATAAAGCATGTATTGCAATAACTAGGACAATGAAGCATAATAAGATTAAAATTGTGACAAGAAGAGTAAAACACAAGAATACCGCTACCATATTGTCACTAAGGTTTGTAGGGATAGCTCCTACCTAAGCTATGTTAGAGCACAGTGTGTTAAGCTCTAATTCTGCCTTTCAGGTACCCCCTGGGAAGACATCATCCCTCATACCTGAGCAAGAGGCATGTAGTCTACATAAGCAGCTGTAGCGAAGCAATCAGCATACAGTCATGGTCATCTGGCTCAAATCTCCCTCTAACGTACAAAGTAGTGTTTTTATAAAAAAACAGCTGATGTTCCAAGAAAGGATCCCCACGTAGGAGTGTGTATGTTTCTGTGAACACTGGAGACAAAGCGTACCACTTTTGCCGGCAATCTATCTTACTGCAGCCTTGAGAAATGCACAGAGTGAGAGAAATGTCTTGTTTAAGAACGCAGTGCTGACCTAGACGAAGAACAGCTAGATAGTGAAAATAAAGGAAGACTGTGAAAATGTGGCTAATGTTAAAATAATAAAACTAAGCTGAATAAAATATATCTAGGTTAAAGTGCACAGCAGCAGGCCTAGTTTGCTAAAATAACGTGTACAAAGCTATGGCTAAAATGGCTACAAAACACCGTCCCCTTGCCGGTTCAAAGCCTAATTTAATATATAAAAGCAACAAAAATTCATCTTAAAGCATATATATGGGAATGTCAATGATGACAAGCTAAAACACACTTGAGCATGGATAAAAAGGACAATTTAAAATATTAACTGTGGCGTCAAGAAAGCCGAATTTCAAAAGTCGGAGTCAGTTTTAAAGTCACCAATTGAACCCGGGATAATTGAAGATGAAAAAACTTCCACTTCGGCAGGTGGTAAAGTAGGAAGTTCCTCACCAAGGAAAACCAAGGAGCATTTGTGTTCCAAAGCCTGAACTTCAGCTGAGGCAGCAGCATTCCGTGGTGTGCCCAACAGTGAGTTTAGAGTTTCTTGATCCAGAAAGGGCAACTCATAAATAGCAAACGCACCCTCAACACGCATGTCTGGTAATAAGCCCTCAGCAAGAACATCAACAGATCAGCGTCCAATGAAAGCAAGCGCTGCGTAGAAAGACAAACATTCAGTGCCCAGTTAAAAGGGCACCAAAGGCATCAAAAGACGGGCTGCACACAATGCAAAACCGGTCTGAATGACAGAGACCAGTCACACTCCAATCGCTGCAGGAGTGGCGCTCCAAAGTACTGCATCATGTGTTCATGACACAGCTGCGCTGGTGGAAGCGCTTTCAGTCCTCCTTGTTGTAAAGGGACAGCCATTGTGCAGAAAAAGTAGCAACATCAAAATGCCACCTATTATAGCCAAAGTTATCGGAAATCCCCCGAAAATACTGAGTGTATGGCTGAAGGTATTATGCCAAATACAGAGGAGAAGGTGTGAACTAAACCAGAACCAACAGCCTTAAAGAAATGTGCGATTCAAGTAGTACTGGACGCGTTAAATATCCGATTCACGAGTTCACCAAAGTGTCTCGGAAAGTTAGTACTTAAAAGGGACTGTATCTCTGCGGATGACCTCACAACCTGAAGCGCATAGGTCTTGTGTGCAGATGTAAGCACCACATGATAACAAGCTAAGTTTGCTGCCGAAATGTGTTGCACGCCCCATGCATGGACAGCTGTTTACAAACCATCAAATGGTGACAGACGTCTCACATTCACTATCGCTAAGAAAGACCTCTTTCATGCCACTGAAACATCTGTACGAGAAGGGCAGCTCGCAACACCTCTTGTATGTAACTATCTCCTAGCCTTTCATATCTTCCCACCGGAATGAGTTTTAAACAGGATGTGAATTGAAGTGTTGAAACAGGCAGATTGATGACCCCATGTATTAACCACTCAGCAGATGGTATTTCAGCCACAGTGAAAGGCAACTTTTCTAATTTCTCAATATTTACCATAACTTTAGTTGCTTCCTTTTTATCCATTATTTGTTGTTGTCGCATTAAATTAAATGTAGAAAATATGTCCCTCGCTCTGACGTGTTGCCAGGGAACACAACCTGCTTTCAGCGTTTGTAGTGTCCAACCTAACTGTATAATGGATCTTAGTTGACGCTGTCCATGGTGTAAAGAGGACATGTCGCTCTGTACTATGTCTATTGCAGAGGAAACAATGTTGTTTAAGGTGTATATTTGGTCGGACAGGGTATTAATCCCATTATCTACAACAGCTAATGCCTTCTGTAAATTTTCCTGATCTATTTGCCTTAATCGGGCAGCTGCTTCTTGTTGAGAAAGCTTCCAAATTTCATTATAGACTGCATAAAAGAAGCAATTTCTGCATTTTTTTCTGGGGCCTAACAGGACATCCTGTAAATCAGTATTACTGGACAGGAGACTGAGGTGTTCTCTAACAGCATCTAGTGATGAACTTTTCAACCATTGCTGGCATAGTTTCCTTACATTGTATTCTGTCAATATACCTGCATGTTCAGATGACACATAGCGAGGGTCAGGCCTACTTATTCTAAAACCCCAGTGGAGTTTCAAAACATTTATGAGACCCATTGGTATCTATTGGCCACAATAACCACCCACCAGGACGTGAAAGTGCAGCATTAAATGTGCCATTTTGGACCCATTCATCGAGCTGATCTTCTGTTGCATTGATAAACTTGCCTTTTGTAAAATTGTGCAGGGGCAGGAATACTGGGCACATTCAAATCCTTAATTTTTGCCTAAACAACTTGTCTGTTGTACAGTTTCATTTCAAAATATCATTTGGACAGGTATCAGGCATGCTCTAAATAAAGCTTCTTTTCCCCTTATTTGCCATTTTTTTGTTCCCCACACACCTTTTAAGTCAATCGACTTCAACCAATACTCATAGCCTTCTATAGCTAACCGGGAAACAAAGGAATCCAAATAAATTAATTTTGTATCTGTCAATAATATTTGTACATTTTCCATAAATTGCCATTTGAAATAATATGACTCAGCATTTTTAACACTGTGCCCAGAAAAGCATGCAAATTTTTCAGAATGTTGTAGAACTCCCTTGTGGTGGAGTTGGACAATGTTCCAATTGTGTGTAATTAAAAATAGTTTTTAGGGCACTTGCTCTGTGAATTAAATGGTGTCCATAATAATTATAACAGAACATGTCTCCTTCATTTTCTTTGGATTGATAAACGTCCTCACTTTCAAATACACTAAAATACTGCAACTCAGTCATCATATAATCAACTGTTTTCACATCCCTGTCATCAGAAACAACTCTGGGTATTATTACATCATTCATAGAAAGTTTGAACACACATGGAATTTGAGTGACCTCCGTCAGGCCGTATATATCAAATGTGACTTTATCCCAAACAATCCCATCAGGAATTGTTATAGCGGAAATGTTCATGAAAGACAAGTCTCTGCGGACCTTGTGAGAAGAGAGGTGGGGTTTCAGGACCTCACCCATCAGTTCAACTGTTGATCATTCAGGAAGGTAATGACCATGCATTAGTAGAAAGAAAATAATAACAAAGCAAGTCCAAAGAAGGAAAGCTAATACAGTCAAGGAAAGCCACAGATAGTTCAATGGGACAATAAAGTAATTTATTTTTCAGATAATTATCAGCTTATGTGTTTTTGACAGTTCAGATGCAGAAGAGGCAGATGAGTCAGAGAAAGTGTCAGTGATGTCGGCAAAGTATTCAGAAGCAGTTTGTGCAAAAACTGGAGCCGTATTTTGAAGAGGAGAACTAACAATGGTCTCCTGTGGTAGCTCGTAACAAATTATGCCATCCGTTTGTGTAGAATTTGAGAATGATCGGTCAACATTTTCTTCATTGCTTGTTGTAAAAGATGCAAGTGGAACTAATGAAATATCATTTTCCACCCTCCCCAAGCTCGGAGAGGTGTCAGCGCTGCTGCTCAACACTTGTAGAGGGACATCTTGACCAATAGTGAGAGGGATTCGGGTACTATTAGTGGTTCCTCTTGGTCTGCTGTGCAGGATAGGCCACATGGTGTAGCTTGACATTGTTGATAGAGACAACAGTTTTCTTTAGAACCAGGGATCGGTGGTAGAATAACAGTTCTGATACCATGTATCCCACGGACTGGAACCGGTGCACGATAAGAAGGACTCAACTCCTTTTTCACAGCAACTAGTTCACATACTAGATCCCCAACCTTTGGAATCTAGCCATTAGATGTTATTGGTACATCCTTAATTCCTAAGAAGGGAGCACTGGCAGAAGCTTTGTCGTCACAGAACTGTTGTAATTCCTGTAAGACAGTGACACGTTCATTTATGTCAAAGGGTGTTTCCGCCGCCTCCACACCATCGAGATCTAGGACATACATTCGACCTTCAAACAGGCACTCGTATGAAGTACGACCCCCCCAGGGACCTTATACGCAGATTATTAAGTGTTCTCTGGACACCATACAGGTGATTATGCCAACTATGACCCGTGCCTAATACTCTGGCTGTTAAGGATTGCTTTAACTGTCGGTTTCGTCATCCACAACACTATTTCCCTCGGGATGAAATGGAGACGAGTAATGGAGTTGGACCCCTAATGAAGCCATGGCATCTCTGAATGCCCTTGAGGCAAAAGCAGGGCGCTGGTCTGAGTGGAAAGTCTCAACTGCTTATGTGCCAATAACGACTTGCAAATCTTTAACAACAGTCCGAGCATCAGCAGAGCATTGTGGTCACACCCATAGAAATCTGGAGCAGGAGTCAACAGCGACTAGTAGGTATTTGTATGCACTGTCAGGTGTCAAAGGACCGCAATGGTCCAGGTACACACATTGTAATAATGTGTTAGAAATTAGGAGGTGTGTCTTCAGTGGGCGTTTAGTGGTGGACCCCTTAATTTGTTGGCAGATATCATAACAGAGGACATACTGCTTTGTCTGTTTGTATAAACCTGGCAACCAATAACGAGCCTGCAACAATGATATTGAAACCGCCACACATGTATGGGCAGAAGCAACTCCCTCATGCGCTGCTTTGATCAACTCTGCTCTTAGGTCTTTATTGGAAATCACTCTAACTCCCACGCCTGGTATTTTTACTTCTGCATCATGCATGCCTCCCATCCGGTAGGAATATTTAGTGGGATATCCTTTAGGTAAAGTTGTGCAGTCAGCCGAGGTTTTCATGGCAGCCAGTATTTCATCGTCCGGTTTCGTCCTAGAACGAGTTACTGCAGCAACAGAAGCCGTAGCTACTGCTGATTTGGCTGCTTCATCAGCCAGTGTATTTCCAGCAACGTGTATTCCAATGCGCTGGTGTCCAAGTGTATGTACAACATGGACATTTGGTAGTGTTTCCTTCAGATCCGCTACTTTACCCCACGGAAGTCTGTGTTTCATTTTGGAATCTCTGAAACCATTCTGGCGCCAGTAATGCAGATAATCATTGAAGTACTGAACACAATGATACGGATCACAGACAATCAGTGTTAGCTGGATAGGATCCGTATGTTCCAGTGCCATCACAGAGCCTTTGGCTCTGCTAGTTGTGCAATGCAATTACCTAGTGTCTGCGTAAAGGTATGTTCTGGATAGAATTTACTACCCTCCACATAGCCACTTACGACTGCACAAGCACAGTGGCGTATTGATGCTTTGAGCCTATAGCAGGTTGTGCTGAGCCATTGGTGTACATGACTCTTTGATACTGATCAATAGGGAATGTATTTGCCGGAACTGGGTATTCTAGTTCATCTTGCAAAAATTCTTGCGTTTGTAACTTCAGGTCAAAAGTATAGTCAACATCAGTGGCTGTCAGACGTTGCCCACTGGATCCAACGTGGATGTAATGCTTTAGCGTTTGGAACGCTGGCTTTGTTAACAGCTTCAAGGGCTGGGATTGGAGATACAACAATAATGCGTTTCCCCTGGGCTAGTGGTCTTTCTTTAATGACATCCATCTGAACAGCAGTGAGAACTTTCTCTGTAGGAGCAAAGCGTTGTTCTGCTGTTAAGTACAAATGTGATTTGTATGCAATCGGGACTGTCTCACCTTCATTGAATGTTACAAAAGTGAAACCAATGGCACCAGCAATTACTCTGATGACCAGATGTTTTTTATTGTCCCTTGTGTGTAGGTGTTGTGCTGCAAGCATGTATTGTTGCAATGCTCTAAGGATGCGTGTGTTTGACTGTCCAGAATTTACCAGAAAAGTCAGGACGTATCAAGTCATATAAGGGTATGATGCGTGATACATAATCTGGAATGTATGTTCTGCCAAAATTTTGAAAACCCAAAAGTGATTGGAGTTTTTTTAATGGTATTTGGAGGTTGTAACTGTGCGTATTATTCTAAGAATTGTGACGCTAAGCTCTTTCCTTCACTTGATAATTCGTATCCCAGAAACAGGACACTAAGGAAGGCTATTTTTGTTTTTTTGAAGTTGAATTTATAGCCAAATTAGGCAAATCCTACAGCAATGCAAGCTACCCATCTTAGATGTTGCAGTAATTCATCGTCCATAAGGTAGATATCATCCCCATAGGACAATGCTTCAGGGTCAATGTCGTGCAATACTGAAGTTACACGAGCCGTGAACAGTCCTGGACTGTTCTTGTATCCTTGTGGAAAACTACAAAATGTTTTCTGGGAGCCTAGTGCACTGAAACTTGTTAAGTCTCTACTCTCAAGCACTATATTTTGGCAGAAGAAACCATTGGAAATATCCAATGTTTTGTATTTTTTGAGCACTATATTGTTAATAAGTGCTAAGCTATGAGAATTTTGTATAGCATATATGCGTGTATTACTATTTAAGTTTCTGTAGTCTAAGACTATTCTGTATGAATGGTCCGGTTTAGCTAGAGGGTATGAAGCATTATTCATTGGTGAGACACAGGGGTCGATTACACCCTGGTACTCTAGTTGTGTGAGGATTTCCCTCACAGGTGCTTTAGTATCAGGGTTTATTGGGTATTGGGGTTGATTCTTAATTGGAATTACATGATAAAGGGAATCTTTTTCCCACCCTACATGGTTGGGGTATAACGCGGGTGCCTGCGCCAATGCCCAGTCAATGTCATAGGATTCTACAAGCTCATCTGGAACAAGTGGCGAGAAAGAACTTTTGATACCCTCTTCCCCATATGGGCAAGTACAGACAAATTCAGGTGGCCAAACCTTTTCGGGCAGTAAAATATCGTAAATGTTGACGACGCGGTCTCAAAAGATTGCGTAAATTTTGCATTCAATGTTTCCTTCAAACTGTATCATTACTTTGTACACCCTGTCAGGCGTGGAGACACGCATGTCCACAGTTTCAATTTGTAAGAAGTCATCAGTTGCTTTCACTTCCACATGCTCTTGAAGATTCCGGCGAACTGTTGTGATCTCTGCTGCGCTGTCTAGCAAAGCTAGTGCCCAAGTCTTGTTCTTCAATAGAGCCCTCTTTGTGAGTGGCATCACGATTCGCAACTGCTGCCATGTTTTTCTTTTTAAATTGTTTTTATTGGGGGAGTTTCTCTCTCTTTTTTTTTTTTTTTTTAACAGAAACTTCTGTAGAGCGTTGGGATTCCTTTCTCGGTTTCACATACTCAGTTCTCTGCTCTAACCGCTCACCTTTCTCACTGCATTTTTCCGGTGAGTCCTGAAAGGAACGAGAATGGTGTGTGTCAGTATATTGATATCTGTCAGGCGTTTTTATATTATCTCTATTTCTGAGATTATATCTATTCTGAGGGGTGTCCGAATGCGAAGATTCTCCCCTTTCTTTTTTAGGTGTTTGTTGTTTTTATCCCCGCATTTTTTTAGACCCTCAGGTGCTTGCTTGGTAGAATCTTTATTAGAATTACCCTGAAACTGTGGTTTTATTGGTCTGCCCCCGGAATATGTCAACCAATATTAGAATAGGTCTACCTGATAATCTTTGGCAGCTCACCTTCATGCTCAAGTGCAGGAACGTCCCGGAGCAGCATATGTACTGCTAGTGCAACTGCTTCCCCTTTAAGGTTACTTAATATAATGTAAGATACAGTGGCAAAATTGCGTGCATCCCCAAGTCCAGGGGCGGAGCAGCCCCATATTCATCTTGAATTTGTTTTAACACTTCCGGAAGATTGGCAAGTGTCAGTGCATCATGTGCGGTAGTATAGAGTGTGTCAAATACCATGCCCCAAGTACTGCAGTTATCTAATGGGGCAACCATCCCAAATGGCAAGCATGTAGTTAATATTCTGTGCTTATTCTGAGGTCGCGTATGGGGAAATAATGCTTCCAGTACATTTATTTTTTTTGAGCTAACCAAAACGGAATCTCTTCCTGTTTGGCGGGTACCTTACCCATGATCAAATGTACAGTTGCAGGGTTAATACCTGCTGTTGCTGCATGTGGTTGCACAGGGGCAGCACGTGCTGGGTTTGTATTTAATGTTTTCATTACAAACTGTACTAATAGTCTGTATACTGCCATAAGCTCAGTATATAAGTGGCGAACCTCAGCTACCGCCAAGGTTTCTGCATCAGGGTTCGGTGTATATGTGGCCAATAAAGGCCAGGTAGGACCATCATTACTAAGAGCACCTAACCTACCATGTAGGATTGTATGTGGTATGGTGTCATCAAGCCAATTTTTATGGTCTTGATAAGATAGAGGTATTTCTAAATATGCATAAGCTCTATATTGTGCAGGTATGTTTGCAGGTGTATAGTGGTGAAACGTATTTCTGTTCCCATCAACTGCTGGAAATATAGAATAGAACATTTCTGTACTGTATGATGCATGAGCTTCAACAACAAATGTAACTGAACATTTCTGTACTGATGATTACCACCCTACTGGACTTATTTTATTGGATCTATCAGCTGTATTTAATACTGTTGACCACTCTTTTTTCAGATTGGCTTGATGCGAGCAGAGGTAGTGACTCAATGTCTACTGGATTTCTACCTTTCTTACAGGACCTGGTCAGTCACTTGTTCTTTCCACCTTCAAATCAACCTCCTCCCTAGTCAACTTTAGAGCTACAGAGGTATCAGCTTGATTTCCTAATTTATTTATATCTATAGGAGGCCTCTGAATAACTTCCTTAGATAGTTTGTCCTGGACTATTGTCACATGTGGATACAGCTCCTTTCTAGATTAGACTGGCCTCCGGCAGAAATTCAGCATTCTCTTCAATCCTGCTTTTCGTCATCCAAACAAATAAGCTGTAATATGTTAAAGCTATATGCTAACAAGACAAAGATGTTAATATGCAGTCTACACCACCTACGGAATGCAAAGAAAATGAAAAGGGAAAGCCGCTAGTGCTGCAATATTATCTATACTTGGTTATGCTTATTTAGGGCTTCCTCTGAATACAATTTCAAAACTAGATTCAATTAAAAATACGGCAATGACATTAGTCCATGACATGCGAAAATCTCAAAACGTAAAGGAAACCTGTTGTGTATTACACATATTGCCTGGGGAATGGAGAACTACATTTAAATTTCTGTGCCTAGTTCATCGACCTATTCACAGCACTGGTGCCTCTGCCATGCAAGCTAAAATATCAAGGCACTTACATTCACACCTACAGCGATATTATTTCACAGCCATCTCACACCCACAGTCTACTGTTTAAGACATGCATGGCTAAAAAATAAATATTTTGCAGTCATCACAGCCCATAAGGAAAATGTCACTTACCCAGTGTACATCTGTTCGTGGCATTAGTCGCTGCAGATTCACATGCTGTGCATAGTCCGCCGTCTGGTGTTGGGTCGGAGTGTTACAAGTTGTTTTTCTTCGAAGAAGTCTTTTCGAGTCACGAGACCGAGGGACTCCTCCCAGTTAGGTTCCATTGCGCATGGGCGTCGACTCCATCTTAGATTGTTTTCCCCGCAGAGGGTGAGGTAGGAGTTGTGTATGCTAATAATAGTGCCCATGCAATGGAATAAATACGTATGTACAAATGAAGGTTTAATGTAATATATTTACAAATGTACAAATGTACAAGATTTACTTCTAAACAGCTACAGGCTCCCGGGGAGGAGGGTGGGCGCATGTGAATCTGCAGCGACTAATGCCACGAACAGATGTACACTGGGTAAGTGACATTTTCCGTTCAGTGGCATGTGTAGCTGCAGATACACATGCTGTGCATAGACTAGTAAGCAGTTATCTCCCCAAAAGCGGTGGTTCAGCCTGTAGGAGTGGAAGTAGTTTGAAATAAAGTTCTTAATACGGCTTGACCTACTGTGGCTTGTTGTGCAGATAACACATCTACACAGTAGTGTTTAGTAAATGTATGAGGCGTAGACCATGTTGCTGCCTTACATATTTCGGTCATTGGAATATTTCCTAGAAAGGCCATAGTAGCACCTTTCTTTCTGGTTGAGTGTGCCTTTGGTGTAATAGGCAGTTCCCTCTTTGCTTTAAGATAGCAGGTTTGGATGCACTTTACTATCATCTGGCGATACCTTGTTTGGAAATTGGATTTCCTGTATGAGGTTTTTGGAAGGCAATAAATAGTTGTTTTGTCTTCAAAATTTCTTTTGTCCTGTCAATGTAGTACATTAGTGCTCTCTTGATGTCTAATGTATGTAGTGCTCTTTCAGCTATTGAATCTGGCTGTGGGAAGAACACTGGTAATTCCACTGTTTGGTTTAAGTGGAACGGTGAGATAACTTTTGGTAAGAATTTTGGATTTGTTCTTAGAACGACCTTATTTTTGTGTATTTGAATAAATGGTTCTTGTACGGTAAACGCCTGTATTTCACTTACTCGTCTTAGAGATGTGATGGCAATAAGAAATGCAACTTTCCACGTTAAGTATTGCATTTCACAAGAGTGCATGGGTTCGAAAGGTGGACCCATGAGTCTTGTCAAGACAATGTTGAGGTTCCATGAAGGAACAGGTGGTGTCCTTGGTGGTATAATTCTCTTTAGGCCCTCCATAAACGCTTTAATGACAGGTATTCTAAATAGGGAAGTTGAAGGAGTAATCTGCAGGTAAGCAGATATTGCTGCGAGATGTATTTTTATGGAAGAGAATGCTAGATTTGATTTATGTAAATGTAGTAAATATCCTACTACATCTTTTGGAGATGCATGCAATGGTTGGACTTGATTATTATGGCAGTGACAAACAAATCTTTTCCATTTACTCGCATAGCAGTGTCTAGTGGATGGTCTTCTAGCTTGTTTGATGACCTCCATACACTCTTGTGTAAGGTTTAAGTGTCCAAATTCTAGGATTTCAGGAGCCAAATTGCTAGATTCAGCGATGCTGGGTTTGGATGCCTGATCTGTTGTTTGTGTTGTGTTAACAGATCTGGCCTGTTGGGTAGTTTGACATGAGGTACTACTGACAGGTCTAGTAGTGTGGTATACCAAGGTTGTCTTGCCCATGTTGGTGCTATTAGTATGAGTTTGAGTTTGTTTTGACTCAATCTGTTTACTAGATATGGAAGGAGAGGGGGAAAAGCGTACGCAAATATCCCTGACCAATTCATCCATAGAGCATTGCCTTGAGATTGCCAGTGTGGGTACCTGGATGCGAAGTTTTGGCATTTTGCGTTTTCTTTTGTTGCGAACAGATCTATTTGAGGTGTTCCCCAAATTTGGAAGTAAGTGTTCAGGATTTGGGGGTGAATTTCCCATTCGTGGACCTGTTGGTGATCCCGAGAGAGATTGTCTGCTAGCTGGTTCTGGATCCCTGGAATAAACTGTGCTATTAGGCGAATGTGGTTGTGAATTGCCCAATGCCATATTTTTTGTGTTAGGAGACACAACTGTGTCGAGTGTGTGCCCCCCTGTTAGTTTAAATAATACATTGTCGTCATGTTGTCTGTTTTGACAAGAATGTATTTGTGGGTTACTATTGGTTGGAATGCTTTCAACGCTAGAAATACTGCTAACAGTTCTAGGTGATTTATATGAAACTTTCTTTGATGTATGTCCCATTGTCCTTGGATGCTGTGTTGATTGAGGTGTGCTCCCCACCCTGTCATGGAAGCATCTGTTGTTATCACGTATTGTGGCACTGGGTCTTGGAAAGGCCTCCCTTTGTTTAAATTTGTATTGTTCCACCATAGAAGCGAGAGGTATGTTTGGCGGTCTATCAACACCAGATCTAGAAGTTGACCCTGTGCATGTGACCATTGTGATGCTAGGCACTGTTGTAAGGGCCGCATGTGCAATCTTGCGTTTGGGACAATGGCTATGCATGAGGACATCATGCCTAGGAGTTTTAATACCATCTTTGCGTGTATCTTTTGTGTTGGATACATAGCTTGTATCACTTTGTGAAAATTTTGAACCCTTTGTGGACTTGGAGTGGCTATCGCTTTTGTTGTGTTGATTGTCGCTCCTAAGTATTGCTGTGTTTGACGCAGCAAAAGGTGTGATTTTGCATAGTTGATGGAGAAACCTAGTTTGTATAGGGTTTGTATAACATAATCTGTGTGGTGTGAACACTTTGTTAGCGAGTTGGTTTTGATTAACCAATCGTCTAGGTACGGAAACACGTGTATTTGCTGCCTCCTGATATGTGCAGCTACTACTGCTAGACATTTTGTAAAGACTCTTGGTGCTGTTGTTATTCCGAATGGCAACACCTTGAATTGGTAATGTATTCCTTTGAATACGAACCTTAGGTATTTCCTGTGCGAGGGATGTATCGGTATATGGAAATACGCGTCTTTTAGATCTAACGTGGTCATGTAGTCTTGCTGTTTCAGTAGTGGTATTACGTCTTGTAACGTGACCATGTGAAAGTGGTCTGATTTGATGTAGGTGTTTAGTGTTCTGAGATCTAATATTGGTCTCAGAGTTTTGTCCTTTTTTTGGTATTAGAAAGTACAGTGAGTAAACTCCTGTGTTCTTTTGTGTTTTTGGTACTAATTCTATTGCTTCTTTTTGCAGTAATGCTTGAACTTCTAGTCCTAGAAGGTCTATATGCTGTTTTGACATATTGTGTGTTTTCGGTGGGACATTTGGAGGGAGTTGGAGAAATTCTATGCAATAACCATGTTGGATAATTGCTAAGACCCAAGTGTCTGTTGTTATTTCTTCCCATGATTTGTGGAACTGGCTTAGTCTTCCCCCCACTGGTGTTGTGTGAAGGGGTTGTGTGACCTGTGAGTCACTGTTTAGTTTGAGGGGTTTTGGGACCCTGAAACTTTCCCCGGTTTCTTGGGAATTGGCCCCCTCTGTATTGGCCTCGAAAGCCACCCCTTTGATATTGTCCCTGGTAGGTAGGTGGTCTGGTTTGTGAGGTGCTGGCTTCTGTGGCTTGACCTCGAAACCCTCCTCTGTAAGTTGTTTTGCGAAATGTGCGAAATGTGCCTCTGCCCTGCGGGGAATAGAGTGCGCCCATGGCTTTGGCTGTGTCAGTGTCCTTTTTTAATTTCTCAATTGCAGTGTCCACTTCTGGTCCAAACAATTGCTGTTCATTGAACGGCATATTGAGCACAGCCTGTTGTATCTCAGGTTTGAAGCCAGATGCGCGCAGCCATGCGTGCCTCCTTATTGTCACGGCCGTATTTATTGTTCTTGCAGCTGTATCTGCTGCATCCATAGAAGAGCGTATTTGGTTGTTGGAGATATTTTGCCCCTCTTCAACCACTTGTTTTGCTCGTTTCTGGAATTCTTTGGGGAGGTGCTCGATGAGATGCTGCATCTCGTCCCAATGGGCCCTGTCGTATCGCGCTAGGAATGGTTGCGAATTGGCGATGCGCCACTGATTTGCAGCTTGTGCTGCAACCCTTTTCCCAGCTGCATCAAACTTGCGGCTCTCCTTGTCCGGAGGTGGTGCGTCGCCTGATGTCTGCGAGTTGGCTCTTTTACGAGCTGCTCCCACGACTACCGAATCTGGTGTCAGTTGCGATGTAATAAAAGCAGGGTCTGTGGGCGGTGCTTTGTATTTTTTCTCCACCCTTGGAGTTATTGCTCTGCTTTTAACAGGCTCCTTGAAAATTTGTTTAGCGTGCCTTAGCATTCCCTGGAGCATGGGAAGGCTTTGATAATGGCTGTGGGTGGAGGACAGGTTGTTAAAGAGGAAGTCATCCTCAATAGGCTCCGAATGTAGAGATACATTATGAAATTCGGCTGCCCTAGCTACCACCTGTGCATATGCTGTGCTGTCCTCAGGTGGTGAGGGTCTAGTTGGGTACGAATCTGGACTATTGTACGATACTGGTGCATCATAGAGGTCCCATGCTGCCTGATCATCCTGGCTCATGGTGGTATGAGCTGGTGATTGTGGTGGAGTCTGTGCCGGTGACACATGAGTTGACTGTGGTGGAGAGGGTGGTGGAGTTACCCTTTTTACCACCTTTGCTTGTGGTGGCTTGTCTTGTTGTTGAAAGTCAAGTTTCCTTTTCCTTCTGATTGGGGGAAGAGTGCTGATTTTCCCTGTACCCCTTTGGATAAAGATCCGCTTTTGAGTGTGATCTACGTCTGCAGTTTGTAATTCCTCCTCAAACCTGTGTCTTTTCAGTTGGGAGGACATTGATTGTTCCTCTGAGTAGGAACTGGCTTTCGGTTCGGTTGCTGGGCGTTTTGACACCGAAACCGTGTCTTTTGTTGTTTTCGGCTCCGAAGAGATTTTCCTCTTTTTCGGTGTCGTACCGTCTTGGCGTCGACCATCGTCGGTGCCGCTATCTCTGTGTCGAGCAGCTTCGGTGCCGCTGTCTCGGTGTCGACCCTTTTCTGCGGCACTTTCTCGTCCCGAGAGTGATGCGTGCCTGTGTCTCGACCTGAGTCGGACGATCTCAGCACCAGTTCG
This sequence comes from Pleurodeles waltl, assembly GCF_031143425.1. NCBI lineage: Eukaryota > Metazoa > Chordata > Amphibia > Caudata > Salamandridae > Pleurodeles > Pleurodeles waltl. The sequence goes on from NC_090443.1 coordinate 892,602,474, forward strand.
CCCTTTTTCGGTGCCGATGGACGGTCACCTACTTTATGGGTTGAGCCATGGCCTGTCGGCAGTGGCGTCCCCTGGGCTTTGTCTGTTTTCTTGTGTGATGCTTGTTTCGACGTCTTATTCACGGTTTCTTCGACGTCGAATTCTTCGGAATCCGATTCGTGGATGGAGAATGTTTCTTCTTCTCCCTCTTCCTCGAACCGTTGTTGTCCTGTCGGCGTGGCCGCCATCTGCAACCTTCTGGCTCTTCGGTCTCGGAGCGTTTTTCTCGACCGAAACGCTCGACAGGCCTCACACGTCTCTTCTTTGTGCTCGGGTGACAGGCACAAGTTACAGACCAAATGTTGGTCTGTATAGGGATATTTACTGTGGCATTTAGGACAGAATCGGAACGGGGTCCGTTCCATCAGTCTCGATGTTGCACGCGGTCGGGCCGACCAGGCCCCGAAGGGGGATCGAAATTACCCCGAAGGGCTACCGGAGCTCTTCAAGATTCGGTGTCGATTCTAATCTAACCTGATACCGAACGAAACAATACCGACAAATTTTCCGTTGATTCTGACTAACTTTCCGACCCGAAACACGGAGCGAAAAGGAACACGTCCGAACCCGATGGCGGAAAAAAAACTATCTAAGATGGAGTCGACGCCCATGCGCAATGGAACCTAACTGGGAGGAGTCCCTCGGTCTCGTGACTCGAAAAGACTTCTTCGAAGAAAAACAACTTGTAACACTCCGACCCAACACCAGACGGCGGACTATGCACAGCATGTGTATCTGCAGCTACACATGCCACCGAACACTATATTATCACATACAACCTCAACCGAGGTATTTATGACCACTTTTTCTTTCTGCAAAGCAATCAAAATATAGCTGTTTCAGTAGCCCACGCTCTTTTTATAAGCAGTACTAGTTTTAGCACTAAAAATCTTTGGGTAAAAATGTGATCTAAACGTTTCTCATTCATTTGAGGGTGCTACCCACCAGCGTTACTGAATCTGTGCCTTTCCACTACTGGTGTGCCCCACTGACGGTGTGAATGACATCAACAATCTTTGGCACTAGCAACTTCCTCATGTGTAAAAGTTGTCTGGTTTGGAGGGAGGGTATGATTATTGAGAACAGGGTAACATGAAAAGAGGGAGGATTAGGCTTCCTGATCAGGAGTGAGACGCAATGAACTGTACTGTTTTGTAATATGTTATTATGGGGCTTACTACCCCTATGTGGGGGTGTTGAAGCATTTGAGCTATATATGATTCCAAACATTGTCCTCAGGGGTACTGGCAAGACCTGCAGGAGTCTGATAATGCAAATGACAAGTCTGGTGAGGAGTGACTTCAAAAGGCAGAGATGTGCATTAATACCCAATGATGTAACACCATATGGTAAGGTTTCCATACCAGAAGGGAGATGCATGAGGATAGCCTTGATGAGTGGTAATAATGCAATAACGAGGAGAGAGAATAACAAAGATCTATACTAGGTAAAAACTAGAAACACAGGATTCCAAGAAGAGGAGACTGGTTTTTAGAGAGGTCTGCCGAGCCCAGATGCTGGAATACTCGACAATGGTGCAAGGTAGAAATCTTGCCTCGGATTCCAAAAAGGGTTATGAACAAGGGAGACTTTACAAACTGCTACAGGCTTAACAGCCTTCAGCAGGGAATGGAGACATATCACAAAGTGTATGTTTCCAAAGCTGCAATACAGCTACACACCTTTTACATACAGCTTTGCACTTAATGAATACCTTTTAGGGAAACGTCTTCTGCATTAACCATTTCACTTTCATAGAATATGGTTATTATGCATCCGTGTATGACTTTACTTCTTATATGGAAGTAAACTGTTAGGCAAAGAAATATGGAGGCTTCCCACTTGAAGTCTACATGCAGTAATAGCTTTACATGCTAATTCTCTTGATTTGTTAACTAGAAACTGGATGCAGGAATGTGTCAGAAAGCAATGGCAGTGGCAGGCAAGGGAAAGAGACTAGTAGCGTCTAATTAGAGAACTGCTGTAATCAGCAGGTTGGCTAGACCATAATCTTCTTTTGCAAAAACCTAGGTTTACCACCTCTGAACACCTTGTGATGTACATCAACCTCACAACGGAAATATATTGCCATAATTAAAGCGGGCTGCAGTCTTTTTTTATGGTAGCTAACTGTTTTACTTAGCACGATCTCTAGTATGGCTTGCCAAGCCATGCCTGAATGCATGCAGGCTATTTTCTTGGAATAGTTAATTGTATGTCATGACACTGGTTCGGATGATTGGATTCCAGCGATTCTGCAATGGAGTTGGGGCTGGGGCTTGGATACCCACGAAAGAAGCAAGGAGGCTGAAGTGAGATCACTCACAGATCAACAGATACACAAAGGGAAGCATGGAAACGGTCCAGACTGGGTACCAATCCATTGCAGGGCGCAAAGGGAGTAGGCAACCAGTGCTAGACTGGAGGCAAGACCGGCCTGGGGTACACATGAGCCTAATAGATTTAACACCAATAAAAGACTGAACCAAGTGAGTGACGGCCACAGGACGTACATCGCAAGATTCATCCCACGATGAATCATATGCATGTTGCATTACTGTGCTCAGAGGGGTGAAGTCCTGTGATTACATCAGGAAATAATTGGGACTGAGTGTTTAACCAGAGTGATGTCACATATTGCAATGACATGTTGGGCCTGAGCTAAGCCAAACAGGTACACAGGTCAGGAAAAATTCTATTATCAGGAATGACCAATGAAGAACCAGGGGACTGCTCCCAATTCCCACAAATATGTAACACTGGCAACAACTGGCATACTTAAAGTACCGCTCAGCTCAGTTCTCTCTAAACAAATAGAAATCAACAGGAAATCCCTGCCAAAGTTTAAATTATAGTTCACAACGCTTACCTGAAGAGAAAGTGTGTGACGCAAAATGGTTTCCTCTAAAGCATGAATCCACTTCTCTCTTTCGTCAGCATCACGAGCTGTGGAAAGAAAGTTCAGTTAATCTGATGCTTACACCATTAACAAATTAAAATTCTCTTAAAATGACAACACACCGCCAAAACGACACATCCAACATGGCGCTCAATCAAAACACGGCTTTATTAAGATCGTGCTCACCGTCTTGATTTCGGTTGCTGTTCTTCGGACCATTAATATTCTCATTATGAAAAAAGTTTGCTATGAATATATCTATGCATTGAGAAAGCCCTAGGTGAACACACCCCAATGGGCGAAACACGTGTTGGCTGTTTTACTTCATGCAGCCTCACGATTTTCTTCAACACTGGATTTCAATGACTGCACAAGAATCACAGACTATTCTCTTATCTTGCAACCTTAAAATTCACCCCTGTGTTGGAAATGAACTACTGCATGTGATCTACGCTCAGAAAAGAGCCTTTTGCACTTTCAATGTAGGAAACAAATGTACTTTAATCACACGTGGACTTGATGAAGTATCTACTGCTTGCTACCCGCAATATGCAAATCTAATTCTCTAATACTTATTAAGTGGGCACTCAACTCTAGTTACTTTTCACCGCCAAAATGTGTTTTTTTATAAATTGGACTTAGGCATTTTATGTTTTTTTATTTTTATGTTTACTCCTATAGAAACAAATGCAAGAGCCGAATGGTATCCAGAATGAACCCTATGTTACACATTTAAAAGCATATTCAAATTATAAATCCCAAAATAATCACTTGATGATAACTAAGAAGTTATGACAGGTTTATAAGCAAGGAAGGTCTAGTTTTTCCATTCTACTGTACACATCTTTATTATTATTTTAAAACTTGTATTTATACTTTGAATAGTTCCACTTACAGATATGCAACTGCAGTCATGTACGGTATATATCAACAGACAATACAAAATCATGAAACATGGACACTGGTCGCCATGATCCGGCCCAGAGACCTCAACCTACATGCGACCTCAAGGGACCTGGCCACACTCAACTCCCAGCTCTTTAGCCTCCTATCACACAGGGTCACTCGCCTCCGGCTCACCTGTTTCTTTGCCAATCAAATACTGTTTAAAGATATCCCAATGTTTCGCAGGCCTGTTAGTTGGGGGGAGCAGGTTCACTATAATTATCTGTTTGTGTATTACAGTATACCATATCTCTATGCCAGTCTGCCACTGTTGGTACCGGACCGCGGTCCCATCGCATAGCGATGCGTCTCTTGGCCAGCAGCAACCCAATCGTTAACAGCTTTCTGAATGTCTTCGGTAACTGTCTATCCAATCCCAGAAGTGCTATTATTGGTTTGGGGTCCAGTCCCTGTCCGACTATTGTTCCCAGCTCGCTAAACACTGCTCTCCAGAAGGGCTGCACCCCTTTGCAGGCCCAGGACATATGCAAGAAGCCAGCCCGTTCCTCACCGCACCTAGGACAGCTCGCATCCGCCTGTAATCCATATCTATGGAGTCTAAGGGGGGTGTAGTGTACTCTATTTAAGAATTTAAAATGAATGAGGCGATGTCTGCCGTTCAGAGAAATCATGCGTGTTATGGAGCAGCAGTAGCGCCATTGATCATCTGTTATCTGTACCTCTAGCTGTCTTTGCCACTCCAGCTGCGCGGCTGCCAACTCATGAGCGCGCGCCTTCTGTATTTGCATATATAAACAGGAGACCAATCGGCGAGGTTGGTCGTTCAACAACACCACCACAGTAGTGTACAGCTTGTACATCCGGGGGTTCACGCATATCATCACCCAACAGTGCAGCCATAGCACGTCTCACCCTGTGGTACTGATATCGGAGCAGCACAGTAGGCCTCGTTGTTTGATTCTCTATTGAGTCCCATTTTTTCATGATGCCCTCCACAAACAGTTCCCCCATAGTACCAATACCTAAGGCGCTCATGGCCTGTATCAAATTCTGATCGCGCCACAGGTCGAACCAAGCGCACCACTCAAACGGTCTATGTGGGGAGTACAATAAGGCCAATCCCGGTCTACGCAGGATTTCGTGCCAGGCTTGTGTAACCAAGTTTAGTGATGTAAAATCTCCATAGCGTCTGATCGGAGTAAGGAACATTTTGCTCTGTAGCGGGACCGGGGAGACCAGTTCACGTTCTATTTTTAAATACGAGGTGTCTCCAGCTCCATGGAACCATGCATAGGCCACGCAGCATGCGCAATCACCCCATAGGTCTCCAGGTCCGGAACCCCTAGACCACCCAGTTTACTGTAGACATCTTTATATACTGCAAGTAGGAAAATGGTTTCTACGCTATTTTATTCTTATTGGTGCTATGAATAGGTACTGTTTGACAAACTCATCTCTTCAAGGAGAAAAAAAAAACAATTTACTTAAAAGGTGGAGTCATTAGTTATGCTCATCACAAACATACAAAATAAAGGAGTAACTTGGAGAAAAATAAAAAAATACACAGCGGGTCGTCATGAAGTCACTACTGCCCGGCCTACTGCTTCTTCAATGCAGTAAGAAATAAAACATCACTGATCAATATATATCCATCAGGTCTCTCACCTTAATGCAACCCCCACAAATAAATGGGTTATTTGAAGGAGAAGAAAAACACCAACACTTAGGCAAAAACATATAGACTGTCACCACTGCCCACAGGCATCAGATATGATACAATAATCTACAGAAAAATATGTTCTGTGCATCCTTGCAGTTCTCCACAAAAGAAAGCTTCCAATGTCTCACTGACCAAGGGAACCTTCCAGGATTCCCTGCTGAAAAAGCCTACACTTGGCCCAGCTAACCTTGCTAACTTCTGTCCTAAAAACTCACCTTCCATTTGTTGAAAAAACCATTGAGAAGGCAGTCACAACTCAGTTATAGGAGCACATCAGCAAGAACAACCTAACTCAGTCCATCAATCTGGATTCAGATAATGCTGTATTGTCAACACAGACATGCTCCAAGTAGTCAATGATAGCATGCTTCTCAACAACATAAATTACCCTTGTCTCCTGGACCTGTTTAACTTCAATGCCGCTTTCAACACGATCGACCATCCAGCATTGATTCACATCCTGAAAACTTGCATGGGTTTCAATGGAATAATCCTACAATGGTTTACATCCTACTTCCCCAACTGGCAGCAACTCATACAAAATGAACCAGCAGATCCTGGACTTGCTCCTTCACATGTTGTGATGCCCACAGTTCCAACCTGTCCCCCATCATTTTCATATATGGTGCCCATTATATTCATTCTTGCAGACAGAAACATTAAGAATCATCAGTATGCTGAAGACACCCAACTCAATCTCAAAATCTCTAAAACCAATTGGATGGAAATGCCTCTTTTTGTATGGTCACCCCCAAGTTTTGGGGCTGGTGCTGCTGTTTTTCTTTTTTTTTTCTATAAGAGTGCACTGAGGCCTGCTAACAAGACCTTAGTGTCTGTTCCCTTACCATTAAACTGGTTATGTTGAATTGGCTTTTACCCAATTGGTTGAGCTAGCTTACCTGTAAGTCCCTAGTAAATGGTACCCAGGGCTTGTAAGTTAGAGGGTCCCCCAGGGACTGCAGCAATGGTTGTGCTACCCTGGATGGGATACAAGTAAAGCAAGACTCCCAGCCTGCCATTTGTAGGCTGGAAGAGCAGTTTAACTGCTGGCCTGACTTCACCATTTAAAACAATGGCACAGCCAGACTTCCCCTTGATCTATGCTTAGGTCACTCCCATGGCAGGCTTATCAAATCCCAATGCAGAGTGCAGCATATTCCACGGGCGAAACATATAACTTTACATGTTTTGATAGTGGAAACACGGAACTGTTACTTTTGTTGTGGAAACGATGGGTTGCCCATTTGACATGTGCAGAGTTACATGTTGCCTCCTTTCTGTGCTCCCTCTGGAATGGTGCAACCAAAGTGGTCATCCAAGGTATCAAACAACTCACTGAATTAACCCCAACTTAATTCTCAAAATTAATGTAGCAAGTTGCAGTGTGCAACTTTGGCTAAGTTGCCACTTTGTTACCTTCAGTCCCTTGTGCCTGCACTGGTTGCACAGGGGGTCCTGTAGCCGAGACAGCTTTCCGATCCCTGAGGAGACAAGCTAACAACTCTAGGGAAAGGATACAAATAGGTCCTGCTCTGGAAGGAGGTGTCATCACCCTCCTGCAGGAAGCCACACAGGTGTTGGCCCAAGAGGCAAGCTTCAAAGGAGGAGCCGCCTTTGAAGGGCAAATGAGTAACACTTCGGAGAGGGGCTGCTCCATTGTATATGTAGACTGCCTGGCACTCAGGAGACGGGAAACCAGCTGCCAAACCGGTTTTCCAGGGGCATGTAGCCCCCTTTGTAGCCACACCTCTGGGTTGGGCTAGGAAGTTCCACCCATCGAGAGAGGGGTCTTGTCATATTGAAAGTGGGCGGAATGATGCATCCTTGGATACCCAGATGCCAAACTTCAAAGGAAGTGGTCATCAGGTGTTAGGGAACCTGGTAGCCCATTGGCTACCAACCACATCCTGCTCTGAGTGCATTTTCTGAACATAAGTAGGGCACTCCAAACTCAGATCTCGACTGGACCAAAGAAGGACTGCCCTGCTGCACAATGGAAAAAGCAAAGAGAGGCTGCACCAGCGTGGACTGCATGTGATGAACCTGGTGAGTAGCAAAGGAGATGAGCTGTGACTGCTGTTTCCTGCTTGAGGAGGAGTTGTCTCCACAGCCCAGCCAAAGCTAAGACTCCAAGGGACAATGAGCTAGCCTCCTGTTCACAGCACAGGGACACAACAGCTGAGAAGCCTGATGGGGTAAGTTGGTAACCCAAAGTCTTCAAACCCGCCACCAACCGCTACTGTGCAGCACCAGGGACCAGGACCAGACACACATAGTTACACCCAAGTTCACTGAGCCCAGAAGTGTCGGAGTGCAGCTAGAACTCCCAGAGGATGACTTATCGACCCAGGCAGGATTGGCCTGTGATCAGGATATTGGGAAACCGTTAGTCCAGTCCATTTCCAACCGGATGCCCTTCATGATGTCAGGATGCTCTGGGTCTGTAGAGCTTGGCAAGGAGGGTGTTCTACTAGCTGGATGTGGATAGACTGAGCAAGATGCCCCCACCAACTGGAGAGAAACACCAGGAGCCAGGCAGAGGACAGGCCTTGGCACAGGGAGCCTGCAATTCCAGCTCCTTAAAAACATGCTGCCTTTTAGAGGCCAGGTGACCTGAAGAAAGCTCATGGTGGCAAGGCCTGACCATCAGGAAGGAGATGAAAACAAATCAACACAAAAGGTCCAGAAATATGCGGTTTAAAAAAAACTGCCCTTAAAAAATGAAGAAAAATGGCTGCATAGCACTCCACCATATTGTGAGGAATTTCCCTTGGGCAGGACCAAGCCCCCAGGGGTTGGCACATAATTGTTTTATCTATCTTCTGAAACCCTGTGCAGAGGAGAGTGGGAGCGCCACTGCACACCCACCTGTCTCTGTCTAGGGCACATACCCCAGAGCCTACGTCCTGCCTGCAAGGAACAAGCAGGGAGAATATTGATGCCGACTCTAGCGACAGCAGCCAGATAGGCAGGAACAGCAGGACAAGAGTAGGCTTGGCAGCACAGGAGGGGGCTCCTTGTCCTGAGAGAGGAAGCTGTGCCAAGTGGGATTGGGACACCCCAACATTAACAACATTGTGCATCGCGAAGCCACATCAAAAGATAAAAGCTGCTCAAGGCTATGCACAGGAAAACAAAGCTAGTTAAATATGCATGAATTGAGGCCTGGAGAGTCCCATAATGTCCTTCAATGGCTACAACCTGACAATTTTCTTCTTCCTTCTGGGGTCTAGAGCACATGACTTCAGGAGAGGTTTGCCTGTCTCCTAAAGCACTCTGAGCTTGAGCATTATACACTTAGGCTCTTATATGCTTGGACCCCTTGTGGTTGTTCCTATGGCTGCATTTAGTGGCCTAGTGAAGGTTAAAAAAAATGACCATGACACACATTTATGATTTTTTTGAATGACGATGCTTTATTAACACTATTGGTGAGGAGTAATGCATGCTTGATATTTATAATGAATGCTTTTCAATACAAATGGTATTTACATTGATTCCAATGATAGTACATTGATGAAAAAGAATATGTGGATGTTTTATTAATGTGATGACACCTTGACAGAACCAGTATGCCGACCTTATTTCTAAAGACACTCCATCATATTGTCATGCTGCATCTGTTACTGACGGGGGTATTGAGACTATGGAGTTCAGCACCCACTGCAGGTCAAATGTGATATGATGGGGTCACCAAAAGTACTTTCATTTACCTGATGTATAGTATATATTTGTAGCTTAATGCATAATATTTAATAGTGTGTAATAAAAATACTTTTCACTTTTAAAAGAACTAGCGCTCACTGAACAATAATTTGAGCGTTGCTGTGTGCCAGTGAATTAGGACTGCTAGCCCAAACCACCTCCAATGATTAGGCCCTGGACTGCTCTGTTTCGCTACGATGAAGAAGTCAATAGCTACAATGGAGTACTTGATTCTTAGTAAAAAGATAATTGCTGCCATTACTGGTGAAGGACTAACATGCTTCGCAACTAAAAACCCAATTTCTTACATCAACAAACTACCAGATCTTAAATCCCACGAAGACTGAATTCTTTCTGTTTGCCAACAACACCAAACATACTCTGATTCAGTCCTGTTCTTGAAAGTAAACCTTATGGAAGTTACACTCCAAGTGACAGAACATGTCAAATACCTTAGATTCACCATTACCTAAAACCTCACACTCAAACAACACATTGCTAAGAAGACCAACTCTCGACTTCCAAATCTTTCACTCCGGAAACAAAATGAAATCTTTTCACGCAGAAGACTTCCTCTCCCACTTAGATGGTGGTAGAAACCTGCTCTCTGGCATCCCGGAGGCCAACCATTCTCTCCTGGCAGTCATTCTTCATGCAGCAGTACAGCTCATCAAGAGGATGAAGAAATCAGACTTCATCACCCTTGTGCTAAAGTATCTACGTCTACACTGATTCTACCTGCAAACCCCGATCACTTTCAAGATCACCTACTTCAATTACAAGGTCCTCTACACCAAGACCTTTGCTACCTAGCTAACAAACAATATCCGAAGGTCAACACCAAACGAGGGGCTACAATATTGCCAGATTAGAGCTTGAATACTACAGGAAGGAGACAAACTAGAAAAGAAGCCTTTGTAGCCTACGTCTCCATTATCTGGAATAAACACCATCCGGCAAGAGAACAGCATCAACCCTCCTACAGTTCAACAAGAAGCTGAAAGCTCACTCCTTCAAGGACAATTACCTCAGAAAGGCTGACTTTTCACTCTTTTACAAGCTCCACCAACCTCACTCTGTGCCCTCCCTAACATGCAATGCCACTGAGACTTGTCTCCTGCACAGAAATCCATTGCTAACCAGCTAGGTCTGGGCTTTAGCAACACCAACATTTACATACATACATATATACACCCTCCCTCGCCAGATCAAAGCAGGGACTAATGGTAAAAAGGAACCACTTAAACATGGATCGATATGAAGTCCCTTTTATTTTTTTAGATCTATAATATTCCAACAAGAAGGGAGTGAGCAGTGGTTTCTCTAATCTTCCCAAACATCTAACCATTCAAAAACAACAGGAGGGAACCCGTAGCGTGCTTAGCCTATCTGTCTGTACCCACCAAAGGGGATCACCGTAAAGTATTAAAAGGACCATGACCCATTGGGATTCCAAGTGATATGCTTCATCATAGAGTCCTCGTCCAGGCACCTAGTGTATATGGACGGGCTCAACTATGGTAGCCAAGGAAGCTCTTTGGTTTTTGGGTGGGATCGTAGATTGAAGATATTTATACGTCTCCAAGTGATACTGTGATTATTTCACATGAAGCAGGACCAGTCCCTAAGCAGTACAAAGTGTGAGTCTCCATTACCGTTTTGCTCTTTTACTACCAAATCATTTTGTTGTGTGTAAAAAAAAAAAGTGTTCTAAATGTGCTCCATAGAAACTCCTGTATCTTAGACTTATCAGACTATTTCTAATATAAATGAGAGTCTGGTATTAATAATTTCTCGTTCTCTAATTTTCTTGCACTGTGTACATTTGTGGTAATTAACACAGGCTTAGGATATATAAGGACTACAATTAATTGTTCATGTGGTGGAATTAAATTTAAAAAAATTTTTTTTATAAAAAATATAAAAAGGGGAGGGGCCTTGGGAATTGGTACTCATAGGCTACAATCTTCAGATGATGGGCACCCAGGAATGACCTCTAATCTCCAATTTTCAAATGTAAATGTGAGTCTGGATTCTACATCTGTGGTGACATTCATCCATCATTTAATCTCAGTGTGAGATGACAAGGGGTAAATCCTTCTTTGTTCTTTCTCAGAAACTACGTTTTACAAACAGTCCACATTAAATTTTGTCGACGTTTCAACCTCAACGGTAAAGAAATTACCAACGGGTCATCATCAGGACCAAGACATAATGTAGGAAGTACCTAAAAGAAAGAAACATGAATCAGAACCTTGTACAAAAGTACCATGCAGTTCATTCTAGGCCCACGCTATTCACAAACACATTACACAGCAGTGTGTAGCTTCGATGAGATTGCTCCCCCAAGAGAAACTAATCCATGGGCCTAAAAGAACCCAACTCACTATGAAACCAATTCAACTACCCACAAAGTACTAAATGGATTGAACATCAAATCAAAATTTAGGAATAGACCTCACTGATAAGGCGCTACGCAGATTAATATGTAATAAGTTTCAGTATGTAGCATTCCATGTCCCACTGAGATTCTTACATCAAGGAATACCATTTCTTTATTGCTGGTCGTGTGCAATAATTCCAAATTGTGCTCCAGGACTTTCCGCCATGAAAAGAAGGTGGGACAATGAATTCTGGTCACCTTCCCACGCAATCAAAATATTTATGCACCTCTTCCATAATTTTATTTGATTGGCAAAAGGATTACTGGTGTTTGAGAATTCTCTCTGTTCTACATTTTGTTTATATAGGCATGCTACACGGGGCAAATATACTGCCCACTGATGTTCTGTGTGCTTGTTGAAACAATGTAACCTCAAATTCGAAGTAATACTTTGTCAGGGCCATCCTTGTGCATTCCAAGACAAAATGTAATGGGATTGAATAATTCCAATCTCTAGAGTGCAGGAGTTCCTCCAGAACTGTTAAGGTATCGCCTTCAGGCCAACTGGTTTAAGACTTTCAATGTCCTAACTTATGAAGAGGCTGTTCTCTGCATCTGACCTTATATCTTTAAGCAGATTCAAACGATTCTTAAGGTATGTTGAGGTACACTGTACATGGAATGTAGGAAGTGATCGCAAAACCTTGAAAATGGTTCAAATGCAGAGCCTAACCCTGAAACTATCGGGCAACCCAAGGGAGGAATTTTTTTTTTTTTTTTTTTTATAAAGAATTTTTATTGATTTTTGCAAAAGAAAAAATAACCATGATACAAAGGTCATAACACGATGCCAACGGGCATCCAACATTGGTCGAACCTGTGATCCCAGATAGCACTAATATTAAAGATAACAGATAACATAGTATTCAGGAGCCTAGTGCGGCCTCCCATTTCCCCCATATCCTATTATATTTATTCGGACATCCTCTAGCCTCATATACAAGTTTTTCACTCTGCGCACACCAATCCACTCCGTGTCTCCATTTAGCCAACGATGGGGCATTCTTGGCCTTCCAGTTTGTCACTATGTCCCTCTTAGCCACTAAGCACGACACCCCAAGGAAAATTCGATCGGTCTCCTTAGCTCGATGTCACCCATGATCCCGAGGAGGAGGGGTAGAGGCTCTCTCTCTATATTCTCCTGCAACACCTCAGAAATCTCCCCCAGGACCGCTCCCCAATAGGCTACCATGGCCGGGCAGGTCCACACCATGTGGAAGAAGTCAGCTGTAAGGTTTCTGCAGCGAGGGCACTCCGCGTTGGGGCGGAGGCCCGCTCTGTGTAGTTTGTCGGGTGTGAGGTATGCTGTGTGCAAAAAGTAAGTTTGTATCAATCTGAAACGGGTGGCGATCGCCAGGGCCCGCGGGGCCATTAGCGCCTCACCCCATTCCATCTCTTCCATGGGGCCCACCCACCCCTCCCATCTCTGGCGAAGTACCCCCAGGGAGCCCGAGGTGCCGGAGACCAGGGTGCGATATATCTGGGAAACACCTCCCCTACCTAGGCTCCCCATCAATGCCTTGGCCTCCATGAGGCTGCATTCAGGTATGTTTTCCCCCTCTCGGATGTGTATTGATAAGGCATGTCGGAGCTGGAGGTATCTGTGGAACTGTGTCTTGTTTAATGAAAAGTTTTTCTGGAGATCTTCAAAGGACCGTATGTGTGACCCGTTCCAGACATCGCCTAGTGTGGAGATGCCTATGTTGTCCCAGTTCCGAAACCCCTCCAAGCCCGCCACCTCCACCAATTGCCTCCCATGCCACAGTGGGGTCTGCTGGGTAAGTCGTCCCCACCACCCCGTTGACTTTTGAGCCGTCCGCCATCCCTGTAGAACCACCCTGGTCACATCTGGGACGTCTCGAGAGATCGGACCTCCATAGAGGGTGTCCAAAATCCGTGGGTAACCCATCGTTTGGAGCTCCAGTCGGTACGCCGGGTCTGTCCACCCACCCCCCATCCAGTCATTAATCACAAGTACTTGTGTCGCGAGGTGGTAGGAGTGGATATTGGACATGCCCAAACCTCCATCATATACATCCCTCTGGCAGGTTTTGAGCGCTAATCGTGGGCGGGCTCCGCTCCATATAAATTGACGCACCAATGAGTCCATTTCCCCAAACCATTTCCTAGGGATGGGATGGGGAAAATTTTGCAGGAGGTAGAGGAGCCTAGGAAGGATCATCATCTTATAAAGCGCGATTCTACCGAGCAGGTTAAGGGGGAGTGTCCTCCAGTGTAGGAGATCACTTCTGATTTTTCTGGTTAACGGTGTAAAGTTAAGTTCCCATGTCAACTCAGGGAGAAGTGAAATATACATTCCCAGATATTTGAAGCTATTTCTTCGTACTGGAATGTTTCGCTGCCAGTCCACACAATCCCCGGAGCGGTGTAGGGGGACCAGTAGGGACTTGGCGGGGTTCAGGATCAGCCCCGAGGCTTCCGCAAGAGGCCCAGGATCTCTAGCACGCGGGGCCACTTTTAGCCGGGTTGGATAGGTATAGGAGGACATCGTCTGCGTATAGCGCCACACGGTCTTCTGCACAGGCAGGCCAGGACCAGCCCTCGATCAGGGGGTCTCCTCGCAGCAGTATCGCAAGAGGCTCTATCATTAATGCGAAGAGCAACGGGGATAGCGGGCAACCCTGCCGGGTTCCGCGGCCAATAGGGAATGGGTCAGAGACCACTCCATTCACCCGGACTCGAGCTGTCGGTTTGGAGTACAGGAGTCTCACCAGGCCTCGGAATCTGGGACCGAGTCCATTTTTCTGCAAGACCAGTTCAAGGTAAGACCAATCCACTGTGTCAAAGGCTTTTTCAAAGTCCAGCAAGAGTAATGCCAAGTGTGCGTGCGACAGAGTATTGCGATGCGCCAGAGCCAGATGCAACCGCCTAATGCAGTGCCTGGTGCTACGAGTGGGCATAAAGCCACACTGGTCAGGGTGCACTAGTGTAGGTATTATCTCTTTCAGTCTAGAGGCCAGGGTCGAGGAAAGCACTTTGATCTCAATGTTTAGAAGTGAGATGGGTCGGTATGCCGAACAATGTCTCGATGGGGGCTGAGTTTTGGGAATCACTACTATTGTCGCCTGGTCAATTCGGTGGGAAATCGGCCTAGTTTCTCGGCTTCCCCATACATGTTGAGTAAGTGGGGACCCAGTATATCACTGCATTTGCTATATAGCTCTGCCGGGAATCCGTCAGGGCCGGGGGTCTTGCCCGATGCCAGGCTGGAGATTGCACTGGTGATCTCTGCAAGGCTAATAGTTTCATCTAGCCTGTCTCTTGCCTCCAGGGAGATCCTGGGGAGAGTGATCTCATTCAGGAGGGGAGTCTCTTTCTCAATAGCGGGGCGGGGGTGCATTGCATAGAGGTGGGCATAGTAGGACGCAAAACTTTGTGCGATTTCAGCTGGTGTCCTAGAGAGGGCGCCCGAGGGCTCCAAAATCTCAGGTATAACCCTGCTGGCCAGAGGACGCGCGGCCAGCCAATGTAGGAGCTTCCCATTTTTGTCCCCCCAGCCATATATACGGGCCACCGAAGCTCTCCAAATGCACCTGGCTGAATCTAGCATTATGTGTTTAATTTCTTCTCTAACCATAGTCAGCTGTCTCAGGGCAGCGGCAGACGAAGAAGTCATTTGTTGGCGTTCCAGTCTCAGAGCCCTGGCCTCCAGGTCAGAGATCTGGGAGTTCCTGTCCCGCTCGCGGGTACGGAGAAGGTACTTGGCATGCCCTCTGAGGGTAGCCTTACAGGCGGCCCATAATGATCCTGGGGAGCGGACCGACCCCAGATTCAGATTGAAGTATTGAGTTAGTTGATTTCTGATCTCTTGGGTGTAGTCTTTGTCTTGTAAATGCCATGCGTTTAGGCGCCATACTGGGCGTTTGGAGGTATCCGCTCCACCCAGTCGGACCCGCACTGGTGCGTGGTCCGAGACTCCCCGGGGGAGTATCTCTGCCCCTGTGACACTCGAGAGGTCCAGAGCAGACATGAATACCAGATCAATTCTGGATTGCGTCCGGTGGGCGGCCGACGTGTGGGTGTACCGGCGATCCCTAGGGTGCCAAGTTCTCCATACCTCGCAGAGGCCAAGGCTCTCGGTCCAACCAGTAAGAGCCGAAGCCCTGGCTAATCTACTGCCCGTAATCTCGCCGGATACATCCAAATCCGGATCGAGAACCGCGTTGAAGTCCCCCCCCAGCAGGGTGGTCCCCTGGGGCAATCCCACAACCACTCGGCGAAGCGAGTGCAAGAAGGCATCAAGTCTCGTCGGGGGGGCATACGCAGATATAAAATTTATCGGAGTTCCATGAAGAGTCCCCGTAGCCACTACAAATCTGCCCTGTGGGTCGGCCTGTGTTGCTGTGATCACCACAGGCAGAGAGCGGTGAAGTAAAATGGCTACCCCTCTAGAGCCCCTGGAGAAGCCTGCGTGGTATACTCTGTCATACCCTCCCCGTATGAGCATGGGGCACCTAGTCCCAAGGAGGTGGGTTTCCTGCAGAAGGACCACTAAGGGGGAGTATCTGCAGAGAGTGTTAAATACTGCTGACCTCTTAATCCTATCCAACAGACCATTTACGTTCCAAGAAAGAACCTGAGTTAATGAGTGCCAGGCGTGAATTGTATAGGTGGTGCATAGGGCTGAGTGTCAGGCTGTGGACCCAGGGACGACCATTTCAAACAAAACAGTAAAATAATAAGGAAGCTAAGCAACTTCTTCCTATCTAGGCTAACTTCAAAAACCCCTCCCCCCAACCACCCTCCTCCCCATACTCCCACCCCGGAAGCATCTGTCGCCCAAATACCCAACCAAAACCAGACAGCCAGCAGGACTGTCCTTGGGGTGGAGTGGTGGACACCTCCATATAGTCGGATCAATTACAATTAGTGGTGACCTGCCAAGTCTCAGGTATCTTATAGTAGAAAGGCATGACGCCTTCTGTAGTGACCCTTGTAAGGTCTGCATAGGTGAAACGGACATCTCAAGTCATTTTGGACTCCCATCAGCAGGTGTCAAGTGTGTCATATTAACCAAGGACCGGGGACTGACTCAGGCCGTTATCATCTGCCGTTTGGCCTGGGATCTGAGGCCCAGAAGGGTCCGTGGGTTTCTTCTCTGTTTGTGAGCCAGAATCTCGGATTTCCTCATTGTTGTCCAAATTGTTTGTGTCTTTCGGTCTCCCTCTCCGGGATCTGGTGCGCCTCCGGCTCCTCCGGGGGCCTCCCGGGGTGAGGGGTCCGACCCGAGGGGCCCCCTCCGTGTGCTCCAGGGGCCCCCTCCGGGCACCGATGCCCTCCGACGTCAGCCAGTCCCAAGCCTCTTCAGGTGTTTCAAAAAAATGTGCTCGCCCGGCCAAGAGGACCTTGAGCCGCGCGGGGAAGAGGAGCATGTATGAAAGTTGCATCGCTCTAAGTTTCTGCTTAACGTGTTTATACGACCGGCGGCGGATCTGGACCTCACGGGTATAGTCTGGGAAAATTAAGATTTTATGGTTCTCCCATTGAAGATCTTCCGACCTCCTAGCCTCTTTAAGGATATTGTCTCTATCCTTAAAGTTAAAGAAGCGCGCAATCATTGGTCGTTTTGGGCCGCCCGGTGGGCTCTTTCAATCGCAAACCAGGGCGAAAGGGACTGGTCCGGCATCCATGCTTTAATCCACCTTTCCAGGAACTCAGATGCCCCACCATCCTCCACGCCCTCCGGAAATCCGATGAAACGCAGGTTGTTGCGTCTTGATCGGTTCTCTGCATCTTCCGCACGACGGTGCAGCTCGCCAGTTCGAGTCTGCAGCTGGGCCACTTTACTTCTAAGGTCAGCTAGGTCGTTTTCAGTCTGGGAGACTCTAGTTTCAACCTCGGTGATCCGGCTCACTGCGTTTCTGAGGTCTTGCCGAACCAGACCCACGTCTTCTCGTACTTCCCCGATCTTAGTCTCCACAGCAGACTGTGATGCTTGAATGGCTTGAAGGATGGCACTCACTCCGTCCGGTGCGGGGCCTCCGCTAGCTGTGTCTCCCTCTCCTCGCTGGCCAGCCGGTGTCGTGAACTGGTCAATCTTTTGCTGGGAAGATGGAGGTTGCTTGTTCGCCTTGTCTCTCCCCATCACGGCATCGGAGACAGGAGTCGGGTAGTTTTCCAATCAAGTCTAGATCCCTTGCACGTTTGCTGTTACTGCGATTATGAGTGCGTGGGGATAGGCATTCAGGCCCAGGCTGTGATCTTCTTCACCTTTGAGATCTGATGAGTCCAGTTTCATCTTGGCCCAGTTGCCAATTGCCATTAGGTATTAAGTGCAAGGGGGGTGGGGGTAGGGCATCTTTCTTCCCTGACTCCTTTCCCCTCCCGCACCCCGTTTTCACTTCGAGTCGGTACCTTCAGTAAAGCCTCGACCGGCCCCGGTGTTAATTACGCTGCTCCAGTGACGCCATGAGGTCACTCAGGGCCATTGCCCTTCCGTTAGTTCGGATCGCAGTGCTGATTTTTCGGCCGTATCGGTAACTTTAGCACAGCCTCATCCTGCCTCGATGTCTCCGCCGCGCTCCGTGGACCCCCGGCATGCCTCCGCCGTCACTCAGGGCACCAGGGAGTCCCTCTCTGCAACCGCCCCTCCGCCTCTCCAGCTCCGGCCAGCGGGGTCCCGGATACAACGCAGCCGCTTAGCTCCCTCCACCGCTGTCCCCAAGTTTGCGCACGGCCGCAGCCTCATCCACACGGCGCTCTCTTCCTCCAGACGCAGTGGCGCCGCCCCCACACGCCGCGGGAGCCGCGCTAGGGTCGTAGCCTCAACCCTATCCAGGGTCCCCTTCTTACCCCGTCGCACCTCTGTTCCAGCGCGGCCGCGTCCGGGGGGATCGCCGGTCCGGCCCCAGCTCAGCCGCGGAAGTCAGTCCCGGCCGCCATTTTGTTTTCGGGGACGGGACGGTCGCGGCTCGACAACGGGGGCTGCTTTCGCCAGGAGTTCCTCGCCGGAGCCTCTCAGGGGCCCAGGGTTCACAAGGACTGTCAAAATGACGTCTCCGGCTCGGTCAGGCCACTCTAACTACGGGCGGATGACGGAGGGGTCCAGAGCACTCTCAGAGTGCGACCGCCATCTTGACGCCCGAAGCCACGCCCCGGAATTTTGTTTTAATGTATTTTGGACAGGACCGAAAAATAGGGGATTGTTGGATCTGTATTCACTAGAAAGTGGGCTTGTTTTTTGGAAATCTAGTTTCTTTTTTTAGCTTCCTCTACCATGTCCTTTATTTCTCAGAGAAATGGAGGGGTTGCATCTGATTCAAGAACTACCTAATTCTTCCTGTCCTCTCGTAGGCAAAGACATTTTTGTCTGTAGCATTCTGTGTTCTGAATCACAATCCCACCTTCCAGGTCTGAAAGCTTGATTGTGACCGCCAGGTCAGATTTTCTTCTTTTGATGTTGTGGAAGGTTCTGATTTTCATTGGATGACTCATTTCCAGTTCCTTTGTAACCGACGGTTCAAAGGTGAGAATTTCTACTAGTATGCTTGGTATGGCAGGGAAGAACTTTGATTTCTCTTAGGAAGACCTGGGTCACCTCTGTCAATATGTGTATCTCCTTGTCAAAAATGGCTTTTAATTTCAAGCAAAATTCAAAAATTCAGCCAGTTGACAATCGAGTTCGAATTTGTCCAACGCCGGAATTGGTACACAATTCAATCCCTTGTTCAAAACTGTCAGCTGCACCAAGCTCAACTCCTAATTGCTTAAGTTCACTCCTAGGTTGCGCTGGTACTTGGTGCAGGTGGGGGCTCCTTGTTTGTGTTCTATATATGCACCCTCTAGTTCTATTCCCAATGGACCTGGGTCTCCCTTTTCATCTTATTTGGTGCCCTTGACCTATCTTTAAAAAATGTGCTCTGTTGTAGAAAGGAAGCCTAAAGGGAGGTATGGGTATACTGGTTCATCCAACCCATGTACTGTTGAGGTGGAAATTGAAGGAGTGGTTGGTAAAAAGATAGATTTAGAAACTACTGTATGCGTTCTATCCATGTTCCCAGGATTTTTCTTTCAGTCTGTCTCTTCGTTTTCCTTGTTGGTCCTCCTCACTACTCCAAGCTTCCATGTCCGCAGAACTGCTTCTGCTAGTAGACTGGTAATCCTCCCCATCACTGACTTTTTCATTCTGGGGTTTGTGGTCTAGTGTACAGGATAGATATACTTTCTTGTGGGAGAACAGTTTCACGTCCTTCTGATGTTTCTGTGCTTTTGACTGTGTGAGGTAATGTCCGTCATTTCTTGATTGATTTCTTCTAATCTTTTCTTGTATGACCTAATCTGCACTGTGGTCTTGAGGTGATTCTCACTGATCTGTATTTGTATGGTCAGGACATCTGAAAGTCTCTTGGCTGTTTTTATAATAAGCACCAGGTGATCACGGGTGCAGAGCCAAGCTATTAGTGACCAATCTCATCTAACAGTAGGATCCCCCAGAACAATTCTTGGTGCACTGTTTCTGATGAAGCCCCTGGGCGAGGCATTAGATCTTAAGTATTCCGCGATTATCACCCCATGTAAGAGCATCTTAACCTCAGTTTTATTTTTTTTAAATAGTTTTTTGTAGTTTTTATAGTTCACTCAAGGTCTCACAGTCATCAGTTCTGGACAGTGCATGTGTGATGTAAAGATCTCCCAGAAGTAGTGCCCATGAGAGGATGGAGTTAACATCCTCATTAGTAAATGTCAGTCCTACGTTTTCTACCATAATTAAGCGTGTGGTGGATGTCCAATATCTAAAATACTTATTTCTTGGACCTGTATTTTGCTTCTTTTGTCTATCTTTTACTTCTACTGCCGTTACACTATAATCCAAGAAGGAGGGAGTGATACAGGTTTTGCTTACCTTTCCAAACACCTAACCATTCAAAACAACAGGAGGGAACCCCTACGGTGCACAGCCTATCTCTCTGTACCCACCAAAGAGGATTACCATATGGTGTTATAAAGATATTCACCAACTGGGATTCCAAGTGACATGCTTCATCATAGAGTCCTCGTCCAGATCCCTAGTATATGTGGACAGGCTCAACCTAGGTAGGGAAGCCTTTGGTTATTAGGTGGGATCCTAATTTAAAATAGTCTATGGTGTCCTGAGGATTCTTTTTCCCCCCAAAGGGCATCCTGGTGGAGTTAAACATAGGGCAGATGCACTAATGAAATCAGTTTCCTCTGTATACCTGGCTCAAAATGTTTAAGCCAGCACACCAATGCCTCACAGGGCCAGTTGGCTTTTGTCACGACCTCACAAGGTATCCCATTTGTGTGCATTCAACTGTGAAACTTCCATTCACCAAACTCATACATACCATACATACAGACCTATTTGTTCTCTATCTTTGCATTTCTCAGTTTGTATGGGAGAGACAGATAGTTATTCAAGCACAATCTCATTACATGAATCTGTGTGTATCCTTATACATGTTGCTAAATGATCACTGTAATTATTTCACATCAAACAGGACCAGCGTGTAAGCAGTATAAAGTGTGAGTCTCCATCACAATTAGTCTAAGAATGTGCACATACTCTGCACGAACTCTAGTCTAGGATTGGACTGCAACAATTGTTCTAGTCCTGCAATCTCCTTTTCACATTTATGTAATTATGTTCAAATGTATCTGAGAACACCCACCTGCTTGAAGATAGTCTACCTACTTATAACCTCATTGGCAACCTCTCGTAACGTAGCCTGAGAGGATACACTATCTGTATTGTTAGTAATGTAATATGTAATTGCTGTGGCTAGCAATTGTATAAATACCCTGACTTTAAGAGTGTCTGTCAGGAAGCACCACTGCCTTTGTACCTCTGCCCTAGTTGTCAGATTAAAACTTAACAGCAAAGAGGAGTGGTCTGATATAGTGCACTGTAAATGCTTGAGCCCACTCATGCCATCAGTACAGTCAAACAAAAACAGAAATCTTCATGGGAGGAATGATTCATCATTGAGTGATGTGGTATTAATTTGTTTCAGTATGTAGTGTTCTCCATACATCCACAAGCCCTAGTTCATCAATGTAATTGGTAAGCGACTTAAGTGATGGGGGTGTACAGTCAATGAGTACCATATAGCACTAAATTAAAGTAACCATCCCATACAATGTTTTGTGCCTCCAATGGCCAACAGTTAGTAGGTATCATCAAGCGTATCTGTGTTGGGTCTATATATACTTATCAGCATTATTGGTTGATCCATTAATTGTCCCAGGACTATAATTTATCTACTACTCAAACCAGACACGGCATGACCCATATGAAAGTGGAAGGCGCGCCGCCTTATGATAATGGCTACTTCCCCTTGACTATGAGCTGGATGAGGTAAATATTCCTTGTAAGTACACAACACCTAGAATAATCCAATACGGTGTACAACAATCTTAGATGCTATTGTATACCGTTTCATAATTGCAAGCAACATAAATGTTTTCCGCAACACCGCTCCACCCTCACTGACCATCCACATGCCAGTGTATTCCCAGCTTTCAAGCCCGTAACATAAGGATATAAAAGTAAAAACAATATATATATGTAAAACAGAGAGAAAATTCAATATGGCAATTCACGCTGGAGGGGGTGTATTTAGGCTCTCCATGCCTGCACTGGCCTGTATTATTATTATAACAATACAGGTTCTTCATTGCTATAATTTAAAACCATAGTAGATTTGCACGCTAATCATTATCAAGTGCTTAGGAGGTGGTTAGGGCATGTTCCGCATCGATCATAACTTTCTTCTTAGCTGCCTTTTTTGAGTGCCTCCTAACGTTGTCCTTTAAGGACTTTGTTCTTCTGCTCTTGTGAAAACCCATTGCACTCGTAGTTTTGCTGGGTAGACCATGAGATATTACACTTTACGGCTACACACCTTTTTCTTAATGGGTATATGAACATGTTAGTTACTTACCTTCAATAATGACTTATCTGGTAGAGATTATCTAGCCACAGATTTCTTACCTAAGAATAGTCCCCAGGAATGAGACTGAATCTAGAAATGTTTGAGCAGTAGCCTTGCATGTTGGTAAGTGGTGTTGTTCGTCTCCACGTCTGACGTGTTGTGTGCGAGGCCTATATAGGTGACACCCCATAGCACTGATGTCACTTTCTTTTCACAACTTTCCAGGCAAGAAGTGCGGAACCAAGACAAATGCTGACATATTGGTGTGCATTATTAAGGCCCTCAAAAAAGTTACCTTAATTGATCAAGTTCGCACAGCGGGGAAGATGGGAGGGTCTGTAAGGAACCTGTTGCTAGACTGAGTCTTTACCACATAAGGTATTACTGAAGGTAAGGAACTGGTTCATCTGACAGAGACTTCTAGAAGCAGGTTCCTTACTTTAGGATAGATACCCAAGCAATACCTCCCCGGAGGTGGGTCTGCAAATATTTATACCAAAAAGTCCTGCAGGACTGAACAGGCAAAGATTGACCTGACCAAGCAGACAGTAGTGTTTGATGAACGTGTGCAACGACGCCCACATTGCTGCCTGATAGATGTCCAGGATAGGAATTCCATGAGCTAACGCAGTGGTTGCAGCCTTGACTCTGGATGAATGAGCATGCAACCTCGGGGGGTTGATTTTTGGCCAAAGCATAGTAGATCTTTCTTACAGAACACTATCCATTGTGAGATGGTCCATTTTTGCACTGCCTTCCCTTTCTTAGCTCCAACATATCCTACAAAAAGTTGATTGCCCACCCAGAACTCTTTTGTGTGATCAATGTAGAATGACAATGGCCTTTTTGGGTCCAGACGGTGGAGTCTGCAGAAGGTTGAAGCGGAGAAAAGAAAGAAGCAAGCGTCTCTGGGTACAACGTTGTATAACGAGGGTGTACAGAGAGGGCCTGCTGTTCGTTGATCCTCCTGGCCGATGTTGTGGGCACTAGAAAGGCCGTTTTGATAGTCAGCAGGCTAAGAGGGCAGTTGTGTATCGGCTGAGTGGGAGAACACATGAGTAAGGTATGGACCAGGTTATGATCCGACTGGGGCATGATGAATGGCATGAGTGGGGAGCATGTGTTGTAACCCTACTAGGAAGCTAGTCACAGCGGGTGACTTGAAAAAAGGTTGGTCCAGAGACAGCAAGAAGGCCGAAAATGGCAGACAGATAACCTTTAACAGTGCCTGGAGAAGAGCCCTGCTGGGCCAAAGAAAGAACAAATAGAAGAACATGGAATAGGAGTGCTGAAAGGGGTGGGGGATTGCAATGAACTCATGAAAACGGAGGATACTCAGATTCAGGTGTAGAACCTGCTCCTGTTGCTATGACAGAAGATGCCCCTAAGGGGCAACCCGATCAGAGGACCGAAGATCATGCTCAGAAGAGCAGGTTATGAAAATCTTCGTGTCTAATCTGGAGCCTCAAGAATGACCTGGTCCCGGTTGTTCATGATCTTCTTGAGAACTCTGGGCAGGAGTTGTATCGCCAGAAAGGTGTACAGGAGGCTGGAGTTCACTCAAGACAAATAGCGTCTCTGAGCCACAATCGCCTTGGAAACTCCAGCGCACAAAACTGCTGACATTGCCCCAAAAGAGACCCTGCACCACCTCCAGGTGAACACACCATTCATTATCAGCTAGGGACTGACATTTAAGTTTGTCTACCCTGGTGTTCAAAGAGCCCACCAGGTGTTGAACCACCTTATGTCCTGACATTCCAGCCATGTCCAGAAGTGCAGGACCTCTTGACAAAGGGTCCACAACCCCACCCCACACTGTTTGCTGCAGTAACACATGTCTGAATGATGTCTGTGAACATCTACATTAGCCTTCCCTTGAATGAAGAAAGAAAGGCTTTCAATGCCAAAAGGATAGCCTGGAGCTCCAGAACATTGATGTGAAGCACAGACTCTGTTCAAGACCAGAGACCTCTGAACTCCACCTCTCCCAGAAGGCCACTCCATCCCAGAAGTGACGCTTTTGTCACTACCGTCAGCTCTGGATGGGGAAGGAGGAGGGGTCTGCTGCTGACCTTATCACAGTTTATCAGCAACCACTGCAAGTCTTTTGCAGCTCCTTCCGAGACGTGGCCTAGGTCGGAGAGATTCTCCCACTGCAGAGCCCTCATCTGCCAAGGAGCATGTGTCACAAGGATGCAGGAGGCCATGTGGCCTGGCAATCATAGAAGTAGGGGAAGACCGGAATCCCAGATGTGCTGCAATAACCGCCATTGATTTTGTGAACACCCAATAGTTGATTGTGAGGACAAAGAGGAGCACAGCAAACTGGAAGTGCTCTTCACCCACTGTGACCTGCAGGTAGGGCCTGTGGGCTGACGGGACAAGGATGTGGAAATATGCCTTCTGCAAGTCCAACACCACCATACAGTCTCCAGGGCAGATGTGACCTGAGCTAAAGTGAACAATTAGAACTTCTCCCTTTTCAGGAAGAATTTGAATAAGCCTAAGTATAGGATAGGGCAAAGGTCTCTGTCCTTTTCGGGCACCAGAAGGTAGCGGAAATAGCAACCATTACCTTTGGCCAAAAGAGCGAGAACTTCTTAACAGAGCTGGAAGAGATGGTCCTCAGTCAGTTGGTCATGAATGGGTGGCATGGGTGGAGAAGTTTCCAGGAAAGAGATGAAGTAGCCCTTCTAGATGATATGCAAAAACCACTTGATCTGATGTTAATGACTTCCAGCAGGGCAGGTTTTGGCGGATCCTGCCTCCCACTGGGATCCTGTGCTGGTAAAGGGCAACTAACGTGGTAGCGAGGCTGCAGCTGGTGGCCCCACGTGATCTTTGGGAACCACGGCCATGAAAAGGCTGGGAACCTTGTTTGCCTTGGCGGCTGGGCAGGAAATGACATGGTTGGTAGCCCCTGCATAGCAACAGAGGGGCAAAAGCAGACTGGGTTGGCGAGGGGCCCTGGATTATCCCAAGGATCTGTCCGTAGCTCGATCATCCTTTAAGAGCTCCAGCTCTTAGTCTGCCTCCTCACCAAAGAGGTGAGAACCATCACAGGGTATGTCCATGAGCGAAGCTTGGACATCCCTTGAGAGGACAGTGGTTCTCAGCCAGTCGTGGCGTCTCAAGACCACAGACATGAAATCGCTCTGCCCAGCGAGTTGGTCATGTCAAGTCAACATCTAAGGCATTTCAACCATCAGCAATTGTGTGGGGAACTGGGTTACTGGTTGGGGAAGAGGGGTGGTCAAACCCTTCTCCACTAGCAACCACAATTCTTCTCAGGGTGAAGTCACAAGCAAACTCAAAATTAACTTGTGCTCAACTCTTAGGAAGCTTGGCACAGAGCAGTCAGGCTTAACTCAGAGGCCATGTGTAAAGTATTTGTGCAACACTTTAGACAGCAACACAGTGAAAACACACCACAAAATGAGCCCATAACATAATTAGAAAGATAGATTCAATTTTAATTAATAAAACAAGGCCAGAATGACAAAAATTCAATCAGAAGAACAGAGACAGGTACTTTTTAAGATGTTAATAAAAATAGTGACAAAAAGCACAAAGCACCAACTATGGATATCTGGTTACATCGGACCAGGACAAAGTCACAAGTTCAGGCCGACCACGATGGAGTGCGGGCTGTCTACAGGGAACCAGTTAGTTCCGTTGAATTAAGTATCTTCATTCCTAGTTTGCGGAGCACTGTGAGGATGTAGTGGACCCTACTTATTTTTAAGGGGAATCAGGAGTTTAGCTTAGCCTTCTGGCTTGCAGGCCTGTGCCTCTGTCACCTAGTGACTTTTAACCTACATAGCTTGCTCAGTCTTAGCCTAATTATTTTATTCTTTCTTTTAAGATGGCTGCCTTTGTTTAGAGTTAGAGCAATGTTTTAATTTATGTTATCAGTGCCACTCTGTGAAGGTGTCACTATCAGCATCAAAATTAAGTGTTGTACGTAGGTACTTACATTATGTCCCTTTCCCACTTAGGTGTAACAGGAACATAATGTACTTTTGGTGGGAATTGTTTACATAATTGCTGCCACAAGCCTGCCCCCTTATCTATTGTTTGAGAACATATCTGTGTCAGGGGTCCTCCAAGATCTCACAAGACAAGATTATCAGAGGGATTTCTACCAGATGCTATGGATGCCACCTATGCTGCATATCGCCTTGATGCAGACCCAGTCTTCGTGTCACCACAGAGTCTGATCTAGAGACCTCATTCCAAGGTATCAAGGGTTGGGGGTGCTTCTCATGGACACGGTTCTGGTTGATTAGGTTTATCACACCTAGCTCTCATTAGGTTAGGGATTAGGTTCTCTATGCTAGGGATTTTAAATCTCATGTTTATTGTACAATGGTGGGGTCTTAGTATGCACAACTCTCCTCCTTACAATTATGATTATTTTATTATGGGCTATCCTAATCATTGCAGATCATGCATTTTACCGTAGATTGCAGTCTTTTCAATAAACCTATTGAAAACTCCTGCATCTCCTTCATTGCCTGTGTGTGACTGAGACTTATTGCTAGCGTGAGAAAAGGGTAACTTCCATTCCACCGCAAGTCCCTGAGATGTTGCATTCTAGAATCCATGCATAAAGGCTGCCAGAAATCACCTTTTACTGGTTATTGTTTTTGGTGAGGTACTGATTGTGAGCCGGGAGGGTTGGGCCGACAGTTGGAACTTGTTGTAGAATTGTCCTAGTTGCCTACAAACAAAAGTGCTGTCATCCCTAAACCAGCAGTCTTGCCTATGAGTGAGATTCCAACTGGGACAAGGATTAGCACTGAAGATGCGTCAGTTCAGAGATACGGGGAGGCAGCGGTGTGAGGTCCCACTGCGTAAAAGATCCTGTTGATGAGGGCTTGAGATAGGCTGTCGTTGACTAGGGTTGTGGGGGTCTGCACTGAGAATGCTTCTTGCAGCAGCGGTTCCGTTGGGGCGATGGGCTGCGATGTAGGTCTTTAAGGTAGTTCCGATCTACACAACAGCAGAGATGTATCTGATCTGCCCGGGGTTGCACAGTGCAGCAGAGGAGATGTGGCAGTTCTATTGTTGTGTAGGCATTTTAGCTATAGTTTTATACACATATTTTCAGCAAACTAGGCCTGCCGTTGTGCACTTTAACCTTGATGTATTTTATTCACCTTCGTTATATTATTTTAACATTAGCCACATTTGCGGTCTTGTTTTATTTTCTCTATCTAGCTGTTCTTCGCCTATGTCAGCACTGCGTTCTTAAACAAGACATTTCTTTCCCTCTGCTTTCCTAAAGGCTGCAGTAACATAGGTTTCCGGCAAAAGTGGTACGCTTTGTCTCCAATGTTCACAGAAACAAACATACTCTTACGTGGGGATCCTTTCTTGGAACATCAGATGTTTTATTATATTTATTAGTTATTATTCAAAACACTACTTTGACCTATGTACCTTAGAGGGAGTTTCCAGCCAGATGACCACAACTGTGCTGATTTGCTTCACTACAACTGCTTATGTAGACTATAGGCTTCTTGCTCAGGTATGAGGGATGGTGTCTTCCCAGGGGGAACCTGAAAGGCAGAATTAGAGCTAAACATACAGGGGCTGGCAGAGCACCTTAGGCCCACTTCCAATGGTCCAGGACTAGAGTGACATCACTTGCCAGGGTAGATTCACAGATGGCAAAGTCATGGTGCAGGTGCAAGGTTGTTGGAGCCTTCTGTCCCTAAGGCTTAAGTCAGAAGGCCAGCCAACTAGCCCTTGCAGTCACTCTGTGGTTCTGGCTTCAAGAGATGCAGATCAAGTCCTTCTCACCTAGGTAGAGGGCAGCATGCAGGAGATCAGCATAGCAAGGCAGTAGGACAGTATGGTGGTAGTCCTTCAGCAGTCCAGCAGTCTTGCTTTCTAGCAGAGTATCCACAGGTCCAAAAGAGTACTTAAGTGATGGCATCTAAGATCAAGTATTTATACCCAGTTGAAGTGGGGGAGGAGCTTTAGGGGGTTTCGCTTTGAAGTCCCCCAGGTATCCTGCTTCTCTTGTCTTGGTTCCAGACTAACTGCAAAGGGTACGTAGCCCTTTTTTGTGGAGGCAAAACAGTCTGTTCAAGTGTAAGTGGGACTGTGCCCAGCTCCTCCCTTCCATTCTGCCAGCCATGGCCCATCCAGGTACACCTAAGCTTCCTATTGTGTGTGGCTGGTTAGGGGGGAATACAGAAAGTTCAGTGGATAAGATGCGTCATTTTGGAGTTGTTTTTGGATCTCCAATTTAGATATAAAAACATTTAGCTTGGTCACATTGTTTTGTGCATTGCTTTCTGACATCAATAATGGTGTCAATACAATTGCCATACAGCTTTAGAATTGGAATTGTAAACGTTCAGGAACTTCAGGAGCAAATCTGATAGCTGCAAACTCTGTGTGCTTGGGTGTGAAGGATAGTGTTACCTTGTAAGCATCTGTTCGTGGCATGTAGTTCCGTAGATTCATGTGCACTGCATACTCCTGTCCTCTATTGCGGTAAACAGCTTATTCTTCTTCTAAGAAGTCTTTTGAATCACAAGATTTAATGACTCCTCCCATGACTGGTAATGCATATAGGCATCAGCTCCATATTTGGATTGTTTTCCCACATGGCGTGTGAGGATGGAGCTGGAGAATGCACAATGATGACCATGTAAGGAGAAAAGGGTATGAAGGAAATAATGTTAAAGGAAAACGTTATCTGCAACAACGAAAGGTTTCCTGGGAGGGTACTTGCATGTGAATCTACAGCACTACATGCCACAGACAGATGCTTACAAGATAAGTAAAACTTCCACTCATGACATGTGTAGCTGTAGACACGTCATTCATAAAAATACTACGCAGTTCTCTCACAAAGCAGTGACTAGCCAGAGAATGCTGCAGAGTCTTGGAAAAGTATACGTAGTACAACCTGGCCCACTTGGGCCTAATAACATTCTAGGACATCCACAAATTAGTATTTGGAGAACATATGTGTGGTGGATCTGGTAGCTGCCTTACAAATGTCAGCTATTGGGCTGTTACCTAGAAAGGCCACAGAAGCCACTTTTTTTACATGGAGAATGGGGCATTGGTGGAGCAGGAAGCTGTATTTTGGTCTTACTGTAGCAGATTTGAATTCATTTGAGCTACCCCTGCTTTTAACATAGCACTGCATTTATGAGCTTTAGAGTAGGCAACAAATATAATTGTTACGTTTTACAAAATGATTTGACCTATCAAAATAGATCAGGAGTGCCCTTTTTACATCTAGTGTGTGAAGGGCTCTCTCTGCTACGGACTCTGGATGTGGGAAGAACACCAGAAGTTCAACTGCCTGGTGGAGATAGAAAGGAGAGATCACCTTGACTAGAACCTTTGGGTTATTTCCAAGGAGTATCCTGTCAGCGTGAACCTTAAAAAAAAGCTCTCCCACAGTGAGACCTTGAGTCTTGCTCATGGGTCACAGTGAAGTGCTCACGACCAGGAATGTAACTTTCCAAAACAAAAATTGGAGAGGTCATGATTGGAGAGGTAGAAAAGGGGGTTGGCCTGAGCCTAGTGAGGACTATATTGAAGTTCCAGGATGGGATGGGGGTATCCTGGGAGTGATAACCATCTTAAGTACTTCCATGAACGATTTGATGACTGGTGCTCTGAATAGTGTAGTGTTTTTACTATTTTCTAAATATGCTGCCACTACAGCTAAACGTAAACGAATAGAAGTGTGTATGCTAGGCCCGAGTCTAAGTGCAGCAGGTAATATACAATGGCATGCACTGTTGGCTTTAGTGGATCAATGTTTTTGCTTACGTAATTGGGGACACATCTCTTCCACTTTGCTGCATAACAGACTTGAGTGGTGGGCTTCGAGCCTCCTTGAGGATGGACATACATTTAGAAAACAAATTGAGATAACCAAACTCTAAGACCTCTGGAGCCAGTCCACCAGGTTGAACTGTCTGGGATTGGGATGCCTGAGTGTGCCGTGGTGTTGAATGAGAAGGTATGGCCTGTTGGAGAGCTTCTAATGAGGGACTACGGACAACTCAAGAAGGGTTGTGAACCACGCCAGCCTGGCCCACATGGAAGCCACTAGCACGAAAAAGCTTCTGAATCACGTATGGAAGGAGTGGGAGAGGCTGAAAAGCATAGGCAAATATCCTTCACCATTTCATCCAAAGAGCATTACCCATGGACTGAGGGTAAGTAAGTGCGGAAGCTAAGCTTGGGCATTTGGCGTTTTCTGCGGTGGCTAATAGAGCTACCTTGGGAAACACCCAATTTAGAAATAGAGGAGCAGGAGATTGAGGAGTTCCCACTCATGGACTTGTTGCTGTATTCTGCTCTGCTAGAAGGTGTACTCTGTGGTGGATCATGCAGTGCCAAATGTCCTAAGCTAATGCCGAGCTGTGGGGAGAGCGAGTCCCTGCTTTCCCCTTGTTTTTGCTGGTAGCACATGGCAGTCATGCTATCAGTTTTGATGAGGATTGTCTTGTGATGCACATCACATGGCAGAAGAAGGGCTTCAGAGCCAATTGAACTGACACATTTACAGGTAGTTTATGTGGACGATCTGTTGAAGGGGTGTGGAAGATCTGTTGAAGGGGTGTTCACAGACCCTGAACAGTGATTTGGGAGGGGCATCTGTGGAGATGGTCACTTGGGGGACTAGGTTTAAGAAGGGTCTGCCCCACAACAATTGTTGCCATACAGTAGGAGGCTGGCCCAGTTGTGGTGGACACCTATGGTGTTACACCTTATAATGGGTCCAGGCAACCCTCATTAAGTAGTGCTATAGTGTCTAGGTAGCCAGGGCTCTCTAGTGGTAGCTGTGGTGCACAGCCAAGCTTTATCTAGGAGTGTGAGGCACTTGCAGTACCACAGTATTCACACAGTAATGTATCACACATGAAAGGACTTTATTACAGGAACACCAAACTAGATTACTACAGGCAGGCCCTCTTCTGGAGTTAAGTACACACAAAATATACACAGGTAAGTATTAGAAAATAGCATAAAATAGCAAGGGCCCTACAGGGACCAAACCATATACTAAAAAGGTGGAATGCGAGAATAGGTCCCCACCAGAGGATATGGAGCACTTAGCCAATGGCTGGGAGAGAGTGGAACCCCAAGAGGCAAGTATCTAGAAGACCGCCGAAGACAAGGAGAGCCGAGATAAGTTACCTGGTCGTCCCAAAGGCTAACATGGGGACTCGTAAATGGAATATTTCAAGAACAAAAGCAGACCAGTGGAACCCAACTGTGGATTCTGGGTGAAGAGTACCTGCAAAAGAAGGGGACAGTCCAAGCAGGAGTGTCTAAGTGGGGCAGGAGGAAATGCCCACCTTTCTGTGGGTGAAATTCCGGGCCGACAGTAGTGGATGAAGTCCAGCCGCAGAGTCCAGGAGCTGCAGAAGAGTCCCTGATGTCACCTAGGAGGTGTCCATCGGCGGTCGCCGGATTGCAGACGGGTCAGTGGTCAGGAGGACCACCAACACTCTCAAGCAAATGCAACTGGAGCTGTTGGAGATTTGCAGAGCTGAAGAGGACCAGCATGGTCCAGGGGACTCGACCCTTGAAAGGGAGTCTGGGCTGACCCTCAGAAGACAGTAGAGCCAGCAGAAGCAGTTGGAGCCCCAACAAACAACCCACTGGCAGCAGGCACAGTAAGCTGCAGGTTTAAGCCCAGAACACCTAAGGAAGAGTCCCAGGTCAGTGGAGGAGCAGCAGAGAGGAGACTGACCTTGCAGAGGTAGAGTGGTGGGGGCCGGAGCTACTTTAACCCTGAAGATCCCTCTGAGCAGAAGTAAACAAGCCTTGGCTGCTGCAACAGTCACAGTGGACAGGGGTTCTGTCTTGGAGAAAAAGGCAAGGACTCACCGTCGAGTCACCCAAGTCGGAAAGAAGGCAGAGGGGGACCCAGAGGGCCCTTCAAAACCACCACCTGTGTTGGAGAATCTTCGCAGGTCCAGAGGATAGCAGATCCCAGCAGCTGGACGTTGTTGCTGCCTGCACAAGCAGGGGAGGGATTCCTTCACTCCAAAGGAGATTCCTTCTTGCTTCTTTGGTGCAGCTGAAGTCTTGCCAACCCCAGAGTGGAAATGTTGCAAGTTGCTGACAGGAACCGTGGAAACAATTTTGAAAGAAGAGGTTGTCTCGGTGTTGCAGTCTTGTTTGGTTCCTGTGAAATCCAGCAACAGTTCCAGTGGCCAGGAGCACAAGAGGTCGTTGCAGAGGAGTCCTGGTAGAGTCTTGCATGCCGAATCTGGAGACCCACCCACAAGGGAGTCCTTAAATAGCCCAAAAAGGGGCTTGGTATCTTTGCAAGGTGACCACCTATCAGAGGGGTTCACTGACATCATCTGCCTAACCAGACTTGTCAGAGGCTCCCAGGGTCCTCTGCCCATCTTGATTTCAAGATGGCAGAATCAAGTGGCCACCTGGGGAAGCTCGGAGCACTACCCCTGGGTTGGTGATGGACAGGGGAGTGGTCACTCCCCTTTACTTTGTGCAGTTTCACGCCAGAGCAGGGACCGGGGGTCCCTGGACTGGTGCAAACTGGATTATGCAAAGAGGGCACCAAATGTGCCCTCCAAAGCAAACCGGTGATGTGGGGAGGCTACCCCTCCTCAGCCTTGTGCCAACAATTTCCAAAGGAGAGGAGGTTGCGCCCCCTCTCCCACAGGAAATCCTTTGTTCTGCCTTCCCCTGCTTGAGATGGCCTCAGGCCCATCCTTTTTGGGGATTAGAAAGTAAAGGGAGTACACCCCTTAGCCACATTGTTGGTGCTGCACTGGTCTATGGCTCTCTTGAGCAGAGTGTGTCTACCCTCACTTGTATGGGTCTTTGGTGTTGTAGTGAAAGGGAGGGGCTATGGAGGGGGTGCTTGTTGTTGGGGCTGTGAGCTCCAGGCAGTAACCCTTCTCTACAATAGACAGGGCCCATTGTTCTGTGGTGATGTTTCGCCATTGAGGAAGGAACCCCTGCAGATGTCCCAGGGAGGTATTGAGTGATTGGGGGAATGGGGTACAAAGTCACTGCTTAGGGGGTGCGGCTTCCTTAGCTGCTCCACACTTACCCCTGCTTTTTGCATTGTTTCGCCTAAAGGCACTCCTGGGATAACTCCTGGAGGCTTGTCGTTGTTTTTATTGCCTCTGGTATGAGGACGAGACAGCTTGTAAGCGGCAAAAAGTTGCACGGGCAATGGAGACGCAGAAGCCTGATTGCTTTGGCTCTATCTGTATCTTTTTTTATTTTTATCCAGCATCTGATCCACTTGCGCCGAAAGAGGTGTTCCCCAACAAAGGGCATGTTGATCAAACGCTGCTGGACCTATGGCTTAAAGACAGAGATATGGAGCCAAGCATGCCTTCAGATTGTTAAACTGAGATGTATGCCCCTGGCGGTGGTGTCACCTGCATCAAGAGCACACCTTATGGTGGTGTTGAAGACTGTTTGCCCCTCTGCTATAATTGCCTGTGCACTTTGCCTGTATTGGTGTGGGATGCGTTTGACTCCGCCTTCCATTTCATCCATTGGTCATGGTCATATCTCGCCAGCAACACTATGGAGTTGGCGATATGCCACTGAGTTGTGAATGTAAGGCAACTAGTATTCCCACTGCATCTTTTTTTACTGGCCTTTTAAGGTGGCGGGTTATCCTCAGTACCTTGGGCCTTTGCCCGTTTAGAAGTGGCATGCACCACCAAAGAATTTGGCAGGATCTTGACTCTATTATTGAAAGAGTCATAGGGTCAATGCTTGCACTTTTTTGTCAACCCTTGGGATGACAACAATAGCCTAAGACCTCTCCCGTAGACTTAAGCATTCCCTTAACCATAGGCATTAACTGAGTGGCAAGCGGAGTGTGGGAGAGCGTTTTACCAAGAAATCCTCCTCTTCTGCATGGTGTGTATGTCCACCTTTAAAAAGGTGACATCCCTATAAATGGCTTTGTGAAACAAAGTGGTATTGTCAGAAGGGTAAGGCTTGGCAGGGTAATGGTCGGGTTGTTGTCACCTGGAGGCACAACTCCATAATCATCCCATGGGTCATCCCAGGGATAAGGATCACAAAAAGAGTTATATGAATTCAAGGGCTGAAGGCTTTTCTTCCCATAGGAGTAATGTGTAGACTCTTCTGGGAAAGGGTGTTGGGAGGAGGAGAAGGAGGAGTTGGAGTGGGTGGAGGAAGAGGACGAGGAGGAGAAGAGGTGGAGGAGGAGAAGAGGTGGAGGAGCAGTCTTGGGGGCACTAGACTGGTTCCTCTTGTCTTGACACTTCTTCAGCTTTGGAGGGGGTGGGGGCTCCCATGCTAATTGTCCCTCAAAAGTCAACTTCCTCTTACAAGGGAGAGTCTGCCACAAATAGCCTTCGCTATCGAGAGTCCAGCTCTTCCTGCAGGCGTTGAAGGATGGGTAAGTCTCGGTCTTCAGAGTGTACCGTGGCTGGCCGGCTGGACGCCTAAGCCTTGGGGCTGTTTTCAACAGAATGCATTTTCCAAGCTCAGCAGTTTCCGTTAAAGCCAACGTCGAAACCTTAGAGGTCAACAATGGAATTGTCAGTGTTGGCTCGGGCCAGGTACTGCGCAGCTTGCTCGACACCAGGTTTGGAGTCTAATTTGGACCCAAAGCCTTAGATCAGTGCTGGCCATAGCTGGGGGCCAGTGGCAGCCCAGAAGGCTGGGTCACAGATTGTGCACTGGGCGTATTGCCCCTAGCCCCCCAGACAGGTGGTGAGTGGCTTGATGTGAACTACTACTCACAGAAATTGACTTCTGCTGCTGGCCCAGCGTGGGCTGCAGGTCTTGGATCTTGTAGCCTGAAGGTCATTCAGGTCCAGGCCGAAGGATGCAATCAGTTTGATGTCAACTCCTTCTTATGTTTCTTCCTCCTCAACGTCTTCCCCGAAGATATTGGTCGGCACCATCGTCTTGATGTTGCTCCATGGTGTGCAGAGTGAGTCAATGATCACTACAAGTCCTGACGGTTCTTTTGGAGTGGAAGGCAAGCAGAGCAGGAGGCCTCATTATGCTCTGGCTCCAGGCAGAGGTTGCAGACCACGTGTTGATCTCCCCACGAGTACCAGGCATCTTTTCCATTATGGTACTCACATTCTCAAATATGAGACTCAACAAAGCAGGGCATCGACAAAGATGTAGATCCGATGGAGGGACCACAATCGTATCTGAAAAGGTTGGTGCACTGAAGGATTGTTTGTGAGCTCCGGCAGTGGAGAATTCGAGAGGCCCCGATGAAGAGTGCCAGGTGACATTGACAGAGACCTGGCGAAGCACATCCGACCCCCCACAGCAGCAGAAAATGTGATTATGGAGTATCTCCGAACATGCATTACCAGTTATGGGAGGAGCCACTGTATCTCATAACTCAAAAGACTTCTTCGAAGAAAAATAACCGGTACACGTCCTAGCCCAACAATAGATGGCAAGAGTATGGAGAGCATGTGTGGCTACAGCTTACATGCCATAAACAGCTTTTCCACCCTGCATCGCTAACATACTCTTCTCTGTTGGTATATATAGTAAATAAATTGTTTCCTGCTGCTGCACTAGATGTAAACACTGTTCTGTCTGAAGCACCGCCAACAGGCTAGCGGTGCTTCCCATGGAATTACTACCGCAGCGGAAGCGCTACGGTCGCACCGCCGGGACTGGCGATTTCCCGCCATGTTGGTCCCGGCGGTTGTAATCCCACAGGGCAGCGCTGCTTGCAGCGCTGCCCAGGGGATTACAAATCCCCCTTCCGCCAGCCTTTTCATGGCGGTATGAACCGCCATGAAAAGGCTGACGGAAAGGGGAGTCACGGGGTCACTGAGGGTGACAGAAGTCAAGGTTAGCCAGATCCTTTATGGCTGCCTGTAATCAACGCAGGCCTGACTGGATATAGTCAAATACTGAATAGTACTCATTGCCCTTGAAAGACACATTAACACCCCCTCATTGCCAACTATAATCAGTAAACTGAAGAAGAATCATGCTTCTGAAGGTTACACAGTTGACAGTATTCAGCTCAAGCTATAGATCTCCTATACACCATGGCGTCCCTCATGTATCACTATTAACAGACCAGAATTGTTTATGGGTCACACATCTAATAAATACCTATTACTACCTGCCTCAAACAACCACTCAATATCAAAATGGAGAGAAATCCAGTGGTTCGAGGGATATGCTGCATACAGCTGGAGGATTCCAACATAGTTCAAACATGCAGGTCCAGACCACCACAAAGTTAGCAATCAAACAACGATCCAATTGTTATATAAAGGAGAGCCACGGCACAGACCATCCAGGTAGATCTGTGCATCTTTGCATTTCCTCTGCTCATCATCTGCCCCACTCTCCCCAATTCACAAGTCCATTAGAGAGCGGTCCTCCCAACTTTAACAGTCAGCAAGAGAAACATAGTAAAAGTATAATTAAAAAACGAAAAACATAACTTGTGATATGCAGCAAGCTAACTACAATTTGAATTTGTGCATCTATCGCTGAAATTCCCTCCTCCACCACCCTGCTAGACTATGTCACATGACAAGATAAGAGCACCACTCCAATTACTCACAGACAACATTAAAATAATTCTCACGTAATTAAAAAATAAAAAACAACAGCACACATTCCCTCACAGTGTAGGGTACTACCCATCCGATAATGCGCTTTGGTACCCTGCAATGGGGTAGGAAGTGCAATGTAAGTGACATAATACGATACAATATAGTGGCATGCATACTTGTAAACACTTGGAACTGTACGGATGAGTCTATCAGGAATGCTCAGCTAACTGGAAATAATGTCTTTACTGGGAAATGGTAAAGATGAGTAGTAATTGGAGGGGAGCCATAGTAAGCACCACAAATCTGGGAGGCCTCTTAGCTATTCGGATCTTATACGGACGAACGAATGGTAGAAGGCGGCAGGGGAAAGATTGGACGCCAGCAGGTCATTCCCAGGTCATATTAAGCTTCCATTCCTCACACTTGTGGCTGGTGTGTGGGGGAGAAGGACAGATGTGAGCGATGGGGGAGGACTAGCAAGCTCTGCCCAAAACGCTCTACTACCGTTTCATTTCACTCCAGCCACAAAGCCGTTGACTACACCGCAGGAACAGGGAGTGAAATATAATAGGATTGCATTCAGAGCATCTCTCTGGTCCCCCACCTTAAGGCCATCAGATTGTGTTTATTGGGGGCGAGGAGAAGTGGAAGGGCACATGGAATGTGTTGGTGGACCAGTATCTTCCCTCTTCTCACAAACCCTCCAAGGGAAGGTCGGGCAGAGAGGGAATGAAATTAAAGTTAAAAATTGTTTATGTGCAGCATAAACGTATACGGACGAGTTTCTCACTGTGGGCGTGGGGTTATTCTTCAACTAAACAGAGGGTTGGCACTTACATAGTACAAAAAAATAATTACTGGGGAGAGCAATGATTATGTGCAAGTGGAGGCCAAATATTCAGTGTACTCACATTCTGTTCACAGTTAAGAGAGCCAATGGAGGAAGAATTTACAAGCAACTGCTTCCCCTAATTCCACCTAACATCCCTATGAAAAACCTAACAGGAAGTCACGTTTATAGAATATCTAAACGAAAGCAAAGGAAATTGATTTTCAGTGACAACATCTCAATCCACGAAAGACGTGTTCCTCTGCGCATATAATGAGCTAAACCTAATCCCTGAACATATAGCCAAGGTATTGAAGAGTCAGACTTACAAAGAGCATCCAAAGATAAAATAAAAAGGCACCGAGTCCTGTTAATGAAGGCAGCTTTCCGTTGCCCCAAAGTACATTAAATACAAGGGGTTACTGCTTTCACGTATGTGTTTCCCAAGAAACTGCTGAGAGGAGAATTCCAAACTCCAGGCAGCCCATAAATCATGCCGCATTTTCATTAAAGCAATTTTATGAGATTGTAAACTTGCAACAAGCACAGAATTTCCAGCAAAGCACAATCAATGGTCTCCATCAGTCAGAAAGTCCAGTGTACTCAGCAGACTGACGCACTGAGCCAGCCACAGCACCCGGTATATGCAACTGCAGCGAAAGAGAATACAAAATGGTCGCAGGCAACTGCAGTGGGTGATTCACGTTAATTTAATGATGTGAAATGTATGCTTGGAGTTACAGGGGACACTAAATGGGAGTAGAGTTCCACACAAAGTACATAAAGATAAAATTCACTAACAGCCAGCGGATAGTAGGAAACATCCCGGCAACTTACATTTTTCATAATTTACTTATTGGAAGAACGTTATTCATATGTATTTTAATTAGCAGTCAGTTGAAACGGTTCCAAGTTACTGTGAATGACTGATAGGCCATCACAAATCCAAAACCCCTTACTTGGAGCTTTGTGCAGCACTTCACCAGAAGAGGGGAACAAACAAAATGAATGGACTTTGAAATGGCAGAAAGAGACAGATTATGGGCTCTGGGATTTCTCTAACAGGCTGCAGGCTGGGGTGTTCCAAAGACTCATGCAGAACAATACCTTACCCTTTCTACCCGTCAGCCACAGCATGCAGTGCCGACACATAGCAGTGACAGGTGCCATTGGATGAAGTGAGTGAGAGCAGACAAAGATGGCAGGTGAGTGATGGCAGGACGGGCAAACACAGACAAAAGTGCGGCAGAGTGAACGCAACTTGTCGGCTACTGAAGCACAGCTCAGGTCGGAGTCGAAAGGCGGCTCTGGTCTCCTGTCCACAACAACTAACCACAGAAGCACACAAAACTGCCACCTCTCCAAAAGCCTTACGACTTTGTCCACTCGGGCAGGGAGAACAGATATCCTTGCTCGTGGAGAGCAATCACAGTGTGCAAACACAACCCTCAGCGGCAGCAGTCACGGTAGTCCGTGTTCCTTTCATATCTGCTTTCCATTTTTTATCTCTGAATCTTCCCAAGGATGCCTTTCCAGGCACAGATGCAGCCACTGCAGGCGTGGTTCCCTGCCCAAGCTGCAGCCCTTCGGATCCAGAGCGTTCCTTGTGGGCATGCCCGTGCCAGGCAGCGTGAAACTTATATAACATCTGTGAAAAAACACATCATATCGAAGCAGCACATCAAACACGGTACATGCTGTGTGAGAGAGAAACTCCGCTGTCTGCTCACCCTGGAAGTGGAAGGTTTTCTGATCAACAGTGATGGTGAAGGTGCTGTCGTCCTCGTCGTCTATGCCAATCACAGCACCCTGCGAATCAAAGAAGAAACCCTGGTCAGCAGCAGCCACTGACAGCAGCAGCACACAGCATCACTGCACCACTGGACTGGGAAAGGGACCCTGGTGCGCCTGCAGGCAAACCAGGAAGTGACTGGCGAAACTTCACTGCTTAACCCTTGGCAACCTCTCCCCAAAGTGACAAGCACTGGTAAAGCCAAGAGGTCCGCTTCCTTTAATTGAAAGTGCTTCTTCGGTGACTGCCCAGTTTGTGTATGTGGTAGTGTGGCTGGCTGAGGGGGTGAATGCGAGAATAGGTCTGTAATTGGAGCGTGAGGGTTGTGAGTAACTGAATGCATAGGTGAGGGCTCTACCAGAATGAGGTCTGGTAAGAGTCAGACATGCAGGTACATCCAAGTAAGAGGTTCAGCAGGATGAGATGAAGTGCAGAGAATAAAAGCTGCAGGTGTAGCAGAGTAAAAGGGGTAGGGTATGTCAAATATGCAGGCACTCAACGTGAGAGATGCAACAGAGGTGCAGAAGAATGAGATGAGGGGTTAGTAGAATGGCAGACCTGCAGCAAAGAGGTACAGATGAATGGTGAGAGGTGCAGAAGAAACATAAGGCTGTCTCAAATTGGCAGACATTCAGGTACAGCAAAAAGATGCAGCAGAATTTCAAGAGGTACAGAAGAACAAGATGAGGTTGTAACACGGTGGCAATAGGTGCAGAAGAATAACATGAGGTTGTTGCAGAATGGCACACATGCAGGTGCAGCAAAGAAGTGCAGCAGAATGTCAGGAGGTGCAGAAGAATAACACGAGGTTGTTGCAGAATGGCACACATGCAGGTGCAGCAGGGAGGTATAGCAGAATGGCTACAGGTGCAGAAGAATGTGATGAGGGTGCAGCAGAATGTCAAGAGGTACAGAAGAATAAGATGAGGTTGTAGCACAGAGGCAATAGGTGCAGAAGAATAACATGTCGTTGTTGCAGAATGACAGGCATTCAGGTACAGCAAAGAGGTGCAGCAGAATGTTAGGAGGTACAGAAGAATAAGATGAGGTTGTTGCAGAATGGAAGACATGCAGGTATAGCAAAGAGAAGCAGGAGAATGTCAAGCGGTATACAAGAATGAGATAAGGGTGTAGCAGAATGGCAGACTTCCTGGTAAAGCTGAGAGGTGTAAAAGAATGTCAAGAGGTGCAGAAGAATGAGGTGAGGGTGCAGCAGAATGTCAAGCGGTACAGAAGAATGAGATGAGGGTGTAGCAGA
Organism: Pleurodeles waltl; assembly: GCF_031143425.1. Taxonomy (NCBI): domain Eukaryota; kingdom Metazoa; phylum Chordata; class Amphibia; order Caudata; family Salamandridae; genus Pleurodeles; species Pleurodeles waltl. Next base: position 892,643,554 of record NC_090443.1, read on the forward strand.
ATGGCAGATACGCAGGCACAGCAAAGAGGCGCAACATAATGTCAGGAGGTATAAAAGAATAAGATGACGGTGTTGCAGACATGTAAGTATAGCAAGGAGGTCTAGCAGAATGGCAATAGGTGCAAAACAATGAGATGAGGTCTAGCAGAATGGCAATAGGTGCAGAACTATGAGACGAGGGTGTGGTAGAATGGCAGACCTGCAGGTACAGCAGGGAGGTGTAGCAGAATGGCAATAGGTACAGAAGAATGAGATGAGGGTGTAGTAGAATGGCAGACCTGCAGGTACAGCAGGGAGGTGTAGCAGAATGGCAATAGGTACAGAAGAATGAGATGAAGGTGTAGCATGCGGTGCGGAGAATAAAATATGCAAGTGCAGCGGCGTAGAAGCTGGTAAGAGAATGTCAATCAGGTACTGTGAGTGAGAGGCGTTAAAGAATGAGATGAGGGTGCAGCAGAATGGCAAGAGGTGTGCAAGAATGCGATGAGGGTGTATCAGAATGTGAAGAGGTGTAGAATGAGAGGTGCAGATAATAGGAGATGCAGACATTTCAGATCCGCAAGCGGTGTCGCAGAGTAAGTGATCAAGGTGAGGCAGGAAGTCCGAATGTGCAGATACACCACAACAACAGACGCAGATATTCCAAAACCAGTGGTGCCATGCAGCAGATTTAGATGTTCCATCGAAAGAAAGATAGAGCAGAGGGGAGGCGTTGCAAAATAAATAGATAAAAGCAATGGTTTCTTAGTAGCAGAGATCTGGCAGGAAGCTCTTTAAGAATGGCATTAAGAAGTGAAAGCTAACACGAGGATATTGTATTAAATGACTAATGAAGAGGCTGCAGCTCTGTACAGCACGAATCAAACTGCAGGACAATGTGGGAACTGTGGGATGTAAAAGTTTTTGAATTCCAATCTCTCTATGCATCGTCTTTAGTTTTACACGTTACTTACTTCAGAAAATTAACAAGCATATGGTATGGTATTGTAAGTTGCATGATATAGTAAGAGCAGAGAACCATTTTTTAAAAGCTTTGTTAAAGATTCCATCCAGCTTACCTACACTTCCAATGCGCCTGGGTCTGGGCTTGCAATCTATTGCAGATAGTGCAGCTTTGAGGCTGCTACAGTAATGGATCAGGGTCTGTTGTACAGATGTATTACAACCATACAGGGTCTCGCAAGCTGAAAAAATTACGTGGTACAGTTATGTAAAAAATAGTTTTATTAAATTAGGTGTGGCTTCCTATTGGTTGGACCCGTCGCAGCTCCCTAAAAGAGCTTGAAGGATGCATATTGGGCAAGTGTGCAAATGGTTGAATTAGCATCAGCTCCATCTGGTAGTTTGACGGATAGTTTGTTATCAGTCAAGTGTTTCTACAGATTTGAACAATATTTTAATATTATTTTACAGCCCTCAGCATATGCACTTTATATCAGATTCAGAATTGGAACCTTACCCTTGCGTAGGGCTTAATTTGTTAATAAAAACGTGCTGGTGCCCAAAGCCCTCCTCTTAAACTCGCAGCTGCTGCAATTAAATGTGCGAGGATGGAATACTGAGGCAGTGAAATCCTGAAGCCATCTTAGGCTTCTTCAATCCATTTAAAGCCACTCCCTGCCCCTTCAGCTCACTTTTGCAGCTTTCTGCTTTCTTCCATTGTGATGCTTTTTTGTTTTTTTCTTCCTCCGTCTTTCCCATACGTGTCTTTTGCTTGCAGTAAACGCTTGAGACAGAAAAATAAGTGCCGGCCCTCAAAAATAAGTGGCATGCTCCGCACCGGAAACAACAAGCACAAATTAAGCACTGCCCTTGTGTGATTTTATCACCAGATGGAAGCAAAATGATGGCCTAACAGATTCTTGTCCTATGGGATGCAAGACTAAAGAGAGCATCAGCCCTGTCCTATTTTTCTGTTCTGTGTATAACAAGCAGAGGGACTGTTGGATTAGACTCCTTTGCAAATGTCTGGAGTTTAGGGATCGTCATTCAGCCCTCAGAATTTGCAGAACTACCACTCACTGTACTGTTGTGTGCGCTGTAGCAAAGTTTTTAGAAGCGATATGGCACATTAGAGCAAAATCCTTAAGTTCCAAGGAACAATTTTAAAACCAGAGGGCTCAAAAATGAGTTTTGGAATATATATGGTTTTGTAAATTTAACATATTGTGTGTATATTTACATTTTACTTAGTTTTTAATTCCCACATGGAAGCAGGAGTATGTATGTCATCATATTGTAATTCACAATGGTTTATTAATGCTTTAAATTCTACCTTTTGTGATTCAAGAGAATCAAAATAAAGGACGATGATGATGACAAACATATGCAATACCAACATAAACATTTAAACTGTTAAAATAGCAGTGAAGCATGAATGGCACTGTGGTATGAACTGGAGAAGTATATTTAAGTTCCATATAAGTTTAAATTGCTGATACCTTAAGTACAATGGAAAGGTGTATTCATGTTTTATAGTAAGCACATTAAATCACATAAACATCATGAGTCTACAGTGCGTTTCAAATGTAATACCAATGAAAACACAAAAACTCACATTAGAGATGGTAAGAGCAGGTAAAAGTTGCTGCCTCAAACTGATCTGCCCTGTCTTCATTCTGGTTCTCAATATAACTCAGTTACAGTTAGGCCCTACAGAGAGCCATAAATTATTCTGTTTAACAAATGAGTTACCAAAAGAACATACACAAACTTAAAACAACAATTAAGCACAATTAGGGCGTCATGATGGCGGTCACACATTGAGTGTGCTCCGGACCCCTCCATCACCCACTGCCATTAGTCCCAGTGCCCTGCGCCCTTAAACCCATGCACTGAGGAGGGAACACCTTCTGCCCTCCCCCCCACCGCTGGAGTTAAACTGTTGATCCTGAGCTGCCAAGAACCTGGGAGGCCCACGGTGCAACATGGCAGACTACACCTGCCGCTGTGCTTTACCGCCTCGAAACTGGCAATACATGGCACTTCGGGCCAGCATGTGTGCCGCACCGGGGGTCCTATTCGCCTGACTGCAACGTGGCGCCCGGCCTGGCAACAGCAGGGGACGTGGAGAGCAGCAGAGATGCCAGACGTGAGGTTCCGAGGGCCATGGAGAGGGAAGGGAGCAGCCTGGGACCTTGGATGCCCTCCCCACCCGATCCCTCGAGCGAGGAGGCCTCGTTACCTGCCCAATCCACCAGCTTGGGCCTGACCTAGGCCGCAGGATGCACCGTTGCTTAGGCCTGTGGGCCCCAGGCGGATGTCGAAATTGGCTCACGCCCGCAAAAAAAGCGCTTTGGAGGTCCTGAATACCTCCCTGAAACACTGCAAAGATGGCTATTTCTTGCCTACTTACACTGGCTCTGGCTTTCGGCTGGTGACACTCCCCTGGTGACAGTATGGGCAGTGGGCACAGAGTGCGGCAACTCCTTCTGGGGGAGACTCTCCGGAGTCAGTGCCTTGCGGAGGACTGATCCCTACAGGTCCCCCCCCCACCAACTTGGTACGCCCACTGACCACGCCTGCGTCTGTGAGTGGCAAACAAGCACTTCCGGCACTCCAGTCCTCTCCAAAGCGCAATGGGGAATGATAAAAAGAGTAAGCAACCACCTGCTTTCCAACAACACACTGACCAGTTTACTACTCAAACGGGCCCCACTAGTCTGACACACCTGCACAAGGGGTGCCTGTGATAGATGGCCTGGATGCAATCCTATTGGCTATCCAGTCCTCACAACACGCCCTGGAGAAAAAGGTTGGGGGAAGTGCTTGAAGACATGGGTCTTCTGCGGCAAGACTTGCACAATGCTGTGGGCTGAAACAAGGAAGTGGAGGGTTGTATCTCCACAGTGGAAGATGACGTAGCAGAACTCAAATCCAAAGTAGATCAACTACTGACCCGCACAGGCGAACTCCACCATAGGGTCGAGGATGCGGAAAATCGTTCAAGATGCAACAATTTGTGCTTTATTGGATTCCCAGAGGGAGTGGAGAAGACCCAGCCCGCCAAATGTCTGGAACAGTGGCTCAAAACCTGGATGCCAGCACACACGCTATCCCCCTGGTTTGTAATCGTAAGATTTCACAGAGCACCAACTCCGAGACCTCCCGCAGGTGGCCTGAGACGAAGGATGATAGCCATGTTCCTTAACTTTAAAGGCCGAGACATCATTCTTAAGTAGGTGAAAGAGCAGTCTGATCTTTGATATGAGAATTCTAAGGTCCTCATTTTCCCCAGACTACACACATGAAGTGCAGAACCAGCGTTGCTCCTATGAAAGAGTTAAGCAGAAAGAGAAATGCAGTTATCCTATATGTTCCTGTTTCCAGCACGCCTCAAGATACTTACGGATGGCAAATCTTTCTTTTTCGAGTTACCAGAGACTGCGTGGGAATGGCTCACTGAAGAGCACCATGTCAGCCTGGTGACACCCCCTCTCCGCCCTGGAGAAGGTCAGCGCTCGACACAAGGATCCTCCTTGGACAAGCGGTGCAGGAGGGGCCGCACCCAGTCCCACCAGAGAAAGCAGCACACTGTATCCTTGTTGCCGGGGTTGTCTGGGCCAACACCTTCCGAGAGACCGGCCCTACCTGTGAGTTAGGAAGGGATACTGCCTCCACCAAACCGGTCGGAAAAGTGGCTTAGCCTGACTGCTACCCCTCTTTAACCTGTGTGCGTAATAGAGGACCTACTGTTTGCCCTTGCACGGGGCAGGCTGGAGGCACCTTGGTTGACTGCAGGGACACAAGGGGCACTTTACTGCAGTGATCTGGCTCCCTGGAAGGGGTCCACCACTCCACACCAGTCTTGTATAAATTGGTTTTAGGGGTTAGGGTCTGTGTTATTGGGTGACCAATGCTTCATGGGAGGAAGTATGGGGTGGTGGGTGTTGGGGGAGATTTAGGGGTTTATCTGCAACAAGTATACGTAGCTGGTTAACGTTAAGTTTTTTATGCCTCTATCTTTTCTTTACAAGAAGTCGCAATGTGCCGCAATACTCCTCTCAACCTTCTGTCCCATGCTGGCAGGCTCTTGGCCCACAGGTCCAATCCCTGTGGGAATCAGCCACCTACACAGTCCTTGATGCACCTGTCCACTGACCTTCCGCACTTTCCTAGGCTCCCCATCTCGGTATTATCCTGGCACGTTCGACAAGATTAAGCGCACCGCGGTTTTCAACAGCATCCGCCACTCTGCCCCATCTATTTAGAAGCTCCAAGAAACACACTTGATGGACTCACGGTGTCTCATGCTCACATGTAGTGGCTATGACAGGGTGTATCATGCAGGATTTACCTGAGGCTCCAGAGGAGTGGCAATACTGCTACACCACACAATCCCCATGACAACTGCCAAAACTAATGTGGATCCCTCCAGGGCCACGTCCAGTGCGCTGAATGGTCAGCCGCTTAATCTCTTGAGTGTCTACGCTCCCCCTAGCACACTAGAGCCGTTCTCGGAGACCCAACAGGAAGTAATATCACAACTCCCGCCGGGCTTTACGCTCCTGGGAGTCAATTTCAACACAGTCATGGGCCCAGAGGTCGATTCCATGGCCCCCCTCCGCGGTCAGTGTGCCCGAGCCAAACTGCTACACAGCTGGGCCGCCTGCCTAGGCTTCTGTGATGTGTGGCATACTAGGACGTTACATACATACATACATACATACACACATATACACACACACACACACACACACACACACCCCCTCTTTCTTATGCCAGCCCCAGACGTCCTCTCAGTCACTGGCGCACAGATCCTTCCAAAGGAATCTCCGACCATGCTCCACTCCTCCTGGGTGGTTGGGTAGTCCTGATGCCACTCGGCGCCCCATGTGGCATCTAAACGCGTGGCGCATTCAGGATGAATTGTACACCCAGGCACTGAGTGAGGAACTCGCACACTATTTTGCGCACAATGTTGGATCAGTGCAATCACCGGGCTCCTTATGGGCCGTCTGCAAGGCCACCCTTAGAAGGCATGCCTGACACCTTTTCTGAATAGCAGAACGCACCAGACTCTAGCAGGCAACAAGACTCAACGCCATGGCTTGCGCCTTGAGACACAGCTCTCCCCTTCCAACCATTCAGCCACTACCAGGCAGGTATTGTCACTAGGAGAAGAGATTTGTCACCTTTCCCTTAAATCAGCAAAGCAAATGTGTCAAACCATGACCACCCAGGTATAGGCATGGGGGGACAAAAACAGCAAACTGCAGTACTGGTTGGCATCCTGGCTCCTAGCCAGTAGAATCAATCCAGAAATAGTTGATCACTCGGGCCACCCCCATAGAGCATCTCTGTCTATTGCCCAGGCCTTTGCCGCCTTCTATGCCAAGCTCTATACAGAGCAATCACGTTCCTGAGTTGAGCAGGCGGCCTGGCCCCCCCTTCTTCAAGATGTGTCCCTCCCTCAAATCTCCATTTCTGTGCAGTGGTAACTTGATGAAGCCATCACGTTGGAAGAAATTAATGCAGCTATCGCGACCCTGGCCACCGGTAAAACACCAGGCCCGGATGGCTACCCTGCGGAATACTACAGTAAATATAGGGAGCTGTTCGCTCCGTACCTGTTAAATTTATACATCAAGGTGGGGCAGAGAGGAGCTTCCCCCCCCCCCACCCAAGAGCTTGAACAGGCCACGGAAGTAGCAATTCCAAAGTCACTGACCCCCGGTGTCCTGCTCAGCCAACTGCCCCATCTCACTTCTTTATGCCGGAATAACATTTTTCTCTACTATACTTGCCAACCGTTCACGGTTTCATTTTTCCAGCAATATCGCCAAATCCATGAATCATGCCACTACCCTCTGGCTTTTGTGTCTAGGAATTAGACCCAAAATAAAGGGCTTATTATGACTTTGGTGGACGGTTTACACCGCCAGTGCAGCTGCCTTCCCGTGGGCCCCATTAAGTGTTCCCCACTGGCCCAGCAGGGAACGGCCTACAACATTGCCGCCAAGTCATAACAGAGCTGGCGGCAATGCTGTAGTGCGTAGGGTGCACCAGCACCCGTCGGGATGTTCACTGTCTGTGAAGTAGATAGTGAACATCGCGACGGGGCTGGCAAGGGGGGGCCCTGCACTTCCCATGCCAAGTGCATGGGCAGTTCAGGGGCCCCTCGGGGCACCCTGCGCTCCTTCTCTGCCAGCATTTACATGGTGGTAAGCTGGCGGAGAGGGGGGTAGTAATCCCCAAGGCGGCGCTGCTTGCAGCGCTGCCCTGGTGGATTAGGACCGCCATTCCCTCCTGTGGAGGAGAACTGGTTCTAGCGGTCTGATCGCAGCACGACCGCCACGGTCGTAATGTGGCGGTCAGACTGCCGCACAAGTGAGTGGACCACTGCTTTGGTGTCAGTCAGACCGCCACTGCGATCCTGGTGGTCTGAAGACCGCCAGGGTCGTAACCAGGTCCATAGTGTTCTAGTGTGTGCCAATAGTTCTGTTCTGTAAGGTTTACCAGGGTCGGTCCAATGTGAGCCTAGTAAGGGGATATCATTGGGCTGTCCCATAACATATAGCAGGTTGGCTTCTGAGGTGTCGGACCGTGGACACGTAGATGGCATCAAAGGAAACATAGGACATCATTACGAGTTTGAACTACGGTTTAGCCCATCCGCCGAACTTCCGACGGGGATGTTGCCGTCATAGTGGATACCTCCCTGCCAGGCCCATTAAGAGTTTCCCGCTACATGTCCCTGTAGTGCCCAAACTAGTTCATGTGTGGGTGGTTCAGTGCCGTCCGGGGCCCAGTGGAAGTATACATAACCGGTGATACTAGCATGGGTTAGGAAGTGTGTTTCTGGAAGTCCACGAGTATGTGTAAAATCTGTGTGGTACAGAAGGAAGCTATCAGCAAAAAGGTCACCTGCGGTGTTGATCCCACCTTGCATCCAGGGATGTAATCTAATTGCAGTCACGGTCCCAGAGCTGTGGGAAGGATTAACAATGGTATGTGTGGAGCATAGGATTTCTGAGGGACGGTGAAGCACAATGCCACTTTCAAGTAGGCATATGCAAGTCATACCAGCAATGAAATGGCCTGTGTGTTAGCAAGGCAGAGCCCGGAAAGAATATTTTATCGATTCAACAAAGCTGTAGTATAGCTAATTTCTTTTAAATTGCAACTGGCAAGACGATGGGCGAGCCATTGTAATTTTCCAGCTAAACTATAGCATTTAAAATAAGGGACACCCATTTTCCCAACCTGAGGTGGTAATTGGAGCTTGAGCAGGCTAACCCTGCGACGGCCAGCACCCCATATTAGATCAATCAACAAGGTATTGAGCAGTATGAATTAGCGGAGTAGGGACTACAGCCGGTATGTTAACAAAATGGTAGGGCAAGCATGGCAATGCCTCCATTTTAGCAGTAGCCAAACAGCCTGCTGCTGTGGGCCATGATAGCTTTCTTTAGCTTGCCCTCCAGGACATCAGCTAGGTTCCGATATATCTGGATTCTCAAGTGACGAAAAGAGTGGGGTGTCACCTGAATATTTATATCTCCGAAGTGGGGAGATGTTCTGGTATGGATATTGCTAAATGAGAACGCATAGGATTTGTTGACATAGATTTGTAGTCAGGAGAGTGTTACAAAGGTATTAAGCAGGCCGGCTATATCGGATATATCCAAATGCAGATCCTTTATGTAAATTATCATATCATCTGCATACAATGATATTGCATGAGTGGTAGGCCCTATTGGGATTCTCCAGGTGTGGTCATCTTGTCTCAGACACTGGGCTAATGGTTCCAATGCCAGCACAAAAAGGTGTGGCGATAGTGGACAGCCTTGTCTGGTGCTGCAGTGAACCGAATACGTGTCAGAAATATGTTGGCCTGTTCGTGCGGTTGGATTTGTATATAGTAGTCACACCCATCAAATGTAAGTCAGATGTAGGTTTAAGCACTGTAGCTCTGACACCATGAAATCCCAATTAAAAGTATCCAAGGTGTGTTTTAAATCTAAGAAGAGGCATCCAACATACAGAAGGCGCCTTTTGATGGCATCTATATGATATGATATAGTCGGCGTATGTTGAGTGAAGTACCACGATTTGGAACGAAGCAGCACTGATCTATGTGGAGTAGTTTTGAAATCATGGGAAGTAATCTGTGGGCTAATACTTTGCTGAGGATTTGGTATTCAGTGTTGAGTAATAACAGAAGCCTATACGAGGTCATGTCTGTTGTGGGTTTATAAGGTTTCAATAGGGATACTCTACCCGTTCTGATAGGACAGTAGACAAGTGTGTGAGCAAGGGGTCTTGCTCTGAATTGGGGGCATATACACTTCCCAATACTATAGGTGTGCCATTCAGCATACCACACACCAGGACGTATCGTCAGTGCATATCCACCTTGGTTTCCAAAGCTGCAAATGGGATCCCAGGCACAGATCCATATCCATGCACCATGAGAATAGGCAGAGTATGAGGTATGGAACAACTGGCCCCTCCATTTTTTACATAACTTAAGAGCCTCAGTGGTAGTCAGGTGGGTTTCTTTTAAGCACAATAAATGGACTTGGCAGCAATGCAGCTGGGCTAGTATCCTAAAACATTTTTGTATTGGCCCCATACTGAAATTCCATGTATTCATATTATATTTGTGTGGAACAGCCCTTGTCAATCAACAACAACAAATAATGACCATTAACAGTTGTACATTCATTGACACTCAGATTCTCAGTTGGTGTGTGTGACAATGCCATATAGATGTAAAGAGGAACACAAACAATAATAAACCCCACTACAAGGTCCAGCGAAGGAAACTTGTTCTATAAGAACTGTAACAACACAGTAAACAACAAAACATCTTGTGCAATTACCTTTGGGGTACATGGCTTGTAGCATGTGATGGACTCTCTAACGGGATATGGAGTCTAATTTGGGACTGCTAGCCATCCGGGCCTGGCCCCAGGGAATGTAGACGATCATTTGGCACCATGGTTGAGATGGTTGTCATGAAGTCAATGAGCTTCACGATGCAGGCCCCATAGTGGTACACAAAGCAAGAAAGGATAAAAGGGAAGGGGAGGTCGATCAGGCACTGGAAGGTTTCAAGTCTACAGCACAATAGCCAGGGTAGTACCCAACCCAATGAATCAAGCCCTTACAAGACTTTCAGCCAGACAGGATGTTAGCCAATTGCAGTGTAACTGAAAGGAACAGGGCAGAGTTGCCATTATTAATGGAAATAAAGGGTGCATTGGTGTCCGTTCAGGGATGAGAAATTTCTATCGCTGGTGCCAGAGACACGTTGATTTCCCTTGTGTGCCACAAGTTTTTATATCCTATCATAATACTAGAAGCTGTTTTTTGCAGGGCTGACAATGACCGTTGTCACTCCATGTAAGGCAGCCCCTGGGGATTAAGGTAGATGGACTGTGCAGGGCACCGTTCTGCACTACCCCCAGACTAACGCAGCAGTGGATCGAGCACTGGGAGGTATGTGGAGCTGCAGTGCAGTTCAGCACCGCTGTGATTTCTTAGGCCTGCACTCAGGCACTGGTCCTTATGCCCTATCCATCCCTTAAACACCATACAAAAAATTCTGAGTACTTTAGGAGCAGTGGTAAGCATTCACAGGTGCCGGCGTGAATTGCTGATAAACACACTTCTGTTTTCCACCCACTAACAGAAGCAAGCAGAAGTGAGCGACAGGTGAGGCTCGTGTGATGGGAGCCTGGACCCAAAGTCAAATGTCAGTTACTCTTGGTGTGGCGGGCAAGCAAACCTGTAAGCAACCAGAGCTATGTAATAAACCTGACAAGTAAATAACCCAGATTGGCAGGTTGCATATAAATCACAGAAGGAGGCGTACAAGCCACTGAGCTGTTGTTTCAAAGTTTTACTTGAATGAGTGAATATTGTTGGAGTTACGGTTTTTAAGGGGTACACGTTTAGAATGCAGAACATATCAATTCACTCTTTGCACCTATTTTAAGAAACTTTCCTAGAGGGTCACAATAGTCCATTTAAACATTTTCACTTGCATGTAGGGACAGTATGTTAGGTGAAATTTCAGTAAAATGTGTGTGTATGTGTGCTAACTGTAGATCATTCATTCTAGCTGTGTGGATCGAAGCGCACGCTGCAAGGGATTAGGGCCATAATCTGAACATTGAAAGTTTGGAGATGGGGGACTAGTTGGCAAGGTGTGAGTTCCAGGCTCTGCAGTTTGCAGATCCCCAAATACTGTCTGACTGAACCTGGAGGGACAGAAGGCGGGATCACCTGTAATCCCCTTGATCTGAAGTAGAGTCTCTGGAATTTACTATAAAAGTAAATTAACTCTTTTGGTATGGTGATCATTATCGTACAGTTATCATATGGCTTAACATATTAACTTTACATGGTGATCACGTTGCTCTACCTAATATTGGATGATCACATGACTCCAGAGTCCCCAGCACACCAAGAACTCAGTCCTGCATTTCCCTTTCACAAAACCATTTTAACCTGGCACATTAATTGAACTGGGGCTACTGAAGAGGACAAAGGCTATAACTTCCAACATGCAGCAGGTCTGTAAACGAATCTGCACTGGTACGAACACTGATGCACAAGTGCCCTAATGCTTTTGCTGCCATTGCTATTTAAAGCCACCGCCACTGCTCTGAACAGAGACTCTTGCTTCACAAGCAGTGTTATCCACTGCCCAGGAGAAGCTTTGTTTTTAATTTCCTGCAGTCCTTTCATGGCTCAGTAGTGCATGGCACTTGATTGAACAAGCATTGGTAAAGTTAACAGATCTTGACTGTGCAAGAGCTATTGGCTTAGCCAATGTGTTTTAGCTATGATGTACACTAGTGTGGCTGCTGTTCAGCATGGCTAAAGGTTAGTGGCACAGAGGAGAGCTGTGTGGAGGGTTGTAGAGTGAAATGGCGAAGAATGGAGTAGAGTAGAGTGGAGTGGCACAGTGTGGAGTCACGTAGAGTGGCCTGGTGTAGAGTGCACTGGCATACAGTATTGCAGTGTGTAGTGGCGTAGAGTACAATGGCTTTGAGTTCGGTAGCATTTAATTCAGCTGCATACAATGCAGTGTTGTAAAATGCAGTGGCATAGATTAGAGTGGTGCATAGTAGAGTGGAGAGGTGTAGAGTGGAGATGTTCAGAGTAGAGTGACAGCAGAATGATGTGGAGCAGAGTGAAGTAGAGTAAAGTGATGTAGAGCAGAGTGGCATAGCGAAGAATGAAAAAGAGTGGTGCATCGTCGAGTGGCATGGAGTTAAGTGATACAGAGGGCAGTGGAGCAGAGTAGAGGTGGGTGGCATAGAGTGAAGTGTAGAGTCGAGTGGCATGCAGTGCCGCCATCCTGGATCTTAGGCCTAGCACATAATCTACTATGTCCTGTTTGGGAGGCTTTAGAGGTTGCTCCCAACCTTCCCTCACAAGGGCAAGTGGACCCCTAACAGGATGTCCAAACAAAAGCTCAAAGGGGCTGTAACCCACTCCCTTTTGTGGAAAGTCCCTGTAGGCGAAGAGGAGACAAGGCAATAGGACATCCCATCTCCTTCCTGAGTTTCTCTGAGAGTCCCATGACCATGCCTTTGAGGGATTTGTTGATTCTCTCAACGAATCCATTTGTTTGTGGGTGATAAAGGGTGGTGAATGTACATGTTACACCAGACCGCTTCCACATGGCCCTAAGGTATGCAGAAATTAAGTTGACACCTCTCTCTGACACCACCTCCTTAGGAAACCCACCCTGGAAAAGACTCCCAGAAGGGCCTTGACCACTGCAGGAGCTGTAGTGGTCCTAAGGGGAATTACGTTTGGGTACCTGGTGGCATGGTCCACCGCCACCAGTATAAATCTGTTCCCAGAGGCAGTTGGAGGATCCATGGGGCCAACAATGCCCACCTATCCTCGCAAAGGCTACCCCAACCACTGGTAGTGGAATTAGGGGGGTCTTTGGGGTGTTACCTGTCTTGCCACAGGCTTGACAGGTTACACAGGGGCAACACAACTCCTTTGTATTCTCAGACATGTAGGGCAAGTGAAATTGAGGGACCAGTCTGTCCCAAGTCTTGCTTTGCCCCAAATGGCCTGCAAGGGGAATGTCATGTGCCAAGGTCAATACAAATTCCCTAAATTTCTGAGGGATGACCCACCTTGCCTGAGCAACCCTGCTAAAAATTCGGACACCACAGGAATGTGTCTCCACAGGGTCCAATATGTGTCCCTTAAGGGAGCCAAGATCAATATTGTAGCACTGTTCCCGACGGGAATGTGTAATACAATGTTCCCAGCTGGAACAATGTAATATGCTTTTTGCCACCGGTATGATTTTTGTGTCTTCCCCGCGAGGCCCTTGGTCTTTGAGAATTATGTTGCTATTTGTAAGGCGTTTTTAATTCATTGTCTAACCGAAATGCTGTGTCTTCAGCACTATGCAGCTTTGTTACTTTATAAACAAACAACAAAATAACATAACTGATTTCATCTGTAATGACCACTCTAACACAATTTACTCATCATTTGAGTGCACAGATGCCTCCAATACTTTGCACACAACATCAGCCGACTGCCCCATGGACACAATCCCAATTTTCTCACGGATTTCTTCTGAACTGCACTCCTCTTAATAACTGAACCTCTTGCTTGGCCCTTAATTGTAGTCAAAGCTGGGCTGTAGCTTTCTGCCAGTATCTGCACCTAATTTTAATGGCACGAGTTTTGGCTAGCTATCCTTGCCTGGAAATCTAGCTTTAATGACCGAGGGATTCAGGCCTCCGGTCTGAATGTGGCCTTCAGTTATCTCGGAGGGGCACAGGTGAGAGGCCATCAGAAATCTAAAAAGCCAAGGCAGGCAAACTATTCGGGATCTTCAGGGATGTTGCTAATTATGCTACTTAAGTTGTACTGTTGTCAAATACCAGCTAGTGAAACTGCTATGCATCCTTGTGCATCTCTTTAAGCTTATTATGTCAAAGGCAGCTAATGTGGTTGCCTTAGAGGAGGATGAACCTGCCACAGGGCTCCAGATCTCTGAGCACCCACCCAGTCCTGCCCTCAGCAGAGGCACATCGGCACCAGTGTGAAGTAGGTAGTGGGTGATCAGTTTTAGGATTGGGGGGAAGGTCCAGATGTGACAAGCACTGTATTAAACATAAGTGCAATGCCTTAAACTGGTGCAACAATGAGATCTTGTCTATGAGAGAGATGGGTAAAGATCTCAGAGTACAAGGGCAGTATAGATGTAACATCGCACCCAGGCCAGGTACAGAACTGAGATCACTTACAGCACTAAAATAACAGGACAGGTATGCCCTGGCTAAGTGAAGCGAAGAGTGTAGGCACAGCTATGTAATTGTGCAGGCCAAATCCTAAACAATCTAGCTCATTGTGGTCACCCCCAGGAGAATAGCTAAAACTATCAAATCGGATACACCACCGAGCACATGTACAAGATAGGTGCAACAATGAGATTGCGCACCAGGCAAAAACAGTTCAAACTAATGAACTTGGTTGCACAATTTAGACAAGTATGCAATTTTCAGGACACAAGTTTGAATATGGACTGGCCTGCTCAGCCACTATTCCATCTGACTTGGATACACTGAACTGTTATTTGCAGTGACACAATGCTGCAAGATAGTTTTGTGCATTAAACATTGGAAGTAGTCATTATTCCCAAGTTTTTCATTTCTGTTCTCCCCAAACCGAAATCTCTGGTGCTTTATTGCATTTCATCTGCCTTCAGCTCTGTCAGCCAAAAAATTAACAAGGGGAGCCGAGCCAAAGTTTGGCTGTGACTCAAGAGAGCACAAGCGAAGCATGATATAGATTTTATATATGCACTATGCACCAAAGATCATCCTAAAATATGGTTGTTAAAAGTGAGAGTATTTTTTTAAAGTGATAGTTCCTAACTATAAACTGAGAAATATTCATATCCCACCGACCCCCCCTAGCCCTTCCAGTGACAATGCAATTAGTGAAATAAAAGGCAAGTCAAGGGTCATGCGCACCCTAGATGATCTAGATACTTATTATACATAGAGCAGACGGTTTAGTCTATTGAAACAAACAAAAGAGTTTTTGTATAGCACACGCTGCACTCACATATTTGAAGGTGCTCTCATATGTGACAATGAAGGAAAAAGAGGCTTGGTGAAATAAAATATTTGCCAAGCATAACAGTATTAGAGACATGTTTATGAGTCAAAAGCACTACACTTAGGTCAAGTAGATTATTCAAGCTACTAGGCCTGCATGTCTAGTAACATTTTTATGATTTTTCGAGGCCTACACTACCTACGTTAGGTGTTTAAATAGCCCATTAAAGGGCTACAGTATTTTGCATGAAATCAACGCCCTAAAGGCAGGCCTTTACTTTTCCAGACCTAAGCATCAACCAGAAAGGGCTTAGAGTCAGGCTGTTCTTTGAACAATAATTTTCTTCCGCACCAAAAAACATGACAAAAGTGGAACTGCTTCTGAGACCTCAGGTTCAACTCGCTGATACAAATGTTTGGACCTTGGGACACACAAGAGCACTGTAGTTGTCAACGGTTCTTTACAGGGGAATTTCCCAGTGATAGTTTGTATCTACACTTCTAACCAGGGACAAGAGTTCTAGGGGCGGCAATCCAGACCATGCCACAGAACCGCTGGTCACAAAGGAACACCTCAATTTTGTGATGTGTCCAAAGCACAATATGTACCAGTGGAGGGCTTGGAAATGTCAGCAATCTGTGCAGAGAGGTGGCAATTGCTGGGAGATATGGAAATTACTGACTCCTGACAACACAGGCACCCCCAAGCTACTTAGGCTATTTGGCTGCCAAATGTACATGAAGACTGATTTCCTTTTAGTAGACATGAGACTGCTGTGTGCAGTGGCTGAGGTGGATCAGGCTCTTTGGACTCTTTCTGGCCATGGTTCACTAACAGAGATTAAGTTGGCCTGATCAAGGACAGATGGAGGGATTGGGAAGATGGGCACTGAATGACACCCTATTGAGTGACCCTTGGGTGGTCGATATTGTTAGGAGACCGAGCAAGGAATATCTAATCTATAGTAACACAGCAGATGTCAAGAAGACCATTGTATGGAATACCCCAAAAGCAGTGCTGCAAGGTAACGCCACATGAGAAGCAGCTCACCAGAAATCTTTGAGGAACAGCTTATTGACTAACCTTAGGCAAGAGCTGTTAGAGCCAGAAGTGCAACAAAGGCCACTGCAGACAGTGCAAACTATATTATGGCAAAAATAGGTAGGACGTTTCAAGATGGGAGGGGGGGAGCCACCAGGCTATTTGGAATAAATTGTGTGTGTGTCAGCAGCTCAGTTTAATGTTGAAGTGAAAGATGGAAGTAGGTGAAGGGGGAGCAGCCATACAAAGGAAATAAAAAAATATAAGTGTTCACTTTTTAAGACCCATTACACAGCATAGAGCTCAGACAGATGAACCAGGCAGCTATACCCGAACATGGTAATACTACCCAAGCTTGGCAAGATAGGCCCAGACCCCATTAAAACACTATCACTAAGAGGGAAAGGTTCGTGTGTCGGCCGACACAGGCACACTTTCCCTGATGCGGGCCATGACCAATGGCCAACAGCAGGGAGGGGTTATAAAAAGCACCGGGGGATTTTTTTTTCTTTATTTGAAAACCCCTCAGGAGACACGCAGGAGACACAGAAGAACTTCTGTGTCTCCCCACGAACCCTCACCCGCCCACCTGTAAGCCCCCACCTGCCCATCTGTGACATCCGCGCTGACGTGACAGTTTGTTTTACCCACAGGAGCAGGAAGTAGCAGGTAAGGCCGCTTACCACTCTGGTAGGGAAAACGGGCTCAAAAGGGTCTCCCAAGCTTTCAGGAAGGCCTCGTTTGAAAAGGGAAATTCCCCCTTTTCAAACGAGGCCTTCCTGAAAGGATTTCCTTGCCATGGATCCCAGCTGCGCTGCGATCCACGGCCAGGATGCCCCACTAGACACCAGGGATTGGGGGTGAGGGCGGGGGAGTAGGCCGTCGTGGAAATCGGCCATTTATTTTCAAAAAACAATGTTTGTTTACTCCATGGGGGGGGAGACACCATTGCCCCCCAAAGGGCTAAAACTAAAAAAAATGAAATTGACTGGGGGGTCGCCTGTGAGCAGGGCATTTATTTTTTTTTTTAATAGATGTGTGGATTCCCTGGGGGCCACAATCACCCCCGCAACTGGGAAGCCACACAGCTGTGTGTGTATATGTATATATATATATATATATATATATATATATATATAGAGAGAGAGAGAGAGAGACTCTACAGAGGGAAAAAAATATATATATATATATATATATATATATATATATATATATATATATATATATACACACACACACATATATAGAGAGAGCGCGCACGCTAGAGAGAGATCACTTATGTCAATGTACGTGTGGTTTTCCTGGGGTCTGTGATCGGCCCCCAGGGAAACCATCGAGAAATATAAAAATGATCTCTTTACGTATACATATGGAGAGAAAGAGACTCTCTTCCCATTTATATATATATATATATATATATATATATATATATATATATATATATATATATATATATATATAGGAGGAGGTCAAGGAGGAAGAGGTTCATTGAAAAGAAACGTAAAGAGAAACGCAAGCTCACAAAACCCCATGGGAGTTCAGACAAGGGGCCAAATGACAACAAAATGAATCAAAAACTTACAGTAGTTAATCTCTATTCTACTCCGCTCACTCAGTTCGAAACTCAGGTATTATCGTTGGGACTTTCATTTTGTCCTACAACCAACTTTAATTACAGCCAAAGTAGGATTGACTTGTTTCATTTTGTGAGAAAATTGAAACTATTGAAATGGTATGCCACCAAACCAAAAAATACACTCGATCCAGTGAGCAATGTAGTTAGACCTTCCAATTTATTGATCAATGATATTGAAATATTACACACTTTATGTGAATTGGACAGCGAATCTATATTCGATCCTGATCCCCTTCTCAATCTATCTGATATGGGTATTGACATTGATTTGAGTTGTCCGAGTGGGTTTAAACCTACATCTACATTTCTTCCCCCTATTTCTAATGATGCTCTTAATGTATTTGAAAAAGTCGTTATTAAAGAAATGGTCAAGTTAAGACAGAAGAAAACTATGAAGTGGAACAATATGGACCCTAAGCATAGAGAAGCCATTAAGACCTTGAGTAGCAATACTAACATAGCAATTAAAAAATCTGATAAGGGGGCAACGTAGTGATTTTACCGGTGACCCAATACTTACAAGAAGGATTGAGACAATTGCATGATACCAGTAGCTATACAGTATCCAGTAGAGAAAAATTGCTAATAAAAAGGTACTGGTCGCAACTTGAGGACTGGAGAGATAGGGGGTTATTGGAATTGGAAGAGTATCAATTCTTAAGAGTAGATTATCCTAGAATACCCACAATGTACTTTCTTCCCAAGCTACCTAAACATCATACTTCCCCTCCTGGTCGACCCATTGTCTCATCTAATGGGAGTCTCTTGGAAAATACTTCCAAGTATGAAGACTTCTTTTTGCAACCCTTTGTCACTGCACTCCCCTCATACATTAAAGATACTACTGATTTTCTGCGCATCATTGATGAGACCCCTTGGGAAGAGAACTATCTATTCTTGTGTTTAGATGTCAACAGCTTATATACTTGTATTCCTCATGATTTGAGAATTAAAGCTGTTAGAGACTTTTTGAGGGCAAGATCTTTATCCCATCTCCTGCACACCGAAATGCTGTTGGACATGATTCACATTTGTCTTACTAATAACTTTTTTTATTTTTGACAAAGTTATTTATAAACAAAAACAAGGTACAGCGATGGGTACCTGCTTTGCTCCCAGTTATGCTGGCCTATTTTTGGGCTGGTGGGAGGAACAAATAGTGAGTAACATCAACCTATTTGAAACTGATGCGATTTTATGGATCAGATATATTGACGAAATTTTTTGTATTTGGCAAGGAGATGAGAACACAGCACAGGAATTTGTGAATATTCTGAATGATAACACATTGAATTTGAAATTTTCTAGCAGGATTGATCCTATCTCCATTGATTTTTTGGATGTTCGGATTAGCACCGATAATAACAAATTGATGAGCACTCTATATCGCAAGGAGACTGCAGGAAACAGTTTTCTTCATGCAAGCAGTGGTCACCCTAAGAAATTGATACAGAGTATCTCGTTTGGGGAAATGTTACGCGCCCGCCGCAACTGCAGTTCTGATGAAGCTTTTTTTGGTGAAATTAAGGTCATGACGGAGCGGTTTCTCCAAAGGGGATATAACAAAAGTGTGCTCGATCAGGCAGTGGCTAGAGTTTCCCAAATCAATAGATCTAATATATTGATTAGAAAGAGACAATCTAATATACAACAGCATCAACCAATCAGATTCATTACTACATACAGTAATGGAAGTAATGAAATAAGAAAGATTTTTACTAAACTCTGTCCTGTACTAAAAACTGATGAAACTTTTGTAAATGCCTTAGGAGAGTTTCCGCGTTTTACTTTCAGAAGAAACAAATCCCTGAATGATTCTCTTTGCAACAGCCTTATTCCACAACTTAGAATTGAGAATCCTGTCCAAGGATTCTTCATTTGTGGCAAATGTAAAGCGTGCAAGAATAGTACTAATGTAAAAAGTATTCAATTTTCAACTGTTTATACTCCTATTGTAATTCGCAAACATGTGTCATGCTTGTCAGACCATTGTGTTTACACTCTAATCTGTCCTTGTAATAAATTATATATAGGAAGTACCATACATCCTGCCAAAAAATGAATTCTCGAACATATGAGAGCTATCGATCAGGTAGATAAAAGTTATCCAGTAGCAAGGCATTTTAGAGATTTTCACAATCGAAAGGTTGACCTTTTGAGATTTGTTGTTCTAGATCAGGTCCCTGTAAGAGAGAGAGGTGGAAATAGGGTACTAGAATTAAGGAGACTCGATTCTAAACTTATAGTTGGTATGAGTACCCTATATCCAACTGGACTCAATATGGATGAGGAATTGTCAATACATATTGGAAATTAGTGTTCCATTGATCTTTGTTACAATAGTTTTTATATAACATCTTTTTCATATAACATCTTTTGCTGCATTTCCCTTCTCTTCTTATTTGTATATATTTTATCCCTTTGTTTGATATTGTTATAGAGTGTAGTATTTGTTATTCTAATTATGATACTATTTTCCCTCTTTTCTTCAGGTGGTGTAGATATGAATATTTCAACAAGAAAGACCCTTGATGGTTTTTACATCTTGGAAACACAAAAGAGCTATTATATCCTTTTTTGTAAAAAAGTATTTTTTGTAGTATTTTTATATACTTGGATTTCATTTAGTATTTAATGTGCATTTCCAATTGCAAAAATTAATTTCCATATTTATTAGGCTTCTCAATAAGAACTATGTTGATTAAGGGCATAGGTGAAGTACATTTGAATTCAATTAACTATTTTCTGTTATTATTTATAATTATATATGCATTTGTGCCTCATCTCCATATATTATGTAAAACATTTTTAAGCATGAATATACAAACAATCGGGATTTGGCACATTGTAAATAATCGGAAAAATGGTTATGAGGATTTTTTGATTTAGCACTAATATAATATGGTATTTGTTATGTAAATATTGAAATATGTAAGGGTGAGCTATTCATTGATGATTAACAATCTTGATTAGAAATGTATTTGTATTTGTTTCGATTGGCTACTTCAAAATGGCCGACACATTTTGTGTGTGAAACATGGAGGGTTTCTTGTTAGTCCTTTTTTTATTTAATTTACATTTGACTCTTTGCATTGGATGTATTTAAACTTGAAGCAAATGCGTGTTTTGTTACCCGTGAACATGGAAATTCTTAATTTCCGAAATGCGTTGTGTTTTTCGCCAATAAATACCTGCATTACGTTTCTCTGGAGTGATGGAGACTTATCTTTAATGCACGGAGCACTGTCACATTTGGCCCCGATCGTTGTGGATATTCTGTTTGAATTTATTGGGGGTCGCGACCCCGTCTCCGTCTGCCACGCGGCAGCCATGACGATGCAGCTTGGTTGTTCTTCGATAGATAGATAGATAGCTTTTAGGTAGCAATAAAAATGTCAAGATAACTCTTGTGATCATGTTCCTGCTAAAGAAACCGATCAGACTTTTGCCTACTGGCAGTTTTGATGCCATTAAATGCCTGCTGTAAAGAACAGATCTGTATTTTATGCAAAATGCAGAGTGGATTAGTAAACCCAGCCGTTACCTGTTCTTTAAAATACATTTAATTTATGTGCAAGGGGGGCTATGGAGAGATGAAGTGAGGTCCTTGAGGATTTCCCTAGCATCATCTTAAAAAGAGGTAAACCTTTGAAAGATAAATTGAGCAAAAGTATTATCAGCCAAGATAACCGCAATAAATTTAAACAAAGCTTGTAGACATAGTATTGCCAGGAAACAATATCAATCCCCACTCACTGGTAAGATGACAGATATCACGACACACCTCACATGTTCAAGTGATTTTACGGTATATGTCTTGGAATGACCATGTAAATTTGCCTGCCCTTATACATGTTTATACAGATATAATGGCAGAATAGACAGGCTGCTGTGAATCTACTAGGGACCTATTCCTGGAATTCGGACTTCATCGCAAAATGAAGATTACTACCTATAACAGTTATGTTCTTTACAAACAGTAGTACATACTATTATGTTTATTTGACAAATTAATATACAATAGGAAATGTAAGTCTGTAACAATGTTTCAGTGTAAGGGTGATTTGGGTATGTGGGCACTATGTAGTAGGTACTTTGATACAGGTAGGAGGGCACCAATAATTAGCCCACTGGGGCAGAATCTGTGGAATGTGTAAGAGTGCTTATCAGAATAAATTTATAAGGGCCCTTCTGGTATGGCCCACTTGGGCATTACATAGTAGGTAATTTTGTAAAATGGGAAATAGAAGAATGTGACATCAGAGTATTAACTCAAAAAATGAGAAATAGAATATCCAATTAGTACTACAATAGAAAAGTTGGTGGGATTTTGTGAAATGAGAAAATAATATTTATGTATAATGTAAGAAAACATGTTTCAAGATGGCCCCCACATTGTCATGTTTGTTGATAGTCCTTTGGTGGTGGTCCTTTGTTTATTTTAGTAATTTAGGGTGGGTTTGAAATTGGAAACCAATCACGAGAAAATGTACCCATGAGCAATGCGTGGAATGCTGAAACGCGCTGGGTTGTTTCTTGGTGCCAATCTGTGATTATGGAGATTGAATAAAACACAGTGCTATATGTTGCTGAGTTTGTTTAAGTCGTCAAATATCTTGGCAGAGTTTTTGTGGATATACATTATTATATAATAATATATAATTATTTTATTTTAAAAAGTGTGTTCCCATGTTAACTACCATAGATTCTTTAGACACGCCTGCAGCCCGACCTACTGAACGGAATTACACCAAGTTTGGCAAAAAGTTAACTTTTGGTCCGTAGATCACCCTTTTTTGTTTGGTGTAAATCCGTTCAGTAGTTTTTGAGATATTAAAGGGGAAGGAAATTTGTATTTCTAGGGCCGCAGATCACCTGGTGAGATTTGAATGGCTGCCAACACTTCAAGCAAGAAGTGTTGGCAGTCATTTAGGGACACAGCAGAGTGCCTTCCCCCTCCCCACCCCCCCAGGATCCCCTGCCTCCCATGCTTAAAATGTCCTTTTTTTTCTTTTTTTTTGGAGAAATTCGTGTCTGGATCCATGGATTTCATCATGATTTAATAAAAAAAAAAAAGTGCCAATATTTTACATATACGGGTAATAATAGATTTTACAATACCTTGCACTAAGGTAACTATAGCTTGCGCTCTCGCCATGCACTGCTATTTACCCAAGATATTACAGCACTCATGACATCTTTTATAACACCATTGAAAATGTCACTGTATCATTTGCAGTAAAATTATTAATGAGATAACTGTGCATAGCAGGGGCGCGAGTTATAGTTATCTTTGTGAACGAGTTACAGTTACTTGAAATAACTAATTATAACAGCTACATTTCTATAGTTTTGCACATTTAAAATGTAAGCCAGACTAAAACGTTGCGGTAACTTTTGTTTTTTTAAGTGAATTTCTATGTTTTTGTTAAATCTATTTCCTAACTATAACATTCCTAAATGCATATTTATTTTTCACCATTCCTTGCAACATAATCTGCTCGAAAATATTCATGTTATTTCATGGGAGTCAAATTCTCTGTTCTTGTGATTTTTTTTAATGAACAAGGCTTCTTGGAAGCTGATAATTTCACTTCTCTATTATTGCTGCCAAAACAATAGGCATGATTCCACAGAATATAAATTAAAGGGTGCCTAGGCCTTTTCTGCTAAATGTTTATTCTGAAAGGTTCAACAAAGATCATGTGTTATATAAACCAAGAAAAGTGTGAAGAGAGAGGAACTTTGTACGAGAGACTCGAGACAGAAGCTATAGAGAACCATTTCACCTTCTTTTGCCAAAGGCTACTGGGAGGCATATGTAGCCGTTATTTGGTGGGCTTATCAGCTTGCCTGCTAGCGCAGACAATAAGCAAATGCTGCTACTTTAATGAACATTGGTTCTATTGTTGAAGTGATGTATGTGGAACCATCTTTTAAACTTGAATTAGGCCCCTTCTTTGGTGCAAAGGTTACTTTAGTTAGCCAAAGAGATGAGGGTGGGATTGTAAATACTGATGCAAAAAAACAAAAACAAAAAAGTTTATGATTTTACCAACATGTCATTTACTACTTAAACTTTTGATACATCTCATTGCCACTGTTTTCTTGACTTTTATAATAGTTACTATTCATATTCAATGCACTAGGATAGAATTTTGATATAAAAATACTTTTTAAAGTATATCCCTGGTTTCCTCTTCTTTTTGTGTGAGACTTTTCATACTGAAAGAGGGCTTGGGTTCCACTAATTTTCCTTTTGGTCTCACATAGGATTGAGTGTCACCTAAAATGCATCTCACTCAAACAATGCTCAGTGGGTTCTGAGGTGGCTGCAGTTCACCTGCCTTCCTGTCTCAGGTTGGAAAAATGACAAAGTCCTTAGTACAAGGGGGCCTAGAAAGCCTATTCCGGGCCATGTTCTGGAAAAATCCAGACACCAAGTCAAACTGCAAGACATATTCCACAAAGAGGAAAGTTAAACGATTTGATATCATTAGGAGAGACTATACACTCAGGGACACAGAATGATTTGACTATTTCTAACTGCGATTTTGGGCAATGTAGCAAGGGGATCAGGAATGAAACTACAGTAGAGTGGCTCCTCCTGTCACGTGCCTCCACAACTCATCTAGTATCTAAACTTTACCAGATTATAATGAACCTCTGCCTTGAAACTGACCCCCCTTTCAACTGTAATGTGAGAAAGGACTGAATAGAAGATTAGATGCTAAATAATGTGAAGAGAATCACTAAGTGACTAATAATGCCAGACACGCCAATGGAAGTAAGGCATTACATAAGATTCTATATGGGAGGCACTATATCAAGACCAGAATACAAAAATAAAAACACCTATTGGAGGGGAATGGGCGAGACTGATATTATTATAACATATATTACAAGTAAATTTCCAAAACTAGCTGGCTTTTGATCAGAAGTATTAGAGGGAATCGCACAGATAACAAGGAGGGAGATTGCACAGTGCCCAGAGGTGATTTTTCAGAGGTGTCCATGAGATGGGGTTTAGTAGTTGCAATCAATGAGGACAGAACTGCACTCACTGAGGACAGTACTATCTCACATCTTCTACTGGTGGGCTAAGCAGGTCACACGTTCATTATGGAGCAGGGAGCCTATCCAGCAAACTGGCCTATGGCTACAGAGGCTGTGCTCCAGCTGGAATATGCAAAACTATTTTTTAAAATGTTTTTAACCTTTTATTTTTCAGTTTCAAAACATTAACAACACGATCGCTAACCTTGTCACGACTGTGCCACATTAGTACATACACAGAATACAAGACTCCAAAAGTTCACAGTACGCATAGTATCCATATAACGGGAAGCTGTCCCACATACTATTGACATCAAAAGTTACCACTTATGAGGTCTACGTCGCGGTACTAAGTTCAGAGCCTTACTGAAAGTGAACTGATGAAGTAACATGCCTACGTAAGCTTGCACAGGGGCCCAGATGTCTGTAGGCCGTGAGGCTTGTGGAAGCAGCACGCCATACGTGTCAGAGAGTTTATTACATGTAGACATATCTTTCAGCCAGGTGGCCTGGGTGGGGACGACCTTGGCGCACCATTTCATGAGATGTCCATAACATGACCCAGAATCGCTATCCGGGTGTCTGCATTGGGTAGGTTGCATCTCCAACAATTTGCGTTTCCATTACTACTTTAAAGCGTACACGCTATCAATAAGATTTTCTGTAAACTCTGGGATCTAGTGGTTTTGTTTCTTATTCATTCAGTATTATAGAGAATTGTCATAATCTAAGAGGCTGAAAAGTATCCTACAGGTTGGCAATGGACATTTAGCCTGAGTCAAGAATGTACTATGCTGAGAAGTGAGGGGTTGTCTTTCCCACCTCTCCTCATTCCATATAAAGTGTTTAGTTCTGGGCCTAGTTCGGGGGCGTTTCTTTTTGGGGATAAGAGGCTATGCCTCCTTACAATGTTTCTTTATTAAATACCAATAAAAGTATATGTACACTTAAAAGAAAAGTGTTGAACCTATGGACCCCTGTGCAGCCTCATCCTTCAAACTCCTCCTCCTAACACGTTGGACTCTACGAACATAATTACCTCCCACTTAACTACAATCATGTTGGATATTCACAAGCAACCAAATCATCGCCCCACTACTTAAAAAACAACAGCAACTCCCTAACACATAACCATCAAGAATGCATTTCTAATTTAACACCGATCAGTTCAGGGTGCCTGGCACGACGGTCGAAGAATTTCTGATACGGCTTCTAACTCATCGGGTCGGACTATGCCTGCCCAGTCTCTCTTCACACACTGTTTACCTCATAACGCTGTACCGTAAATACAAGGCAACATGAACTGCTTTATAGAAGTCACAGTCATAAAGCAGAAGACGATATAAACATGAAAAAAACATACACACTTTTCAGCATACTAAGACCTAGAAAGGCAGCAACCGGTTGAAAAGGGGGATGCCATAACTTGTTAGTGTTTCTCACGTCTATTAGTTAACGAAAGCTGCTCGAGGGGGATCCTTAGCTTTCTTACTTTTCGTATGTCGCGTCGAGTCTCGCGTGGTGTTTGGATAAGAGGTACAGCGAAGTAAATACATTATTACGATTAGTGTAGTTCGAGCGACACCTACTGATGCAAAGATTAACTACTTAACCTTGAGAACGGACAACATAATTAATTGTTCCTGTATGGTTTTTCGAATAAATAATTAAAACTATGCAAAATAAACTGGACTCTTTCGCAAACAGTTATTTTAAAAAAAAAGAAAATACATAACAGGAAGAGCATTATAGGCAAGTCGCTGCTCCACAATCTGCAAGCTACTGAAGGAAATGTCTCAACTGCACTTAGAAGAGACGTCCTTGAAACAGAAGTGAGTGAAGTGCAGGAAAAAACACAGAACGCAATTTACTGTTTCCGACAAAGCAGCAGAGCAGAACCCGATATGTTCCGAGAACGGATTCTCTTGGCAAGAGCAAATAAAAGTGAAAATTCTCACTATCCCTCTCCCACGAGGTACACAAAGTAAAGGTAAGGAAAAAACAAACTTCCTTTCTCTAAAATGGAGACTGAGAAATGGATCACCTGGAACGGCACAGCAGCTCACATCATCTTTGTATTCGAGAAAGGCCCACGAAGCCTATCTCCATTTTGTCAAGTAGGGGCATACGGTTAGGAGTCAAGCTCTAGGCTTACTGGGAATCTAGCCATTTGCTTAAAACAAGGAGAATGCAGCTCCTGGACTCAGAGATGCAAGGACTCTGGTTGCTCCCTATCAACAGGAGACAGAATAGGTCTGGGCGGAGATCGCAGAGTTCTGCTACGCGGAGTTCCACGGGTGTTAGAGTGCGGTAAGTCGCGCTGCTTGCACTGATTTTTAACGCCAGGAGTTTGTCCTGTGATGTGAAATCAGTGTGAGCAGCACAATGAGCAGTCCAAGAGGGTACTACTTCTTTGTGCCGCTCAAACAGAATTTCTACTCGAACAGCAGCTTCCTTAACACGAACGGCAGGTTTCTCGTGAGCAGTCGTGTAATGCTATCTGTATTTAACCACCGATTCCATCTTGACCACTGACTCCATTTTGTGTTTAGCTTAGCTTCAGATGCTGTTACATCTGTGGCACAGGTATTTTTCCACACACAGCTTAACGGGTTTCCATTTTTCTCACCAGGGAAGGGAACATAACATGGGGGATGCAACGCTGAGTGTACAAGGATGAGACTGTTTATGGCAGAGAAGGGTATGGCTCTGTCTAGGAAATACACTTTGGGATCTGGCCAATCTTTTGCGTGTGTTTTCAGCACTGACCACGTACAGTCAGCGCTTGAATTTCACAACTTACTCGAGGGGAGGGAGGTTACCCTCCCTTAAAGTATATAAGGTGGGGAAACTTGGCACTGAGGCAGAAGGAATTCATTTCTGAGGGTGGATGCATTGCTAAGGAAAATCAGAGTCCCAAAATGGGAAAATTCCTCCTGTCTCAGCTGTCCAGAGTTCCACAGCTTAATTCCGGCAAAGACAAGGATGATGTTGGATTCGATTCCCATGGTGATGCATTTTTAATCCTTAATTACCTATCTTTACTGTGTGCATAAATAAATATATATATATTCATTACATAAACATTCATTGTTGATATATTGCCTTCTTTCTGATTAATATTATTCAACTGCTGTGATTATTTTAGTAGCAGCACATGTTTTGCTGCGTTCAAATAAGTGCTCACAATAATATTTTTGTATACTTATGTTTAAACCCTGGGAAGTGCCTAAATAAATGCATTCCTTTGACTAAGAGTGCTGTATTCTTTAGCCTCGTTCCCTTTTAGCTTGAAGCAAAGCAGAACAATTTGGTAGAGTAATTTGCAGAATACGAAGTGAAAGATTTAAAAGTGAAAAATGTTTGGCAAAATGTCAAAGGCGGTTTCCCAGGTTCCAAATGACATACCAGGGCAGGAATAAGCAGCCTATAATGTTCTTGAGAATGAATGTTCTTGAGGAGCAGGTTTATGCGAGAGCTGGGACAGATGTCTTAGTGATGTGGAGCCAAAAACTGTTTTACTCTGTTTACAGGAAATACCTCTGGAACATGGACGTGATTCATCTATTTTAGGCATACAGGGTTGGATCCTGTTATCTTCTTATATAAAAATGTACGAACGATATACGCAGCTAGAACAAGAAAACTGGCAATTGTCAGAATAGGTGATTGCAAGATAAAGAGGATACTTATCAATCTGTTGCCGAGATGGCAGCTCTTCCAGTTGCCCAATACACGTATCAGAAACAGAGGGGTAGAGTCAATCAAAAGAAAGTTCATTTAGCTATTCATAAACAGGGTTAAATTGGGATCCAGAAATCTGGAACGCAAATATCTGGGATTCAACCGATTTTTCCGATTCCAGTGATGAGTCAGTTGAAAAAGGTGGGGGCCAGCTTAAGCCAGACAAACCGAAACTAGTTCGTGCACAGCCAATATTTAGACTGAAAGTACAGGGCGCTACACAAAAACCCGGGAGGGATTGATTTGCACTCCCTAGAAGATTACACCCAGCAGGAAGTTAATGATATTATAGGCAGATTCAAGCAGAGATTTGGGGAAACGTTACTTACATGGATGGTCCGATTATTTGATCCAGGAGCTTCTGGAATAATGTTGGATATAGGAGACACCCCTAAGTTTTGTGCTCTTAGCACTGATCCCATAATACAAAAACAGTTTTGGGGTTATCAGGGTAACCAACAGGTCACACACTACTGCAGCTAGCAGTCGTGGTGTGTAATCATAAGTATCCTACAGAATCAGATTGGCCACAAAATGACAAGCCATGGTACACTTTAAGAAATGCAATGCAGAGCATTAAGGAGGAGGGAATTAAAACTGCTATTTTTCTGGGTGATGCTCACGGTCTGTTAGATGGACCCCTCTCTGTGTGAGTACGAAACAAAATGATTTGCCTTGCTCCTCCAGCTTACACGCAGGTAATAATGACTCTCCTCATTAACCAGACAGGGCAGGTATTGAAAGATGTGCTGGAGGCAGTTCGCGAGTTAGGAGCGCTTGGAGGCTGGACAAAACCTGAGAGAGCCTCGAGGTCTGAGGGTCGCACAGATAATAACAGAGTATCTAGGAGAGACATGTTTATGGAATTCCTGAAGGATGGTGGGAGATGTACCATAAGAGAGGGCTGGACAGAAAGGATGGCAGCAGGAAAGTGAACAACCAAGATAATAAACAAGTGAATTGGGACCAGCCACAGGTGCAGGAGGAATGGAAAGAGAGGGAGGAAAATGGCTCTTCAAAAGGGAAAGGATGGGAATCTCCTCGCAGATATGAGAGCATACATCCAGACCTGACTTGGACAAAAGTTGACAGGTTTAAATCATATTAGGAAACTGGCCAGCTCCAGTACAGGGATGGGCACGTAAAGATAACAGACCCTATGTTGATTTAGAAATTCACTGGAAGAGCAAAAATGTTCAAAGGGTCCGGGCATTAGTCAACACTGGAGCGGAGGCCTCTTTAATTTATGGAAATCCCAAAAAGTGTACTGGTCAGCATTACATCATCACAGGGCTGGGTGTACAGCAAACCCCCTCCATGCAGACTACTGTTCAAATGAAAATAGGGAGAACGCCAAAAAGAGAATATACTGTTTTGATTGTGCCACTTCTAGAGTATATACTGGGAACTGACATTCTGAAGGGGATGACTTTATACTTGGATGATGGTTGTTACCAGTTTGGATCAAAGAGATACATTTCAGTGGCAGCAGTGAGAGTGGGTCATCTGAAGATACCCCCAGTGTAGGTGCCCTGAGCAACTAAGGTGTTGCATTTGAAACAATACAGAATTCCAGGACAGCATGAGGAAATAAGTGAGACTATACAGGAGATGATGGAGGCAGGTGTGGTGACTCCAGTCACCAGTGAGTGGACTAATCCTCTGTAGCCTGTGCGTAAACCAGATGGGCGCTATAGAATGACTATTGATTACTGCAAATTGAACAAATATACGTCCCCCTTGACTGCTGCGGTCCCTGACACCATCACTCTGATGGAGAGAATACAAAAACATAAAGTGACTTTATAGGAAGTTGGATCTGTATATACTATCTCAAAGTAAGAGATAGAGTGCACAGAGTCCAAGGGTTCCACTTAGAGGTAAGATAGTGGCAAAATTAGATAATTCTAATGCTCTATTTTGTGGTAGTGTGGTCGAGCAGCAACCTTATCAGAGGGTAGTGTTAAGCATTCGTTGTACACACACAGCCAATAAATAAGGAACACCCACTCAAAGACTTACTCCAGGCCAATAGGTTTTTATATTGAAAAATATATTTTCTTAGTTTATTTTAAGAACCACAGGTTCCAGATTTACATTAAACACTTTAAATGAAAGGTACTTCACTTAGATACTTTAGGAACTTTGAATAAAAGCAATATCATATACAGTCTTTGTAAAAATGGCAATAAGCTATTTTCAAAGTGGACACAGTGCAAAAATCAACAGTTCCTGGGGAGGTAAGTAAAGGTTAGATTAGGAGGTAAATAAAACACCTACAAGTCTCAGTTCTGGGGCAAAGGCAGCCCACCGTTGGGGGTTCAAGGCAACCCCAAATTTACCACACCAGCAGCTCAGGGCCGGTCAGGTGCAGAGGTCAAAGAGTTGCCCAAAACACATAGGCGCCTATGAGAATAGGGGTGCTCCGGTTCCAGTCTGCCAGCAGGTAAGTACCTGTGTCCTTGGGCTGCAGACCAGGGGGGTTTTGTAGAGCACGGGGTGGGGGGGGGGGACACAAGTAGGCACACAAAACACACCCTCATCGGCACAGGGGCAGCCGGGTGCAGTGTGCAAAGCAGGCATCGGGTTTCAGGTAGGAAACAATGGAGGGACCCGGGGATCACTCTAGCGGTGCAGGTAGGCAGGCACGGGGGGCTTCTCGGGACAGCCACCACCTGGGCAAGGTAGAGGCTCGCCTGGGGGTCACTCCTGCGCGGAGGTTCAGTTCCTTTAGGTCCTGGGGGCTGCGGGTGCAGTGCAGGTTCCAGGCGTCGGGCACCTTGTTACAGGCAGTCGCAGTCAGGGGGAGCCTCTGGATTCTCTCTGCAGGTGTTGTTGTGGGGGTTCAGGGAGGTCGTCTCCGGTTACTCACGGGCTCGCAGTCGCCGGGGAGTCCTCCCTGTGGTGTCTGTTCTCTGGATCTCGAGCCGGGGGCGTCGGGTGCAGAGTGGGAAGTCTCACGCTTCCGGCGGAAAACGTGAAGTCTTTGGAAGTAGCTTCTTTGTTGCAAAGTAGCTGGTTTTGTACAGGGCCGCTGTTCACAGGAGTTTCTTGGTCCTTTAGTCCAGGGCAGTCCTCTGAGGCTTCAGAGGTAGCTGGTCCCTGTCGGATGCGTCGCTGGAGCAGGTTTTCGAAGTTGGAGATAGGCCGGTAGGGCTGGGGCCAAAGCAGTTGTCGTCTTCCTCCTTCTCTGCAGGCTTGTAGGTCAGCAGTCTTTCTTGTTTCTTCTGGTTGCAGGAATCTAGTTTCCTAGGTTCTGGGGTGCCCCTAAATACTGAATTTAGGGGTGTGTTTAGGTCTGGGAGGGCTGTAGCCAATGGCTACTCTCCTTGAGGGTGGCTACACCCTCTTTGTGCCTCCTCCCTGAGGGGAGGGGGGACACATCCCTATTCCTATTGGGGGAATCCTCCAAAACCAAGATGGAGGATTTCTAAAGGCAGGGGTCACCTCAGCTCAGGGCACTTTAGGGGCTGTCCTGACTGGTGGGTGACTCCTCCTTGTTTTTCTCATTATCTCTCCTGGACTTAACGCCAAAAGTGGGGGCTGTGTCCAGGGGGCGGGCATCTCCACTAGCTGGAGTGCCCTAGGGCATTGTAACACGAAGGCTGAGCCTTTGAGGCTCACTGCTAGGTTTCCTGCAGGGGGGAGGTGTTAAGCACCTCCACCCAGAGCAGGCTTTTGTTTCTGTCCTCAGAGAGCACAAAGGCTCTCACCCCAGGGGGTCAGACTCTCGTCTCTCAGCAGCAGGCTGGCACAGACCAGTCAGTCCTGCACTGAAGGATTGGGTAAAATACAGGGGGCATCTCTAAGATGCCCTCTGTGTGCATTTTATAATAAATCCAACATTGGCATCAGTGTGGGTTTATTATATTGAGAAGTTTGGTACCAAACTTCCCAGTATTCAGTGTAGCCATCATGGAGCTGTGGAGTTCGTTTTTGACAAACTCCCAGGCCATATACTTAATATGGCCACACTGTACTTACAATGTCTAAGAATAGACTTAGACACTGTAGGGGCATATTGCTCATGCAGCTATGCCCTCACCTGTGGTATAGTGCACCCTGCCTTAGGGCTGTAAGGCCTGCTAGAGGGGTGACTTACCTATGCCACAGGCAGTATGTTGTGGGCATGGCATCCAGAGGGGGATGCCATGTCGACTTTGCCTTTTTCTCCCCACCAGCACACACAATCTACAATGGCAGTGTGCATGTGTTAGGTGAGGGGTCCCTCAGGGTGGCACAACACATGCTGCAGCCCTTAGGGACCTTCCCTGGTCACAAGGCCCGTGGTACCACTGGGACTTATCTGTGTGCCAGGGGTGTGCTAATTGTGGAAACAATGGTACGTTTTAGGTGAAAGAACACTGGTGCTGGGGCTAGGTTAGCAGGGTCCCAGCACACTTCTCAGTCAAGTCAGCATCAGTATCAGGCAAAAGGTGGGGGGGAGGGGTTACTGCAACAGGGAGCCATTTTCCTACAGCGTCAATATGAGACTGGATAGATTTAGAGTGGTTTGATAGGTTTGAGCAGCCATGATCATGCTTTAACAGTAAATAGTCAATGGCACTCCTGTTTTGCAGCTTTTCTAGAACTCGTAAATCTAGCAATAACTCTGCTAAAGCGATGGAGGTATGATTGATGTTATTAACCATTAAACATTCTAACTTGTTAATAATTCAAGTATTATAAACAGCTAATCCTGGAACTCCTAATATAGAAATGCTTAAACTCACATATTCTGATTTAGATAATAACAGAATTTCAGAGTCAACTGTTTCCCTTGGATAGCGAGTATGTGCAGAGTGAAATGAAAACATCCTGAGCCCTAATCGTGTAAAAGCACACGGTCCACCAGTTATATTGGCGGGAATGTATGTATAAGTGGTATTTCCACACAAGAACACCCATCTCACTGGTAGGTAGTTTGACATGATTGATGTGGCTAGCAGCAGTCACAGTATGTTGACAAGACATGCTATTGTCCGTATTCCTATAAAGTTTATTTTTTCTTTGCTGACACAGTACTAGTTTTTTCCACGGGGTCTCTTGAGACGACTTCGTTGTTGTCTCCAGGCACACTTGAGCACATTTTCCGATTTTGTAAGAATCACAAGTCAAGTTGTTGCAGATGCCATGGGAAGTAATATTTTAAGTAATCACATGCTTTAGTTTATCCCATTTCTCATCCGTTACCTCTTGGCAAAACCTGCAATATTCATGTTGAGAAAAGAGTGACAACACGCCACTCCTTGGAACTGCTCCATGTTTGTTGTTGGCATTAACGATTTGCAGCAAAACACTGGCAGGAGTTGGTATAGCAACCAAACAAGTGGAGATAACATTAGCAGTAATTTGTATGCTGTTTATATAGAAGTCTGATCTGCTGAGCACGACTTGTGCAAGATGAGCCCAAACATTTTCGGTCAAGTGCAATAAAGGTGTCTATCAGCGTGGTCGTTCAGTCATTTCGGACCCCAACAGCTAGCACAAAGACACCTCCTAGTATGATCTGTAAAAGAGACAAGTATGATCCGTCTCACAAATAACATTTATCCGCTGGTATGTATTTCCATTTTTCTCTTCCTGGTTTCATGACTAATGGGACATTGTCTTTGCCTTTTGCTATGATTTCTGCTGGTTCAGGAGGACAATTTGGGAATTATACCCACACCTTAGCACCAGGGTTTTTGTCAGTTAAGCCAAAACCTCCCTCCCCACGCACTGGAAGAAGGGCTGGGGCAGTCCCCTTTTTCATTATTCCACCATAGAGTGGGATAATAACTAGTTGTGCATTTCTATCTCCAGGTTTCCCCCTGTATTTTACCCAATCCTTCAGTGCAGGACTGACTGGTCTGTGCCAGCCTGCCACTGAGGGACGAGTTTCTGACCTCCTGGGTGAGAGCCTTTGTGCACTCGGAGGCCAGAAACAAAGCCTGCACTGGGTGGAGATGCTTCACACCACCCCCTGCAGGAACTCTAACAGCTAGCAGTGAGCCTCAA
Organism: Pleurodeles waltl; assembly: GCF_031143425.1. Classification (NCBI taxonomy): domain Eukaryota; kingdom Metazoa; phylum Chordata; class Amphibia; order Caudata; family Salamandridae; genus Pleurodeles; species Pleurodeles waltl. The sequence continues at coordinate 892,678,094 of NC_090443.1, forward strand.
AGGCTCAGGCTTTGTGTTACAATGCCCCAGGGCACTCCAGCTAGTGGAGATGACCGCCCCCCCGACACAGCCCCCACTTTTGGCGGCAAGTCTGGGGAGATAATGAGAAAAAGAAGGAGGAGTCACCCCCTCAGTCAGGTCCACCCCTAAGGTGGCCAGAGCTGATGTGAACCCCTCCTTGGAAAATCCTCCATTTTGTTTTGGAGAATTTAGCCCAATAGGGATAGGGATGTGCTCCCCTCACCAAAGGGAGGGAGCACAAGGAGGGTGTAGCCACCTTCAAGGCCCTGTGACCGTAACACACCCCTAAATTCAGTATTTTGGGGAGTGGTCAAGATGGCGGCGTGATCGGACGCATCTGTGGGTGCTCCGCCGCCTGGGCCTGAAAAAACGGCATTGCGGCCCTGGGCCCCCGTCTCGGCCGCCCCCAGGTGCTTCAGAGCTCTGCTGCGGTGGAGAGTGCCAGAGGGAGCAGTCCGGCGCTGCGGCAGGGCCGGTGGAAGGGCTGCTCCTGGCTGGCCAGGCCTTGGACCTGCGTGCAGCCGGGCGGGACCCCGACAAGTGGAGAGGGCGTGGGGCGCCCGGACGAAGGAGTGGGAAGACCTGGGCCCGGCGGTGCTGATGCGAGGTGAGCCGGGTCAGCTCTGGAGCAAATGAGCGGTGACACAAACCGGGCCGCAAAGGTAACGGGATGGAGGGCGGGGTCGGAGTTTGACGGCTATGGTGCGTGGCCCCGGCCCCCAGCCCCCTGAAGCATCAGAGATCCTGATCGGGGACCCCGTGGGTCCTGACGTGGATAGGTGGGATAGCTGGGGCCCCTCGCCCTTCTCAACATATTTGCTGCCCACGGACCGGGTGACCAGGAGGGCAGCGCGGCAGGAGGCAGCTACTCAGCGGTGTCGTTCGGCCCACGGTGGTGCACAGCCTTAGGGCACAACAGAGGGGGTCGCCTCCCCCGAGAGCTGGTGTAAGAATCCCACCACGGGCAGCAGCGGGTAATGGCCTTCTCCGAATCAAAGAGGGATCAGTCGGTCCGGGAGATGCTGACCATATCCCATCCAACACAGGGCAAACACGCTGACGCTCCCACCCAGGCACAGGGGCTCGCAGACAAGGGAGATTCGGAGGACGATGAGGCAGCACCAGTTACAAGAGGATTCCTCACCTCCTTATTGAACTCCCTGAAGATGGATCTTCATGATCTGCAGAAGGATCTTTCCCAGGAGATGTGTGAGTTGCGCGCCGATCTCATCTCATTGGGGGAAAGAGTGTCAGGTATTGAGGACAATGAGATATCCAGGGGAGAAGAAGTCGAACAACTACAACAAGAGATCCTTCACTTGCGGGAATGGCAGGAGCAACTGCAGACCGCGACTGAGGATCTGGAAAATCGCTCATGTCGCCACAACATACGAATTAGAGGGGCCCCTAATGGGGCTGAAGAGGACAACATCAGAGAGTATGCTACTGCCTTGTTTTGCTCGCTTCTGGGCCCAGAGAGTAAGCAGGAGATCATGCTGGACCTTCTGACTCATATTTCACTGGGGCGACCAGACACGACAGGTGAAATCACCTCATGAGGCCCGACGGATCCTAAACCTGGAGGTGGTTGATGCCTTGGCTAGGGGTCCGGGGTGAGCCCCCAGAGAGCCATACCGGATGGAAGTGAAAGGAACGGAGACGAAGACCGTCGCGACCATCGTCTGCGGAGAGAGCTCTTGAGAGGCAATCTGTTCTGAACAGCATTGCTGCCGTCGTCAGCCTATAGTCATCGCCTGCTGCCAGCCGCTGGCGGGAGGATCTGCTGGCCACCCTGAGAGCCCTGATGTGACAGGCACTGACACGGGGCTTGGGCGGTGGGGCCGCTGGAAGTCGCACACAAACTCTACAAGACACCCCTGAGCTTTCTTCTGGGCTTCCTATAAAGGACTTGATAGTTGTTAGATGTGCACCTGTTGTGCTGTTTTGTTAGTAATAGTATGCTCCTCCCGCAAGAAACGCCATCAGGCACATAAGCCTGTAGACTCCTACATAAACACACAATACAGGGTTGCCCCTAGGTCCAGGCTACTCACAGCACACGGATGCCATAGCTTTCCACCTCGCACTCATACACTTGGTACTTAAGTGCCTGAGCCTCAATGTCCGAGGCCTTAATAATCCCTTGAATTGGTTGGCGATCCTCTCCTTCCTTGAGCGGTCAGAGAGCAACATATGCTTACTACAAGTTACATATCTGCTGTCCAAAGACACATACTGAATGCGCTCCAAATGGTTTCCTCAACAATACTGGTCTTCAGCTTCCACGAAACACGGAAGGGTGGCGATCTTGGTTTCTAAAACATTCCCCAGGGAATTCTTTGCCAAGGTTCATGAGATAAAGGGTAGATATTTAGCCTACAGGGTGCGAATAGATTCATTCCATTTCACAATAGCTAATATTTATACGCCTAACACACAAGAGGCATTCATGACACAGGCTCTTTCTTCGACGTTAGCCACCCCTGACACAGCCATACTCATGGGAGGTAACTTTCGTTATGGACAACAAGCTAGACCGGTCAGGGCAACGACATGGGCAGACGGGTGCTCTTACTCCAGCAGGTCTTCAGTGGCTCGCAGACTGACCTAGATGATATCTGGAGGAAGGCACATTCGAACCTTCAAGATTATACCACAAAAACATATACACGCATAGACTACTTTCTGGCCTCTTCTGAGTTACGAGCCTGTGTTCAGGAGACCACAATAGAGCCCCGTGCTCTAGCAGACCATGCCCCTATAACTTTAATGGCCTGACTTAAATATCAACTGCACTCGGGGTCCTGGCTGGTAATTTCTGGACACGCTCCTGCAGACGAAGAGTGTGGTAGACACGTTGAGACACACGACCACAGATTACATTAGCCGAAATGATGATGGGTGCACGTCTCAATCAGCACTCTGGGAAGCTCTCAAAGCAGTGGTACGCAGAGAGGTGATTTCTCTCTTGGCAATGGAAAACAAGGCCCGGAAAGAACAGCGAGGGGCCTTAGAGCAGAGGGTGGCTGCACTGGAGCGTTTCCACAAACACACGGGAGCCCCAAGAGTTTGGAGGGAATTGGAGAAAGCATGCCTCCAACTGAAACAATTAGACTGGGATCGGACCGAATATGCTATAGCCCGGCTCAAACATAAATATTATACTGGTGGCAATCATTGCGGGAAGCTTCTTGCCCACAAACTAAGGGCACAACTTCATGCTAACACCATCAAGATGGTGCGCTCCTCCTCTCTGGGAAAGGTGCCCACAGACACGCAAATTGCAGAAGCGTTCTCCGAGTGTTATACATGGCAGACACCGCTATCACCCTAGATCCCTCCACATACCTCAAATATTGCACAATCACTCTACTCTCAAAGAGAGTTTCAGCTCTTCTCGACAAACCAATCCAGATAGAGGAAGTGATTACGGCCATTTCCCGTCTCAAGACAGGGAAGTCACTAGGTCCCGATGGCTACACCCCCCTTTTTTATAAAACGTTCTGCCCCGAGCTGACCCCAACATTCACACAACTCTAACTCCTTCACAAAGACCAACGCTCTTGCTCCCTGCATGCTAGATGCGATTATCACTGTAATTCACAAGCCAGGAAAGGACCTGGAGGAGTGCGGCTCGTACCGGCCCATCTCCCTTCTAAACATAGATGCCAAGCTGTTTACTGGCACCCTGGCACAACGCTTCAAACCCTACATGCCCGGGTTGGTCGACCCGGATAAGGAGGGTTTCATACCCCACAGACAATGCGGAGACAACACGAAGCGGCTTTTACATCTCATAAACAAAACGCACAGATTGTGCAGGGAGGCACGTCTCCTTACTACTGATGCAAAGAAGGCGTTCGATAGGGTGCACTGGCCCTATCTCTTCCAGGTGTTAGAGCACTTCGGGGGTGGACCGATACTCCTGAATTGGATAAAATGTGTATATCAAGAACCCAAAGCGGCGGTTCGAGTCAATGGCACGTTGTCTTCGCCATTATCGATTCGTCGAGGAACGAGACAGGGCTGCCCACTTCCCCGCTTCTATTCGCTGTCTACATGGAGCCCCTAGCACATAGACTGCGAGCCAATCCCCTTATAACGGGCATTAAATTTGGGGGCGACTACCACCTTATTAGCCTCTAAGCAGATGATTGATCCTTACTGACGCTTTACACGCATTCGGTTCCACTTCAGGCTTCAAAGTGAATGCACAAAAATCGCAAATTCTGAACCCGTCGGTCCTTCCCGCACATGAGGCGGAATTACACTCAAAATTTGCCTTCGTTTGGACATCTTTGCATGTCCCGTACCTCGGCATTGACTTAGCAACGGCGACCACAAAAACAGCCCACAGGAATTACGCTGCCCTCTCCAATGCTGTAATGAAGGACTTAGAGGTTTGGATTAAACATAAAAACTTTCCTGGTTAGGCAGAATTGCTGCAATAAAAATGACAATCCTACGCCGCATACTCTACCTATTTCAAGCACTCCCCCTTGCCCGCCACCTAAAACCATAGCTGCACTTCAGTCGGCGATACTAAGATTCATATGGGACTGGAAACCTGCATACATTTTGCGTTGCACATTGTACCTTCCTAAAACAAGAGGGGGGCTGGTGGTCCTGTGCCTCTTGAAATACTATCAGGCGGCTCAGATGCGGTTCTTGCTGGAGTGGAGCCGTCCACTCACTGAGAAACACTGGTATTTCATGGACCAAGCTGTTGCGGGGACTCATATGGAAGGAGCCCTGGCTGCAGCGTAGAAACAGAGCTGTAGGGTTAAAATCTGCCCCTATCACTAGCTCGACCGTCCAGGTCTGGGACTCTGTAGCAACCAGAAACGGTCTGACGTCCTTTCCCTCCCCTATGACTCAGATTTGCGCGAATCCCGACTTCGCCACCGGCCTGAAGTCAGAAGGCTTTCAGCGATGGCATGATGAGGGATGCAAGAGGGTGGGGAGCTTATCTGACATGGACGGCATTATACCCTTTGATCGCCTAAAAGAAGCATATGGACTCACAGAGGCAGATAGGTTGACATATTACCAGGTTAGACACTGGGTGCTCCAGCCAACGGTCAAGCTCCTAGAGGCGAGAACACTCAGCCTACGAGAAGTGGTTATTGATCAAAAAAGATGACAAGCGGCTGATTTGCGAGATCTATAAGCACCTTCAAACCACCACATCACTTCCTAAAGAATAAGTTACTTACCTTCGGTAACGCTTTTTCTGGTGGATACAGTAACTACCTGTGGATTCCTCACCTAAAGAATTCTCCCCTCGCGCTAGCCTCGATGGAAATTTCTTCTAGCTCTGCACGTCGACGATGACGTCACAATCGCCCGACTCCACGCGACGCCGTATGACGTCATCTAGGCAATAAGAAGCCCTCGTCGATGTGCAGACTTCAGTTATCACCATTTTTTACGTGCCATAGAGGCGAACAGGTTAACCTTAAAGAGATCATAGTCACATCAAATGAATGAAAACAGAACATTTATTATATACAAAAGTAAAATATGTAATTGAAGTCCAAGCATGTTTTCCTTGAACTATCTAAATTAGAAAAATAAATGTATATACAGATGCCACAACTATATACATGATTCAGGTATATACAAATATACAAGGCAAAGGATGATCACCCATGGATTTCATAGTATGACCAGTCAGGCAACGGGGAGGCGGGTGGGACCGTGAGGAATCCACAGGTAGTTACTGTATCCACCAGAAAAAGCATTACCAAAGGTAAGTAACTTATTCTTCTGATGGATACACCTACCTGTGGATTCCTCACCTAAAGAATAGAGTCCCAAAGCAGTACTACCTCCGGAGGTGGGTGCCCAAATGGTCAAACCAAGAAATCCTGCAGCACAGAGCGAGCAAAATGGCCATCCCTCCTAACCTCAGAATCCAAACAGTAATGTTTAACAAAAGTATGGAGGGACGCCCAAGTCGCTGCCCTGCAGATATCAGCCACAGGAGCACCCCTAGCCAAAGCCGAAGAAGCAGCCTTAGCTCTGGTGGAGTGGGCACGAAGCCCCACAGGTGGTTCTTTCTTCGCCAAAGAATAACAAATCTTAATACATAGAATGACCCACCTGGATAGCGTTCTCTTGTCGACAGCTCTACCTTTCCTCTTCCCCACGTATTCAACGAAGAGCTGATCATCTTGCCTGAACTCCTTTGTCCTGTCAACATAGAAGCTCAGCGCTCTTCGTGGATCCAGCCGGTGGAACCTCTCTTCCTCCTTGGATGGATGAGGTGGAGGGTAAAAGGAAGAGAGAGTAATAGACTGCCCCAGGTGAAAGGGTGTAACAACCTTCGGGAGGAAAGCCGCCTTGGTCCTTAACACCACTTTGTCTCTATAGAAAGAAAGGTATGGGGGCACTACAATAAGAGCCTGAAGCTCACTGACCCTTCTGGCTGATGTTATGGCCACCAAGAACACAGTCTTGAGAACTAGCAACCGCAAAGAGCAAGAATGCATCGGTTCAAATGGGGACCCCATTAAAAATGTTAACACCAAATTAAGGTCCCACTGAGGCATAACAAATGGTAATGGTGGAAATTTGTTAGTAAGCCCCTTTAGAAACCTTAAAACAATAGGAGATTTAAACAAGGAAGGCTGATCAGGAAGGCACAGAAAAGCCGACAGTGCAGATAAATAACCCTTGACTGTAGCAACCGCACAACCCTTCTGTGCCAGGCAAAGAGCAAATGGCAATATGTCAGACAAACGAGCATTTAAGGGATCAATTCTATTCTCTCCACACGAGCATACAAATTTAGCCCAACGACTTGCATAGATCGATTTGGTGGAGTGTCGCCTGGCCGATAAAATAACATCCACCACTTCTGGTGGGAGAGAAAAAGCACTCAGATTGCCCCGTTCAATCTCCAGGCATGAAGGTGCAGGCTCTGGAGGTGGGGGTGTAGAATCTGCCCCTGCGACTGCGAGAGGAGGTCCACCCTGTACGGGAGACGGAGCGGAGGGCAATGAGAGAGTTGGAGAAGGTCTGAATACCACACCCTTCTTGGCCAATCCGGAGTTATTAAGATGACCTGGGCTCGGTCTTGGCAGAACTTCCTCAGAACTCGAGGAATCAAGGGTATGGGAGGAAACGCGTAAAGCAACTGACCCTTCCAGGACATCTGAAACGCGTCCCCCAAAGCTCCTTGCACCGGATACTTGAGGCTGCAAAATAGCGGGCACTGCGCATTCTCCTGAGTTGCAAACAGATCTATCTGTGGATATCCCCACATCTGGAATATGTACAGAACCAGATCTGGATGAAGAAGCCACTCGTGGTCGACCGAGTTGCGTCGACTGAGAACGTCCGCATGCACGTTCAGAGCCCCGGCCAAATGATGTGCTACCAAGCAGATCTTGTGATCCTGAAGCCAGGACCAGAGTGGAAGAGCTTCTCTGCAGAGAAGATACGATCCCACTCCTCCCTGCTTGTTTATATACCACATCGCAGTAGTACTGTCCGTTAGGATTTGGACTGACTGACAGCAAATGGAAGGGAGGAATGCCTTGAGAGCCAGACGTACTGCCCGCAATTCCAACAGATTGATGTGAAATCTCTGTTCCACTGGAGACCAAAGGCCTTTGACCTCCAGGTCCCCCAGATCAGCTCCCCACCCTAGAGTGGAAGCATCCGTTACCACTGTGGCCACTGGTGGAGGCAGCGAGAACGGCCTTCCTTGTGACAGGTTGTCGACCGCTGTCCACCATTGAAGATCCACTGCAGTGTCTCTGGAGATTTTTATCGATTCCTCGAGATCCCCCTTGTGCTGAAACCACTGCCTGCGGACGCACCACTGAAGAGCCCTCATGTGCCAGCGTGCATGAGTGACCAGCAATATGCAAGAAGCAAACAGACCGAGCAGACGAAGGACCTTGAGGACTGGAACTACCGCTCCATTTCTAAACATTGGAATCAACGCCTGGATGTCCTGAACCCTCTGGGGCGGAGGAAAGGCCCCATTCAATGTCGTGTCCAATACTGCCCCTATGAACAGGAGGCGTTGAGAGGGCTCCAGGTGAGATTTGGGCACATTGATTGAAAAACCCAGGTCATACAACAATTGAGTTGTCGACTGGAGATGATGCCGCACGAGCTCCGGAGTCTTGGCTTTGATCAACCAATCGTCCAGATAGGGAAACACCGCTATCCCCCTTCTTCTGAGCTCTGCCGCTACCACCGCCATCACCTTTGTGAAGACTCGAGGTGCTGAAGTAAGACCAAACGGGAGGACCGCAAACTGATAATGCTGCGATCCCACCACAAACCGGAGATACTTCCTGTGCGATCTGAGGATCGGAATATGAAAGCATGCGTCCTGCAAATCGACAGACACCATCCAATCTCCTTCGTTCAACGCCAAAAGAACCTGTGACAGGGTCAGCATTTTGAACTTTTCCTGCCTGAGGAACCAATTCAAAGTCCTCAAGTCCAGAATTGGTCTCAACCGACCATCCTTTTTGGGGATCAGGAAGTATCTTGAATAACAGCCCTGACCCCTCTCCTACTCGGGAACCAACTCTACCGCGCCTTTTGCCAATAGGGACAACACTTCCCGTTGTAATAACAGAAGATGGTCTTCCGAACAGAAGAATGGGTGGGGAGGGAAGAGATGAGGGAATTCCCGAAAGGGAAGAGCGCACCCCTTCTTCACAATGTCGATGACCCAAGAGTCCGTTGTTATAAACTCCCACATCGGAAGAAAATGGGCAAGTCTCCCCCGTACCGGAGACAAGTGGACAGGGAGTGGTGGAGGACTACGGCTGCTTTCCCTGCTGCACCCCTCCCAAGGAAGAGGCAGAGTGCTGCTGGGTGGCTCTTCTTGTTTGGACTCTGCCCCTGCCCCTGAAGGATCTGTATGGCAGGGAGCTTGCAGTTTGTTGTGATCCTTGAAATCTGCCACAAAAGGAGGAGCCACATCCAAAACCCCTAAACCTCCTATAAGATCTAAAGGAGGATGAGGCAGCTGACTGAAGTCCTAGTGACCTCGCTGTGGCTCTGCTCTCCTTAAATCGTTCAAGAGCAGAATCTGCTTTTATTCCAAAGAGTTTTTCGCCATCAAATGGCAGATCCAGGAGAGTCGCCTGTACATCTGATGAAAAGCCAGACGAACGCAACCAAGATTATCGTCTGGAAACTATGGTCGTGCCCATAGCTCTTGCCACTGAGTCTGAAGTGTCCAACCCAGACTGGATCACCTGGGTCGCCGCCGCCTGAGCGTCCATCAGCAACTGTAACATTTCCTGGGACAAGTTTGGATGGCCTTTCGCTTCCTCCATAAGGGCGTGGATATAACGTCCCAAAATGCAGGTCGCGTTGGATGACTTTAAAGCCATGCTACATGAAGAAAAGGCCTTTTTGGCAGAATGGTCCATTTTCTTCGATTCCCTGTCCGCAGGGGTTCCGGGAAACGAGCCAGGAGATGATCTGGAAGAACAGGAGGCCTGAACCACTAAGCTCTCTGGTGTCGGGTGCTTGGAGAGGAAGACAGGGTCACCTGGTGCCGCCTGATAGCGACTTGCCACCACTCTCTTGACAGCCGCTGAAGACACAGGTTTTTTTCCAGATGTCTTTAATAGGATCTAGAAGAGCCTCATTAAAAAGGCAAGAGAGGCTCTGCCGTCACAGAAGTTGGATGCAACACCTCTGTCAACAGGTTCCTCTTCACCTCCGCAGCCGGAAGAGGGAGATCTAAGAAGTCTGCAGCCTTTCGTATTACTGCATGGAAAAGAGCAGCTTCCTCGTTGTACTCCCCAGGGGAAGCTAGATCCCTCTCAGGGGAGGTGTCGATGCCACTTGCAGTATCAAGTCCTTGAAAGTCACCGGAAGGCTCCAAGATCTCACCCTCTTCCAGGTGCTGTCTGCTGTATTCTTCCTCCTCTAGAAGGCGCAAAGCCAGACGTCTAGATCGAAGCCTAGATTCAAGACCCGGCATCGATAAGGCATCGGCTGATGCCGAAGGTCTCCGTCGCGCCGAACCTCCGATCCATCCGACGCCAGACCTTCATGCTCCACAGGAACCTTGACTATGGATTGGATCCGAGGTGAATCCATCGGCGCCGTAGCAAGTCTCCTAGGCGACGTCAAGGGCATCGGAGCCGGTTCAGCTGCAGTAGACAAAAATGGCGTGAAAGGTGTCGACTTATAAGACGCCGGAACACCCAAATTAAAGGCCAAAGGGCCCGACGGACCTGCTTGTCCTCCACTCGGCGCCATGGTGGAAAAAATATTAAACATGGCATTTAAAAAAGCCGCAGGATCCGTACCCGGCGCTGGGAAAGCCGGGTATTGCTGTTGCACCGGCGCCGGCATAGACGCCGTAGATGGGCCAGGCAACTCCTGGCTAGGAGAACGCTCTGGTCTCTGAAGAGGCTCGACCTCGAAAACCGACCCAGATGAAGTCGGAGTCGTAGGAGGTGGAGGGGTGACGGTCAGGCTAATATCCCAAGTCGGACGGTGCCGAGCTGACGGAGATGCCGATCTGGACCGGGACCGTCCCTTACTCGATCAGCGCCGGGAGTCGTGACGGCGCCGAGAGTCACCATGACGACGAGGAGCCCTCGAGGATCTTGAAGAGGACTCCCTCCGAAGACGCCTCACCTTCTTTTTCTTGGAACGAGCCAAGAACAATTTTGCCTCCCTTTCATTGAGTGCCTTCGGGTTCATACGCTGGCAGGAGCCGCATGACTCGACCTCATGGTTGGAGCTAAGGCACCAGAGGCAATTCTCATGGGGATCGGTAACCGACATTCGACCCCCGCACTGGTTACATGGCTTAAAGCCGGATTTCCTTGGCTGCGACATTATAACCGTCGATTCGCAACTGTAGCTCCCTGTGAGCCTCGAAGAAAAAACGTTACTCGGAGGCACGGAAAAAAGGGAACTGACGTCTGCACGTCGACAAGGGCTTCTTATTGCCTAGATGACGTCATACGGCGTCGTGTGGAGTCGGGCGATTGTGACGTCATCGTCGACGTGCAAAGCTAGAAGAAATTTCCACCGAGGCTGGCGCGAGGGGATAATTCTTTAGGTGAGGAATCCACAGGTAGGTGTATCCATCAGAAACTAATGGACAAAAAAGGTGGGAGGCCGAGGTGGGGAGGGACCTGACGGAAGAGGAATGGGAAGGAATCCACTACAGGGCACACCACACAGCTCACAACATGTCAGGAGCTAAAGAACAAGTTACTTACCTTCGGTAACGTTTTTTCTGGTGGATAAACTAGCTACCTGTGGATTCCTCACCTTATGAATTCTCCCATGCGCCAGCATCCGACGGAAAATCTTCTTCCCAGCTCTCCATGTCGACGACAACGTTACAATTGCACAGCTCCACGCTACTCCATCTGATGTCACCGTGCCAATAAGAGGTCCTCACCGGCGTGCTGATGTCAGTTTCACCCATTTTTGTACGTGCCTTTGAGGCGAACTGGTGAAAACCGACCTCACAGTAGCTCCAATTAATACATATATACATAAAACCACAATGATGCAATAGAATCAAAACCATCATTTATATATACACATAATTACCAAAATCTATATACACTTGTAAAACAAACTTCTCAGTGAAACCAGACAGGCAATGGGGAGGCGGGTGGGACTGTGAGGAATCCACAGGTAGCTAGTGTATCCACCAGAAAAAGCTTTACCGAAGGTAATTAACTTGTTCTTCTGATGGCTACAACTACCTGTGGATTCCTCACCTTATGAATAGAGTACCAAAGCAGTACCGCAATCGGAGGTGGGTGCCTGACTCGTTACACCAAGAAATCCTACAATACAGATCATGCAAAATGGCCGTCCCTCCTAACCTCCGAGTAAAGCAGTAATGCTTTGCGAAGGTGTGGAGGGACGCCCAAGTGGCTGCCTTGCAAATATCCACCACCGGAACCCCTCTCGCCAGGGTAGAAGTGGCAGACTTAGCCCTGGTGGAATGGGCTCTAATACCCTCAGGGGGAACCTTCTTTGTCATCGAGTAGCAAACCTTGATACAGAGAATGACCCACCTGGAGATCGATCTTTTATGGACCACTCTGCCCTTCCTCTGTCCAATATACCCCACGAACTGCTGGTCCTCCAAGCAAAAGTCTTTCGTCCTCTCAATATAAAAACTGAGAACCCTTTTGGGATCCAAACTGTGGAGCCTCTCTTCCTCCTTCGAGGGGTGAGGAGGAGGGTAGAAAGATGGAAGGGTAATGGTCTGCCCCATATGAAAAGGAGTGACAACTTTTGGTAGAAAAGCCACCCTGGTTTTCAGCACCACTTTATCAGGAAAGAATAAGGTAAAGTGGGGTTTAACAGAAAGAGCCTGAAGCTCACCCACACGCCTAGCCGAGGTTATAGCTATTAGAAAAAACGTCTTAAAAACTAGAACCCTTAGCGGGCAAGCATGGATGGGTTTGAATGGGGACCCCATTAAAAAAGTTAAAACGAGATTCAGATCCCACTGAGGCATATGAAAAGGAGTGAGAGGAAACCTATTAGTTAAATCTTTTAAAAACCTAATAACAATTGGCGATTTAAACAAGGAGGGCTGATCTAGGAGACAAAGAAAGGCTGACAGCGCCGCCAAATAGCCCTTAACAGTAGCCACTGCACAACCCTTCTGTGCTAAAGCAAACAATAGAACATCTGAGAGGTGGGCTCTTAAAGGATCAAGTTGCTTCTCTCCACACCAAGCCACGAATTTCACCCACCTGCCGGCATAAACGGTCTTAGTGGAGTGTTGCCTGACCGATAGAATAACATCCACTACCTCTGGCGTGAGAGAGAAAGAACTCAGGTTGCCCCGTTCAATCTCCAGGCATGAAGGTGTAGGCTCTGGAGGTGGGGGTGTAGAACCTGACCCTGCGACTGCGAGAGGAGGTCTGCCCTGAGAGGGAGACGGAGCGGAGGGCACAGCGAGAGTTGGAGAAGGTCTGTGTACCACACCCTTCTTGGCCAATCTGGGGCTATTAAAATGACCTGAGCCCGATCTTGGCGAATCTTCCTCAGAACTCGAGGAATCAAGGGTATGGGGGGAAAAGCATAAAGCAAATGGTTGCAATAAGAGATTTGAAACGCATCCCCCAAAGCTCCTTGCACCAGATACTGGAGGCTGCAGAATGACAGGCAGTGCATGTTCTCCCGAGTGGCATAGATCTATCCTTGGAAAACCCCACATCTGAAAGATGTACAGGACCAGAGCCGGATGGAGACGCCACTCGTGATCGGCCGAAAAATGCCGACAGACTGTCCGCACATACTTTGAGCACTCCGGCCAGATGATTCGCTACCAAGCAAATCCGATGGTCCCGAAGCCAGGACCCCACTCCTCCCTGTTTGTTTATATACCACATCGCCGTAGTGTTGTCCGTCAGGACCTGAACTGCCTGACCGCGAAGGGATGGGAGGAAGGCCTTGACAGCCAGACATCGCCCGAAATTCCAACAGACTGATATGAAAAGTCTGTTCCACTGGAGACCAACGACCCTTGATCTCCAGGTCAACCAGATGAGCTCCCCACTCTAGAGTGGAAGCATCTGCCATGACCATGGACACCGGAGGACGCAGTGAGAACAGCCTTCCTTGAGAAAGGTTGCCGTCCACAGCCCACCATCGAAGATCCGCTGCAGCGTCTCTGGAGATCGTTATCGACTCCTCGAGATCCCCTTTGTGTTGAAACCACTGCTTGCGGAGGCACCATTGGAGAGCCCTCATGGGCCAACATGCATGAGTGACCAACAGAATGCAAGAAGCGAACAGACCAAGCAGGCGTAGGACCTTGGGGAGTGGAACAACCGCTCCATTTTAAAACATTGGAATTAACTCCTGGATGTCCTGAATCCGCTGAGACGGAGGGTAGGCCTGATTCAATGTTGTATCTAGTACTGCCACTATGAACAGGAGGCGCTGAGAGGGCTCCAGGTGAGACTTGGGTACGTTTATCGTAAAACCCAGATTGAACAACAACGGAGTTGTCATCTGCAAGTGATGCAACACGAGTTCTGGAGACTTGGCTTTGATCAACCAATCGTCCAGGTAAGGGAATACTGATATCCCCTTCCTTCTGAGACTTGCTACAACCATTGCCATCACCTTCGTGAAGACTCGAGGTGCTGAAGTAAGACCAAACGGAAGGAACGCAAACTGGTAGTGTTGCAACCCCCCCACAAACCGGAGATACTTCCTGTGTGACTTGAGTATAGGGATATGAAAGTAAGCATCCTGCAAGTCGACAGCCACCATCCAATCTTCTGTGTTCAATGCCAGAAGTACCTGTGCCAGAGTCAGCATCTTGAATTTTTCCTGTTTGAGGAACCAATTCAAAATCCTCAGGTCTAGGATTGGTCTCAAACGACCGTCCTTCTTGGGAATCAGGAAGTATCTTGAATAACAACCCTGACCCCTTTCCTGCACTGGAACCAACTCCACTGCACCTTTAGACAACAGGATTTGAACCTCTTGCTGCAACAACAGGAGATGGTCTTCTGAACAAAACAAGGGGGGAGGGGGGGGCACGGCAGGGTGAAACTCCTGAAAAGGGAGAGCATATCCTTTCCTCACAATATTCAGAACCCAGGAGTCTGATGAAATCAACTCCCACTCGTGGAGAAAAAGACGTAATCTTCCCCCTACAGGAGAAGTGTAGTTGAAAATGGGCACAAAACTAGGGCTGCTTCCCTTGTTGTCCTCCAGAGGAAGAGGATGATGCAGGGTGCTGCTGGATGGCCCCTCTTGTCCGAACCCTCCCCCGCCCTATAAAGGACCTTTAAGGGAGGCTGGTAGGCTGTTGGACTGTGGTCTCTCATGGTAAACGGCTCCACGCCCAAACCCTCTGAACCTCCGAAAGGACCTGAAAGGGGTAGTAGTGGAGGCCTGCAGACCCAAAGACTTTGCTGTGGCCCAACTGTCTTTAAAGCGCTCTAAGGCAGAGTCAGCTTTATCACCAAAAAGTTTTCCCCCATCAAAGGGCAAGTCCAAGAGAGCAGTCTGTACATCAGAGGAAAAGCCAGAGGACCTCAACCATGCATGCCTCCTGGTAGCAATACAGGTACCCATCGCCCTGGCCACCGAGTCTGTAGAATCCAGACCAGACTGGATTATCTGTTTTGCTGCAGCCTGAGCATCCGACAGGAGTTCTCCAAATTGTCCCTACACCTCCTGCAGCAGGTCTGGAACCACAGCCCTAGCTGAATCCATCAGGGCGTGCAAGCATCTGCCCAGAACACAGGTAGCATTTGCAGCCTTTAGGGCCATACTGCAAGAAGAAAAAAATGTCTTCGCAACTGCTCCATCCTTTTGGATTCTGTAAGGAAATGCCTCCTTGGCATGGTTACCTCCTAACTTTTTGCCTTTTTTTAATGCTAAGTTTTGATTGAAAGTGTGCTGGGATCCTGCTTACCAGGCCCCAGCACCAGTGTTCTTTCCCTAAAATGTACCTTTGCTTCCACAATTGGCACAGCCGTGGCACTCAGATAAGTCCCTTGTAACTAGTACCCCTGGTACCAAGGGCACTGATGCCAGGGAAGGTCTCTAAGGGCTGCAGCAAGTCTTATGCCACCCTGGGGACCCCTCACTCAGCACATGCACACTGCCTCACAGCTTGTGTGTGCTGGTGGGGAGAAAAAGACTAAGTCGACATGGCACGCCTCTCAGAGTGCCATGCCAACCTCACACTGCCTGTGGCATAGGTAAGTCACCCCTCTAGCAGGCCTTACAGCCCTAAAGCAGGGTGCACTACACCACAGGTGAGGGCATATGGGCATGAGCATTATGCCCCTACAGTGTCTAAGCAAAACCTTAGACATTGTAAGTGCAGGGTAGCCATAAGAGTATATGGTCTGGGAGTCTGTCAAACACGAACTCCACAGTTCCATAATGGCTACACTGAAATCTGGGAAGTTTGGTATCAAACTTCTCAGCACAATAAATGCACTCTGTGCCAGTGTACAATTTATTATAACATACACCCAGAGGGCATCTCTGCCAGCCTGCCACACACCAGACAAGTTGCTGGCCATATGGGGAGAGTGGCTTTGTCACTCTGTGGCCAGGAACAAAGCCTGTACTGGGTGGAGGTGCTTCTCACCTCCCCATGCAGGAACTGTAACACCTGGCGGTGAGCCTCAAAGGCTCACCCCTTCTGTTACAGCGCCCCAGGGCATCCCAGCTAGTGGAGATGCCTGCCCTTCCGGCCACTGCCCCCCCTTTTGGTGGCAAGGCTGGAGAAGATAATGAGAAAAACAAGGAGGAGTCACTCACCAGTCAGGACAGCCCCTAAGGTGTCCTGAGCTGAGGTGACCCCTGCCTTTAGAAATCCTCCATCTTAGTGTTGGAGGATTCCCCCAATAGTATTAGGGATGTGCCCTCCTCCCCATAGGGAGGAGGCACAAAGAGGGTGTAGCCACCCTCATGGACAGTAGCCATTGGCTACTGCCCTCCCAGACCTAAACACACCCCTAAATCTAGTATATAGGGGCACCCCAGAACCCAGGAAATCAGATTCCTGCAACCTGAAGAAACAAGAAGGACGGCTGACCTACAAGTCTGCAGAGAAGACGGAAGACAACAACTGCTTTGGCCCCAGCCCTACCGGCCAGTCTCCTGACTCAAAAACCTGCAACCAGCGACGCATCTGACAGGGACCAGGGACCTCTGAAACCTCAGAGGACTGCCCTGGACTAAAGGACCAAGAAACTCCTGTGAGCAGCGGCTCTGCTCAACAACAGCAACTTCTTTGCAGCAAAGAAGCAACTTTTAAAGACTTCATGTTTCCTGCCGGAAGCATGAGACTTCCCACTCTGCACCCTGACGAAACCCCGGCTCAAGATCCAGAGAACAAACATCACAGGGAGGACTCCCTGGCGACTGCAAGCCCGTGAGTAGCCTGAGACGACCCCCCTGAACCCCCACAGTGACATCTGAAGAGAGAATCCAGAGGCTCCCCCTGACTGTGACTGCCTGTAACAAGGGACTCGACGCCTGGAACCAGCACTGCATCTGCAGCCCCCAGGACCTGAAGGAACCGAACCGAACCTCAGTGCAGGAGTGACCCCCAGGCGACCCTCTGCCTAGCCCAAGTGGTGGCTGTCCCAAGAAGCCCCCCTGTGCCTGCCTGCACCGCTGAAGTGACCCCCGGGTCCCTCCATTGCTTCCTATCTGAAAGCCGACGCTTGCTTTGCACACTGCACCCGGCCGCCCCTGTGCAGCTGAGGGTGTGTTTTGTGTGCCTAGTTGTGTCCCCACTAGTGCTCTACATAACCCCCCTGGTCTGCCCCATGAGGACGCGGGTACTTACCTGCTGGCCGACTGGAACTGGAGCACCCCAGTTCTCCATAGGCGCCTATGTGTTTTGGGCACCTCTTTGACCTCTGCACCTGATTGGCCCTGAGTTGCTGGTGTGGTAACTTTGGGGTTGACCTGAACCCCCAACGGTGGGCTGCCTATGCCCAGGAACTGAGACTTGTAAGTGTCTTACTTACCTCACAATCTAACAAATACTTACCTCCCCCAGGAACTATTGATTTTTGCACTGTCTACTTTTAAAGTATCTTATTGCCATTTCAACAAAAACTGTATATGATATTGCTCTAATTCAAAGTTCCTATTTTACCTGTGTGGAGTACCTTGCATTTAATGTATTTACTTCAAATCTTGAACTTGTGGTTCTAAAAATAAATTAAGAAAATATATTTTTCTATATAAAAAAGTCTCTGAGTGTGTGTTCCTCATTTATTGCCGGTGTGTGTACAACAAATGCTTAACACTACCCTCTGATAAGCCTACTGCTCGACCACACTACCACAAAATAAAGCATTATAATTATCTTATTGTGCCACTATCTTACCTCTAAGGGAACCCTTGGACTCTGTGCACACTATCTCTCACTTTGAGATAGTATATACAGAGCCAACTTCCTACACTCCCCCTGACCGCGACTGATCGGTAACAAAGAACCCAACACCTGGAAGAAGCACTGCACCCGCAGCCCCCAGGCCCAAGAGGAACCAACTACCGGTGCAGGAGTGACCAGCAGGCGACCCTCATCTTTGCCCATTCGGTGCCTGGCCACAGTAGGCCCCCTGTGCCCTGCCTGAATCGCCAGAGTGACCCCCAGGTTCCTCCATTGATTTCAATGCAAAACCCGACACCTACTTTGAACACTGCACCCTACCGCCCCTGTGCCGCTGACGGTGTATTTTGTGTGCTTGTTTGGGACCCCACCGGTGCTCTACAAAACCCCCCTGGTCTGCTCCCCGAGAACACAGGTACTTACCTGCTAGCAGACTGGAACCGGAGCACCCCTAGTCTCCATAAGTGCCTATGTTATTTGGGTCCCTCTTTGACCTCTGCACCTGAGCGGCCCTGTGTTGCTGGTGTTGTGTTTTTGGGGTTGACTTGAACCCCCAAAGGTGGGCTGCCTATGTCCTGGAGACTGAACTTGAAGTGCTTTACTTACCTGCTAAACTAACTTTTACTTACTTCCCCCAGGAACTGTTGAATTTTGCAGTGTCCACTTTTAAAATAGCTTATTGCCATTTTATGCCAAACTGTGAACATTACTGTTTTTATTCAAAGTTCTATATTTACCAATGCCAAGTACCTTACAATTTATGTACTTACTTGAATTCTGAATCTTGTGGTTCTAAAATAAAGAAAATAATTATTTCTATATAAAAACCTACTGGCCTGGAGTTAAGTCTTTGAGTGTGTGTTCTTTATTTATTGCCTGTGTGTGTACAACAAATGCTTAACACTACCTTCTGATAAGCCTACTGCTCGACCACACTACCACAAATAGAGCATTCGAATTATCTAATTTTGCCACTATCAACCTCTAAGGGGACCCCTGAAGTCTGTGCACACTATCTCTCACTTTGAGATAGTATATAGAGAGCCAACGTCCTACAGACGCTTTACATGAATTGGTGAAAGAAGTAAAACAAGATGTTGACAAAGGGTGGTGGGACTGGTAATTTAACTGGTTACCCGATTTTGGGCAATTACGCAATATTTTAGGCGGAATACTCATAGTGATTTATAATATAATAATAATGCTATGTTGCTGTGTACAATGCCTACTTAATCTACTTAAAATGTTTAAACCAAGAAGGGTTACTTTTAGACCAGTATGTTATGAGAGTCACTGGTCAAAGGGTGGAGTGTAATGCTATCTGTATTTAACCACCGGTTCCATCTTGAACACTGACTCCATTTTGTACTTAGCTTAGCTTCAAATGCCGTCACATCGTGGCGCAGGTATTTTCACACGCACAGCATGTTAACGTGTTTTCACTTTTCTCACCAGGGAAGGGAACATAACATGCGGGATGCAAAGCTGATAAGAGTGTATAAGGATGAGAATGTTTATAGCAGAGAAAGGTATGGCTCTGTCTTGGAAATACATCTTGAGAGCTGGCTTATCCTTTGCGTGTGTTTTCAACACTGACCAAGTACAGCCAGCGTTTGAATTTCACAACTTAGTCGAAAGGAGGGAGGTTACCAGAATCTTTCTCTCAAGTTTTTTTTAAAGTATATTAGGTGGGGAAACTTAGCACTGGGGCAGAAGGAACTCATTTCTGAGGGTGGACGTATTGCTAAGTCCCATTGTGGAAAATGTGTTCAGGGTTGCACAGCTTGATGACGTTGGCAAAGAAGAGGATAATGTTGGATTTGTTCCCCATGATGATGTATTTTTAGTTCTTAATTATCTAGCTTTACTGTGTGCATAAATATATATATATATATATATATTTTTTTTACTGCATACATATTCATTGTTGATATACTGCATTCTTTCTGATTATTATTATTCAACTGCTGTGATTATTTTAGTAGCTGCACGCATTTTGCTGCGTTCAAGTGAAGTGCTCATGTTAATATTTTTGTATACTTATGTTTGAACCCTAGGAAGTGCCTTAATAAATTCATTACTCAGACTAAGAGTGCTGCATTATTTGAATTCTTTAGCCTTGTTCCCTCCTAGTTTAAAGCAAGGTAGAAAAGGTTGCGACCGCTCGCATTGAGAAATCTCTCGAGTTCAGTGGCAGCAAGGGAAACCTGAGAGCAGGCACTTTCAGGACCCACAGACCTACAGAGAAAATGATAATCCCAGTTTGCCACAAAGGTGGAGGTCAACAAGTAGGAAAGCTTATCAACCCTCATTACAAAGGAACCATCAAGGAATGAGTCCTGGTTATATAATTAACTCTCTGTGTTTTATATATGTATTAGGAGTACAGTATAGTTTTCCCTTCACAGGTGCAAATTCAGGACAGCAGGTGACCAGCACTGGAAGCAGTGGCTTCCAACAGTGATTCGCCTCAGCCTGCCGCCTCCACCATGACTTACACCTCAGCTGAAGACATCAGCTCAACCCCACTCATGCCCCTCCATGGCTCTGGGCCCTCTCCATTCGGAGAACACTCAGACTTCAGACAACATCATGTGTCTGGGTTCCCCTCTAGCATGTGATCAGAGAGCCAAGACAAGACCATAGCTGTAACCCTTGTTGCCAACACTTGAAAGATAGTCACAGCAGTTTAAGACACCCATGCCTTTTTTCTAGTTATTTTTCCAACTGTTGTTACATACACTCACCATAACATGCAAAGCTTTCCACTTATTTCTGGCTGGTCTGGCACTCACTGATTGAAATATAACCTGAGCCACTGGAATTATGCAGCCGTGAACCTCAAATTATGCGACAAGAAAAGGTAAATTATGCAGCACATTTTTCGATACTTCATTATTTTGTCATTTTTGCACATGGAAGTACTTTCTGGGCAAAGATTTCACCTCATTACTACCAGTTTAACAAACAGATACAAGAATAAGTAACTGAAAGATGACCAGTTAACCACAGAATACAAACACAAATTGCCACCTTTTTTATAAAATTTTATCCATTGGAGATAGAACCAATTTTTGGTTATAATCTGCAGATTATGCAGCAGATGGCTTATATGGGAAATGCGGCAAATCCTTAATTATCAGCGGACACAGAATCTCATAATTGCAGTAGCTCTGAAAATAATGTGTATTTCCCGATGGCACTGCTCCCTCTACTGAATAATATGGCACCGTCTGACATAATTCTTAGGAGCATACGGGCAGGGACTCAGTTTGTACCATTTGCAAAACACAGTTGACCGTTTGCCCTCTGTGCTCCGTTCTGCAGGGGGTTTATTTAGTTTCCGCTGGTGGGGATGAGTGGATTCACTGATTGCTCTCTCGTTTCCCATTAAGGCAGTAACATCATTTCCTTGGAGGCTTATATGGGTAGATGGGTGGGCACCATCAAGGGAGTCACTCACCAAAAACTTATCCTGGCAAGGCCAGTCAATCGTTCCAGGATTACCTGGAACATCAGAAGGATGCACATTACAAACAAGTGATACAGTGCAGGGGCTTACAAATAGCTTCTGCTCCAAGAATCCAACATAACACTAGCAGACGGTGCCAGGCTTCAGAAGCGATGGAGTGGTCATTAACTGTTCTGCTTATTACAGGGGTGCCTTGATCAAAAGGAGGGTGGCATCCCCTTCGAACTGTGCACAATAATATTGAATAAGGAGGGTCGATAAGTCCTGGCAGATGGCAGACTAGATGGAGAACAGGTTTTAATGGGAAGCCTTTATGCCTCAAATATGGATTAGTCGGCATTCAGGACAGGCTGTCAGAGCAGCTTACTAATTAGGTGCACATTCCATGGCTCCTAGGTGAAGACCTTAGTTGCAAATTTGATGTCACATTAGATAGGCCAGACCCATTCTCCCATCCATTTCTTCCACAAGCTCAGACATTGCACTTACCTAAAAAAATATCTCACTTGCTCACACAAAGGCACTTGACAGATGAATGGATGCTACGCATCCCGCCGAATGGTTACACTCTCTCCTCCCCTCCAAATTGACTTTATGCATTATACATCACTTGTCTTCTTGTCCCACTACCTAGGCAGAACAATTTCTGACCACAATCTGCTACTGATAGGCTTGTCCTGGGGCACGTTCAGACTACAACTCCACATGTCATCTTGTGGCACCCTATCTAAAAGTATACATGACTATTTCGAGGGAAAGAACATGTCCTCCTCCTCAACAGTGGACCGGGAGGCCTTCAAGGTGATTACCAGAAGTCACTGCATCCACACTGTGGTTAGAGTGCGAAGAGTACTTGATAGAGAGCTGCGAAGAACTGATGATTTAAAGAACTCTCCTGGATGTTCTTATGGCTCTGCAGAAGCAGGCTGCTCTGTCAGAGCAAATGGGTGGAATGTATTCCACCTATGCTAGGAGAACTCACAATCAGGGGATAATGTGAATAGGTTGCTGGCATGGCTCATTAACTGAGGCAGTCTACATGCATCCGTCTCTAAACTCCAGAGAGTGCTGTTACTGTACACGTCCATTACGAGATCATGTGGCTTTAAAAGCATTACCATGCGTGGTACAATGTCACGGACAGAGACAGACGAGGAAGTTGAAGAATTTTTGAAAGAGCTGCCACTCCTTTTGTGTTCCTCCTATTCTGGAAGAGGAAACAGACAGCCCCATTACTGCTCAGGAAATTAAGAAGGCCAAAGACCACATGGAAATTGGAAAGACACCAGGATCTGACAGAGTTTAGTTAGATTTTTATTAAACGTATGTCAAAGTATAGGCACCAAACCTAGCCCTTCTGTATGAAGTTGAGCTGGCAGAGTATACTGCTGCCTTCACTCAGGGATGCTCTGATAGGATGGATACAGACATTGGGCCGTATCTCTTGTGATCCATCTTTCATACAGCAATTCTGAACTCTGACTATAATTCTCAACAAGGTTTCAGCAGGTCATGCAATGCAAATGCTTCCTGGCCTAAGCCAACAAGATCAAAATGGTTTTGTACCAGATGGAATCATGTCCCTGAATATCAGAAGAATATGCAGGATCATGGTTGCAGCTCCAATGGTGTAGCCTTGCTCAGCCAGCCTGGTGCGTGACCTAAAGAAAGCTTTTGAAATCTTGGAAAATTGTCGGGTACCTGTTTAAAGTGTTGGACATATTTGGCTTTGGGAAGCAAACCATACTTTTAATCAAGTTGATCTACACAGGCCCTACTGCCAGCATCTGGCCAAACTGACCTCTGCCTCCTTCACTGTACACAGGAGGATCCGGCAGAGGGGCTCCTTGTTCCCCTTACTTTGCACAGAAGATATATGGTTTGTTACCATCTAACTACCTGGGTCATACCAATAGCTGACAGAACCCACACAAAATGTTTATCCACTGATGACATTTTGATGTGTATGAGAGATAGCTGTGGTAATGCAGACACTGTTCAGACCCTTAAGACAGTTGACAGCATCTTGTTTACAGCTTAACTGGTCTTGTCTTTTACTGTTGCACCCAACGCCACTAGGACCCGGGTGGACATGGAAGATGGTAGGATTTAAATTGGAGAGAGACTTCTTCCCCTACCCGGAGTTCAGGATATTTCACGGTGGGCAAGACCTGCTTGACTGTAATCTCACTAAAACAATGTCTGCCTTCGGTGCCCAAATAACATTTAAGAGGACTACCCCACTCTCAGTCATGGGATAAATCACCTTATCAAAAACAGTGATGGTGCCTTACCTATTTTCTACTTTGTAAACCTTCTGATCATCCTTAGGAGAAGGGATTTACCATTAATCTGATACATTATTCATGTGGTACAATGTCTGGGCAGGGCAGGCTGGAAGCTTCAAATGTTGAACACTGTTGAACACTACTACCTGGCGGCCAAGTTTCAATAGATAAGACTCTGGCTTTCGCTGGAAGAATCTTGCTCTGGTGGGCACCCCCTTTACAGCTTGGCAGCTTACATGAACTCTTTCTCCCAGGTGCTAGGCTTAGACTAGAGCTACCATGATAACTGAACACAAAACTAGGTTGCTTTGCAAGAAGCCTGCTAATCACTATACAACTTATAACCTTTGCCCCCGCTGTCCTCTTTCTTGCCTAGGCCATATTACGGCTGGAGATCTGTACCACTTCTATGATGGAGCCATCACATCTTTGGAATACCTGCTTCATGATAGACAAGTTCTTACATTTGATGCTTAGGAAGCAGATCGAGATATACAGGGCGAAAATTCCAGTGTTCAAGTTCAGGTTAATGCCCTCCAGGTAAAATGTTGCACTATCAACACTGACTCTAACAAGCCCTAATTCTCACTTTATCTGTAATAGACAATGGTAGAAAATATATCAGCTAGTTATATAGGGCCATTCGCTCTCCTACACAACTATCACTACAGGTGGTCCATGAAACATGGGATGCAGACGAAGGACAGCATAATAGCATATCTACGCACTATCTCCCATTACGCCAAATTGAAATGCATGTAGTCTAAAATTCTACTCATCCCTAACAAAATCTTCCCAAAAGCTAACGACTCCTGCTTTCGGTGTGCTGCACCATAACTAGGCCTCCAACATATGTTGCAGGATTGTCCATACTTAGAAAAGTACTTATCTGAAGTTATTCATAAACTGACTAACATCAAAGGCTTGGCCAATTTAATAAGTTGTGAAGCCTGTCCTCTGGGGCTTTATAGGTGGCCTAACAATAGAAAAACAGTTGCCTGCTTCCTTGACCTTGCCGTGCTGCTTGCTAAAAGAGCAATAACAATGAAGTGGGAGGGTAGTTCATCTCCTGCACCATCTATCTGCCAAAAGGTCACCCTAAAGTGGGCAGAGAGTAAAGTTCTATGGAGAGAGGAAGCCAGAGCCCCCAAAAAAGGCCTGATAGTTAATGGCTTGAATGACATGGTGTGTGTTAGCTCAAAAAGAAATCTGAAGGCGACACCTACCACCATAATCCAGCACAACTCTCCTAGGAGGCCTACAATCCCATGGAATCTGGCTTGTATGTGGGCCTGCACACCACACACTTTTGGGCAATCAAGAAGCACATGCTGAGACTTAGCAACACTGTAATTTCTCTTTGCACACATATATGTCTGCTCTCCCCTTCTCTTCTTTAACTTACCAGGTCAGTGTCTTTGATGCACCCCTGTCTCACCATATCATAGTACAGTTGTAAAGAGCCTCATATCTCTATGAGACTGATGGATTAGGGGCAGCAGTGCCTCTGTTTGTAGGCGACTGAGTAACTTCTACACCAGGTGGCAGCTGTCGGGCCCAATCCTTTCGGCTCTCTAGCAGCACCTCACCAAAACCCAAACAGTAAAGGATTTCTGGCAGCCTAGCGCATGGACTCTGGAAGACTCTCTCAGGGAAAATTGCGGTGCAACAAGTCTTACCCTTTTCTCTTGTTAGCAATAAGTCTCTTACACACACAGGCAAGAAAGAAGATGCAGGATAGTTTTCAATACATTTATTGAATCAAATGCAATCTGCGATAAAATGCATGAGTTGCAATGATTAGGATAATGACAAGTAACAAGATCAGGATTGTGAAAATAAGCGAAGTAAATATGAACAACCTCAACATATTGTAATAAACATAAATATGCAAATTCCTCCATAAAGCGTATTTGCTACCCTAATGAGAGTGAGGCGTGATAAACTTAATCTGCCCATGCCATGTCCATGAGAAGCGCCCCAAACCCCATTACCTTAGGTCAACGTCGGCCTCCAGTCTCCAAATCAGGCTTCATAGAGACACAAAGGCTGAGGGCTGCTGCAAAGTCACATGTAGTATAGATGGAATATCCTGGGTGAAACCCTCTCTAATGTCCTTCGTCTCACAAGGTGTTTTTATAAGGCTCATGTTATTGTTCATGCAGACATCCTGATGTGGGTATGTACCTAAACGCTAGATTATGTGCGCCAACTTGTATCGGCAATATCATAACAAATGCCTGACATGTTCACATTCTGGTCTTTGTCAACATAAAGCAGAATAACATGATGACAATCTAATACATACATTACTGATAATGACGCTTTCACAGAACGGCAACTGGTTATGAAATAAAAACATTTTGTCTAAAATGCAAGTAGGGCTAAAATGAATAACACTGAATAATAAAAACAGAGCACGTTATCTATGTAAAAGGGCACGGGCCTGCAAGGAAAAGCTAAGCTAAACTCCTCAACCCAGGCAAACTAAAATGGACCCACAACAGTACCTAGATTGCTCATCTGTCATAGTTCCACTAAAAAGTACTATCTGCTTCACTTCCAATGGGAAGGATAGCTTACATTGGTAATACACTTCTAGTCCGCTTATTGTTTCACCTTACATGTGGATAGATCATATAAGATAAATACCATACAGTTTACTGTAACAGAATGCACTATGCAATTATGTACAAAATTGTCATTACTGTTAGTCTGCATGCATTACACCATGAGCAGAGGCTCACTGCCTTTCATCACTGTGAAACTGTTAGCTTATAAAATACTCTAAAAATGACAATAAAGATGGTTCAAAAAAGAAAATTGTACTAACACTTTGGCAAATTATTTATTAAGAATATAATCTGAAAACCAATTTTAAGGAAGCTCCATTATTTGTGCATTGAAGCTTATTCAATTTGTGAGATGGATTTATTAAGGCAGGAATAACTATCACCTGCTGGTATGCAACAACTTTCACATAGGAATAAAATTAAACATATTCATGCCTACATTGTGGACACTTAATCACTAAACCCCAGGAGAAGGACTACATTGCTGGTTGACTGTGTTTCTAATATAAAAATAACCCAAAGAAAATTGACCTGTCTAATTTATTTTGTCGAATCATTTCTTACAAATTTTTCCCCACGTTGATGAAACCAACCTGGTGAACGCTTTTCTTGTTGAAGAATTATGTTCCTCATGTTGGTTTTCGATTTTTTTTTTTTTACGGGGTGTACCCTCCTATTAGGGTACCAACCCCTCCAATTCATATAACCAGCCCTTCCTTTAAACACTATTATTCCGATTTACCTCGAACTTTCTCTCCCCGATTTTTTTTTTTTTTTTACTAAGCCTTCCTAGAAATCCTCCCACTACATCCACATCTCCCCTGCCCTAAAGTCCCATCCACTTTTCCTTCTACCTTGTGTCTACACTTATCTTCTAAATCTCCAATGTTTTCCTCCACCTGTTTAAAGGGACACAATAAACATAAAAGAAAGACTACAGCTACCTTTTTTCGTTTAAATTACATGTTTTCTTGCATTTCTTTTTTTAGTGGGAATTGTAAGAATAGTTTTCCAGCCCAATGATTCAATCCTGGATGCAGTATACATTTTCCATTTAAAAAAATCTATTTTCGAGTATAAGATAGTCCATTATTTTTGAATTTCTCTTTGTCAGCCTGATTTCGTCAGGCTGTCTTTTTTCATTATGAACATTTCTAAGAATGATGGAATTCATATCATTCCCACACTGGTAGAGCAATTAACATAAAAGGTTTCTTCACTTCCAACAGTACTTCACACAATTCAATGATCACCCATAATGAGTTGGTAAAACAGTGAACATCTTTTCAAATTGTGCACCTTATGCCATTATAACCAGGAGGAGGCAATCATTTATTACTCCGTTGGCAACAAAAACTTTTTGAATTCATTTTTGGACACTTCAACTCCTAGAACGTTACTAAATTGAGAGGAGTTGCTGAAATGTGGTTAGAACACATGACTTTTGAAGGTATTTTGTTATTTCTCCTTACATGCAAAACCTGAAGTTATTCAGAACATTTATAGGATGTCATAAAGGATTCTATAGACATTGTTAATATTTTTGAACTACAGGTTTGAGATATCACACTGAACGGTGCCCTGAAATGCACAGATTTTGTAATTTCCTTATTACTCAAATTGAGAAACATCATACCAGGTAGTCGATTTCAAGATAAATGTCATTTGAAAACTTTTTTTTTTATTCATGAGAAATCGAAAGCAGTGTAAGCGAGAGACCTAAGTGCAACCTAGGGTGTTTTGCCTGACCGCTCTTGTTTTATGTTTACGTGCCTCAAGTAGCCTGAGAAATGGAACTGGAAAGCCAAAAATTATTTTAAAGCAGCTTACTACACATTATGAGTGTGCAAAGAAACTAAACTTGTATCCTTATCCAAAGATAAAAAGGTTTCAATTGAGGCTGAACTTGCCTATCTTTCTAAATTGCTATGGATGTTAAAAGAGACTCAACAGTTAGAAAAGATCTCCTTACCACTATAGAACATCACCTTTTGACGATGGAAATCATTACTATCAAGTGATATTTCATCTCATCCCTTGCCACAAACTCTTGTCTTTCACATTAAGATTTAAATCTTTAGGCTACGTGCCCATGAACGAGCTTGCTAATCCTGCAAGCTAATTATTTTTGGAAGAATAAATTAATTTCTTTTTATGCAGGAACAATCATTTTAATTTTTTTTCCAGGTTGGACACTGAAGTACAAAATCAAAAATAACCGCAGAAAAATAAGCACTGTCTGCAGCATGATGCCACTTTAAAGTATTTTGCACATTACAAAGTCTTGTGACTTAGCAAAGTTCTGGAGCAAAAGTGTGCCCAATACAGGACGCCTTGGGAGAGCAAATGTCACAAGAATACTGCAGATGAATGTTGGTCCAGTATATGACTGAAAAAGTCCAACTGGTTTAATTGCACTCAGTTGGATGCCCGTGGTTATAATGGGTTTCATCACCAAAACAAACAAGCTACTTGCCTTCAGTAATGCGCTTTCTGGTAAATAACTACACATCCCTAAGTCACATGACTAGAATCTTAGAAATGTGTTGCACTGCTCCCACAGGCCAACAGGTGGCGCTGTGTGAATCAGTACAGAATCCATACCGACCAAAGTGACAGAGTAGAGCCATCAGTGCAAAGATGTGCGCTGATGTCAGTTTCTTGTCTCTTTCTCTTTCGGCACCCTCAGATGAGTAACATGAATAGCTGTTGGTAACAGTGTGCTGAACACTAACTTGTGTACAATTTTAGTTGTTACAAGAGACCACTCCACAGAACCGGGAGGTGGGTCAGCAGTGAGGAGTCTGCAGTAAAAGCATCCACCAGAAAGATTTAATGAAAGTTAATATTTTGTTCTTCTGATGGACAGTTTGCATTGTAGATTTGTCACTTTAGCATAAATGCCAAAGCAGTACTTCAACTACCCCATTGCCAGGATCACCCCATTGAACAGAAACCTACGTGATGTAATCAGGTGGTACTTCGGCTCTTTTTTGGTACATCCCAACAATGTTACAAGTTCTCAGTTGTCTGGAGGTGGTCCCAGTCTGAATGTAGCAAGCCAGTCAACAAAGTATGGGAATACAAAAACTCCTGATCTCGAAGATGGGAACTGACCTGGGCAGTGACCACCACCATCACTTTCAGAAAAAACAGAGGGGCACTGGCGATGACGAAGGGGAGCAGAGCAAACTGAAAATGCTCCTGGCTTACCTTCAACCACAGGTGAAGTTTGTGAGACTGCAGGACATGTATATAAAATACATGTCTGCAAGTCCAAGGATACCGTCCTGTATTCCGGGTCCATGGCACAAAGGATCTGAGACAGTAAATATGTCCTTCCACAGGAAGGCACTTGGGTTAAGATCTAAGATGGATTTCGGCTGCCAGCCCTTTTCTGGGACAACAAAATAGCAGGAATTACTAGCCCCGCCTTTCTCTGGTAGCACCTCTCCTGAATGATAGCCTTTGAAGACTAACGGGGGTGCTTCCTACAGCAGGACGGACAAATTCTCTTCCAAAAATCATTCTAGTATGGGAAGAATATTTGATGATGTGGAAAGAAAAAGTAGAGTGGCCCTGTAGCAATTTTGAACAATTTGCTAGACCCATCTAGTACAGGAGGAATATTTGATGATGAGAAAAGAAAGGAAGATTGGCCCTCTAGCCTTCTGAACAATTTGCTACACCCATTTGTTAGATATGATGGATCACTAACCCTAAAGAAGTGCTGAATCATACCCCCCACAGATTAGGCATGAGCCGCTCAGAACAAACTGAAGTGGGGTGTTGGATCTTGCAAAAGGGGAAGGGGACCTCGAGGACTGTTGCCCCTACTGGCTTGTACGTTGTCTGCGACCACGAAAGGACTAGGTTGTCTGCTGAATCACTGGCTCGGAAGACTGTTGTCGCCTTCATGCCAACCTCACTATAATCACCCCTAGATTTTCAGAACTGGTTGAAAAATTGCTTTTTAGGGGTCCACTGCACTAGGGAGCATGCAGGCAGTAGAATTAAACTTTATGGCCTAGTGCCTTCTGTCGACTTCAAGAGTGGCAATTCTAAAGTCATTGCTGAAACCTGAGAAGGACATGGAGCTGTGTCAATATTAGTACCCCCTCTCACTACTAAACTTAAACAATAAAATCCTGGCAAATGTTACAGCGAGGAAGTTTACATTGCTAATGGACAAGATGGTTTTGAAAGACCAGTCTGGGTTCATTCCCAGACATTCGACCTCACACAATCTCCATACTATTTTGCCCTCTTGCATTAACCTAGGCCAGATGTCTAGGCAGTCTCTGGCTTTGAGAGGTGCCCTTTCGTAACAATAGAGCAGACACTGTCACATTTCTTTAGCGCAACACTTGCAAGCCAGAAGATATCTGAGGACCCCTGAGATCATACCTAGACCACAATGCAGCAGAATCAATTAACATGTCATACTGGGGAACTGTCGGAGCTCATGCTATGAGCTGCAGATGAATGGAGAATGTATAATGAGATAATGCCTCCATAGACGTTTTGGACTTGGCCAGCTCCAAACAAATTATACATTTATTTGTGAATATAGGTTTTGAAGGTCTATTTAGTGATAGGGCATGTCAAGTATTTGTGCATTCACTGGGGGTGTTGATTTTAGGTGGGTGGGGTTTTTAGTTGATAATGAGATAAGTTTCATGACCAAATATTGGAGAAGAACAATGGTATGGTATTTTGTCTAGGTGCTATGTGTTAACGTTTTTTATCTTTACTGTGGGTTTCTCGCAGAGAGGGGATCATATGCACGATTGCTTTTGTGGGTGGAAATTTTACATCTGCTCACGTTTAGCAAAATACTCCCATGTAATTCACTGACCAACTTTAGAAGCCACAAATTTTCAAAGTACGTACAGTTAGTTTGCATTTCTACACCAACAGAAATTCTCCAGAAAAAAAAAAGTTGATGAGTAAACAGGAGACCTTTGATGTGAGTATCACCAGAACGTATAAAGGTGCGGAGGACGGCAGTTCCTCTCGTTTGAAATGGATGACGGAAAATGAAAAGTCGTATGCGAACAGATTGTCGTACCAACTAGGAAAGACGGATACTGTAACCCAATCCTAAATAAGGGTCCACAACCAAAGCCCCACTGTTGCAAACAATGACTCAGGATGTTCAAAGCGGAATATGACACCTTTACAGAGACATATTTTCAAACAGGAAAATAATCATTTGTTTTCATATGTCGCTTAATACCAGAAATCTGCATTTCCCATAATAGAAGTTATTACTACCCAATTAACTGGTATTCAATTTACCAACCTCAGCCTCCCAAACATTTGAACTTGCACCCGAGGATCACCTCATGTTTCAGTGGTGACTGAGCTATCCTGAACTAAGCTAGCTTGTTCATGTTTCATGATAAAATTAGCAATTGTACCACAGTGGAAATCATATTCACTTAGTGTTATGCAGGGCTAGTTCTAGGCGTGCAACATAGGGTGGTGTTTCCCGTGTGTTGGATGATGGTACTTCATCAGAGTAGGCCGAGCCTTCACTGTACAACCTTGCTTTCTCTTGAAAGTCATATTCGTGCGGGATGGTGTGAGGGTACTTCTGGCTGCACATGTATCCCACACAGGAAGTGGATTACACAAACAGTGTGAAACCTTTAGACTTAGATACAAGACTTTTATTATAATTAAGTAAATATGCCTAGTGTCTTAAATAAGCCAATCAGAATACACATTTGTACTTGATTTTATATACTTGCCTACTATGTAACTGAACTGAGATTTAAACTTTAAGTGTAAAGCCCAGTTTTGCACACAGGAGGATTGTCCCCGTAGGATTAAAAAACACCACACAGACAAAGGGTTGTTACAGTTCTATACCAGGCAGTCACAGTCCTTCTGCAGAGGGCACATCCTTAATTCATGCTGCAAGAAGCAGTCGAATGATTCTCAGGCCATGGCTCTTAGGTCACACTTATGGCAGAGAGGCATAACAACAGACAGCGATGGGGGCAGATACAAGAGCCTATCTGTGAAGCAGACTTCACTGACGGTGCAAGGAGGAGAAGTGCACTGGCTGCACAGACTCGATTATCGGTGAAGAATTGATGTGTTGTACAACGGTCGAGGAAGCTGAGCTAGGAAATCGTCACTCTAAATGTGCTACAAAAAGGTCGAGGCTAGGGTGACCACCCGGCATCGACGCAAATGCTGGACAGGACTGTAAAAAATTCAGGACAAAGGGTCAAAATTCAGGACAAAAATTCAGGACGAAGGGTCAAAATTCAGGACAAAAATTCAAGAACAAACATCAGTTTTATCGGTACACCCATGAGAGGCCATAAGTCACTATGTTATCAGTGCATTTATTTACTCTTTTTTAACATAGCGCTATTTATTCACTGTGCTCTTTTTGTGATTGCCTCCTGGTATGCTACATTCAGGTGTCACATTACGTCCTTGTTCAGTAGTAAATTAATGCACTGTGTCTAGGCCATCACCCCTACCCAAATCTACCCAACCTTTTTTGAAGAGAAAGAAACAGCAACATTTTGATTATGTTTCTAAACATTTTAAAACCCCTGGCAAACAGTTTGGGTAACATTAAGGTAATTACCCTTATACTAGTTTAAACATATTGAACAAAAACATCTGTCTCTCCCCAACTGCCCATAGACTTTCAACCTAAAAATAAATTAATGAGACAGGGCAGATGGTGTGGGCAACAGTCTCACACCTAATGTCAGGATGTGAGGTATCCATAACTTGTCTTTAGTCTCACAGCACTAGAGTGTATGTCTGGGACTAAACATTTATCTCAGAACTGGGAGTCCAGACTACCAATCAAAGATAATAAAAGTGGAGGATAAAATTGAGATCAAATGGGAGATCCACGGCAACTGTTTCAAAGGGTTGTTGCTAAGAACTGGATAAATAAGAAGGAGAAGAACAAAGTGGGACAATTCCTAAAATCAGACAAGATGGGTCCACCAAGACTATTGAAAGGTATTGCATACCTGGGGAGTTATCTCAGCAGACAGGAGAGGAACAGAAGAGGCACTGTCAAGTGGTTAAACAAGCAGCACCCACCCACCTTTGCAAACTCTTCCGCAATGGTCCGCTGTTCGCGCTTGTGAAGGGTGAGCATGGCCAGACCCCTTGCAAGGTTGGGCAAGGCAATTGCACGCTTTGTCCATGTCTTAAAATGATTTTGCAATTGAACAAAAGCCAAGCTAGTGATCTTGGTTATCTCTACGTGTCAAGTATACGCAGAATCTTCAAAATATTTGGGATGTAAATTGCACAAACAAAATGTTAAAATGTAAATAGTGTTTCTTTAACATATGGCACGGTTTTCCCCTTTCCATACAATTAGACCTCATATTGAACTGAGAACTAGTTACCTTTCGATACCTGGTGATTATTATCTACCATTCCCCCACTTATTTGCCGGGTGCAAATCTCAGCAAAGAGTCACAGTCCTTCCGAGCCCAGTTTGCTTTTTGGTCTTCTCTTCTGCTTTCTGTAGTGGGCCAAGTGGCATAAGTGAAGATGGTGTACTACCCCAATGACAGTATTATTTTGCAAATCTTTCCCTGCTCGTCCTTCATTCCTTCTTCAGTCATGCCACACATCTGATTTGGTTGCTGGGGCGCCGTCGGGAGGCTCTTTCCATCCTAAAGCTACCCATGACTGCGGGTGGATTAGGTCTTCTGGACTTAGAATACTACTAATCACCTGCACAGGTCCAATGGATGTCTCACTGGCTTTCTGCCCGCCTACCCTGCATGAGATGGGGTTTATCCGTAAAGACTTTTAAGAACGGCTTACTGCACTGCTCATTGTTTCCTACTGACCGTTCTACGGATCACCATCCAGGGTTATCATGCACAGCTTTTTATTTCCTTGCTGGAACCTGTAAACTCACTGGCACGAAGAAACCCTGTGCTCCTGCACTACCTTTGCTAAGCCTTCCCAATCTCACAGGCTGGCTGTACTCAGATCAACTCCATCATT
Organism: Pleurodeles waltl; assembly: GCF_031143425.1. NCBI lineage: Eukaryota > Metazoa > Chordata > Amphibia > Caudata > Salamandridae > Pleurodeles > Pleurodeles waltl. The sequence goes on from NC_090443.1 coordinate 892,712,333, forward strand.
GGCATGCTGCAGGAGTCTTAAAATTGGGGGATTTGTTTCTGCACGGCGAGCTACTAAATTTCCAAACCATTCTGGCAGACTATCATCTTCACCCCGGTCAACTCCTTACTGACAACCACCTTAAACAATTATTAAATGCCCTATTTCATGTCTGCCACCTAGCAATAACCCTACATGAGGTGTGTCAGAAGCTCTACACCATAGGGACTGGTGGCAAACTGATAAGATGGGTGTACAGACCTTTCCTGCAACATGGACACCACTCCAGGTCTTCTCGTCATACTACCTGGGTAATTAATGTGGTCAAACCTCGGCAAGATAGAGACTGGACTAAAATACTGGACTTTTCTTACAAAGTATTCCATTTCTGTCACTTTAAGTACATTCATAGAGCTTCTTTGAGAATGCATTCCACCTACTGCTTGCCATTGGCTTTGTGGTTTGTAACTCACATTTCGTTGCTTTCAATTTGCTGGCTTTATTTGTTTTAGGCTAGCTAGCTTGGAGTTCGTCCCGCCCCTTGCCCAACCCTTATTTACCGTATCCTTCTGAGTGCTCCCTTTCTGTAAACAGGCCTGTAAATCTTGTTCTAATATCATCACATTTGCTGTGCATTCAAAGTACGAGGTCAAATGTCAGGTTCTGTCTTCGGTGTGAACTTAGTGTTTACTTTTTTTTCTCTGACTTCAAAGTGAGACTATTTATGCAACAACCTTGCTGGATACTGGGGGTAGGCAAGAGTTTTTTTCTATCACATGACAACATTTAAATAAACTTCAGAATATATCAGAGTTAGGAGTACTAATGAAGCACATTTTTGTTAATTCCAAACTGTGCTGGAAACAAATACCTTTATATGAATAAAACAAATCATTGCATTGGGTAATGCAATTTCCACACATCACTGTCTGTGCACGGTATAGTTTTATTTGAAAAACTGTATGTCTGTGCAAATGTAAAGGTCATGTCAATCAAAAATGTGTTGTCTGTAATGGCAGTGTTTTAACACACTATGCATACTCCACTCCACTGTACTCTGCACCACTCCACTTTACACCACTCCATGCCACTGCATTGTGGGACACTGCACTCTTCTCCACTCTAAACCACTTAACGCCACTGCACTCTATGCTACTTCACACTATGTGTCTCTACTCTGTACCACTGTACTCTATGGCAGTGCACTTTACGCCTTTCTTCACCACTATGCTCTGCACCTCTGCACGCTATACCACTCCAGTCTAGGCAACACCAATCTACTCCACACAACACTACACCTACACTCTACCACTCTATCATATGCCACTCTACTCTGCCTCATGCCACTGCACTCTATATCAATGCACTCTAAACAATTGTACTGTATGCCCCTGCCCTCTACTCTGCACACTATGCCACGGCACTCTACACCACTTTAATCTATGCCATCACACTCTATGCCACTCTACGCAACTCTACTCTACCCTGCACCTCTCCACTCTACGCCACTTCACTCTACTGTGAAACAATCTACTTTACGCCACTGCACCCTGCGCCACTGCATTCTATGTCACTACAGTCTACCCTGCACCTCTCCACTCTATGACACTGTACTCTATTCTGAAACAATCTATTATACGCCACAGCACTCTGTCACTCTGCCCCACTCCACTGTACTTCACTTTACTCCAATGCACTCTAAACAACTGCACTATACACCACTGCACTCTAGTCTGCACCTCTGCTCTCTATGCCACTCTACTCCACTATACACCACTGCACCGACACGCTACTCTGCAGCACTGCAGTGGCCGCCACTATACTCTACACCACTCTACTCTGTACTACTGCATTCTGCACCAATACTCTCTATTCCACTGCACTCTATACCACTCTACTCTGCATAACTCCACTCTACGCCACTTCCTTTTACAGCACTATACTCTACTTTTCACTACTCTACGCCACTGCACTCTATGCCACCCGAGTCCACTCTGTACTCTATGCTACTCTACACTACTACACTCTACCACTCTATCATATGGCACTCTACTCTGCCTCATGCCACTGCACTCTATATCAATGCACTCTAAACAATTGTACTGTATGCCACTGCCCTCTACTCTGCACACTGTACTCTACGCCACTGCTCTCTGTGCCACTCTACATCACTACACTGATAGTCTACTCTGCAATATTGCACTCTCTGCCACTGTACTAAACACCACTCTACTCTATACTACTGCATTCTACGTCAATACACTCTACACCACTGCACTCTATGCCAGTGCACTCTGTATCACTCTAAAGCACTATATTCTACTCTGCACTGCACCACTCTACACTACTCCAATCTGCACCACTCTACACCATTGCATTCTATGCCATTCGAGTCTACTCTGCAGTCAATGCCACTGCACCACTCTACATTACTGCATTCTTTGCCACTATTGTATGCCACTCTACTCCACTCTATGCCACTCTAACCTGCCCGCGCCACTCCACTCTAAACCACTGCACTCTACGCCAACGTACATTAAACAACTGCACTGTACCCCCACTGCACTCTACTCTGCACTACTGTACTCTACGTCACTGCTCCTATGCCACTCTACACCACTATACCACTAACTTTTGGCCAAGTTGAACAGCAGCCACTCTGGTGTATAACATAGCTAAAACACATTGGCAATGCCAACAACTCTTGAGTAGACGAGACCTACTGGCTTTGCCAATGTTTGTTAGTACTATGAGGTACCGAAGTCCCTGAACGAACTGTGAATGTGTAAGTCCTTATTTCAAACATGCATTACACACATCATAATATAGGCTGCTACAAAATGTGCAAATACATTTCGGATAAATAAAAAAAGTCCTTCTAAAATACAGATTCGAATAATATACAGTTTATACCTAGTACTAACATTTTTTATAACAGTCTATTAAAACCACACACTCCACAACTCACCTTGGAACACCCTTACAGTACATCTCAAAAAGAAAATATATTTGTCATCAGAAAGCTTCAAATGAGCCCTTTGATTAAAGTCAATGCAGGTTTCCAAGCCCCTTTGCATTTGCAGATTTACCAGTTGTGCACATTTGCCTTTCTTTAGGGAAGGAGACACCCCGGCAAGAAGGCCTGTTTCTTGTCTGTCTACCCCTCCCTCCCTCAGAGCACAGGAGAGTCCCTGCCTTTCAATCCAACTAGGGAAATTGATCTTTCCTAATTACATTTTGTACTGTAGCTGAAAGGCTAACATTATGAACAAATGCTGTCCGTTAACCCTTTCATCACGGACAATGGACAGTAGGGCTAAACTACGGGCAGTCCATGAAAATTACAGACGGGTGGTCACCCTATTCGAGGCACAGGTGCCACACACAGGTGTCCCTCACTTGAAGAAATAAGCCTAAAAATGGTTTAGGCACACAAGTCTCTCATGACACACAGAACCTTGTGAGGAAAGGCAGTATGGGAGCCTGCCTGTAAGGGAGCACGCAGGTCGGCAGAGAAGAGGTTTACAGCTCCAGGTCTCAGCAGATCCGGTGTCTTCGTCTCCTTACAATAGAAGCTTGAGCTGAACTCAGTTTTTGGCCAAACAGTCAGGTTCGCTTCACACCACACAGTCTACTTCATGGTGCTTTCAGCAGCAGAAGGGTTTCTTCTCAGTAGCATGGATAGTGTCCTTACCCCAAAAAGACAGCCACTGATTCTGTCTCTGGTCTAGCAGCAGTGCCTCCATGATGGCGGAGGAGCATCGCCCCTCCGCTGAGAGCGAAGTTGACATGAATAATAAAATGGTAATTAAACAAATTTATTATCGTTTTATTTTTCATTCTGGCAGCAGCAGAGTCTGAGGGCAGGGCCGGCAGCAGGGAAAAACAGGGTGTACTTCAGTTTAAAGTGAGCATGTCACTTTGGCTGGCTTTCCTGCGAAGACCCGCCTGACATGCTCACATTAAATACTCCAAAGCAAGCGGTCTTAGACAGCTTGGTGGAGAGCAAGCACAGACCTCCGGTGCATGAAGGAGCTTCGAACCAACACACCCCAGCCAATACTGGTGCTGCCTGAGTAGCATGAGAACAAAGGCAGGGTTGAGAGAGGGGAGTTGGATGAAGCCCAGAATGCTGGAGGTGCCACCGACTTCCGAGACGAAGAGAAACAGTGGGTAAGTAAATGTTTTTTTATTTTTTTACTTGTAATGCCTTCAGCCTCAACTCCAGAGCGCTCAACCGTGGCCCTTTATAAACACTGTTTAAAACAGACCATGACTGAGAGCTTTGGCGCTGAGCCTAAGGGCACTGCTGTTTTTTTTTTGGTGTTTTTTTTAACCAGTATCTATCAGCGGATTAAATATTCGCCACACTAGTTTTGTTTGCCGCTGGCGGCCACTGCTCTAGTCCTGGTTTACCTATACACCGGTTTTCAGATCTCCCTGTGAAATGTTAACAATGGATATTCTGGAATGGCCAGTTGATATTACGCCCTGGGGAACTTGGCCAAATGCCTAATGAAGTTCAAAGTTTGCATCCAAAATCTGAAGGGAATAATCCACAGTTACGTGAAATAGTCTGGCTTCAGTTCCATGGTGACCGTTAGGAGGTAACATTGCTATCTTCCATTTGTGATTGTAGGCAGTTCTCTCTCAGCACAGAGTGCAGGACAAGGGGAAGGAAAGGAAGCCCCAAAATGTCTGTGTTGAATCATCAGGCCAGGTATCCATGCTACAGTCTTTATCCGAGAGCTGCATCTTAACCCCAGCAACTGATTTAGTTTCATTGACTTACAGCAAAATGTCCTTCCTCTGGATGATGATTCGAGGTTAAACACTGCACTTAAGCTTTACAAAAAATTCCATGTGATGGGAATCTAAGGGAGAGACTAAAGGACAGCTTACTCTGGGTATCGTTAACCTTTTAAAGCACCCCAGTACTTGAAGACCGATATATACTTTTTTTTAAGGTGCACAGGTTTTGAAAACCACTAACTGGCATTCCACAAATAAAGTAGTAGAATTTCATTTTGAGGGGACCCAGAGGCACAGAATGATATAATGAGCAGTGCTCACCAACACAGAAAATACAGACACTGAGGTATGAAAGGTAATTATATACAACTTTTAAACAAAATATTGTGTCTGTTAATTAAATTGCTTTATAATAGGGGCTGCTAACTAATCATGCACTCGCATGATAACTTCCTTCCAAGTTTGTTCTGCTGACCCTCTCTGGGTCTCTGCTCACCGGGACGTGTGCTAAATTCACTGAGATGTTCTGGGAAACAATATTTTTAAAGGGACACCTCTATTCTGTCCCATAGGTGATCAGGTTTCCACCAACCTTTCCAACATGTTAGTTCCCAACAAGTGATCAGAATTCCTGATACTATGAAAGTAAACACTGCTCTGAAGTACTTCTGGTGCCAGTACCTCCAGGCACATTACCTTCAAGATGCACCAACTCAACACACTAAATTCTTCCATGCACCAAAATGTGATTCATTTTGAGATGAGGCTCATATTTACTCACAGTTCTTACTCGAAGCAGAAGAAGAATGTCCTAAAAAGGCCATCTGACCTGCAAACCTATTTGGTGTTAGTATATGCCACTTTCCCAGCTCTAATTGCCCATTTAAATGAAAACACCACCAACGTGCAAGAAAGACCAGACAAGCAAAAATACAGCAACAAATAGTAATAGAAGATTGTGAGATGAATGTTTAAGTTAATCTAAATACACATATATTAAGTATTCCTTCTTCCATTCAGCCAAACGTTCTTAAACATTCCACACACAGAAGTCACTCACTTGAATAAATAAGCCTACAAATGGTTTAGGCACACAAACCTCTCACGACACAGAACCGAGTGAAGCACGACTTTCCATTCAGGACTTCATGTATCACTTTTTCAAACACAACAAGCTCTATTCAGGTATGTTACTATCAGCAATACTAAAGAAAAAAAGCACTGGCAAAGCCTATGGGGGTTATTACAACTTTGGAGGAGGTGTTAATCCGTCCCAAAAGTGACGGTAAAGTGACGGATATACCACCAGCCGTATTACGAGTTCCATAGGATATAATGGACTCGTAATACAGCTGGTGGTATATCCGTCACTTTACCGTCACTTTTGGGACGGATTAACACCTCCTCCAAAGTTGTAATAGCCCCCTATAAGTCTTGCCTATTAAACAGAAGTGCCATTGTGTTGGCTTTGCTAAAGTGTGTCTGTATAGAATAGGTAAAGTTAAAAAAAAAAAAAAAAAAATGGAAAAAACATTTCTGAATACTGGAGAAAAAGCAAACAAATATCTTAATTTATCTCCAAACAATAATTTACACTTAGAAAACTGAACAGAGTTTTAAAAATGCACTGTCACAATATAAAGGGAAACGCTTGCCACAGGATTGAGCCTTTTGGACTTCTGCAGAAGCCCAGCAAACAGAATTACGGGCCTCCAGGAGAAGCATTATGCAAAGTACACCATCAATCTCAGAGGCCATCTGAGTAGCTTGAGCAGGTGGCCCTTCCCCAGCACCATAAAAGCCTTTGTGTGCCACAACGTGTTTTCATGCAAATGTGGAACGCAGGAGATAAAGCCAGATAAAGTAAAAACAACCGTTAAATTCTGCTCTTCAGCGTTACTCCAGCAAAAATATTCTTATTGCCGTGCTTTGACAGATAGGGTTGGAGGGGTGGGAATCAACAAAGTGACAGGTGGGTGTGTTTTTGAGGAGGTTGGGGGAAGCAACAGAAGAGGGAGGTGGCTAGAATACATATGCACGCTTTTGGAGGGTGAATGAAAAAGAAACAAATAGTTTCGTAAAGGTGAGCAGTGTAAGGATACAAGAAAGTCAATCAAAAGAATTGTACGGAGGCTATGCTTTAAGGGTGGGACAAACACCAGAAGAGGAAGGCAAACTATCAAATGCAAAGCAAGTAAATACAGTGACAATAAAACCAGCCAGCGGTATGCAAAGGACGGGTTCTAAGCCCACTGTAAATTCACCACAGGGATTTTGCAACCACCAGGCAAGGCCTTAAAACACTTACTCGTAGTCTGACACAACCTCGGCGTGAACCTCTCATCATTTTGTCCTTTGACTGAAAGAAAGAAAAAAAGCAGATTAAGAAACTGCTGTGTGGACACAAATACATGGCAAATCACAGAGTATCAACAGCAAACCTGTGCACTTCATAAGCAATCAAGGGAATTGGTTACACAGAGCCAGTTACTGCTTTGTCTCCAACCCACCCACTCTCGCAGAGCAAAATCAAATGCTAAACAAATATGTTTTACTAGTGTCACGGGCAGAGTATGAATTTAAGGTTTGGGATCTTTATAGTGCAATAGATAGGTAACACCCTGACTGAAAGAAAAGCTATGAACTGTCAATTCACCCTCATACATCAACAAGAAAGTCTGTATTAAAGAGGAAATGTAAATTGGCATTTGATCAAACACGGGGTGATGAGAAGGTCACTGGCATCCACAAAGATGGAAAGGAGAAGATATTATTCCCTGAGGCATTGTCGACATTCTAGCAGCACAGATACACAGGGCCCAGAGCAATACACAACCATTGTACTTGGGTGCAATCTCGATGTATTAGGCACCAACACCGAGTAAAACTGAGACAGTGCACAGTCCTCAGGCCCAAGATGTCTTGAAATTCTCCGCCTCTATGAGAAGGCCTCAGGCCTGCGAATTAATGCAAGCAAGTCCTTCTAGGTGGTGGTGGCAGGTGAGACGGCTGAGCAACACTGGTGCAGAGACATACCAGTCAGACCTAACTCATTTATGTATCTGGGAATTCACATCTCATGCTTTCTGGACTTGGCCTGGCACCTCAATTTTTATCCCCTCGCATTGGCTTTGGACAGGGGCTTGCGTAAATGGAGTTGGCTGCCCATTAAGCCAACGGGAAACACTGTAGTATTTAAAATGTTGGGGCCTCCCATGATACCTCTATAGTCTGACAGAAATTCCATACACGGTTCCTCGGGCGTGGTTCGTTCCCTGATTTCGAGAAGGGTGTCCTTTGTATGGGCAGGAGTGCGACACAGGGTGCGTTGCAGAAATCTCCATCCGTTGGGGGCCTTGGACATGACACATATCTATGGATACAATCTTGATGCACATTTAGTCCCCATCAATGAATGGTTTGCTGGGCGGCGGGATCTAGAACTACACCTTGTGGAGTTCTAGAGCCTTCTCGGCCTGCTTTATGGAAATCGGATGCCCTTAACGGTGCCCTCTTGTACCCAGCTGATGGTGCTTTGTTGGCGGGTGGCACTGCACTTTATCCAATGGAACCGCCGCCTTACAGACATGACTCCTCTGAGACAAGACACCTGGCTTAAATAGGTATTGGGTCTTGCAGGATTCGCTTGATGGGACCAGATAGGGATCATGTACTTGGGAGGCGTCCGCCTAGGAGGGACACTGATGTCCTGTTAAGAACTGAGGGACTAATACAACCTAACCTGTACCTCCAGTTGCATCATGTTTTGTGGGTTCGTCATCCAATAGATGCCCAGGTCTCTGAATATAATCTGCTTGAAGCAAAGCTTCTGATAGGGCACTTGGGTAGGGGAGCCATATCAGCGATTTATCGCTCTCTGATGATCAAAGCACAGGGCAGGATCCTTCGTCTCCAACTGAGGAGGGAGCTCCGGGTGGGTCAATTGGATGATGATGACTGGAGGGAGGCAGGCTTGACCCCAAGAGAGCTGACAATTTCCTAGTGACTGCGGATTGTCCAGATTAATTATCTTCATGCAACATATCTGTCCCCTCCAACGGCTACAGCAGGAGGGCCTGGTGGCTCAGGCCACAGGAGCACAGTGTTTCTTCCCTGACGCCAACTTATTTTATGTGGTCTGGTCTTGTCCGGCCCACACTCCTTTTGGGATGGGATGAGCTGTGAAATCGGAGAGGTGCTGGGCCGTTCCATTGGTTTGTGTCTCCAGTAGGCGCTACAGGGTCTTTTGGAGGAAATTGGAGGGCCATGCTCCGAAAGGAGCTTCATAGGAGTGGCCCACTTGGTGGCCAAGAGAGATATTGGCCACCTGTGGAAGTGACCTGTGCCACCCTCGCTGCTGGCCTGGAGCAAGGGGTGGGGGAGTTTACTGGTGTGCAGGTCAAGAAAAAACCAGTATAAGAGGCAAGAGGCTGTCCTCAAAACATGGTAATATATGGCGGCGATGGTGGTGGGCCTATCATGGGTTACCGGTGTTATGAGGAATATTGTACAATGACTATCCTGACTCCTTACTCTATTCAGGCGCTAACATGATAATAATGTCTGTATCACAGTGGGTGATGCTTTGAGTTATTAAACTCAATAAAATGTGGTTAAAAAAACCGGAGACAGTGCAAGTCAAAAGCTAGATAGATGGGGTAGGAATAGGCACTCTTGCTTGCTTTAACCCCATATTCTGAAAAGGACAAACTCGTCACATCCACTGCACTACCTCAGCAGCGGAGAAGAAGGGGGACGTTCAGTGCTTGCACCCAACAGGGAGTGGAAATACAACCAGCTGTTTATTTCTGGCTGCACCTGCTAAGGGTCTTTCTGTCACCTTTGCCAGGTAGCAATCTTGACATGGGGGATCACCACTGGAAAGAGAAGAGTCTCCACTTTCAATGGTGCCTCACTGCCACAGATTCATGCTAGGTGATTGTGGCCGGGCCTGCAATCCCTAGTCAGGAATCCCACTCGGTCACCATGATTTTTATTTTTTTTAGGGGGCGGGGTATATTCACACCCCATTCTGCAATAAGTCCGACCAGGCGGGCATATTTATATTTTGGTGAATGGCAGTCTCAACTCACTTCAGCCATTGGTTTGTTATTGTGTTTTTTTTATCTTGCTTCCGTCTAGCGCAGGATACAGCATGGGGCAATAGGTCAGCCTACTTAGGCCACTGTCTTTTTTTATGTCATTCACACTTTGCTTTCACCCCCTACAGCATAAAGCATGGGGCAATGGGTCAGCCCACATCAGCCATTGTCTACCTTCACTGTGAGTGAGAGCAAGTGGATTTCAATAAGTCAACTACACTGACTTCCTGGTCAGCGTCTGCTGCCCTCCCCAGCTCCTCTGGCTGCTGCTGCCTCTGCCTTTGCTGGGACGAACTGAGAGTCTGCTTACTCTCAGTTCGAGGCCCTCCTCTCTTTCACCTACACTGCAGCAAAGAGCTTGAACAACCTCCTCCTGCACTCCAGACAAAGCCTGTCGCTCACCATTTTCAGGAAGAGCATCAAGACATGGCTTTTCGGATGAGACCCCTGCCCTACCCCCCAGCGCCTTGAGACTCTCACTGGTGAGTAGCCTCGCTTTACAAATATTGATTGATTTCATTAAGTAATACAATATTTATTGTATTTAAATCAGTCAATTACAAATTATAAAAACTGAAATATTTCATGGTAATAAAGTCATTAACAAAACCAAGGTCAGCAGCCCTCTACAGTAATGCTTAAGTTCAGGTCAACATTAAGCTGTATTGCCCAGTTAAAATGCCTGATTTTAATTGGTAGATTCAGCCTGAAGTAAGCTAGATGAACGAGTTACTTACCTTCGGTAACGACTTTTCTGGTGGATACATTAGCTACCTGTGGATTCCTCACCTAATGAATTCTCCCATGGCGCCAGCATTCAACGGAAATCTTCTTCCTAGTCTCTGCACGTCGACGAGGACGTCACTCTAGCCCACGCGACGCCGTCTGACGTCATACAGGCAATAAGAGGTCCTCGACGACGTGCCGACGTCAGTACCAATCATTTTTTACGTGCATGAGAACAACCAGGCAATGCAATGAAAGAGCAAGGCAACATCTCATAACATTGTAAAATACACAACATTTGCATGAATAGCTGTAAATCTTTTATATATATATATATATAACTCTCTCTTTTTTAAAAAATATATATACACATCAAGTATATACACAAAGATATATACATATATACATATATATAAATATAATATATACAACATCTATTGCACCCTCGAAGACCAAGAGGAGCGCACTCAAGGATTACTTGGTAAGACCAGAAAGGCAACGGGGAGGCGGGTGGGACCGTGAGGAATCCACAGGTAGCTAATGTATCCACCAGAAAAGTCGTTACCGAAGGTAAGTAACTCGTTCTTCTGATGGATACAACTACCTGTGGATTCCTCACCTAATGAATAGAGTCCCAAAGCAGTACCACGCCTGGCGGTGGGTGCCTAAATGGTCAAACCAAGAAATCCTGCAGCACTGACCGTGCAAAATGGCCGTCCCTTCTAACCTCAGAATCCAAACAGTAATGTTTTGCAAAAGTGTGAAGGGACGACCAAGTTGCGGCCTTGCAGATGTCGACCACAGGAACACCTCTGGCCAAGGCCGAAGTGGCCGACTTAGCTCTGGTGGAATGAGCTCTAATGCCCTCAGAAGGATCCTTCTTTGCCAAAGAGTAACAGATTTTAATGCAAAGAACAACCCACCTGGATAGTGTTCTCCTGTGGACTGCCTTTCCTCTCCTCTTGCCCACGTATCCAATAAACAGCTGATCCTCCAGCCTGAAATCCTTTGTTCTATCAATAAAGAAGCTCAACGCCCTCTTTGGGTCCAGACGGTGCAGTCTTTCTTCCTCTTTGGAAGGATGAGGCGGAGGATAGAACGTGGACAAAGTAATTGCCTGAGCCAAATGGAAAGGTGAAACAACCTTCGGGAGGAAAGCAGCCTTGGTCCTCAACACCACCTTATCCCCATAAAAAGTTGTATAAGGGGGTTTTACTGATAAGGCCTGCAACTCACTCACTCACTCTCCTTGCTGATGTTATAGCTATCAGGAAGACTGTTTTTAAAAACAAATACCTTAAGGGGCAAGAATGCATAGGTTCAAAAGGGGACCCCATAAGGAAAGTCAGGACCAAGGACAAATCCCATTGCGGCATAATGAATGGTTTTGGAGGATATTTATTTAGAAGACCTTTCAAGAATCTGATAACAATAGGGGATTTAAATAAAGATGGTTGGTCTGGAAGACATATGAAGGCTGACAAGGCCGATAAATAACCCTTAATGGTAGCCACTGCACAACCTTTCTGCGCTAGAGACAGAGCAAAAGACAAAATGTCCGATAGATGAGCATGTAAGGGATCAATCTGCCTCTCTCCACACCACGCAACAAATTTAGACCATCTATTAGCATAGATAGATTTAGTGGAGTGTCGCCTGGCCGCTAATATAACATCCACTACCTCAGGCGGGAGAGAGAAGGAACTCAGGTTGCCCCGTTCAATCTCCAGGCATGTAGGTGCAAACTCTGGAGGTTGGGGTGTAAAACCTGCCCCTGCGACTGCGAGAGGAGGTCTGCCCTGAGAGGGAGACGGAGCGGAGGGCACATTGAGAGTTGGAGAAGGTCGGAGTACCATACCCTCCTTGGCCAATCCGGAGCTATTAGGATGACTAGAGCCCGGTCCTGGCGAATCTTCCTCAATACTCGAGGAATCAAGGGTATGGGAGGAAACGAGTAAAGCAACTGGCCGCACCAGGTTATTTGAAACGCGCCCCCCAACGCTCCCTGCATCGGATACTGGAGACTGCAGAATAACGGACAATGCGCGTTCTCTCGAGTGGCAAACAGATCTACCCGAGGAAACCCCCACCTCTGGAAGATTAAACGGACTTGATCTGGATGGAGACGCCACTCGTGGTCTGCCGAGAATTGGCGACTGAGACTGTCCGCACGCACGTTTAAGACTCCGGCCAGATGGTTTGCTATCAAGCAAATCTGATGGTCCTTTGTCCAGGACCATAGTCGAAGAGCTTCTCTGCAGAGAAGGTACGACCTTACTCCTCCCTGCTTGTTTATGTACCACATCGTGGTAGTATTGTCCGTTAGAACCTGTACCGACTGACCACGAAGGGAAGGGAGGAAGGCCTTGAGAGCCAGACGTACAGCCCGTAACTCTAACAGATTGATGTGAAACATCTGTTCCTCTGGAGACCAAAGGCCTTTGATCTCCAGATCCCCCAGATGAGCTCCCCACCCTAGAGTGGAAGCATCCGTTATGACTGTGGCCACTGGTGGCGACTGCTCGAACGGCTTTCCTTGTGAAAGATTGTTGCTTGCAATCCACCACTTCAAATCCACAGCAGCATCTCTGGAGATCTTGACAGTACTCTCTAGATCCCCTTTGTGTTGAGACCACTGCCTTCGGAGGCACCACTGAAGAGCCCTCATGTGCCAGCGAGCATGCGTGACCAACAGAATGCAGGAGGCAAACAGACCGAGCAGACGAAGGACCTTGAGGACTGGAACTACCGCTCCATTTCGAAACATTGGAACCAAATCCTGAATATCTTGAATCCGCTGAGGCGGAGGAAAGGCCCGACCCAATGTTGTATCCAGTACTGCCCCTATGAACAGGAGGCGCTGAGAGGGCTCTAGGTGAGATTTGGGCTCGTTCACCGAAAAACCCAGGTCGAACAACAACTGGGTTGTTGACTGCAGATGTTGCGACACAAGCTCCGGGGACTTGGCTTTGATCAACCAGTCATCCAAGTAAGGGAATACTGCTATCCCCTTCCTTCTGAGTTCTGCCGCAACCACCGACATCACCTTCGGGAAGACTCGAGGTGCTGAAGTAAGACCAAACGGAAGGACCGCAAACTGATAGTGCTGCGATCCCACCACAAACCGGAGATACTTCCTGTGTGACTTGAGTATCGGGATATGAAAGTAAGCATCCTGCAAGTCGACAGACACCATCCAGTCTTCCTTGTTCAACGCCAAAAGCACCTGTGCTAGGGTCAGCATCTTGAACATTTCCTGCTTGAGGAACCAATTCAAGATCCTCAGGTCCAGGATTGGTCTCAAACGACCATCCTTCTTGGGAATCAGGAAATACCTTGAGTAACATCCTCGACCCCTTTCCTGCTCTGGGACCAACTCCACCGCGCCCTTTGAAAGGAGGGCTTGTACCTCCTGTTCTAGCAACAGGAGGTGTTCTTCTGAACAATAAGAAGGGCGGGGCGGGATGAGGGGCGGGAACTCCCGAAAGGGAAGGGTGTAGCCTTTTCCCACAATACTGAGAACCCAAGTGTCCGTTGTAACAGTCTTCCATTTGGCGAGAAAATGCTGTAATCTTCCCCCTACAGGAGAGGAGTGAGTGGGGAATGGTGGAAGCCTAAGGCTGCTTCCCCTGATTCACCCCGCCAGAGGATGAGGAAGAGGCAGAGTGCTGCTGAGAGGCTCCTCTGGTGCGGACCCTACCTCTCCCTCTAAAAGATCTATAGGGATGGGAAGAGGCAGGTTGCTGATATCTTCCCCGAAAGGAAGAGGAGGAAGAGCCACGCCCAAATCCACGAAACCTCCTGAAAAATCTGGAAGAGGCCGTGGAAGAAGGAGCTTGGAGCCCTAACGACTTAGACGTGGCCCTGCTCTCCTTAAAACGTTCCAAGGCCGAATCAGCCTTGGCTCCAAACAGTTTGTCCCCATCAAACGGGAGATCCAACAATGTGGACTGTACATCCGCAGAAAAGCCCGAGTTACGGAGCCAGGCCTGCCTCCTTGCCACCACAGTTGTGCCCATTGCTCTGGCCACCGAGTCGGTCGTATCCAGTCCAGTCTGGATAATCTGGGTCACAGCAGCCTGGGCATTTGAAACAACGTCCAAAAGACCCTGGGGAAGCTCTGTAAATGATGAGGAAATGTCATCCATCAGAGCATGAATATACCTCCCCAGGATACAGGTTGCGTTGGTGGCCTTCAACGCCAGACTGCAGGACGAAAAAATCTTCTTGGACTGAGCCTCCAGTTTCTTTGAATCTCTGTCCCCAGGCACCGTCGGGAAAGAACCAGGCGCTGACTTGGATGAACAGGAGGCCTGCACCACCAAGCTCTCCGGCGTAGGGTGCCTAGACTGAAAACCAGGGTCAGTTGGAGCCGCCCGATACCTCCTGGCCACGGCCCTGTGAACTGCTGGGGAAGATGCCGGCCTCTTCCACACCTCTAACACCGGATCCAGCAAAGCGTCATTAAATGGCAAAAGAGGCTCTGCCGCAGCTGAGGCCGGATGTAGCACCTCTGTTAGAAGGTTTTGTTTTGCCTCCATCACCGGCAAAGGCAGGTCCAAAAAACTAGCTGCCTTCCGTACCACTGCGTGAAAGGAAGCAGCCTCCTCAGTATATTCTCCCGGGGACGAAAGATCCCACTCAGGGGAAGTGTCCAGCCCACTGGCTGACTCCAGACCACGCAGCCCATCACCCGAGTCCTCTAGCTCTCCTTCTTCCAGGGCTCGTTGGTACTCCTGCTCTTCTAATACACGGAGAGCACGTCTCCTCGAATGAAGCCGTTGCTCAATACGCGGAGTCGACAATGCCTCCGCCGAAGTCGAAGATCGGCGCCGATCTTCAGAAGCCACCGACGCCGCGCCCGGCACCACAGATAACTTCGGCGCCGACGAAAGAGCAGTCGAAGCAGATGGACCCACCGGAGTCACAGGCCGAAATCCCGACGTCAACGGGATGGAAATCCCCGGGGCCAATCCCTCTGAAGCCACCGGAGCGGCCACCGGCGCCGACACCGGCGCCGAGCCCACGTTCCCAAAAGGGAGAAAGGGCATAAAGGGTGCCGGCCGAAGAGGCGCAGGATCACCCAATGAAAAGGCCAAAGGCCCAGCCGGAGCACCCCCTGGAGCCATCTGTTGGAAGATGGCATACATCGCATTCAAGAATGCGGAACTATCGGCTCCAGGGGTGGGAAAAGCCGGATACTGGGGTGCCTGTCTCGGAGGCGACCCCGACGCCGGCCTCGACGTCTGCGACGCCGGAGATAACACCTGAGGCTCCAATACCTCAATCACCGTCGCCTGTCCAGGTGAAGTCGGAGACGCCGGAGAGGGCAACGGCGTCGAAGGATGAGGCGTAACCGTGGGACTGATCATGTCCTTCGGCGCCGATCCGAAGACCTGGAACGAGTCTCCTTGCTCGAATGACGCCGAGATTTTCTACGGCGCCGGGAGTCTCGATGACGCCGATGTCTTGGCGAAGAAGACTTCTTGTGATGCTTCTCTTTTTTCGATTTCGCCATAAACAGCTTCGCCTCACGTTCCTTGAGGGCCTTTGGATTCATGTGCTGGCATGAATCACAAGTCGAGACGTCGTGGTCGGAGCTCAAACACCAAAGGCAGTCGGAATGAGGATCCGTCACTGACATCTTGCCTCCACACTCACGACAAGGCTTGAATCCAGACTTTCTCTGCGACATTATTACCACAGCGAAAGACTACGCAGCAAAAATACACTGTAACCACAAAAGTAACAGTTGCTCCCTCGAAGATAACAGTTTCGAATGCATGGAAAAAAGGGAACTGACGTCTGCACGTCGTCGAGGACCTCTTATTGCCTGTATGACGTCAGACGGCGTCGCGTGGGCTAGAGTGACGTCCTCGTCGACGTGCAGAGACTAGGAAGAAGATTTCCGTTGAATGCTGGCGCCATGGGAGAATTCATTAGGTGAGGAATCCACAGGTAGTTGTATCCATCAGAACTAGGAATTTTACAAGTTTGCTGATGAAACTGTTCATCTGGAAAGAGAAAAAGCAACTTGGTGCATCCTTAACTGTTCTTCCATTCTTCTTAAAGGTTTGGCCAAAACCATTGTATATGATAAAAAGATTCAGATTTCTAATCACATAGCCTACAGGGACTGGGAGAAAGTAGGTACAGGAGCCACCAAATTCGGCAGTCGGAATGGAAAATATTTGATCTTTTCGAAGATCTCAAGGTCTGAATCAAGATACAGCTGTTTTGAGGAGCTGCAGTAAGGAAAATTCTAGTAGTAAAGGGGTGTGTTTGTATTTGAGTAGGGACTGTACGTCTTATTGTGACAGAGTTGCATCATCGAGGTTCTTATGAGCCTTTGCGTCTACAGCTTAGGAGACCTGACAGTGAAACCATGGGAGGTACGTTGTGGTCGTGAAAACACTTTTGATATTGTAAAAATTGAATATATCATGTTCTGGGGCACTGACAGCCAGGTCCGTGTTCATTCACTTTTTCAGTGTGCCGTCCTGTGTCGACTAACACTCATAGGCAAAGTTGAGCAGGAAGGATATGTAAGGTACTGACTGATTTTGAGTTCTGTTCTAAGGGTAGAATGACTTGTGGGGAAGAGGACCTTAGGTTGAGTAAGAGCCTGATGTTTTTCATATATATTACTGTACATGTAGACAATGTCCCGTGGGACTCATTCAAAATGGGGGACACCCCTGAAACATTTTGGGGAATCCGCCATCTAATGACACATTGCTTAATCAAAGAACCATCTTGTTACTTGATAAGAAGAAAGAACAGGACTGGTAAAAAGAAAGAATAGGACTGGTAAAGGTTGCTGTCAATGGTATGATTTCAAAAATCATATGCAGTGATAAGTGAATCAAGTGCAAATGACAGTGCTCAGAGACTAAAAAAACAATGACATATAATACAAGACACTGTAAAATGCCTCTGATTCTGTACATTGGATTCAAGTGTATGTAATAGACCACCGTAAATAAATCTGCAGTTCCTATAGGTCACCTAGAGCACCCCATATGCCATTCTTCACCACCAGAGTAGCTAGTTTAAAACCGCACCAAACAGGTGGATCCTTCTCAATCCAATCCCAATCAAGGGACTGTCATGTGTGCAATATTCCACTAGCACTGCAAGCCAAACACTCTCACCCCATTGATAGTATCAACTGATATAAAGCAGCCTACAGTGTTCATTATAGTGTACCCATCTCAACCCAAATAGTACTTTCTATATTTCTTTAAACGTCGTGATTTGTCACTCTGTATATCTTGAATGGCGGGCTCTTCCCTTAATTATTGAGCCTGTCCATCACTACCAAAGCGGCAGTGTCCACAATTCCCTGCATTATATTAAATCCTTCATGCTGGTAAATACCTAGGTACTCTCTCACGGTGTGTCCAGGTACCCTAACGTGGTTACACTATGCCGAAAACCCATTGCAAATACTTAGCACTGATCACAGTGGAATATTCCAACTCCCACATACAATTCAAATCCTTTTCATAACTTCTGTATAAAAATGTATTAGAAATGGCATGAGGTGCGTAATAGTCAGCCTTCCAAAATCTGACATAACAATCAGCTGACCCATCCAGCCTGCCCTTCTCGTATACAGCGTACTCATACACCACGAGGACGCCATCACCTTCAGCATGTAGAATAAAGAAGCCGCAGCAGACGTTACCGGTTTATCTCATCTGGTACACCAACCTTGGCCGCCATCTTGGGGGTACTTATCTCACTGTCTAATCACTGTTACTCGCACCCTGGCTCCAAGACTCATTTCAATCCTCTACAGACCCCATAGCTCACTGCTGGTGTAGGACGAGGTGTGTGTGTGGGGCGGTGGGTGCAGAAATTAAAGTTGGGGCGGGGGCGACAGGGAATAATATTTATAAACCCTTGTACAAAGAATTATGCCTATAAACACAGGTTATAAAAATTGAGCACATGAAAAAACTAGTGGACTCTGAATAACGGGGTCTGAGATCTATATCACTCACTATGGCATAACTGATGCTCACTTCAAATCGTCACATCAATCATGCCTTCCTGAGTGCTATTTACCATGTCCATTCATTTGCACTCACATATGTTCCACATGTCTTTAATATTGCCACTCCAACTGTCTAAGGATACCACTTGCAAGTACATTTCATCCTCTGTGTTCTGATGTTTCACAAACTGTCGTATTAGGGGTACTCCTCCCACGTTACACCGGCCTCTGCTTCTGTGTTGCGCAATCCACTGTTTGACCATCTGTGTTGTTTGGCCTACATACTCTTTCTTACATGGATAACTGATAATGTAAATTACATTTTGTGCATAAAAGTTGGAGAATGCCCGCAGTTTGACACTCTATTCGGTGTTTCTAAAGTTTTAGTTTTTGTAAGTGAACTCACACACTCCACAACACTCACATCTATCATGTCCTATAACTGCAGGAAGCCCCCACGATCTCCTTACTTCGCTTTTCTTGGAGATGTATCTGTGTGCCCTCCACACATAATCCCTAATGTTCTTTTTATTTCTGAAAGCAATTAAGGGCAACCCCTGAAAAGTATGTTCTACAAAACGCCAATTGGTTTTGGTGATCTTCACCCACCCACAAAAAAAAAAAAAAACACACAAACACACACACACACAACATCTGAAGTTACATATGTAGTAAGGTGTTTTAGCCTGCACACGTCAATGCAAAACCAAAGTTCCTTGGGTTTCTTTGTTTTTTTTTTCTTCTTGCTATTACTACAGCTGATAACCACAGTGATGACCTGCACATTTGCCCAATACTTACAATCATTCATTTCTTATATTCAAGGGTAGTGTAGTATCTTGGGTTGACAGGAGAGTGTGTGGAATGTATTATGTGGAGAGTTCAGAGTGTGTTTATGGTTGGTTGAAGGAATGTTGAGAGGACAGTTGGAGCTGAGATGCAGAGTTAGATGGAAGCAATGGATGGAGTCTGTATATTTGAATAAACTGGATTATCCTGTTATCTGCCTGCCTCCGACTTTTATTCGATACCTTATTTTGGTGACAAGTGAAACAATTTAAGTGGACCTACATAAACTAACACTGAGCATTTCAAATTGTCTGGTGATTTGTGGACATCGCAGAGAGATATCCTTGATGGGGTTTTCGGTCGTAGAGAAGACAAGGATGCCTGCAGAAAAACAGATTTGTTAGTGTTTTTATTGCTGAAGTGTGAGGGTATTGTACCTTGTGGAAACTGGGTTGAGTGCGGAAGCTACATCGATAGAGAGAGTCGCAAGCACTGGAGTCCTCTTGTGCAGCTTTGCGGAAGTGTGTGAAGCACAAGCATTATAATTCTCTCATGCAGCCTCGGGGCATTGATGATTTTGAGCACGGATAAAGGGTGCAGTTACATAACTACACGTAACATACAAGAGTAAGCATGTGAAGGACCCCGTATCTACTTGGTCACCTGACTTTTGAAGCTCTGCTGAAAGATGGTTGCTTAGCAACAACCTAAGCAACCAACAGATAATCAGCATTTGACAGTTATTCACCCGCTAAGTCTTGTCAGCAGAATGTGGATAAGAGTGTGGATCATTTGGACAACCCATTGATTCGCACACTTGGCAACTGAGTTGGTAAGCTTTTAAAAAAATTACACAGTGAATCGCACATCACTTACACTAAAATAGCAAATCACCATAATATTCCTTAAGTTAATAAGAGGACTCACACGCCTGTAATTCATTCTTTGTACTTATTTATATCAAGATTTGCGCTCACACGGTCACTCGCCCACCACTTAGACTGCTCTAGCGAGTCGCCATAATACTTAACAAGTTAACACGGTAATTCGCACACCTTCAAATGATTTAGCATATTAAGATTTGCGCACTAAATATTCTACAGTCCGTTTGAAATTAAGATTGAGCAGTTAAAGGTTATAGCACATTTCTGCCATTATTTCGAAACATATGCCAACATGCAGAATGTTTCTCCTCCTCCATTTTTTATATGTTCTCCTGGGGAGCCATTAATTAAGTGGGAAAAATAAAAGAATGTGTTTTTGAGATATGTCAGAGCATGCAGCAACAGTCTATTGGGCTGATTACGAGTTGGTCGGATGGGAAGACCTGTCTGCCGAACTTCAGGTAGGGAGGTTGCCGCCTTACAAGCAACCTCCCTGCTGGCCCCATTACGACTTTCCAGCTGGAATAAGGGGTGGAAACTAAGGTTTCCGTCTGTCAGTCTAGCGGTAAAGTGACAGCAGCACTGTCGTCGGCTCGTAATCGAGCCAGTGGCAATGCTGCTGCCTGCAGGGGGCACCAGCACCCTCATAAAACACACTGGCTGCATAGCAGACAGTGCGCATTATGAGGGTGCAGGGCAGGGGCCATGGCGGTGAAACTGCTATGAAAAGGGTGGCGGAGAACGAGGTTGTAATTAGCAGGGCGGCGTGGAGTTCAACGGAAAAGAGACATGCCAGACCCTTTAATCTCCCACAGCACGGTTACGATGGGAGATGGAGTAGGAAGCTGGCCTGGTGTGTGGTGAGCACGTATAGTGTAATCACCTTCTACAAGGTCCAGGTATCCCCTATTAGTAAAGTGTAGGCAGTGTCTTGGAAGCCAGTGCTCTCTCGAGATAGCTGTGGATGAGCAGCCAAGAGTTATTAGGAGACATGCAAAGCTTATGTAATACCACTACAGTCACAAAGCACTTAAACACATGGAAGAATCACAGTTACAAAAATAAAAGGTACTTTATTAGGGTAACACGCATTCTAGAATACTGAATAGGCAGCCCCCCATCAGGAGGTAAGTAAACACACTATTATATACACATTAGCAATCAGTAATTAGCACAGAAAGCAAGAAGCATTGGTAAAAGCAATAACAAATAGTGATGGCCCTAAGGGAGGGGCAAACCATACACTAAAAAAGTGGAACGTGAAAGGCAGTACCCCACCCAAGGAAGTGGAATCGGTAGAAGGGAGCTGGAGGAACTAGGAATTCCAAGAGGAAAGTACCAAAGTGATCCCCAGCGACCAGGAAAACAGAGGTAAGTACCTGGTTTTCCCCAAAACCAACAGGAAGACTTTGTAAAAGGATTATGCAGACCCAACCAAGACCGGAAGAACCCAAAGGTGGATCCTGACAGGAGAGGACCTGCAAAGGAAGGGGACCAGGTCCAGTTTGTGACGGAGTGTCTGGTTGTAGCAGGAGCCACTACCCAGCCTTCAGTGGATGCAGGACCAGGTCGACAGTGGACAAAGATGGTCAGCAGTGCAGCACAGGAGATGAAGAGAAGTACCAGAAGTGATGCAAGTGATGTCTTACATTGGCGGTCGAGATGCAGTCAGTTAGTTAGTGGTACTGGAAAATCACCAACAAACTTTGGCAAATGCAAGAGACTGAGAACAAGGCTGAAGAAGGCCAGAAAGGTCTAGGTGGACTCGACCCAAGGAGGGGAGTCCAGGGTGAACCTCAGCAGCTGGGAGAGTCACAAGAAGAGAAGGCAGCCCCCACAGGCAACCCACTAGCAGCAGGCATAGGAGTCGCAGTGAGGCCCTCTCATCTTACTCCCAAGCCATGTAACACGTATTTCGAAGGGAGAGTGTGTTACCTCCCTCTCCCACAGGAAATCCTTTGTTCTGCCTTTCTCTGCCTGAGCTGGGCAAGCAGCAAGAGGGCAGAAACCTATCTGAGGGTTGACAGCAGCGCGGGCTGCCTGGAAAACCCCAGAAATCTGGTAGGAGCAATGCTGGGGGTCCTCTAAGGAGCCCCCAGGGTGCATGGAATCATACAACAACCAATACTGGCAACAGTAATGGGGTATGATTACAACGTATTTGATATCAAACATGCCCAGGTTCAGAGTTACCATTATGTAGCTGGACTAGTGTAAAGGAGATGGAGTTCGTAGGGGCATCTCTGCTCATGCAGGGGTGCCCTCACACACAGGTATCTGCACCCTGCCTTCTGGGCTACGAGGGCCGACCATAGGAGTGACTTACAGTGACCTGTAGTGAAAGGGTGCAAGCACCATTTCACGCAGGCTGCAATGGCAGGCCTGCAGGCACATTTTGCATAGGCTCCCATGGGTGGCATAATACATGCTGCAGCCCATGGGGATCCCCTGGTGGCCAAATGCCCTGGGTACCTAAGTACCTTATACTAGGGACTGATATAGGGGCACCAGTATGCCAATTGTGGGGTGTGCAAAGTCCTAAGCAACCACATTTAGAGGGAGAGAGCACA
The DNA here is from genome assembly GCF_031143425.1 of Pleurodeles waltl. Lineage (NCBI taxonomy): Eukaryota > Metazoa > Chordata > Amphibia > Caudata > Salamandridae > Pleurodeles > Pleurodeles waltl. The sequence continues at coordinate 892,735,137 of NC_090443.1, forward strand.
ACCAATGGGGTCCTGGTTAGCAGGATCCCAGTTAACACAGTTAAAGCATACTGAGAGTAGACAAAAAGTGGGGGTAACCATGCCAAAAAGAGGATACTTTCCTATAGTGAGGAGGGGGCAGCTCCTCCTACAAATCAGTCAGGACCCACACTTATACGACACTTCAGGGCATCACAGGGACGATCACCACAGATTGGTGGAACGTGTAACAAACCATGGACGCACACTTGCAGAGACCTCTCCCGATATGGCGATCCATCGCACATGGAGAACAAACTCACAGCCCTATAGAGCAGAGTGGAAGATGCAGAAAATTGGGCTCGACAGAATAATATCCATATTATAGGGCTCCCAGAACAGATTGAGGGTTCCGCCTCAAACATGGTCCCATTCCTGGAAAACTGGCTCCGAGATTAGGTAACCCCGGAGGATCTCTCTGGCTTCTATGTACTTATACGCTGCCAGCACTCCCACCCCTTTGGGGCACCCACCCAGACCAGTGGTGGCCAAATAATTACATTACAGAGACAGATACCACATCTTGGCCCAAGCCCGCCTACAAGGAGATATGTTAGTGGACAACAAATGGGTCATGATCTTTCCAGGCTTTACCAGAGAAACACAGCGACAACTGGCCTCTTTCTTGGCTGCCAAAAAATGCCTCAGATCACTGGTAATTCTATATGCTTTGCTCTTTCCGGCCCTGGCTACAAGTAACTCATGATGGCCTGGTGCACTTCTTTAGCTCTCCTCGTACCCTACGGGAGTGGATGGACACTCTCTCCTACCAACGGGAGGGGAGCTGCCTACTGAGTCTAGATGGAGACCCCGCAAATCCTCAACTATAAAACCTAAAAGGGCTACATCATCTGCACCATCACAATCCAAAGCACACTATGAACAGAGACGGGCAGCGGAGGTGGCGGCAGCCATAAAATGTACAAACTGTGCCCCTTCCCTGGAACAAGAAGACAACAATGTATGTAATTCGGACACAGACAATGCCTCTGTTTCCTCGAAGTCTTCACATGATTCCCTTCTGACCATTACACCAGGGACTTCAGACGAGATTTTCTAAAACAGCACTGGTCTAGACCACCATGGCAGGTGTCGACTTTGCGATCACAGAATTGAGCTGTATGCGGGCACTTCCACCCCTCATGCTATATGGGTGGCGTGATGTGACACTGGGAAGCTCTGCAACGGGTGCAGCCCCCTACCTTGTTGAAGAGTGTGTAACATGCTTGCGCGCTCGTTGTTAGTTGAAATGACTGTTTAGATGGGGAGATGTTTGTTTCTTTCTCATCCTGAGGTTGTCAAGTTGCAATGTTCAGATTAGCTTCAACAGAGTTTCCTGGTGGCATGTACCTATCCTAGCCTTCGAACTATCCCGGGGAGGCTACAGGAAACCGTATCTTACACAAGACCTTCCCCTTTCACAATACAACTCATATTTTAGTTACCAAGCTTTCACATGGCGCCCATCATAAATGACACCTTCATAAACTGTAACGTTAGGGGTCTCATCAATATATCTGAGCAGTATAAGGTCTATTCCTATCTAAAAAGGAGGGGAATACACTTGGCAATACTTCAAGAAACCCATTTGAATCAAACGGAAAGAGTGGCCCTCAGGAAAGATGGCGAGGTTAGATACATGCCACTTTCCTCTCAGCTTTCGAATTGGCGGGGCTGGGGGAATGGGGGGGGGGGGGGCGTTACCAATTTGAATCCGCCCCAGGGTCCTATTCCAGCAAATTCCAGAATTGATTTACCCCAATGGGAGGTATGTTCTAATCTCGGGCCGCCTGGCAGACTGGGACCTGTCAATAGCGGGTATATGCGCCCCTAACACTGACCAAATAGGCTTTCTCACCACAATGTCATGAACCCTAGCACCCTACGCGTCTCATCTGGAGTTAGCACGTCCTGGGAACCCTGAACTCAAGCAGCCACTACTGGAGGCAAAAGACCAACTTGCTGTACATGAAAAAAAATTACGCTGCTTTGACTATCGTGCATATATTGGCACAAGCCCATGCCGAAAGGGATAAAGCGGGGGCCCTACTTGCTTGGCTTGAGAACCCAGCCAACAGGTGTTTACTGATACTGGAACTAGATTCTAAAACAGGTGATTGCCTTTACACACAGTCAGACAGAAATGATAGATTCACCAGGTATTATTCCACCCTCTATGCTCCCCCCACCTGCACTTCGCAAACAAACTGACAAGACATTTCTTCACGAGACCACCCCCCCCCCACTGGTGACAGGCTTACAGGGGAGGAGATTACTATTTCAGAAATATAAAAGGGGCAATCAAAGCAATGGCTCGGGCAGAGTCCCTGGGTCGGATTGACTTCTGGTAGAGTTCTATGCCAAATCTGTGGACGACATTGCCTCGCAATTGGCCGCCCTCTATTCAGCCCCACAGGATGCGGGTTTCTCCCCACATCCACCAGGAAGGCGTTGATAGTAACTCTCATGAAGCCAGGACGACTGCCTGAATATGTTAGGGCATACCGCCCTCTTTCCATGTTAAATATGGATTATATAATCCTCAGACGCATTTCGGCCTCCCGTCTCTTGCCCCTGATGCCCGCCCTGATTCACTCAGACCAGACTGGATTCATCCCTGGCCGCAATACGGCTCATTATTGGAAGCAGACCTGCCCAACAAGCACAATGCCTCCACCATAGCCATAGATATCGAAAAAGTTTTTGATAGTCTCAGATGGGACTTTCTTTACGCCACTATGAACAAAATGGGCTTGGGAGACAAATGTATCAACTGAACTAAACTTCTATACACTGCCCAACAGCCAGGGTCTGCACGGGTCATATTATTTCCACTTCTTAGAAGTGGGCAGGGGAACAAGGCAGGGATGCCCCATCTCCCCAATGTTGTTCACAATGGCAATGGAACCACTCACAGGCATGTTGAGAGCAGGTGGAGCTTCAGAAGTTCTGAATATTAGACAGAGGTTACACCACATGGCCCTATTCGCAGACAACATGCTCTAGTTCTTCCGGATTATAACTCAAAGGACCTCTCTAGGGCAATAGCGCTGATGGAGGACTTTGGGAGAATATCTGGTTTGAGAACCAATTGTCAAAAATCTTAACTCTTTCCCCTTTGTCATGATGTAGCACCTCCCCCAAACTTACAGGGCCTTATTTGAGAGGGTACTGAGTTTAGTTGATGGTGAGCTCCCACTTTCAAAAATTTAAGATACTGAGCACAATGCTTCAATGTTGATTTATTCGCAGAATCAATAAAAATTAGTTCCAAAGCTTTTTATTTCAAGTACAAAAAATGGACTTCCTTGAGTTGAAAGAAAAGAAGGAAAGAAATAAATCCCAGAATTGACTGCTTTGTCGTCCAAGCCAAGTTGGTAAAAACGCGGGACCTGTAGGCGATTTTTCGCCGTTTTCTTCATGCGCTTATTGCGCTTTCAGATTTGCACCGACAATTGAGACCATTGATGTCTGAAGTCTGTTACTATGCTTTGAATTGGCCTTGAGAAAGCCCCCGCTAACTCGCTAATGGGGTGAAACACCTGTTGGCTGTCCTCCATCGAACATTGTTCTTCATCCTTTTTTCCAATCTTGACCAACTTGGCTTGGACGACAAAGCAGTCAATTCTGGGATTTATTTATTTCCTTCTTTTTTTTCAACTCAAGGAAGTCCATTTTTTGTACTTGAAATAAAAAGCTTTGGAACTAATTTTTATTGATTCTGCGAATAAATCAACATTGAAGCTTTGTGCTCAGTATCTTAAATTTTTGAAAGTGGGAGTTCACCATCAACTAAACTCAGTACCTAAACATTTGGGAGGTTTAGGGTCCAGGCCTCCGGTTGGGGCTCTCACAACAACTTCAATCAATTTGGCAACTTAAGGAAGTCAACTGGCTGGACCTTTTCTTATTCCCTTATTTGAGAGGGATCATTCCTGAAATATCTAAGAGTCACAAACTACCACAGTCCATGGGATCTCCTAGAGGGTAACATCAGCGCAACCCTCAGGAATTTGCAGACCAGTATAGAATTTTGAAAGCGTTTGCCTTTATCAGTGACTGGTAGAATTGCATTATCCAAGATGTTGGCACTCCCCCGCCTATTATGTTATTTCTTGACCCTGCCCCTGATTATCCCCGGTCAATTTATTAAAGACCTGAACGCATTAGTAGGGGACCTCATATGGGGCTCAGGGAGGCGCAGGGTGGTACCATCCAAGTTACAATGAAGGATGGATGATAGAGGTTTGGAGGCCCTAGACTTTGAGGGCTACTATTTGGCCGCACAACTCCAGTGGCTAAACCGATGGAGCTCATCCTACGTGTATCCAGAAGGAATAATAGGTGACACACCGGCCAGATGATCCACGCTATTTCAAATGCTTTTAATCCACATCAGAGACTCCACAAAGCCTCCCTAACAATACGATTAGCACATCACTGTTGGAACTGTACTCTACAACGCACTCACACCACAAAACCATATTCTCTAGCCATACCACTGAAGGCGATTGTGTCCCTGCAACCTGGGGCAGCCATGCAGGGACTACCTGATTGGTCCCAGCACAGGGGCACACGAGTTGGAGATCGTTCAAGGACCTTTCCTCGACATATGAGATACCTAAAGGTAATTTGTACAATAGCAGAGTTTCGAACCTACTGGCGGATGGGCCCAGATGAACCAAAACTCCACCACACTTGTCAGACTCTATGCACCCGGTCTGGCCACTCGGGGGGCTTGTGGAGCAGGGGGGATGGGGTGAATCACCTTCTATTGTGCTAAAAGGTGTGACATTTCCACACCACTACAGGACCTGAGGGAGAAATGGGAAACTAACCTTGGTGTTCCAGTTGAGGAAGAGCAATGGACCTCCATACTCGCTGCAACACACAAAGTATCAAGAAATGCCCAGTTCAGATTAATCCTCCACAGGGCGTGTACCTTACTCCAGGTAAAATAGTGTGATTCTTCCATTCCACTGCAGAGACCTTATTCCGTTCCACTGCAGCGACCTGTCCCCGCTGCTGAGAAAGGGGAGCTGAACTATTACACGATTTAGGTGTGCCCGGCCTTGAAAGAATTTTGGGACCAAGTCATTCGCACCATCAACAAAATCACAGACACTTACTGTGTTCCCCACTTACATGCCTGCTAGGGAGATTCCCTCGCCTGAATAAGCTTATGATTACCACCTGTTTTATTGAGCTAGCCATGATAGTAGCACGAAGGGAGATTACTATACACTGGAAAGGTCCCAAAGGGGCACAATGAACCAGATACAGGGTGGATCTCTGCAGGTGAGCAGAATGCGAGAGCACAGTGCTGTTTTAAGCAGCAAGCTGGGGTCAGGAAGCCATAGACAAGGCCAAGGCATGGGATCCCTTGGTGGACTGCCTCAAAACCCCGGAACCTCACTCCCAGGACAGCTACACGACCAACGGGGTGGCCTCCTGAGATGAGCGAGATGTACTCCCTCACATCCACATGTGCACTGAACATTCGGGGGCTGAGGACCTCGCTGGGCCCGAGGAGAGGGACCCAGTAACTTGTCTGTACAATGATGTGTATTTTACTTAAAAGAACAGGGGCATGTGCCGGTTGGAGGGTAGTTTGGGGGAACCAGAATGTTTGAGTTTTGAAATGCACTGTATCATAATACACTGTTTCAGGGTTGTGTGTTGCAACCGAAAGTTAAGAGTTAACATGTAAAACTAAATAAAATGTGGTTTAAAATATATATATTAATACAGACCAACCTTGTACTCAATCCTTTACATTGTAGGCACTCCCAGTGTTTACTTATGGCTTATGTTAATCAGGCTGTCTTATGAATGCCAATGTACCATTGATTTACACTTCGGTTTGATCACTACTTTCTTATATGATTATGTTTTTTTTCATCTAGTTTCTCTTATGAAACTTGTTCTCTACTCGCCTCACTACGTCATTGTTTTAGGCTTTGCTTAATGACTTTAAATAAATTTGAATATAGTTGGATTGAACCATATTTTATCATACTGTTTTCCTCTACTTTTTCCAAGTATTATCTCATGACAGGTATTTTATGTCTCATTACCAAGACGGTGATTGATATTAACTCGGTCAGATATTTTGTGCTGTAATTATATTTTTTTCAAAATGAGTTCCATGTGAATGCATGTTTCCAAGTTTTTGACTGAAACATATGTTCACATGGACATTTGGGTTGCTCTTGTTATTTTAAATTGCTCTTTAATACAAGGCAAACACATGCAGAAGAACAAAACTAAGATTGTTTTAACACATTTAACTGTTTTGTGTTCCATAATATATATGTAGTGCATTCAGCATATTACAATTTTCATAAATATACATCTTTACAGTAGGTCAGACAGCATTACATGTGGACTCTTAAAATGTATCTTATAAATTCAATAGTCTCTGAAATTCATTCCTATATGTATGACCTGGATCCCGAAGGGGAGGAGAGTGTCTGTGGTGTGCATTAATTTCCAAAATGTAGGGGCTTGCTATTGGAAGTCCATGATTCAATCTGGGCCCACTTTTGTAGTTTGTTACAGGAGATGGTAGGTGTGTGGGATTACTCTATATTGCCTTCTCATGGAAGTTCTATCCTACTGAACCTCATTCCCAGGGATTGAGTTAATAATCATGTTTCATGCTCTAGCAAAGTTGTGGTTCCTCTCCTTCCCCTTTGGCCTCCATTTGCATTTTGGGTGTGGACACTGTCCCACAATTCAAGTGTAAGGAGGTGGCCAAGGACATATACACAAAGCACCTGATGCCACCCTGACAGCAGGAGCACAGATAAAACGCAGAGGCTTCTGTGGCCACTTAGGTGGCTGTAAACAGGTGGAATGGGAGTCATTGCCGGTGAAGTAAAGAGGAAGAAAGAACCGGGGTGCAATTCCAGGACGACAGATAGGGCAAGGAAATTGAGGGGCCTCAAACTGAGGTATCTTACTTGCGAGGAAGGCAGATATTGAACCAGGATGCCAGAATATCAAATGCTAGAAACTCCATTGTAAGGGGAAAGAGGCCTGCGTCATGGGTTTTGTAGGGGGTGGAGTTTAGGAATGAAGGAACCCACAGAAGGTGGGCCAGGGGATGTGGTGACCAAGAGATACATGGGAAGAGGTGGATTCTACCCCATCATAGACCAAATGCTGTGATCAGGATTTTACAGCAGTATATATGGATGACATCACCTCAAAATCTCATTTACGAACATCTACAAAGACGGTGTTAAAATTCTTGAAAGAAGAGGGCTGTGGCCTGGGTAGCCAAGATGTCGGACATCCTCTTCTACGCTCCCATACCTGAAATAAAATCACCATCCTATTGCTGGCTCACAATGATCTGAAACTGGAAGGCTGGAGTGCTCTGCCAGAAGGGTAGGGCACCTTAGCGTGCCGAGCTGATGGGAAGGGGGACCCGCTGTACTTCAGCAGGGGCCCGTTAGCCATGAAGAGAGGCCTGCATGCAGGACTGCATCAGCACAATGGTGTTTCAGGCTGTTCACTGGCTTGATTCATCCCTGTAGAGTCCTCCCAAAGATATGCTAGAGGCCAAGCCTAAGTGACTGCCCCCGATCCGGTGTGCCTAGAAATTGCAAGGTGCAGCCAACTTTGGGCTACATTGGCACTCACATGGCCTGCACTGGGGCCCTATGCCACCCCAGGTGGCTTGCGCTACCTGTGCTGGGGAGAGTGGCCCAACCCCTTGGGAGTGCCAGAGGTGTCTATGCGGACAGCTGGAAGTGATGCAAAATCGAGAACTGCGGGCAGGCCTGCATAGTGCCCAATGGGACCACTGAGAAAAAAGCTGAGGTCTGGGGTCGCAGTGGACTGTGGAGCACTGCGGCGGGCGAAAGTAAAGTGCCTGGCTGCCCAGGGGTGTGGTGGCCACATATTCCTCACCCCTTCTTTGCATACACTGCCTGAGACTGCCCAATGGGGGCCCTCAACAAACTGTACTTTCCCTGCCTCTGAGCACCCGCCTCACTGCCTGATGGAGGTTGGGCCCCTTTTCCCCTCCAGTCTGTGAGTGCGGGGGAGCAGATGGTGAAATGAAGGCTGAACTTGGTCCCACCTGTGGATGAAGGGGACTTGTCTAGAGTTAGGGGGCAGAGGGACAAGTAGAGCTGTCCAAGTGGGGCTCTCTCCAGACCTGCTTTAACTGGGGGCTCCCCCTTTGCCCCTGGCCTGCATCAATTCTATTCACCGAAAGGTCCTTCCGGCTGCTCCTGGTTGCCTGGACTAACTTCAAAGCCCCTGCTGAGGCAAAGAGATCAGCAAAACCCAGAGCTCAGGAGCCCCAGCTGGGCAAGAGAAAATGGGGTGCAATAGACTTTCCACCTCCCATGGGGAAACAAAAATAGACATGGTCACAGTGCCAGCCAAGGAGGGCTTGAAAAGCGCTGGGGACAGAGGCCCATCCCAGTGTTGCACTAATGCTATGGATGACAATGTCATACTGCAGGCATTCAGACCTAGAGGATGGCACTTGAGCCAAGATAGGTGAAGTGAGACTTAAAGTTGCACTACTCCAACAAGATCTCCACAATGTGTTGAAACAGATCTCGGGTGCATTTCTGACCCAGAGGATACTGTGCATGAGCTTGGCACGAAAGTAACGCACCTGCTGACCACATCCCGGATTTCAGATGAGTGTTTGGAGGATGCTGAAAATCACTCCAGGCGGAATAAACTATGGTTCACAGGCTTCTCTGAGGGAGCTGTGGGCACCAATCCTGAGAATTTTTTTAAGCCATGGTCTACAATATGGGTGCCTGCAACGACAACGTCTGCTTGGTTTATCATAGAGTGTGCCCACGGATCGCTGGTGGCACGTCCGCAGCCGCGTGAGCCTCTTCACTCCATTATCGCTAAACAACTAAACTACAGGAACAGAAATGCCATACTACGATCAGCCGACGCCTGGATAGACTTACATATGACTCAGCCACAATTATGATCTTCTCAGATGACACTTAACATGTGCAGTCAAAACGCATATCCTTTGAAGCCAGGAAGTAAAAACTGTGTGCCATGAAACTCCAATATATGCTGTTGCTCCATGCTAAGTTAAAAGTGCTGCACAACTTGAAATCCTTTTTCTTTTACATTCAAGAGGGCGCCAGGGTATGGCTCAGGGAACAGCGTCCCCTAGAGGACAACCGCAGCAGACCATAGGGAGGGGTGCCATATAGGGATTGTGACCCCATGTGGGTGCGACATTGGAGACGCAATAAACGCAAGGTATCCCAGAAGCAACAAGGTATACCAAGGAGGGCATCGGGCCCTCAGATATGGACACTGGAACTTCTCCAAGGGGGAAGACTGCCCCCGCCGGACACTAACCCTCCATCTACTTCCTGCCTGCCCAGCGCGATGGCACAATCCAGACTGATGCCACCGGGTTGATCGGTTGACTAGTCGTGCCAAACCACTCTCCTTGGTACATCATGACTTACTGCATCCAGGACACTCTACTCTGTTTCTACATTGCCAGCAACACTATATCCTTCTGTGAATGTTCTCAGCTAGGTGCTAGGGCTTAGGGGGACCTGATCTGGTGCCACTTTCCAACGTTGAGACTGTTTGAGGGGAGGGATTCACTTTGTAATTCTCCTTCCCTTTTGTATTGTTCTTGTTAAGTAGGGCAGCAGATGCTTCTGGGGTGGGAGTGTAGGGAGGGTGGAGGTTGAAGAGGCTATGTGGGAAATTGGTTTTGGTCTGGTTGACCTCAGTTATCACCATGCAAGCATTCCTATACAGGTTAATCCACCTGTGCAAAACAAAAAACTAAAAGGGCCTATATAGTGGGAGGTTCTGAAAACAAAAAGAAAAACAATGGTCCTGTGCATAGTACTCCCATATAAATCCCGAATACAATATATGCACAGTTCCACAATAAAGAAGGTAGATCAAGTCCCAGTCTGGGAAAGATCAACAGGTCCCAGTGGATATCCTAAATCGGGAAAAAAAGCCCTCACTCACCGTTTGGTGACATGCTTCAACAAGGAAGATTATTGAGCGGACCTTTGGCCTTTGGCCTCTTGAAGGCCAGGTTCCGGTGCCTCCATCTGACAGGTGGATCCCTGTACTACTCACCCAAGAAGGGGTGCCAGATCATCGTTGCATGTTGCACAACCCGGCCTCGAGACGCCAGGTGCCTTTTCTGCTGGAGGATGAGCCTGGAGAAGGTCTTGTGGCAGCCGTGGAGCCTGGGGACAGTGACGAAGAGGAGGCAGAGGAAGAAGATGTGGACAACATAAGTAATATCATACAGCAGTACTTCCAGTGACACACAGGTAAGACAGTGTAACTTCACTCAACTTTTCAGTTTTCTGTTGGACATTGTACATGGCAGGCGGATTTCCCCATGTCTATGGCCACTTACTGTACCCTTTGGCATCTCTATTTTCAGATCTCTGTGGCCCACTCTGGCTCCTGGTATGTTTACTGCTGCCCACTAAAGGTCATACCAATGTATAAATAACTGTACATATGACTTGCAATGTTTTCTGAATGTTGTACTAATACATACTTCAAACATTTGACAGACTCCAGATTTGTATTTGTTCCAAGGGTGTTTATTTAAGTGCTAATAAGTAGAGGGGGATGTGCAGTGGGCTGGGGTGATGGTGGAGGAATGTGCAGTTAGAGTCCAGTCTCTTGGTATCACAGGTGCATTGCCCAATGGGGCATAGGAAGGGGAGTAATGGCAGTTCAAGGTGGACAGGGTAACAGAGTGGGACACAAGGGTGACAATCAGAAGAGTCTTATTTCCTGGTGGGGGTCTTGGCAATGTTCTCTGCCTTCTGCCTGGATCGCAGGGACTGTTAGCGGGGTGGTTCTCCTTCTGCAGGGGGTGGGGTGCTGGTGGCCTGTGGTGGGGCCTCCTGTCCTCTAGCAGAGGTGGAGGGCTGTTCTTCGGTGTGGCTAGTGTCAGGGGCCCTTTGGTGTGCCACTGCCTCCCTCATGGTGTTGCCCATGTCAGCCACCACCCCTGCAATGGTGACCAGGATGGTGTAGATGTGTTTGAGGTCCTCCCTGATCCCCAGGTACTGTCCCTCCTGCAGCCACTGAGTCTCCTGCAACCTGCCCAGTATCTGGCCCATGGTCTCCTGGGAATGGTGGTATGCTCCCAGGATGTTGGTGAATGCCTCCTGGAGAGTCGGTTCCCTGGGCCTGTCCTCCCCCTATCACACAGCAGTCCTCCCAGCTTCCCTGTTGTCCTGTGTCCCTTGAACCGTGTGCCCACTGCCACTGACCCCAGGTCCCTGATTGTCCTGGGTTTGTGGGGCTGCCTGGGATCCCTGTAGTGGTGGACACAGTGCTGCTGGACGTGTCCTGGGGACAGTGGCATGGGCCCGCTGGGTGGGTGCTGTGGTCGTATTTCCTGAGGGGGGAGGCTCTGAGGTGGGTTGGGACCGTGGCAGGGTAACCAACTGTCCAGAGGCCCCTGATGGGCCAGGTTGGTCATTGTGATCCAGGCGTGCAGAGCTGCTGTCATCACTGTGGGCCTCTTCTGGGGGGGGGGGGGGGCTGGATGTTGCTGGCAACTCCTCTCTGGTGAGGTTGAGTAGGGGTCCTGTGAGGATGCAAATGCAGTGTTATTGTATCTGCATGTGCCATCTTGTGCATGGGTGTGTTTCCCTGTATGGTTGTGATTGCCCTGTCAGCTTTGCCTAGTGTGTGTGGTAATTTTGTGGGCAAGGTGATACTCTCTAATAGGCATGCTGTGGTGATGGGTGTCCATGGATTGTTGTGGCATGCAGGGCTTGGTATTCGGATGGGTGGGTTGTGATAGTGAGGTATGTGTGAGGTGGTGGGGTGATGGGGGTGTGGGTAGGGGTGGGAGTTTGTGATAGCATGCAAGTATGGTGGGGAATAAAGTAGTGAAGATTTTACTTACCAGAGTCCAGTCCTCCTGCGAGGCCCTCAGGATGCATGATCGCCAAGACTTGCTCCTCCCATGTTAATTGTGGGGAGGAGGTGGGGGTCCACCGCCAGTCCTCTGTACAGCTACCTGGTGTCTTGCAACCACGGAACGCACCTTCCCCCGTTGGTCGTTCCACCTCTTCCTGATGTCATCCCTTATTCTGGGGTGCTGAACCACAGCGATGACCCTGTCCACGATTCTCCGCCATAGCTTCATCTTCCTAGCAAAGGACGTCTGCTGCACCTGTGATCCGAATAGCTGTGGCTCTACCCAGATGATTTCCTCCACCATGACCCTTAGCTCCTCCTCTGAAAACCTGGGGTATCTTTGGGGTGCCATGGATGTGGTGTGTCTGGTAAGTGTGAGGATGTGTGGGGTGATGTCTTGGGGTGTGTGGTGTGAGGTGCGTGGATGGTGTATGGGTGATGGAGTTCTGTGGCTCAGATTGAGTGGGTGCTCCTGGCTTGTGTCTCTCTCTGTTGACAATCTTTTTGTTTCGTAGAAAGGGTTGTGGGTAATGAGGGTGTGTGTTTTATATTGGATTGGGTGTGTGGGTGTGGTGTGTGTATGTGTGTCAGGTGTGTGCAGTTTGAATTGTCCTATGTGGTGGAGTTTTGTTTGTGTCTATGTATTTTGAGCGCGGCGGTGTGTACCGCCAATGGTTTACCGCGGCTGAAAGACCGCCGCAGTGATTCGTGGGTCCTGATACTGTGGGCGTATTCCTGTTGGCGTAACGGTGTGGGTTTTGGTACCGCCAATTTCTCACTGACCTTTGGTGTGGCGGACTTGTGTGGGTGTCTGTATAGTGGCGGATTTCTCTGTGTGGGTCATAATACCCGTAGCGGTATACCGCCGCGGTCACAGTATGTTGGCGGCCGTCAGCACGGAGGTAGGCGGCATTTACTACCAGGGTTTTAATGAGGGCCTAAATATGCTTTGTAGTAAAAGCTCCTGAGCCTCTCTATGAAGTGTTGAAGTTGTCTGCGCTCAACGCAAGATTGATTATTGTTTTCAAGATCAAATGTACCCACATAATATTTGCAATTTTAAAAAAAAAATGGAGCAAAGATTTTTGCTAAACTACTGTGCAGGTTTAAGGGATATTTTTAATTATCATTTTTCTAAGGCATCATTCAATAAAACACGTTTGAAGTATGGCATAATTTAAAAAATATATAATAATTATTATAATAGTGGAGAATTTGTATTAAGTCATTTAGGGCAATGTGTAAACAAAAAAAATAGTTATTGCCCCCTTTCTTTAAGAAAGTAACAAAAGTTTGCACAGATTTCTATGACCTTGCATTCATGCAGATTTACGACTCACAAGAATTCACAAGGCTTTACAAAATTGAACCTGGAAACCATGCTACTACAGAACATCTGGAAATTACATTTTGGCAAGAACAAATATACACCTGTATTTGCTCATGCAAGAACTCAACTCACAGAGCAAGTGCAAAGTCACCTGTTCAACCCTGGGTTTTTTTAAGGGGGAAAACGGTTTCTCATAGATAAACCCCTTTCCCACACTCCATCTTATTTTTGGGTTTCCCAGATTTTAAAATGTTTTATTTCTGCCCTTGTCCAGTGTATATTACCTCCTTTTCCAGGGTAGGGGTTACAGAAGGAGTTTGTGAATGTCCTAACACATATAGGTTTGCAGACATGAAAATACAAAAAATGTCCAGTCTGCTTCCAGCCCTTTTGCGTAGATTTGGGTACACGGAATTCTTAATGCAAATAAAATTAGCTTAATACCATAAAACCCGATTTTTCACATACAGAAGCCATAGTAATCGTTCTGAAAATCAGGCCCATAACATTTTCACTGACAAGAACTTGCAGCGTTCATCTAGTTCTAAGATATAACCCGGTCGAGAACTATAGAGTGAGTTGTGCGTTGCTCCTCAATTCAACTGGTAACCAAAACACCGGACCACAAATATAATCTTGTGTTTTTTTTACAGGAACATTACTCGTTATTGAGGGAATGTGCAAAAGTAAATTTGCCACAGCATTTCACAAGCTGCTTGCACAGGAAAGTAAGAAAGAAAGCAGTGGTACATTTAAAGCAATGGCATAACTTGAATTTTATGACAAGACCGGAGGCTCCTATTATGCTTACTTTTCCTGCTTTATTTACAATAGCAGCTGCAGTCAAGAACAATAACCAATTCCATAAGTGTAGCAGAACAAGCTACCAATGGGAAACAAAGAGATAGAAAGGGCCAGTCAGGATGCAATACACCTAAAGATATACCAAACTTGACTGCAAGCAGCCCTCTTTTGTTGCTGCTCGCAGTCAAGATAAGTATATCTTTTTGCGTTCTATCTATTTTATAAAAACGTTAAATGTTTATAGTATTCTTCCTGTATTAATTTTATTGTAATTTTGCAGCACGTTCATGCGCTCTCCCTGGTTCACCACTTTCCATTTAACACTGCTTTTTTCCCCCTTCTTAGTGCTTATCGGTCGACACAACCGCTCGGCCCACGCTTACCGCGCTTCTGCCCTTCTTCCTCCTCCCAGTGTTTTACTGCAGACGCCTTCCCTGACTTGCGTCTGTCGCGCTTCTGATTATCGCGTCTTCTTGCTCTGGAAACGCGCTGCATTTAAAAGCTATTTTTAGCTTTTTTCTTCACCCGGACTTCTCTTCCCTCCTTCCGGTTCTTCAGTAAACTCACTGCCCTTCAGTAAAGACCTCTGAGAGGCGTTGCTTTCTATATTTCAGGCCTTTGTTTGGAAAAGATTTAGTGATTCACACACACCTGCTCATAAACCCTCCCCCTCCAAATTTAACCCCTTTTTCCCCTGTTTCTTCTTGTTTTTCAAAAAAATTTATTTTTCCTCTTTTTTTGAAGGAAACAACGATTCTGAAGAGGCCTTTTCTGATAATTTGAATAGATTTATTCAATCCTCAGTGGCAAAGGCAGTTTCTGCCTCTATGTCTAAATTTTCAAAACAAATCGAAAATACTGTTTCATCCTGTCTTTCACAATCGCAAATGGCGCAGTCTGCGGGGAAAAGCAGAAAGCGCAAAGCCTTGGAGGCTTCCATTACTAATCAGTCCAATGCCTCTTCTGTGCTATTGAGCAGTGAGTCTAACTCACACAGGACGGAGGACGGAGCTCCTCACAGGCCTCCCTATCTCGGAGGGGAAAAATTCTTTGGGTTCAAAGAGTAAGGCAAAAACGAAACATTTACTCACAACCCACAAGATTGTGATAGACAATATAAAGGACACTGATGATGACATGGAGTACAATAAAGATTTAGACAATATTAGTAATTCTGATTTTTGGATTGGGCCTCCTTCCAAAAAAGCCAAACCTGCGTCAAGTGATCAACTTTCTACTCCCCTCTTAGATGCTGATGGCAATCCTATGTTTGACCCCAAATCCATCACCCTAATTCCATGGAGTGGCTGCCTTCTGATCACGTCGCAGAATATTACAGCGAAAGTACGTCTGCCACTAGATAAACAAGTGCGCTCCAATCTCCGTTCCGAATGCCCCAGGCCCTCTCTTCCTCTACACATTACTTCCACTCCCTCTATCGACTCTTCCATGATAGCCTTCTTCTCCAAGTTCAGGAAAGACCGGCGTAAAGGGGTAGACAGAGCTTGGTCAGTCCTAGACATCGTGGGTCCTTTAGCCCGTATTTTTGACATGGCAGAATCCGCCAGGCTGAATAATGATTCTATAGTTCCGGAAGAACTCTCCCTCTGGATTCAACGAGTCTTCTGTCTTCTTGGCAACGTCAACTCTGCCATGAATCACGAACGACGAAAAGGACTTCTTCTTAAATTGGACCCTAAACTGGCAAACCTTGCCGCTATGGATCCAGGATCTAAAGCAGATGGACTTTTATTTGGAGATTCCTTTATTAAGGAATTAAGCAGATATGTCACAACCTTCGCTTCTTTGGATAAAGCGCAACAATCTCTCAAAAAAGTTTTTAATGCGCAGGTTTTTGCCAAGGCCGGTAGAGGAAGGGGGTCGCTTTACTGGCCGGTATGCCAGATATCAAGGCTACAGAGGCTCCTTTAATACACAACAAGACTTCCGTCCGCAATTCTATCCCCAACAATCCAGAGGCTTCAGGGGCAGGAACCACCAAAATTCCAAACCCTATACTCCCACAGGTAAGCCAATTTTCTGGCCATCTTTCTATAGGGGGTTCATCTAAAAAAAATTCGCCACTGGTGGAAAGAGATTACTTCCGACCCTTGGATTCTCAACACCGTCAAAGGTTACTTGACAGATTTATACGACACCCCCTTTCAATTGTCCCGTCTTCTTCCTCTCAAATTCTCAACAGACATGGCATCCCTTGTCTCAACCGAAATCCAAGCCCTTCTCCGCAAGCGAGCCATTCATCCTGTCCAACCCCATCACTCAAGTTTCATAAATTCCATATTTCTGGTAGTCAGAAAAAACAAAAACAAAAAAATCAGACCAGTTAGAAATCTCAAACAGTTCAGTCAATTAGCTGTTTATCGCCGTTTCAAAATGGAAACAATTTTGCATTTCAGAGATTCTCTACTTTTGAATGACTGGATGGCCCGCCTAGACCTTCAAAACGCTTATTTAACAGTACCCATTCATTACTCTCACAGGAAATTCCTTCAGTTCCAATGGCTCCACCAAACCTATCAGTTCACTTTCCTACCTTTCGGTCTTTCTTCAGCTCCCTGGTGTTTCACCAAGTTAATGAAACCAGTTGTAGCCCATCTCAGAGCTCAAGGATTCAGATTAATAATTTACCTAGACGACATCCTTCTTATGCATCAAAACATGTCTACGCTTCGCTCTCAACTATCTTACACCATCTCTCTCCTCTCAGATCTACCTTTCGTAATCAACAACGAAAACTCTGTCCTCAATCCATCGCAAACCACGGAATTCCTAGGATTTCTGGTGAATTCCGTTCAAGGCACTCTTCAGCTCCCAGACTCAAAAATAAAATCCATTACATCAGAGATAATCCTCTCCTTATGGTAGACTTTTCTCTCCCTAAGGTCTCTTGCAAGAATTGTAGGTCTTCTTTCCTCCTCGATTCAAGCGATCTTCCCAGGTCCCCTACATTACGGAGCACTCCAGAGATTAAAGATTCGGCATCTGCGCAAAGGTCTTGCTTATTCAGAGTCCATCCTCCTCGAGCACCAATCCCGTCAGAACTTCAATGGTGGCTACATCACCTGGAAGCCTGGAATGGCAGGACTATCTTTGCATCAGCCCCAGATCTTGTGTTAGAATCAGATGCAAGTCTAACAGGTTGGGGCGCAAGGTGTGGTCAAATATCGACTGGAGGCACACGGTCCTCTCAAGAGTCTTCATTGCACAAGAACTGTTTAGAGATGCTTGCAGGCTCCTTTGCAATCAGAAGCTTTACCAAGGACAAAGTTAATTGCTCAGTCCTTCTCAGAATGGACAACCTCACCGCGGTCAAATACATACACCATCTCGGCAGTACCAGATACAAACCTCTAGCCGAATTAGCCAAAATCTTCTGGGAATTCTGCATTCATCGAAAAATCTCAATTCGAGCAGAATATATGCAAGGTTCTCTCAACTCAGTGGCAGACTGGTACTCGTGCCATCTCTCCAATTCCAGCGATTGGAAGCTTCATTCTTCTGTCTTCAATTTGATTCATCACAAATGGGGTCCCTTTCAAATACATCTCTTTGCGTCTCGTCTCAATTCGCAACTCCCTCAATTCTTCAGTTTGAGACCAGATCCTCAGGCACTAGCTACTGATGCCTTTCTTCAAGATTGGTCTCACTCAACAAATTATGCATTCCCTCCGTTCATTATGATCAACAGGGTCCTTGCACAAGTACGGCGTCAGAAAGCCAGCTTAGTGCTAATGGTCCCATTTTGGCAGTCCCAAGTTTGGTATCCTCCACTTCTCAAATTATCAATCGACTTCCCAGTCCTTCTCCCCTCCTTTCCATCTTTTCTTCTCAATCTTCAAGGTCTTCCTCACGATCTGATCCTCAACAAATCCCTCCTTCTATCAGCCTAGAAGGGGTCAGTACTTCTTCATCCTATCCAGGAATTTCACTCGAAGCTTTAACTTATATTAAAAACTCCTGGGCCCCAGATATATCCAAAGCTTACAAGTCCGCCTGGGCTACCTGGTCCAGCTGGTGTCTGGGAAAATCTAGTAATCCCTTTTCAGCAGACCTAAGCTTAATAGCTAACTTTCTTGCTTCCCAAGCTAGCTCTGGTAAATCCTACAGGACTATCAACCTGTATCGGTCAGCCATTTCCCTTCATCATCCCTTCATCAACGGTAAACCTGTAGGCGAACATGCTATTATTTGTTGACTAGTAAAGGGAGTAAAATTTTCCAATCCTCCTCTTCCTAAATATACTGTTTTATGGGATGTTAACCTTGTTCTATAAATGTTTCTATCTTGGCAAGATAATGACTTGTTGTCACTAAAAATGCTTTCTGCTAAGTTAACAAAATTGCTATGCCTAGTCTCTATTAAACGTCTTTCTAATGTCAAAGCTCTTGATATTTCTGCTTGCCACTTAACCCCTACAGGCATTCTTTTCAATGTTTCTAGACGTACAAAAACTAATATATCTTCGGTGTTCTATCCTTTTTCCCCCAAATATCCAAAGCTATGTGTGGGTAACTGTTTAAAAGTGTATGAACAAAAGACTATTGATCTCAGAACGTCTTCAGCCACCCAACCTTTAATTTCCCTCAGGAAACCCTATAAACCAGTTTCTTCCCCCACTTTGGCTCGTTGGGTCAAATGGATTATGTCATTTGCAGGTAGTGACACCTCCAAATTTGGAGCCCATTCTGCTCGAGGTGCTTATGGCGTCCAAAGCCTTCTGGGACGGTTTCCGTTTAGATTCTGAGATCAGCAGATTGGTCAAATGATGTTACATTTCGTACCTTTTATTGTCTGTTAATACTGCACCTTCGGGAGTAATTGATATGCTTTAAACAAGCATAATGGGAGCCTCCGGTCTTGTAATAAAATGTAGATTTTCAAAATAAGTTATGATGGAAAGTCTTAATTTTATTAAAGACCGAGGCGAGTATTATCCCACCGCATTTACTCTAACTTTGTTTTTCATATCCCCCCCCTTTAGTCTCTACCAATGTTCTAGCGACTACCTCTGGATAAAGCACCGAGTTTATCTAACATCTCGAAGCTCATCTTTTCTCAACCAAAGTTCCTGTTGGATCGTCATCTTCTTCACTCCATCAAGGATCAGCCTTCATTTTCTCTGGACTGACTTCAAGACTTGTTTGCTCTAATCTTGGCGGCCTGTTTAATTGCTTGCATATTTCCTATGTTTAAATCATTCTAATGACTTTCTCGCAGAAGAAAAGATGGCTGCTTGCAGTCAAGTGTGGTATATCTTTAGGTGTATTGCGTCCTGATTGGCCCTTTCTACCTCTTTGTTTCCCATTGGTAGCTTGTTCTGCTACACTTATGTGATTGGTTATTGTTCTTGACTCCAGCTGCTAATGTAAATAAAGCAGGGAAAGTAAGCATAACACTCGTCTCCGCGTCTTTAATAAAATGAAGACTTTCCATCATAAATTATTTGGAAAATCTACATTCTGCTATAATCAGATATCGAGCAGAACAAAAGTTCTGGCATATTCGGAGCACTACTCTGATTAAAAAGCTGCCAATAATAGAGGGCAATCATAAATGTAGCTGTGAATATTCAAATATTTAACAGAAACAGAATGGGACTAGAAACCTGGTATGTTCAGAGTTCGGTATAATCAACTATAAGGCATAATCACGGACTTGCTAAATTCCAAGCTCTGACATAACTTGAGCCCTGGCATAATCAGAGAGGATATTAACAGAGCTCTAACATGAGAACAATGGCATAAAATGTCACATCAATGCATGGTATCAAATAGGACACATGTATTTTTATTCCAGGCAAGAACATTTATGAAGCGCTGTTTGTGTGCCGGGAGGAGGACAAAGGGGCAGGAGCCCTTTAAATCGATTTCGCGCTCCCGCCATTGCGGGAAGCGCTGTTTGTGTGCCGGGAGGAGGACAAGGGGCAGGAGCCCTTTAAATTGATTTCGCGCTCCCGCCGTCGCGGGACGCGCGCGGGCGGTGCCCGGGCGAAGCCAATGCCAAGGGCGGGCCCGTCCTTGCCCGTCATTGCCAGGAAGAGGCAGGGCAGGGCCACCCCCCTGACATCTACCCAAAGACGTGGTCCATACAGCAAACTTGTCTATGGCTGCCTGTAGGAGATCCCAAGTTCCACTGCTCGGTGCGTGGGTAGTTCTTCCATAGAGCCCCAGGCCCCATCAAGCATGTGGAAAACTATTAACCCAAACCGGATACTTGCAGGTGTATCCGTGTACTCAGCTGAATTTATCTCAGTTCATCATATAACTGCTTATTGAATCACGTTTCTTGGAGGGTGGAAGGAGGCGGCACCATTCTTCTTCTCCCAAGGGCAGGACCCCATAATTCATTACCCGCTCTACGCCTGTCTGTGCCCGATAAGTGGTTGGGCCAGGCTTTATATATATACACGTTTGGGCGTCTTACTGTGGTCTTGTCTTTGGGATTTGTTAACAGTAGGGTCTGAGAAGCTTATTAATCACACTATAGTGTCAGTGGCTGGGTCCCAAAGGCCTACACACCCCTATAAGCTGGGGGCCCACTAAAGGCCCCTGATTTAAAGAATAATGGGCCGTCGACGTGGGGGTGGGTTGGAAGGTTAGCAGCACTCTAACAGAACCTTTGATGGTTTTCTGCAAAAGGCTGTTGGGGAACTTGAAAAAGAAATAGAGTTAGTGCAGCGACGCTTAGCTGCCCCCCCTTCTTCAACCAACAGCTTAGTTCATGATAGCTCAGCCCCACAGCCCTCCCCGTGACCAGAATTACAGTCTGTACTGACTACCCCTTTCCCTTCCCCCTCCAAAAATTCCCAGGAGAATCAGGACGAAACCCCAATTGTAATTACCACCCGTGCTGCACCTATTCCGCTGGCCCAGAGTCCCCTAAACGAAGGCCCCCTCACCTTAGCAGATTCCAATACCAAAGGAAAAAGGAAACGAAGGGAACCCGCTTTTAAAAACAAACGATCTAGGACTTTGAGCCCCTCTAACATGGCCCAACCTTCTAACAAGGATACGGTATCAATCCCCTTACACAACACAAACGAGTGTCATACAAATGAGTACACCAGGGATTTCATAAGAGATGAGCTTTCCAAACTATTTCTTCCAATTTTAACCCGCCTCCAATCGATTGAGGACAAATTGGAAAGCCTTACCAATAGCCAGCCACCAAAAATTGCTCCATCCGCAGAAATTCAATCCCAGCCCGTTGCCAACCATGACCCCATCGCTGCCAACAGACCCACTGGCCAAATAGCAAAAATCCCTTTTTCCTCTTTAAACCAAGATTGGCCCAGCTCCGTCAAAACAGCTAGTATTTTAATGAATAAGCCCCATATGGTTCCAGTTCCCCTTTTAAAAGGAACCGCCACATGGAATAACCCTGTAACTAATCCGGGAGATGGCAACCCCACTTGGGAGCACCTGCATACAGAACACCAGAAGAGCGACAAGTTCAGGGGTCTGTCAGATCCAAAAGTGCTCCATTTGCCACCAGAATCATGTCATTATGTACTCATTATATCGAATGTTCCTGAACTCAGACCTCATTCCACTGAATCTTTTACCAAACTTAAAAACAAGGTTATTCATTGGGTGCACGTGAACGCAGGGTTTGCTTTTTCCATGACACCCTCAATACTGATGGTGAGAAGGGTAGGGCGGGTGGGTTCCCTAGCGAAGATCGGTTCAGGGGACTGCATAGTTATCAACTTAAATTCTCCAGACCTTGTCCAACGGCTCTTTATAAACGCTAATAGACCTTATCCTATAACTGGAAAAGCCTCCCTCTGCAGGTTACGTGTTTTATCCACCTCCCACGCCAGTTTGGAGTAGACAACTGCCAACGTTATACGGGGCTTCCCCGGCTATCCACACACAGTCTATCCCTCTATTCGGCCCCAGATGCCCTTCGTCATCTCTTTCTGAGACAGACTGACTAGGAGACGACCTTTCGGAAGTGGCTCCGAGCAATGGTGAGACTGAGGACATTCACCCTACTGCCCTCAGCATCTCTAACTCTGTTGCCCCTTCGACCTTGGCAGATCCTGTTAACCAGGGTTCACCCATAAGCACCACGAGCCAAGTCAGCGAGGAATGTATTCCGCCCCTGTCAATTGTTCCATACACTCTGGGGTCCACCCGTATGCCCAACCTACCTAATTCATATATAGCTGGGGCCACATCCAGCGAGGTTCACATGGCACATAGCGAGAAAGCCACTGGTCCTAATATACCGGAGGGAATTAGTATGGTTCCTAGCAGTTCCTCCCCCTGTAGGAAATATCCTCAGAATAAAGCAGGGTCCATAAAAACAGAGGATCTCGATAAGGTACTCAGCTGGAATATAGCAGGATTGGAAAGCAAATTACAAAGTCCAGGATGGGGCAGTCTTATTGATGATCACTTGATCTGCCTCTTCAAAGAAACGTGGGCATTAGAACCCAAATATAGACTAGGCTTTAAAAGCTATTGGGTTCCAGCACGCAAGTCCTCTTCTGGGAGACCATCGGGAGGGCTGCTTGTGTGGATCAACACTTCTCTTAGGTGCAAGATAGAAGAAATAGATACGGGTTGCCCTGACTTGCAAGTCCTATTAATAATGATTTCTGAAGAGAGACCGTTACTTTTAATTAATATCTATAACAGGAATGTGAGCTCCCACACCGATTCTGATGTCCTGTCCATTTAGGACAGTTTTCTCAAAAACAATCCTTCCTTCTTTGTTTTGACTGGAGGGGATTTTAATGTCACTTTTGAACCTAATCCTCTAGTCCAAGGAATATGTAAAGAAGAGGATGCCCATTGGGGCATCCCTCAGCTAGTCTCCAACAAAAGACCAAGGCTGAATAAATCTGCGCGCTTACTGGCCGACATCACACTAGCCCATGGCCTCCGAGCCTGCAACGGTCGCTCACGCTCGGATGTAAATTTACAAGCTACCTTTAGGCGCGGAGGGCTCAGCAGTCGTATTGATTATATACTTCTTGACATCCGACTGTGGAGCCACATGTTTGATATGAGGGTCCAAAAGCAAATTGAGAGCGATCATGACCCGTTGATTTTATCGACCAGAGGACTCTTTCCTTCGTTTACTGTGCCCTACTCCAAGAGCCATGCCTCCCAGCTGGCTCTAACTAATAACAGACGCAACCTAAAATGGGAATCTGTTAATTCTTCCCCTAAACACCTGGCATCTATTTACAACCTGCTTGCCAACCAGATGGAGTGTATGATCTGCCTAAACGAGAACGGGGAGGGTGACAGAGTCTTAGCAGCCCACACTGACTTGTTCCAATCTTTAAAGCATCTTTTCACAAAAAAGTTTCTTAATAATTCTAACAAAAAGCACTGCGCTCCTTGGTTTGACAACTGTTGCAGAGAAGCACAACTGTCTCTCCTGGAAGCAATAAAAGATGGCCATGTTGGGCTGTTAAGAATAGCCAGAAAAGTTTATAAGAAGGAATGTTCTAAGGCACGCAGAAGTTGGGAAGAGGCCAGATGGGTTATTATTTTGGAGACTGCTAAATCTAATGACACATCTAGGTTCTGGAAACTAATAACTGATGACTGTAGCAACTCCCCTGCCGCACCTGGCTCCTCAATTCTCTCAGCATCATGGGTAGAGCACTTTGGGCAACTATACGAAGGGCCTTCTGAAGCATCTTTGTGGGCCCCTGATGCCCCCATAAACCATGAGACTACCCCGATCACATTCTCTCTAACCGAAACAAGAGCAGCAATAGACTCATTGAAATGGGGAAAGGCCCCTGGCCCAGATAAGATCCCAGGCGATCTATACAAATCAAGACCAGATATATGGGCACCATATCTCAACCTTATCTGCAATGCTATTGCAGCAGGGGCCCCCGCTCCTCCCACTTGGAAAGGGGCCGAAATAGTACCCATTTTTAAAAAAGGAAATCCGAACACCCCTGCCAATTATCGTCCGATTAGTCTCCTTGATAACTCCCAAAAAATCTATGCAAAGCATCTTTTGCTCCATCTTGAGGAATGGATCATGGAGTCTGAAGCTCTTTCTGACCTACAAGCAGGATTTAGACCTGCAGTGAGTACAGTTGACCAAGCCCTAAGATTCATGTCAATAAAATGGAAGAATGTTGACCTGGGGAGGGGTAATCTCTATGTGGTCTTCATAGACCTCAGAGCCGCATTTGATTTGATCCCCAGGAACCTGCTGTGGTCAACATTATCAAACATGGGAGTGCCATCTGGTCTCCTGAAACTCATTGCTCAACTGCATGAAAATACTTTCGATCAAATTAGATGTGGCCAGGGGGGCGAGTTGACTGACCCCGTAGCTATTAAAAAAGGAGTTAGACAGGGATGTGTCTGGCACCCACTCTTTTTTTGCTATATATCAATAATTGCATCCACTACTTCGAGAACTGTATAAATGATTCACCTAAATTGGTTGGGAAAAAATCCTGTGTCTGCTATATGCAGATGACACAATTTTGATATCTAAATCGCCAATGGGAATCCAAAACCTGATCAACCAATTCTGTGTTTTTTGTAGTGACTATGGTCTGGACGTAAACATTAAGAAAACAAAACTCATGATATATAGTACCTCCAAGAAACGCTCACGCGTTAGCATAGAAATGAACTCGATTCCATTGGAGAAAGTAGAAGAGTTCGACTACTTGGGTTTCAGACTATCGACCACAGGCAAACGGATGGCAGCCATTGACAAAGGGGCTCTCATTATGAGCCAGAGAGGTGGGGCCCTTGTCCGTAGATCGAGAAAGGCTCAGAGTCCCCCCTTGAACATACTTGCAGAGATTTACAATGTCCAAATCAGAGCAGCGGCCCTCTATGGAGCGGAACTTTGGGGGTCCCACAAAAACCTTGATACTCTGCAAACCAAGGAAAACCATTTCCTTAGACAGATTGCCCGGCTAGGTATGGGCTCACCAATGACCCCTCTAAGGCTAGACCTAGGTCTAAACAGTATCAAAACCACAGCAGCCCTAAGGCCTCTCTCCTATTGGATTCGTTTATGGAAATCTGTTGAACTCGCACCATATAGGCTGGCTATAAGAGAGCTCATAGCCACCCCCCAGGCACTGGAGAAAATCCCATGGCTTAAGGAAATGAAATCTGCCTGGGTCAAAATAGGTTTTCCTTCATACTGGAACTATCTGGATCAAATCCCCAATAATGCAAAGAAACTTGTCACAAAAAGATATTGTGAGAAAGTTAACGAAGACTCCTTGCACCAAAAAGGGGCGGGCAGGCTAACAATGGAATTTCTCCAATTCAAGCACGAGCCCTGGCCTGAGAACTCCGTACGCCCGTGCTTTATATCTCCAACTAAGATATGGTACACTGCCTATTAATGGTTTTACGGCTCACTGGTCATCTAACATCGCTTCAAATGATAGATGTATCTCTTGCCAAAATTGTAAAGAAACAATAGAGCATATACTATTTTTCTGCCCTCTGTATAAAAGTCCCAGAGGGAGGTGGATCATTCCCCTCTGCAAAAATATGTCATTACATGATAGAGCAAACGCCACTAGAATCTGTACACACGACTCATCCTCCGTGGTAACTATTACAGTTACCAATTTTTTTGCAGAGGCCTGGTACATCCGGCGTAGGCTTATTGTTTCAAAGGGCATGTGAGCCATCCTGACATTAGTCGACAGAAGGAGTCTCAACTGTTATTTTTTGCCTCTATATGAAGATTGACGAGGGCCAGGTCTTACGGGGAAACAATTGCACACATTGGCATGTTAGACAGAATTTTATATCCTAGCTTTTATCTTTTTTATTCTCAATATTTTAGCTATGTCTTATTTATTGTACTTTTTATCTATAATCAAATACTTAGTCTTGTTGATCTTATTGTTATACTGTCCTGATTATTACTGTTTTTTATTGTTATCTTGTTTTTTTTTTTTAACACATACTATTTTATCATGTATGATTGTTATCTTTGTTACTCAAAATGGCCTAGATCTCTAGACCGAATGAACTCAAATAAATAAAAGCATTCTCTTGGACAGGTAAGATGCTTGATAAAATTACATACACCTGCACATACATATTTCCTTCACTCACATTCCATTTAAGAATTAATGTGGTGTCCAACTATCTTATTAAATTTATTTTAGGCACACCAATAAGGCTAAGGTTTCACATCCAGTTCTTTAAGTTCTACTTTGTTCCAAAAATGTCTACTGCGGAGACAACTCTGATATGAGCCCCTCAGTCAATCATGGGGTTTCACATCACACCCTCACAATTCTTCTAAACTATGAGGTGCTTTGAGCACTGAACAATGGCCACAAAAGTACTCCATGACAATCTCATTGTGTGCAGTAAACCTTTCATACTTTCCTGCCCATACTTCATCTTCATCACTCACTATCTTCATGTAGGTTTGTTTGATCCCACCTTTACACATTCTGGCACACTGTCCGACACTTCAACCATTGTTACGTTTTTTTACACCAGGGCAAATCTTTGAACTTGCCAAATGTTTTGAAGATGCACATTTGTAGCATGTATTACTTCCTGGCCCCTCAGCACACTCCTATTAACTTCTTACTCATGCTCCCCCACATATTTTCTACAGAAGTACCACATTCACCACATCTCTCTCACACTTACCAAGAAATCTTGCATCCACTTGAGAGCTCTGCATATGGTTGGCAGCTTCTGCAGCTTCGGTTAAGGCGAGGGGTTTTACATGTCAATAAGTTTTCCTAAACTGTATAGTCATAGCTTGTATCGACAAATTAGTCTGCAATTGTCCTGTAAAATTCTCAAATTCACATGTTACTACTAGAACTTTAAACTCCACAAACAAAATACCCTGTGATCTCACTGGCCCTCTGTTCCCTTAAAAATAAAGTCTACTTGTTAGCAATACTCATTTGCATAACTAACCCTTTCTCTAATCTTCTGACAATGACTTCATATTAACTTAGCTTGCTCCTTATGGCGGCACGACCAACAGATGGTATTCATGAACTCTCAGTCTCTCCATTCCAAGGAAATGCTTTACTAAGCATTTTTCTCACTTGCTCGAAAGGAGAAACCATCAATGGCACTTAGATGTACATTAAATGCCCTGTTCTTGAAACCAGTCCAGAACTACTAATTCCATGACAAGTGGCAAAAATAGCAAACAGCGGGCACACAAAAAAGGCGCTCAGAATGTTGCAACAGGTTACTAACTGCAGTTTCAGTAAGTAAAATGCTTAGTTTTTTGTTGAAGAATAAACAAGTACAACATAGCACATCTTCAAAAAAAAAAAAAATTATATATATATATATATATATATATATACACATATATATATATATATATATATATATATACACACATATACATATACACACACCCACTTCACTGAAAGCACGCACAAATTTTTTTTTATGTACTGCTTAGGGTTGTCTGGTGTTCACTGCATGACAATTTACAGTAGGTTCTTTGTAATTTATTAGCCATTGATTTATGCCAGAAACTAATGAAATAACATAAATCATGAAGATACACCGTCTTTCCTGGCTGTGGATTTTCAAAATGGCACCCCACAATGGAAACCCATCACAAACGAATAACATTGAGAATACGATTTAGGGGTCTGCTCCAACGAACGGTCCTCAATATGACCTACCAATAAGGCAGCATGCATACGCACAGACATTACACTTGGCAGAATGTGAATAGGATACGCTACATTTTTTAAAAATGTTGTTGTTTTCATAGTCAAAATAAACATCAATAGATGGCCATCATCCACTGTATACAACAGTTTAAACTGGAAAACAGATGACAAGAACTTAACAGGGTGTTAATCCCACAACATGTACATCCATCATATCTTCACAGCCACTTCCGGGAAAATCTTTTGCATTACAGGTAGGGCCCACCTCCCCCGAATCCCCTGGCGAATCTGGATGCAACTGTTGACATTTTGAAAATTATAGTAATATCTCCACAGTCCATATTTTTACACTTTTTTGGAAACCCCTTACCATCATAAACTACCCTTTCAGCCTCCATTCGCATTTCCATCCCATCTTGCCATTCCTTCTTCAGGGGGATCCTCAAGGTCCTTGCTAGACCTCCCTTTGCCACACAGAAGAACAAAACCGGTAGCTTACGCCTTTGCACTACTTCCAGTATTAGGATGGCAGAACTCCATCCCTGGTCACTGCCATCACAATAGAGAAACTGATTTTTCTGTAATTTTACCTTCAAAAGAATTCAACCTTCTATGTGGATTTTATACCCATTTTCTGAAAGATGTCTACCAGTTTTCTTCCTCCTTGTCCATCGGCTGTATTGTTTATTTCACACCCCCAGTCCACAGCTTAGGATCTGGTTAAACTTCCAAAAACACCTGGAGTTCTTTCATGAGCTGCACTCATTGTGAATAGTACATTGAGAGAAATAGTAGGCTTTCAGTAGAGTTTAATGCAGCCACAAAAGAGTTAGCTCAGCTCCCCAATTACATTTAAACAGCTCTGTCTACATTCTACCTTGATATCAATGTATTCCACATACAGAAAGTAGCAGCAGTTATGAATACATGCAACTGGGATAGAATAGACACCTATCTGAATAATCTAATTGTGGTGACAACTAACCCCAAATCAGAAACAATCATTGGCAAAGCCAATAGGTCTTGCCTTTGGGACCGCTTGGCTTTGCCAATGGTTTTAGCAATGCATGAAAAAAACACATTAGGACAATTTAGCTTGCACCATTTTGTAGGTGCTAGCAACATGAGTACTCATGTTATATAGGTGTTTTTATTTTATTTGTATTTACTGTTCCAAATTTGTTCAATAAATATATTTTTTTTTAAAGCGTAAATGCAAGCTTTTTTAGGAAGCGGGTGGAGGGAAGTCATCCAGGAGGCATGGTAGGTGGCGAAGCAACACAGAGAGCACAGTTGGGGAAAGAAGCAATATGGGGAACCAGAGGGGCAGAAGCAACTTACAGGGTGCAGGTAGGGAAAGTAATAGGGAGGGTTGGGCGAAAGCAACACAGGCAAGAAAGTGGAATGCAAATGTATTTTATTGTTAAATACGGATACAATACACTTCCGTACTATGTGCTTTGTAAATGTTTGTGCAAGAAGCTGCTTAACCAGTGTTCATATTCACAATCCGAATGGCAGTAACTCCATGTCATGTATTAACCTGTATAATATGTCAACGGCATATCATATGCTTGAGTAAAACAGCACAGATTTATGATATAACAGCAGGATTTTACTGTTGCTCAATTGGCATGATGTTACATAAGCAATCCAAGCAATTGAAGTAACCATGCTGACAGTAGATTAAACAAATCCCCACATTCTGGTATTGCTAATGCACGGTTTTCACACACTCACTTTCAAACCTGGAGTATATTTACTTCCGGGTTCATGTGCGCATGGTCAGCGCACTCGCTAGGCGTCCGCACACGGAGACGCCGTGTTCGGATCACAGATACTATATTTTTTGAAGGATCGTGGTAACCCGGGAGTTTATTTACTTCCGTGTTCATGTGCGCATGGTCAGTGCACTCGCTAAGCGTCCGCACACGGAGACGCCGGTTTCGGATTACAGATACTATTTGCTGAAGATCGGGGCGAGTTTGACTGTATGCTGTTGTCGGGAATTGAATGATTATTGTTGCGAGACTACCCTAAAACGGTACTTTCCTTCAAAAAGATTTACTATATATAATTTATTGATATTTACTAGTATACTGTTGTTATATTATGGATTATTGGTGGGCTATTGTGCATGTTTATTGTGCATATCAGGGTGACTTTTATGGCACAATATGTTAAATTCTAGCTTTCTTAAGTGCTTGTGTTCTTTATTTCTTAACAGCAGATCAAAACTCCATTTGGATAAGTTACATGTCGGATTACATTTGGCATTACAGCTTGGTTGGTCAAGCTCTAGTGGATAACAAGGTATTTTGGTTTAACAATTAGTGGCCTTGTGAACACGGTGGTGCACTATGGTGGCATGTACTGGTTTCTGGTTTCTAACTAAAAGTTGTTTATTATTTTTATAGAGTTTACGGTATGTTTTGTAAATTTCGGGTTTGTGTATTTAGGCTTTCTATCAGGTACTTACCTTGAATTCATTTCTCTCACTTAACGTAGTGGGTTATATTATCCAAATTTCACCTTCCTTGAGCTTTATCACACATATATCACGAACTTGATGGTTGAGCATATTGGTCTTAACTCTTGTATTTTGTTTATGATTTCTAGCCCTGAAGAAGTCGTTAGGGATATAAACATTTCCCAAGACGAAACACGTGTTGGCTAGAACCACAAATTTCTTTGGATTTTGGACTGTCTAATGTGTAATCACAATCTGAATAAACTTTGGATTTATCGTTTTGGTTGAATTTAGGACCTTTCTGTTGTATATGGACTAATAAGTACAATTAGTTTTCAATGTGAATTGTTTATTCAAAATTCCTTTCGTGATATTAGAGGGGTCCCTCTTTGTGCACTTTCAAACCTCACCTAAAATTTTAATGAAATAGAAATTGGGTATCCATATTACGTACTTGTACGGAACCTATAGTGATTTTCTGTACATCAGACGAAAACAAATGGTTGATTGTTTTCGAACTAAAGTTGCACACAGTTGTTGAAAAGTATATTTTTCTGTAATCTGGCATCAACAAAACATGTGAGTGTTTAAGAATCATTACTTTCTAAAGCGTAACATCATTATTGTAGCCAATAGGTATCTTATATTTGTTTTATTATGGTTTGCATCTGCCTGCACTTTGGTGATTAAGAGAGAAGGACAACATAGCAACCTGGGAAGCTTAATTTAATTTTTTTGAAAACTATCTACAACTGTTGGGGGACGGGATCGCTTGGTTTACTTACACGTATATCATATGCAATAAAACTAAAATTAAAATTAAATAGAAGAAGGAGTAGAGGATATGGCACTACCGCCAGAGCTGCAGACTTTGGAAATGGGTAACCGGGTTCAAGTCTCGGCCCTTTGATTCTGGGCAATCACGTAATCTCCCTTGTGCCTCAAAGATGAAACTGACATTTTGTTGCGTAACTGGTGCTCAAGTGAAGTGCTTCAATATCTTCGGGTCAAGTTGTGCTCCTTAAAACTCAATTAAAAAAGTATTATGTGAATCACAGTCATTAGGAACTTAGGTGGTCATTCCAACCCTGGCGGTCCATGACCGCCGGGTTGGAGGACCGCGGGAGCACCGCCGGCGGTGCTCCAATGGGCATTCCGACCGCGGCGGTAAAGCCACGGTCGGACCGGCAACACTGGCGGTCTCCCGCCAGTGTACCGCCGCCCATTGGAATCCTCCCGAGGGGATTCCGACCCCCCCTACCGGTCTGCCCGCCGGGAACCGGATGGCGGTAGGGGGGGTCGCGGGACCCCTGGGGGCCCCTGCAGTGCCCATGCCACTGGCATGGGCACTGCAGGGGCCCCCGTAAGAGGGCCCCTAAATGTATTTCACTGTCTGCTGCGCAGACAGTGAAATACGCGACGGGTGCAACTGCACCCGTCGCACAGCTTCCACTCCGCCGGCTCGATTCCGAGCCGGCTTCATCGTGGAAGCCTCTTTCCCGCTGGGCTGGCGGGCGGCCTGAAGGCGGCCGCCCGCCAGCCCAGCGGGAATGTCAGAATTACCGCCGCGGTCTTTCGACCGCGGAACGGTAACCTGACGGCGGGACAAACAATAGGCGAAGGGGAGAAGCAATAGAGACAAGGTTGTGGGAGCTAAGAACCAACACGGACAAAGGGCGGGTGGGAGGGGAGAACCAACACGGACAAAGGGCGGGTGGGAGGGGAGAACCAACACGGACAAAGGGCGGGTGGGAGGGGAGAAGCAAAACGGACAAAGGGCGGGTGGGAGGGGAGAAGCAAAACGGACAAAGGGCGGGTGGGAGGGGAGAAGCAAAACGGACAAAGGGCGGGTGGGAGGGGAGAAGCAACACGGACAAAGGGCGGGTGGGAGGGGAGAAGCAACACGGGCAAAGGGCGGGTGGGAGGGGAGAAGCAACACGGGCAAAGGGCGGGTGGGAGGGGAGAAGCAACACTGACAAAGGGAGGGTGGGAGGGGAGAAGCAACACTGACAAAGGGAGGGTGGGAGGGGAGAAGCAACACGGACAAAGGGAGGGTGGGAGGGGAGAAGCAACACGGACAAAGGGAGGGTGGGAGGGGAGAAGCAACACGGACAAAGGGAGGGTGGGAGGGGAGAAGCAACACGGACAAAGGGAGGGTGGGAGGGGAGAAGCAACACGGACAAAGGGAGGGTGGGAGGGGAGAAGCAGCACGGACAAAGGGAGGGTGGGAGGGGAGAAGCAGCACGGACAAAGGGAGGGTGGGAGGGGAGAAGCAGCACGGACAAAGGGAGGGTGGGAGGGGAGAAACAACACGGACAAAGGGAGGGAGGGTGGGAGGGGAGAAACAACACGGACAAAGGGAGGGAGGGTGGGAGGGGAGAAGCAACACGGACAAAGGGAGGGAGGGTGGGAGGGGAGAAGCAACACGGACAAAGGGAGGGAGGGTGGGAGGGGAGAAGCAACACGGACAAAGGGAGGGTGGGAGGGGAGAAGCAACACGGACAAAGGGAGGGAGGGTGGGAGGGGAGAAGCAACACGGACAAAGGGAGGGAGGGTGGGAGGGGAGAAGCAACACGGACAAAGGGAGGGTGGGAGGGGAGAAGCAACACGGACAAAGGGAGGGTGGGAGGGGAGAAGCAACACGGACAAAGGGAGGGTGGGAGGGGAGAAGCAACACGGACAAAGGGAGGGTGGGAGGAGAAAAGCAACACGGACAAAGGGGGATGGGAGGGGAGAAGCAACACGGACAAAGGGGGGATGGGAGGGGAGAAGCAACATGAAAAGCAGCAACGGAAGCTGGAGAATGGAAGCTTTAACCATACAAAAGAAACTGTTGTAGTGGGTGAATGTCCAACAAGGCAGAGCCTGTAAAACTAGATTACACACAACAGGAAGACAGTCACCAATTGGGACGTCCTCCAGGATGTGAACAGGAAACACCACACCACCTACAGAGATAGGATCACTACTTCACAGTAAGAGACAAGAACCCAATTTTAATTGTTCAGCATTCTAGCCTGCAGATTTCACTTACCAAAAACCGAGCACTTGTAAGGCCATTTCTTCTCCGGAGTGGCAGTCTTCCAATTTAACGGCTATCTGTAGTTTGGTGAACAAGTGGAACAAGCGCCCTCGGAAGACAGTGTCTCACATTTAACATTGGTCTTTTAATACCCAACAAATGTGACAAGAGAAATACAAGTTTACAGCCTGTTCATCACAGAAATCAAGTTTGTGGAAGAATACTGTAAACACAGCTTTCGCATTGGGAGGGACGACCTTGAGCTGTACAGCCTAAGGCAAATAAAACCAGCAAATAACAAGCATTTGCAATGCAATAGGTCTTGTGTTTGCTTGAGTTAGAGCTATTAGCGTGGTAAATTCCTAACTGGATTTTTCTTTCCATATAAATTGAAAATGAAAAGTAAAACACTTTACATAAGCAAGCAAATTCAAAGTGCCACGACTGCCATGAGCGTGAGCGCAAAGGAGAGACACATAAGGAAAAAGTTTGTGAGAGTCAAATGTATTGGCAAACGTGCAATTATCCATGTAATTGGGTCAGTTTCCAAGGGGGTAACAAAACTGCCCCAAGGAGGGACAAACGTAAAGCATTTACAAATGATAACAAATTTTTGAACGGCAAGCCCATGAATGTGTGATAGTGATAGTGATGGGCGTGCGGTGGGCGTGGTTAAAAGCCCACAGATAGCTTACAACAGGACAGAGCGCCTGTGCGCTCGACCTAAAAAGCCAGAAAATATGAGTTACAAATTACAAAGCCAATAGCAAGCAACGGGCAGAATTTATTCCTACATCAACTTTCTGAAACTCTCCAGATGTTGTAAACAAGCCAGACAGCTGTGCGATAAGGACGGGCAGCAAAAATATGCCAAGATGTTTTGTGATCTAGTATAAAGCTGTCTTGGTAGGATGCTGCTGATCGTGGGAATGCTGAGAACTCCTAACTCTCGATGGGTGGCAAGGTTAGACAGGAGCGCTTTTGAGCAGCCATGCACCAGTCTAAGAGGAGAGAGGTTGTTCCAAGAAATTTGAAAATATTTGAGGTAACTGGAGGAAGTATCTATCACAGCCTTGCCGGGTTTGCCACCAGACCATAAAGTCGCATTCACCATTCCATACTACAGGTAGTTCACTGGAAAGAAGGGCAGATTCAAGAAATGTCTATATCCCATACTATCATCCTGATTATGATCTCAAGTACTGCTGTCAATAAATAACTATTGGGCCAATGGAGCATCTAGTCATTGATAATGCTATGCACCGTTTATACTTCAATACCAATACCTCATGCTTGAATCACAAATGTAATAAAAAGTGTTTTAGGAGGAAATAAACTGCTAATTATCGTGGACAACAACTCTACCTGATGTAACTGATTAGAACAGAGATGGTTTGTGTCCTCTTTCTGAAAATATTTTTGCACGCAGATAGGTGTAGAGGGAAACCAATGCAGATGAGGAATAAGTTTGGATGTTATGTCAATGTGCCCAACTTTTGGGGCTCACATGATAGAAGGCAGTTTGTGGATCATTGATCATATTTATAGGGATAGGAGAATCCATTCCTTTGACGCTTTGAGATATCAATATGAGTGCAGTATTAGTGAATTATGGAATTAGGTAAGGACCCGATCATTGTTGAATCTCTATCAGAGGATGTAATGAACGCATCGAATAAAGCCCAAGTGATTAAAAAATTGTATTAAATATCTTTCATTTGAACAGCTTTTGGGTGACTGTTTTTTCTATAATCTAGAAAAAATAAATAGGGATGGAGAGGAACTTAGGTTCACTATGAATGACAACCTATAACACAGTGAAACGTGAGCAGATCTGTGTTAGGACAACTAGTGCAGCTTATGTGATTGTACTGGCATCCAAATAAAATGTCTAAATTACATTTCATTCCTTAATTTGTGAGGCTTCTCACATTACAGTGCAGAGACATTTTTTGGATGATTGGGGTAGTTCGAACTTAAACCTTCATAGTTTGTTTTCACAAAAGGAATCCAGACCAAATTTGGGTTCCCTCCCCCATGTTGGAATTCAAAATGTAGCCAGAGTTTGTGGATCCCCATGGGGGAACTTCTAAGATAGCCAAAATGTAATATATTTTTGGGGGAAAAGTACAGTGCAAAAACGTTTGCTGTGCTACAACCATCCTTCTCCCAGCTTACATGAACAGGCAGAGTTGTACAAAATTATTTCTACCACTTTTTTGCAGTTTTGTGAGTGAAAGTCAAATTTTCATCATTTTTGGGTTCAACCTACTTGCGGTTTATGGTGTAAGCAGTTGATAAACCCCTGGGTGAACCTTGAAAGCTATACATTTCTGAGTAAGAGACAAAATTCGGAAATCTGTAAGGAGGCATTTGAGTAGATTGCTCTTTGTAATCCCACAGAAACTATTCATTGGAATCAAATACAAAAAAAACAACAAAAAAAAACCAGGCATTTGCAATGCAATAGTTCTCGCATTTTCTTGAGCTAGAGCTATTGACATTGAAAATTCATAACTGGACTTTTCTTGACACATAAATTGGTCAACCATGCCTCATCTTTTCATCTTTTCCTGCCATATAATTCCAGTGGCCCAGCATTTAACTAAAACACTTCCATTTACCTTCTTCCTCCATCTTAAAACATATACATTATATAAACCTTTATCAGAAATAAACTTTTGACATTAGAGTGTAATGCTCAAAACACCATAACAAAAATATAATTACAGATGGATTAGAAGTTGAAAGAAAAGAGTGAGTTGGGAGTAAAGATGGAGAGGACAAGTGGCAGGGTAACAGTGTCATGGGCCCTGCAGTAGGAACGGAAAATGGTTGACTGCAATTTTAGCAGGAAAATACAGCAGTAATTAGAGGAGAGTGAGGTCCATAGGTCTCTGGGACCCTGTGCCTCTGCACCTGTTGCTCCACAGATAACTAGGCTTCAGGAGAGAAAGCAGATGGGGCAGAAAAAGAGAAGCTAAAGGAATACAACAGATAAAAGGAAGAAAGACAGGGTCGCAAAGAAATAAAAGAAAAAAGGGAAAGAAAGAATGAGAAAATTAAAACACAACTAAGAGAAGAAATAGAGCAAACATGGGAGACCAAAGAAACAAGCATTTGCAATGCAACGGGTCTCGCATTTGCAAGAAGTAAGCGCTATCAGCGTTGAAAACTCCTAACGGGACTTTTCTTGCCACATAAATTGAAAATAAAAAGTAAAATTGCTTCACATAAGCGAGCTGATTCAAAGCGCCACGCCATGAGCGTGAAGGAGACACACAAAAAGGAAAAAGAAGATTGTTTGCAGTCAAACGTATCAGCAAAAGTGCAATTAGCCATGTAACAGGGTCAATGTCCAAGGCGGTAACTAAACCACAGCAAAGACAGACAAATGTAAAGCATTTACCAATGATAACAAAGGATTTTTGAAGGGCAAGCCTATGAATGAGCAATGGATGTGAGGTGGGGGTGGTTAAAAGCCCAAATAGATAACAACATGTCAGAAAAGCAGCGCTTGCAAGCTACTATTCTCGATCTAAAAAGCGCTATGACACAGTCAACACTGTCTATGTTATAGGAGATTTTTTTTCTTTACTTTCAGTCGTGTTGCAACATGGCTAAGGAACACTGGCAAAGCCAATAGATTTCACATAGGCGAGACCTATTGGCTTTGCCAATCAATGCTTGTTTCACACTGTAATGATTTACTCTTTACAGGGCGATATTTTGTAATGCTTGTTACAATGAACGAATTGCAGCAGGCTTGCTAAATGTGCATCACCAGGGTCTCTAAAAAGGAAGACTCCTGCTGGTCCTTTTTCAGTGTTTTGGCTCGTTACACCTTCGCACAATGTATTTATTGCAGGTTACAGAAAGCGCAGTGAGTTACCCTATCGCCAATGAAACATTCAATGATATGAAGGGCAGATGTTTGAAAACCCGCAAGGCCATCTTAGCCTTTCTTCCGTCTGAAGTCGATAAACTGATTACCTCTAACTTGGGTACAAAGAAACACCTTTTATTTACAGCACTTAGACACTTCGGAAATGAAGTGCGATCATGTATACAAAAGCAAATTGTGATTCCAAAACTGCCTTTTGTTTGAGATTGTGTTCAAGGTTTTTATTGGCACTGCATTGTTATGACAGCCTGGTGTTTAGTCCTGACTGGGATGTTGCACTCTACGTGCATAATAAGGGCGTCCTTCTGTGCGCTCGGTCTTTTTGTTCTATAGCGTGGCCCGGCATTTTGTAAACCGGGAGGAAATATGAGTAAATCCAGTTTAGATATAATTCTCGCCTAATGCTGAATTAACACTTCTAAGGCCAATTCCTTTCTTTCTGCTGTGAATGCATTACTGCGAACTCGAATTGTACTCATGGGCGGGGGAAAGGAGGCGGTGGATGTCAGCAAGAAACTATAATTAAAGTGCATAAGCGATGATTGGTGAATGTTTATTTTGTGCACTAATGTCGTACAACGCTATAAATGAAAGTTTTAGGACCCTTC
The DNA here is from genome assembly GCF_031143425.1 of Pleurodeles waltl. Classification (NCBI taxonomy): domain Eukaryota; kingdom Metazoa; phylum Chordata; class Amphibia; order Caudata; family Salamandridae; genus Pleurodeles; species Pleurodeles waltl. The sequence continues at coordinate 892,772,893 of NC_090443.1, forward strand.
TGTAACCGTCAAAATATCTGCCCCTTCTCCTGCGCACAGCAAGCCTTCAAAGCATTGCCACCTGTTTAAACACAAGATAATGACAAAGTGTGGATGGGGAAAATGTACAATTAAAAAATATATATATATATATATATATCTCAACGAGCGCGCTGTGTAGCATATATGAAGAAAAAGTAGTCAAGAAACCATGCTGAAAACGTGGAGCCTTGTATGTTTTCGAGGAAGGTTAAACACCGGAAAAGGCATGACTTATGCATGCCTTTCACAAATGAAATCAAGCAAATATTAAAAGGCACGCCCACGAACCAATGCAAGGGACGGTCGTGACATGGGCATAGTTAAAAGCCCACAGAGAGATTACAACAGGGACCAGAGTGCTCGTGCGCTCGACCCTAAAAAGGGAAGGAAACTAACGAACAAAAGATAAAGAGGAAAAAATAATTAAAGATGTGTGATAAGAAACAGCAAAATTAACATTACAGAAAAAAAAGAGAGATGGTGAGAGAAATAAGCAGTGAAAGAACCAGGGCATGTACGTACTGACTCACAGACACAGAATAGGAAAACCACTTTGACACTTCAGGTCTGGACAAGTAACTTGTGGCTTCCACACACAGATGGGTAAAAGAGGGATTTATGGTAAAACGTGAATTGACAGATAAACATAAGAAAAAACCAGAGAAAGGAAGGAAGAAAGATCTGGAAAAAAAGTGAAAGGACGCATACCGAGGCAAAGGAAAGAGAAAAATAAAAAAAATTAAAAAAAAGAATAAAGGGAAGAAAAAAAAAGTGAAAGAATGAATTCCTGATGAGGAAAAAAGAGGGAACAAAACAAGGTAAGAAATAACCAAGTTTTTGCGTGTTTGAAAGAGGAGGTAGGGAGAGGGGAAAAAAAATATACTGTTGAAAAAAAGAGCAAAACTGTTAACATGTGGATTTTAAGAGCTGGTAGGAGAAAAGGGGGGAGAAAGAAAACATTGAGAGTAAATAGAGTAAAGGAAAGAACAGAGTGAGATAGGTGAAACAGTCCCTCCCAAATAAAGATGGCAGCTAAGAATACATTTAATTGGCTCCCCCATGTCTTCAAACAGACGTCAGAGTGTGGAACAGCAGGGGGCACTGCAGAACAGCGGGAGGTGCATTAACAGAGTTGTATGTAAACATCAATACAGTAATATGGGGTGCTTCAGATCGGGATTGGGGGTATAGACAGAGCTGTGTCCTGGCCCATTGCTGGAATAACAGAAAGACAGCAGGTCAGGAATAAGAAAAGGGGCGCCGTGTAATTCCTGGTATTGGAATAATGGGGCGCTTCAGGTTAGGGTTGAGGTGCACTGACAAGAGTTGAATGTGGGCTGCAGTACTGGAATAGTAATGGGCACACCATGTCAGAAGTAAGCTATGTTAATAGAGCTATGTGTGGAACCCAGTATTGGCGTGCCAGTGTTGCAGAGTGTTAGCCTGGGGAGCCCTGGTGAAGCTGCGAGTGGGGCCCAGTATGGGAGTGGCATTGCCTCTGAACCACAGAAGTGAGGAGTCCTGAAGGGCATGTGGGTGAGCCCTAGTACTCAGAAGAAATGTGCACTGAATGTTAGAATTGATGAATTCTGGCAGAGCTGTGGTGGTTCCCATCAACTGTGGCACTGGATGTTAGACCCGAAATGCACTGGCTGAGCTGTGTTTTGCTCTTTGTGGTCTAGTATTGGCCTGGCAGTGGGACTGAATATTAGAATTGAGCTGCTGTAATGGAACTGTATGTGAGCGGGGTCCCAGCTTAGGAAAGGAAGTGACCTTGTCAGGGTAGAACTGAGGTGCACTGATGGAGCTGCTCCACTGAGGTCCTAGTACTGCAACAGCAGAGTGCACTGACTGTAAGAACTAAGATGCTCTGGCAGACAGCGTGTTTGGGGTTTAGCCACTGGCATGGCTGAGGGGCTTGGAGTGTGTGAACTGAGGTGCACTTGTTGAGCTGCCCCTGAGGTCCCAGTACTGAAACAGCAGTGTGTATGGACTGTAAGAACTGAGCTGCTGTGGCAGATAATGTGTGGGGTTCCTGCACTGGCACGGCTGAGGGCTTTGAGTGTGTGAACTGAAGTGCAATGATGGACCTGCGCCTGAAATCCCAGTACTGGAGCAGCAGATTGTACTGATTGCAAGAACTGAGGTGTTCTGGCAGACAGGGTGTGTAGCGCTCCTGGCACTGGCATGGCTGAGGACTTGATGAACTGAAGTGCACTGATGGAGCTGCGAGTAGGATCCCAGTATGGAGCAGATGTGGGCACTGTCTCAAAGGATTGCGGAGCCATGGTAGAGCTGGGTGCATAGGCTATAAGCAATTACAAGCGATCCTCCGCCCTTGCTCTCAGCACACAGGCAGGCACACTTGGTAAAGAGAATCCAAGCCAAGGAAGAACAAGAGCTGCTGAGAGAGAATGCAGAGAGCCCACAAAGACCAAATGACACCAAGATAACAGCCTGATTTATAGCCTTGTTTACAGCTAAGCTCTGAGGATGTATGCTCTGCAAAAGACAAGGGAAGCTTCTTCCCTGGACAGGAGCAGGAAACAAAGTAAAAAAATAAAAATAAAAAAGTCCCCTACAGATAAACAGGACAAAGCGTAACTATACAGGACAAAGAGGCATTACTGACCACTAGCTAACAAGGATTTTAAATGACACTGAAACTAACAAATGAAATAGCTGGAAGCCCACAGAAGAAGTATAATTAAAAGTATACAAGAGGTTGTATACTTAACTTAGTAAGAGTAGTAAGTGAAAATGTTTTCATCTTTGCCTAAGAGGCAGACTTACAGAAGTAGAATGCCATTAGAATCTTTTGGTCATAGGGAATTCATAAATAGAAAAATCAAATATATATATTGACAACTGACCAATAATATGTGATAGCCAGAGCCACCAACTCGCCTGCAGCTTATGATTTTTCATTCTGCACATACCGTGCAAATTTCATATGGTGAATCTAAAAAGGAGTATGAAGGAAAATTATGCAGGAAATGTGACGAAGAAAATGAGTTTATGAATAGTGGGTATTTGTGTTCTCACACTTATTCAGATAAAAAAAAAAAAGGTACCCTACTTGTTTGGGTGAGCCGGTCGCATGTGACAACCAATCAATCATTCTTTCTGTATAACGAAGCTAATCACCCAACATGGTATTCGGGCGCTTGCAGGGTCCAAGGAACTCAGTCAAATAGCCAGGTCATGAGCATATTTGAAACTCTGACAGAGAATGAGAGGTCCGGAGCTGCAGGGGGGAGGCCATTCCACAAATTTGCTCTGAGGTAGGAGAAGGAGTGCCCTCCGCTAGTGCTTCTGTTGATGTGAAGAGTGTGAGGGAGGCAGAGCGTAGTTGTCTGGATGGTTGGTTGAAGTAGGTTGGTTCTGGGTTGTGTAGGGCCTTGTATGTGTGGGTCACATCTTGAACAGACATCTCTTCTGTACTGGGAGCAGTGGAGTTCCTTGAGGTGAGGGGTGATATGGGTCTGTCGGGGAAGATCGAGGGCACATCTGGCTGTGGTGCTCTGAATGGTTTGTAGTCTATGGAGGAGGTGTGCAGTGATCCCTGAATAGAGAGTGTTGCTGTGAAGTGACAGAAAAACACCCCAAAATGCAACAAAGAAACATCAAGAATTTTCCTTTCAAAGTCACTTATTGTAGCAATGTGGGTAGCTGAGGTATATCCCCCAAACTTTATTCCAAAAGTCAAAGACTGTTTAAAGGCACAATGCCAAGACAGTATGTCCACGACTTCATTGTTATACAGATACAAACAGCCCTATAGTGCATCTGGCTTTATGCCTTGCCTCCCATGACAGACTGAAAGTACTGCAGGGAAGATTGTTGGAGCATTTAGAGATGGGGGTAAGGTCAACCCTCACACAATTTAAAAAATAAAATAAAAAATCCTGATGTCACTATCCACGGGGGGACAGAAAGAATGTCATTATTTTCGGGGTAAGAGCATTTGGCCATGCCTGGATGCCACTACCCCATGAGAGGATATCCCTGGTATCTAGTATACTTGCTTAGGGATCATCCTCCTGTGGGGCCCCCAGGCAGAGAAGATCCATTAGAGAGAGGTACCATCAGAAAAGGTACATTCAGCCCTTTCCAACAATATCTCTTCCATGATAATCTGTGTTCAGGGGAGCCAAGATAAGCCCTCTCTGTTTATGGAAGCCACCATGCAGGGCAACTGCTAAACATACAGAATCCGGCTACAAGGGAAGCTCTTCCCTCACAGCTTGAGATTTTCCCCAAACAGAATTTTTTTGGGTTTTCTGGCTTCAGTGGAGGACGTCTGCTGCACTAATAAATTAGTGTGGAAGATATGAAAGTGTGGTTCTTTGCACCGAAGCAGTTAATAGAGGCTGTTATTGGTAAACAGAATGTCACACAGTTCAAAATATTCGGCAAGAAATGTACTACATGTAACATGATAACAGACAAGTGCTTAAAAAAGGCAAGATTATGACATTTTCAAGTAAATTGGCTAATACACAAAGGGGAAAATGTAATTGGTTTCTGGGAGAAAGCATTTTTGCAGGAAAGGGAGGTCTTGGGTTGCATACCCCTATGGATTAATTCAATTCAAATTAGTTACCTAACATAAGCAATTCTTCTAAAAACGCAAGTTTCCTTTGGCTGAGCACAATTTGGTGATGCACCTGTTTGTACATATCTCGGTTTGTTTTTATTATTGGATTTTACTATATATCGTTTTTTAATTTTTTTTTCTACGCATTTATGTTTTCCCTGTGTTTATTACTATTTTTTTCATTTTATGTTTTGCTGGGCAGATATACAAGGGACATTTTTTCATATTGTAGTGCATTCTATATTTTAAAACTGAACCTCAATCCTGGATCTATTTCTACTCTACATTTCTTTTTTTCTTGTCATCATCCACAGGCTCTCATGCATTACGAATCAGACCCTCACATCTGAGACTGGGACAGTCTGGACTATCCGTTCAGAACAATTACCATATTATTATTTTGCTTTCAGCAGCCAGAAAAGTCATGTCAAAAACAAGTAGCTAAACAGCTATTTACATATCATGAGGAGGGTTGATAAGCTAGTTTCTTGGCAGATTGGCTTTCACTCTGGAAGAGGCAGATAGACTGCTTTGACAAAATTGGCAAAGGATCTATTTTTCAAAACTGATGTTTCATCTAAGGCATTTGAAATAACTGATTCAAGATCCTCCAAGGTGGACTGTGGTAGGCTGTGGCGGTACACGAGAACAGAAAGACGGAGTCTGGTAAGTATAATTCGTGGGAATTAACGTATGCTTTTATTATCTTTTAAATTTCGTAGAGAATGTCCAATGTTCAGTACGTTCTTTGTGGATTTATTTGATTCTGGTCTTGTCTTTGTTAATATTCTCTTCCTTTTCTTTTCTTGTCCCCTTCTTTAGGTTGTTCTGAGAAGGTGTCTGGTTGTTGGACTACTCGGGCATTCCGGGAAACCATAAAACAACAGAAAAAAAAAATGGAGGTAAGTCTTTCTGGATGATCTGGGTGTTACTCTTTCTGTTTCAAGGTGGGAAGGGAGCAAGCAGGGTTGGTCTGTGAGGATAGCCCACTGTGCTGGGGTCTGTCACTGGTGCCCGTTCCGTTTCTTTCCTCCCTAGTGGTTCAGTGCACCTCTCCTTCCCCTCTCCCGCCTCCCCTGTTCCCTTCCCCGGTGCCCGTGTCTCCCTGTGATCCCCTCGTCCCTAGGAGGGACCGTACCTTCGAGAGCCACGACCCTCCGGGGTCGTGGCGGGCGTCTCGCGTCTTCGTCTCCTCTCTGCAATCGGGAATAGCTGCAGTCTCGTCAGCTCCGCTGGAGGATTTGTCCACGTTCCGTACCGCCGTCTCCGTCTCTACAGATCCACAGGGTTTCTCCTTCTCCGTGGCGTTCGACGTCTCTTGGGTGTAGTCCTTCATCTCTTGTACTTCTTGGACCAGGAAGTTGTTGCTTGTGACGTGGCGCAGCGTTCCCTTGTTGCTATGGAAACGCGGAAATGTATCGAGGGAGCTGGTTGAATGGTGCCGGCTGCGAGGGAGAGAGGACGCGGTCGCGGAGACCCGTCTACATGGACTTAAATAAATGTTTATTTCTAGGCATGTGGAAGCATAGCTTGAATTTCTAAGAAAAGACAGTGCTCAGGTCCTTACCCTTCCAGCCTTTCACTTCAGTAGCTTTAGTGAAGGAGTCCACATGAGCACTGGATGTCCCCTGTCTTTCTAAAACATTGTCATAACTCATTAGGCCCTTTGGCTGCAATACAGAACACACGCAGACGACACCCACCTAATTGCATGTTTGGATTATTTTGCTACTTGCTCTCTGCTACATTTTAATGACTGCTCCCTTAGACTTCAGTAATGGATATGTTTTATCTTTCTCAAACTGAATGCCAACCTGATTGATTTCTTATTAGTTGACAGAAACAGAGATGGCACCAATCACTGTGGCTGTCTGCTCTAGGGCCCCCTCCATAAACTGCAGACAAGGTGACGTCTTTATGAGCTCTCCTTTAAGGCTAAGAGGATCTCCCGGTTCTATGCTTTGAATTTGCAAGGCAGGATCCTTCCCTTTCTGTCATCCGACCTTCGCCCTAAAGTGGTGGCTACAGGTGACTTCTCAAAATTGGAATGCAGAATACATTATACTTGAGTCTTTCAGACACACCACATTCAAGAAATTGCATAGTCCACAAGGTTGATGTTGAATACATTTCAATATGTTACAGTGGTACAGACACTTCATTAATTACCAATGAACCAGAGTCTAGCAATAAATGTACTTTGCTTTACATAAAGAGCCTACAATGCAGAGACTACAGCTGAAGCGATCATTATTACATCTCTGGACCACTCCTTACTAGACGGTCTGAGTTTCTCTTATTTTTACATATCCCTCAGTTCATATGTTCCACCATGAGGAGGCATTCTGTTGACGATTTAGGAACAAAGTTGGAAAACTAACTTCCACTCTATATCTGCTCAGTCAAAAATTGCTCCTTTCTAATAAAAGCTTTGAAGACACACATTCCACTTAATTTAGATCTTCCTAGTCTTAAATATGCACTTTTATTGTCTGCGCCAAGACGTGCAACCAAAAACACCAAACATCCTGATTAAGGACAGTGGCAAATACACATCACCCACTATGTACTTCCTCACCCTATGGAACAGCAAGACACTAATATAGCAGCTAACCAGGTCAGCAAAATCTTAACTGCAATAATTTATGTCACTCCTCTGAAAGAAAAAAGGTTCAACAAAAAAATAATTCATCATTAGTATATAAAGGAACTCAATGAAGAAAGGAAACTTTTCAGACCGATTGAAAATGCTTGTTGCCAAAAAACCTCAAGAGTAATCTTCATGATGCAAGAAGATAATGCAAAAAACATAACTGGAGTGAAATCTCAGTCCATTAGTTAGGATTAGCCAAAAATAGACCAAAAAAAGCTCTCTGAGATATTCAAAGCATAGCCAAAACCCATGGTTATCCTTGCAATATCGCAACAGAAAGGAAATGTGAGGAATTTGCTTGGTTCTTGGATGCCAAGATCAACAATACTGAAACATATCTTATTATGAAATCTAACAATCTTTGCCTCGCCCTCGTCACAAAGTCTAAGTGCAGGGACATTTCACAGACTGAACTACAAAACACTCTAAAGTTCTATCCCTCAAGCCACTTCCTAGACACTATGCCTGCTAACTTGGCAAAAGTGACACATAGGGGGTGATTTTAACCTTGGCGGACGGCGGAGGCCGTCCGCCAAGGTACCGCCGTGAAATGACCGCACCGCGGTCAAAAGACCGCGGCGGCCATTTAAACATTTCCGCTGGGCCGGCGGGCGCTCTCCGAAAGAGCGCCCGCCGGCCCAGCAGAAATGCCCCTGCAACGAGGACGCCGGCTCAGAATTGAGCCGGCGTAGTTGCAGGGGTGCGACGGGTGCAGTTGCACCCGTCGCGTATTTCAGTGTCTGCAAAGCAGACACTGAAATACTTTGCGGGGCCCTCTTACGGGGGCCCCTGCAGTGCCCATGCCATTGGCATGGGCACTGCAGGGGCCCCCAGGGGCCCCGCGGCACCCCCTACCGCCATCCTGTTCATGGCGGGTTTCCCGCCATGAACAGGATGGCGGTAGGGGGTGTCCGCCATGGAGGATTCAATGGGGCAGCGGTAAACCGGCGGGAGACCGCCGGTTTACCCTTTCTGACCGCGGCTGAACCGCCGCGGTCAGAATGCCCTCGGGAGCACCGCCAGCCTGTTGGCTGTGCTCCCGTGGTCGGTGACCCTGGCGGTCACCGGCCGCCAGGGTCAGAATGACCCCCATAATGTCCCTTTGCCACACTGGCCCAGCCTTATAAATATCTTCTATTTCCAGACTGCTTAAAAATAGGTCAAGTATCTAATTTTCTTTATAAACAAAAAATAAATGAGGATCTGAAAGACCTCAATAAGTTCACCTTTTTACAGAGATCCTAGAATATTGGTTAATACTCAACTAAAACAACATTTGTTTCCCGAGTTCCAGTCTGGATTTAAAGATGGTCCACATACGGAGACAGACATCTTGCAAGTAACCAATATCATTCTTCAAATCATGGACAATGGAGACTCAAACCTGCTTATCCTCGGCAGCTTTAAATGCTGTCAACCTCAAAATCTTTATTTATAGCCCAAAAGACTGTATAGGCTTTAAAGGTAAAATAATGTGGTGTCTCAAGTTATATCTAGAGAACCGCTCACAACTGACAGAAATATATCACGCACATTCACACCCAAGTAGCCATCTCTCAAGGGGAACTCAAGGACCAATTCTAGTTCAGCCTCATTTGATCTCTACCTTGACATTTTAGATGATCTCAGAAAGAATTTCAGCATCATATCTGATCACTGCTACACCGATATGTGGCTATCCTTGAAAATATATGGACTGGCTTTAACTCTGGATAAAATACAATCCTGGATGATGACGATATACCTTGTCAAGTTCAATACTCAAAAGATGCAGTTTCTTCTCATCTTGCCGTGGGCATCATCTATGCCAGTTCAGGAGTGGGTATGATTAAACATATATTCTAGGCTGCTCTCCCTCGATCTAGTTCCTCTTAAAGCCACATTACATGCTGCTCCCCCCCATACCAACTAATTAATTTGATTGCATCACTCCTATGTGTACTTTAAGTTAGCTACCTTTCGAAGGGAGATCCAAGATGATGTTGCTAACTTTAATTTCATAAAAATATCTACATTGATCAACTGCGCCACCTAACTAAGAAACTAAAGCTCTGTAATGGCTGTTGTCAACTTAAAGGTACATACTCTCACTAATACCCTACTATCTATAATCCCAGTCTTCCAAAAAAGAAAATTAACAAAAAAGAAAGAAAAAAGTCTGCTTGAATCATGCCTTTTCTCACTGCACACCTAAAATATTGAGTTCTATTCCCCTGAAATCAGGACTTTGACTTTTTTAAAGCTAGCAGTGAAACTAAAGATGTTTAGAAGCGCAATGAGTGATTTGCGAATATTATTAATTTAGCTTCCTCCATTTCTCCAACTGAGGATGAGGGTCTCCAACTGCTTTTTATTTGTTTGAACAAATAACTTACATTCGGTAATGCTCTTTCTGGGAGAAGCTAGATTCCTCGCCTTTTGAATATTCCCTACCCATCAAACTGGATTCAGAAACTTTTCATTAATACCTCTACGCTCCAGTAGATGGCTCTGTGCAGCTCCACATGGACGCCATTCCACTCCAGAAATAATTTGCAGAGCCTATATAGGCGCTACTCCTGCCGGGTCATGTCAATTGCTTTCAAGACTGCACATGCCCCAAACGCAGAGACCCAAAAGCAAATTGATGTGGCCAGTGTGCAGAATCCTAGACTTGAGATCTTATGAATAGGTAAAGTCCAACCACAGAACAGGGAGAATGGCAGGGTCGGTGTGGAATTTGTGGCTAGATAGAGTCTCTACCAGAAAGAGCATAACAGAAGATAAGTAACTGATTCTTCTGATCGAGACTTCTAGCCGCACATTTCTCACCGTCTTAATAGATATCAAAGCAGTACCTACTTGGAGGTGAGTCTGTGGATGGACTCAAACTAGAAAGTCTTACAGGACTGAGCAGACAAAATGCCCTTCTCAGCAAACCTGACTGTCCAGATAATAGTGCTTTGTGAACATGCAGTGGTACACTCACATAGCCACCTAGCAAGTGTCTAGGGAACAGACTCCACATGCTAAGACAGTGATAGCAGATTTCGCCTTGGTAGAATGAGCACGCAGGACTTCCGGAGGCTACTTTTTAGCCAATGCATGGCAGATCTTAATGCAAGCCTTTGAGGGGTGAGGCTGAGCATAGAATGCCGGCAGACTAATGGTTTGGCCGACATGGAACAAAGTCACAACTTTTGGTAAGAAGAATGCTTGTGTCCGCAAACTAGTTTTGGGGGGAATAAGGTGGTGTATAGCAGGCTGACCTGGAGATCCTGAAGCGCACACACAAACCACACCATTGTAATGGCAATGATTACAACTGTTTTGAGGGTGAGAAGTCGCAGGGGACAGCCATGAAGCAGCTTGCAGGGAGCACACATCAGGAACTTAAGGGCCAAATTAAAGTACCACTGTGGCAAAAAAAGAGGAGGGAGGAAACAGATGTTGTAACCCCTTTAAAATGCGTAACAACTGGAGACATAAACAACAAAGTCTGATTCGGCAACCAAAGAAAAGCCGAAAGATACCCTTTAATAGTACCCAGAGCAAAGCCTTGCTGGGCAAGGACCAAAATAATAACAAAACATCAGATAACTTTCCCTGGAGAGGATCTATCTAGCAAGTGCCACACCTAGCATCTGACCTAACAACAGACACAGTTTTTGTCGAGGGATGCCTGGCTGCCAAAACTACATCAGCCGCCTCCGTAGGAAGGTCAAAGGCTTTCAGCTATCGCCAATGAATCTCCAAAAATGATGGTAGAGGTTGCGAAGGCCCGAATTCAGAATCCTGCCCTACTGCTGCAACAGCAGATACTCCCAGAGGGGCAGACTGACCAAAGGGCAGATGCTCGAGCCCAAAAAGTTCTGGATACAATACTCTCCAAGCCCAATCCAAAATCCCCCTAGAATGACTTGGGCTCGCTTGGTCCTGATCTTATTCAAAGTTCGGGGCAGGGGTAGTATTGGTGCAAAGTCATACATGAGTCCCGAGTTCTACCCGAGGCGGAACACATTTGTAAGTGAGAGATGCCATGAAAACAGTAGCATTGACATTGTGTGTTCTAGCCAGTGGCAAAGAGATTGAGCCAAAAGTCTCCCTATTCGAAGAAAAGGCCTTGCACTACCTCCAGATGCAACTGCAACTAGTGATCCACTAGGCACCGATGGCCAAGTTTGTCTGCCTGGCATTTAAAGAGCCTGCCGGTTGGTTTATCACCAGAAAGATACTTTAGTGTTCCAGCCACTTCCAGAGGTATAGAGCCCCTAGGCACAGGGTCCGCAACCCTATTCCACCCAGTTTGTTGCAGTACTGCATGACGATGGTGCTGTCCGCGAGCACATGTATCAGCCCCCCTTGATGGAAGGCGAGAAAGGCTTTCAATGCCAGTTGGATGGCCCTCAGCTCCCAAAGATTGATATGGAGCCAGGACTCCACCATAGGCCAGAAGCCTCTGATCTCCACTTCTCCCAGATGGCCACCCCAACTCAGTAGCAATACATCAGTCACCAGTGTCGGCTGTGTGGGGAAGGGAGGGGGATCTGCTGCAGACCCTTTTGCGATCCAGTAACCACCACTACAGATCTTTTGAGGTCTCCTTCAAAATCTGAGCATGGTTAGAGAGGTCCCCTTGACGTTTGGCCCAATGATACTTCAGATCCCACAGCAAAACCTCCATGACATCCAGGGGGTCTAACCAGCAGGATGCAAGAGGACATCAGTCCCAGCAGTCTCAGAGTCAACCTCACTGAAATACTAGGGCAAAGACTGAAAGATGGTGGTCATATCCTGTATGTCCCAGGCTCATTTTCCAGGAGGAAAGGTAAGAAACCAAACAATGTCCAGAATAGCTCTGATAAAGGGAAGCATCTGAGAAGAACTCAGGTGTGACTTCAGCACATTGATTGTGAACCCCAAAGATTTACACTAGTGACTTAAACCTAGGATAGTTGCCCATCTCCCTAACAAACTGATCATTATATCTGCAGTCTGGTAATTTGAAACTGTTCATGGATCCAAGAGCAGCATTGTGTGCCAGCCTTAAGATTGCTCCTACAACTGTAGTGTCAACTATGTTTAGGCTGACCTCTTCATTCAGTTTCTAAACCTCTTTGTCCAATTTACCGTCCCCTTTACCACCCCCACAATGCTGCCACATCTTCTATTTCATTCAGCAAAGCTGGGTGTAGATTCCTGTCAGGGCTACTATTTATGTCTTTTAATAGCACCCATACCTTCACAGAGGTCTAACTGCTTGCTCCTAACAGCACGAGAAGTAGACCAGATGAGTAGTGACATCCAATACTCATGCTGCGTGTCCAAGAGAGTAATATCCAGTCTCTAAATGGCGCTATGCGGCAGAGACCAGACTCTGCATCAAAATGGGGTTAAGCTTAATCTAGCAGAGAGCAGGAGAGTGGGAAACACAGGGAGCAGACCAGGATACAGGCAAGGCAGTATCCTGATAGCAGAGTAACAGCTAGTCCTAGGCATTCCTTCACTAAACACCAGCATCACTTCCTGCTACAGCAACTTTGCATTGCCAGTGTTATCCAAAGCTTCAGCTACCATTTGAAATTATATATGTATTAAGTTAGCGATCCTTTTATCACAATGAAGGGAAACTTGATTACCCATGCATTACAACAGAAATACTTCTTTTGTGTCCAACAAAAGGAAATGTTATGACATAAAAGGAATCTGGATAATTATTCCATTAGTTACCTGCTGTATGGCGGTCAATTTATTCCAATAAGACAGTTCATTAGTTGAAGACTCTCTGCCTCATATGCATCACAGGAGGCCTCAAACTATCTCAGAGGCAAAGTAGAGCCCTGCATCACTGAATGCTTTCTGCTCTCATCCCGAAAAGTTTCCACAGATCCCTCAAGACGGCCAGAGTCAAAAATGGACTCTCTGAAATGCACCTTAAAGAATCACATGGACGCAGCTTCTACACCCTGAAAAATGAAGCTACACCAATAATTTCTGAAAAGCAAAGATTGGGGGAACCCAGATTGAGGTTACGTTTGTACACACCAAATGTCTGCACCATCATGGAAATGGAGCAGCAGCAATACTATCAAATGGGTAACTTGAACTATAAAAAAGAATAATCCTAGAATTGTTTGAAACCAGCTGCCAACAAGCTGTTCTATGGTTGTCTATTCCCTAAAGTGAAACTGTAGCTTGGTCAAATGTATAAGCCCTCCTGAGAAACAACGCATCATAATATATGAGAAGAATAATTACATCTTCTCCCAAAGCAAGCACTTTCCTTGTAAACTATGAGGCATTACAGTTTCCGACATCTAAAGCATGATAAATTAATTAGCTGAACAGTAGCATTCAAAACTATTTTTATTTCTGTGTGCATTTTTAGGCTGGTGATAGAAGTTCCCCTATCACATGGCTTCATTATAAAGGCGTCTGTATCTTTACTTACATATAGACAGGCCCCAGGATCCAGTGCTCATCCACCCCCAAAAAATCCTCTTCTTTCACAGGCATGCAATCAAATATTTTTCGTTTGAAGACTGTTTTCCTGAAGAAAAAAAATCCATCACTCCATTGATCCCATTAGAGTCAGTATTGAGCATTTTGTCAAAGCTGCAACCTACATTCTGTCTTTGTTGGCTGATCAAAATTCTATAAACATCAATTCGGGCAATCCAGCCAACTTTTTTCAGAACCAAATATTAAGCCAGATCACCAATGGAAACAATAAACACAAATTATGTGGATATAAAGCATACTCCGCTGATGGCAACCACTGGCAATCACTGAATAGTATGGCGGTTCTGGTTTTGCAAACAACTGTTGCCTTACATTGCAACCTCAAGGAAAATTTGTTGCTGAAGTGGATAATTACAAAAAGAACAAAGAAGGCTGCAGTTACCCAGTAGCACTTTGATTAGTTACACTGTGAACATTCATGAGTAGTAAACTCCATCTTTGGTATGCTACAGGAAAATAATTGGTGGAGGAATAATTCTGAAATACAGACGGAAACAGCATGGCAGAAACTAACATAATTCCTCATCTTTAAGTTAATTATGATGCCTAAAAATATAAAATGCTGTTGTGGTTTATGGTGCTGTCCTGGTGTGTTTCTTGTTAGATTCTACCTTTTGTTGTTCTCTTAGCTTCACAGGTTCACATGCTAAGGATAGAACGTTTTTCACCTGTAATTGTAATTATCCATCAGGAATTAACATAGGGGATGATTCCTCTGAGATTTTGGGGGCTGGGGCCGAAATCAGGAACACTTTTCAAGTCAGTATTTAACAATTCCAGTTTATCTTAACTATGCCAAATAAGTAACCTTTGCAATTTAATTTTTTAACTAGCAATAAAATAAAGGATGCACTGCCAATAAGGTGGTGGGCCTTGGAAGCCAACGGCCATACAGCAGCCACAAAGACATATCAATCAAAGACCCTTAGTTCTGTGAAACGCACTGGGAAAATCATGAACATTACAAATGTAAAAGAACCTGGTTTGATTAGTCATTACTGATGGGGATGGAGAATTACAATTAGAGGCAAGAATCTTTCTCACTCTTTAGATCCGTATGTCATGATAACAGCTAGAATAGAATCCAGATGTACATACATTAATTCATGGAACTGGTTCTTTAGTGCTCCACCTAAGACTCACTTTGCCATCAGAATAAATGTAGTGATCTCCAAAGAAAGTGTCAACTGAACTCCTCAAGGTAGCATACCATATCTCAGCTAGAAAGATAGCACTTAAAGATGTGGCTGTTTTCTTCTATATGTAGGAACGAGTTTTAGATTTCACCGGGCGTTGGTGCTCAATAGTAACCATGTAACTACTGTTTCAATTATACACAGAGGCTCCGGCACCTCCAGTACAATAAACTAAAATTAGCTTCAACATGCTAAGGGCCTGATTAAGACCTTGGCGGATGGGATACTCCGTCACAAATGTGACTGATATCCCGGTCGCCGTTTTACAAGTTCCATAGGATAGAATGGAACTTGCAATACGGCAGGCAGGATAGCCGTCACGTTTGTAACAGAGTATCCCATCTGTGAAGGTCGTAAACAGGCCCTTAGTGTTAATAGAGCATATTTAGGGATGCATAGCATCAAATGTCTCAAAAAACTTGTTGCATTCAGACTTGATTGACAAAAATATATAGGCAGATACAATGCCCTTAACAAATTTATATATGAGACTACCCTTGCCCAACTCCCAAGTAAAGTCTTTCATTCATGGACTCGAAAGGTGTGCATATTTTGTTGAGAACAAAATCAACTGACAAGAAGAAATAGCCTTTCTACCTGACAAATCACTTACAAAGACCTTGCAAGAATTCTTTGATTACAGGACTCACAAAAATGAGTTTTAGACAGATGTATTCTACATGCAGTAACAGCTGACACATGAACACATATGGGAGACTATTGAAGGTCTGACCTTGACAGATATAGGTTATATGTTAACAGGTTACATGCCATCTGGATAAACCCAGTGCAGTATCTCTACAATGCGAGACCTTGAACCTTTATTATGGACATCTTCTATGCTTACTTCAATCAACAAACAATATACGGAGAGGCAACAGTGTGTATACTCAAAGACTTAGTACACCAGGCTGCCAAGCTGAACAATGTTGGACTATGATAGATAAGCATGGTCTTGAAATTTGGAAAGCAGACCACGACAGCTTCCGAAAAGGTCAATCTAGCAAGGGAGCGTGATCTAAAAGGCAAACAGTAGGAATGAACTGATGTAAAAGATCTCTTAAAAAGGCAGTTTGGAGAACTGGGATGGCTAATTTGGCCATCTTGTGTTATCTGATGTTTGAAAAACTAACTTCTGAAAAACCTTATTACTCAAGTATTGTGTTGACTCCTTCATTAAAAACCCATTCATACGTGTTGTGATGTTCTGGTTTCACGGAAGAAAAATCCATATCCTAGCAATCCCTTCTTTACACTCCAAAGCCATATTGTTTGGGCTTCCCTGGAAAGCAGAAGCAATATTTTTCCTCTGGCTTCCTTATATAATACACTGTTGTCCTAATATGTCTGAACCAACACAGACTTTTGCTAGATCACTCTTTATAAAGTATCTGGAGCCAAACCGAATAGTTCAAGTTTTTAATTATTTATATGAAAGTTTTCTCTGTAGCACTTACGGAACCTTGTGTTATTTCTTTTGCATTTGTGAAGATTGAGGAGGTGCACAGAGGATGACTGATACTCTTGCGTTTGTCACCAACTACTGCGGCATGTCACATTCGGTCTACGGTGCGCATGAGAACTTTTCAAGGTTCAAGGACTGGCAGCCATTTTGGAAAACTTAGCCTGCGTCAGATCGCACATTAAGATGAACTTACTGGCTACTTAGCAGTGTTCTTTCAAACTCTGGGGAAATACAGTGACCAGGCCGGTTGATTCTCAACTATTTGTTTGGTCTACCATTTTGAAAGAATAGTAATACTTACTTTTCATCTGTATACATCTGGAATATATTCATATAATCTCAGATATAGCGTTAAAGTCCAAAGATTGGACAAAACATGCTGGCTGAATCATCTGCATAATGTCATTTCTGGACTAACCATAATGACTGCTTGTATCAAGGAGACGTAAAAATACCACTTATCATGTTACATTGTGTCTGTACTGTTTACTGTTCAAGTAATGTATAATGTCTAAGGCTGAGTGTATAAAGTGATCAGTTCATAGATATAACTAGTGCTCCACTATTAATTTTGTGACCGATATGCAGGGTGTTTTCTGAAAATGCATGCACTTCATGATAATTGCTCTCATGAATCACTAGCTCAGAAAGTCATGCATTCCCCATATAAGAGCAATCTTGAACTCCCAGTCCTCTGAAGCCTGATGCTAGTGATTGTCGGGACAATCCTGTCTCTAATATGCAATCTAAAATTTTGACAAACAAAAAAACAGGACATTGTTGTTCCTCGCATCAACTAGATTACCCATGCAGCCAGACTGCGCCCCTTAAAAGACAGACGAATCTTTATAATCAGAGAAGAAAAACTCTAATGTGAAAGAAACACTTTTCCTGCTTCGTTGTACAGAATGGCCCCTAGAAAGTATGTCTTTCTTGGTGGCTTTTGGGCACATTCCTCCTAGTTCACTGACAGAAGCAGGTTATCAAGAAGAAACATTGTGCTTTGCAAGGACTTTGGTTATCTTTGTTAAGTACTCAATCTTTTCACCTTATCATCCAGAGAAGGGTACACATATGATTGCTGGATCCTAAAACAAGTACTTCTACCTCCACATGACTGGAGAAGACTAAATTGAGTTTAGGTTGGAATGCAAGACTTCGTACTTCTCTGGGATCTATGAAACATCCTGTGGAGAGAACATACTTGAGAATGAAAGCAACCATCCAAAGACTTATTTCCTTCTACCCAAAAGCTGAATTTTGTATATAATATCTGGACAGCTAGCATTCTGATGTTTTACTTTCTGGTAAGCTAGCAGATGTATTCAAAATTAGCCACAAGTTTAAAAGTAGTAAAATTACACAAGCCTCGAGAGGTTTTTTTACTGTATGTGAAAATACTTTGAGAATATACTTTGGTTCACATGTTTAACTGCAACTTTTGCCAATGCTTGCTTTTCACACAAAACGGTCAATTTCTTCTGCAATTCAAACACATGCGACTATGTTTATATGAGGAACTGTAGTATACAGATTTTGAATAATGTCCAGCACACAAATATCTGTTTCCCCTCCCAACAAATGCATGGAGGAAATCAGAAACTCTCCCCCAGCATGCTAACAGTGACGGGACTATAAAAAAAATAGACCACGATGGTTCACTGTAACATCATTCACATATGGATCTGTAGTATTTCAAAAGCTATTTATGATGCTAATCGGTGGTGCAAAAGCATTCAAAAGAATATTATTTATGTGAAAAAAACAATGCAGCATAAATGTAGATGTAAATGAAATTTACACACAGAGCGCTAGTACTCAATGAGCTTGTGATCACACAGTAAGAAATGTATACAGTATGTGACCTCTGGAGAAGAAAGACTCATTATCAGAACATGTGTTTTAAGTCCTAGCAAAACATATACCAATCATGCAGCTTACTTATAATGTTTGTCAGTCTCAATAATCACCTATAGGTAACTATGGATTTCTTAGTTCCAAGAGTGCTAGGCAGTAGAACAGTAATGCCAAATAGCAGAGGACAGTTAGGTTGACCACACTGGTACACAAGCATGTGGCTGCATCTGTGTGGTAGACCAATCTACAAGCCCACAAAAAGTGCTCCGGTTCGAATGGGCTAGTCACCATATGAAGAATAAGGGAAAACAATTCCTGCAAGTAAAGCCCCCTGCACAACTGCTCTTACTGCCTAGATCAATCCTATGATTCGGACATCAACAGTAGTAGTAAACACAAAACCACATCCGGATGATGACTCTTTACTCACCCCTGGGCTGAAACGCTGCTAACACTATGGGCATTACACAAGAAAATTCCCAGTGTAGTTTAGAATTGATGTACTTGTGCAATTTATCTAGCCTCCACTACACTGCATGTTTAATGGGGTTATGCCGAGATTTTGTATACACGTTCATGCGCTGTATAAATTACCCACTATGTGATCAAAAGAGACCCCACCAGATATGTCTGCTCATGTAAATCAAGCATTTGTTTCACATATATATACATACACACTATGTAGCCTGAGAGAGAGAGAAAAAATGCTTAATTTACATGAGCAGAAATAGGTGTGGGTTCTCTTCTGATCACACAGCTGATGGATGCATCCATACTACTGATTGGCACCAAAACTCCAGACTGTCATTTGTGATTGTAAAAAAGTCATTCAGTACAAAAGTATCCCTCCTACAGAATATCTTACAAAAGTCTATGTGATACGCTTAGTCTGCAATGCATAATTCATGCCTTTCTCCAAGGCTTTCATCTAAAAAAAAATTAGTAGCACTAACAACCAAACATGACAATAAGTTACATGAACCATTACATCAGCAAAAACAACTACCAAACGATGCGAGACAAATTACTAGGTAATTATGAGAGTAATTGTACAGGCCAGTGTTCCCGTAGCAACGGCGCAGCGCCTGTGATCTGAAAGTAGTTGACAGCATCTATGTTAAACAGGCACAGTGTCAAAAGGCACAAGACAGAGTGATCAGGCTTTACCAGTTACACAAAACAGTTTGCTCACTGTACTAATCAAATGATGTGATAGATTCTACTTGTTTTTAGGTTGAAGGCTACCAGACAGTTCAGCTGTCTGGTTTGCCAACGACATCTTGGGGACATTCAGAAAGCTTCCCTGGGAATGTGTTCCTCTCACTGGTTACTATTGGCTATTTGGTTTGCAACTCACATTTGCTTGTTTCTATCTGCTGATTCTGCTTTTTAGGCTGGCCAGCTTGAATGTGGCCCTTCCACTGCCTAAAACATAATTACTGTATTCTTCCACCAGTACTGGATTTCGGTAAACAGGACCTTAAATCTCGGTATCTTGCTCCATTTGCTGTGCATTCAAAGATGGAGCTCAAATGTCAGGCTGTCTTCCGAGGCCTCTTGTTTACTTTACTTTTTCTGACTTCAAAGTAAGAAGATTTATGTGACAATTCTGCTGGATACTACAGGTAAAGGAACAGTTTTTTTCAACCACACAGCAATATTTAATTGAACTGTACAAGTATTTCACAATATATCAGAATTAGCAAAGCACAAATGAAGCACAATGTTGTTTATTCTGAAGTGTGTTGAAAACAAATACTTTAATATGACCAAAACAAATCAACACACTTGGTGATGAAATTTCCGCACATTATTGATTGTGCACTATCTGCTTTTCTCTGTAAAACTGTATGTCTCTGCAAATGTAATTCTCATTTCAGTTGAAGATGTGTTGTTTGTAATGACTGTGTGCAACCACACCATGCATATGCCGCTCTACAACACTCCACTCTACACCACTCCACTCTATGCCATTGCACTCTAACCCCCACACTACTCTCCTATGCACCAATGCAATCTATGCAGGTGCATTCTACTTTGTACCACACCACTCCAGGCCAATGCACTCTACGCCACTCTAATTTACTCTGCGCCACTGTATACCACTCCACTCTGAAGCGATCTACTGTAAGCCACTGCACTCAGCGTCATTACACTTGCCACAGCTCCACTCTACTCTGTGCTGCGCCACTCTATGCCATTACACTACACCACTTTACTCAAAACCAACTTTACTCCAAACCAATGCACTCTGTGCCACTGTACTGTAAACCACTGCACTAAACACCACTTCACTCAAAACCAATGCACTCTACGTTGCTGCACACTACAATGCACTCTATGCCACTGAATGGTACGCCACTCTATTCTACCCAACTGCTCTCTGCGCCTTTCTACTCTGAAAGACTACTTTCTCCGCCACTGAACCCAACACCACTCTACTCTGCACAACTGCACTCTACAACACTCTAGCCACTACGCCACTCTACACCACTGTGCTGTCACTTAATCCTATTCACTCTATTCTACTCTGCAACACTGTACTTTACACCACTGGTCTCAGCACCACTCTCCGCCACTGCAATGCCTATCAATGCACTCTGCACCACTCCACGCAACTCTAATCTATTGTGTACCACTGCACTCTCTGCCACTCTACCCTGAACCACTCCCTTCTATGCTTTAACAATCTACTCTATGCCACTGCACTCTATGCCACTGCACCCTATGCCAATATACTCAGCACCACTGTACTTTACACCGCTTCACTCTAGGCCACACTACAAAACTCTTCAATACTCCACTCTATGATACGCTACTCCATTAAACTCTACTCCACTCTATGCCACTTCACTCTACGGCGCTCTACGCCACCCCCTCTATGTCTCTTCACTCCACTCTATTTTGACACTCTACTCCACAACATACTTCTCCAGTCTATGCCATTACACTCTCTTACACTACTCCACTATACGACAATCTACAACACTCTACTTCACATCCTCTACCCCACTCCACTCTGTTATACACCACTCCACGACATTCTATATCACTCCACTCTATGACACTACTGCAAAGCATTCAATTCTACTTCACTCTGCACCAATCCATTTTATGACACTCTACTCCACAACATTCCACCTGTAATCCATACCGAACAGCAGCCACGCTGTGTAGAATATGGCTAAAACATATTGGCAAAGCCAATAGCTTTTCCATAGGAGACCTACGGGCTTTGCCAATGCTTGTTTGAAAAAAGCATAAACGTGGTGTAAATTCAGATTACTTGAACCAGAAAAAGTACTGAAACTCAAACACAGTTGACACATTTGAAGGTTAAACCCAAGTAATGACTAGTAAGCAACAGTAAAAGTATTTGAAAGACTGTGTAGGACTTATTTTCCCGATTTGTTCACAAACACAAAAACAATTAATTAGTTCCTAAATGTATGATTTACAAAAAGCCTTTCAAGAGGCTAAAAAGACAAGCATAGTGTTAAGATGGTAACAGACTTTTTTCAATTGTATTTAACAAGTTAAGATGGTACCCGATTTGAGGAATACAGAAATACAAGTGTTCTCAAATGCAGCAACCATATTGTACACAAACGTTTACTTACTCAACGGAACCTACTATTGTGAAGTTATTGAATTCACGTACGTTGTTAGAACATCTGGGTACAACAGTATGAAAGGCTGCTCGTGGTACCTAACATAGAATACAATAATACCCTGGGGCACTTGCATCTGTCAGAGAACTTTGAAAGGGATTGTTAACCAATCAACTTCACCTGAGGGGTTGGCGAGACATGATAACTTTTTTCCTCTTTGAACATGATACGGGCTGCACATTTCTATACCACTAAGAGTAAGGTGATGGGCTTGTTTGGCCAACACAAAAGGCTCCAGTAGTTCACTTTAGTGACAATGGTGGATTGAGCGAGTGATAATAGGTGTTCGGCTAAGATCTCTCTTGCCTGGATAGGAAAGGAGGATAAATTACCTTTCTCAAAAAACAAATGCATTTAATCACGAGTAGCACATCACTGCTTCCTTCATTGCAGCAAGTTTAGGACACACCACATGATTGTATATGGAAAAAAACAACATACATGGCGAACAGTTAAAATAAAATGTAGCACTTGTTGTTTACATGTTAGTCTCTTTGATTGAGCTGCCTCCAATGTTCTAGAAAACAGCAACATACTCATCCGTTTACTTTACACCAGGCTGGTGGGGGTGTAGATGAGTCACAGTCACCTGTGCAAAGGATGAACAGCAACCTGGGTACTTCCTGGAGTGTTAATATAACTAGCATGCGTGTGTGTGTGTATCAGGTCATTAATAGAAGACATTAGGTAAAGTGGTGATATTCTTGTTCGGCCCTATTAACACCAACTCAAAGTATCATAACATATACTGGGATGGCGCACACATTACATCACATCCAATAACGTAAAGTTGCTCATATCTCTATCAGTAGCCTGTAAAAAAAAAAAAAAAAAAAAAAAAAAACCGGACCTTAACAGAAAACGCGCAACACTGCATCCTCCTAACATGAGTGTCAACGCTAGGCTAAATAAGATACACCACGCTAAAGACATTCTCATACAAGACGCAAGCAGTGTAAATGAAACCTCCTTTACCAAAGGAGAGGAGCAGTTAAGGAAAGAAAACGTCTCAAGTTCTCCTTTATGAAAATACGTGGGGGTTAGGTTTACTAACGTTTTATTGATTTCTTAATATAAAATAAAATAAAATAAATAAAATAAAAGGACTGCGCCGATGTGACCGATGTCTTGGAAGGCAACACAAACCAGGCATTCTAACCAAAGGCACTTCGCTTACAGGTGCTTGGGAGCTCGTACTTTTAAACAGAAAAACTAAACTACAAGTAGCAAATGTTTGCAGAATAAAATAGGCTAAAATGCTGGAACTGTATGAAGTTTTCGAACATGATATGGTATACAATTGACCCATAGCTTTAACAAGTACGCCTAAATAGAAGCTCCCGTGCCTTGCAACCAAAGGGTCTGTCATCCAGATTGCGCTCTTTGCGAAGTAAACGTGTTCTCCAGTCCGACAAAAAAATGTCCAAAAAAACAAGGAAAGGACTGTCTAAAGATAAGGTGATTGCTTCTAGGTGTCAGGAATCTGTCGCTTGTCCCGTCCTTAAAAGTTTAATGTATGAACGAAATATAGTTAACAGTGCTGTAGACTGAAGACAACTGAATAACACTTTAGAGGCACGACTTGACCGTTGTTGTTGAGCAGACCAGCACAAAATAAACTCCAGCACCCCCATAATAGCGAGACTAGACTTGTTAAACAGTTGTCAATTTAGCTACTATTTCAGCTTCTGATTGGTCATAATAGCCTGCACCCTACCTTCTATTGGTTTACTGTCTGTCTGTACATTACTTGCCCCGCCCTAATGCATAAGAAACCCTCAAAAAGTGTCACGTAGAACTTGCCGCTCCCTACCGTGTAGTAGGACAATAGACCCGCGTTGTAATCCAGCACGAACCAACGGTACTGCCAACCTTTCATAACGTTCGTCCATTTGCTTAGCGGACCTTCCATGATAGACGCCATATTGGGACAGAATAACAACACCAGCAGCGACGTCACGCGCACGTTTGTGTTGGGCGTGGTGGATGGAGTACATGGAGATGCTCAATCGACATAGAAACAGGCCAAGCAAACCAACGTGAGTATAGAGGGTCGCTGGTAGCTGTTTGTGGAGGCCGTTGAATAGTGGAACACGTTACGGGCTACTTTTATTTGAGAAGCATAGATGAATGTGTAAAAAGGGGAAACGCGTATCTCTTTTTACAGCTTTAATCACAACAGTTTACATTACGTTAGCCTTTTATATCAGATTGGTTGTTCAGCGTTTTGAAAATGAGAAGATTAAAGTTGAATAATTTAGTAAGTACGACTATAACCTAATTGCCATACTGTGAACAATGTAACTTGTAAAATCATTTTGGCTGTGAACTCCTTTATTAACAAGCAGTAAAGTTGACAGGTCAACGACACTTCCAGCCAGTGCTTTAAATGGAAAAAAAGAAGTGCAGGTACTCTGTAATAGAGTACCTGCTTGTTTCTGAGAAGTGCCGGTACTCTCCAATTAAAAGTATTACGTTTTTCTTGAGATATGCCGGTACTCTCCCTCTCAAAATAAAAAAGTGCCGGTACTCAGTACCGGAGAGTACCGGCCCATTTAAAGCACTGCTTCCAGCATTAGCAAGAAGTCGTATGTTAAACAGGCCGTTTTTAGACTTAGGTTAGTCTTAGGTTACTGTAGGTATCAGGACTGTCACCTGTGCAATGTGTTTACCTGTGACAGTGGCCCTCATTATGAGTTTGGCGGTCTTTTGGCAAGACCGTCGCGGGTGCCAAAAGACCGCCAGTGTTGGCGGTATCCCGTCCACTGTATTAAGAGTCCACAATGAAGACTGTAGGAAAGTACCATCTTGCCTGGCATGTTATATCCATTTTTACATGTATGTCAGTTTGTTTTTGCCTGTCTCACTGGGTTCCTGCTAGCCAGGACCCCAGTGCTCGTAGTTTGTGGCCTGAATGTGTGTACCTGTGTAGTGACTAACTGTGTCACTGAGGCTCTGCTAACCAGAGCCTCAGTGCTTATGCTCTCTCTGCCTTTACATTTGTCACTATAGGTAGTGACCACTTTTACCAATTTCAGTTGGCACACTGGAACACCCTTATAATTGCCACCCACAGGGAGCTCAGACAAACCTTTACACAGGACTGCCACTGCAGCCTGAGTGAACTAACGCACACGTAATTTCACAGCCATTGTTCACTGCACTTAAGTAACTTATAAGTCACTTAATATGTCCAACCTTCACTTGCTGAAGGTTGGTGCAAAGTTACTAAGTGTGAGGGCACCCTTGCACTAGCAAAGGTGCCCCCACATAGTTCAGGACCATTTCCCCGGATCTTGTGAGTGCGGGGACACCATTACACGCATGCACTACATATAGGTCAATACCTATATGTAACTTCACAATGGTAACTCCGAATAGGGCCATGTAACATGTCTAAGATCATGGAATTGTCCCCCCATGCCAAATCTGGTATTGGGGTACCAATTCCATGCATCCCGGGGCTCCACTATGGACCCCGGGTACTGCCAAACCAGCTCTCTGGGGTATTCTCTGCAGCTACCGCTACTACTACCCCACAGACAGGGTTCTGCCCTCCTGGGGTCTGGGCAGCTCAGTCCCAGGAAAGGCAGTACAAATAATTTCCTCAGAGAGGATGTTACACCCTCTCCCTTTGGAAATAGGTGTTAAAGGCTGGGGAGGGGTAGCCTCCCCCAGCCTCTGGAAATGCTTTGAAGGGCATAGATGGTGCCCTCCTTGCATACGCCAGTCTACCCCGGTTTAGCAAACCCCCAGTCCCTGCTCTGGCGCGAAACTGGACAAAGGAAAGGGGTGGTGCCCAGAGCTCCTCCAGTGTGTCCCAGACCTCTGCCATCTTGGATCCAGACGTGTGAGGGCACTCTGGAGGCCTCTGAGTGGCCAGTGCCAGCAGGTGACGTCAGAGACCCCTCCTGATAGGTGCTTACCTGACCAGGTGGCCAATCCTTCTCTGAGGGCTATTTAGGGTCTCTCCAGTGGGCTTTTCCTCATATAACGACGTGCAAGAATTCACCAGAGTTACTCTGCACCTCTTTCTTCTACTTCTGCCAAGGATTGACCACTGATTGCTCCAGGACGCCTGCAAAACTACAACAAAGTAGCAAGAAGACTACCAGCGACATTGTAGCGCCTAATCCTGCCAGTTTTCTCAACTGTTTCCTGGTGGTGCATGCTTTGGGGGCTGCCTGCCTTCATCCTGCACTGGAAGCCACAAAGAAATCTCCCATGGGTTGCGGGAATCTTCCCCCTGTTTCAGCAGGCACCAAACCTCAGTGTCACCGGTACTCTGGGACCCCTCTCATCCCGACATGCGTGGCTCCTGGAACACAAGTGGTGGACCCAAGTGACACAGACTGTTCAGTGGTCCAACTGTCCAAGTTTGGAGGAGGGAAGTCTTTGCCTCCCCTCTCCAGACAGTAATCCTGTGCCCCGCGTGATCTGCAGCTACAAGGGCTTCTGTGCACATTTCCAAGAAATCCTGCATGCGCAGCCAAGCCTAGGTCCCCAGCACTCTGTCCTGCGATGCTCAGCTCCCTGAGTTGATCTCCGGTGTTGTGGGACCCTCTTTTGCAGTGTCGAGATGACCGCCGTGTTCAGACTTCTGGAACCCGTGTTCAAGGACTTCTGCGGGTGCTGCTGAGGGCCCCCTCTGTCTCCTCTCCCAAGTGGCAACATCTTGGTCCTTCCTGGGCCCGGGCAGCACCCTTTTTCTTCAACTGCGATTCTTGCAGCTAGCAAGGCTTGTTTGCGGTATTTTGCCAAGGAAACAACTCTGTATCCCCCAGCAGTCCGTGGGACATCTTCTGCATGGAGGAGAAGTTCCTAGCACCTTTCGTTGTTGCAGAATCTTTAGCTTCTTCTATCCAGAGGCAGCCATTTTGCACCTTCATCTGGGGTTTAGTGGGCTCCTGCCCCCCCGGACACTTTCGCGACTCTTGGACTTGGTCCACTTCCTTTGTGGGTCCTCAGGTCCAGGAATCCGTCTTCAGTGCTTTACAGTCTGTTGTGGTCTTTGCAAAATCCTCTATCACGACTCTAGTGTGTTTCTGGGTTAATAGTAGTACTTTACTCCTACTTTCCAGGGTCTTGGGGTGGGGTATCTTGGACACCCTTAGTGTTTCCTTACACTCCCAGCGACCCTCTACACACTACACTAGCCTAGGGGTCCATTCATGGTTCGCATTCCACTTTCTTAGTATATGGTTTGTGTTGCCCCTAGGCCTATTGCATCCTATTGTATTCTACAGTGTTTGCACTACTTTCTGACTGTTTTAGTTACCTGATTTTGGTTTGTGTGTATATTTTGTGTATTTTACTTACCTCCTAAGGGAGTATATCCTCTGAGATATTTTTGGCACATTGTCACTAAAATAAAGTACCTTTATTTTAAGTAACCCTGGGTATTGTCTTTCTTATGATATAGTACCTATATGATATAAGTGGTATAGTAGGAGCTTTGCATGTCTCCTAGTTCAGCCTAAGCTGCTCTGCTATAGCTACCTCTATCAGCCTAAGCTGCTAGAACACTACTATCTACTAATAAGGCATAACTGGACCTTGCATAAGGTGTAAGTACCATTGATACCCACTATAAGCCAGTCCAGCCTCCTACATTGGTGGTGCAGCAGTGGGATAAGTACTTGTAACTGCTTTACCACTTTGTCATTGGTGCTTTTCATAAGAAAACCATATTCTAAGAACTTAGAAATATACACAGTTAACCTTAACAGTCTGACTTTCTTTCTAAAAACATTCTAAAAAGTTTCAGAAAAGTTTTTCTCTTTAAAAGTTTTCTAAACTTTTTCTCTCTTCCCTAAACTCTTTCTTTCCACTATGTCTGTAGTAGAGGCCACTCCCAAAGTTGTGCAGACTACTTATGATAATTTAAACTTTAAAAGTTTGAGGGGGAGTTTAGGGATTGGTAAGAACCCTACCAAAGATCTCCTTCTTAGCTTTCTCCTTAAAAGTGACCAGAATCAGACTGGTCAAACCCAGGATCAGGAGGTAGAGGAGGGGGCTACCCAGGTACCCAGGTAGAATCAGGGGAGGCCCCTGAGGACTCTGGGGAGGGTACTTCCAAAGACCTTCCAGGTATCAGGCCACCTAGTGAAGCTGGTAGTGGGAGGGGGTCACACATCAGTAGGGCACCTTTCACTCCAAAAGGCCAGGTCACTAGGGTTCAGGTAGTTAGGGAAAGGTCCACTTCTGCTAATTCTCATATTACCTCTGTGTCAGAGAATTCCCAAGCCTCCCACCCTGAGGATAACACCCTAGACAGGGAACTCAGAAAGCTGAGGTTGGAAGAGGCCAGACTGAAGCTGAGACAGCAGCAGTTGGCCTTAGACAGGGAGTCTCTAGATGTAGAGAGGGAAAGACAGAAGTCGGGGTTAGGTCCCCATGGTGGCAGCAGCAGTATTCTTGATAGTCATCCTGTTAGAGAAACAGATTCAAGAAACCTGCACAAGATTGTCCCCCCTTACAAGGAGGGGGATGACATAAACAAGTGGTTTTCTGCACTTGAGAGGGCTTGTATGGTACAGTTGGTCCCTCAAAGGCAGTGGGCTGCTATCTTGTGGCTATCCTTTACTGGCAAAGGTAGGGACAGACTCCTTACTGTCAGGGAGAGTGATGCCAACAACTACACAGTTTTGAAAGATGCACTCTTAGATGGATTTGGCTTACCCACTGAACAATACAGGATAAAGTTCAGAGATAAGAGACAAGAGTCCTCTCAAGACTGGACAGACTTTGTAGACTGTGAAGGCCTTGGAGGGATTGTAACATGGCAGTAAGGTGACTGACTATGAAAGCCTGTATAATCTTATTTTGAGAGAGCATATTTTTAATAAGTGTGTGTCTGACTTGCTACATCAGTACTTGGTAGACTCAGATCTGACCTCTCCCCAAGAATTGGGAAAGAAGGCAGACAAATGGGTCAGAACAAGAGTGAGCAGAAAAGCTCATACAGGTGGTGACAAGGATGGCAAGAAGAAAAATGGTAAGTCTTCTGACAAGGGTGGGGACAAAGATGAAAATAATTCTGAGTCTTCGTCAGGCCCACAAAAATCCTTTGGGGAGGTGGGTCCAAATCCTCTTCAAACAATCAAAAGAAGCCATGGTGTTATTTATGTAAAAGTAAAGGCCACCGGGCAAGTGATTCCACTTGTCCAAAGAAAAACACTAGGCTCCCACTACCACAACTCCAACTGTGTCCTCTAGTGCCCCACCAGCAGTGGTGTGTTACGACTCTGTCGTCCCATTTCTAGGGAGCGCTGTAAGGGGACTGTCGGAAGCCTGGGAATCACCTTAAACACTTATCTAGAGTCCCTTGCTGACTCCTGTTTGTTTCTCTTTTCTCCATGGTACACTTGTGTAGTACTATATTTGCTTCCTGGGACTGCAAATCCCATAATGCACAGCCTGGTAGTCAGGAAAGCCCGGATTCTGTTTCCTATTGTTTTCTATGGGAGAAGTCCAGTTGCTCCTTTTCACTGGATCCTCTCCTCCAGGACTTGCAAGTGTCTGAAACTACACACACCTGAGACCTCTCCTGTGCAGCCCAGCTTGGAACTGCTTAAAAGCAGCCATTTCCTCAAGATCCCCGGCGTGCATTGGAGTTCGATTCCTTTGTGTTACAGTCCCTTTGTCGGATGGTGTTCCAGTTTTGTTCCTGTTCTGTTCTAGCTTTATCCTGTTTCCTGTTTCTCTGCCATCCTCCTGATTGTTCCAGCCAGAGTCTGCTCCCTATATCTTAGCCTTGTACCTGTTTGTTTCTTCCAGAGCCTGCTCCCTGTTTCTCTGCCCTGCTCCTGCCTTGTTTCAGCCTGAACCTTCTCTCTTTTTCCCAGTCCTGTTTACTGCTCATTTCCTACTCCCTGTATTCCAGCCCTGTCCTTGCCTGTTCCAGCCAGAGCCTGCTCTCAGTTTCCCAGTCCTGTCTTTGTTTGTCCCAGCCAGAAGTTTACGCCCTGTTTTCAAGTCCTAGTCCCGCCTTTGCTTCAGCCTGAGCCTGTTCCTAGTTCTTGCCTCTGCCTCTTAGTTTGTTCCCTTCTGTTTCTTCTTGGTTATTTGTGTTTGGTAAGTATTCTATCAGTCTTCACCAGTGTATAAGTGTCCTCCTTTGTTCTGGGGTTGGCTCTGGGTTTTCAGGAGGCAATTCCATCCCCCATCCTTGTCCAGTGTTATACGTTGTCTTTCGTGCCTAACAGTGACGGTGCGCTATTGCTGTTTTCTCAGGAATCGCCACTGTTTCCAGCTGGACCCACAAGAGCGTGTCTTGTGTATATAAGTACTTTCCTTGTCTGTGCTCTAGGGTCCAGAGACAGAATCACTTCTGCTGCCTCCTTTCTATGGGGCTGGCAGGGTGACTATCTGTAAGAGCAAACTGCACAGAGGCATTGACATTCCCTGCCACTGTGGGAGGTTCTGCGCCTTACTCTGTGTACAACCCCAGCGTTTTTGTCCATTAGTAATCTGTTTCCTGTTTGTTCACACAAGGGTTGCTCTGCTTTTACTTTCCTGTGCCTGTTCATAGCTGTCCTTTCCGTGTATGCCTTTAGCTGCTCTTCTTCCCCAGTATACTACCTCTTTAGGATATGCGGTGACCTCAAGAGGTGTCCCAACCAGAGTCCTGATCAGACCCGCCCGAGACCGTGACAGAATGCACGACCCAAAAATGTCAAGCTCCCCAGTCAGTGAAGGCATGCACAGACCTAAAATGTTTTCCTATCATGTTAAGACACCCCTTTCTAAACCTATACATGCTCTGAAGACCTCTAAAAAATACCTTAGTTTAAAGGATAGACTTGTTAAAGAAAATCAAAGATTGCAAATTCAGTACTACATTACGTGGCTTGCTGATCCATCAATGTTCAACTATTATCATATCTGTGATTATGACCCCCAATCCCTGTCTGTAGAAGAATTACAAAGAAATAATGAGTTTTTGGGGATTCTATTGCCTCAAATGGGAGAATGTTCCTAACAGTGAAAGAGCTCTTGCTACCTCTGCACAAGACACTTAGGTGGTCATTCTGACCTCGGCGGTAAAAGGCGCCTACCGCCGGTCAGAAATCCTCCATAATCCCGCCGCGGTCGCGGAAACCCGCCACGGTCATTCTGACCCGCAGAAGGCAAACCTCCGAAAATCCGACCGCCACAACAGACCGCCAGACCAGCGGTCGGCGGAAAGGTGGAGGTGACAAAACCTCCACCGTCACGCCAACAGAAATACGCCCATGCCATTACGACCCACGAATCCACGCGGCGGTCATTCAAACGCGGTATTCCATTGGCGGGACACACCGCCGCGGTCAGAATACACACAAACGAACAAAACTCAGCCACATTGGACGATTTGAATCCCACACACCTGATACACATACACACACCACTCCCACACACACAATACAATATAAACACCCATCCACATCACCCACAAACCCCTACGCTAAAAAATTCGTAAAGAAGGCAAGAGCGAGACACCAGCATCCAAAAAATAACAGCCACAGCCACTCAACACCATCACCCACACACTATCCACACACAAAACAACACACACCACCACACTCAACTCACTTAAATACACATACTCCACCCCACACATCATACACACCACCCCATGGCACCCCAAAGACAACCCCGCTTCACAGACGAAGAACTCAGGGTCATGGTGGAGGAAATCGTTCGGGTAGAGCCCCAGCTGTTCGGCACACAGATACAATACACCAGCATTGCCCGGAGGACGGAGCTATGGCAGAGGATTGTCGACAGGGTGAACGCAGTGGGACAGCACCCCAGAAATCGGGAAGACATCAGGAAGCGATGGAACGACCTACGGGGGAAGGTGCGTTCCATGGTATCCAGGCACAACATCGCCGTGCAGAAGACTGGCGGAGGACCCCCACCTCAACCCCCACAATTCACATCATGGGAGGAGGAAGTCTTGAACAGCCTGCATCCTGACGGCCTCGCAGGAGTCGGCGGAGGAATGGATACTGGTAAGTTGAAGCTTCAATACTGCTTCCCCCCCACCTGCATGCCAAATCAGACCCCAACCCTCACCCCCATCCTCGAACCCCACCCTCACCCCCACCCCCATCCTCACCCCCACCCTCACCCCCACCACCATCCTCACCCCCACCACCATCCTCACCCCCACCCCCAGCACACCTATTCCCCGCCAATGTCTCACCATCACAACCCACACATCCCAAAACCTAGGCCTGCATGCGTCCACTAAGCATGGACACCCATCACCAAAGCATGCCCAATGCATATACACATCCCCCCCACAAGCCACCCTCACCAAAGCCCCCACACACGAATGCCAGCACTTGGGGACACGAGAACCCACAGATACACCCATATGCCACACATTGAAACTATAACCATACCTCTATACCCCTGCAGGACCCGACCGTCAACACACCGCGGCGGAGGGGCCAGAATTCTCCACACCCCCCACCCAAGAGGCCGTCAGCGATGACAGCAGCTCTGTCGACCTGGACACCGATGACCAGCCCGGACCATCGGGGACCTCTGGACAGTCGGTTCCCCTCACACAGGCCCAGGCCACTACAGACCCAAACCCCTCTGGGAACACCAGCACAGCTCCCACCCAGCGGGCCCATGCCTCTGTCTCCAGGGCGCGTCAATCTGCGGTGTGTCTACCACTACAGGGCACCCAGGATAACCCACCACCCCAACAACAACAGGGACCTGGGGGCAGTGGTAGTGGGCACACCGGCCAGGGGGCAGAGGCCCAGGGAAACAGGGGAACTCGGAGGGCAGCTGTGCGACAGGGGGGGGAGGAGAGGCCCAGGGAACCCACTCTCCACGAGGTCCTCACCACCATCATGGGAGCATACAACCGCTCCCAGGAGACGATGGCGACGGTACTGGCCCGGTTCCAGGAGATCCAGGTACTGCAGGAGGAACACTATCGGGGGTACAGGGAGGACATCAGAGCCATCAACACCACCCTGGTTACCATGGTAGGGCTGCTGCAGGACCTCGTCAACAACAGGGCGGACACTGAACAACACCCAAGGGCCCCTGCCACTAGCCTGGACCAAGAACAGCCAACCGCCGGCGCTAGTGGACAGGAGGCCCCCGCACAGCAGCAGCCCACCAGACCCCCACCTCCTGCAGGAGAAGAACCACCCCGCAAGAGGGCCCTGAGATCTCGCAAGAAGACAGAGTAGGATGTCAAGACCCCCGCCAGCAATGGATACCACCTGATGTCATCCCACTGTCCCACATTGTCACCCTGTCCATCCTTGAACTGCCCATGCTCCATCTCTCCACAGGC
The DNA here is from genome assembly GCF_031143425.1 of Pleurodeles waltl. NCBI lineage: Eukaryota > Metazoa > Chordata > Amphibia > Caudata > Salamandridae > Pleurodeles > Pleurodeles waltl. The sequence goes on from NC_090443.1 coordinate 892,806,168, forward strand.
CTCTGGACAATGCACCTGTGTGACTGTTACTCTGGACTCTGCCATGGACATTCCTTCACCATAGCCCCCACCCACTTGAAACCACCCATCCCATTTTGAGCACTTAAATAAACACCTATTTTGCACCAAAATATCTGGAGTCTGGCTGTGATTTCAATAGATTGTAATTGACATGACAGTGCAAATATGTCCTTGTACATGGTGAAGTCAACAAACAGCTGCCACAAAGCTGTAGTCCATGGGGAAACGAAGCACAGGACTCGTAGTGGGGACCCCAGATCTGAAATAGGGAGGGAAAAGCCACAACTCAGTCATCATACACTGGGGCAAATAGACAGGCAGCAGAGATGCTGGAGAGTAGTTAACATTTACTAAATTATCTTTGAAATGTTACCTGTGTCCTATTGGAAGTACTGTTCAATGATTCTGTCCCTGTTGTCTGTTTCAGCCCCGTCGTCTTCCTCCTCGTCACTCTCCTCAGGTTCCACCGCTGCCACAACACCACCGTCTCGACCATCCTCCTGCAGGAAAGGCACCTGGCGGCGCAAAGCCAGGTTGTGAAGCATGCAGCAGGCCACGATGATGTGTCACACCTTCTTAGGTGAGTACATTAGGGATCCACCTGTCATATGCAGGCACCTAAACCTGGCCTTTAGGAGGCCAAAGGTGCGTTCGATCACCCTCCTAGTACGCCCATGGGCCTCATTGTACCGTTCCTCTGCCCTGGTCCGGGGATTCCTTACTGGCGTCAGTAGCCACGACAGGTTGGGGTACCCAGAGTCCCCCACTAGCCATACACGGTGTCTCTGTAGCTGTTCCATCACGTAAGGGATGCTGCTATTCCTCAGGATGTAGGCGTCATGCACTGACCCTGGGAATTTGGCATTTACATGCGAGATGTACTGGTCAGCCAAACACACCACCTGGATGTTCATTGAATGGTAATTTTTTCTGTTCCTGTACACCTGCTCCCTGTCTCTTGGGGGAACCAAAGCCACATGGGTCCCATCAATGGCACCAATTACGTTGGGAATATGTCCAAGGGCGTAGAAATCACCCTTCACTGTAGCCAATTCGCCCACCTCAGGGAAAATGATGTAGCTCCTCACGGATTTCATCAGGGCAGACAACACTCTGGATAACACCTTCGAAAACATGGGCTGAGACATCCCAGAAGCAATTCCCACGGTTGTCTGAAATGACCCACTTGCCAAGAAATGGAGTACTGACATGACCTGCACCAGAGGGGGAATCCCTGTGGGTTGGCGGATGGGGGACATCAGGTCGGGCTCCAGCTGGGCACACAGTTCATGGATAGTGGCACGGTTAAGACGGTAGGTCAGGATAATGTGGCGTTCTTCCATTGTCGACAGGTCCACCAGCGGTCGGTACACAGGAGGATTCATCCGTCTCCTCGCCCAACCCAGCGGACTGTGCCTAGGAAGGACAACATGGAGTACACAGTCAAGCAACCCACAGGTACGTACTCACAGCTAGCACAGTATACGATTCTCTATGCAGTGAATGGTGTGTCTGAGTGGCTATGCAAGGCCTAGGCCTGTGTGACGCAGTTGAAATTGAGCCATGTGGGCCCTGGAAATGGCGGCTGCCTGACCTGTGAAGTGTGACAATGGGATGTGAGGTCAATGCGCTGGCGTGGCACACCGCGGCGGGCGAAGACCGCGGCGCAAAGCCGCATTGGTTAACATTGAAGCCTATGGGTTTCAGGAGCCAATGGCGAAGGGCGCCGGCGGTGGCGGGACGCACCGCCGCGGTACGCACCGCCGCGGACGTCACCGCCATTTTCTATCTACTTATCCACTTGCGACTTGAACTTTCACAGGAGAGGACCTATACTGCAAGTGTTGCTGTGACCTCGGTCTGGAAGGGACAATGGCTGCTGCGCCTGGGGAAAGGGCCCCTGCCTTCACTGGAGAGGAGTTGGAGAAACTTGTGGATGGGGTCCTCCCCCAGTATGCGCTACTCTACGGTCCTCCAGACCAACAAGTGAGTTTAATTCAATATGGATTTGGGGCCACTGGCTGGCTTGGGGGCCTGGCGGGGGGCCTGGCGGGGATGGGGGGCATGTTGGGCCTGGCGGGGGGCCTGGCGGGGATGGGGGGCATGTTGGGCCTGGCGGGGGGCCTGGCGGGGATGGGGGGCATGTTGGGCCTGGCGGGGGGCCTGGCGGGGATGGGGGGCATGTTGGGCCTGGCGGGGGTCCTGGCGGGGGGCCTGGCGGGGATGGGGGGCATGTTGGGCCTGGCGGGGGGCATGGCGGGGGGCCTGGCGGGGATGGGGGGCGTTGGGCCACTGGAAAGGAAAATGCTGACAAACTTGAACGTGGTATTTCTCCCTCCCTGTACGTGTCACATAGGTCCGCGCCCATGAGAAGATCGGGATTTGGCGTGCCATCGCCAAGGAAGTCCGGACCCTGGGGGTCCACCATCGACGGGGCACCCACTGCCGCAAGAGGTGGGAGGACATCTGCCGCGGGACCAAGAAGACCGCCGAGTCTCTGCTGGGGATGGCCTCCCAACGTAGGCGGGGTGCCTGCCGTCAACTGAGCCCCCTGATGTTCCGGATCCTGGCGGTGGCCTACCCTGAATTGGATGGACGCGTGAGGGCAGCACAGCAGACACAAGGGGGTGAGTACAAGCATTATCTACTCTGTTGTCGCGCAGTGGAGGTGTCTGGTTGGGGGAGGAGGGCTGGGGGTCCCCCTAGGCCAGGGCGATATCTGTAGGCTGGGCACCCCCGTAAGCCCCTGTGTCCCCAGCCACCACCCTCAGTAGTTTGTCAGTACAGCCATCCCTGGGCCGTGTCATCCATGGGTGCAGTTGTCAACTCTAGGCGTGTAGGGCATGTTCCACGGAATGCGTAGCGGACCCCAAGTGCGCAACTTAGTGCAGGGGGCATCTGTGTCTGTCATGTCCGCTAACTGTACCGGAGATCCATGTACTCAATATCCCTTTATTTCTCTCTCCCCCCCCCTTTTTGTTTGTCTTTCTGTGCTTGTGTGCATCAGCATCATCAGGCGGAGGAGAAGTGGCATCGGGGCAGGAGGGAGCTGCATCTCACATGGCCCAGGAGGGCCATGCCACAGAGTCAGACTGGACCAGTGAGACGGAGGGCGAGGGGAGCTCCACGACGGGGACGACTGGACCCTGCAGCGACACGGACACGTCCTCGGAAGGGGGCTCCCTTGCGGGGGTGGCACCATCCGTGCCCCCCGCCATTACAGGTACAGCCGCCACCCAGCGCACCATCTCCGCCCTCCCAGCAGCCCCTCAGCGTTCGCCCCGTGCCCGCTCTGCCAGGAAGCCGGGCATCTCCTTCGCCCCAGGCACCTCAGGCCCTGCCCCTGTTACCCCCGCTGCCCTCAGTGAGGAGGTCATTGACCTCCTCCGAACGCTCATTGTTGGGCAGACTACCCTTTTGAATGCCATCCAGGGGGTGGAGAGGGAGGTTCATTGCAGCAATGCGTACCTGGAGGGCATTCATTCGGGTCAGGCTGCCCATCAGCGATCGTTCCAGGCTCTGGCCTCAGCACTGACGGCAGCCATTGTCCCTGTCTCCTGCCTGCCTCTACTAACTCCCTCCTCCCAGTCTCCTGTTCCTCTGCCTGTCCCACCCACACCATCAGACCAGCCTGCACACACCTCAACACCCAAGAGAAGCTCATCCAAACATAAGCACCACAGATCACGCAGACATTCACACACGCAACATTCCGATGCAGACATGCCAACAGTCACTACCACCTCTGTGACCCCCACCTCCTCGTCTCCCTCCTCCCTCCCTGTGACGTCTACACTCACACCTCCATTCACCTCACCATCAGCCAGTGTTTCCATCACCAGCACACCCTCCACTCCAGTCCGCACACGTGCAGTCACCACCCCCACTGCCATTTACACGTCCCCTGTGTCCTCTCCCACTGTGTCTGTCACCCCCTCTTCCACACCACACAAACGCAGCCACCCACCCACCCAACAGCCATCCACCTCACGACAGCCTATCCCTCCTGCACCTGCACCCAAAGACAGCAAACGTGACTCACCTACAACCACATCCTCTCCCTCCACTCCCATTCCCACTGTACCTACCACTCTCCATTGTCCCAAGAAGCTCTTCCTCGCCACTACTAACTTCTTTCCTGACCCTGAGCCCCCCCCCTCCTTCTCGTCGGGGTAAGAAGAGTACCTCAGCCACCACCAGCCCTGCAGCCCCCTTGACAAGGGTGCAGGGGTATTGGAGCCCGCCAGCCCGCATGTCTGGATCTTCGCCCAGCAGCAAGGGGACAGCCAGCCCACCCCCTGGGAAGAGGAGCAGAAGGCGGAAGGGGCGCCGCAGGAGCCCGCCTTCTACATCCCCCCCGGACACCACCCAGAGACAGTCACCAGCCACAGCTCCAAAGGGAGGAAAGGGCCACAGGCCCACGACTAAGGAGGGCAAGGGCAGCAAGTCGGAGAGGTCAGGCAGCAGGCCTGCTGCCCAGGAGGAGCCCACAACCCCCATAGCCGCTGCCCCGGGAGGAACCGGCACAGCTGCCCCGGGAGAGCCCACCACCCCCATAGCCGCTGCCCAGGGAGGACCCAGCCCAGCTGGCCAGGAGGGCCCCACCACCCACAGCCCAGGTGGGCAGTGAAGGAGCACCATCCCCGCTGCCCAGGAGGGCACCACCAGGCAATTAGCAGTTGGCCATAGACCGTCCGCCGTCTCAAGAACCGCTGAACTGGGCCCTTCAAGGCAAGGACCGCTGAACTGGGCCCCGCCGTCTCAAGAACCGCTGAACTGGGCCCTTCAAGGCAAGGAGCGCTGAACTGGGCCCCGCCGTCTCAAGAACCGCTGAACTGGGCCCTTCAAGGCAAGGAGCGCTGAACTGGGCCCCGCCGTCTCAAGAACCGCTGAACTGGGCCCTTCAGGGCAAGGACCGCTGAACTGGGCCCCGCCGTCTCAAGAACCGCTGAACTGGGCCCCGCCGTCTCAAGCACCGCTCCGCTGGGCCCCGCCGTCTCACGCACCGCTCCGCTGGGCCCCGCCGTCTCAAGAACCGCTTAACTGGGCCCTTCAGGGCAAGGACCGCTGAACTGGGCCCCGCCGTCTCAGGAACCGCTGAACTGGGCCCTTCAAGGCAAGAACCGCTGGCCCTTTGGCAGACATGGCAGGGCAGGATCTATCTCGGGCAGGGCTGCAGGATGTCCTCTGGCCAACTTGCCTCCTCCAGTGGCAGTGGGGTCTGTTATGGACTGTATGGACTGTGGCTTTGCTCTCCCCAGGATGGCCCAGTGGGCAGGCCACCCACTGTATGGACTGTATGGACTGTGGCTTTGCTCTCCCCAGGATGGCCCAGTGGGCAGGCCACCCACTGTATAGACTGTATGGACTGTGGCTTTGCTCTCCCCAGGATGGCCCAGTGGTCATGGAGTCCCCTCGTGGATCTGGCGTCGTGTACTCAAGTGGCTGAGGTGCCCCCCCTTCCCTTCCCCCTGAGGTGCCTGTCCTATTTTCTTTCTGATGCCCCTGCAGTGTTCTCTCCGTGGAGTTCTTGTCGTGGGACTGGGCCTTGCCCCTTTGCACAGGACCCCTGTGATCCACGGACAGTGGTTGGACTACATTTAGTAGCTGTATATATTTTGTACATAGTTTATTTATTTATTGGGATTACTGGTGTACATATTTCAATATATCTGCCCGTTTATGATCTCTTCTTTTGGTCTTTGCATTATTTCGGAGGGGGGTGGTTTGTGGGTTGTGACAGTGATCTGTGGGAATGCATTGATGTGTGTGTTGTAGTGGGTGTGGGTGGGTGGGTGGGTGTGTGCCGGTAATCTTTTCCCTCCCCTGTGTCGTAGGTGCAGTACTCACCGATGTCTTCCGCGCCGCCGGGCGTGCTCCTGGTATATGAGCAGGAATAGGAGTGCGGGGATGACCTGCAACTCTGGTTCCATACTGCCGGAATCTCGCGTGGAGTGCGTAGAGGTGAGCGTTTTCCCGTTCGTAGTCTGTTTCCGCCGTGTTCTTATCGGCGGTGCTCCCGCCCCGGAAAAGGTGGCAGATTGGTGGGTCGTAATAGGGTGGGCGGTACATTGTCTGCCGCCTGGCTGTTGGCGGGAACCGCCGCGCTGTTTGTTTGTACCGCTGTGGCGGGCGGAGTGTTAAGTTGGCGGGCTGTGTTGGCGGTTCCCGCCAGGGTCAGAATTGCATATTTTAGACCGCCGGCCTGTTGGCGGCTTGGCCGCCGCTTTATCACCGACCGCCAGGGTCAGAATGAGGGCCTTACTCTCAAGAAAAACTGGTTAATTCCTTGCCTCATGCTAGTGCATCCCAAGTTCACCTACAGGACTCTGCCAAAACAAAGAACCCTGACACTGTTCAAGAAGCCACACTAGGGATTCCCTTGTTTTCTGTTGAGTGCTTCAGCCCATCTAGGCCAGTTTCTCAGAATTCAAAGTGCAGTACTGACTCTTATAAAGACCTACCAGTCCCTCAGAGCTCTCCAGTCAGCAGGATAGAACCTGTATCTAAGGGATCAGTAAAGACTGTGGGATTCCTTAGTTCAACTCAAAAGGCTTGTGCTCTTCCCAAACTGGATGATAATACACCAGTCTAAATATCCCTAAAAGCTCTGCTAAACCCTTTTCTATTCTGAGTGGGCTTGATAACAATATGGACATACACACACTAAAAGAGCAGTTTTGGTAGATTAAAAGGCATATATTGGACTTCTATGATGAATATGTTGTAACATACACAAGAAATCATGCACGTGGGCTCTTTTCATCAATGCCTATTTCACTGTTGCCAGAACCAGACATTCTGTTTATCTGTAAGGTAGAAGAAGTAACAGAGCAGCTTATGGAAACTACTGCAAGGCAATTTGAAAACCTGAAAAAAGTAAAAAGATCACCAGGTTTGGCTTAAAGAACAGTATGCTACTTTGTGTGCCTCTCCAAAGACTTCTATAGAGCAGATTGTCCCTTCTATTAATGACAGTCAAAAGACAGTTCCAGTTATGAATATATCAACCTCTTCTTCAGACTCTCTCTCAGCCTGTGGTTCACCAGTGAAAATTCCTGTACAGTTGACTGAATCTCTGACATCTCTCAGAGATTTGACACCTCTTGATTCAAAGGATGGATCAGAGTCTTCAGAAGGAAGTGTCTCAGCCCTTCTATCAGAACAAATAAAGCCAAAGGAAGAAGAGTTCTGATGCAGACTCCAATAGCTGCACCTTAAGAAACCAAGATATGACTTTACTGGAGATTAATGGCAAGTTGTGCAACAGTGTTGAAGAATCTGAATCTAGTGATGACAGTGGTTCCTGCCTTGCCGTGAACAAACCTGCAGACAGTGCTGTTCAAATGGCGCACACACCAGAATTTTCAGATTGTGGGGATACTCCTGCCCTTTCAAACAATATCATAGAATTTTCAGATAATGAAGAGACAGTTCCTGTTTCAAGTGAACTAATGGATTTTTCTGACCGTGAAGAAATACCCGCAATTACTAAGAATGTAATGGACTTCTCAGAAAGTTTTAAAATCTCTTCTGTGTCAAAGCAAACCATGGAGATTTCAGACAAGGAAGAAAGCCAGCAATCTGAAACTAAACAGCCTGTCATAAGAAATGAGAGCCTTCTCCTAGAACTGGACACAGTTGCAGCCTCAACCACTGATCCTGACTTACTGTCCCTTGCCACTGTGTATCCTGTTTCCAGCTCAACGGTTACTGAAGAACAGATCTTTGATCTACCGGTATCTGATCTTAATGTAAAACCAGCCACACCAATGTCACCTGCTGTGTCCCTGAAATTAAAGACTCCTGAAAACCAGCAATCTGAAAATGAAGCTCAAGTACTGAAAGATGTAATACTTCCCACTAAAACTAAAGACTTGAATTTGAATCTTGTATTCGAAGATCTGATGATAAGTACTGTTCTTAGTGTTTTATTGCAAGAAACCATCATCAATTGAAAATCAGCTGAAAATTTAGGTAACAGTGTAAAGGTGATTTCTGAAGAGACCCCAGTTCTAGTTCTTTCCAAAGAACAACCTTTCAATGTTAACAGAGTTGAAGATCAACTACCTGTAGGAGAAACGCCTTGCAAAGAAACCATTTCTGATACCACGAACACACCACAGAGCACTTGCAATGAAGAAATCCCAGTCTTGTCTGAAGATCACCCTAAAGAATTAGTTTGTGGAACTTTTACATTTTCAGATGTTAATCCAGTTTCTAAAGACATGAAAACTCTTGTTACTCCGGAATTTGATACTCCGAAGTCATCCAAGATGAAAGAAAATTCTGACTTTTTCATGTTTACCTTGAGAACACCAGTTACCCATGTCTCCCAAGTCTCCATGCTTTGCAAGCCTCAGACCACAACCATTGCAAATACTGCTGCAGAAACTGACATATCCTGCCTGTCAGAAGGTGTTACAGACCTGACCGTTACTAATACCGCCCATAATGCCATTCTAGATCTCCTTGCTCCTGAATCCACTTCACCAGAAACCAACTCCATGCACTCCTCCCATATCACTCGAACAATAAAGAGAAAAGACATTGGAGCCCATATGGGTATTGATACATGCTTTGCTAATTGGAAGATTCACTTATGGCAGGACTGTAACCTTATCCGCCAAGGTTGGTGTTGGATTTTCTTGCTGTGGCTTTTCCTCTTCAACTTTTTTCAGCCAAAGGATCGCCTTCTCTTCTTGAGCAGACTGGTGGGAGGGGGTATACTGTTACAACTCTGTCGTCCCATTTCTAGGGGGCGCTGTAAGGGGACTGTCGGAAGCCTGGGAATCACCTTAAACACTTATCTAGAGTCCCTTGCTGACTCCTGTTTGTTTCTCTTTTCTCCATGGTACACTTGTGTAGTACTACATTTGCTTCCTGGGACTGCAAATCCCATAATGCACAGCCTGGTAGTCAGGAAAGCCCGGATTCTGTTTCCCATTGTTTTCTATGGGAGAAGTCCAGTTGCTCCTTTTCACTGGATCCTCTCCTCCAGGACTTGCAAGTGTCTGAAACTACACACACCTGAGACCTCTCCTGTGCAGCCCAGCTTGGAACTGCTTATAAGCAGTCATTTCCTCAAGATCTCCGTCGTGCATTGGAGTTCGATTCCTTTGTGTTACAGACCCTTTGTCGGATGGTGTTCCACGTTTGTTCCTGTTCTGTTCCAGCATGATTCTGTTTCCTGTTTCTCTGCCCTGCTCCTGATTGTTCCAGCCAGAGTCTGCTCCCTATATTTGAGCCTTGTACCTGTTTGTTTCTTCCAGAGCCTGCTCCCTGTTTCTCTGCCCTGCTCCTGCCTTGTTTCAGCCTGAACCTTCTCTCTGTTTCCCAGTCCTGTTTACTGCTCATTTCCTACTCCCTGTATTCCAGCCCTGTCCTTGCCTGTTCCAGCCAAAGCCTGCTCTCAGTTTCCCAGTCCTGTCTCTGTTTGTCCCAGCCAGAGGTTTGTGCCCTGTTTTCAAGCCCTAGTCCCGCCTTTGCTTCAGCCTGAGCCTGTTCCGAGTTCTTGCCTCTGCCTCTTAGTTTGTTCCCTTCTATTTCTGTTTCTTCTTGGTTATTTGTGACTGGTAAGTGTTCTATCAGTCTCCACAGTGTATAAGTGTCCTCCTTTGTTCTGGGGTTGGCTCCTGGTTTCCAGGAAGCAATTCCAGCCCCATCCTTGTCCAGTGTTATAAGTTGTCTTTCGTGCCTAACAGTGACGGTGTGCTATTGCTGTTTTCTCAGGAATCGCCAGTGTGTTTCCAGATGGACCCACAAGAGCATGCCTTGTGTATGTAAGTACTTTCCTTGTCTGTGCTCTAGGGTCCAGAGACAGAATCACTTCTGCTGCCTCCTTTCTATGGGGCTAGCAGGGTGACTATCTGTAAGAGCAAACTGCACAGAGGCATTGACATTCCCTGCCACTGTGGGAGGTTCTGCGCCTTACTCTGTGTACAACCCCAGCGTGTTTGTCCATTAGTAATCTGTTTCCTGTTTGTTCACACAAGGGTTTCTCTGCTTTTACTTTCCTGTGCCTGTTCATAGCTGTCCTTTCCGTGTATGCCTTTAGCTGTTCTTCTTCCCCAGTATACTACCTCTTTAGGATATCCAGTGACCTCAAGGGGTGTCCCAACCAGAGTCCTGATCAGACCCGCCTGAAACCGTGACATGGTGGTGGGAAAAACACTACAAATAGCCAAGCAAAGGGTGTAGCTGGGCTCACCATTGGTAATGTAGTTGGGGTTGGTCTTGTTAGGGAGACCACGGAGGCTGTTTTAGTCTCTGATGGTGGTATTGATTTTTCCACCTTGGTTGCTTGTCCCCTTAATATGGGTAAGTACAAGCAACTTCCCCTAATAAATAGTGTTGCAGTTGAGGCCTACAGTGATACAGGAGCCAGTGTCACTATGGTGATTGAGAAACTGGTTGCCCCTGAACAACACCTACTTGGTCAGCAGTACCAAGTGACTGATGCTCATAACAACACTCTTAGCCACCCCATGGCTGATGTGAATCTCAACTGGGGGGGTGGGGGGAGGGGTACTGGTCCAAAGAAAGTTGTGGTAGCCACTGATTTACCTGTAGACTGCTTACTAGGCAATGGTTTGGAGACATCAGCCTGGGCTTAAGTAGAGTTGGAGGATCATGCAGCAATGCTGGGCATTCCAGGGCATATCTTTGCTCTCACAAGGGCTCAGGCCCAGACCAGAAGCAAGGAGGGCATGGAAACTTGGATCCTGGAAAAATGGACCAAGTGCTCCCAAAAGCTAGGGGTAGAAAGGGTAAATCCTTGCCCACTATCCTTCCCTCTACAGAAGATTCCCCTTTTGAGGAAGAGGAATCATCTCCCTGTGCAGAACCTACACCAGATGAGCTGGCAGCAGACACTGCTGAGCTTTTGGGTAGAGGGGGGCCTGCTAGGGAAGAGATGAGTGTGGCACAGCAGACCAGTCCCACACTAGAGGGTTTAAGACAGCAAGCTGTCAAACAGCAGAATGGGGATATCTCTGATAGCCATAAAGTCTATTGGGAAGACAACCTGCTCTAGACTGAGTCAAGGGACCCTAAGCCTGGAGCAGCCAGAAGATTGGTCATCCCTTTGCATTATAGGGAGTTTCTTCTGACTTTGGCTCATGAAATTCCTTTGGCTGGGCATTTGGGCCAGAGTAAAACTTGGGACAGACTTGTTTCACTGGCCTCATATGTCAGAGGATACCAAGGAGATTTGTCGCTCCTGTGTGACCTGCAAGGCAGTGGCAAGACTGGTGGCACACCTAAGTCCCCGTTAATTCCACTCCCAGTGGTTGGGGTGCCCTTTGAGAGGGTATGGGTTGACATTGTTGGCCCCCTTGACCCTCCAACAGCTTCAGGAAATAGATTTATCCTTGTGGTAGTGGACCATGCTACTAGGTATCCTGAAGCCATACCCTTAAGGACCTCTACAGCTCCTGCAGTGGCAAAAGCCATCCTGGGAATATTTTCCAGAGTAGGTTTCCCTAAGGAAGTGGTATCAGACAGAGGTAGTAACTTCATGTCTGCATACCTCAAAGCTATGTAGAAGGAGTGTGGTGTAACTTACAAGTTCACTACTCCTTATCATCCACAGAAAATGGACTGGTTGAGAGGTTTATTAAAACTCTCAAAAGCATGATCATGGGACTCCCTGAAAAACTCAGGAGGAGATGGGATGTCCTGTTGCCATGCCTCCTTTTTGCTTACAGGGAGGTACCCCAGAAAGGAGTGGGCTTCAGCCCCTTTGAACTCCTCTTTGGACACCCTGTAAGAGGTCCCCTTGCTCTTGTGAAGGAGAGTTGGGAACAACCTTTAAAAGCTCCCAAGCAAGACATTGTGGATTATGTACTTGGCCTCAGATCTAGAATGGCCGAGTACCCGAAAAAGGCCAGTAAAAACCTTCAGGCCAGCCAAGAGCTCCAAAAGCAATGGCATGACCAGAAGGCTGTCCTGACTCAGTACCACCCGGGACAGAAGATGTGGGTATTGGAGCCTGTGGCCCCGAGAGCACTCCAGGACAAATGAAGTGGACCCCATCCCCTTGTGGAGGAAAAAAGGGGAGGCCACCTATATTTTAGACCTGGGCACTGCCAGAAGCCCCCTTAGGGTGCTTCATGTCAATCGCCTGAAACCTTATTATGACATGGCTGACTTAACCCTGCTCATGGCCACTGATGAGGGGCAGGAGGAAGAGAGTGACCCTCTCCCTGACCTCTTCTCCACCACTGAAGCTGATGGCTTAATGGAGGGAGTTCTGTTAGCAGATTGGCTTACTGCTGAGCAGAAGGACAACTGCATACATCTCCTAGATCGGTTCTCTGACCCCTTCTCACTGATTCCAGGCACAACTATCTGGTGTGAGCACACTATTGGTAATGGAGACAGTTTACCTGTCATAAGTAAGATTTATAGGCAGCCTGACCATGTCAGGGACTGCATTAAACAAGAGGTACAGAAAATGTTAGATCTGGGAGTGATTGAACCTTCTGAAAGCCGATGGGCTAGCCCAGTGGTGCTTGTCCCCAAACCCCACATTAAAGATGGTAAAAAATAAATGAGGTTTTGTGTTGACTAGAGGTCTCAATCAAGTAACCAAAACTGATGCTCACCCTATACCCAGGGCAGATGAGCTAATAGATACTGGCTTCTGCCAAGTATCTAAGCACTTTAGACTTAACTGAAGGGTATTGGCAGATTAAGTGGTCAGAAGATGCTAAACTTAAAGCAGCATTTTCAACCCTTGGAGAGTACTATCAGTTCACTGTTATGCACTTTGGATTGAAAAATGCACCTGCCACTTTTCAGAGGTTGGTGAATTCAGTCCTCCAAGGACTGGAAGCTTTTAGTGCAGCATATCTAGATGATATAGCTGTCTTTAGCTCCACCTGGGATGATCACCTGGTCCACCTGTGGAAAGTTTTGGAGGCCCGTTAAAAGGCGGGCCTCACTCAAGGCTTCAAAGTGCCAGATAGGGCAGGGGAAAGTGGTTTATCTGGGCCACCTGGTAGGTGGGGAACAGATTGCACCACTACAAAGGAAGATCAAACCTATTATGGAATGGGCTCCCCCTACAACTCAAACCCAAGTGAGAGCCTTCCTAGGCCTCACAGGGTACTATAGGAGGTTCATTAAGAATTATGGCACTACAGCTGCCCCTCTTAATGACCTCACATCCAAAAAGATACATAAAAAGGTATTATGGACAGCTAGCTGTCAAAAGGCTTTTGATGTGCTCAATCAGGCCATGTGCTCTGCACCTGTCATAAAAAGCCCTTGTTACTCCAAAAAAAATCATAGTTCAAACTGATGCTTCTGAATTAGGGGTAGGGGCAGTTCTATCACAGCTTAACACTTTGGGCCAAGATCAACATGTTGCTTTTATCAGCAGGAGGTTGACCCCTAGAGAAAAGCGTTGATCTGCCATAGAGAGGGAGGCCTTTGCTGTGGTCTGGGCACTGACAAAGTTGAGACCATACCTGTTTGGTACTCATTTTTTTGTTCAGACAGACACAAACCTCTGTTATGGCTTAAACAAAAAAAGGTGAAAACCCTAAATTGTTGAGGTGGTCCATCTCCCTACAGGGAATGGCCTATACAGTGGAACATAGACCTGGGAGTACCCACTCCAATGCAGATGGACTCTCCAGATATTTCCACTTAGACAGTGAATACTCATCTGGGCAAGGTTAGCCTTATTGTCCCTCGCTTGGGGGAAGGGGGTTGTGTAGGAAAGTACCATCTTGTCTGGCATGTTACCCCCATTTTTACATATGTCGGTTTGTTTTTGCCCGACTCACTGGGTTCCTGCTAGCCAGGACCCCAGTGCTCATAGTTTGTGGCCTGACTGTGTGTACCTGTGTAGTGACTAACTTTGTCACTGAGGCTCTGCTAACCACAACCTCAGTGCTTTTGCTCTCTCTGCCTTTAAATTTATCACTGTAGGCTAGTGACCTTTTTTACCAATTTCAATTGGCACACTGGAACACCCCTATAATTCCCTAGTATACGGTACCTAGGTACCATGGGTATTGGGGTTCCAGGAGAACCCTATGGGCTGCAGCATTTCTTTTGCCACCCATAGGGAGCTCAGAAAACCTTTACATAGGACTGCAGCCTGAGTAAAATAACGCACATGTTATTTGACAGCCATTTTTCACTGCACTTAAGTGACATATAAGTCACCTATATGTCTAACCTTCACTTGCTGAAGGTAAGGTGCAAAGTTACTTAGTGTGAGGCCACCTGTGCACTAGCAAAGGTGCCCCCACATAGTTCAGGGCCATTTCCCCGGACTTTGTGAGTGCGGGGACCCCATTACACGCGTGCACTACATAAAGGTCAATACCTATATGTAGCTTCACAATGGTAACTCCGAATATGGCCATGTAACATGTCTAAGATCATGGAATTGTCCCCCCCATGCCAAATCTGGTATTGGGGTGCCAATTCCATGCATCCCCGGGGCTCCACTATGGACACCGGGTCCTGCCAAACCAGCTCTCTGGTGTTTTCTCTGCAGCTACCGGCTAGGAAGACAGAACAAAGAATTTCCTCAGCGAGGGTGTTGCACCCTCTCCCTTTGGAAATAGGTGTTAAAGGCTGGGGAGGGGTAGCCTCTCCCAGCCTTTGGAAATGCTTTGACAGGCACAGATGGTGCCCTCCGTGCATAAGCCAGTCTACACCGGTTTAGGGAACCCCCAGTCCCTGCTCTGGCGTGAAACTGGACAAAGGAAAGGGGAGTGACCACTCCCCTGTCCATCACCACCCCAGGGGTGGTGCCCAGACCTCCTCCAGTGTGTCCCAGACCTCTGTCATCTTGGATCCAGAGGTGTGAGGGCAATCTGGAGGCCTCTGAGTGGCCAGTGCCAGAAGGTGACGTCAGAGATGCTTACCTGACTAGGTGGCCAATCCTCCTCTGAGGGCTATTTAGGGTCTCTCCTGTGGGCGTTTCCTCAGGTAACAACTTGCAAGAATTCACCAGAGTTCCTCTGCACCTCTCTCTTCGACTTCTGCCAAGGATCGACCGCTGACTGCCCCAGGATGCCTGCAAAACTGCAACAAAGTAGCAAGAAGACTACTAGTGACATTGTAGCACCTAATCCTGCCATCTTTCTCAACTGTTTCCTGGTGGTGCATACTTTGGGGGCTGCCTGCCTTCATCCTGCACTCAAAGCCACGAAGAAATCTCCAGTGGGGTGACAGAATCTTCCCCCTGCTTCAGCAGGCACCAAACGTCAGCGTCACCGGTACTCTGGGACCCCTCCCATCCTGATGAGCGTAGTCCCTGGAACAAAGGTGGTGGGCCCTAGTGACCCAGTCTATCCAGTGGTCCAACTGTCCAAATTTGGAGGAGCTAAGTTTTTGCCTCCCCTCTCCAGACAGTAATCCTGTGCACCACGTGATCTGCAGCTACAAGGGCTTCTGTGCACATTTCCAAGAAATCCTGCATGTGCAGCCAAGCCTAGGTCCCCAGCACTCTGTCCTGCGGTGGTCAGCTCCCTGAGTTGATCTCCGGTGTCGTGGGACCCTCTTTTGCAGTGTTGAGACGACCGGTGTGTTCAGACTTCTTGAACCCGTGTTGAAGGACTTCTGCGGGTGCTACCTTCTTGTGCAAGGGCTCCCTACATTGCTGAGGGCCCTTTCTGTCTCCTCTCCCAAGTGGTGACATCCTGGTCCTTCCTGGGACCGGGCAGCACCCTTTTTCATCAACTGCGACTATTGCAGCTAGCAAGGCTTGTTTGCAGTATTTTGCCAAGGAAACAACTCTGCATCCTCCAGCACTCCGTGGGACATCTGCTGCACGAAGGAGAAGTTCCTAGCACCTTTCGTTGTTGCAGAATCTTCAGCTTCTTCCATCCGGAGGCAGCCATTTTGCACTTTCATCCGGGGTTTAGTGGGCTCCTGCCCCCCTGGACACTTTCGCGACTCTTGGACTTGGTCCCCTTCCTTTGCTGGTCCTCAGGTCCAGGAATCCGTCTTCAGTGCTTTGCAGTCTGTTGTGGTCTTTGCAGAATCCTCTAGCACAACTCTAGTGTGTTTCTGTGGAAATAGTAGTACTTTACTCCTACTTTCCAGGGTCTTGGGGTGGGGTATCTTGGACACCCTTAGTGTTTTCTTACACTCCCAGCGACCCTCTACACACTACACTAGCCTAGGGGTCCATTTGTGGTTCGCATTCCACTTTCTTAGTATATGGTTTGTATTGCCCCAGGCCTGTTGCATCCTATTGTTTTCTACAGTGTTTGCACTACTTTCTGACTGTTTTACTTACCTGATTTTGGTTTGTGTATATGTTGTGTATTTTACTTACCTCCTAAGGGAGTATATCCTCTGAGATATTTTTGACACATTGTCACTAAAATAAAGTACCTTTATGTTTGGTAACACGGAGTACTGTATTTCTTATGATATAGTACCTATATGATATAAGTGGTATAGTAGGAGCTTTGCAAGTCTCCTAGTTCAGCCTAAGCTGCTCTGTTATAGCTACCTATATCAGCCTAGGCTGCTAGAACACTACTCATTTACTAATAAGGGATAACTGGACCTGGCACAAGGTGTAAGTACCATTGGTACCCACTATAAGCCAGGCCGCCTCGTACAAAGACCACCAAAATACAGCCACAAATCTGACACCGCCAGGACAACTGAGGGTGGGAAAGAGGCGGTAGCACCGGCACACCAACCACATCCTACCCTCCATATTACAACCCACAACTCAGCACTGCGGTAGTTGCACGGCAATAAACCATTGGCGGTCCGAACTGCCAAGCTCAAAAACTCACCTCAGCCAGAACACATCACCACATTGAATATCCCACACCTGAGACACATACACACACCTGCTCAATGCACCATATAACATATCCTCCCCCCCCCCCAAACCTTTGCAACCAGAGAAGTACACACTGGCAGACAGGAGAACACACACAGAAGATACAGCTCTTCAATCGCCACTACACAAAAACACCACATAACAATAGCACACATAACCAAACACTCCCCACTCCACCAACCACCATACACTGCACCCTGCACACAGCACACACCACCACCGACATCACAACCATCATCTCACGTCAAAAGTACTCACGCTCCACAGACGATTAGCTGAGGGTCATGGTCGATTAAATCATCAGGGTAGAGCCATAACTGTTCGGAGCACAGGTACGGCAAACCTCCATTTCCAGGAAAATTGAGTTATAGCAGAGAATTGTCGACAGGGTCAACTCAGTGGGCAACTATCCACGCACACGAGAGGACATCAGGAAGAGGTGGAATAACCTACAGGGGAAGTTGGGTTCCATGGCACCACAACACCAGATCGCTGTTCACAACACCTCCTCCCCCAGAGTTCGCATCGTGTGAGGAGAAGGTCTTGGCAGTACTGCACTCTGAGGGCATGACTGGAATACCCGGAGGACTGGAGTCTGGTAAGTCACCAACACTCCACTGGCACCAACTACTCCAGTCCAGCATGCTTCCTCACCACCATATCACTCCCCAAATCATACTATCAACCACTCCACCTTACACCCAATCACCCAATTCCCCTCCCCTGCATGCAAAAGCACCACCAAGCCACACAGTCCTCCCAAGTGCACGGATAGCAACGCCAGTAACAAACACTACGACTCCCACAATGCACTTGCATATCCACTGAAATGCCTGTTAACCGGACTGCACAATACAACACCTGCATTTAAAACCCTTGCACCCCCCCACCAACTTGATGAATAGAATGAGGAAAACTTATGGCAATGACAGCTATGTAATTCCCATGCCCCATTTCACAGTGTAACATGTCATCCCCCTCACAATCCACAAACAATGCCTGCAGTGCTGCATCTGTCATTGCCATAAGTGGGAATCAAGTGAAGCCACTGTATGCATCAGACAAACAGACAACCAATCACACCTTCACTAGGTAACACTCTTCCACTCCTTTCACAGGTACCCCAGCCGCTGGTACCATGGAGACAATGCCAGAAACAGCCAGCACTCCCCAGGATGAAGGCCCCATTGACGACTACGCCTCAGGATGCATGGGCAGATACGACTTACCTGGCCCATCGGGGACATCTGGTCAGTCCTCCACTCCCTGCCCACAACCAACCCCCCCCCACCTAGTGGCAACAACATCACAGCCAACCCCTCGTCCCCAGACTTGTGTGTCAAGGACAGGATAATCCATTGTGTGCCCCACAGTACGGGGACCAGAGTCAAACCTTCAAACCCAAGACAATGAAGGTCATGGTAACATTGGGAGTGGACACATTGGGCCTGTGGCACATGCCCGGGGAGTGTGGGAGGGCACCTGTTGGCCAGAGGACGGGGCAGCCAAGGAAGCCAACTGACCAGGAGTCAATTTCGCAAGTCATGGGTGCATACCAGCAATCCCAGGAAAAAATCTGCCAAATAATTGCCACCTTGGGGGAAAACCAAGGGCTGCAGAGGGAATACCGCCAGGAGGCTATGCAGCAGTGGCAGACTCTCAAGGCCTCCTTAGGCACCATTGCAGGGGTGCACAGGGACCTCCCCAACATCCTGCATCCACCCACCAGCAAGCCCCTTCCATTGGCAACCCAGCATCTGAGCCATCTACTACTACGGCAGCCAGTGGACTGGAAGTCCTGCCAGGGGACCCACAGGCCATTGACACCCCTCCCTCCTTTGCTGAGAACCTCCCCCCCCCCCTGAAAACGTGGTTGTCCATCCAGGCATTCTGCTGGAGCAGATGCCAAGACAAAAACCACCGCCAGGAAGTGAACCAACCCCTGAACATTCTCCCTTGTGTGCCACTGACACACCCCGTTGACTGTTCAATGCCATAACTCACCTTTTCCTATGGCCCTTGAACACTGAACCTGTACTACCTACAGCTAGGCCATCTACTATGAGGATTTCATCCAGCATAACCTCACTCATCAGCTGTTGGACCCAATATGCACAATAAATACTGTAGAGCACAGAAAATGCATATGTGTCTTCATTGTATGATGTGTAAATGCTAACAAACATAAAGACATGTCACATACCACCCATCAGCCCACATCCAGTGCAAATCACAGTAGGGGTATGCATTCTCTGCAGGCAGCGTAGGACACCACAGATGGCTTATTCATGGTATCAAAGGTGAGTCTATTACCCCAGGCACACACCAGAGTAGACCCAGTAGTCCAATCTTAAAAACAACAAAGGGACACAAATCAGGATGTGAGTCAAGGTGCCACCCTACGCACATATGCAGGAAATTGCCATGATGGCTATTGGCATTTGCTTAGGAAACAGGGCACATCACATTGTACGTCTACATCAAAAAATACAATAATTTCATAACCGAAAACATGCAGCTGACATCTGCAATGGGCTGTAAGCAACACCTCCAACTGTATGCAGACACAACTTGCCATCAATGCCTCAACCAACAGGTAGGATATGTAATGAAACTTTTCATATAGTTCATAGCCTGCCTCACTTCTGGACAGGAGATGACATGACACATTGCACATAATAAGATTGTTGCAAGTAGATATAAACCTGCCAACCTATAGA
This sequence comes from Pleurodeles waltl, assembly GCF_031143425.1. Lineage (NCBI taxonomy): Eukaryota > Metazoa > Chordata > Amphibia > Caudata > Salamandridae > Pleurodeles > Pleurodeles waltl. The sequence continues at coordinate 892,825,743 of NC_090443.1, forward strand.
TGGCAGTGTTGACCACTTACACTGCTCCAGACATACAATCAGTCGTCCTTCATCAGCCACATATTGGAATGGTAAATGTGGCATTCCCACTGATAAAGCTGGCCAGGATGGACATCTCATTGTATCCAAGTGCTAAGATGTAATTTGCAAAATAACACAGAAAAAATACCTGTCGCTCATTGGAAGTACTGATTGATCAACTCCGTCCTGGACTCAGCTGCACCATCCTCATCTGCCTCCTCATCACTCTCCTATGTGTCCATCACCACCCACAGGTCCAGCAGCCACCTCCTCATCTGCCAGTAATTGGACGTGACGTCTGAGAGCCAGGTTATGGAGCACGCAGCAGGCAACAATTATCTTACACACCTTTTGAGGACTTTAGAGGAGGACACTTCCTGAGACGTGGAGATATCTAAATCTTGCCTTAAGTAGGCCAAATGTCCTTTCAATCACACGCCTCGTCCTAAAGTGGGCCTCGTTGTAATGTGTCTCTGCACTGGGGCAGGGTACCTCACTGGTGTCAACAGCCAGGGAAGGTTAGGATATTGTGATGCTATTAATTGTGTTTGACCAATGACTTTGTGTTTCACCACTGCGCATATTAGTTGCTCAATGTTCACCAGTAGCACATTACATGTTGTATTCAGTTTAACTGCCTATTGGCTTTAACATGGAGTTAGCCATTACATTCTGTATTGAGGTCAGCTGCCTATTGGCTTTGACATGGCATTAGCCATTACATTCTGTATTCATTTTAGCTGCCTATTGGCTTTGACATGGCTTTAGCCATTACATTTTGTATTCAGTTTAGCTGCCTATTGGCTTTGACATGGCATTAGACATTACATTCTGTATTCAGTTTAGCTGCCTATTGGCTTTAACATGAAGTTAGCCATTACATTCTGCATTGAGTTTAGCTGCCTATTGGCTTTGACATGACATTAGCATTACATTTGATATTTAGGTTAGCTGCCTATTGGCTTTAACATGGGGTTAGACATTGCAGTTGAGACATTGCAGATGAGCTGTGTTTTTCCACATGGTAGACCAAGCAGTGTTGTTCACACCAGACCTTAGCTGATAAGAGCACGTAGATTTTTTGTTTACCTCGCAATCCAGTCTGAGAGTGAGGGAGCTCGGGAGAATTGGCCACTCTCCAGGGTTCTTCGGTTCTCACACTGAGTTTGCTTTTAAGGATGACTCTGGGCTACAGCAGGGGTAGATTGAATCTGCTTGATTTCAGACAGGAACGTAGACGTCAGTTGTCTGTCTCCCGTTTGGGTAGAAAATCTCTTTCTCGCAGTTGACCGGAGTCATCAACTTGCAGACCCCAGAAAGATGAAGCTGAATATAGGCCCTACAGCCTTGCCCATACGGTGATGAATTTTGACTTTTATGCTTTGCTTTGAAGTTATGCTATAATATAATCACATATATTTGCTGTGTACATTGCAACTGAGAAGTACTTTGATATATTTTGCTTTCATTGCTGCGACTACTTTTGAACGTGTGCTTCCAATCTACTAATTTCGTCTCTCAAGAACCTTGCGGTGAAGAAATAATAACAATAAATGTCTTCTTTAAACTCAGAAGTGCATTCCAGAGAGGTTCTGTAAGCTTGGTTCTGAGATAAGGGCAGGAAAGCAGAACAGATATCCAGAGTCTCCTGTGTGAATGGAGGCCGGACCTGTTAGAAACTAGATACAGACACATGGACGATAGTGTGGACAGGTGCAACAACAGAGACACACATCCACACAGATACCTACCAATTAGCCAAGCCCTCTCTCATTGTAGATGTGTCATCATGTTTGTGATATTGCTGTTCCTCAATATGTAGGCGTCATGGACAGATCCCGGAAACTTGGCAGTCACCTGGGAGATATACTGGTCTGCCAAGCACACCAACTGCACGTTTATAGAGTGAAAGTTTTTCTGGTTCCGATAAACCTGTTCATTGACACCTGGTGGAACCAAAGCAATATGGGTGCCATCAATAGCCCCTATTACATGAGGGATTTGTCCCAGCTCATATAAGTCAGCCTTCACAGTGGCCAAATCTGCAGGTTGGGGAAACCGGATGTACGTGCCTGGTGCTTTTGGAAAGCTACCAGTACATCCCACAACACTATGCTGAACATGGGCTGTGACATTCCTGCAGCCAAGCCCACTGTAAATTGGAAGGACCCTGTGGCAAGGAAGTGCAGCACCAACAACACTTGGACCATGGGAGGAATGGCATTGGGATTGCGAATGGCAGGCAGTAGATCAGCCGTCAACTGAGTACAGAGTTCCATGATGGTGACATGATTCAATCTGCAGGTCTGCACGTTGTGTCTTTCCTCCGAGGTGGTGAGGTCGAATACCGGAAGGTACACTGGTTCATTCCTCCTTCTCCTCATTACATGGTACCTAGAATGGAGAGGGAAATATTGTTTCATGTGATGTGCAGGTCAAACATGTTATCAGTCCAATATCTTGTGATACTCACTAAGCAATGCAGACATGACTGAATGGGTGACAGTAACTACATAGGGTATGTAGGAGTGTCATTAATGGCATGCATGATGGCAATAACTGGTCCTGTACATGGTATGTGTCAACCAATACATGCGTGATGGTGCAGGTCGTGTGCACATGTGTCCCGCACAAGACATGCATGTACATATGACAGGGATATAGGTAGCAAAACAGCCAATGGGCCAGCATGAAGGGGCATATTAACTTCATGTTACATATGTGTTGTATCCCACATGTATGTGGTCGTGTATGACGTACATACATGGGCCTGTGCACTAATCGGGACATTTCAGTGTCATGATGCATTTACATTTCTCAGAGAAACCCATTAACTGTACATAAAATGGCAGCCACCTGTCCAGCAGCACAGGACAGTTGGAAGTGACGCAATTCTGCCGGTGTATGCCGTCATGGTGGTAGGTGGTCGTAACCGCTGCGTAACTTCTCATTGGTTGCCATTGCTGCCAAAGGGGGACTGGGGCCAATGATGATTACGGCCGGCGGTGAGGGTCCTGTACGAAATGGCCATGACTGCCATTTTCTGCCAACTATTTCACTTGACTCCAGACACTCCTGCAAGCAAGACCTCCACTTCATGGGCTGCTGTGTACTGTCTCTGGGAGACATTATGCCATGTCCTGCAGGTGATAGGACCCTGGCCTTTACCCAGGAAGAACTGGAGGAACTAGTGGAAGGGGACCCTGTATGAACAGTTGTATGGGGCACCAGAGGAACAGGTGAGCCCCATGCCATTGCTGTGTGTGATAGGGGTGTGTCGCTGTGAGTGGCAGTGCCATACCGGCCACAGTGTGCATGCATGCTGGGGGCATAGATATAAGGAGTGTGATACTTTTGGATAGATGTGGATGTCAATGCGTGTATGTGGTGTATGTAGGCCACTGCTGTTGAGGTAGTGCCACTCCTAATCACATTCTCCTCCTGTCTGTGTCGCCTATCCAGGTCAGCGCCCATCAGAAGAAGCGGCTTTGGAGGACCATCGCCAAGAAAGTGTGGACCCTTGGGGTCCATAGCCAGTGGAGCACCCATTGCAGAAAGCGGTGGGAGGACCTGAGACACTGAGACTGGAAGATCGCGGAGGCCCTGCTGGGGATGACCCTGACCCCCCTAATGGCCCACATTTTGGTGGTGGCCTACCCTGAGTTGGATGGACGCTTGAGTGCAGCACAGCAGCCACAAGGGGGTAAGTACTGACTGTTAACTGGCACCTGACAGACCTTGAAAAGGATTGGGTGGCTACATACTTGCATACTGTGAATGTGTACACTGTAAGGTGCACATCGACAATGTATATCAGTGATCCTGCCCGGATAACCATGGAGTAAGTGTGACAAAGTGCACTTCCAAACTTGACATGGATGGGCCTGTTTCGACACCTTATTCATTCTGTCTGACCAGCTGCATACAAATCCATTTTTGTATCAGAGCTGTCAATGCTGGATCGAGCAAGGCCGAGGGACCCGGTGGGATGGAGGACGAGGGGAATGCCACGGAGAGACCGGTTCTTCAACATCATCAACAGATTCTTCGTCCAGTGGACACTCCCTGGCAGTGGCGGACCCATCTAGGACCACCCTTGCACCATCTGTGTCCGCCACCCTCCTTACTAGCACCGCCCTCCTAGTAGCGCCCCACCCAGTTGCCCGGGCCCGCTCACCTTAGAGGGTGGGTGTCTCCTACACCCCAAGCACCTCTGCCCCTGCCCCAGTCAGCCCTGCTGCCCTAAGTGAGGAGGTTATTGACCTCCTGAGGTCCATCTCTGTGGGTCACACAACCATCGTAAATACCATCAAGGGACTAGCAGGTACAGCAGAGCAATGCATTCCTGGAAGGCATTCACAGTGCCCTGCCTGGCCTGCAGAGATCCTTTCAGGCTCTGGCTTCCTTGCTGATGGCAGCCAGTGTCCCTTCTTCCATGCCCCCTCCAGCTACCTCTGCCCAATCCCATACCCCTCTCGCCACACCCATCCAGAGCACACAGTAAGACCACTATTCATCCACCTCAGCAGAGACAGTTCGCAGTGACAAACACAAGCACCACAAGACCCACCACTGGCATGCACACAGGCAACACCTACCTGCACACACAACAACATCCACTCCCTACACTGACCCCCACACCAACCCCTCCTTCACAGATACCACACCACTCACACCTGCTGGCACACACCAACACTCTCTGATCCAGCCACTAGTCCCGTCGGACCTACGGTCACCACACTTCCAGACCCATATACACCCACCCCATTCACCACATGCACACTCACCACAACAACCAACACCCCCATATGCAGCATATCCACCTTACCTGCAGGCACCACCCCAACAGACAGTCATCCATCCACCATGGCAAATCCCTGTACCTCCTTCCCCCCTCCTCCCAGGACACCTACACGCCCGCAGTCACACCCCCAACAGACACCCAGCACACACATGCCTTCCACCCATGTACCTGCACCCAAGACACCTACACGAACGCACCTCACAACCACTCCCTCTCCCTCCACCCCAAACGCTTTTCCCATGACCGCCCTTGTGTCCCTAAGAAAAGATTCCCTTATGAGTTTTCCCTCTTCTCTACCACTCTCCCTCCCTCTGATTCCGCAAAACGCAGTGTGTCCCTCCCCAACCCCAGCCCTTCCAACTCCCAGACCTCCATTCCTCCCTTGCCCCCCCTTGTGTTGCCCATGCCCCTCCCCCTGCCAAAAAATCAACCCCCGCAAACACAAGCTCTCCCCTCCCAAGGACAAACCAAAGGAGCCTCAAAGTAAGGCGAAAGCCAAGCCCAAACACGCCACCCAAACCCAAGGACCCCCCTCCCAAACCCAACCCCGACTCAACCATCACCCAATCACCCCTGAGGTGCCTGCCTGCCCCTTTGATGCCCTTACCATATGGAGGCCACTTTGCAGTCAGGAATCAAGTTGGGGCATTCACCATTCACGAGTGCCATATGTACCTGGTGGCACTTGGGCTATTTGGACTGGCCAGTTGGCTCTATTTGTACAATTTTTGTATATTTTCTATTTGTAGTATACCGCGATTGGTCTCGATTGAGACATGCTTGTCCTGCCTTTCCTTCATGATGGATGTGTTCTATTTGTGCGATTAGGTATGTGTTTGTTTTGTGTATCTGATATGATTGTGTTGCAGCATGTGTTTTATGGTTTCCTTGTGCTTTCTACTCAGTCTGATGTGTTGTGATGGTATTGTGTGGCATTGTGTGGTTGGTGTGTGTGCGTGCGTTTATGTTGGTATGTGTATGTATGTTGGACGGGTGTTAGTTTGCGTGTGGGGCCGTCGCTCGCCATCCGGGATGTGTGTGTTGTGTGTGGGTGTGTAGTAATGCCTTTCCTTCAAGTGTGTGCTAGGTGGGTGTACTTATGGTTGTTGTCTTCGTCGCTGGTTTTGGAGTCCTAGGGTGATCAGGAGCAGTGGGAAGATTTCAAGTTCAGGTTCCATTGCGGCTCCAGACATGTCTGTGTTCCTGAAGGTGAGTGCCTCCTTTTATATTGGTCATTTCCGCCAGGGTTTTAGTGGTGGTCCAACCGCACCAGATATCCTGGTAGTGTGTCACCTCGTAATATGCTTGGCAGTAACATGCTACAGCTGGATTGGAGATGCCTGCCGCCAGCTGTGGCGGTCCATCCGCACTTGCGGTACTGGCAGTCTGTTTGCTGTGTCACGTTGGGAACACTCACTACCATGTTCATAATATGGCGGTCTTCTCCGACCGCCCAACTCAGAAAAAAAAACTGTGGTTAGAGAATGTCAAAGTGAACATGAAATAATGTGGCTTAAGACAGCTGCCAAGTTTATAGACTGCTATGTATGACAGTCTCATGGTTCCAATGTGCCATACGTGCCTACAGACCCTATTCAGAGTGAAAAATTGCTTCATTTTAGCTGTCTCCCTTTCCTTCAGTGTATGCCAATGTGGAAAACTGATGCCCTCTATATTTTTTTTAATCAAAATCTCCCTCTTGCTTGTTTCAACATATTGCCATTTATGCATTTAAGAGGACAATGGGAGATTAAAAAAATAATAATCGGTAAGATGTATTTGTCCCACTGATTTCAATTTTCAGGCTAGACATTTTCACTTCTAAATATGTGATATGTTGAGTTATACTTTATCAGGGATAAAACATTTGTTTAAAGAGATAAATATCACAAATTATCCAGGGGCGTAGCTTGGTCACTAAGAATGGGGGAGTGTGAGCTTCAGGTTTTCCAACAATCATGCAGGTATACATTGTTAAAATACATTATATGACAAGCATGGCACATGAGAGGGACTCAATGGGCATTAGAAAGGAAGAGGAATGCAGACTGGTAGAGTACTGAGGGAAACAAGCAATATTTTGTAAACAAACATTTTAAAGACTTTTAACCCCTTGTTTGCCACGACGTAATGGTTACGTCCCTGGCTGCGCCTCTCAGGCACCACGGACGTAGCCATTACGTCTGTGTACTGGCCCTCGGGGGAAGTGCTAGCGCTACCCCGAGGGCCGCTCCCCTGCCCCCCAGGCCAGGGTTGGAAGGGGAATCGCTTCCCCTTTCAACCCCGACCCACCCACCCCGTGGCGTCTGATGACGTCAGCACGCGACCACGCACGCTGATCTCATCAGAGGCCTGCCCCTTTCCAGCACGGATCGGAGGAGAAATGCTTTTGCATTTCTCTTCCGATCACTGGAGGGGCCGAGAAAGGCATGAAAGGAGAGGAAAGGCCTTTCCTCTCCTTTCATGTCTCTCTCAGCATTTCTGCTGCTTGATCGCGATGTGGTCGGGCAGCAGAAATACCCACTAAACACCAAGGAATTGTTTTTGTACTGTAATTGTCATGAGGGGAGCGGCCCCTTGGACAAAGGCCGCTCCCCAGGGGGCCACATTATTTTTTAGGCCATTTCTTGCCCCCCGGGGGCAGATCGGCCTAATATAATTAAGCCAATCTGCCCCGGGGGAGGGGGGGGCATAAAACCCCCTAGACCCCAGGGCTACATTTTTTTTGTTTATTATTTTTTATGTGTGGGGATAGACCCCTTAGGCAAGGGTCGCTCCTTGGGGGGCCAAATTATTTTTAGGCCAAAACCACTAGACACCAGGGAATTTTTTTTTAAATCATACTTATGCATAAGAGTAGCAGCTCCTTGGGCAAGGGCCTCTCCCCAGGGGGCAACATTTTTTAAGGCCATTTCTGCCCCCCCTCCGGGGGCAGATCGGCCTATTATTATTAGGCTGATCTCTAGACACCAGGGATACATTTTTTTTTTTTATATGTGGAGAGCCAAATTATTTTTAGGCCATTTCTGCCCCTAGGTGGGGCATAAACCACTTGACACCAGGGAATTTTTTTTATTTTTTATTTTTTATACTTATGCAGAAGGGGAGTGACCCCTTGGGCAAGGGCCGCTCTCCGGGGGTGGCAGATTGGCCTATTTTTGCTAGGCCAATCTGCCTCAAAAGGGGCAGAAACCACTAGACACCAGGGATTGGTGTGTGTGTGTGTGTGTTTTGTTTAGGGGGGCAGCCCCTTGGGCAAGGGTCGCTCCCCATGGGGGCACATTACTGTTGGCCATATCTCCCCCCCTTGGGGGCAGATCGGCCTATTTTTGGAATGCCCATCTGCCCCCAAGGGGGGAAGAATCCCACCATAAACAAAGGGAAGATTTATTTTTCAAAATAAGAGGGTGGGGGTATGGCCATACCCCCACCCCAAATAAATGGGGCCAAAGTTGTTCTGCCCACCAGTGGGCAGATTGGGCAATTACCCCTGATCCACACTCTGGGGGGGCAGAAAGTCTACTATATGCCAGGGAATTTGAAAAAAACAAAAATAGTGGGGTGGTGGCTACTAACCAGTATGGGCCTGGTTATGCCCCCACCCCAACTAAAGGGGGTAATAGTCTTTCAGCTCTCCCCCGCACACTAAAACATCTTATCCCACGGCAAGCAAGAGGACATTTGATTATTTGGGGTTTTGGTTTTACATTTGGGCCATGAGAGCTTGGCTAACTCTCAAAATCGTCCCACTTGGAATGGTGAGGGCTGCACTTTTTGGACTTTGGGATGCTGCCATGTAGAAAAATCCACAAGACCTACACACATCTGAAAACGAAACATCGGGTTGATTCCAGGATGGTGTGCTTCACATGCACCCCGTACCATTTCCTTACCCACAATGCCCTGCAAACCTCCAACTTTGCTGGAAATCACACACTTTCCCCACATTTTTGTGATGGAACCTTCTGGAATCTGCAGGAATCCACAAAATTTCTACCACCCAACATTGTCTCATCTATACCAAATTTAAATTTTGCTGCACTTGTCAGCCTAAAAGTTTTTTTTTTCAAACTGCCCTTTCGGGCCACTTTGTTTCCCCCTCAATTTCGACATGTTTTTGGCTCTTCCCTGTCACAGGCATTTGGCCCACCTACACAAGTGAGGTATCATTTTTCCTGAGGGGAACGTTGGGTGGTAGGAAATTAGTCCTTGTGCGGTGATCCCATGCAGAAATGTGGGAAAATTTGTTTTTTTAGGTAAATTTGAGGTTTGCTGAGGATTCTGGGTAAGAAAACATTGGGGGATCCGCACAAGTCACACCTCCATGACTCCTTCGGGTGTCTAGTTTTCAGAAATGTCTGGGTTTGGTAGGTTTTCCTAGATGGCTGCTGAGCCCTCGACCAAAAACACAGGTGTACCCCACCCCCGCAAAAACAGGTAGTTTTCTAATTGACAATTTTGATGTGTCCAGATAGTGTTTTGGGGCATTTCCTTTCTCTGGCACTAGGCCTACCCACACAAGTGAGGTACCATTTTTATCAGGAGACTTGGGGGAATGCTGGGTGGAAAGAAATTAGTGGCTTCTCTCAGATTCCAGAACTTTCTGTCACTGAAATGTGAGGAAAAAGTGTTTTTTTTTGCCACATTTTGAGGCTTGCAAAGGATTCTGGGTAACAGAACCTGGGAGACCCCCAAAAGTCATCCCATCTTGGATTCCCCTAGGTGTCTAGTTTTAAAAAATGCACAGGTTTGCTAGGTTTCCCTAGGTGCCAGCTGAGCTAGAGGCCAAAATCTGGGTGGAAGGACATTTGTGGCTCCTCTCAGATTCCAGAACTTTCTGTCACCGAAATGAGAGGAAAAGGTGTTTTTTGGCCAACTTTTGAGGTTTGCAAAGAGTTCAGGGCAAAAGAACCCGGTGAGAGCCCAACAAGTCAACCCATCTTGGATTCCCTGAGGTGTCTAGTTTTAAAAAATGCATAGGTTTGCTAGGTTTCCCTACGTGCCAGCTGAGCTAGAGGCCAAAATATACAGCTAGGAACTTTGCAAAAAACATGTCAGATTTCAATGTAAAAATGTGATGTGTCCATGTTGTGTTTCCTGTCGCGAGCATTAGGCCTACCCACGCAAGTGAGGTACCATTTTTATCAGGAGACTTGGGGGAACACAGAAAAGCAAAACAAGTGTTATTGCCCCTTGTCTTTCTCTACATTTGTTCCTTCCAAATGTAACACAGTGTGTAAAAAAGACATCTATTTGAGAAGGGGCCTGTAATTCACATGCTAGTATGGGCACCCCGGAATTCAGAGATGTGCAAATAATCACTACTTCTAAACACCTTATCTTGTGCCCATTTTTGAAATACAAAGGTTTTCTTGATACCTATTTTTCTCTCTTTATATTTCAGCAAATGAATTGCTGTATACCCGGTATAGAATTAAAACCCATTGCCAGGTGCGGCTCTGGGTACCTAGGGTTCTTGCTAAACCTACAAGCCCTATATATCCCCGCAACCAGAAGAGTCCAGCAGACATAATGGTATATTGTTTTAAAAAATCTGATATCGCAGGAAAAAGTTACAGAGTAAAACGTGGAGAAAAATGGCTGTTTTTTCACCTCAATTTCAATATTTTTTCATTTCAGCTGTTATTTTCTGTACGAAAGCCTTGTAGGATCTACACAAATTACCCCTTGCTGAATTCAGAATTTTGTCTACTTATCAGAAATGTTTAGCTTTCCAGGATCCAGCATTGGTTTCATACCCATTTCTGTCACTAACTGGAAGGAAGCTGAAAGCACAAAAAAGAGTAAAAATGGGGTATGTCCCAGTAAAATGCCACAATTGTGTTGAAAATGTGGTTTTCTGATTCAAGTCTGCCTGTTCCTGATAGCTGGGAAGATGGTAAGTTTAGCAACACAAACCTTTTGTTGATGCTATTTTCAGGGAAAAAAACACAAGCCTTATTCTGCAGCCCTTTTTTCCCCATTTTGTTTTTTAAAACTGAATTTTCGCTGTATTTTGGCTAATTTCTTGGTCTCCTTCAGAGGAACTCACACAGTATGGGGACCTCTAGAATCCCTAGGATGTTGGGAAAAAAAAAGGACGCAAATTTGGCGTGGGTAGCTAATGTGGACAAAAAGATATGAGGGCCTAAGCATGAACTGCCCCAAACAGACAAAAAAGAGGCTTGGCACCTAAGGGGGGAAAGGCCTGGCAGCGAAGGGGTTAAAACAATGTGTGTATGTTTTTATTTCTGTTTGCATGTATACATTTCTGGTGAAATCTGATAGACATATCACCATACCCGAATGAAAGCACCTGGGTAGGAAAATGGCTCCCTGTTGCATTAAACCCCCAACACACACACTTTTTGCCTGATATTAATGCTGACTTGACTGAGAAGTATGCTGGGACCCTGCTAACAAGGCCTCAGCACCAGTGTTCTTTCACTTAAAAATGTACCATTGTTCCACAATTGGCACATCCCTGGCACACAGATAAGTCCCTTGTAAAAGGTACCAGTGGTACCAAGGGCCCTGTGACCAAGGATGGTCCCTAAGGGCTACAGCATGTGTTGTGCCACCCTAAGGGATCCCTCACCTAACTCATGCACACTGCCATTACAGATTGTGTGGGTTGGTGGGGAGAAAAAGGCAAAGTCGACATGGCATCCCCCTCAGGATGACATGCCCACAAAATACTGCCTGAGGCATAGGTAAGTCTCACCTCTAGCAGGCCTTTCAGCCCTAAGACAGGGTGAACTATACCACAGGTGAGGGCATAGCTGCATGGGCAATATGCCCCTACAGTGGCTAAGTCTATTCTTAGACATTGTAAGTACAGTGTGGCCATATTAAGTATATGGTCTGGGAGTTTGTCAAAACGAACTCCACAGCTCCATAATGTCTACACTAAATACTGGGAAGTTTGGTATCAAACTTCTCAGAATAATAAACCCACACTGATGCCAGTGTTGGATTTATTACAAAATGCACACAGAGGGCATCTTAGAAGATGCCCCCTGTATTTTACCCAATCCTCCAGTGCAGGACTGACTGGTCTGTGCCAGCCTGCCACTGAGACGAGTTTCTGTTCCCTGGGGTGAGAGCCTTTGTGCTCTCTGAGGACAGAAACAAAGCCTGCACTGGGTGGAGGTGCATCTCACCTCCCCCTGCAGGAACCCCAGGGCATCCCACCTAGTGGAGATGCACGCCCCTCCGGACACAGCCCCCACCTTTGCCGGCAAGTCCAGAGGAGATAATGAGAAAAACAAGGAGGAGTCACCCACCAGTCAGGACAGCCCCTAAGGTGCCCTGAGCAGAGGTGACCCCTGCCTTTAGAAATCCTCCATCTTGGGTTTGGAGGATTCCCCCAATAGGATTAGGGATGTGCTCCCCTCCCCTCAGGGAGGAGGCACAAAGAGGGTGTAGCCACCCTCCAGGACAGTAGCCATTGGCTTCTGCCCTCCTGACCTAAACACACCCCTAATTCTAGTATTTAGGGACACCCAGAACCCAGGAAATCAGATTCCTGCAACCTACAACAAGAAGAAGGACTGCTGACCTGAAAGCCCTGCAGAGACGACGGAGACGACAACTGACTTGGACCCAGCCCTACCAGCCTGTCTCCAGACTCAAAGAACCTGCACAGCGATGCATCCGACAGGGACCAGTGACCTCTGATGCCTCAGAGGACTGCCCTGAACCCGAAGGACCAAGAAACTCCTGAGAACAGTGGCACTGTTCAAAAACAGCAACAACTTTGCAACCTTCTTGCAACTTTTAAAGAACTCACCCTTTCCGCCAGAAGCGTGAGATTTCACACTCTGCACCTGACACCCCCAGCTAGAGCTCCAGAGAACCAACACTACAGGGAGGACTCCCAGGCGACTGCGACCTCGTGAGTAACCTGAGACGACCCCCCCTGGACCCTGACAGCGACGCATGCAGAGAGGATCCAGAGGCTCCCTCTAAGCGCGACTGCCTGGAACAAAGTACCCGACGCCTGGACCAAGCACTGCACCCGCAGCCCCCAGGACCAGAAGGAACCAAACTCCAGTACAGGAGTGACCATCAGGTGACCCTCTGCCTAGCCCAGTCAGTGGCTTGCCCGAGAAGCCCCCCTGTGCCCTGCCTGCACAGCTAGAGTGACCCCCAGGTCACTCCATTGATTCCTATTGAAAACCCGACGCCTGCTTTGCACACTGCACCCGGCTGCCCCTGTGCCGCTGAGGGTGTGTTCTGTGTGCCTACTTGTGTCCCCCCCAGTGCTCTACAAAACTCCCCTGGTCTGCCCTCCAAAGACCCAGGTACTTACCTGTTGGCAGACTGGAACCGGAGCACCCCTGTTCTTCATAGGCGCCTACGTGTTTTGGGCCCTCGTTTGACCTTTGCACCTGACTGGCCCTGTGCTGCTGGTGCGGTAACTTTGGGGTTGCCTTGAACCCTTAATGGTGGACTGCTCATGCCCAGGAACTTGAACTTGTAAGTGCCTTACTTACCTGAAAAACTAACCAATACTTACCTCCCCCAGGAACTGTTGATTTTTGCAGTGTCCACTTTTAAAATAGCTTATTGCCATTTTAACTAAAACTGTGTATGTTACTGCTCTAATTCAAAGTTCATTACTTACCTGTGTGGAGTACCTTGCATTTTATGTATTTACTAAAATCTTGAATCTTGTGGTTCTAAAATAAATTAATAAAATCTATTTTTCAATATAAAAACCTATTGGCCTGGAGTAAGTCTTTGAATGTGTGTTCCTCATTTATTGCCTGTGTGTGTACAACAAATGCTTAACACTACCCTCTGATAAGCCTACTGCTTGACCACACTATCACAAAATAGAGCATTAGAATGATCTAATTTTGCCACTATCTTACCTCTAAGGGGAACCCTAGGGCTCTGTGCAAGATATCTCTTACTTTTAGATAGTATATACAGAGCCAACTTCCTACAACCTGTACTCAACTATTTAGCAGAAAATACATTTATTACAGGGTGTAACACCCCAAACACAATCTTTATGTTTTGTCCATTAAAGTATCCACTTTGGTTGATGGGAAGCTCTAAAAGTCTTTAAACCGCTGTAAAACCCCTGAATCAGAAAGTTACAACCCACAGTAAGTGGGGAACAGGACCTGCAGAAGCCTTTTAGTTTGCTAGGCATGGACAATGTGGGCAACTGCCCAAGGCCTCACTCCTGCTCACAAATCAGGGGCCCCAACCAGAGCCCTCTTTCGAAAGACTTCAGTGTTAAAAGGCCCAGAGAGAAAGCCCTCTAACCTAAGCGCCTTGGGGCTCTGAGCTGCATGGGCTTCAGAAATGTAATCACTGCATCTGCACGATAACGGCAATTAAATTGGTACTTGAAGTGCCCTTAGGTGTGAAGTGAGACCTGCCCCTACATGAATGAAAAGCAGGGTGTTCTGCAGAACTCACAACAAAAGAAAGAATCATGTCCCATTACCAATGGGCATTACTCACATAAGGTGGAGGAAAGGGAGACAGGTGTCATCAAAATTTAAAAAAAAGCATATTCCTTTAACACAGAGAAGCGTTTTATATCAGTACATCAGATTACAGCAATACATTGAGATGTATTTAGTAAAAGTGAGAGTTTTTAAACATGAGCTGAGAAACATTCCTGCCCCCCCTTGATATTAATGGTATTAGTGATCTAAGAGCAGGACATATGGAATTATGTGACAAGAAAGGACCAAATTCAGCAGTAGGGTTTACTAGCTCATGCAGCAAGAAAAGGCAAACAATGTGGCATAATGCTAAACTTTTTGTGATAGTATTACCTCATTATTTAGTCATTGTGTTCCATGTTATTACTCTCTGGGCAAAGGTTTCATTTTATTAGTATCAGTCTAACACCCAGCCACAGCAATGAGCAACAGAAAGATGGCAAATTAATACCTGCAAAGGGTTTTCCACAACAAGTGTTGCTGTGTTTTTAGTAACATTTGATCCATATGAGCTTGAAACACATTTCTTTTTTAAAAGCTACATAATACATGACAAATGCGGCAAATCTATGTATATGTAGAAAACGCATTGCCTGCAAAATCACATAATTTCAGTGGACCTGATTAAAATTCACATTAGGGTTCCTGAGAACTCTATATGTCACCTAGATTCTTATTAAACGAGCAGCAGAATTATGGTCTGTTACATCAAACACCAAGAGGTGTTGTACAGCACACACCCTGACCGCACATATTTGAATGTGCTCTGGTGTGTGATAATGAACAAAATGGAGGTTGGTGAAATAAAGTATTTGCCTAGGATCACACAATTTGGTCAGTCAGGGAAGCTGGAATTGATCCTAGATTTTCCAGTTTCTTAAGCTAACACATGGGTATTTCTTTATAATATTAAAGCTTAATGCTTCGTCTTTATCTTTAGAGGATGAGAGTTGGAGGGGTCCACATTATATTTTTGGCAGCTTTACATAGCTCAAACCTTAGCATGGACATAAGAGCGCTTAAAAATAGACACAGACTACATTAATTGGTTTTCAACACAAAATTTACAGAATCCCACTTGACCTGTATTTCTTTCTATATTCTTAAAAAATAGTTATGTTCTTGTCTCCCAAACAAAAAAAATTCTATAAAAATTCATGTATTAAGCACAGTTTATTTTTGTATTTTTTACTTACTTGATATCATCAATAGACACATTCAACATTAGTCCACAATTGATTTCACATAAATCTATCTATTTGTTCCATAAATTACTTTGATGAAACACTTTACAAACAAAATATTGAACATATTACAAGCATAGAAATACAAAAGATAATACCCCCATACCAATCCACTCACACCGGCTCACATCCAGAATCATCCCCTACCATATTCTCCATTCACACCCTGACCCAGCCACATACACATACAAAACAAAATACAATGGAAAGCAATTTTGAGTTTTTAGCCGTTGTAATGTTGTGAGCTGAAATCACTCCTAAAAGCGGTCAATGCTTGTTTTGGTGTGGAAATAACTTCGTCCAGCCACCTTCTTCATGACCACTTATACATAAAATGCTTCAGGAGGTGGACAGTGGGCGGAATCTACAAAGAATACGTAAACATGGTGTGACAGGGTCAGAATAATGGAGGCTTGTAGGCGTTGTAGTGTTTTAGGGTTTTTATTTCTGTTATGTGTTCAAGTCTTTCTATACATGTGTCTCTTGGATTTTTTCTCTCTCTCTCTCTCTTCTGGTACGTCTTCCGCTTCTTGATCCAGTTTCGTCTTACTTTTTTCGTGGTTTTCAGGTGGAATATCAGGAGTCATCCGGGAGGTGCATAGGAGGAAAGAAGAGAAGAGAAGACCTTTGGAAGGTAAGAATTGTTTATTTTCCTTTTCTTTCCCTGTCTTCTCTGACTTATGGTTTATTCCTTTCTCCTGTCTTCTTTTTGTTCCTTGGGGTTGTCTTTCCCTTTCTATCCTGTCCTTTTCTTGGTCATTTGCTGTCATTTCTATTTCTGCTCATGGCTTTCCCTTTTCCTGTCCTTTTGTCTTTCTTTTCAAGGCTTTTATACTTTCCTGTCTCTCTTGGTAATCTCTGGTCTGTTTCTCTCTTTCCTTTTCTGTGGTACCTCGTCTCTCAGTAGGGGTACTAGTTGCTTTTGGTTTGCTCAGTCTCCCTCTTTTGTTTTCTTTATCGTACTTTTGTGACTAACAGCTTTCTTTCTCTTACGATATCTGGTGCCCCGTGCGAGAAAACAAGACTTTACTAACGGCAAAACACAAACAAACCAAAAAACACTGCCAAAACCTATGGTGGTGCTCTCCCGTGCCGATTTCTGTCCCCACTCCCCCTTCGGTTTTATGTTCACTGTTTAGTTCCTGTCCTTGCCCCCCTGCCCGTGGCCCGTTTCAGTGATAGGCCGTACCTGACTGGGCTACGTTCTTCCCAGAACGTAGCCGGCCTGTCCGCTTCTCTTTTCCTCCCGATCGTCCTCTGCTCGCGCTGCTCTGGTGAAGCTCGGCTCGTCTCCTCCACGGCATTCTCCTCCTGCGGCGCTCCGCGATGGCACTCCTCCCTCCGTTTCATTTTCCGTCCTCATCTCCTCTCCTCCTAGGGAAATGTCTCTCCTTCCACCTTCTCCCGCTCGGGTTTAAAAACCCTTAGATGTTCCATGTCAGGCGTGCGAACCCACGCCTCAGCCGCTCCCACCTCTTCCGGGTCGGCATCACTGCTGCCGGCAGTGCCCCCGGGATACTCCTTCGCTGGATCTATCCTGTGGGCACTGTCATACATGGGTAATCAGAACCATTATTTTTATATATAAATATTCATAAAAAGGTTAAAATAAAAGGTTTAATTTTAATTGGCCATTGCTATGAATCAAAGTGGGCTATACATGAAGAATAAGGTAATACTAATCATGCTGCACTACTGTGAGGTCGAGGCATATCAGGGCCTAAATCCTTCTGTGCTTTTTTGTAGTAAGAACTACTTAGTTCGCTGAAAATCATCCAGAGCTACGAATATTAGAATTTTAATACTGACCACACCAGACAAGTTTACATTTTTGTTTTGAATATACACTTTTGTAGGCTGGGCTGCAAACAGGAGAGCTACTTATGGGCAGCTTGAGAGTTACTAGTAGCTCACGAGCTACTCATTGGTGACACCTGCTATAGTACATATTGCTGTGTTTCCATCTATGGTCGAGTTCCATGTTAAAAAAAAATGTTTTTGTATCTTTGTATGTATAGGGAAGATAGTTCCCCTGCACACATAGACTGGGGTAGGTTGAGATCGGCCTCTTTGGATTACAGTCCCAGTTTTATGATTTCCCATTTCATTTTCAGCATGCAAAGGAGCTAAACTGTTGTATTAAAGGGCAACCCCTAACTCACTTTTGATATTTGCTTGGTTCGACCGAGTTGGTTAATAGATAGTAGTTTCCGGAGACTATAGTCCTGGTCATATGTCTTGGCAGGGAGACATTTGAGTCAAGAGATGAGCCCCGATCTTCATTTCTCTTTGAGAATATTGAGTAACTAGTTTTTCGAATTATTGTGCAATCTGTTAATTTTACAGGTTTTCTGTTTGAATAGGTTCCTTATATTCCAAGCTAGTTCTTATACCTCAATTAGTATCACCTTATTCTTCATGTATAGCCCACTTGGATCCATAGCAATGGTCATTTACAATGGAACCTTTCATTGTAACTTTTTTTAGGAATCTTTTTTCTATATAAAAATAATGGTTCTAAAAACCCATGTTTATGTATTATTTTTAGATTCCTCCCACTGTCCACCTCCTGATGCATTTGTAGTGTAGTGTGGTTCTGAAGAAGGTGGCTGGCATGATTATTTCCCACACCGAAACACGTTGACTGCTTTTAGGAGTGATTCTAGCTCACAACATTAAAATGGCTAAAAATCAAAAATGTTTTTCCATAGTATTTTGTTTTGTATGTGTAGAGTGGCTGGGTCAGGGTGTGAATGGAGAGTATGGTAGGTGATGATTCTGGATGTGAGCAGGTGTGAGTGTATTGGTTTGTGGGGGGTATTCTCTTTTTTAATTCTATGCTTGTAATATGTGCAATATTTTGTCTGTGAAGCGTTTCATCAAAGTAATTTATGGGACAACTTAAATTGTGGACTATTGTCAAATGTGACTTTTGGTGTTATCAAGTAAGGAAAAAAATATGAAAATAAGCTGTGCATAATAAATGAATTTGTATAGAATAATTTTTTGTTTTTGGGGTGGGAACCATAATTTGTAAGCATATAGGAAGAAATAAAGGTCAAGTGGGACACTGTATATTTTGTGTTGATATTTTCTCCCCCTTGTCCCAGACCTAAAATTATAGAAATGGGGGTACCTTTATTTACAGTGAGGTACATTAATTGTTTTTCCAGCACAGATATTTGCCTGGGTTCACAGGATGCTGAGCCTAGGCTCAGATTCAAGCCTTGCACCGATTGATCCATGGTGTACAGCTGTAGCCACAAGGCCACATTTCCTCCTGTAAAGATTCGGCTTAGTTTGGGCTTAAGGTTCCAAGAGGACCTTGAACTCAACAGAGCCAGCTCTCTGCCTTGAGTTTTCAGTGGCTTGCCCACCTATAATAAAATGCAAAAGAGAGTAATGTTAGGAGGGGCAGAATCCATGTAAAAACGTAAAAACTGTTTGGAGAGTGGAAGGGTGGAAGGGGAGAGTTGGATGTAGAGGAAGAGAACAGCTGAAACAAGGTAAGAGGCTAGGTGGAGAAGAGTGGTATGGAGCAGCAAATGGGGGAAGATGTGGATGGAATAGAGACAGAACCGCAAGAAAAGGCTTTGAGAAAAAGGAGAGATTGATGTAAAGGGGGCAGGGTCAATGAAAAAAGTTGAGGCAAGATATAAGAGGTTGGCTGGAATGATGAGAGGAAAGGAGTAGAACACTGAGGGGCAAAATGGATGTAAGAGTGGCAGAATAAGAGTGGGAAGGTAAGATGCTTGGGGAGAGATGAGAGTTGAAGAGGAGATAATGTAGGGATGGTAGAGGCTGCTGAGTCAGCAAGAGTAGGTAATAGGCTGAGCAAGAAATTAGGTGAAAAACAGAGTATGGAGGGGTGAGGTGGATGTAAGTGGGCAGAATCAACAAAGAAGTACGAGGCTGGAGAAACTGGAGAAGAGGTCAAAATGTCACTGAACCAGTGTGTGCTGCTAAATCTGTTGAGCATTCTGCAGAAGTTTGCAATTCCCTTTCTCTTTTGAGTCCATGAAAACAAAAATAAAAAAAATGTCTTAATATTGAGGTGCATGTGTCATCCTTCACAAAGGTTTTGATCTTCAACCATCCTCAGTGCATCTTCTGAATTTCATCCTGCTCTCTGTGTAATCTATTGCTCTCGTTGACATTTCTATTAAATCTCACTTCCACTGGGACCCTTTCCAACACATTTCCTAACCGGAGATTTAGAGATCATGGCTGCAGCCCAGAACTCCATTTGCATTATCTTGCTTGCCTCATCCTAAGTTTCTACCGATGTAGAAACTTAAAAAGCTGTGGTTGTTTCTCTGCTCACAAAACCTTAAGCAGGCTCAAAACTTCTCAGCATCTTCTGACATCTATTTGGTATTCTTTTCTCGAATATCCCTCAATATTGTTCTGTAAAATGGAAAAAAAGCAGAAGAATATATAATGAGAGACGTTTTCTTTGGGTCAGATGCAATAAGATTAATTGGCAACATTTGTGATGTTTACTGTTGTTTATGATTATTTTTTCAGAACTGACTATTTCATTTCATTTGGATAAGAGTAATTCCTTTTAGAAACTTGTCTCCCCCATGTGGCAATAGAGAGCAGTCAAAGCTTATTCCATTAAATGGTAAATGTACTGGAACTTACATACAGTATGTCATGTTAATCATACTCAATTGGCAACTTATCCAGTCAGCCTAGTTATGTCTTTTGAAAGAGATTGATTTAGAGCAGGTGGTTATGGAATGAAACATCAAAAATGTGTTCTTTAACCCCTTCGCTGCCAGGCCCTTTCCCCATCCTGTGCCGAGCCTTTTTTTGGCTATTTGGAGCAGTTCGCGCTTAGGCCCTCATAACTTTTTGTTCACATAAGCTACCCACGCCAAATTTGCGTCCTTTTTTTCCAACATCATAGGGATTCTAGAGGTACCCAGACTTTGTGGGTTCCCCAGAAGGAGGCCAAGAAATTAGCCAAAATACAGTGAAAATTTCGTTTTTTTCAAAAAAATTGGAAAAAGGGGCTGCAGAAGAAGGCTTGTGTTTTTTTCCCTGAAAAGGGAATCAACAAAGGGTTTGCGGTGCTAAAATCACCAGCTTCCCAGCTTTCAGGAACAGGCAGACTTGAATCAGAAAACCCAATTTTTCAACACAATTTTGGCATTTTACTGGGACATACCCCATTTTTACGATTTTTTGTGCTTTCAGCCTCCTTCTAGTCAGTGACAAAAATGGGCATGAAACCAACGCTTGATCCCAGAAACCGCAACATTTCTGAAAAGTAGACAAAATTCTGAATTCAGCAAGGGGTAATTTGTGTTGATCCTACAAGGGGTTCCTACAGAGAATAACAACTGAAAAAGAAAAATGTTGAAATTGAGGTGAAAAAAACATAAATGTTTCTCTACGTTTTACTCTGTAACTTTTTCCTGCAATGTCAGATTTTCGAAAGCAATATACCGTTACGTCTGCTGGACTCTTCTGGTTGCGGGGATATATAGGGCTTGTAGGTTCATCAAGAACTCTAGGTACCCAGAGCCAATAAATGACCTGCACCCTGCAGTGGGTTTTCATTCTATGCTGGGTATACAGCAATTCATTTGCTGAAATATAAAGAGTAAAAAATAGCTATCAAGAAAACCTTTGTATTTCCAAAATGGGCACAAGATAAGGTGTTGAGAAGCAGTGGTTATTTGCACATCTCTGAATTCCGGGGTGCCCATACTAGCATGTGAATTACAGGGCATTTCTCAAATAGATGTCTTTTTTACACACTGTCTTACATTTGGAAGGGAAAAATGTAGAGAAAGACAAGGGGCAATAACACTTGTTTTGCTATTCTATGTTCCCCCAAGTCTTCCGATAAAAATTATACCTCACTTGTGTGGGTAGGCCTAGCGCCCGCGACAGGATATGCCCCAAAACACAACGTGGACACATCACAGAAAACAGAGCTGTTTTTAGCAAAGTACCTACCTGTAGATTTTGGCCTCTAGCTCAGCCGGCACCTAGGGAAACCTACCAAACCTGTGCATTTCTGAAAACTAGAGACCTAGGGGAATCCAAGATGGGGTGACTTGTGTGGCTCGGACCAGGTTCTGTTACCCAGAATCCTTTGCAAACCTCAAAATTTGGCTAAGAAAACACATGTTCCTCACATTTCTGTGGCAGAAAGTTCTGGAATCTGAGAGGAGCCACAAATTACCTTCCACCCAGCGTTCCCCCAAGTCTCCCGATAAAAATGATACCTCACTTGTGTGGGTAGGCCTACTGCCCGCGACAGGAAACGCCCCAAAACGCAACGTGGACACATCCAAATTTTTGAAAGAAAACAGAGGTGTTTTTTGCAAAGTGCCTACCTGTAGATTTTGGCCTCTAGCTCAGCCGGCACCTAGGGAAACCTACCAAACCTGTGCATTTCTGAAAACTAGAGACCTAGGGGAATCCAAGATGGGGTGACTTGTGTGGCTCGGACCAGGTTCTGTTACCCAGAATCCTTTGCAAACCTCAAAATATGTCTAAAAAAACACATGTTCCTCACATATCTGTGGCAGAAAGTTCTGGAAACTGAGAGGACCCACAAATTTCCTTCCACCCAGCGTTCCCCCAAGTCTCCCGATAAAAATGATACCTCACTTGTGTGCGTAGGCCTAGCGCCCGCAACAGGAAACGCCCCAAAGCGCAACGTGGACACATCCACATTTTTGAAAGAAAACAGAGGTGTTTTTTTGTAAAGTGCCTACCTGTAGATTTTGGCCTCTAGCTCAGCCGGCACCTAGGGAAACCTACCAAACCTGTGCATTTCTGAAAACAAGAGACCTAGGGGAATCCAAGATGGGGTGACTTGTGTGGCTCGGACCAGGTTCTGTTACCCAGAATCCTTTGCAAACCTCAAAATTTGGCTAAAAAAACACATGTTCCTCACATTTCTGTGGCAGAAAGTTCTGGAATCTGAGAGGAGCCACAAATTTCCTTCCACCCAGCGTTCCCCCAAGTCTCCCGATAAAAATGATACCTCACTTGTGTGGGTAGGCCTAGCGCCCGCGACAGGAAACGCCCCAAAGCTCAACGTGGACGCATCCAAATTTTTTAAAGAAAACAGAGGTGTTTTTTGCAAAGTGCCTACCTGTAGATTTTGGCCTCTAGCTCAGCCGGCACGTAGGGAAACCTACCAAACCTGTGCATTTCTGAAAACTAGAGACTTAGGGGAATACAAGATGGGGTGACTTCTGTGGCTCGGACCAGGTTCTGTTACCCAGAATCCTTTGCAAACCTCAAAATTTGGCTAAAAAAACACATGTTCCTCACATTTCTGTGCCAGAAAGTTCTGGAATCTGAGAGGAGCCAAAAATTTCCTTCCACCCAGCGTTCCCCCAAGTCTCCCGATAAAAATGATACCTCACTTGTGTGGGTAGGCCTAGCGCCCGCGATAGGAAACGCCCCAAAGCGCAACGTGGACACATCCAAATTTTTTAAAGAAAACAGAGGTGTTTTTTGCAAAGTGCCTACCTGTAGATTTTGGCCTCTAGCTCAGCCGGCACCTAGGGAAACCTACCAAACCTGTGCATTTCTGAAAACTAGAGACCTCGGGGAATCCAAGATGGGGTGACTTGTGTGGCTCGGACCAGGTTCTGTTACCCAGAATCCTTTGCAAACCTCAAAATTTGGCTAAAAAAACACATGTTGCTCGCATTTCTGTGGCAGAAAGTTCTGGAATCTGAGAGGAGCCACGAATTTCCTTCCACCCAGTGTTCCCCCAAGTCTCCCGATAAAAATGATACCTCACTTGTGTGGATAGGCCTAGCGCCCGCGACAGGAAACGCCCCAAAGCGCAACGTGGACACATCCAAATTTTTGAAAGAAAACAGAGGTGTTTTTTGCAAAGTGCCTACCTGTAGATTTTGGCCTCTAGCTCAGCCGGCACCTAGGGAAACCTACCAAACCTGTGCATTTCTGAAAACTAGAGACCTCGGGGAATCCAAGATGGGGTGACTTGTGTGGCTCGGACCAGGTTCTGTTACCCAGAATCCTTTGCAAACCTCAAAATTTGGCTAAAAAAACACATGTTGCTCGCATTTCTGTGGCAGAAAGTTCTGGAATCTGAGAGGAGCCACGAATTTCCTTCCACCCAGCGTTCCCCCAAGTCTCCCGATAAAAATGATACCTCACTTGTGTGGATAGGCCTAGCGCCCGCGACAGGAAACGCCCCAAAGCGCAACGTGGACACATCCAAATTTTTGAAAGAAAACAGAGGTGTTTTTTGCAAAGTGCCTACCTGTAGATTTTGGCCTCTAGCTCAGCCGGCACCTAGGGAAACCTACCAAACCTGTGCATTTCTGAAAACTAGAGACCTCGGGGAATCCAAGATGGGGTGACTTGTGTGGCTCGGACCAGGTTCTGTTACCCAGAATCCTTTGCAAACCTCAAAATTTGGCTAAAAAAACACATGTTCCTCACATTTCTGTGGCAGAAAGTTCTGGAATCTGAGAGGAGCCACGAATTTCCTTCCACCCAGCGTTCCCCCAAGTCTCCCGATAAAAATTATACCTCACTTGTGTGGGTAGGCCTAGCGCCCGCGACAGGAAACGCCCCAAAGCGCAACGTGGACACATCCAAATTTTTTAAAGAAAACAGAGGTGTTTTTTGCAAAGTGCCTACCTGTAGATTTTGGCCTCTAGCTCAGCCGGCACCTAGGGAAACCTACCAAACCTGTGCATTTCTGAAAACTAGAGACCTAGGGGAATCCAAGATGGGGTGACTTGTGTGGCTCGGACCAGGTTCTGTTACCCAGAATCCTTTGCAAACCTCAAAATTTGGCTAAAAAAACACATGTTCCTCACATTTCTGTGGCAGAAAGTTCTGGAATCTGAGAGGAGCCACAAATTTCCTTCCCCCCAGCGTTCCCCCAAGTCTCCCGATAAAAATGATACCTCACTTGTGTGGGTAGGCCTAGCGCCCGCGACAGGAAACGCCCCAAAGCGCAACGTGGACACATCCAAATTTTTTAAAGAAAACAGAGGTGTTTTTTGCAAAGTGCCTACCTGTAGATTTTGGCCTCTAGCTCAGCCGGCACGTAGGGAAACCTACCAAACCTGTGCATTTCTGAAAACTAGAGACCTAGGGGAATACAAGATGGGGTGACTTGTGTGGCTCGGACCAGGTTCTGTTACCCAGAATCCTTTGCAAACCTCAAAATTTGGCTAAAAAAACACATGTTCCTCACATTTCTGTGGCAGAAAGTTCTGGAATCTGAGAGGAGCCAAAAATGTCCTTCCACCCAGCGTTCCCCCAAGTCTCCCGATAAAAATGATACCTCACTTGTGTGGGTAGGCCTAGCGCCCGCGATAGGAAACGCCCCAAAGCGCAACGTGGACACATCCAAATCTTTTAAAGAAAACAGAGGTGTTTTTTGCAAAGTGCCTACCTGTAGATTTTGGCCTCTAGCTCAGCCGGCACCTAGGGAAACCTACCAAACCTGTGCATTTCTGAAAACTAGAGACCTCGGGGAATCCAAGATGGGGTGACTTGTGTGGCTCGGACCAGGTTCTGTTACCCAGAATCCTTTGCAAACCTCAAAATTTGGCTAAAAAAACACATGTTGCTCGCATTTCTGTGGCAGAAAGTTCTGGAATCTGGGAGGAGCCACGAATTTCCTTCCACCCAGCGCTCCCCCAAGTCTCCCGATAAAAATGATACCTCACTTGTGTGGATAGGCCTAGCGCCCGCGACAGGAAACGCCCCAAAGCGCAACGTGGACACATCCAAATTTTTGAAAGAAAACAGAGGTGTTTTTTGCAAAGTGCCTACCTGTAGATTTTGGCCTCTAGCTCAGCCGGCACCTAGGGAAACCTACCAAACCTGTGCATTTCTGAAAACTAGAGACCTAGGGGAATCCAAGATGGGGTGACTTGTGTGGCTCGGACCAGGTTCTGTTACCCAGAATCCTTTGAAAACCTCAAAATTTGGCTAAAAAAACACATGTTCCTCACATTTCTGTGGCAGAAAGTTCTGGAATCTGAGAGGAGCCACAAATTTCCTTCCACCCAGCGTTCCCCCAAGTCTCCCGATAAAAATGATACCTCACTTGTGTGGGTAGGCCTAGTGCCCGCAACAGGAAACGCCCCAAAGCGCAACGTGGACACATCCACATTTTTGAAAGAAAACAGAGGTGTTTTTTGCAAAGTGCCTACCTGTAGATTTTGGCCTCTAGCTCAGCCGGCACGTAGGGAAACCTACCAAACCTGTGCATTTCTGAAAACTAGAGACCTAGGGGAATCCAAGATGGGGTGACTTGTGTGGCTCGGACCAGGTTCTGTTACCCAGAATCCTTTGCAAACCTCAAAATGTGGCTAAAAAAACACATGTTCCTCACATTTCTGTGGCAGAAAGTTCTGGAATCTGAGAGGAGCCACAAATTTCCTTCCACCCAGCGTTCCCCCAAGTCTCCCGATAAAAATGATACCTCACTTGTGTGGGTAGGCCTAGCGCCCGCGATAGGAAACGCCCCAAAGCGCAACGTGGACACATCCAAATTTTGGAAAGAAAACAGAGGTGTTTTTTGCAAAGTGCCTACCTGTAGATTTTGGCCTCTAGCTCAGCCAGCACCTAGGGAAACCTACCAAACCTGTGCATTTCTGAAAACTAGAGACCTAGGGGAATCCAAGATGGGGTGACTTGTGTGGCTCGGACCAGGTTCTGTTACCCAGAATCCTTTGCACACCTCCAAATTTGGCTAAAAAAACACATGTTCCTCACATTTCTGTGGCAGAAAGTTCTGGAATCTGAGAGGAGCCACAAATTTCCTTCCACCCAGCGTTCCCTCAAGTCTCCCGATAAAAATTATACCTCACTTGTGTGGGTAGGCCTAGCGCCCGCGATAGGAAACGCCCCAAAGCGCAACGTGGACACATCCACATTTTTTAAAGAAAACAGAGGTGTTTTTTGCAAAGTGCCTACCTGTAGATTTTGGCCTCTAGCTCAGCCGGCACCTAGGAAAACCTACCAAACCTGTGCATTTCTGAAAACTAGAGACCTAGGGGAATCCAAGATGGGGTGACTTGTGTGGCTCGGACCAGGTTCTGTTACCCAGAATCCTTTGCAAACCTCAAAATTTGGCTAAAAAAACACATGTTCCTCACATTTCTGTGGCAAAAAGTTCTGGAATCTGAGAGGAGCCACAAATTTCCTTCCACCCAGCGTTCCCCCAAGTCTCCCGATAAAAATGATACCTCACTTGTGTGGGTAGGCCTAGCGCCCGTGACAGGAAACGCCCAAAAGCGCAACGTGGACACATCACATTTTTTCATAGAAAACAGTGCGTACTTGTGGATTTTGGCCTCTAGCTCAGCCGGCACCTGGGGAAACCTAGCAAACCAGCGCATTTTTGAAAACTAGAAAGCCAGGGGAATCCAAGATGGGGTGACTTGCGGGGCTCTGACCAGGTTATGTTACCCAGAATCCTTTGCAGACATCACAATTTGGCCCAAAAACACTTTTTCCTCTCATTTCGGTGACAGAAAGTTCTGGAATCTGAGAGGAGCCACAAATTTCCTTCCACCCAGCGTTCCCCTAAGTCTCTCGATAAAAATGGTACCTCACTTGTGTGGGTAGGCCTAGCGCCTACGAAAGGAAATGGCCCAAAACACAACGTGGACACAACATATTTTTTCACAGAAAACAGAGGTGTTTTTTGCAAAGTGCCTACCTGTGGATTTTGGCCTCTAGCTCAGCCGGCTCCAGGGGGGGCAGAAATGGCCTAAAATAAATTTGCACCCCCACCAGGAGCGACCCTTGCCTACGGGGTCGCTCCCCCTGCGTGACATTGGCGCCAAAAAACAAATCCCCGGTGCCTAGTGGTTTCTGCCCCCTTGGGGGCAGATTGACCTAAAATCGACCGCAGAAATGGTCTAAATACAATTTGCCCCCCAGGGGAGCGACCCTTGCCTGATGGGTCGCCCCCATCTCTAAAAAAACAAACAAACAAAAAAAAAAAACACAAAAGAAAAATTTGCCCTGGCACCTAGAGGTTTCTGCCTAATACCTAATACCTAATACCAATAGGCCGATCTGCCCCCAGGGGGGGCAGAGATGGCCTAAAATAAATTTGCCCCCCCCCCCCCCGGGGAGCGACCCTTGCCTACAAGGTCGCTCCACTTGCGTGACGGCGCAAAAAAAAGATCCCTGGTGCCTAGTGGTTTCTGCCCCCGGCCGATCTGCCCCCAAAGCATAAATACAATTTGCCCCCTAGGGGAGCGACCCTTGCCTAAGGGGTCGCTCCCCACCTAAAAAAAAAAGAAAACATAACAAAAAGAAAAAAAAAAAAAAGATCCCTGGTGCCTAGAGGTTTCTGTCCCCCCCTGGGGGGCAGAAAAGGCCTTCCCAAAAAAATGGCCCCCCTGGGGGCGACCCTTGCCCAAGGGGTCGCTCCCGTTGCATGAAATTCACGCAAATCTGCGATAAAAGGAAGGAGACCCCGGACGGATTCACATTTGCTCAAACAAGAATGGGGAGATGACGCCACAATTGATTGAAAGTTCTGCTGAATGTGTGGGGCAGTGGCCCGTCCTGAAGCTGCCGTCACAAGGGTAAGAGACTACATCAGAGCCTTAGTCCTAACACTTGACGTGTGGCAAACTAGGAAAAATCATAATCCGCAAAAGTCACTTTCTTGATTGTCAGCGTCTGGAAGGGTGATCGCTTGGACCACTGGGTGTAACACAGCCGGTACGCTTGACCCCTGCGTGTAATACTGGGTATTTGGATTGCTGGCAGCTTGGGCCGCTGGGCATGACACAAATGGTATGCATAAGCCCATGGTTGTGACATAGGGCCAGCTCTCTGTTTTAAGAGGTGCCTTCGCTTGGACATCTGGGCATGATGCAGCCGTTAAACATATGCTTTTTGTGAGATGTAGGGCCCACATCTCAAGCTTATTAGGCTATCCTGGTTTTCTCAGTGCCACCGGTTTCGTAACACTGGTGGTATTTGAAAGAAGTGTGTGCTTTGCTTGGACTGCTGGGCATGGCACAGATAGTACGCAGGACCCCTGGGTATGACATAGGGGGACTTCAGACCTTAAGGTACTAGGGGGATTGGGATCCCGGAGATTAGGCAGAGCTATATTTTGCCAAGAAGGATCTATGATCACTTAAGTAAGTCTTTTTTTTCTCCATATAAATTGTTGCAATCTTTTCCAGCGTGGTGGTATTGACAAGATTATCAGGCTCCCCACAGTGCAGAGCTTTTCTTGGTCACAGGATAACGTGAGTTAGGAGATGGGCAAGGCTAAGGTATTGTGAACGGACTGGCCCCCTGATTTTTTGGAACTTGGTCAGCATCTACCCTGCCAAATGGTGTAATTTTGATATTATGATGCTGTTAGACCAATGTGGCTATGTTTGCCTTAAATGTTGAATGTTTTGTTGTCAATGTTTCATGTACACATGAAGAAATTGTTGATTTGCACAATTTGTTGTTTGATGCCAAAGTTAGGCTCGCTATTTTGTTGCCACATTGCAGGCTGTTGCAAACTAACAAATTCACTTTTTCCTAGGATTGAGTCCTTTCTTGAAGGTTTGATAAATGTTTCTTTTTGATGCATCTGTGAAAACGTTGACCTCATTAGATCTAGGAATCCCCATGTGTATATCCTCCCCCACCAGATTAGGTTTGGTAAACCCCTTGTGTACATAGTTCCCATTACCAGATAGATCCAGTATTCCCCTTGTACATACTTCCCATTGACAGAGTAGAAATATAATAAAATCTAGAAAAACAGAAACACTAGCAACTTAAGAGAGAAAACTCTAGAAAAACAGAGAAAGCTAGAACTCGCGTAACTTATAAATACCCTAAAGAACGTGAAACCTAGGAGAGGAACTGACCCAGAAGAGACTACCCATATACCACCATGGGATCCCCTTTACAACACATGCAGAGAAGAATCCCCACTCAGGCCAAAAAGCTTAGCAAACTGTGCCACAAGTCACACACACTTACCGAGACTCAAGTTCCCCTGACCAAAAGAGGGAACCTTCAACACTAATATAATCGCACACACCAGGACATACATATAAACAAAGTATATGGGGCAAAAGAAGGACAAAAAGGAAGCACTGCTAGAGCTCTATGCCATTTTTGAGGAAGTCCATGCCGATAACCTTGACCCAACACCAGTAAGCAAGTTTGCACTGCCCCTACCATAAGTAGGTATGGAGGTTCTCTCCCCGATGCCTGCTATTCCCACATTGGGATACACTAACTCGTCAGTCGAGGGCGCTCAAGGGGCCTCTATCAAACAGCAGGTGGTTAGGTCTAGGCTTGGTGGATCATCATGCCCACAAACACCTTCTCTCCCTGCACCATGCCTGTCCAGCACTAGAGCAGACATGGTTCCAGGGAACGAACGCGAGTGAAGGTACGATTTATAGCTGTCTTGGATAGAGAGACAGCTAGCAAAAGTGAAGGAAGAGGACCCATTCCGCTGAGATCTTGCAGTGAGTGGGGAGCCACAGGGCACACTCAGGTAGCCAAGGAGACCATGGAGAGCGAGCATGAGAGCAGGTCCCGACTTAGAAGGACAACACATATCTCTGAGTGAAGGAGGCAATCTAGTTGGGAGTCAGAGGAATGGCGTGAGGGGAGGAGAGAGAGAGCTCAAACCTCGCAAGCCCAGCATTAGAGCAGGGTAGCGTGCCCTCCATTTGAGGACAGCGGGAGTAGGTATGAAGCCCCGGTCACAGAAGTACCCAAGATAGAGTTGAAAGGGAAGTTTTTGACAGCAGTCCATACCTCACCAGAATGACAGTGAAGAAGAGGGGCTGACCAGGAGAATAGGGGCCAAGGCAGCCTGGTGCAGGCCCGCCTTAGACACAGGAGGACCAAAATGGCACCACTGGGTGCGCACAAGGAGAGCAGCAATGAGAACATCTGCCACCCCCCCCTAAATGCGCAGGACAGGTAAACCCACCCCAAGGGACATAGGAGATCAGGAGAAAGGCAAAATATTCGCCTGACAGTTTTGTCACCTGCAAGCCCGCTGCACCGAGAGAAGTGATTAGTACGATAGGCTCTGGACAAAGGCAGGATCCTTCACACCAGAGGACATAGCAAGTGTTTAAGACTGCATCCAACATAGAGTGGGAGATCCCAAGGTCAACTTCCCCTACATGCAGGAGTGTTTGAGGAGATGGGAACGCTATGTAGAGGGAAAGCAAGTAGAGAAGTCTGGAGCAAGAATAGCCCTGTACTACAGAAAGGCATGTCAGGGACCATCTAAGTGCCATGGGCCTAGATGGATAAGGAGGGACTAAGAGGCAAACTGCTGCCGTTGTTGGATGGGGCCGGGAAATGAATCTTATGCTTTGAGAAAAACACCGCAGGGATCACTCCAGCAATAGGCAATGTTAAGAGTCTACTGAGCAGCATTATCGGTGAGCAGACCAACATGGAGTTCAGCCGCACTCGCATCCCGATGGTCACATTGCCCAACTCAGAGCACGACAGGGCCGCATTCAATTCATACAGGTACCAGATATGGATGGCCCTGCAGGAAATATTCACTGACTGCCCAGACGTAGGTGAGTTAATGGCAGAAACCATGAGACCTGGGGAGACCATATTAGACTTCCTAGATAGGATGAGAGAATGGTGGGGAAAGGAGACAGGACAGCCGTGGACAGATACGGTCCCTCAAGTAATTTTCTTTTATGATATCCTCAAGAAGGGGCTGCTCTCTGACATACAAAGCGGTTTGGACAGAGTAGTAGGGCTAAAAACTAAAACCTGGCCAGAAATACAAGCACACATACTGCATTTCCACAAGAGGCTTTTGCTGATTTGATCAGTTCCTCTAGTGTGGTGTCACCAGTGACCCATAACTTTTCCTGGAAATGTTTGTTGTCTTTTATCATCTCACCTGTGGTCCCTCCAAAAGTCACATGTTGTCAATAAACCCCTCAAAGCAGTGAAAAGTGTAAAAAGTTTTGCAGTTTCTTTTGTTCCCTGGTATAAAAATGGTGCGTTTCGAGCGTGTTGCATGTTCATGGCTTAGAAAATAATTTCTACTCTGAGCAGTGCCTCTTGGAACTTGTCATACTCCTCTTCACCCTTCAGTGCTTCTACTTTCGGTAATGCTTGAACCAAAGACATTTGAGCAGGATACTCTTTCTGCACTTCCCTTGCATTTTACTGGCATCCATAGCCATCAGATGTCTTAGATTCCTCCTTCAATCTTTTCCCAGGGAAACAAGGGTTGCCTTTAGTCTGTAAAAATCAGAGAAGGCATCAAGTTGCATTTTAGAATGGTCAAAGGAATCACTAATGCAAGTATGAAGTACAATTAAGTAATGTTTTAATGTTGCCGCAGTGGAACATGTCCATTTAATGGTGCCCAATAACACAACAAAAAGGAGCTTTCCTCCATGAAAAGGCTCGGAAAGCGGTGAAGTGGACCTCTTTGGCTATGAGATGATTTTACGTACAAGCCCTCCCAGGAAGGTGTCGTTGGCTGCAGGACAAGGCAGGGGTGTGCCCTAGGCATCCGTTTTTGCCCAGAGAAAGTCTTTCACACTCAACATAATGAAGGAGGCACTACCCTTGTTACAAGATAGCGCAACTCACCCACAGCTGCACAATGACAGATGAAGCTTCTGGCAAAGGACACAGGTGTGCACGATGGCTGGGCGTTGCTCACACTGCCAATATAGTAGTCGCAACCTAACAAGGCTCCGTCATGATACCACAATTTTATGTCAAGACCAGAGGCTCCTATTAAGCCTTCTAATCTTGCTTTAAGCTTAGAGTATCAGTCAAGAACTACAAATCCCAATAGGCTTAGCAACAGATTGGCCAATGGGGTTAAAGTACATAACAATAGTAAACACCAATAGGATATGTAATCAAACTATGGGTACACACTTGACTGCAAACAGCTCTCTTTTCTTGCTGCTCGCAATCAAGATAAGTACTCTCATTACTTTTAATATCAAAATTGGGATTACAAACATTGTGTTATATTGGTAGTGTGTGTTATTTGTTTAGCTGTTGCTTCAATATCGCTGTTTCGTGCTTAGTGTATTAGGTGTTTATTTTATGCTCTGGATCGTACTGCTGGTCTTCAGTTTGCCTTCACAGCGGGATTCGCGCCCGCCATTTCATGTTTCTAATGGCTTCCACGTCTGTGACAGTTAATATCCTCTGCAATACCTGACTATGTGTTTGCTGCTCAGTGTCCTCCTCAACACAGCGGCTCGTACCGGATATTTCCTAGGCATGTGTCAATAACCGACTGGCTGTTTCGAACTCCTACTCGCACGCCTCCTCAACTTTGTTCTCCCCCCAAAGGGGCACGGCCTCTGCCTCTGCCTTTCTGTGGCTCAACTGACCCGTCAGCTGTCCGGCAGTACACGCCTCAGGGGAGTACTCACTTTGTTTCCCCGCCCCTTTCTTCTTGTTTTCTTTGTTTTACCCCTTTCTTTGCCAAATATTTCATATTAGTTAAACAAAAGAATGGAAATTGATAGCTACGTTTAATACTTATGAATGAAGATGGGAAAGCTTTTAAACAAGAATGAAAAGATTTTTTTCATATTTCTGTGGAACAAGCCCTTGCGGCTTTAATGGATAAAATGTCCAAGATTCATTGAAAATGCTGTTAAAAATATGGGGGGTCATTTTGACTTCGGCGGTCTTTTCCCAAGACTGCCGAGGGACCGCCGTGCGGATGACCGCCAGTGGTGGCGGTTTGCCGTTCGGCGTATTATGACTCTTGGCAGCTCTCCGTCCTTTTTCAGACGGAGAGCCGCCAACAGCCATACTGGCGGGCGGCGGGGAAGTGGAGGTAGCTCCACCTCCACCGCCACGCCAACAGAACACCGCCCATGGAATCACGTCCTGTGATTTGGCCTGGCGGTGTTCTGTTGACGGTGTGGTGTCGGCGGAGCTGCCCCCATGGATCCCGTCCCCTCCCGGAGGATCGACAGAACAGGTAAGTCGATCGTCCGTTAGGGGAGGGGGGTGGGGGGTGTTGTGTGTTGTGTGCATGCATGGGGGTGTGCGTGTGTGTATGTAGAGGGGGTGTGTGAGTGCGTGTATGCTTGCAGGGGTGTTGCGTGTTTGGGAATGAGTGCGTGTATGTCTGTATGGATGTGTGCGTGTATGTGTGAATGTGGTTGTGCGTGTCTGACTGTGTGTGTGGATGTTGGCATGTATGTCGGTGTGTGTGCATGTATGTGTTTTGGTGGTGCCTGCGTGTCGTGTGTGTGTTACGTGATGTTGGGGGTGGGGAAGGGGGCCCTGCCACCTTTGGGGGGTGGCAGGGGTGGTAGGGGGTGTAGGGGAGGGAGTCGGGGTGGGAGTGGGGGGTGGGGGAGACCCCTATCAGTGCCAGGGAAGGAATTCCCTGGCACTGATAGTGCTTACCGCCATGGATTTCATGGCGGTTTCAAACTGCATGAAATCCATGGCGGTCAGCCGGGTCCAAATACTGCCGGCGGTATAGTGACGGCCGCCGGGCTGGAGACCCAGGTCTCTAGCCCGGCGGTCGTCTCCGCCCTGGCGGGCGGAACGGAGAAGCGGCGGATGACCATGGCGGTAACCACCATGGTCATAATAAAAAAAAAAGACCGCCAGCCTGTTGGCAGTCTTACCGCCGCTTCTCCGCCTTCCGCCAGGGTCATAATGACCCCCATGATGTCCAAGACACTGTTGGCCCATTCTGCGGGGGAAGGCAGAAAACGTAAATTAGTGTCTTTACCTTTCAAAAAGAAAAATAACTCAAAAAATGATGGCACACAGTCGAATAATGAGGTTCCCTCACCCGAGATTGAGGGCTTAGGGCCACTTGTATCAAGTGTTTTTGCATTCGCAAATGGTGCGAATCGCAAAATTCGGCCATTTGCGAATGCAAAAATGCCTTTCACAATGTATGAAAGGCATTCGCTGTACAGTTATAGAGAATCGCAAATTGCGATTCTCTGGTTAGGAAATCGCAAATAGAGAATTCCTATTTGCGAATTCCAAAGCACATGTATTAAGCATTTCCTAAATGCGAATTGGGCATTTAGGAAATGCAATTAGCACCAAATCCAATTTGGTGGTAAGCATGTGCAAATTTTAAAAATGCATTATAAATGCATTTTTAAAATTGACATGTAGCGCACACATGCCCATAAGGCATGTGTGTGCTTCACATGTCTGTAAAAAAGTTTTGGGGTGCATCAGAAGGGGCCTTAGGCCCCCAGCACCCTGGGATTTGCATTTCCTTATTTGCGAATTCCTAACTGGAATTTGAAAATTGGGAAATGCAAAACCATTCACACCTATGGGCCTGCAGGCCCATAGGGTTGAATGGGAGCACATTCTTTATTTACAATTCGGTAATAGCATGTGCGAATTTTAAGTAATCGCTATTACCGAATCGCAAAATTCATACATACCATTTTGCATTTCTTAAATAACAATTTCTTAAAATTTGCTATTTAAGAAATGCAAATTGTTTTTTTGATACATCTGGCCCTTAGTTCCTCCCAGGCCTCCTTCTAAGGAGGGGAATAATTCTAGCCCTAACAATATGCATTCTAAATGGGCTGAATCGAAGGCTTTAATTCCCATTGTCCAAATAGGGTTTCCTGCTGGCTCAGGCACTTCGACCAATCTATTAGCACTTTCTATTCTGATCGACAGGGCGATTGTGTCAGGTCTGATGCTGAATTGTTATTTTGTGATTTTAAGGCGGCATTCGATCGGATCCCCTGGAGTGCCATGTGGGCTATACTACAAAACTGGGGCATCCCCCCAGTACTCTTGGGTGCTATCATAGAACTCCATACAAACACATGGGTCCGTATTAAGCTTGGTGATGGGTGCTCCTTCTCTAGGAAAATTCCCACCACCCGTGGTGTGAAACAAGGTTGTGTACTTGCTCCCCTTCTTTTTAATCTGTTTATTGCAGGCACGTCACCGTCTTTTGATGCCGTTAACTCTCATCCCCCCCAAGATTGATGGCCTTAGGCTTAGTCATCTGCTTTATGCCAATGATCTTGCACTATTTAGTTGCATTGGATTGGCTTCCAACGGCTGTTTAACCAATTTGCATCTTATACTTCCGCGAATCAATTGGAAGTTATTTTGCTTAAAACAAAAGTGGTCTCGATTGGGAGGAAAAAACACTTGAGCTTTAGTTGGTATTACAAAAGCTGTAAACTTGTCTTTGACCAGTCTTATAAATACTTAGGGGTACATTGGATTCCAGGGACAGCTTTGTTAAAAATAGGAAGGAAATTGAACTCAAAGCTGTGGTATTGCATAGGGCCTTCTCTAAAGTTTTAAAGGGGCCGACCCTTTTTCCCCTAATGCAAGTTATGATAGCAAAGATTATCGCTTTGCTGGCCAATGGCCAAGAAATTTTGTTGGGTAAAGGCTCTTGCCTACTAAATAGGCTGGTCAATAAAATCTACAAGAGAGTCTTTCATGTCCCGTGCCTGGCTTCACCAAGTAACTCCCCCTACTCTCTGTTTAAACTAGATGATAAAAGGCTTATTCAACTGTGTTCTTATCATTCAGACTGTTCCCTCTTCATTCAACGGACGCATGCCTGGCAGTAATTAAATCCTTTAAGCCAGGTATGTTTTCTAGTTTTTTCTCTTGCCCTTATGGGTTTTGGTTGAAAAAGCCCTTCATGGCCTTGAGGATGGGCGATTGTTTTTTTTTTTTTTTAAACATCTGCCCCAATGGCAGCTACCCCCCGGGGACGGTGTGACATGAGGAGGCTGTAGTAACGCAGATGAAACCATTGATCATGTGGTTTGCCTGTGCCCAGCTTTATTAAAGGAGCGGAGAGTTTTGATTTGGAGCAAATGGAATGAACTGGGAATCCACTCCTGTCAACAGGCTATCATCCAGTCTTTGGACCCAGGCAACCCAATGCTAAATGTGTTATTGACTAAATTTATTAAAATTGCACAATCTAAATTCGATTTAAAATGGATTCAATGGCACTGCGAGCAATGAACAGGTATAATCAGAATCTCTATCACGCTCTTGCCACATTGCCTGTTATTGGTTAGGCCAAGGAGTTCTAACAGCATATGTTGATGTTTAGTGCAATTACTATTTAATGCACCATGCACTTTAGGGCTGTGCCTACGTATTTTGTCTTTGTGTACTATGCGGGATTCCGGGTTGGGTGGCTTGTTTTATTTTTATATCTCAGGATTGTCTTACGCTTTTAGGCAGGGATGTCTTTTTTTAATATGTCATGTGTGTCTAACTTGTGGTATGTTTTTTGCATGAATTTAGTCTCTGAGGGTATTTATTCTCCATTGCTTTTTAGCTTTTTTTGTATTAGATTTTGTTATCTGTACAATAAATTATTATTAATTCATTCATTCTAAATGCAAGTCTAAAACTAAACATATTGATGAGGCCCCTAAACAAATAATTATTTCAAAAATCCTGCCCATGGATGATGATATGGATGATAATTTTGGGGACAATGGTCTTGTTGCTTCTCCTCCTCCTTAAAAGGAAGCCAAATTAATTGACGATTCTGACCCTATTCTCTCTTGATACTATTATTCATTGTGAGGGGATTCCTATGTTTGACCCTTCCCTCATTCACCACCCTAGCTCTACGGAGTGGTTTTCAATTACCTATGTTGGGGAATACATTTCTTCTCACCTTTGTTTCCCATTAGAGAAACAAACACGAGCAAAGCTAAAGTCGGAGTGTCCTAGACCTTCTTTGGCTTTCGACATTACTGCTACTCCTTCCATTGACCAGTCCCTTATTACCTTTTTCTCAAAATTCAGAAAAGATCCTTGAACAGGGTTCAACAAAGCCTGATCAATCTGCCAGAATAAATAACTTGATGTAGCAGGGCCCCTGGCATGTATTTTTGATAGTGCAGAAGCTGCCAGACTGGATAATTTGAACATCAATCAGACGGATCTTTCACTGTGGGTACAAAGGGCCTTCTGCTTACTAGGTAATGCTAATTTGCCTATTATTAATGAACGAAGAAAAGGTTTATTGTTGAAATTGGATCCAAAACTTGCAAATCTAGAAACTCTTTACCCCGGTATAAAAGCAGAGGGTTGACGTTTTGGAGACTCATACATCAAAGATTGTAGGGCCAGATGTAGCATTATCCGAATTTGCGAATCGGAAATTGCGAGTCGGTGCGACTCGCAATTTCCGAATTGCAAATTCGGATGCAGAACAGTGTCTCAGACACCGTCTGCGAGTCGCTATGGGGTCACAGAGATCCACCTCATTAATATTAATGAGGTGGGTCGCATTTTGCGACCCCATAGCGAGTCCCTGCACTCACAGAGATGGTGGCCTGCTGAAGACAGTAGACCTCCATGTCTGTGACAGCTCTTTTAAATAAAGCAGTTTTAATTTTTTATTTTGCAGCCGTTTTCCTTAAAGGAAAACGAGTTGCAAAATAAAAATAAAAACGAAACCATTTGGTTTCGGTTTTTCAGAGTAGGCTTTGGTCCATTGGATCACTGTCTGCTCTGAAAAAAACTTTTTGGCAACATTCACAAAGGGGAAGGGGTCCCATGGGGACCCCTTCCCTTTTGCAAATGGGTTACCACCAGTGTGACACTGTGGTAACTGTGAATTGCTTTGCGACCGCATTCGTGGTCACCAAGCAATTTAGCATAGCGATGCGAGTCGCAAATAGGAAGGGGACACCCCTTCCTATTTGCGAGTCGCATTCACAATTTGCGAGTCGGTACCGACTCGCAAATTGTGAATGAGCATCGCATTCGGCATTTTGCATGGCGCAAACTGCGATTTTCGCAGTTTGCACCATGCAAAATGCTTGCTACATGTGGCCCTTAGTCGCTACATCACAACGTTCTCGTCCATTGACAAAGCGCAACAATGACTAAAGAAGGTTTCTCTCAATGGGTTTTTAGCACGGGCCAGTAGAGGCAGGAGCCGCTTTACCGGCTGTTCCTACTGTCACCAGCGATGTATAGGCTCCTTCAACATGAGCTATAACGTCCAGATGTACAAACCCCAATTCTGTCCTCAGAGGACATTGGGATATCGTGGCCGTGGGCAATGGAACTTCAAATCCAACAATCCTCAAGGTAAACCTTTCTTCTGGCCATTCCACCTTCAGTTCTTTCTATCAAAACAGCAAACTATTACAGCAGATCCTTGGGTTCCAAACACAATCCAGGGTAATCTCATAGAATTCTATTCCTCTACATTTCAAAATGTCTTTCCTACCCCTCTAAATTTTTCATCAGACATTGTCAATCTTATCTCTCTGGAAATCCAGTCTCTTTTACAAAAGAAAGCAATTCAACTGTTGCTTCCGGATCCTACATGTTTCTTCAGTTCCCTTTTTCCTGATATGGAAGAAAAACAAAAAGATGAGACCGGTGATCAATCTCAGACTATTCAATCAGTTTGTGGTATATCGCCATTTCAAAATGGAAACTATAATACATCTCAGAGATATTTTACTACAATCCGATTGGATGGTGAGACTGGATTTACAAGGTGCTTACCTCACAATTCCTATTCATCCATTTTACAGAAAATGTTTTCTATTTCAGGGGCAAGGAAGAACTTATCAGTTTTCCTCCCTTCCTTTCGGTCTTTCTTCAGTGCCTTGTTGTTTCACCAAGCTAATGAAACCGGTGGTTACACATCTCAGATCTCTAGGTGTTAGACTCATAATATATTTGGATGATATTCTCAAAATGAGTCAGAATTTTCATCTTACATGCTCACTTCTCTCAGAACTAGGTTTTGTAGTAAACACAGAAAAATCAATAATGATTCACACTCAACAAATAGAGTTTCTAGGTGCTCTTGTAAAATCTCCTACCGCAGCTCTGCATCTTCCTGTTTCAGTAGTAAGTTCAATCAAAAAAAGAACTGCTTCACATCCTCCTCAACAATCAAACCTCTCTCAAATCCCTTGCAAGCATTGTAGGTCTACTTTCTTCATCCATTCAAGCCATCCTTCCAGACCTCGTACATTATTTGGTGCTACCATGTTTAAAAATTCTCCATCTGCGCAAAGGTTTATCCCATTCCGATCTCATAAACTTAGACATAGGGCCTGATTACAACTTTGGAGGAGGTGTTAATCCGTCCCAAAAGTGACGGTAAAGTGACAGGTATACCACCAGCTGTATTACAAGTCCATTATATCCTATGGAACTCGTAATACGGCTGGTGGTATTTCCGTCACATTTGGGACGGATTAACACCTCCTCCAAAGTTGTAATCAGGCCCATAGAGTCCTGTCTTGAGCTGCAGTGGTAGATAGACCATTTAGATGCTTGGAACGGCAGGCCCATCTTCGCCTCAAAACTCGATCTTGTATTAAAATCAGATGAAAGCC
This sequence comes from Pleurodeles waltl, assembly GCF_031143425.1. Taxonomy (NCBI): domain Eukaryota; kingdom Metazoa; phylum Chordata; class Amphibia; order Caudata; family Salamandridae; genus Pleurodeles; species Pleurodeles waltl. The sequence continues at coordinate 892,865,656 of NC_090443.1, forward strand.
TGGTGGGTTGGGATGCCCGCTGTGGACCAATATCAACTGGAACTACATGGTCCGTAGAGGAGTCCAAATTGCATATCAATTGTTTAGAGATGCTTGCATGCTCCTTTGCAATCAAAAGCATTGCAAAAGACAAAGCTCAATGTTCTATTCTCCTCCGTATGGCTAATGTTTCCGCCATCCCATCCATCCCTTACATCAGTCACTTGGGGGGGTAACAGATGAAAACCTTTGGCAGAGTTAGCAAAGAGCTTATGGGAATTCTGTTTCTCTAACAACATTTTTCTCCATGTGGAATACCTTCCAGGCATTCACAATTTCATTGCAGATTGGCACTCCAGTCATCCCCCCCTGGAAACTCCATCCCCCAGTATTTCAAATTCTTTTGAACAAAGGGGACCCCTTCAACACGGATTTCTTTGCTTCCTGTTTAAGTTCCCAGTTACCGTGCTTTTTCAGTAGGTGTCCAGATCCTTTAGCTCTAGCAAGAGATGCTTTTCTAGTTGGTCCTTGGCAGTCAATTATGCCTTTCCTCCCTCTATTATGATCAACACGGTGCTAGCCTCAGAGTTCATTAACAAAGCCTGGGACCCAGGAACAACCAAGGCTTACAAATCAGCATGGGCTTTACGGTCAAGCTGGTGTGTGGGAAATTGTATTAATCCCTTTTCAACGGATATAATCTATATAATTAATTTTCTAGCAGTGAAAGCGAGATCAGGTAAGTCCTACAGAACCATCAGTTTATACAGAACAGCAATCTCTATGAATCATCCTTGTATCAATGGCAAATCTGTGGGAGAACATCCATTAATTTGCCATCTTTTGAAGGGAGTAAAACTTTCCAAACCTTCTACTCCAACTGATACAAAATGATATGGGATGTAACTCTGGTATTAACTTTGTTTATTTCTTGGCCTGATAATGCTGTACTTTCTTTGAAAATGCTTTCAGCAAAATTGACTATATTGTTATGTTATTTCTGTACAACGTTTACCAGATGTGAAACCATTAATTGTGTCTTCACATCAATATACTCCTACAGGAGCCCTATTTTATGTTAACAAATGCACCAAAACAAATTTACATACTGTTTTTACCCTAATGTTGCAAACAAGCCCAAACTTTGTGTTGAGTTATGTCAAAAAGAATATGAGAAACGCATGGCCAACCTCAGAATGTCCTCTTTTCACCAACTGCTCATTTCACTTCGTATACCTCACAAACCGGTGTCTTCCCCTACTCTGGCTCATTGGATCAAATGGGTAATGTCCTTAGCTGGCACTCGCATCTCTGTGTTTGGGGCTCACTCTTCCAGGGATGCTATGGCCTCTAAGGCCTTCTGGGCTGGTTGCAGACTGGAGGGCGTTTTGAGGTTGGCTGATTGGTCCAACAATAACGTTTTTAGGACATTTTATTGCAAACCACTTTAATTGTAGTTAATATGCTTTAAACTAGCATAGTAGGAGCCTCTGGTCTTGACATAAAATGTAGATTTTTCTAGTAAATTATGAAGGAACGTCTTAATTGTATTAAAGACACAGAGGCAAGTATTATCCCACTGCAACCATTGTTAATGTTTATTGTTCTCTTCCCTCGCTAACAGTGGATCCAGCACTGCCACCAGCATCATCATAAAGAAGCCACCTCTCCTTCAGGATTGTCATTCTTCTCATCTCTGAGGGATTCCATAGACTACTATCTTCGTAATCCTCTTGATTTTTCTACGAACTCTCCAGTTCTAAACTTTTGCCAAGAACTTTTATCATTTACTTTAGCAACTGCTATTATATTTTCTATTTTTCCTTTGTTTTCTGGTTCTTTTTAATCTTCTTGCACAAAAAGAGGGCTGCTTGCAGTCAAGTGTTTACTCTATAGTCTGATTATATATCCTATTGATGATTACTACTGTTACATTCTTTTACCCCATTGGCCAGCCTGTTGCTAAGCCTATTGAGGTTTGTAGTTCTTGACTGCTGCTGTAAGATTAAAGCAAGATTAGAAGGCATTAAACTCCCTTCGTGTCTAACAAAATTAAGACTTTCCTTCATAATTTACCATGAAAATCTACATTATCTGTCTAAATCCTTGGTTTGTGCTGGCAATCAGCGACCGATGCACTGTTTATTATCCCATTCTTGACGTCCAGCCTATGAGAAACTGATTTGCTCGCTGCTGCAATCTTGCTACTGCCCTCGGCAAATCAAGGCCCTGCCACCCCCTTCCTGTGACCGCTAAACCTGGAGGCCTAGGCGAGCTGCGCTGACATCTGGTTGGGAAGCATCGGCATCCCACGCCGACACCAGGCCGCTCCCGCTCATACAGCACGGTCTCTGTGCCTGATTCCTGCCACCGTCTACTGTGTTGAGGACCATGCTGGATTATCCTGTGGCCCGACTGGCATTGAATACATGAGGCGGCGACACTCCATCAGTACCACTGAATTGCAGTAAGGCTTGCACTACTGCTGCTGCTCACGGGGCACACTGGTATAATTTGCTTCATTACTTGACTTGGCCCAGACTCCAACTGTGGGACTGCTGACACAGATTACTTGTAGTAGGGCTCTAGAAACTAGAGTTCTACCTTCTGTAACATGCTGGAATTGAGGCCTTATCTTGCATCACAGGCCTCGCTACAACGTCTGAGACTGTGGAGGCCCCGACGCCCTCCTGCTGCTTATGCCCCTCTGAATCCTCAATCTGCATAGCATGAATTCTGGGACTTGCCATGGAGCAACATGCCCTCAACCTAAATAACACCTAGCATAATTTCCCCAAATCAGTGTCACTAACACTTCTGGATAAGAACTACCCTGGTATCCAACTTGCATTCCTTGTGGCGCATCCACTGCCCCAAATTCACCTGTGTGGGCTTGTTAGAAATGGGGTCGCTAGTTGGCAGTAGTTTGCAACCTGTCCAAGTTGGGACACTCACTCTAGTTAGGTTAAGGGAGTCACAGAGCTAACATAACCCCTGCTCACCCCCTTCGTAGCTTGGCTCAAGCAGTTAGGCTTATCTCAGAGGCAGTGTGTAAAGTATTTCTACACGCACACAGTGAAAGCACCACAAAAGTACTCAACATTAGTTTAGAAAAATAGACAATATTTATCTGAGTAACACAAGACCAAAACGATAAAAATCCAACATACACAAGTAAAGATACAAATTTTCAAAGATTAAATTTAGTATAGCGCTTAGAAACACAATAGCTCCAACTGGGTCTGTCCTAATGGCTTGAGGGAGTCGCTCCCAATCAGTCCCGTGCCACCTGTGAGGCAGCGCTGTGAGAAAAGGCCTCTTTTTGTTATGGTTAGACCCCACTTTTTGCCTGGTATGTGATGTAGCCTCAAAGTAGTTAGTGCCCAAGCCCCGTGATAACCAGGTTCTCTGAGCCAGATCTCTATCTCTAAAACAGTTTTGATGCATTGGCACAATTGGCAACACCTTAAGCTGCCACTATAAGTCCCTAGTAAAGGGTACCTAGATACCCAGGGCATGAGGTACTAAATGTAGGCCCCTGAGGGCAGCAGCCTTCTAGGGCCATGTATCCAAAAGCACCCTGCACTGCCATTGCAGGCTGTGTTCTGATGCAATCATAAAAGGCAAACTCGACATGGCACACAGCCTAGGTGCCCTGTCCACCATACACTGCATGCACTATAAGTGAGTCACCACTCTGGCAGGACTTCCAGCCCTAAGGCAGGGTGCACTATACTGTATATGAGGGCATAGATGCATGAGCAATATGCCCCTACTGTGTCCTTGCTAAACTTGGAACATTGTAAGTGAACAACATGTGCTGGACACTAGTCAGTATGAGTTTCACAGCTACATGATGGCTACCCTGAACCCTGGGTTGTTAGGTATCAAACAACACAGAATGATAAATCAAAACTGGTACCAATATTGGATTTATTGCAAAATGTCACCTTAGAGGTGCCCCCTGCTAAAGCTAACGACCCTGGCATGGTTGCTGGCTGGTCAAAACCAGCCTGCCACCACCAGACAAGAGTCTGAATCCCTGGGGTGAGAGATCTTGCTCTAACATGTGGAGGATCTAACATCCCCTCCCTCAGGAATGTGCACTGCCTTGCTAGTGAGCTTCAAAGGGCTTACCACCCTTGAAACTCAGCCCCCAGGCCTGCTGCTAGCAGCAGATGGCTGCCACCATTGCAAACCCCCACTTTTGACAAAGTACAGGAGCAGCGGCTTGCAGGGTGACCTCTCCATTTTATTTTCCTCCATTTTGCATGGAAGGAAAATAGTCAATCAGGTATAGGGAAGTGACCTCTGCCACAGGAAGTGGTCAATTAGTGGGTGTAGCCACCCTAAGGTAGAGGACCCATTGGTCACTATTAGGTACCCCATGACATGCCCACTAAATACAGTATTTAGTGCGCATCCCTAGACCAAGAAATCAGATTCTAAGGACAAAAGAAGACCAGCAACAAAGAAGACCCAAGGCTCGAGAACTGAAGTCCTGCTGCACCAAGAAAAGGCGCCAAACCCTATCTGCTGCACCCAGGACTCAACAATCACTGATCAGGGGTTGGTTGAATATCGGATGGACTTTGCAAACCCCAAGAGGACCTCCACTCTTCAAAAATCGCCAAAGATCTCCCTCCAGAGGGAAGGCATCACTCCGCATCCCTAAGGAACTGAAGACCCAGTGATGACCACTTCTTTGACCAACTGCTGAATAAGGAACCGGATACCACAGTAGGACTAAACCTTGCACATTGGACCGTGAGGACGAAACCTACCAGGGTGCCAAGTTTGGTGGCACTGTGCCCTCCAGTGGCCAGACCATGCAATAGCCCTAGGTACTGGTCACCTCATGTAGGACACCCAGAAGGACAGTCCATTCCAGACTGAAAAAGGCCAGGAGGAAGGCCTAGTTGAGGGATTTCAGGAACCACCTGGACCGCCCACTAGAGTTCCCCTGCTGACCTGAAAGTGACCATCAAAGTGACCTACCCCCTGCTTCCAAGGGGACCGTTGTGCACAGCTTCTGGCTCACCGATTCACTCTGAACCCGGCCGCCCTGTGCCCTGCACTAAAGATACAACTGTTCCCCAAGGGTCCCACACCCTTTGCAATCTCTATGCCCCAAGGGGACCAATTGGACTTACCTTTAAGTTCGCCTGTGTAGTGCTTTTCCATTTGGTTCCCCACAGTGGCCTGGCACCAGCTCCAACGACCTTCTGCAGCTGCTCCCACCAGAACCGGTAGTCGCCCGAATATTTTCATCTGGTTCAAGGTACCCATCGACAACCTTAACATATCTGGAAAAGGAGACATAGGTAAACACATTGCCTGATTTACTGGGAATTTTCAAAGTATTTCTCTATTGATCCCTATTGTGCGTAATTACACACAAAAAAACGAACTTTATTAAAATGTGAAAAATTCATAACTTAAAAAGTACTTATCAGACTTTGATGATCTTGGACTTTAAAATTTTATAAAAATCTAAAATATTTTTGTAAATTGGTCTTGAGTTATTCTTTTTATGTGTGCCTCGATTTATTGATACTGTGTGTATAACGAACACTTTGCACTTCTCCAAGATTAGCCTAACTGCTCGACCAAGCTACAATAAAAATTAGAGCATTAGTTGGTCTAGTTTTTACCTCTGTAAACCAACGTGTGGTTGCCTGGACCCCCTGTACAGTGTGCCTAGCTTTGCACACTACATAGAGGGCCAGCCTCCTACAAGCGCAGCCGGCCACGGAGTTGTATAGACCCCGATTACAGTACCTTGGGAAATGATGAGGAAACAAACATATTGCACGGATTCGAAGACGTGAGGTGTTGCTGCAGCCCCTGCAGTGTTGGATCCTTTCCGCCACCAGGGAGGTGAGGCGTTGGTTCCTTACTGCCAGGCATGGGAGGTGAGGCGTCAGTTTCTCACAGTTACAGAGGAAGTGATGCAGCATTGGCGGCAAGGCGGAGGTTCCTTACAACAAGGCAGGGTCAATAAATCCAGCAAGCCAAGATGCGAGGCGTTGAATTTGCAGGTTCGCAATCACACCAAAGGGCCACAGGTGCTGCGATAGAGTCAGAGTCAGGTGCCATGGATGATGGTGAGACAACACTCTGGACTCATGCTGTGACAGGACTTCGGAGACTCTACTGCAGTCCTTCATTGTAGGTTGCAGTCATTGCACTCAGCAAGGACCACAGCTCCGCTGCAGGCAGCAGTGCGGGGTCAGAGAGTGGCACCAGTTCTGAAGTTGTTCTGGAATTTGATGCACTTGTTTCTTCCTTGTTGCATCAGAACGCACTCTCAAGGGCCCAGGAACTGGATTTAGCACCAGTTGGCAAGTTAGGACTCTCAGCAAGATAGCCCAGGTGCTGACAGGAGAATTCTTTGATGTCCCTCAAACTTCTTAATAGGATGCAAATTCAGTCCAAGCCCTTGGAGAACCTTTAGAAGCAGGATGTAGAAAGCCAAGTCCAGACCTTTCACTCACAGGACAGAAGCAGCAGGGCAGACAACAAAGCAACAGGCAGAGTGACAGTCCTTCCTACAGCATCCAGCTCTTTTTCCTGGCAAAATATCCTCAGTCTAGAAGGATTCTAACTATTTGGTGTCTAAGGCCCAGTCTTTATACCCATTTCTGTCTTTGAAGTAGGCAAACTTCAAAGAGAAGTCTTTTGTAGTGCACAAGACCCTGCCTTTCCCTGCCCTTGTTCCGGGCACACTCCAGTGGGTCAGGGACTGCTTTGTATAAGGATAGGCACAGCCCTGTTCAAAAGTGCAAGTGCCAGCTCCTCCCACCAATCTAGCTAACGAGGACGCATCAACCTGGTGATGGGCCATCAGGATGTGCAGGGCACACCTCCGCTCCCTTTTGTGTGACTACCTATAGCATGGAAACTCTGCATGCGGCCCCCTGACCTTTACATGCTGTCCCCTGGGTTGCTGTTCACTCAATTCAGCTCTAACGATGAAAACATCTTAGATAGACAGGCAATTGTTTATTTCAAGGTTAACTGGTGTTAAGGAAAGGAAGTAACTAGGGAGACCTGTGCTTCACTTTAGAAACACGTTTACTTTTAAAGACATCTTGCAGGAAAAGTGTACAAATATAACAGTTGCATCAGAATTCAAAAAGTGTATTAAGTTAACATGCAGAACCTTTATAATTTATTATATCAGTGTAATGAGAAGTACTAATTTAAAAGTGATAGTTTTGAAACATGAATTTAGAAACATTAAACCTTACCCCACCCTGACAAATACACCAATAGTGAATTAAAGAGGCAAGTCAGATGTTACGTGCACTTTTTGAGTGGCTTGGGTTCCTATTATACATGAACAACGTTATATTTTATTAAATCAAACACAGGAGCAGATTTGTACAGTGCAGACCCTGGAATTTTGCTGTCCTCATATGTGATAAGGAGGGAAATGGAAATTAAGCAACTGCCTAGGATCACACAATTTGGAAATGTGGGGAAGCTGAGATTAATCCCAAGTTTTCTGGTTTCATATTGCTCAATTCGGTTCCGAGATGTACATCCTTCCCTTTGCCTACCCATAACTAACCGCCAATCCTACCAACCACCTTACCCGACCGCCATTCCGCTGGCATCAATGCACCCTTGGGCACATCACAGACCAAACTTTTTAGCCTCTGGAAAAATGTTTGCGAGTACCCATGGTCTAGAGTGAATGCACAGACAGACCATCTTGACCCAGACGTGTATTCAACAGACAGACAGAGGCACAAAATGGTTAGGCAAGAAAACGCCCATTTTCTAAAAATGGCATTTTCAAACTTACAATTCAAAAACCAACTTCACCAAAAGATGTATTGTCAGATTGTGAGTTTAAAGTCCCCACGCGCCATATCGTTATCTGCTCCCAATGGGAAATTATACTTAAAATATATTCAAGCAATCCCCATATTACCCTCTGAGAGAGATAGTCCTTGCAATAAGGAGAAACAAATTGAGCAGCATTTCACTACCAGGACGTGTAAAACACACCAGTACGTGTCCTACATTTTAAATACACTCCACCCTGCCCATGGTTGTGCCTTGGGCCTACCTTAGGGTTGACTTACAGGTAATAAAAGGGAAGGTTTGGTTGGCAGTTTAAAAACTGCACATACAGACACTGCAATGGGAGGCCTCAGACATCTGGTTTGCAATCCTGGGAACACATTTTGCACTGTACTAGGGACTTATTAGTGAATCAAATATGCCAATCATGGAGAAACCAATCAGCAATACATTTTAGACAGAGAGCATATGCACTTCAGCACTGTCTAGCAGAGCCAGGTCCAACAGGACTGAAGCGCAGTGAAGCACATGAAGTAATCTCCATTTACTACTACGACAAGTTCAATTACTGTGCTGGTCTGCCTTTAATCTAACTCATACAGGCAATTACGCATTCTTCCCCATGAGCTACTGCTGCACAGTTAACAGTCCATTGTGAAGCTGTTCTGGCTGGCCTCCTAGTTAGCTGGCCCCTTCGCCCTCAAGCCACTATGTGACCTATCGCCCCCATAGTGCCACAATATCTACTGGACATTAGCTAATACACTTGGCTGCTTGTGTTGCGGGTATCACAGGGAGGAACCATGTCTGCGTTCGACTTCCACCGCTAGTGGTGCAACCAGTGGCCCCAGCTCCATTTAAATCTCCAATCACCCCCTGAGCCAACTTTTGGAGATAAGCTGGACATAGTCCTGGAGGCCATAGAGAAAATTTGTACTTCCCCCGACAGCACCAGAACTACTCTAAAAAACAAAATCAACCCTGTGGCAACTGATCTCACATTACTCCATGTAGATCACTGTAAATTGGCCGACAAGGTCCACACTGTAAAGCAAACTATCACTGAACTGCAATCACGGGACATGGAGTACTCCCTGAAAACACTTGCAGATCACGTCCATGCATTGGAAAACAGGGCAGAAGACGCGAAGTGCCGCTCCAGAAGAAATAACGTCCAGGTGATTGGCCTTCCTGAAGGCGTTGAAGAGCCTGATGCGGTTGCCTATATCGAACGCTGGTTACGTGATCTACTCCATCCAATTACAGTTTCACAATTCTTCTCCATAGAAAGGGCTCACTGCATCCCGCAGAGAAACTTCCTCCAGGCTCTAAACCCAGACTGCTGCTGTACCGTCTGTTTCACTGCAGAAGGCATCCGTACTCCGTGTGCCTACTCAGAATTCGGACCTGGACAACGACTCTACCAAATCCTCAAATAAAGATAGCACATCTGCCACCTGGCCCCCCGAAGCACACTCAGTGTCCCGCCTTACCCCCCCACGAGGTCATTCCTCAAACCTCTGATGACATGATTTGAACCATGTCCTGCAAGTGTTATTTGCTTCATATAATACCACTGTGCCGTTAACTGCATATTATTGTTTTAATTGCATAGCTTTCAATTAATCTTCTTTTGCATAAACTTTCTTTCTGCACAGCTTGTGACATGTAAATACCAAGGCTTACTGATTTGTTATACCAACTTTTGGGCCAGTTTATGTATTTTCCCCTCCAACAAAGTATTGGTTGCCTCTCACAGTCGGCGCTCATACACACCTACACATGATGGGGTTAGCAAGTGCCAAGTTGTTGCTCCTTTCTGTCTCACCCACCCCCCCAATCGGCTCATATTGCAGTTTTAGGTACCAACTGTTCACTAGTTTGAGAGAACACATGTTGTTCATCTGCTCTGATTGTATTTACTGTTTCTAATTGATTACTGATCTGTTTTTGTTTCTATGTACTGCAATGCTCAGCACCCACCCACATGCAGTGTTGTTGTTATACCCCCACTCATTGTCTAATCCACATGGGGTGACTGACCGCTACACTCTCCCTCATCAACACCATGATGCACACTAATGTTATAACTTGGAACGTGTGGGGAATGCACTCTCTCTCACGTCGTTATACTGACTACTCTTCTCTCAAGCGCTGTTCCACCCACATTGCACTAATACAGGAAAGACATTTAACGCTTACAGAGGCAACAAAATTACAGTGGCGATGGTATGGCCCGGTATTCGAAACCAATTACTCCTCCTACCTCAGAGGCACACTGATTTGGGTAAGACCCGGGGTTCCCTTTATGGCAGAAAATGTTGTAATAAACCCAGAGGGTCACTATGGCCCTCATTACGACTTCGGCGGTCTTGAAAAAAGATCAACAAAGCCGCGGGCGCGACAATACCACCAGTGCTGGTGGTATTGGTGGCACCCTATTTTGACATTTCTGCTGGCCCAGCTGAAAAGTCACATCAACATTGCAGCCGGCTCATAATAGAGCCGGCGGCAATGTTGATGTGCAGCGGGTGCAGCAGCACCCATCGCGCATTTTACTGCCCAAAATTCGGGCAGTGAAATGCGCGATGCGGCTGTGCCTGGGGGCCCCTTACCGCCAGCCTTTCTGGACAGGCTGGCGGTTGGGGACTCATAATCCCCAGGGCAGTGCTGCCCTGGGGATTATGACCGTCTGGCGGAAGCCTGGCGGTATAGTGGAGGGACCAGCAGTATGGCCGTGGCTAATGCGCCACTGTCATAATACACTAGCGGAACACTGCCAGCCTGTTGGTGGTTTTACCGCCAGTGTTCCACCGGCCGTCAAGGTTGTAATGACCCCCTATGTGTTTCTAAAGGGCTGTTTGCATGGCTGTTATATCTTTTTAGGGAACATAAATGCCCCTAACTTAGACCAGGACACTTTCTTTCATAATTTATCTGGGACTCTCTACTACTGGAGTGGATTCCCATTTCTTATAGGTGGTCATTACAACTGTATGTTAGGCACAGACTTAGATCGCTCTTTCCCTCCGCTGCCCCATATAGCCGCCACCACTAATGCTCAGGTACTGCGCGATTGGCTTCAACATTGGCAAATGGTTGAAATTTGGTGACAGCGTAACTCAAACACAATGGTGTACTCCTTTTTCTCCCCTCCACACTGGATTCATGTAAGGAGTGATTGTTTAATCAGCACAACCAAACTAATGTGCTTGGTCAGTCTCACTGACTATCTAGGCCATACCCATTTCAATCACAATCCTCAATATTTACAACTTACATGGGACGCTGACCCCTTCTCCATCCCCACTTAGTGCTTACAGATGGCTGTGCTGTAAGATCTACCCTTGTGCTCTTCATTCAATACTGCTATAGGGGATTTCTTTGAATTTAATACTGCTACAGCCACTACCAAACTAATAGAGTGGGATACTTTTAAAGTGACAATAAGGAGACTGTAGACGGGTCTCTTCGAACGCGTCTCTCGATGCACGGAGCTGGCAGCCATTGCCCCTCCTGCCGAAGCGACGATCGCGTTCCCATGGCAACATGGGAACGCTGGCAGACGCGTCGGACCCGGACTTCCTGGTCCGACCAAGAAAAGAAACAACGGACTCTCCAGACGTTGTGGAATGCCGGGAGAGAGAAGACGCAGAAAGAACGAACGAGGAGACGCCGACTACAGAAGCACGGTCGCGGGATACAAGGGAGGAGTGGAATACCGAAGCCGAGGAGAGCGCTTGGACGGATCCAAAGAACACCCGAACCAACGCTAAAGAGCCCAGCCACGACCCTGGAGGGTCGTGGCTTCACAAGGTACGGTCCTTTATAGGACTCTCGAATATAAAGCACAGTACAGGGAAGCAAGTAAGGGAAACCGGGAACGAGGGGAAGGCCGGGGAGGGGAGCGGGGGAAAGGGCATGGGGTGCACAATAAAAGCACAGTACGTATAACACAGAGAAGAGAGTGGCAACACCTAAGAAAAAGCACGTGTGACCCAAACCCTGCACCGTTGGACACTCCCTGTCTCACCTTTTCCCCTACAACCCGGTATACTTTTCCCTTGCATGCTACTAACAACAGAACCCCAGAAAAACGCAGTTGACTTACCTGCCCCTACTATTTCTTTTCCTTTCCGGTATCCTCGGGGACAAGACGCGCGGACATCCACCACACCTAAAAGAAACAGAACAGAGAAGAAGAGACAGCTGATAACGGGGTGAAGAAGATGCCAACAATCCGTGTTTCGTGAACTCATCCCCTTAATTTTATTTTGTTCTTCCTCATTTACAAAACTGCCTCAAAACTAACATAAATAAACACATCTTACCATATCACCGCGGTTGTGTCCTCTGTACCTAAAGTAGCCTACCACCGTGGTGTCAGAAGTGGGATCTTTTCGGACCTACAAGGCTACGGAGGGGTACAGAAATGGAGGAGAAACCAACAATAGAGGACATGATAAAGCAGCTGGCGGAGGGGCAGCGACACCTCCAATTGGTCTGGGAAGCCCAGCAAAGAGAGGCGAAAGAAGATAGAGAGGCCTTGCAAACGGCTTTAAAGAGTCAAGCCACAATAATGGCGAATAACCAGCTCGTACATGAGACTGCGCTGCAAAAACTAACGGACACCATAGCAGCCAGCAAGGACCATCCCAACGTCCTGAGCTCGGTTTTACAGAAATTTCAGGAAGGAGAAGACCCCGACTCCTTCTTTACAAACTTCGAGCGGGTAGCCACTTCGGCACAATGGCCGGAAGAACGGTGGGGACAGTATATTGCACCACTACTAACAGGGTTCCTGCAGTCTGCCTACCAGGCCGCTAACCCAGGAGGTAACACGCCCTACAAAGATATCAAGCATAGCATCTTAGAACGGGTTGGGCACGATGCGGAATACTACCGAATGAAATTCAGGAAAGTGAATTGGGGACAGAGTGAAGATCCCCAAACTTTCTATTTTAGAGTGAAAGATCTAGGGTTAAAATGGCTGGGTCCTCTGGGAACGAGTAGAGAAGACGTAATAAAAACAATTATTCTAGAACAATACCTAGACTCACTCCCAAACAGCACCCGGAATTGGATTAGGCAGCACCCAAAGGTCGACACAGAGGTAGCCATGGACTTAGCTTGTGCCTATCACCGATCTACAGATGTGAAAGCAATAACTCCCAGACCCGCTGTGAAACCACCCATGGCTCCACTTAAATATACACCCAGGCATGCTATGGAAGAAACAATGACACATAAACAGGGGGAGGGTAGCCACCTGCAGCAACCCCAATGTTTCAGTTGTGGGGAATGGGGTCATATCGCGAGAATGTGTCCCAGGAAACACGAAGGGGTTGAACCCATGGAAATCGGGGTTACCCGGCGCAGAGTACTATGCACAGGAGGGGGTCATTATAAGTTCAGACAGGTTATACAGATCAATGGGCAACCCACTGAAGCCTTAGTGGACTCAGGCTGTAGCCAGTCCGTGATAAGGAAGGATCTTGTGAAACCCTCAGACCAGGCTTCACAGCAGAGTGTCACTATTTGTTGTATACATGGAGACAAGAGACAGTATCCTCTAGGCTTGGTCAGGATAGAATGGGATGACTACTACGATTTCCTTCCAGTAGGAATCATGGACAAGCTGATAGAAGATTGTATTATCGGAACTGATTACATCCGGTTTTCTCAATTGTTAGAGAAGACAAGAGTACCCCGACAAAACCCGGACTGGTGGGCAGAGGCTCCTTTCGCCACGAGTGTTATTGAGGGCCCTCCCGCTCGCATTAAACTAACACGAAAGGAGAAAAGACAAGGAAAACTAAAATATCAAGAATCGCAGTGTGAACACAACTCTAGTAAAGTGATAGCAGAAGTTGGGGACGCTATTCTTTCCTTCAGGGATAGCCAACGACAGGACCCTACACTCAGCCATGCCTGGAAAATAGCCAAAACAGAACCATCTACAGAGGTGGGTCCTTACTTCCTAGTTCAAAAAAACCATCTATATAGAGTCACTAACTCTACAAAGGGGGAAAAAAAGCAATTGGTGGTACCAGAATCCTATCACAAACAGGTCCTGTTTCTAGCTCATAACCAGCCAGGGGGTGGTCATTACGGCCGGGACAAGACAGAAGAATACCTCTTACGAAGGTTCTATTGGCCAGGGATTTATGCACAGCTGAGACGTTATTGTATGCATTGCCCGAGGTGTCAACTGACGGAACCTGGAGTTCCTAGGAGAGCCCCGCTACAACCTCTACCCATTATAGATGGTCCATTTAGCCGCATGGGTATGGATCTCGTCGGTCCTCTCATACCCTCCTCCCGAGGTCACACCTACATATTGGTACTCGTGGATTACGCCACAAGGTACCCAGAAGCTATTCCCCTATCTAGTATGACTACCAAAACAGTAGCTCAGGCCATGATAAAGTTTTTTTCCAGAACGGGTTTTCCTCAGGAGCTTCTTACCGATCAAGGCACCCCTTTCATGTCAGGCCTTATGAAACAAATATGCAAATTATTAGGGATCAGTCAGATAAAGACTTCTGTATATCATCCCCAAACAGACGGTTTGGTTGAGCGGTATAACCGTATCATTAAAACCCTATTGCGAAAATTAGTGAATGATTCCGGAAAGGATTGGGACCAGAAATTACCCCTGGTCCTTTACGCCATCCGGACTCATGAACAATCCTCCACGGGACACAGTCCATTCGAATTAGTTTTCGGGAGACAACCACGTAGTCTCCTGGACATGGCTGTGGAAACCTGGGAAGAAGAAGCGGAGGAAGGGAAACCCCTATTGGACTATGTCAACCAATTGAAGTCCCAGTTGCAGTCCATATGGGTGTAGTGCTTTCCTCTTATCTAGTTTTAAAGCACTAACATAACACAACAGAAATGCACTTGTGAGGTCAAAGAAGACTTTTATTGTTGTTAATTCTTCCCCAACCACAATATTTATGAATGACGAATTAGTAGCTTTCAAGTCCGCGTTAATCAAACAAAATATATCAGTTTGCAATATACACAGCAGGTTATATTTATAAGATATTGAATGCAAAGCAAAACAAATACTTCACCGTGTGGGAACTATTCACAGCTTCATCTTTCTAAGGTCTGCAAGCTGATGACCCCTGTCAGCCGCGAGAAAGAGAGATTCATCTACCCACACAGGATTGCTGGCAGCCTGCGCCAAGCTCCAGCACGAGGTCCGGCAGATTCGAATCTGACCCTCTGCAGCCTGTGTCATTCGTTACAAAGGTGTGCCCCCTCCTCTCAGACCTGGGAAACTGAGCAAGCCTTTTGGAGACTGGCCAGGTCTCCAAGACTACTCCTGTTCCCAAGCTCAAGCGAAGAAAAAACAACACCCATGTACTCTCTCTTATCATGTCTAGTCTACTGTGAGAAAAACATCTTGGTTCTCTGGTGCAAAAACACAGCTTGGAAAAATACAGCTTGGATTCTCAACTGCATGATCTAACTCCACGTTAAAGGCAATAGGCAGCTAACCTAAGTATCAAATGCAATGTCATGTTAAAGGCAATAGGCAGCTAACCTAAATATCAAATGCAATGTCTAGTGTCATGTCAAAGCCAATAGGCAGCTGAGCTGAATACAAAATGCAATGTATAATATCATGTCAAAGCCAATAGGCAGCTGAGCTGAATATAAAATGCAATGTATAATATCATGTCAAAGCCAATAGGCAGCTGAGCTGAATACATCATGTGCTACTGGTGAACATTGAGCAACTAATATGCGCAGTGGTGAAACACAAAGTCATTGGTCAAAACAAACTTTATCAAATGGCAGTACATTCCGCCCTTTGACCAATTAATTTTTGTTTCACATATCTCTTGTTTCAAACAAAAACAAAAAACATCGGCACAAAAAAAAAACATTATCAGTAAGTCAGATTTGAATGATCAAAGCAATCCCTGTAAAGCAATAGAAGTGAATTAACACATTGATCTCATAACCTTTCACATCAGATATATCTACATAAAAAAGACTGGGCAATTTTTATACTCTGAATGAGTCTCTAATTCAACAGTGTTAGCAATTTGATGTGGCATGAGTTCTGCTCATGTAAAGAGGCACGGTCCACCTGAAAGGTTTGCTGGAAGATAAGCAAAAGTCAGAGTTCCATACGAGAAGGGAAAAAAAAAAAAACACAGCTTAGTTCCGGTGGAAGAATGCAATCAAACAAGTTGAACTTGAACTGAAGGCGCAGTTTGCGCAAAATGGATCCATGGTGCTGGCACTTTACTCAGCCAGGTTCAGGTTGGGGATTCGGTCCCTTCCCCGACCCCACACGCACACACCGGAAGGGGGACCACACAGCACACTCAGGGACAGTGGCGAAACGTGGTAGGATCTGCAAAAGAAACAAGTATGACTTTTCTTGCAAATAACATTTTTCATTTAAACTGCACCCTTCCTCTTTCTTTCCCTGTTTTATAATCAGCAGGACGTTTTTGGGTCCCTTTGTTATATTTTCTGCAGGTTCTGGAGGGTCACTTGGGGCTTCAGCCCACACATCAGCACTGAGGTTTTTATCTGCTGCGCCACAGCTTCCCTTTTCTTGCACTGTCAGAAGGGCTGGGGCAGACTCATTCTTTACCAAACCTCCATTCACTGCATTTTTGTCAAGTTGGGCCATTCTGTCTCCAATTTGTATGAATGAATCAGATTCTTTTCTAGGTATCAGCATAATTTCGATTTTTCCTTGGTAATTTGCAGCAATCACTTTCCCTAAAACCTGATCACTTTGCCATTTCTGTTCTGGTAACTTTCCTCTCCCCAACTGCTCTGTGACTGCTTGCATGACAAATTGCTTTTGTGCGTGCTGCACAGTTTTTATCAAAACTAGGGGAATGTGCATCTCTCTCATCTCTGCCCACCCGTAAGTGGCCTTTTCTCTCAGCTGTTCACATTTCTGGGGCACCCACTTAGCCATCCCCACTAAGGCAGAATTCTGGGTGAACACTTCTCTCTCTGAATTTTTCTCATTAACATCTGCAAGGTAATTGAACCAGTTAGGTACAAGCCATGTGGCTAAAACATTATCAAAGAACCAAAAATCAGCGTAAAAATGACACATCTCACGTAGCTCTTGCTTTAAAATCTGACACACATTATACAACGCTGTTCCTTCTACGGTGCCAGAAAACAACATTTCAGTCAATGAATCATTAGTAAAACAAACATGCTTTTTATCTTCAGTGGACACGAATTCAAATGGTGCACACAACTTCATTGATAATTCTTTTACCTGTGGTACTCTAGCCCTGTCTTGCAAGTACCAGATCCATTGTATGATTCTAGCTAGGGGCACTATTTTCTTTCCTTGTTCTTGATTTAAATGTACATAAGTATTTCCTTCTTGCACTGCGCAAAAACCTAAAGTCTGCATTATTTCATTTGCCAAATCACAAGCGCGCAGCTGCATATCATTTTTCACAGTGACCATATACAAAAGTGTTAGGATTTCTCTCAAATGAGGGCTATTCTTTTTCCAAAAATCAAACAAGCTAATGAAAGTCGGGGTGGCTTGCTCTAAAATCCTTCGTTTTACTTGTGCATTTTGCAACGGTAACTCGTAAATCACATTCTGGTCTCTCTCGTCCGTGTTATCAGTTAAGGAATGCATTTTGGCTGCCAAAAACCCTGGCTCACACGAAAACTCAGTGCAGCTCGGAGCTGTCTTAACCCCCTCATTACTGGAATGGGACAAGAAAGATTCTTCATTTTTATAACTTTCAGCATTATTTTGAATTATTGTATCCTGGCTAATTCGCTCACGTAAATTCCTATTTTCATGTTCCAACTTCCTACATTTCTCCTGCATTTCTCTGTAAGCAGATAAAGGTATCCAGACCTTTCTGTCATCATTACTTCCAAAACACAAGTTTTCTACACATGCATTTTCTTCTGTAATTCCCCAAACAGAAAACCATTCACAGTTTTTCTTAGCACCATCAGGCAGTTTATCAACACATGACATGGTCTGCCGTGCTACTGTGATTCTCCAAACAACAAACAATTCACAGTTTTTCGTAGCACCATCAGGCAGTTCATCAACACATGTATTCTCAGACATGGTCTGCCGTGCTACTGTGATTCTCCAAACAGAACAATTTCTGTAATTCTCCAAACAACAAAAACAATTACACTTTTAAAGTGTGCACTTAGAAATCTACTAACTCGTCAAACCCCTTCTTAATCACCTCTTAATGACCGACCCCACGACTCCTGGTATCAATTGTAGTGCTTTCCTCTTATCTAGTTTTAAAGCACTAACATAACACAACAGAAATGCACTTGTGAGGTCAAAGAAGACTTTTATTGTTGTTAATTCTTCCCCAACCACAATATTTATGAATGACGAATTAGTAGCTTTCAAGTCCACGTTAATCAAACAAAATATATCAGTTTGCAATATACACAGCAGGTTATATTTATAAGATATTGAATGCAAAGCAAAACAAATACTTCACCGTGTGGGAACTATTCACAGCTTCATCTTTCTAAGGTCTGCAAGCTGATGACCCCTGTCAGCCGCGAGAAAGAGAGATTCATCTACCCACACAGGATTGCTGGCAGCCTGCGCCAAGCTCCAGCACGAGGTCCGGCAGATTCGAATCTGACCCTCTGCAGCCTGTGTCATTCGTTACAAAGGTGTGCCCCCTCCTCTCAGACCTGGGAAACTGAGCAAGCCTTTTGGAGACTGGCCAGGTCTCCAAGACTACTCCTGTTCCCAAGCTCAAGCGAAGAAAAAACAACACCCATGTACTCTCTCTTATCATGTCTAGTCTACTGTGAGAAAAACATCTTGGTTCTCTGGTGCAAAAACACAGCTTGGAAAAATACAGCTTGGATTCTCAACTGCATGATCTAACTCCACGTTAAAGGCAATAGGCAGCTAACCTAAGTATCAAATGCAATGTCATGTTAAAGGCAATAGGCAGCTAACCTAAATATCAAATGCAATGTCTAGTGTCATGTCAAAGCCAATAGGCAGCTGAGCTGAATACAAAATGCAATGTATAATATCATGTCAAAGCCAATAGGCAGCTGAGCTGAATATAAAATGCAATGTATAATATCATGTCAAAGCCAATAGGCAGCTGAGCTGAATACATCATGTGCTACTGGTGAACATTGAGCAACTAATATGCGCAGTGGTGAAACACAAAGTCATTGGTCAAAACAAACTTTATCAAATGGCAGTACAATGGGAAGATGTACGAAGTAATCTAGAAACATCCCAAACCAACCAAAAAACGTATTATGACCAAGGAACCAAATTGCGGTCCTTCCACCCAGAGGACCAGGTTCTTATAATGCGGCCAACCTCTGAAAACAAACTGTTAGCAAGATGGCAGGGTCCCTATAAAGTAATAAAAGCCGTCACCCCGTCACCTATCTCATTGAGGTAAACCAACATCCCAGGAAAACCCAAATATACCATGTCAATCTGTTAAAGAAATGGGAACAGCCAGACGTTAGCAGTGACCCGATCGCTACCGGGTTCCTCGTTACACCATCCACGACACTGGGATTAGAGCTATTCCCCACGACGCACATAAAAGAGGAAACAGCTCCTGAGATAAACAAATCGCTTACAAACAGGGAAAAATCACAACTGTCCACCCTCATACAGAACCACTCATTATTCTTTTCTGAGACCCCCGGTAGGACAACATTAATTCACCACCAAATCAAAACCCCAGAGGGAAAAATCGTGAGACTCCGTCCTTATAGGATTCCGGAAGCCCGGAAACACCTAATTGAGGAAGAAATAAAAAAAATGCTGGCGCTGGAAGTAATAGAACCCTCGGTGAGTCCATGGTGCTCCCCAGTGGTTCTTGTTCCAAAACCTGATGGTTCTGTGCGATTCTGCATCGATTTTCGCAAACTAAATGACATATCGCTTTTTGACACGTATCCTATCCCTCGGGTAGACGATGCATTAGAAAAATTAGGTAAAGCTAAATATCTGTCTACCCTCGATCTCACGAAAGGGTACTGGCAAATTCCCCTCTCAGCCGAAGACAAAGAAAAGACCACTTTTGCGACCCCATCAGGCCTATACCACTTTACCGTCTTCCTTTTGGGCTCCATGGGGCCCCAGCTACTTTCCAACGACTCATGGACAGATTATTGAAACCGTTCCATGACTTTGCGGCTGCCTACCTAGATGACATAGTGATCTATAGTGATTCCTGGGAAGATCATTTACACCATCTAGATGAGGTATTTAGAGCCCTGACCAACGCAGGGCTCACGGCGAATCCAAAAAAATGTACCCTGGGAAATACACAAATATCCTACCTTGGGTATTTAATTGGTAATGGAACTCTAAAACCCCAACAAAGCAAAATTGAGGCTATTGCACGAGTACCTACGCCAAAGACTAAGAAAGATCTACGATCCTTTTTGGGCTTCGTAGGATACTATCGTAGGTTTATCCCACAGTACTCCACCATTGCTGCCCCCCTTACCGACCTCCTACAAAAGCATCATCCCTCGACATTGGCCCCATTGTCTGTCTCTCAACTGTCCAGTTTTGAAACCTTAAAACAATCCCTTACCACCGAACCCGTCCTTCAGTGTCCAGATTTTTCCGCCCCTTTCCATCTATATACTGACGCCTCTAATGTTGGTCTAGGTGCGGTCCTCGCCCAGCCTGATCGGGAGGGTCAGGATCACCCAGTTGTTTTTATTAGCAGGAAACTCCTCCCTCGCGAGTGTCTTTACCCTGCTATTGAAAAGGAGTGTCTCGCCATTAAGTGGGCTGTGGAAAGCTTGCAATATTACCTTTTGGGCAGGCCTTTCATTCTGTATACGGACCATGCTCCTCTTACATGGCTCGCCTCTCACAAAGACACAAATTCTCGAATCCTTCGCTGGTTCCTTGAGCTCCAACCTTTTACATTTCAGGTCCGCCACGTCCCGGGTTCACAACAGGGTCCGGCAGATTTTCTGTCCCGCTTCCCTACCTCTTCGGTCCTCTACCAGTCCCGCTCTTGGGATGGGGAGTGTAGACGGGTCTCTTCGACCGCGTCTCTCGATGCACGGAGCTGGCAGCCATTGCCCCTCCTTCCGAAGCGACGAGCGCGTTCCCATGGCGACATGGGAACGCTGGCAGACGCGTCGGACCAAGAAAAGAAACAACGGACTCTCCAGACGGTGTGGAATGCCGGGAGAGAGAAGACGCGGAAAGAACGAACGAGGAGACGCCGACTATAGAAGCACGGTCGCGGGATACAAGGGAGGAGTGGAATACCGAAGCCGAGGAGAGCGCTTGGACGGATCCAAAGAACACCCGAACCAACGCTAAAGAGCCTAGCCACGACCCTGGAGGGTCGTGGCTTCACAAGGTACGGTCCTTTATAGGACTCTCAAATATAAAGCACAATACAGGGAAGCAAGGAAGGGAAACCGGGAACGAGGGGAAGGCCGGGGAGGGGAGCGGGGGAAAGGGCATGGGGTGCACAATAAAAGCACAGTACGTATAACACAGAGAAGAGAGTGGCAACACCTAAGAAAAAGCACGTGTGACCCAAACCCTGCACCGTTGGACACTCCCTGTCTTATCTTTTCCCCTACAACCCGGTATACTTTTCCCTTGCATGCTACTAACAACAGAACCCCAGAAAAACGCAGTTGACTTACCTGCCCCTACTATTTCTTTTCCTTTCCGGTATCCTCGGGGACAGGACGCGCCGACATCAACCACACCTAAAAGAAACAGAACAGAGAAGAAGAGACAGCTGATAACGGGATGAAGAAGACGCCAACAATCCGTGTTTCGTGAACTCATCCCCTTAATTTTATTTTGTTCTTCTTTATTTACAAAACTGCCTCAAAACTAACATAAATAAACACATCTTACCATATCACTGCGGTTGCGTCCTCTGTACCTAAAGTAGCCTACCACAGAGACATTGCTTAGGGGTCAACTGGTGCATGCGTAGGCAACTTGATAACAAATATCTCACATTGAGCGTAACTGCATGAATCTGTTCATGAACAACCACTGTGCTGCCTTAATTATGCCGCCCACTCTGCCAGAACCTACAGTGCAGCGGACAGATATGGGTCTTTACCAGCAGGCATAGGAAACTAGCATCTTTCTGACATAGTTACCTTCACTTTTTGCCTGATGTCAATGTGTTTAGTCTGTGGTGCAGTGGGATCCATCCTGCTAACCAGGACCTCAGTGCCTGTGTTCTCTCCTCTAAATGTGGTTGCTGGTAAACTTTACACCACACAATTGGCATACTGATGCACCTATGTAAGTCCCTAGTATGTGGCACTTAGGTACCCAGGGCATTGGTACACCAGGGGTCTCCCATGGGCTGCAGCATGTATTCTGCTACCCATGGGAGCCAATGCAAACTGTGTCTGCAGGCCTGCCATTGCAGCCTGCGTGGAATGGTGCATGAACCCTTTCACCACCGATATGAGGCTTGCCTTATATCACAGTCACTGCATTTAAGCACTGTAAGTCACCCCTCTGGTAGGCCCTTCAACATAAGGGCAGGGTGCATGCCCCTAAGTGTGAGAGTACTCCTGCGTGACCAGGGTACCCCTACAAATTTCAAACTCCATTCTCTGGGCTTTGTAAGTGCAGGAAAGCCATTTTAAGGTATGTAGTGGACACTGATCAACATGAGTGGTCCAACTACATAGTGGCTTCTCTGAACCTAGGCATGTTTGGTATCAAACATGTTAGAATCATGCAACTGCACCAATTCCAGTGCTAGTTACATGATCCTCTGTACTCTTAAGGTTCCTTAGAGGATCCCCCAGTTCTGCATATGCAGCCTTATGGTGTCTGGCTGCCAGCCCTCGCTGCTGCCGACCCCAGACACTGTTCTGCCCACCTGCTGATGAACTTAGCTCAAGGAAAGAAAGGCCGAATGAAAGATTTCCTGCAAGGGAGAGGAGTGACCACCTCTCCCTTTGAAAAAGGTGTCTCTGGGCTGGGGTGGGGTAGCCTCTAAGCGCCATCAGAATGCTTTGAAGGGCACATCTGGTTCCCTTCTTGCATAATCCCGTTTACACCAGTTCAGAAACCCCTGGTTCCTGCTCTGGCGCGAAACCACACAAAGGGCCGGAGAGTGAGCACCCGCCTGTCCAGCCCCTCCCCTAGGGAGGTGTACAGAGCTCTGCCAGATGGCCAGTTGATTCTGCCATCTTGAAAATAAGATGTGCAGAGGCCCCTGAGAGCATTTGACTGGTTAGGCCAGGTAGATGACGTCCCTGCCCCCTCTGATAGGTGGGTCACTTCAGAGAGCGACCAACCTCCTTTTAGGGTCACCTAGGGGCTCCCCCGAGGGTGGGTCCTCAAATTCGTCGAGCAAGACTCTTCAAGGAATTCTTTGCAAGATATCTTCTGCTCCTGACCTCCAGAACTGCTGCTGGTCTGCTTTTGGAACTGGAACAGGACTGTATCCAGTTGGGAGGGCTCCTACTGCAACATTATTTCTCCAGCTCCTGCAAGATTTCTGCAACATTCGTGGCTGTGCATCCTTCAGGGTCACAAGGACTCTGCCTGCATCCAAGAAGCAAGAAGGAATCTCCCTTGGAGTGAAGAAGTCACTTCCCTGCATCTGCAGGCACCTCAAGACAACAAAGACTGGCTGGTGGATCCTGCTGTCCCACGGACACAAAGGCTTTGCTCACAGGCTGTGGGTCTTTGGTCCTCTCTGGGTCCAACTTGTCTTCTGACCAACTTGGAATACGGTGGATCCTTGCTGTAGCCACTGGAATGGAACCCCTGCTGACAGCAACTGTTGCTCTTGCCAAGACTTGTTGGCTCTTCCTCCAAGAAGATCTTCAAGCTCCAGGAAGCCCCAGCCTCCAGCACTCTGCAACTCCAGATTCAGCTACCCCTCTGCAGTTTCTGCGACGTGGGACTCCTGTTTGTTGTGCTGCTGACGCCTTCTTGCAACGCCCTGTGCCTACTGCCAGTAGGTCACTCGTGGGGAATAAAGCTTGCTTTTCTTCCTGCTTAAGGCCTGCCCTGACCCCCCACCAAGGGTCGAGTCACTAGGACCTTGCTGGTCCTCCAAAATATGCAAACTTCCTTGCAACTCTGATTTGCATTTGCCACAGCATGTTGGTTGTCCTGCTGGCCACTGACCCTCCTGCAACCTGGTGACTGACGTGGAACAGGTCGTGGGTGACTCCAATGATCTCCTTTCTCCCCCTGGACTCTGCAGCTAGACTTCTTCTTTCACCGTCCTGCATGAACTTTACCTCCAAGAGGGTGGGCATTGCCTACCTGCATCACCTGGAGATCTCCTAGTGGTCTGGACACTATTTCCTTCTTGTTCAGGTTCCTCTCAATCAAAATCCACCTTTGGGTTCCAATGACCTGGTCCACGGGTCGCGACAGCAGCTGGACAACTGAGGCTTCCATTGCCTCCAACGAAGATTTCCAATGCCACTTCACCCCTATGCACCTGGGCTCCCTGGTGTAGGTACTCTGGTCTTCAGGGTATCCACAGGTGGAGGCACTCTTCAACCTTCTTTGTGCCTACTGGTTTCCTCAGGGTCCACTGGGAAGGGTCCTGAATCCATAAAAATCCAACTGCAACGGTCCTGTATTAGCCTATGGGACACCTGGTTCGATAACAATTCTGCACCCGGGCGCCTGGGGGATTTCTAGTACTTACCTTCAGTAATTTTCTACTCACCCAGCCCCTGGGATACTAACACACTTACCTTGATTGGGCACCTCCATTCTTATAACACTGTCTTAGTATATAGTCTCCCCCCCCCCCCTTTAGGGCCCCATGTATTTTTATGCTTATCCAGATTATTGCTAAATGTATGTGGTTCTTTCTTGTGATTGGTTACTGACTGACTATTGTGGTATTGCAAGTGCTTTCCACTCCCCCTAAATAATCTTTAGCTGCTCACCACATCTAACCCTAGAGAACTTTTGCTATCTGGACACCTAAACACTATCACTAAGGGTTGCCTAGACTCAGTATAGGGTGCCAGACCATAGGTGTACACCATAAACTGAGCCAGCATACTACAGCATGGATAATATGTCAAAAACAGCCTCTACATCCTCTCATGCTGCTGCACTCCACTGCTAATACCCTCCTATACACCCAGCGCAATATCCATGATGAAATGACATGCTACTACACTTCATTATGTCAATCAGCTACAAATGCCACCCTGGAAGATCTCACCTTCTTTCCACTCTAATATGCACCTACGTCCCCTTACCCCTGACAAACAGACTAAACTCGATGATCCCTTAACACGTCTTGAAATACAGGAAGCCATCAGAGCCTAGCCACCAACTAAACGCCAGGCCCAGGCGGCTTACCTGCCAAATGTTAAAAAACGTATGCTGCCCTACTTGCTTCTTGGCTGCAAGCATTGTACGATGAGGCCCTCATGACAACCTGTCTTTCAGACTCACTTCGTGAAGCTCGTCCTATTTTACTCCCTAAACCAGGCAGAAACCACAACAAACTAGGCTAGAGACCCCTAGCCCTACTTCCCACTGATTACAAAATACTGGCAAAGTTACTTGCAGATGGGCTTGCATCTCTAGTCCTGTCTTGGTCCATTCAGACCAAAACAGATTTGTCACACCTCCCTCAACCTCCAACGCTTTTTCCGCCTTACAGAAAAATATGCCCCGTGTTAATGCGACGAGCGGGCTGCTTGGTGTTAGATCTCAAAAAAGCCTTTTCTTCTCTTTCTGTTTGCAACACTACTGTGCAGCAGTATTGGAAACTGCTTAATTCATTTGGTGAAAATGTTATATACCCTGCCAGTAGCAAGGTCAAAACAGGCCCCTTTATTTCGGACTCCATACAGATACACAGAGGCGCACACCAGGTGTGCCCACTCTTCCAATTGCTCTTTGCCCTTGCAATAGAGCCTCTAGCATTGGCCCTTCTTGATCAAGGTGGTGGCTGGGGCATCCCCCTAGGGGATGGCACTCATGTTGTCTCGCTCTACGCAGATGATCAGATTAAACAAACCTCCGTGATGTGCCATCATTTACCACCATGATTGCTCTGACACTCAATTACTATGCTGACCTTTCTGGCCTTAGGGTCAATTGGGCAAAATTGTGTCTTTTCCCTTTTACATCCACGCTGCCCAACCCAGACCATATCCTCAATCAAGTCCATATACCTTGGAAACCTACTGTCTTTTGCTATTTGGAGAATTGGGTATATCATTCACCCCTAGACCTTTTTGATGGCAACCTCACATGCGTCATCACATCTCTTAAATCACAGATGTCCTTCTGGCGGATGCTGTCTCTGTCGTGGCAGGGCGCATAGCCCTCCTGAAGATGGTAGCACTCCCTTGACTTTTATATTATTTTACCCAGTTTCCCCACTATGTTTCATCACCCTTTTGTCGCTCCTTTGAGAGGTCTACCAGAGACTTCATTTGGAACAAATCCCGATGCAGATTTGCGCTTTCAAACTTCTACCTACCTACAGATCGAGAAGGCCTTGCTGTCCCAAACTTCGAACAATACTACTTTGCATCCCAACTCCAGTGGGTGTCCAAATGGTTGGCGGGATGACAACTGTCTAACACTGCCGCAATAGTGCCCACCTGGACTCTCATCAACATTCTCCATCTGTTCCACCCTTGCCCCAAAATGCCTACACCAGACCCCACTCTTCTGAAAGTGACAAGCTGCTGCTTCTGATGAAGCCTAATTATTACACGATCTTTAACTCCTTACACTCCAGAAATGGCCTTGCTTGGTACGCCCAGTGGACAAGGTGCTACCTCAATGACGGAACCAGCCGACTGGCACACTGCAGGCATACACACTCTGAGTAACCTCTACCGTGACAGGACTCTTCTCTCAGTTGAGTCTTTGATTGTCGAAAATGCTCTGCCCCCTGGTCACTTCCTCCTTTATAACTCCATGATCACGACACTGCGAAATAAAAGGGGTGACATGACACAAGAGCATCAAACACATGTCGCCATACAATACCTTCAGGTGATGGGACCAGGTAGATGCCTGATCCAGTGGTTCTCCGGCTCCCTCCGTACACACGCTGCACCACTGCTTGTATCCATTTGTTGCCACTGGGAGGACACCTATTCCGTCCATGCACAGATAATGAGTGGTCTGGCTTGCTGGGAAGCCCGACACAGATTCCCCACAATGCTCGCTTTGACTCATCCAATATTATATTGTCCATAGGGCCTACCTCACTCCCAAAATTACCCACTATTTAAATCGTACAGATGCTGTTTGTCCTTGTTGCTCCCTGATTGATGCCAACCTACTACAAATGCTCGGGTCTGCCCATTTCTCTATCAATACTGGCAGGGAGTCATATCCCACCTCTCTGCTTGCATAGAGTGTCCTATACCTCACACATGGGAGGTGTGATACTTGGGCCTCTATCACAGAAACAAAAAACACAAAGCCATGTCCCGTTTTTTAGACCTTGGCCTTTTGATAGCCAAACATATTATTACCAGAAGATGGACATCACATGAACCTTCATCCCTTGTGGCCTGGAGACAGCCTCTGATTACATGGGCCAAGATTAAAAGTGTTACCCTACACAGGGAAGACAATCGGGGACTTCGCAAATACCTAAAAGCAACCAGCTAGGACGCCATCCTGTCAGACTTTCAGGCAGACACCCAGCCTACTCCTGGCACACTTATTTGATCAAGGGTGGAAGGGAAAAAGGTAGTGGATGCTTAAAGATCCAACTAACCACACAATCTCTGTCAGCTGTATGGCCTTTCCCTATGTACGTCATTCCTGTTCTGAGAGTTATTAGCATATCCTGCTCATTTTCATGAGTCCTCAAACCAAAATGCTGCTGAATGCTGTGTTGGGGGGGGGAGGTGGGCCAGCGAGCTTTTTGTTGTTCTTTATTCCACTTAACTGTTGTTTTATTATTAAATTGGAAATGTTTGCTTTTGTTTACAAACCATCCTATTGTTTCTGTCACTATCATATTGGCTGTGTATTACACTACATTTCTATTGAGTTAACTTATATTCTAACAAACATTTCTTTATCACTATGTAAACCTCACTGCTAGACATTATTCTTGTTGTTATAAGAGTTTATCTATAACGTCTTATAACTTTTTTAATGGACAGTGTGTGGACTTTTATAAAGTGATGTGAGATTTGTCTGCAGGTGCTGTACTTTGTAAGTTATAATTTGAAACCAAGAAACAGATGAACAAAAAAAAAAACAGGTGTGCATGTTGGCTATCTCTTCAGCATAGATGACGGCACACAAGCAAATCAGCTGACGGTAAGTAAAACAATGGAGACAGCAGGATAACAGTGAGTGAGATCCTCAAGTGTAATAAATTGAGATTCAGCTTGCGAAGAATAATTTATTTAAACACCTCCACCTGGCACAGAGCAGACAGGCTTAACTTATGGCAATGTGTAAAGTATTTATGCAGTACCAAAACAGTAATAAAGTCAAAATGCAAACCAATACAAATCCTAAATTGAGTTATATAGGATGATGCAATAAACAATATGACACCAAAATGACAAAAATCTAATAAGGGGAACCAGTAATACGACTTTGTAACGTTTTTGGTTTTAAAGAGCTTTATTGAGAAATATAACAAATCAAAAACAGTAAATATAAACAGATATTAGGAGAAACAACTGTATAAATAAGTATGAAATGTAAAACTGTGAATACATAAAATAGAAACATGCACACATAGTAAAAAGATATAAATGTTCTATCAAATAAATTAAGGCATAAGCTACATTTTTAGGGAGTTTTTAGGTGTATGGGCATAAGAAAAAGGGAGGGGAAAGAAAATCGGTGGGTGATATAAGTTATTATAAAAATAGTCAGATCAAAATGCATCAGAACAGGAAAAGGCAATATGAAAAGAGTGCTAACAATGAAGTCAAAGTAAGTAATGTAAAGAACAATTGTAATACTGAATGAGAGTGGTTTAAAGGTAGCATGATCTGATGTTGAATCAATAGCAGACAATGTACTAACTGTGGCTAGATCTGTTGTGAGGGGATGCCATATGAGGTCTCAATTGTGAAGTCCTAGAATGGAGGTTTTGTAGGCTCTGTCTAGGTGATGATGATAACAGACTGCATGCCACCGGGCTTTAGTGGAAAGATTTGATGAATTTTTCCAATTAGCAGTGATGTGTTGAAGTACAATAGCAAGAAAAAAGATCAACTATATTTTTGTTATTGTGATTGAGATGACAGTTATCATCTAAAGAACCCCCAAAAAGATGATATATTATTAAATGTGATAGAAGAATGAAAAATACGATTAACGTGTCTCCAGACATCATGCCAAAAGCCAAGAGTGTTAGGGTAGGAAAACAGCACATGTTTAAGGTCACTATGCAGCCTGGGACATGACCAACAAGGGGCATTGGGTTTAGGGGAGAATTTGGAGAGGGATATTGGGGTAAAGTAAGTCTATTTTAAATACAATAACATATTTGTTTAGGAGTAGCAGTTCTAGAATTTTTATGGAGTTTAAGCCATCATTTATTCCAAAGGGAAGTGGGCCATGAGTAACCTAAGTCAGCCGCCCATAACATTTTTTCCGGTGGTTTGGAGGAGCAGTCATTAAAGATTTATATATAAGAGAATGGTTTTGGTAATGTAGAAAGTAAGTGAGATAATGGATCATCCACCCAGGTGGGAGGGGTATAGTCTGGTAAGGTAATAAGAATATCTATCTAATAAGATATTGATGAGAAGGGAGAATTTCAGTTGGAAGGAGGAAGGACAATAGAGTTTGTTTTGAAATTGAGGAAAGGATATTGGGTAATTTCAGAGGAATGGGTCCCCTACCCAAACAATGCCTCTGTCCCTCCATGAGAGGTTGGTTGCAAACGTTAATAAGATTATTATACCAGATGGATAGCTGTAGGAAACATTTGCGTGCAAGTATAGGTGAAGAGGTAGAGGTAGTCAACATATGGGAGAAATATTTAAAAACTGTAATGGAGAAATATGCAGGAGTACAGGAATGGGAAAGATATTCCTGAAAAGAAAAAGGTAAAATTAAAGATTTTTCTATTGTTAACCAAAATGGTAAAGTGGCCCGTTGAAATCAAAACGTCATATTTGAATTGTTCAAAGTTAGGAAAGTTAACACCTCCTTCATTTCTAAAGTGTTTCAAATAGGACAGAGAAATATGAGATTTCCTTTTGTGCCATTAAAAGTTTGATAATCGAGAGTCCATTTAAAAAACAAAAAACTGGGGTATCATGGGAAGGGGAATGGGAATAATGGATAAGCTCTAAGGAACTATGGGAGAAATATTCAGTTTAATTGAATCTAGTAGACCTCACCAGAAAAGAAAGAGAGGTAAACAAAATGAAAGTAAAAATTCAGTTTGGAGCAGAAGGTCTTTAAGATTCAGGGAAATAGAAGAGTCAATGAAATTAGAGAACCAAATGCCTAAAAATGTAATTAAAGTAGGAGTCTAGGTGAAACCATAGGAAGAGAATGAGTGTTTTTTAAAAAAATTGCTTTAAGGAAGGACTTCAGTTTTATCAAAATTAATTTTATAACCGGAAACCTGGGAGAAGGTAGAAATTTCTTGAGACAAGACTGGTATTGAGATTTCAGGATTTGAAATAAAAAGAAGGATGTCATCAGCCTAATGTGTTATTTTTAATTGACTAGTGTCATAATGAAAACCAAGGACTGCTGGGTTCTGGTCGATATTAGCAAGAAATGGTTCGAAGGCAAGAATGAATAGTAATGGGGATGAGGGGCGGCCCTGTTGTACCCCTCTATGAAAAGGACAGTATGGTGAAGATAAACTGTTAACCAATACCAAAGCCACAGGAAGGTCGTAGAGAACAGAATTTAAGAAAAGAAGCGCTGGGCTAAAACCATGCCGTTGCAAAGCTTTAAACATGAGGGGCCCATTAAGTCTATCAGAAGCCTTTTCGGTGTCAATAATGATGGCCGCAAGAGGATAGTCTAAGTTTGGAGCTTTACTTAGAATATCAAAGAATATTCTGATATTATCAGAGCCCATGTGGCCTTCAATGAAACCTACTTGTTCTGCACCAATTAGAGGAGGTAAGAAAGATTAAATGCACATAGTTAGGAGTTTAGCAAAAATCCTGTAGTCAACATTTACCAAAGAAATGGGTCTATAATTTATACATAAAGTGGGATCCTTACCCAGTTTAGGAATGAGGCAGATTGTTGTTTCTTAGAAAGTGCCTCTGGAAGAATGAGAAGCAGAAAATTATGAGAACAAGGTAAGCAATTTTGGAACTAAAAAGTAGGAAAAATGAGAATGAAAAAACATCAGGACCGGTTGATTTACCTTTTTTAATTAAAATATGGCTATGTTAATTTTGAGAAGGGAAATGTCCTGATCTAAGGTGGAGAAATCCAAAGTAGGGTTATGGCATCCAGAAATTGAAGACCAGAAAGAGTCAATATATTTTACATCTGGGTTAATTTAAGGAGTGTAAAGTGGTTTGAAAATTTTTACAAACTCTTTGAGGATGTCTGAATCTTGATAAATTGAAAGGCCTGTGGGAAACTGCAAATAATTAATTTTGTGGTGTTCTTTGCTAACCTTAAGATAATTGGCCAAGAGTTTGCCCACGTTATTATGACCTGCTTAATATCTAGAACTGCTTTTTAAAAAATATTAGAGGCATTGTCAGAGGACCTTTTGTTAAAATGTATTTCAGCAGCAAGTAAAACTTGTAAGATTATTGGGGATTGCAAAATGTAATGTTTATGCTCCAATCTCTTAATGTGAGACAATAAAGTAGTATATCGGGCGAGAGATATCTTCTTTTTCTTGGAAACGCAATTGATAATGAAGCCTTGTGCTGTAGCTTTAAAGTAATCCCAAAGGAGTTGGGTTTGCACAGGGGGCTACTGATTTCTTCTGGATAAGAAATCATTAGTGAATGTTATAAAAGAGGGGGAAAAGTGTGTGTATGAGAGTAGAGAGTTATTAAATTTCCATAGTTTGTAGGGTGGTTTTGGGGATCTAAATCAAAATCTGCTACTACAGTTGTATGATCTGATAGTAAAACGGGTTCAATCTGTGCTTTAATAAGAGTAAGAGACAGAGATTTACTAAGGAATATGTGGTCTAATCTGGTAAGGGAATTGTGAGCAGGAGGGAAGAACATACTGGGGGTGACTGTTTGAAAAGTTTCAACACTCTGTCCATCATTTTATTTTGGTTTTGCTATGTGCGTCCTAAGGGGCAAGAGACAGACCCAGACATGGGTCCCTTGCTCGCTGCACCACTGGATTCAAGCTAGACTAGCTGATGAGGGGTGATACCCTGAAACCGGTCCCAGGATGCTTGTTTCTGGTCCAGGGAGGACTTGGCTTAGCAGTTCAGGCTGGACTGTTCCCATGGGGAACATGGTCAAGACTGATTTGCATATGGCTGGGTCCAAACTGGGGTGACACGGCAAGCAAAATAACATTGGATTAAACCCAGATCTGTGGCTGGGGGTGAGTGTTTGAAAAGTTTAAACTCTCCATCAATCATTTTAGTTTGGTTTTGCAGGGAAGAACGTATATTCTCATGAAGAGGGATTATCTTATCTCCAAGAGAAAATCAGTGCTCTCTGAAAAATAAAGGAGCTAAACTGGTTGTGCATTTTACTTGGAATAAATGTAATGTGGGCTTGTCAATCGAGAAGTGGGTTGCATGTTTGATTGCAATCTACAGGTAAATTATCCATCAGTAAATTGAAGAAATTTTTTCTCAAGATCAGGCCAGAACAACATTTTGGGTTGGAGCATAAACATTAAAAACTGTAATATGTATTTTGTTAATAGATAATTTGGTAACAATCCATCTACCACACGAGTCTGTTTCCTGTGAAAGAATAGAAATATTAGGATGTTTATTACAGAGAATAACACAATTTGTCTTGTCACAAGTGGGAGAGTCAAGTACCTTACAGACCCAGGATCTTTTCAATTTCTGTGCTTCTGGGTCTGTGAGGTGAGTTTGTTCTGGAGAAATACTAGATATGGTTTATATTTTGCAAAGTGAGAAATAACTTTTTGTTTCTTAATAGGGTGATTTAAACCTCTTACATTCCAATTTATAACTCTGAATAAGAACGTTTATACAACATATGAGAATAAACTGACCAACATTGGGTACGAGATAACTGTGAAGGATAATGAAAAGAGAAAGTAGAGGTATATACAGGAAAGGGGATGGGAAATTACCAATAGTGGGACACAAGGAAAGAGGAACCAGAAAAAAAAAAAGAGCTAGAAATGAAAACAGAAGACAGTACAAACTACAGATGTGGCGACTGAGAGATATACCTGTAGATGTTAAAACATCAGGGTTAGGGGTGGGCACGGCACATCATGAGGATGATAGAGTTGGAGCACTATGCAACATACTAAACAAAACATATTAATTATGAGGTGATGACATAGGACGAAACGAGACAAAAAATGCTTCAAACAAGAAAAGAAGACACAAACTAGTTAGAAGAGAGGAGAAAACAAGGTATATGTAACAAAAGTACAGCTTTCAAGTGGGAGAGCTAGGTATGTCCGTGGAAGTTGAAGAGTTTGCCCCCAGGAATTTCCTCAGAACTGAAGGGTCCTCAAAAGTATATGATTGATCCTTATAGGTGACTTTAAAAGTGCAGGGATGAAGAAGACCAAAATGTGCACCCAAGGAGCGTAATGCTGGTGGGAGAGAAAGAAAATTATCCAAGCATTGCAGGGTTCCTCAGGGACTAAAGACTGATATTGGAGGGGGACACGGAAAAAAAGACAAAACTTAAAAAAAAAACACCTCCAACACTATGCTCTAAAAATAGAGTCACAGGTGAAACATAGCAAAAACAACTATTCAATAATCAGTTGTGTCTCTCATTTCTTTTTGTTTTATTTTGATTTCAATATATATGTCAATTACTATCAAATGATTATACCATACACTTTACAACATATTGGTTGACTACAAAGCTCACCCAACCAAACAAATATAATATGCACACTCACTCCTACCTTATATACCACTCAAACCTTACATATTAAACTCAAACACAACCAGCAATAAAATCCATCTAGGACCAACTTTTGTACAGCACCATATAATACCCCTCATTCGAGTGAAAAAAAATCCAATTTGACAAGGAATATGACAAATGCAATGTGGATACATCAGATGCATATGTTAATGTAAGGAATAGGACATTTGTTCCTATTTATAATCACTTTATCTATATGTTATATACTCATCAAAGTACATGAACATATCTCATTAACACAATGTGGATTGGTTACTCTAGGTGTCTGTACAGTTGGGGCACAGGTGGCATGGCTACAAATCCTATAAGGGACAGAAAGCATTAGACAAAAGCTATGGATACCCTGACTGAAGACTGGAGTATCTCTATTGCTGACTCTGGCACACTTTCCTGTGAGTGGCATAATAGAGACCTGTGAGCCATTTAAAGCACAGCTTAGTTGGCTTTCAATACGCCCCATTGGATGTCTTCTTGGGACCATACCCGGAATCTATTGAGCCTCGTTATAAGCACCCTACTGCAGCAGTTCCCAACCTGTGGTCTGCGGACCCCTCAGGGTCCGTGACACATTCCCAGGGGGTCTGCAGGCCTGGGCCACCAGGTCGGCACTTCTTCAGCTGGGGCCTCTCAACAGAAACACATGCATGTTTTTATAGTTATTACTTCATTTGTGCAGCTGTTTTAAAAGCACTGCAGAGTTCCTTGTACATCCAGCAGCTTTCGGGCAAACATAAAAGCGTTAAAATAACTCTGGTGATTAATGTACCTGTTGGAGAGAGATGGGAGTTTTGTCCAGTGGCAGTTTTGACTCATCTAAGGTAGTGCAGATGGTTAATATGCCTTCTGCAAAGAACATCTATCATGAAAAGAACAGTATTTTATGCACATATCACAGTGGGTTACTGTGCAGTTCAAAAGTTACAATCGTAATCTAGCACAGTGAGCTATGAACTGCCATCAAAAAGCTGCATGCAAACTGCATTGCACAAATTGAAAAGTTATGTTTTTTCCCAGTCTTTTATCATCCTTATGCTGTTTAACAAGGTTTGATTGTGTAGAAATACATTCTTATTATTAAAGTCAATGCTAACCACTGTGTTATGTTCTCAATCCTGAGTTTGTGCTTCTCCAGACCAAGCACTGTTAGAAAATGCCTTCCAGTATGGATGACATGTGAATCCTACACCTTGTATTCCCCTGTAAAGTGCTACACTGGTATGAGAGGTGCTATAAAACAAATGAATTACATGTGACAGAGAGGCTATGGAGAGATGAGAGGCCCTTATGGTTTTACTTCTTTTGCCCAAACTTATATATGTATAAAAGCTTTCTCAGATTTTATATAGCTAAAAAATAAAATCAAAAATTGCTTGGGAAATGTAGAATCTGACCTGATGATTCAGCTTTCCTAAATAAAACCAAACATTGAAAAGTTAGTCACTGAGATGCAGCAGCAACCTTCCCAGTAAAATCTTTCAATTTTTGCATACTTTTTCAATATGAAATAATTATATTTTTAGTAATTCAAGTATTTTTTTGGTGTGTACTTGTTTGTGTATTTTTTGCGAATTACTGTGTTAATGTTTGAAACTGAAATTGTATAAATTGCTCGGGGATCCCCGGCTTCCAGTAGTGATTCAGTGGGGGTCCTCAGGAGTCAAAAGGTTGGGAACCACTGACCTACAGCAAATTGTTGAGGGCTGCCCCTCTCCCATCCTCCTGGTTTTACAACTTTACTTGCTTCATCTACAAGTGCCCTGAAGAAGCTGTGTAGTTAGAGGACTACCCTGCACCAAAACACACATCGGCACCTGCACCTCAAGTGTACAGACACCTGGCAAAAAGTGCCTGCAGGAAGCTGGCCTGATGTGTGGTGGATCCCTAAGGTACTTACACCTTATACCAGGTCCAAGGATCCCCTCTTAATGAAGTGTATGCAGTGTCTAGAAGCCAGGCTCTCTAGAGGAAGCAGTGGATGAGCAGCTTATCTAGGAGACATGCAAAGCTCATGCAAAACCTCTGTAGTCACACAGCACTTACATAAAAGAAACACTCAGTTGTGCAAAAATAAAGGTACTTTATTTTTGGTCACACAATACCACAAAATACTAGAAAGGCAACCCTCCCATAGGAGGTAAGTAATACACAAATTATAATCACTAGTAAACAGCAAAAGGCATGGAAAAAATTAGAAAACAGTGCAAATGCAGTTAGACAATAGTGACCCTAGGGGGAGCACAAACCATGTACTGAAAAATAGAATGCGATCACAGGACCCCCACCTAAGTAAGTGGGATGTATAGAGGGGAGCTGGGAACA
Organism: Pleurodeles waltl; assembly: GCF_031143425.1. NCBI lineage: Eukaryota > Metazoa > Chordata > Amphibia > Caudata > Salamandridae > Pleurodeles > Pleurodeles waltl. Next base: position 892,901,848 of record NC_090443.1, read on the forward strand.
CTAGAAAACCACAGAGGTAAGGAATACAGCACCCGCCAGCGACCGGGCAAGCAGGAGTAAATCACTGGAATTTCCCCAAACCACCCAAGATGAAGGAAAAGAAGAAAGGAAGACACCCGGACAAGACTGCAAGAAACCAGTGGTGGATTCCTGGAGAGGAAGACCTGTGGAGAGAGGGGACCAAGTCCAAGAGTCACAGTGGAGTTCAGGAGGAGTAGGAGCTACTACCCACCCAGCTGTACTTGCAGGAGTTGGTCGACGGTGATGAAGATCAGGTCAGTTCTGCAGCCCTGGAACTGGAGAGGAGTTCCTGGGGGATGCAGAACATGTCCCACGCTGGAAAGAAGATTGCAGATGGGTGTTGGTGCAGGAATTCCACCAACAAGCTTTGGCAAAGGCAAACTTGCAGTTAGTGGAAAAGTGGTGCTGCCAGGGACCAGCAAGGTTCAGGAGGACTCAACCCAAGAGGGGGAGGAAGAGGAGACCCTCAGCGACACAGAGAGCCCACAGGAGTAGAGGCAACACCCACAGGAGTCCCACAGGATGGGGACACAGAAGTTGTAGAAGGAGCCCACACAGCACTACAAAAAGGGATCCCACACTGCAGGAGAACCATGCAGAGGGCTGTACATTACAGGAAGGAGTGCGGGGGCTGCAGCTATATGTCACGTGAAGATCCTTTGGAGGCGATGCAAAAAAGCTTTGCAAGCTGCAAGAGATGCGGTGCACGGGGTACTATCCTGCATGGAAAGGCAAAGGCTTACCTCCACCAAAGTTGGATAGCTGGCAGAGAAGACCAAGAGTACTACTCCAGACTACCACCCATGATGCAGGATCCAAGCAGCTCAACATGAGGGGAGATCCACGTAGCCGGTTGTTGTTATGGCAGGTGCCTGCGGATGCAGGGGAGTGGCTCCTTCACTCCAAAGGAGATTCCTTCTTTCTTCTAGTGCAGACTGAAGACATGCCACCTTCAGTGGGTGCACAGCCAGTGGAAATGTTGCAGTTGCTGGCAGGAGCCGTGGAAACAATGTTGCAGAAGAGTTCTTCTTCTTGGAGGCAGATTGTCGGGTCCTGTAGGGTCCAGTCGCAGTTCCGGAGGCCAGAAGTTGAAGTGAAGGTTGCAGAGGAATCCTGCAAGCCGAATCTGAGGACCTACCCAAGAAAGATACCCTAAATAGCCCTGAAAGGGGTATTGGTCACCTAGCCAGGTAAGCACCTATCAGGAGGGGGCTCTGACATCACCTACCTGGCCCGGCCACTCAGATGCTCCCAGTGGTTCCTGCCAACCTTGGATTCAAGATGGCAAAACTGGGGGTCCCTGAACCGATGTGGACTGGTTTACGCAGGAAGGGCACCAAATGTGCCCTTCAAAGCATACCAGTGGCTTGGGGAGGCTACCCCTCCCCTTCTGGAACATTTGTGAAATAATGACTACTAGGCCAACAGTCTATGTACACTGTTTTTTTAATTAATGAGTGTGAGCTGAGCATGTGGGTGTGAATGAGGATTGAGAGATAGTTTCTGTGTTATGTCCATGAAGTTTGATATTAAGATTTAATAATTATGAGTGAATAATACAATGTTGACATCAAATGTATTCATTTATATTGTTATTATTATGTATATATGTACAATTTGACTTGCTCAACACTATAGTATTGTTGCAATGATTCCATTACTGGAACTTATTTAAGAGGTGGGGGGGGGTTCTTCTCTTCTCTTCAGCTATCCCTCCCAAGCCAATCAGACCTATTTCCAAAGGGAGAGGGTGTTACCTCCCTCTCCCAAAGTAAATCCTTTGTTCTGCCTTCCTGAGCTTGGTCAGATCAAGCAGCAGGAGGGCAGAAACCTGTCTGAGGTCAGCAGCTTGCGCTGCCCGGAAACCCAGGAAGACTGGTTGCAACAATGCTGGGGTTCCTCTAAGGAGCCCCCAGAGTCATGAATCATACTTCCAATACTTGCAACAGTATTGGGGTAAGATTCCGACATGTTTGATACCAAACATGCCTAGGTTCGGAGTTACTGTTATGTAGCTGGACGTAGGTAGTGACTGATGTACAGTACACGCATATAATGCCGTCCCCGCACTCACAAAGTCCAGGAGAATAGACCTGGAGTTCGTGGAGGTACCTCTGCTAGTGCAGGGGTGCCCTCATACACAGGTACTTGCACCCTTCCTTCTTGGCTAGGAGGGCCTGCCAGAGGGGTTCCCGCAACCAAGTTTAAAGGAGAGAGCATAATCACTGGGTTCCTGGTTAGCAGGATCCCAGTGAACACAGTCAAACACACTAGCAAACAGGCCAAAAAGTGAGGGTAACCATGCTAGAAAGAGGCTACTTTCCTAAAGTGCCCCTTTTTGGATGGTCACCACACACTTTTTGCTGCCAGATGCTGTGGTTTTTGACCTGTTTATGTACTAAGGTCTGCTCACAAGGCCCCAGTACCAATCCTCTTTACCCTAGAGTATACGTTGAATTATATAGGCCAATTGGCAAGCACCTTACCACTCCTGCAAGTTACCAGTAAATGGTACCCAGGGCAAGGGTGGTAAAAGGCGTACCAGGGTTGCAGAACTGCCATGTCAGCCTGCACAAGCGGCCTGCTGCTCAAGTGAGACTCTGCCCACACCAGGTGCAGGGAGGGTCACTGTTACTGCCCATGGATAGGTCAGCCACCCCTACGGCAGGCCCCATCTAGCCCAGGGGACAGGGTACACTGTCCCATTGTAGTGTAGCCATTTTTAATATAGCCCTTGCGCGTTTGTTTAAAGCATTAGGCCTCTGTGCACTTTGTTCTAGATGCATTTTATTCAGCCTCGCACTGTTATTTTTCAATAACCAGTTTCACTGTCTTGTTTTATTTTCTTCTATCACACTGTTTAGCCTACTTCAGCACCGGCGTTCTCAAACAATACATTCTTGCTCACTCTGTGCTTCAGTCAAGGATACAGTCTGGTACATTGCTGATAGACGTGGTAGGAGTTTAGTCTTTAGGGTTCGTAGAAAGTACACATTCTTACGTAGGGACGTTTCTTAGAACACCGGCGTGTTAATTATAAAAACACTTCCTAGTCCTGTTACTCTAAGAGGGTGATTCCGACCAGGAAACCACGACTAGACGGTGACTGCCCTGCTGTAGATGCTGATCCAGATCACAGGCCTTTGCTCAGGTATGAGGGTTGATGTCCTCCCGGGGGAACCCAAAAGGCAGGCTTAGAGCTTAACATGCTGTGCTCAAAATAGAACTTAGAAGAGAGAAAGTAATCTAGTGGCGCTATGACAGCGTTATTCTTATGTTTCACTCTCCTCGTTACTATTTCAATCCTACTGTGTTGTATGGTTCTGGTTATTGCGGCTCACGCTTTGTTATTTAAAACACAGTTGTTTTATTAAACCTATCTTTAAAACCCAAACTGCCTTTGTCATTCATATATGAGACTGCACTGTGTATGAGAGAACTGGTTGGGATCTGAGTGACCACGACTTCCCTGGGAAGCATGAAGATGTCATGCGCTCGGCTGCCCAATCATCTCTTCCCTCTGGGAGAGATGAGGCACTGCTAGTTAGCCGTAGCAAAACCGGATTGAGGGTGACAAGGGTCCTTCGCCGTGGGTTAGACTTGATTCCCCCACACCGTGAACGACCCAGCTACCCAAAAATCCAGTAGTCTCATTAGGATAATGAGAGCCCTAGCGACACCATTAGTGAGGTCATACGTGCAGAGCACATATGCCCCTGTGCTGCCATATAAAATGCGCTGTCAGCCCAAGTAACCAGCAGTCTATTGGATAACATGGGCTGGCATCTGACCACTGCTCAGATGTCCAGTTCTGCAATGGCCCGGCCAAATCCTGTTGTGTTTGGTATCAAACACTGTGCTTTTTAACTCTGAACATGATGCCCATGTTTAGGATTAAAAAGCAGATGCCCAGGTGACACCCTCAGAGGGTGTCCACCAAGTTACCCAGTCCTGTACTTTTTTGGCGGGCTTTCCTGAGCTGCTGTCACCACAGACAGAAGTCCGACCTCCTGCCGGTAGTGCTAGCACCTTGGCAGGACATAAGACAAAGGGCCTGGGCAGGAAGGAGGTCACACCTCCTCCCTCCCAGGCTGGCTAGTGAGATTAGCATCAGGACGGTGAGCCTCAAAGGCTCCTCCGCCTTTAATGTGATGAGATTTGCCCCCCCAGCCGAGGGCAAAGATGTGTCCGCCGGGCAGGGAGGAGATTCAGCTATGCAGGAGGCGTGCACCTCCCTCAAACTAGCCAGAGCTTTGAGGGTGGGCTAGGAAGTCTGCACGGTCAAGGAAGGGTTCTGCCATCTTGGCAGACCCCAAGAATACTGGGTTCTGGGTAGAAAGTGACCTACTCCCCACAGGAAGTTGTCACTGCAGGGGTGGACTAGCCACAGGGACAGTAGCCCATTGGCCACTGTCCCATCCACCATTAAATGCCCCCTAAACCAGGATTTAAGGGATTCCCCTGGCACCAGAACTTAGATTTTACCTGTACAACAAGAAAGAAGCACAAAGAGACGTCTGCACCAACAACAGGACCTGGACTCCAGCCCCAGCACAAAGAAGAGGACACAGAGTGACCTATGTAGACCAGTACTGGAACTGCGTGCCCGACATGTGCTAGAGGTGAAAACTCGTTGGTCCCGAACAGAGGAACCCTTTTGGACACCAAAACCCCCAAAAAGACTCCCCTGAGTGGTTGCACAAATCCCCTGTAAATTGCAGGATTAAAGAAGTGCTGAAGGCGAAGAACTGCGACCTGACGGGCACTGAGTGCCTAAACCCAACGAAACTCAGTGTCCAGCATCTAAAGAGTGGGAGTGAGGCCCGTGCCAAGTTTTAAGCCTCTACTTCCCACCAAATGACCTCCAGCTGCCAGAAAGCTCATGAACCACCCTTGCAGCTACCAAGGCTTGTTGGACGCCTGCATGGAAACTGACGACCACACGATGTTCACTGCCTTGAGAGCACCCCTCCACCCCCAGCATAGGGACCAACATCACCAGCGACCCCCCTCCTGTGGGTTTGCAGCCTAAAGGAAGTGACTTCGACTGGTGCAGCAAAGCAGCTTTGGCATGCCCAGCCCAGTGATTGAGAGTTAGGAGCTACCTCTTCACCTGAAGCCACCGGATGATGTGGTGAAGATCCAAGCATCGATTCCTGGTCCTGGTCCCCCAAAGACCTCTACATCTGAAGGTTAGAGTGTGAATCCACCCCCAAGTCCTGCTTTGAATCAGAGTGCAAAATGCACCAGCCACCGCGGACCGTTCAGCACCAAGGACAGCTAAGTCACCTCTGCACCCAGACTCCCTTGGCAAGGTAACAAAAGTTTGACTGTTGACTCTTGGTCTAGGTCCCCGCAGCACCTTAAGTTCCTGTGGGTTCGCCAGAACTCATCCTATAAGTGCCAGAGTGCACACTGCTATTTTTTCCCATTGACTTCAATAGAAACCCTTTACATTTGCAAAATCTACAAAGTTCGTTTTGGTGTCTAAATTAAGATTAAAATCTAATACATTTTTCTAAATTTGTGTTGAATTTTTGTCTAGTTGTGTCATTTACCTATCGTCCATGTTGGTATTGTGAAATGCTTTACACATGTTCCTCTAAGTAGCCTGACTGCTCTTTGCCACACTATCAGGACTGAGGTAGGGTTTGCTAAGGGTGAAACAGAGGTCCACTAGTGGGTATTGTGTTGGTATTCCATGGTAAGACTACCTAGTCATTCCATTAATACCTTCACCTGGCTACATTGGTGTTACAGCGGTGTGAATCTTGAACTTGTGTTTCACCTTACCACTGAGAGATAAGTATATTTTTGAGTACATGAGAAATCCTCAATTGACTTTTAGACTCAAAAAGTATTTTTGGGGATTTTTTAATGAAAATCAGGGTAATTTGAATTGTGAGGGTCCTGTGTTACATCCCCATTCCAATAGGCCATAAATGTTTGTAAAAGTTTTCAAAAAGCTTAGGTAGTTAGGTAAAAGAGTTTTTAAGTTTTAAAAAGTTCCCAACTCCTTAGATAAACCAGTGCACAATGGAGAGGGTCCTGAGCCTCGATCAGCCCATCCTCTCCATCCTCAGGATAAATGATCTGAGGGCAATATGCAAAGTTAGGGGCATCATCTTTAGAGCTACTGCCAAGAGAGGAGACCTTGTAGAGGCCCTCACCTCTTTTGAAGAGGAAATACATAGAGAAGAGGCATCTTCCTCGGAGCCAGAGTTTGTAAGAAAGGAGGAGGCCTTGGTCCCAGTAAGAGAAAGGGAAGATAGAGAGGACCTTGACCTTCAGACCTTCTGACGTACTGTCCTTCCCTTGACCTTCTGCCCTTCCCCAGACCTTCACTTTCTGTCCTTCCCCACACCTCCAGTGGGAAGTGTAATAAGTCACTCTAGTAACTCCCCCCACCCCCACTGGTAGAAAGAGTAGGATCCTTGATGACAAGGTTCAGCAACTCTCCCTGGAGGAGAAGAGGCTTGAACCCGAGGAAAGGAGACTAGCCTTAAAAAAGAAGAGGGCTAGATTGGGACTAGTTCCCAGAGATGGTGGTAGCAATGAAAGTAAGGAATGTGAGGGTTCTTGTGACCATAAGGTTAAAAAAGGAATTGTCCCAGCATATAGTGCAGGAGATGACAGGGACAAATGGTTTGCAGCATTTGAGAGATGTTGCAGAATGAGGAATGTTTGTCCACAGCACTGGGGCTCACTACTTTGGGAGTTATTCTTAGCTAAGGCAGAGATAGGCTTCTGACCCTACCTGAGGAAGTGGCTGAGTCCTATCCCCAGATGAAAGAGACCCTCATTGAAGGGTTTGGGCTCACCACAGAGGAGTTCAGAGTCAAGTTTAGGTACATCCAAAAAGGCCAGGACCAGACTTGGGTGGACTTTGTGGACTCCACAGTCAAAGCACTAGAGGGCTGGATAAAGGGCAATAAAGCTGACACTTATGAAGGGCTATATAATCTTTTAATGGAAGAGCATATCCTGACTAATTGTTACAAAGAAAAATTGCGACATCATCTGGTAGATTCTGAGTTGTCTTCTCCCAGAAAGCTGGGAAAGATAGCTGACAAGTGGGTTAGGTCCAGGGTAACCCAGGCCAAATCCCAAGGTGGAGGTGATTCCAAGAAGGGTGGACACATTTCTCAGCATGGTAAGGGGAATAGCACTGACAAGGGTAAAAAGACAGACTCCTCACCAGACCCCAAAAGAACTCCAAGCAGTGTGGGCCCGAGACTCTTCCCAGACCAAAGGAAAAGGGGCATCAGGGTAAGAACCGGGATCATAGGAAGGCTGGGACATGCTTTGACTGTGGTCAGCCAGGGCATAAGAGAGGTGATTCAGTTTGCACCAAGAAGTCCCCCACTGAGGGGCAGTTCAAGGGCATTGTTAGTGTTGGGTTGGGAGTAGCAGTGTTCTATGGAGAGGCCAGAGATTACACTGAGGCTACCTTGGTTTCCCTTGGTGGGGTGGATATTGAACCCTTGCCTGTCTTACCTTCCAATTTAGAAAAGTACAGACAGTGGCCAAGAATCAATGGGACTAAGGTAGAGGCTCTGAGGGATACAGGGGTCAGTGTCACTATGGTGACAGCCAAACTGGTTTCCCCAGATCAGATGATCCCGGGTGGGAATGACCTTATTACCAATGCTGATAATGAGTCTAGGTCACACCCAATGGCTTTAGTGAACCTAGAATGAGGAGAAGTAACTGGCACAAAGAAAATGGATGTGTCTCCTGCCATCTCAGTAGAGAGTATGTTGGGAAATGATTTGGAAACTTTTGCCTGGACAGAAGTTGAGAAGAAGGTCTATGCAGAAATGCTTGGTCTCCCTGGGTGGGTGTGTGTGACCACAAGGGCGCAGGCTGCATGTCATGGCAAAGATAAGGAGCAGGAGCCTGAAACTATGGCCCAGCCTCTTAAGAGCAAGAGGAAGGGCAAGAGGACTGCTGACCCAGCCTTTACTTCCACACAGGATCAGGGGGAGAACTCACCCCAGAGTGAGGCCTTGATGCCTGAGGAGGGAACTGCATCTGAGGAAGTCTGACCTGACCTGGCAGAGCTACTCAGTGCAGGGGGGGGGCTCCAGGGAAGAGCTTTGCAAGGAGCACAGAAGTTGCCCTACCCTTGAGAGCCTCAGGCAGCAAGCTGCCAGGCAAGAACAAGGAGACACCAGTGGTAATCATAGAGTCTATTGGGGGGATGGCCTACTGTTCACTGAGGCCAGGGACCCCACACCTGGGCAGCCAGGATAGTGGCGGTCCCCCAGGTGTACAGAGAATTCATCCTCACTTTGTCTCATGATATTCCAGTGGCTGGACATCTGGGACAGTCAAAGACTTGGGACCGGTTAGTGGCCCATTTCTACTGGCCTCAAATATCTGAGAGAGTGAAGGGATTTTGTCACTTCTGTGTGACCTGCCAAACCAGTGGCAAGACAGACTCCCAGCCAAAGACTCCCTTATTTCCACTACCTGTGATTAGGACTCCCTTTGAGAGGGTAGGGATTAACATGGTTGGTCCCCTTGGCCCACCCATTGCATCTAGGAACAAGTTTGTTCTAGTGGTGGTAGACACTGCCACTAGGTACCCAGAGGCAATCCCACTTACGACTGACACTGCACTTGCAGTAGACAAGGCGCTCCTGGGTATCGTCACTAGGGTATGGTTTCCTAAAGAAGTGGTCCCTGATAGAGAGACACATTTCATGTCTGCATACCTAAAACCTATGTGGGATGAATGTGGTGTGACTTACAAGTTCACCACCTCCTATCACCCTCACACTTATGGCTTAGTTGAGAGATTCAACAAGACCATTAGGGGCATGATCATGGGACTCCCAGAGAAACTTAGAAGGAAGTGGGGTGTCCTCTTGCCATGCCTCCTTTTTGCATGCAAGGAGGTTCCTCAGAAGGGGGTTGGCTTCAGACCCTTTGAACTTCTGTCTGAGCACCCCGTAAGTGGGCTTCTGATTCTTATGAAGGAGGCATAAGAAAAGTCTCTCAAGCAACCTAAACAAGACATAGGCCCTCATTCTGACCCTGGCGGTCGGTGATAAAGCAGCGGCCAAGCCGCCAACAGGCCGGCGGTCTAAAATATGCAATTCTGACCCTGGCGGGAACCGCCAACACAGCCCGCCAACTTAACACTCCGACCGCCACAGCGGTACAAACAAACAGCGCGGCGGTTCCCGCCAACAGCCCGGCGGCAGACAAAGTACCGCCCACCCTATTACGACCCACCAATCTGCCACCTTTTCCGGGGCGGGAGCACCGCCGATAAGAACACGGCGGAAACAGACTACGAACGGGAAAACGCTCACCTCTACGCACTCCACGCGAGATTCCGGCAGTATGGAGCCAGAGTTACAGGTCATCCCCGCACTCCTATTCCTCCTCATATACCAGGAGCACGCCCGGCGGCGCGGAAGACATCGGTGAGTACTGCACCTACGACACATGGGAGGGAAAAGATTACCGGCACACACCCACCCACCCACACCCACTACAACACACACATCAATGCATTCCCACAGATCACTGTCACAACCCACAAACCCCCCCCTCCGAAATAATGCAAAGACCAAAAGAAGAGATCTTAAACGGGCAGATATATTGAAATATGTACACCATTAATCCCAATAAATAAATAAACTATGTACAAAATATATACAGCTACTAAATGTAGTCCAACCACTGTCCGTGGATCACAGGGGTCCTGTGCAAAGGGGCAAGGCCCAGTCCCACGACAAGAACTCCACGGAGAGAACACTGCAGGGGCATCAGAAAGAAAATAGGACAGGCACCTCAGGGGGAAGGGAAGGGGGGGCACCTCAGCCACTTGAGTACACGACGCCAGATCCACGAGGGGACTCCATGACCACTGGGCCATCCTGGGGAGAGCAAAGCCACAGTCCATACAGTCCATACAGTGGGTGGCCTGCCCACTGGGCCATCCTGGGGAGAGCAAAGCCACAGTCCATACAGTCCATACAGTGGGTGGCCTGCCCACTGGGCCATCCTGGGGAGAGCAAAGCCACAGTCCATACAGTCCATACAGTGGGTGGCCTGCCCACTGGGCCATCCTGGGGAGAGCAAAGCCACAGTCCATACAGTCCATAACAGACCCCACTGCCACTGGAGGAGGCAAGTTGGCCAGAGGACATCCTGCAGCCCTGCCCGAGATAGATCCTGCCCTGCCACGTCTGCCAAAGGGCCAGCGGTTCTTGCCCTGAAGGGCCCAGTTCAGCGGTTCATGAGACGGCGGGGCCCAGTTCAGCGGTTCATGAGACGGCGGGGCCCAGTTCAGCGGTTCTTGAGACGGCGGGGCCCAGTTCAGCGGTTCTTGAGACGGCGGGGCCCAGTTCAGCGGTTCTTGCCTTGAAGGGCTCAGTTCAGCGGTTCTTGAGACGGCGGGGCCCAGTTCAGCGGTTCTTGAGACGGCGGGGCCCAGTTCAGCGGTTCTTGAGACGGCGGGGCCCAGTTCAGCGGTTCTTGAGACGGCGGGGCCCAGTTCAGCGGTTCTTGCCTTGAAGGGCCCAGTTCAGCGGTTCTTGCCTTGAAGGGCCCAGTTCAGCGGTTCTTGAGACGGCGGGGCCCAGTTCAGCGGTTCTTGCCTTGAAGGGCCCAGTTCAGCGGTTCTTGCCTTGAAGGGCCCAGTTCAGCGGTTCTTGAGACGGCGGGGCCCAGTTCAGCGGTTCTTGCCTTGAAGGGCCCAGTTCAGCGGTTCTTGAGACGGCGGGGCCCAGTTCAGCGGTTCTTGAGACGGCGGGGCCCAGTTCAGCGGTTCTTGCCTTGAAGGGCCCAGTTCAGCGGTTCTTGCCTTGAAGGGCCCAGTTCAGCGGTTCTTGAGACGGCGGACGGTCTATGGCCAACTGCTAAATGCCTGGTGGTGCCCTCCTGGGCAGGGGGATGGTGCTCCTTCACTGCCCACCTGGGCTGTGGGTGGTGGGGCCCTCCTGGCCAGCTGGGCTGGGTCCTCCCTGGGCAGCGGCTATGGGGCTGGTGGGCTCTCCCGGGGCAGCTGTGCCGGTTCCTCCCGGGGCAGCGGCTATGGGGGTTGTGGGCTCCTCCTGGGCAGCAGGCCTGCTGCCTGACCTCTCCAACTTGCTGCCCTTGCCCTCCTTAGTCGTCGGCCTGTGGCCCTTTCCTCCCTTTGGAGCTGTGGCTGGTGACTGTCTCTGGGTGGTGTCCGGGGGGGATGTAGAAGGCGGGCTCCTGCGGCGCCCCTTCCGCCTTCTGCTCCTCTTCCCAGGGGGTGGGCTGGCTGTCCCCTTGCTGCTGGGCGAAGATCCAGACATGCGGGCTGGCGGGCTCCAATACCCCTGCACCCTTGTCAAGGGGGCTGCAGGGCTGGTGGTGGCTGAGGTGCTCTTCTTACCCCGACGAGAAGGAGGGGGGGGCTCAGGGTCAGGAAAGAAGTTAGTAGTGGCGAGGAAGAGCTTCTTGGGACAATGGAGAGTGGTAGGTACAGTGGGAATGGGAGTGGAGGGAGAGGATGTGGTTGTAGGTGAGTCACGTTTGCTGTCTTTGGGTGCAGGTGCAGGAGGGATAGGCTGTCGTGAGGTGGATGGCTGTTGGGTGGGTGGGTGGCTGCGTTTGTGTGGTGTGGAAGAGGGGGTGACAGACACAGTGGGAGAGGACACAGGGGACGTGTAAATGGCAGTGGGGGTGGTGAGTGCACGTGTGCGGACTGGAGTGGAGGGTGTGCTGGTGATGGAAACACTGGCTGATGGTGAGGTGAATGGAGGTGTGAGTGTAGACGTCACAGGGAGGGAGGAGGGAGACGAGGAGGTGGGGGTCACAGAGGTGGTAGTGACTGTTGGCATGTCTGCATCGGAATGTTGCGTGTGTGAATGTCTGCGTGATCTGTGGTGCTTATGTTTGGATGAGCTTCTCTTGGGTGTTGAGGTGTGTGCAGGCTGGTCTGATGGTGTGGGTGGGACAGGCAGAGGAACAGGAGACTGGGAGGAGGGAGTTAGTAGAGGCAGGCAGGAGACAGGGACAATGGCTGCCGTCAGTGCTGAGGCCAGAGCCTGGAACGATCGCTGATGGGCAGCCTGACCCGAATGAATGCCCTCCAGGTACGCATTGCTGCGATGAACCTCCCTCTCCACCCCCTGGATGGCATTCAAAAGGGTAGTCTGCCCAACAATGAGCGTTCGGAGGAGGTCAATGACCTCCTCACTGAGGGCAGCGGGGGTAACAGGGGCAGGGCCTGAGGTGCCTGGGGCGAAGGAGATGCCCGGCTTCCTGCCAGAGCGGGCACGGGGCGAACGCGGAGGGGCTGCTGGGAGGGCGGAGATGGTGCGCTGGGTGGCGGCTGTACCTGTAATGGCGGGGGGCACGGATGGTGCCACCCCCGCAAGGGAGCCCCCTTCCGAGGACGTGTCCGTGTCGCTGCAGGCTCCAGTCGTCCCCGTCGTGGAGCTCCCCTCGCCCTCCGTCTCACTGGTCCAGTCTGACTCTGTGGCATGGCCCTCCTGGGCCATATGAGATGCAGCTCCCTCCTGCCCCGATGCCACTTCTCCTCCGCCTGATGATGCTGATGCACACAAGCACAGAAAGACAAACAAAAAGGGGGGGGGAGAGAGAAATAAAGGGATATTGAGTACATGGATCTCCGGTACAGTTAGCGGACATGACAGACACAGATGCCCCCTGCACTAAGTTGCGCACTTGGGGTACGCTACGCATTCCGTGGAACATGCCCTACACGCCTAGAGTTGACAACTGCACCCATGGATGACACGGCCCAGGGATGGCTGTACTGACAAACTACTGAGGGTGGTGGCTGGGGACACAGGGGCTTACGGGGGTGCCCAGCCTACAGATATCGCCCTGGCCTAGGGGGACCCCCAGCCCTCCTCCCCCACCCAGACACCTCCACTGCGCGACAACAGAGTAGATAATGCTTGTACTCACCCCCTTGTGTCTGCTGTGCTGCCCTCACGCGCCCATCCAAATCAGGGTAGGCCACCGCCAGGATCCGGAACATCAGGGGGCTCAGTTGACGGCAGGCACCCCGCCTACGTTGGGAGGCCATCCCCAGCAGAGACTCGGCGGTCTTCTTGGTCCCGCGGCGGATGTCCTCCCACCTCTTGCGGCAGTGGGTGCCCCGTCGATGGTGGACCCCCAGGGCCCGGACTTCCTTGGCGATGGCACGCCAAATCCCGATCTTCTCATGGGCGCGGACCTATGTGACACGTACAGGGAGGGAGACATACCACGTTCAAGTTTGTCTGCATTTTCCTTTCCAGTGGCCCAACGCCCCCCATCCCCGCCAGGCCCCCCGCCAGGCCCCCCGCCATGCCCAACATGCCCCCCATCCCCGCCAGGCCCCCCGCCAGGCCCAACATGCCCCCCATCCCCGCCAGGCCCCCCGCCAGGCCCAACATGCCCCCCATCCCCGCCATGCCCCCCGCCATGCCCAACATGCCCCCCATCCCCGCCAGGCCCCCCGCCAGGCCCCCCGCCAGCCCCAACATGCCCCCCATCCCCGCCAGGCCCCCCGCCAGGCCCAACATGCCCCCCATCCCCCGCCATGCCCCCCGCCATGCCCAACATGCCCCCCATCCCCGCCAGGCCCCCCGCCAGGCCCCCCGCCAGCCCCAACATGCCCCCCATCCCCGCCAGGCCCCCAAGCCAGCCAGTGGCCCCAAATCCATATTGAATTAAACTCACTTGTTGGTCTGGAGGACCGTAGAGTAGCGCATACTGGGGGAGGACCCCGTCCACAAGTTTCTCCAACTCCTCTCCAGTGAAGGCAGGGGCCCTTTCCCCAGTCGCAGCAGCCATTGTCCCTTCCAGACCGAGGTCACAGCAACACTTGCAGTATAGGTCCTCTCCTGTGAAAGTTCAAGTCGCAAGTGGATAAGTAGATAGAAAATGGCGGTCACGTCCGCGGCGGTGCGTACCGCGGCGGTGCGTCCCGCCACCGCCGGCGCCCTTCGCCATTGGCTCCTGAAACCCATAGGCTTCAATGTTAACCAATGCGGCTTCGCGCCGCGGTCTTCGCCCGCCGCCCGCCGCGGTGTGCCACGCCAGCGCATTGACCTCAAATCCCATTGTCACACTTCACAGGTCAGGCAGCCGCCATTTCCAGGGCCCACATGGCTCAATTTCAAGTGCGTCACACAGGCCTAGGCCTTGCATAGCCACTCAGACACGCCATTCACTGCATAGAGAATCGTATACTGTGCTAGCTGTGAGTACGTACCTGTGGGTTGCCTGACTGTGTGCTCCATGTTGTCCTTCCTAGGCACCGTCCGCTGGGTTGGGCGAGGAGACGGATGAATCCTCCTGTGTACCGACCGCTGGTGGACCTGTCGACAATGGAAGAACGCCACATTATCCTGACCTACCGTCTTAACCGTGCCACTATCCATGAACTGTGTGCCCAGCTGGAGCCCGACCTGATGTCCCCCATCCGCCAACCCACAGGGATTCCCCCTCTGGTGCAGGTCATGTCAGTACTACATTTCTTGGCAAGTGGGTCATTTCAGACAACCGTGGGAATTGCTTCCGGGATGTCTCAGCCCATGTTTTCGAAGGTGTTATCCAGAGTGTTGTCTGCCCTGATGAAATCCGTGAGGAACTACATCATTTTCCCTGAGGTGGGCGAATTGGCTACAGTGAAGGGTGATTTCTACGCCCTTGGACATATTCCCAACGTAATTGGTGCCATTGATGGGACCCATGTGGCTTTGGTTCCCCCAAGAGACAGGGAGCAGGTGTACAGGAACAGAAAAAGTTACCATTCAATGAACATCCAGGTGGTGTGTTTGGCTGACCAGTACATCTCGCATGTAAATGCCAAATTCCCAGGGTCAGTGCATGACGCCTACATCCTCAGGAATAGCAGCATCCCTTACGTGATGGAACAGCTACAGAGACACCGTGTATGGCTAGTGGGGGACTCTGGGTACCCCAACCTGTCGTGGCTACTGACCCCAGTAAGGAATCCCCGGACCAGGGCAGAGGAACGGTACAATGAGGCCCATGGGCGTACTAGGAGGGTGATCGAACGCACCTTTGGCCTCCTAAAGGCCAGGTTTAGGTGCCTGCATATGACCGGTGGATCCCTAATGTACTCACCTAAGAAGGTGTGTCACATCATCGTGGCCTGCTGCATGCTTCACAACCTGGCTTTGCGCCGCCAGGTGCCTTTCCTGCAGGAGGATGGTCGAGACGGTGGTGTTGTGGCAGCGGTGGAACCTGAGGAGAGTGACGAGGAGGAAGACGACGGGGCTGAAACAGACAACAGGGACAGAATCATTGAACAGTACTTCCAATAGGACACAGGTAACATTTCAAAGATAATTTAGTAAATGTTAACTACTCTGCAGCATCTCTGCTGCCTGTCTATTTGCCCCAGTGTATGATGACTGAGTTTTGGCTTTTCCCTCCCTATTTCAGATCTGGGGTCCCCACTACGAGTCCTGTGCTTCGTTTCCCCATGGACTACAGCTTTGTGGCAGCTGTTTGTTGACTTCACCATGTACAAGGACATATTTGCACTGTCATGTCAATTACAATCTATTGAAATCACAGCCAGACTCCTGATATTTTGGTGCAAAATAGGTGTTTATTTAAGTGCTCAAAATGGGATGGGTGGTTTCAAGTGGGTGGGGGCTATGGTGAAGGAATGTCCATGGCAGAGTCCAGAGTAACAGTCACACAGGTGCATTGTCCAGAGGCCTGTGGAGAGATGGAGCATGGGCAGTTCAAGGATGGACAGGGTGACAATGTGGGACAGTGGGATGACATCAGGTGGTATCCATTGCTGGCGGGGGTCTTGACATCCTACTCTGTCTTGCGAGATCTCAGGGCCCTCTTGCGGGGTGGTTCTTCTCCTGCAGGAGGTGGGGGTCTGGTGGGCTGCTGCTGTGCGGGGGCCTCCTGTCCACTAGCGCCGGCGGAGGTGGATGGCTGTTCTTGGTCCAGGCTAGTGGCAGGGGCCCTTGGGTGTTGTTCAGTGTCCGCCCTGCTGTTTACGAGGTCCTGCAGCAGCCCTACCATGGTAACCAGGGTGGTGTTGATGGCTCTGATGTCCTCCCTGTACCCCCGATAGTGTTCCTCCTGCAGCACCTGGATCTCCTGGAACCGGGCCAGTACCGTCGCCATCGTCTCCTGGAAGCGGTTGTATGCTCCCATGATGGTGGTGAGGACCTCGTGGAGAGTGGGTTCCCTGGGCCTCTCCTCCCCCCCCTGTCGCACAGCTGCCCGCCGAGTTGCCCTGTTTCCCTGGGCCTCTGCCCCCTGGCCGGTGTGCCCACTACCACTGCCCCCAGGTCCCTGTTGTTGTTGGGGTGGTGGGTTATCCTGGGTGCCCTGTAGTGGTAGACACACCGCAGATTGACGCGCCCTGGAGACAGAGGCATGGGCCCGCTGGGTGGGAGCTTTGCTGGTGTTCCCAGAGGGGTTAGGGTCTATAGTGGCCTGTGCCTGTGTGAGGGGAACCGACTGTCCAGAGGTCCCCGATGGTCCGGGCTGGTCATCGGTGTCCAGATCGACAGAGCTGCTGTCATCGCTGACGGCCTCTTGGGTGGGGGGTGTGGATAATTCTGGCCCCTCCGCCGCGGTGTGTTGACGGTCGGGTCCTGCAGGGGTATAGAGGTATGGTTATAGTTTCAATGTGTGGCATATGGGTGTATCTGTGGGTTCCCGTGTCCCCAAGTGCTGGCATTCGTGTGTGGGGGCTTTGGTGAGGGTGGCTTGTGGGGGGGATGTGTATATGCATTGGGCATGCTTTGGTGATGGGTGTCCATGCTTAGTGGACGCATGCAGGCCTAGGTTTTGGGATGTGTGGGTTGTGATGGTGAGACATTGGCGGGGAATAGGTGTGCTGGGGGTGGGGGTGAGGATGGTGGTGGGGGTGAGGATGGTGGTGGGGGTGAGGGTGGGGGTGAGGATGGTGGTGGGGGTGAGGATGGTGGTGGGGGTGGGGGTGAGGGTGGGGTTCGAGGATGGGGGTGAGGGTTGGGGTATGATTTGGCATGCAGGTGGGGGGGAAGCAGTATTGAAGCTTCAACTTACCAGTATCCATTCCTCCGCCGACTCCTGCGAGGCCGTCAGGATGCAGGATGTTCAAGACTTCCTCCTCCCATGATGTGAATTGTGGGGGTTGAGGTGGGGGTCCTCCGCCAGTCTTCTGCACGGCGATGTTGTGCCTGGATACCATGGAACGCACCTTCCCCCGTAGGTCGTTCCATCGCTTCCTGATGTCTTCCCGATTTCTGGGGTGCTGTCCCACTGCGTTCACCCTGTCGACAATCCTCTGCCATAGCTCCGTCCTCCGGGCAATGCTGGTGTATTGTATCTGTGTGCCGAACAGCTGGGGCTCTACCCGAACGATTTCCTCCACCATGACCCTGAGTTCTTCGTCTGTGAAGCGGGGTTGTCTTTGGGGTGCCATGGGGTGGTGTGTATGATGTGTGGGGTGGAGTATGTGTATTTAAGTGAGTTGAGTGTGGTGGTGTGTGTTGTTTTGTGTGTGGATAGTGTGTGGGTGATGGTGTTGAGTGGCTGTGGCTGTTATGTTTTGGATGCTGGTGTCTCGCTCTTGTCTTCTTTACGAATTTTTAAGCGTAGGGGTTTGTGGGTGATGTGGGTGGGTGTTTTATATTGTATTGTGTGTGTGGGAGTGGTGTGTGTATGTGTATCAGGTGTGTGGGATTCAAATCGTCCAATGTGGGTGAGTTTTGTTCGTTTGTGTGTATTCTGACCGCGCCGGTGTGTCCCGCCAATGGAATACCGCGTTTGAATGACCGCCGCGTGGATTCGTGGGTCGTAATGGCATGGGCGTATTTCTGTTGGCGTGGCGGTGGAGGTTTGGTCACCTCCACCTTTCCGCCGACCGCTGGTCTGGCGGTCTGTTGTGGCGGTCGGATTTTCGGAGGTTTGCCTTCTGCGGGTCAGAATGACCGTGGCGGGTTTCCGCGACCGCGGCGGGATTATGGAGGATTTCTGACCGGCGGTAGGCGCCTTTTACCGCCGAGGTCAGAATGACCACCATAGTGAACTATGTACTAAGCCTGCGTTCTCGCATGGCAGAGTACATAAAAAAGGCAAACAAATCTTCAGGCCAGCCAGGAGCTTGTAAAGCACTGGTATGATCAGATAGCAGTGCTGGATGAGTATGGACCTGGCCAGTTGGTGTGGGTGTCGGAGCGTGTGGCTCCCAAGCCCCCTATCCTATTGTGGAGAGAAAGGGGGTGGTCACACTTGGTTGACTTAGGCACCCCCAGGAATCCTCACAGATTGATTCATGTCAATTGCCTAAAACAACATTAGGACAGGGCTGACATGGCCATGTTGTTGATCGCAGATGTAGAGCAGGAGGAGGAGAGTGAGCCACTCCTGGACCTCCTGTCCTCCAACCCACAAGACAGTACAGTGGAGGGTTTTGAACTCTCAGCTACCCTCACTGCACAGCAGCAGGCTGACTGTAGGCAGGTTCTCAGTCAGTTTGCAGAGCTCTTTTCCTTATCCCCTGGACAGACAACATGGTGTGCCCATGACATGGACACCAGTGACAGCCTCCCTATCAGGAATACGTTGTACAGACTGTCTGACCAAGTTAAGAATTGCATCAAGGCAGAGGTCAAGAAGATGCTAGAGGTAGGGGTGATTGCACCCTCTGATAGTCCCAGTGGTACTTGTCCCCAAGCCTCACTGAAAGGGTGGGAAACCTGAGATGAGGTTTTCTGTCAAATATAGAGGATGGAATGCATCACTAATACTGGTGCACACCCCATTCCAAGAGTAGATTAGTTTATTGATAAACTAGGGGCAGCCACATTCCTAAGTACCTTTGACTTGACTTCAGGGTACTAGCAAATTGGATGGACCCAGTGAGCAAAGGAGAGATCTGCATTTTCCACTCTTGAGGGCCATTTTCAGTTTAAGATGATGCCCTTTGGCTTGAAGAATGCACCTGCCACTTTTCTGAGGTTGGTAAATCAAGTTCTCTCAGGCTTGGAATACTTTAGTGCGGCTTACTTTGATGACATAGCTGTCTTTAGCTGGGATGATCACCTGGTCCACCTCAGAGATGTTTTACAGGCCCTGCAGCAAGCAGGCCTGACTATCAAGGTCAGTAAGTGCCAGATAGGGCAGAGTTCTGTTGTCTACGTGGGCCACCTGGTAGGTGAAGACCAAGTTAGACCTCTCCAGGCCAAAATCCAGACCATTCTAGATTGGCAGCCTCCCACAACTCAGACGCAGGTCAGAGCCTTTTTAGGCCTGGCAGGGTACTACAGGAGCTTTGTGAGAGGCCCATTCCACTGAGTTAACCTTTAAGAAACAACCTAGGAAAGTAATTTGGACAGCAGCCTGTCAGAATGCCTTTGATGCCTTCAAAGCAGCCATATGTTCAGCACCTGTCCTACAAGCACCTGATTATGGGAAACAATTCATTGTCCAGACAGATGCCTCTGAACTAGGGATTGGGGCATGTAGGAAAGTACCATCTTGCCTGGCATGTTACCCCCATTTTCACTGTATGTATGTTTGTTTGTTTTTTCCTATGTGTCACTGGGATCCTGCCAGGCAGGACCCCAGTGCTCATAATGTATGCCTTGTATGTGTTCCCTGTGTGGTGCCTAACTGTATCACTGAGGCTCTGCTAACCAGAACCTCAGTGTTTATGCTCTCTCTTTGCTTTACAATTGTCACTGCAGGCTAGTGACTCACTTTACCAATTCTCATTGGCACACTGGAACACCCTTATAATTCCCTTGTATATGATACCTCGGTACCCAGGGTATTGGGGTTCCAGGAGATCCCTATGGGCTGCAGCATTTCTTTTGCCGCCCATAGGGAGCGCAGACAATTCTTGCACAGGACTGCCACTGCAGCCTGAGTGAAATAACGTCCACATTATTTCACAGCCATTTTTCACTGCACATAAGTAACTTATAAGTCACCTATATGTTTAACCCTCACTTGGTGAAGGTTAGGTGCCAAGTTACTTAGTGTGTGGGCACCCTGGCACTAGCCAAGGTGCCCCCATATTGTTCAGGGCAAATTACCCGGACGTTGTGAGTGCAGGGACACCATTACACGCGTGCACTACATATAGGATAGGTCACTACCTATATGTAGCGTCACAATGGTAACTCCAAACATGGCCATGTAACATGTCTAGGATCATGGAATTGTCACCCCAATACCATTCTGGTATTGGGGGGACAATCGCATGCATCTCCGGGTTTCTAACACAGAACCCGGGTACTGCCAAACTGCCTTTCCGGGGTCTCCACTGCAGCTGCTGCCAACCCCTCAGACAGGTTTCTGCACCCCTGGGGCCTGGGCAGCCCAGTCCCAGGAAGGCAGAACAAAGGATTTCCTCTGAGAGAGGGTGTTACACCCTCTCCCTTTGGAAATAGGTGTGAAGGGCTGGGGAGAAGCAGCCTCCCCCAGCCTCTGGAAATGCTTTGATGGGCACAGCCCTGCACTGACGCGAAACTGGACAAAGAAAAGGGGAGTGACCACTCCCCTGACCAGTACCTCCCAGGGGAGGTGCCCAGGGCTCCTTCAGTGTGTCCCAGACCTCTGCCATCTTGGATTCAGAGGTGTTGGGGCACAAGAGACAGCTCTGAGTGGCCAGTGCCAGCAGGTGACGTCAGAGACCCCTCCTGATAGGTGCTTACCTCTCTCAGTAGCCAAGCCTCCTTTCTCAGTAGCCAAACCTCCTTTTCTGGCTACTTAGGGTCTCTCCTCTGGGCTATTCCTCAGATAACGAATGCAAGAGCTCACCAGAGTTCCTCTGCACTTCCCTCTTCGACTTCTGCCAGGGATCGACCGCTGACTGCTCCAGGACGCCTGCAAAACTGCAACAAAGTAGCAAGACGACTACCAGCAGCATTGTAGCGCCTCATCCTGCCGGCCTTCTCAACTGTTTCCTCGTGGTGCATGCTCTGAGGGCTGTCTGCCTTCACCCTGCACTGGAAGCCAAGAAGAAACCTCCTGTGGGTCGACGGAATCTTCCCCCTGCCAACGCAGGCACCAAATTTCTGCATCACCGGTCCTCTGGGTCCCCTCTCATCCTGACGAGCGTGGTCCCTGGAACACAGGAGCTGGGTCCAAGTGTCTCCCACTGTCCAGTGGCCCTTCTGTCCAAATTTGGTGGAGGTAAGTCCTTGTCTCCCCACGCCAGACAGCAAACCTGTGTACTGCATGATTTGTAGCTGCTCCGGCTTTTCCAGGACTTCCTTTGTGCACAGCCTAGCCTGGGTCCCCAACACTCCATCCTGCATTGCCCAACTCGCTGAGTTGGACCCAGACGTCGTGGGACCCTCCTTTGTGACTCTGAGTTGACCACTGTCCTAAGGTCTTCTAAGTGCCTGTTCCGGTACTTCTGCGGGTGCTGCCTGCCTCTGCAGGGGCTCTCTGGGTTGCTGAGCGCCCCCTCTATCTCCTCCTCCAAGGGGCGACATCCTGGTCCTTCCTGGACCCCAGCAGCAACCAAAATCCTCAACCGCAACTCTTGCATCTAGCAAGGCTTGTTTGCGGTATTTCTGCGTGGAATCCTCCAGCAGGCCGTGGGACATCTTCTCACCAAAGGGGAAGTTCCTGGCACCTTCCGTTGTTGCAGAATCTTCGTCTTCTTCCACCCGGAGGCAGCCCTTTTGCACCTTCATCCGGGGTTTAGCGGGCTCCTGCCCCCCCTGGACACTTGCGTGACTCTTGGACTTGCTCCCCTTCTTTTACAGGTCCTCAGGTCCAGGAATCCATCTTCAGTGCTTTGGTAGCAGTTGTGGTTCTTGCAGAATCTCCTATCACGACTATACTGTCTTTCTGGGGTAGTAGGGTAACTTTACTCCTACTTTTCAGGGTCTTGGGGTTGGGTATTTTGGACACCCTTACTGTTTTCTTACAGTCCCAGCAACCCTCTACAACCTCCCATAGGCCTGGGGTTTATTCGTGATTCGCATTCCACTTTTGGAGTATATGGTTTGTGTTGCCCCTAGGCCTATGTCAACCTATTGCATCCTATTGTGATTCTACATTGTTTGCACTACTTTTCTTACTGTTACTTACCTGTTTTGGGTTTGTGTACATATAATTTGTGTATATTACTTACCTCCTAAGTGAGGGTATCCTCTGAGATACTTTTGGCATATTGTCACTAAAGTAAAGTACCTTTATTTTTAGTAACTCTGAGTATTGTGTTTTCTTATAGTATAGTGCTATATGATACAAGTGGTATAATAGGAGCTTTGCATGTCTCCTAGTTCAGCCTAAGCTGCTTTGCCATAGCTACCTCTAACAGCCTAAGCTGCTAGAAACACCTATATTCTACTAATATGGGATAACTGGACCTGGCACAAGGTGTAAGTACCACAAGGTACCCACTATAAGCCAGGCCAGCCTCCTACAGGGCAGTGTTGTCACAGACCAACAATGAGGGTCAGGATCAGCCAGTAGCTTTTATTGGGAAGCATCCTGAAGCACGACTCCCAAACAACGAAGTTGTGGAAACCGAAAGCGGAACAACGCTTTAGTTAACCACGACTTCCTTGTTCAGGGCCTTTGGTGTGGTGGACTTGCGTGGGTGTCTGTATAGTGGCAGATTTCTCAGTGTGGGTAATAATACCCATAGCGGAATACTGCCACGGTCTTGGTATGTTGGTGGCCGTCGCACGGCGGTAAGCGGAATTTACCGCCAGGGTTGTAATGAGGGCCTAAATGTTTATATATAACCTCTTTCATCCGGAACCGGGTATCCTGATTGAAGCCACCCCCCATTGTCATACCAAAATACATGGAGACATTGTTAAGGTTTAATTGGCAACATACAGATATGCAATGTTTTTTCTTTTATAGAAACCATAGCTCTTGCCCA
Organism: Pleurodeles waltl; assembly: GCF_031143425.1. NCBI lineage: Eukaryota > Metazoa > Chordata > Amphibia > Caudata > Salamandridae > Pleurodeles > Pleurodeles waltl. The sequence goes on from NC_090443.1 coordinate 892,924,718, forward strand.
ACAGGTCTGCAGTTGAGTTGTTAAGTGCACCACCTCCGCAGTGAACCATCATCTTCTCAGCGGCTACATCAGAATACCCAGCAAAATAAAGAGCCACAACACACTTCAAATTTTTTTTCCGCATCCATACCCCCAACAGGATCCTGTACCACAAACAGTTTTTCATCAGTTTAGCCCCATCACCGAGAAAACCACAAGACACCTCAGCCAGAAACACCTCAAGAACTACAATGATGCCTAAGTTATGTGTAATATTGCATTTATACATTCTCTGGTTGCTAGTCTGATCTAATGGAGTCTATTCATGAGTTGTCACACTTATGCAGGGACCTCACTCAGGTAACCTTTACTTACACTGCACCCAACATGTACTACACAGCGCCCTTTTACACAGCACGTGGTATCAGCAGATGGCTGGAGTGGGCACAAAGACATCAGCCGGGTCATGCTATGTCTGTTCACTGATACCACATGCAGTAAGTGCAGATAGATTGAACTTATCCCAAGAGGTAGCCACTGAAAAAACAAAATGCCTCCTCCATCTGTACCTGTGTAGAATTAGGGCTACAATGCAACCTACTAGAGTAGGGCCCCATTGGGTAGTAGTAATTGTGAATCGCTGTGAGACCAATCCTACAGCACTGTACCTTCTCACCGAGCCTAGCAACATTCAAACTGAGCTAGGCAGGATGCACAGAAAAGGAGCTATAGGGGAGGACTATGTTTGACTGCTGGATTTTCACAAGAAGAGATTCTTGGAGGTAGCTAAACCACCTAACTGATGCACAAACGTGTCCTCTCCTGCTTCCGTCCCAGGGTGACCCTTAGTGTGTCTGGGTCTGTCTTCATTAACAACAAATGGACCCCAAACATGGGGTTTCAGTGGAGGTCCATCCACCTCGATGACATGAAGGGGAATGGGCCTCCTAGGGGTGTGTTAAAAGATGGCATAGACACCAGATACACATGAATAGAAGGGAAGGGGTAACCCCTAACTGTACGGAAACTCACAAGGCGAAGGAACCAGTCCACTGGGTGTGAACAATAATTGTGGCACAATACAACACATTCCAGATCTGCAATGGGGCACCTCCTTGCTGATAGACACCTACTGGCTGTGCGGTGAGTTTGCTTATACCCAGTTTGTCCATGGATGGGGTGGCCTCTGCTCCCTCGTCACCATACACACCCCAACCCTGATCATCCCCAGAGAAGATCTGTCTGATACCCGCTGAGGAAGGAAACAACACTGTTGCATCAGGCTCGAAGGAGAAAAGCTGCTGATTGTTTTAGTTGGGCTCAATGCAAGGACATTCCTGAGGAGTTTAGACTGTTTAGTCATGCTCAAGTATTTGTGGGAGGGTCTTTGCCCTTCTTCACCTTGCAGTCAAAGGCAAAAACCCACTGGTTGCAGATAACACAGTGGGAGATGCTCCAAATGATGAACAGTACGGAGCTCAGCATTAATGCCATCAACGAAGAACTAAGAGGCGTTCTCCTCATGGTGGTGGAACATCGGTATGCTTTGGACTTGATGACTGCAATGGAGGGTGGGGTGTGTGCCAAGATCAGTGCATCCTGCTGCACTTATGTGCCTGGCAATGACATGAACAATGGAACTTTGACACTTGCCATTCAAGTACTGCACCAACTGTAGAAAGACATACGTGAGGTGGGAGGTACCCCTGAGCAGGGGTGGTTCACAAACTGGTTCTCCTGGCTCCTCCGGTGGCTGACCGGATTGTGCACGTCATTGTTGCACATTTTCATCATGTTACTGTTTTTGTGTGGTTTCCTACAGTTGGGGATGTCCTGCAGTAAAAGCGCAGTTCCCAAACTGGGTAGGGTACAAGTACCGAGGGAGGTAGAACAACGAAGTGCCAACACCTGGACTGTCATGACTTATGGGATTGATGGTGTAGTTGAAAATTCAACTAGGGGGGAATGTTAATATTGGATCAATCAATGCACACAACAAGACACCTTTATACACAAACAATACATTTTCATACACAACCGAGGTTGCATCACCCCTGATGGATTCCCCTGTCATGAACTCTCTGTCAAACCCAGCACAAAGATAAGTGGTCAGGCCTGAAGGTTAATGACTGACAGATCACAGATAACATTTAGCCGACAGCCAAACACACAAGCTTAGATCATATCCCACAGATAGGCAGCAACACTACAATGGTCCACAGAGATTGGCTGCAATAAAGCACAAATGGCCAGAGGAACCATGAATTCCCAAAACACCATGCACCATGTAGTTAGGTACACTTAGCCAATCAGGACACAGCACACACAGTGCCCGCGCGCCCCTCAGGCCAAACATCTGGATATGTACTCGCTGGCCCACATAGTGACCACACCAGGTCAAGGCCCACCTGCATTCCCTATCTGGAAATTGTATCTACAACTCCTTGTCAACAGTTTGCATATTTCATCAGGGAAAGAATGTCTTATGTTTTTATTGCTCCCAGAGAAATGCATAAAATATGGGTCATTTCGATGTTTAATGAGAGACAGCCCTCACACTCCGGTCCTGTAACTGCTGTCCAGGCTGTAATGTGTAATTAAACAAACTGTTTCTTGTTTTGCTGGACGCCTCTTGTCTCTTGTTTTTTTAAGGTAAATCCCCATTTGAGCAACAACAGTACTATGTGCTCCTCTTCCCACAAGAAATAATTCCAGACCTCATGGGGTCACTGCAAGGCATGGTGTAATGGCTGCTTAACAGGAGCATAGTTAGATATAGCCTTCTGTGGAAGATGAGGGGAAGGAGATGTGTGTAGTGGAGGAAGAGGGCAGCTGGGAAGCATCAATGCACATGGAGTGATCTTCCAAACACTGAGCCTATGTGAGTAGGTAGCTAGTGGGTTGAGGGAGGTAGATCTTGCATTGGAGGTTAGAAGACCAAAAGTGTTTGGATAGGTACTGGAGTGACTTGTGCATGATTGCATTCAATTACCTCTTTATCCAAGATCTAATGGATTTACCTGACCGCAGGCACAATTTGGTTACCTCGTAAAATGAATATGAGTTGAGTGGCAAGTGTCTTCTCAGAAATTAGGGACATGCGACTTAAATATTCTTAAACTGTAAGTCTCTGATATTACTTGAGCTTTATTTTGCAGGTCAAGCACCACCTCCCCCAACCTAACTGCTGCATATCCTTTCCATCTAACTGTAAAATGCACAGAGTCTACTATAGTAAGCCCTTTTTGTTTTGTTGCTTTAATGTATCTCTTTAGTCACTGGCTCCCAGAATAGCTTTGGCAGTCTTTTTTTCCTAGCCAGAAACCGCTTTCCCATTTTAGCCATCTCTTCTATATATTACTTTAAGGTAAGTTACTTCACCTTTTTTTGTCTCTTAAAAATGGAGTTTAAGAGTAATTGCTAGGCACCAAGTGTGTAGGTGTGCTGCATCCTTTGTTGCTTCTGTCTGCCAATATATTAGTCACCCCACCTGTCTATAACATTTGTGCCATCTCCTCTTCTCTTTTGCAATCTGTGCTTTCTGTTGTTTGCTGTTGTTTTTGCAGGCCACTCACCCGATCTAGTATGTATCTGTTCGTGATTATCCCCTATGCCTGTGGAAGACAAATGCCTTATCTTCAATTTCAATAATGTAAATTAAATCCTGGGTGAGTCACTTGAAGTCCCACTGTATAGCTGTAGGACAATCTGACTTGGAAGTTAAATAATGCTCTACTCTGGAAACAATTAATGACATCGTAGTAACCATATCAGTTTTTTAGAGACCTAGGTCTAGCTTTTTCAGACAGTTTGATTAATGTATTGTATCTCCAGGTGTTACAGCTGTAAAACATATGCACTTATTTTATTAGGATTATTATGTATACTTTTAGCCATTTTACTGATAGCCACACTAGCCAAGTATTTTCTTTTAAAGCTGCTTCAACAAATCCAGAAAATTAATGTTCAATTGATATACTTCCTATGATGACACTTCCTGTGATGTCACATCTTAGAGGGGTCTTGCATGTTCCTATTCTGCCTGAGGCCCCACAAACCCCAGAACCAGCCCTGGGATTCATTTACCTACATGCCAAGGTTTTGACACAGGAAAGAGGGAGATATTGAAAAAAAAAATGATGGAATGTATTTTCTCCATTGACTAGCATTGAAAGAAAGATAAAGCCATTTTTGCAGCACTTAATTTGAGCTGTTAGTTACAAGTGGGGCACACCTGCACTAATTTTTGGGGCTCGTCACTGATTTTTCCTTATCAGATGTTGATCCGCAGCAAGAGAGAGAGAAGAAAACCAAAGGAGAGAAGGAAAAGTAAAAAGAAGATGAAAAATAGTGATAAAGGTAGAAAGTAGGGGTGAAAAAGAACGTGCAGTAGTAAACTAAAGGGGCGGGAATGGCTGGTAGTGGATTAAAGAGACATGAGGTGAAATCAAAACTTCACACCCCAACATTTGATAGCACTGGTTGTGGGCTTCTGAGTACAATGCTGGACCGGCAGGGTGGTGCTTTAGGTGACTGTCTCTTTTGGGCTGATCTGTCTCTGCAACACTTCCCACTGAGGGTTTAGATGCCACAAAGAAGATGATTGAACCAATGATGAAAACAAGCAGGGCTGAGGCTCATGACTGTGGTGTCCATAGCATGTATGCCAACAGATCCGATTCAGCCAGAAGACTCCAGATTTCTGAAGCCAAAAATGGTTTTATCTTAGCTGTCCCCTACCCCTCCCCTAAAATAGCTTCTGCATCAATTTAAGTCAATAGGGAAAATGCATTCCCTCGATTTTTTCAAAATCTCCCACTTTCTCCTTGTTACCATGTATGCTACTGCAACCATAGCCACCTCTCATTGACCTCAGGCCTGGCTGTCTGACAGACTGCCCGGGGAACCTGGAAAGTGCTGCAGACCTTGTGCTGCTAATACTCACCTGTTGAATGATAAGTGCACAAAGCACCTTGAGAAACGCACAGAGGAGCTATTGTAATGCGTGACTTAGAATTTCAAAGCAGGAACAGGCATTAAAATGAATTGCTCTAACCGTTATGCATAGCACTTGGCATGGTTGTGCGAGTGCGCCTGTTCCTTAGTAAGTAAACTTACAAGGGGACGCGTATAGGCCGATTAACCTTTGGATTCGCATGGAGTATCCTAGCTATGTAGTAATCGATGACCATCAATAATCAATACACAAATCAATAACTGTTAAGGAAACCTTAATCATCAGTGAACAGCGTCAACATTTCTATGAAAGACCACAACTCAATTATACGTTTCATCAATTTTATTTCCCTATTAGTTACAATAATAAGTCATAAGGTTAATTCAAACTTTATTCAAATCAACTCACAATGAATGCATTAGTGGCATGTGGGACTTCATGCGAAAAGAGTTTGGAACATGAATTTGGAAAATATCTAGCTAGGAGAAAAACTATAAAACAGCGCAGATGGTACCTAGAAAGAAAAGGCACAATAGTTAATCAGTCACATTATCATTGCTACCTATTCACGGTATGGATCAGCAACATAGTCTTCGTCTTCAGGTCATCAATCGATCAGCAACGCATCAGGCTCTCAAGAGCATGAGCCCTATGACAGAATCTCGGATCTCTTCGAACGTCTACGCCTAGCCTCCAACATCTATTCTCTCCATCGGTTTTGAAGTTTTTCCCCTTTGTCACACCATTATATTAAAAATCGCCCAATCCATCCCCTAAATCCTGATTGGTCAGTTAATCACCAGTTATTCCCTTACCCAATAATCTTTATTTTACAAATCTATTAATTCTAATATTATGCCGTTCCCAGGGTGTCGATTGGTTCACTGTACGACGTCCTCATCATCCGGCTCATCTGGTATCGAAAATGTTGCATCTTCTTCTCCAGTCAGTGTCTCTATTGTTCGAGTCCTGGTAAAATACATCTCGTCTGCTTTACACAGTCCTTGATACAATTTTGATTTCCTCATCTCCTGTCCGTCGGTTCATTGCAGAAAATTCTAGCTAAGTAGATTTTATTAACACAAGTAGTTCAGGGTGAGTTCAACACGTTAGCTTCTCTACATTGCATGATTATTCAGCTTCTGCATGAGGCCTGGCAAAAACTAGGGCACAACTTCGGCTAAGTTAACTCTACAATATAATGTAAAACATAGGTTATTTAGCTCAATATGACATATTACTACATTATTATTACGCATTATCAACATTTCACATATTTTAAGTCATTTTTCGTATAATTCGTGATTTTGGTAGCCACTCTCCGTGGGCATATTTTCAAATGTGCACATTAATTTTCTACATTATATTTCTCTACATTTTATTTTTATTACTCAAAAGGCATAAACACTAATTAATAATTTGTAATTAACATATCTGCTTCAGCAATCCCTCCTCTGATTATTAAATATGTCATCACATTACTTTTACCATCATTATTTTCACAATTCAATCTCCTCAGTGTTTTGTCTCCTTCTCAATTCTTCCCCATAAATTCTTTCCCTGTTTCGTTCTTCCCTCCTCTGATTATTTTTAGACCTTTTCAATTTAATCTTTTGCCACATTTTACATAAACCCCATAATCGTAATATGCATGCAATCACAATTAATATTCCCTGTCTGATTTTTAGAAATACCCCATTCCAAATGTTACTAAGCCAATTTCCCACTGAAGCAAATCCCTTTCCAACCTTTTCCCAAACACCTGGTTCCTTCAATTCCTTCAAATCCTTACTTGAGTTAGTCAGGTTAGTGAGTAAGGGGGTCATTACGACCCTGGCGGTTGACGGAGAAGTGGCAACAGGCTGGCGGTAAAGAATTTGGAATTATGATGGCCATGGTCATCCGACACTTCTCCGATCAGACCGCCATGGCGGAGACGACCGCTGGGCTGGAGACTTGGGTCTCCAGCCCGGCAGCCGTCACAAGACCGCCGGCGGTATCATGACCCGGCTTACCGCCATGGAGTTCATGGGGTTTGGAACCGCCATGAAATCCATGGCGGTAAGCACTATCAGTCCCAGGGAATTCCTTCCCTGGCACTGATAGGGGTCTCCATCACCCCCCACCCCGAGTCCGTCCCCAACACCCCCCATCCCCCTGCCACCCTCCAAAGGTGGCAGGACCCCCCTCCCCACCCCTACCCCTGACATCACAACACAGACACACACCCAACATGCATGCAGACACCACCAACACACATTCCCGCACACACACGAACAAACATGCCAACAGACACACACACAGTCATACACGCACACCCTCATTCAGACATACACGCATACATCCATACAGACATACATACAGACAGACACGCACATATTTCCATTCACACTACACGCCCGCATGCATACACGCACTCACACACCCCCTCTACATACTCACACGCACACCCCCATGCACCCACATATCACACAACACCCCCCCACCTCTTCAGCCCGGCGGTCCCTCGTTGGTCTTGTGAAAAGACCGCTGAGGTCGAAATGACCCCCAAAGTCTCTTATCTCTTTACTATTGTTAGGTATATAAGAGCAGCAATGCCTAGAGTTAATCATTTTACAGACTCTGCCGTCCTTCGTTAGAAGGATGTCTAAAGCAAGGCGAATCTGAAACGTCATAGCCCTGTCCGCAGCTAATTCTGTATCTATCAGCAGTATTGCCCCTGTCAAATTTGTCAGCATGTTATCCACAATAGTAGACAACTTTCGTATCTTGATCGAATTCAGGATGACTCCTAGTGAAGGAATCACAGCACCAAAGATTTCTCCCACAACTGCAGAAGAGGTTTCCCTCCTCTGTCGCTTATGATGTAATTCAGTCAATTTTGGAAACTTCTTTAAGTCATCTATCTGATAAATCTTTGGGAAAACTATCCCCAAATAACATGTCCCATACCATCCCCTTGGAAGACGGTAATAAGCATTAAGTCCACAAATATAATAGATACCAGGACTTGCAGGGTCCGGACCATTCAACATAAAGGTCCATTTACTCTGAAACAAAAACACATGCCTACATTCACTCGTTCCCACAAATAAAGTGTCAGTGCGTGATTTTGGCCTGTATATACAAAGCTTTCCTACATGTAATGCATCTAACACTAATTTCCCTTGCATTTTAATTGCAGTGTAAGCTTAATCATTCTTATAAGTCCTTTTCTCTAAGCCTTTTTCTAATTTTTCTTTTAATGCCTTTCTCCTGTCATCAGTATGCCCTATGAAGCTCTTTTCTAAAGGTGTAAGCGAGCATGTGCGATTTGTTTTATGTGCATAAGCAGTTCCGAATGTTAGTGTAGGCTCAAAGAATCCTCTAACTAATACTATATCATGATCCTTAGCTACTTAACTCAGATATCTAATAATAGGAACAAAAGAAAACACCATGACGTAATTGGAGTAAAAATACTGTATATACTCTTGATTATAGAACCTTGTTAGTAGCAAACTACAGCTTATTCCGTAACTCCTTCCTCTACTGACAAAGGAATTTGCATACACACAAGACAATCCCTTGCATCCATCATCTCAACATACTCACTCAACAAGCGATAGAAAACATTAGACGGTAGCTCTCCTTGAGCATAAGTATAGTCATACAAATACTTCTCATCTAACTTAAACCTCTTTAAAGCTGTTAGTGTAGTAGTTTCAGGAACTGAAGCATGATTGTCTCCTTTCGTATCAAGAAGAGACATTCCCACAATCACTGTTATAAACAAAATCCCACACATAATCGCCAATCCAGTGCTCATATATTTATAGCGCCTAGCATTCCTAACTTCATTATTTAACTCAGCCATGATCTGTAAAGAATCAAAAGTAGAAAAAACTTTTATATAAGGTACAGTAAAATCAAAAATAAGGAAAAAATTATTCTCTCACAGTTCAGTTTCACTTCAAGGAACCCTTTTCGTTTGTCAAAATCGATAAGCAGCTTGTCAGATCCGGTTTTATGTCAATCAGGTTATCAGTGTCTCTTTCGGTTTATTTTCAACAGTCTCTTTAAGGTATTTCAGACTGGTTCAACAATTCAGCTTCTTGTTCACCTTCAGGTTACATCAAAGTACAGACTCAGAACCTCTCTATCAAAACAAAAGGACATACACTTGTGTTGACATTCATTAGTAGTTGCATATGCCCATTCAGGACCTACGTAACGCCGACTTGCTATTCTCTTTCTTTTCAACTTTCGATCACCACATAATTCTCCTTCATTCAATTCTTTTCTCGCAGTATCCACTTCTTCCTCTATTGTTTCATTTATGACCAATTCCTTCCTTTTCCCCACTTGTGATTCAGGCCAGTTATCTCCTTTTCTCAATCCTTCTGTCAGTATTCTTCTCAAGATTGGACTCTTCTCCTTCTCTTTCTCTATGGTATTTTCTCTTGATGGACCTGCAACGGGCTCAGGAGGAATCAGATCAGCTTGACTTTGATCTGATTCAACTCTTTGCCCCTCTTGGTCTGGCACTTGCTCTGTCTGCTTCCCAACACCGTCTGCTCCTGGGAGAATCCCTGTTGCGCTAGGCTCTTCTGCTGTATCCGTTGAGCTTGATTCTTCCGCACTCTACTGTAATTCTTCACCTTTGTCTCTTACAGGGGTAATAGAACCATCTTCCACAAGCTCTTGTTCAATTTCAGGCTCTCTTGGTTCTTTTTCTAGTTCAGGTGCAGCAACCTGTTTTGCTGTTGTTGGTGCTCTCTACAACACTTCTTCATGATCCTGTGGACATGCCACTTTCTGCGTGTGACTCTCATGAATCCAGTTCAGGAGTCCTGCACACATCAAAGCTGTCGTTGTCATTAGGACCACCTGGTAAGGCCCTCTCCAGCATGGCTCTAAACACTTCTTGCGAACATGTTTTCAGACAACGATCCGGTCACCAGCTCTGAGATTGTGCCCCAGATCGTGGATGGGTGGCAGGTAGTGGCCTGCACCTGCTGAGAGAGAAAGAGCGAACCACATCAACCAGACCCTTGCAGTAGTCCAACACCACATCATCTGTAATATTTACAAGTGCATTGGCTGGAACTGCTGGTAATCTCATTGCCCTGCCCATGAGGATCTCATGGGGCGACAGCCCTGTCTTCTTGTCGGGTGTATTTCTCATCGACATCAACACCAAAGGCAATGCATCTGGCCATTTCAGATTCGTAGCTACACATATCTTGGCAATTCTTGATTTCAAGGTATCATTCATCTGTTCCACTAGTCCTGATGCTTCAGGGCGGTAGCTACAATGCAACTTCTGCTCAATGTTTAGTGCTGCACATAATAATTTAATCACCTCCTTGTTGAAGTGAGTTCCCCTATCTGATTCTAAAGAGATCGGAAACCGAAACGTGGTATCAACTCCCTGAGCAACAACTTTGCTACTGTGAGACTGTCATTCCTTCTTGTGGGGTATGCTTCAATCCAGTGACTAAAAATGCACACAATCACCAACACGTACGCCAAACCTCAACAAGCAGGCATCTCAATAAAATCCAATTGCATCCTGCTGAATTAACCTCCTGCTCTTTCAATGGAGCTCAAATTCACCACTGTCCCTTTTCTCACTTTTAGCTGCTGACAGATTATACAGCAATGACATGCTGCCTCTGCTGCCTCCCTAAACTTAGGATCAAATCAGTAAATTGTAAACAGATGTACCATGGCATCCCTTCCAATGTGTGCCTGGCCATGATAATACCCGGCCATTTGCAATAATAAACTATTTGGCAGAACCATTTGACCCTCCTCAGAAACCCAAATTTCATCAGTTCTTAGGACACATTTCAGTTTAGATCAAAGTCATTTCTCTTCCTTGTCAACATTATTTTGCAGTGTTTTCAACTCAACTCTTCCAAAGTATCAATCACTTTCAGTGCAACACTTTTACATGTGTTATCTTCTTCTGACATCAGTTCCCACTTGTCTTTGAACAATATACAGTTCAATGTGCAAAACCTTGCGACTTGATCCGCATATCCATTTCCTAGTGAGATCTAGTCCTGTGACTTTAGATGTGCACTGCATTTCACCACGGAAATTTCTTCAGGTAACTGTATTGCATACAGCAATTCTTTTATTTTGTTGCCATTTCTTACTAGTGTACCAGTAGAGGTCAGGAAACCTCTTTGCGACCACAATTGACCAAAATCATGAACAATTCCAAATCCATAATGGCTATCCGTATAGATAGTGACTCTCAATCTTGCAGATACATGGCACGCTCTTGTAAGAGCCACCAATTCTGCTACTTGTGCAGAATACACACCTCGAAGCCAAGAAGCTTCTAATGTACCTGTAATCGTGCACATAGCATATCCTGCTCTCAATGTTCCTGTACCATCTCTGAGACATGAGCCATCGACAAAAACAATTTGGTCATTTTCTTCCAATCGGGTATCTCTGATATCTGGTCTGGGATTCGTGCATAATTCAGTTACCTCAAGACAATCATGCTCAATGCCTTCTTCTTTTTCAATTTCTACTGTATCACTTGGAAGCAATGTTGCTGGGTTCAGCACTGTACATCTTTTCAATGTTACATTTGGAGCACCTAAAATGCTCATCTCTTACCTTGTCAGTCTGGCACCAGTCAAATACTGCGTTTTCGTTCTTGTCAGTAACATCTCAACAGAGTGAGGTACCATTAAAGTCAAAGGGTATCCCATCACCACTCCCTCACACTGTGATAGGCTTTGAACAACTGCGGCAACCGTACGCAAACAACCTGGTAAGGCTGCTGCGACTGGGTCCAAGGTAGCTGAAAAATAGGCTACTGGGCAATAAGCACCTCCATGGACCTGTGTCAAGACAGACAAAGAACAAGCATCACGTTCATGACAAAACAATATGAATGGTTTCGTGTAATCAGGCATACCCAGCGCTGGAGCTCTGCACAAACTCTCTCTCAACTCAGTGAATGCCTTCATCTGATCCCGGTCTAAGGTAATGGGATCTGTAACCTCCTTATGTGTCAGCTGCTGCAATGGTTTGGCAATCTCAGCAAAATTTGGAATCCACTGACGACAATAACCTACCATTCCTAAAAACATTCTGACATCTCTCTGTGAAGTCGCGGGACTTCTCTGCAATATCATTGTAATCCTTTCCCTGGAAATTCTCCTTCACCCCTTCTCAATTTGGTGTCCCAGATATTTCATTGAATTCTGACAATATTGCAATTTCAATGGTGACACCTTATGTCCAAATTTTCCCACATGATTCAACAGGGCAATCGAGTCGTACTTACACTCGTCCCTTGTTTTGGATGCAATCAGTAAGTTGTCAATGTATTGCACCAGAGTCGACTGGTATGGCAATTCCAACGACTCCAGATTATTTTTCAAAATCTGATTGAACAAGTATGGTGACTCAGTGTACCCTTGAGGAAGCCTGCACCAGCTATAGACTCTGTCTAGGAATTTGAAACTAAAAAGAAACTGACTATCCTCATGAAGAGGCACAGAAAAGAAAGCTTGTGACAAATTAACCACTGTGAACCATTCCTCATCGCATGGAATCTGAAACAATATTACTGCTGGGTTTGGCACTACAGGGCAACACTTAACCACCATGTTGTTCACTTTTCGCAAGTCCTGCACAATTTGTACTTTCCCACAGGGTTTCTTCAGGCCCAATATCAGTGAATTACATGGACTGCTCAACACTTCCTTCAAAACCCCTTGTTTCAGAAATTCTCTAATTATCTGTGCCACTTTCATTAGAACATCCTGTGCCATGTTATACTGTGGAAGCTGCGCATTCGGCTTCAAGTGATCTTAATCGTCTCCACTCCCTTGATCAAACCCACTTCTTTACCTGACAGGTCCCACAAATTCTCCTGTACTGTTCCCTGCAAGTCTGCATGCAATTATTTCACAGTAAACATTGGGAAAAACTCAATCAACAGGTACTCTTCATTAATGGTTTCATTTTCAGTTTCAGGATTTTTTTCTTCCTCATCATCACTATTCGTCTGAACCTCTATTCCAGCAGTTGAACAAATAATCGAAAATCTGATCTTGCACAACAAGTCCCCTCCCAGTAGGGACAGCAAAAAGAACAAGTGATGGACGGAATGCTGAACAATGTCAAACATTCACCCCAGTACAGAGATCTGGGCCTAAATCCATCGTTTTTTTGCTACCCTTGCCGTTCCAGTTTGGACCCAGCCATATGCAAATCAGTCTTGACCCTGTTCCCCATAGGAACAGCCCAGCCCGAACTGCCAAGCCAGGTCCTCCCTGGACTGGAAACAAGCATCCTAGAACCGGTTTCAGGGTATCACCCTTCATGAGCCAGGCCAGCTTGATTCCAGTGGCATGGGGAGCACAGGACCCACGTCTGGGCATATCCTTCCCAATTGGGGCAGCAAATGCAAAAAGAAAAAGTGATGGACGGAATGCTGAACAATGTCAAATATTCATCCCCCAGTACAGAGATCTGGGCCTCAATCCATCGTTTTTTTGCTACCCATGCCATTCCAGTTTGGACCCAGCCATTTGCAAATCAGTCTTGACCCTGTTCCCCATAGGAACAGACCAGCCCGAACTACCACGCCAAGTCCTCCCTGCACTGGAAACAAGCATCCTAGAACCAGTTCCAGTGTATCTCCTACTTTACCTAACTGTTTGACATTGAACAAGTCACACTTTATTGGCCTCTGTACACAAATCTGAAAATATATGTGAGCACTTTGAAACAGGTTTCATGAAAGCTATAACCACCAAGGACATATTTAGAAGACAGCTCCTCAGCTTGGTCTTTTAACTGCAGGTGTCCACATTCCAGATTTACTTCTCTAAAAGTGAACATGTTCCTGAAGCTGTGTTATGCAGGAACTCTGCTGTGCTGCACTTGTTCCCTCCCAGCCATACAGCAAACAAATGCAGGCTGCCAACAGGCACTTCCTTACAGCTCACAAAGTGTTGAAAGTACTAAGTGGGACACCCTGCAAAGCTGCCTGAGCTGTCTTGACCGGTACCTCATTACTGCTCATGTAGGGCTAAAGGATTGATGGAGCGACACCAGACTACTGGAGGTGTTCCATTAGGCAGCCTGAATCCTTCTGATGAGTATTTCTCTCAAAGACATTTGGTATACTGCATAAGCTCATTCAATACGATGATACAGGCCACCAGAATGCGGGACAGACCTGCAGAAAGCACGACAATTGGACACCCGTTAAAAGACGCCGAAGATCTAACTGGATTAGAGCAATTGAGGCTTGAGTAGGTGCTTAAAGCTGGCCAATCTAGCATAAGACTGAATAACACTTGGGTGGTCATTACAACCCTGGCGGACGGTGTTAAAGTGGCGGTAAGACTGCCAACAGGCCAGCAGTAAAAAAATTGCAATTATGACCGTGGCGGAAACCGCCAACAAAGACAGCCACTTTAACACTCAGAACGCCACTGCAGTACAAACAAACAGCGCGGCGGTCACCGCCAACAGACAGGCGGGAGACAATGTACCGCCCACACTATTATGACAGGCCAATCCGCAACCTTTTCCGGGGCGGATTCACCGCGGATAAAAACACGGCGGAAACAGGAATTTCGAAGGGAAAACGCTCACCTCTACCCACTCCACGAGGAACGAGGACACCATGGAACCGGAACTCCAAATCCTACCTGCGATAGTCCTCCTGCTCTTCTACCAGGAGCACGAACTCCGGCGGCAAAGACCACGGTGAGTACTGCACCTATGACACAGGGGAGGGTGGAGGCAAAAAACAGGGACACACACACGCAACATCCCCACCCTCACCCACCACAATACACACACTAATGCATATCAATACATCACAGTTACACCCACCAACCCCCCCCGGAAGAATGCAAAGACCAAAGAAAATGAGTGTAACCATCGGAATATATTACAAACAAGTAGGCAGAAATATATATATACACCATGTACAAAATATATATTACAGGCATAGTAGTCCAGGTACTGCACAAAGAAAGTCCACACGGTATGGGCGAGGCCCACACAAGATCCCAGACCATGACGGAGAGAACACTGCAGGGGCATCAGACAGCAAGAAAACAGGCACCTCAGGGGGAGGGAAAGGGGGGCACCTCAGCTGCTTGAGTGAACAACGCCAAATCCACGAGGGGGCCACATGCCTACTGTTACATCCTGGGGAGAGCAAAGCCACAGTCTCTCAAGTCTCTACAGTGGGTGGTTTTCCCACTGTTCAATCCTGGAGAATGCAAAGCCACAGTCTCTCAAGTCTCTACAGTGGGTGGGTTGCCCACTGTTCAATCCCGGGGAGTGGAAAGCCACAGTCTCTCAAGTCTCTACAGTGGGTGGTTTGCCCACTGTTCAATCCTGGGGAGTGCAAAGCCACAGTCTCTCAAGTCTCTACAGTGGGCAAAGTGCAAAGTCACAGTCTCTCAAGTCTCTACAGTGGGTGGGTTGCCCACTGTTCAATCCTGGGGAGTGCAAAGCCACAGTCTCTCAAGTCTCTACAGTGGGTTGTTTGCCCACTGTTCAATCCTGGGGAGTGCAAAGCCACAGTCTCTCAAGTGGATAACAGTCTCCACTGGTTCTGGAGGGGGCATGGTGCCCAGAGTGCTTCATCCTGTTAAGGACAGAGGTAGTGGATGACAGTCTCCACTGGTTCTGGAGGGGGACTGGTGCCCAGAGTGCATCACTCACCCCGTGATGGACCCAGTTGCATCAGTGTCCCTGCCGCTCATGGGATAGCGGTGCTTGAGATGGCGGTGCCCTGTTCAGCGGTGCTTGAGATGGCGGTGCCCTGTTCAGCGGTGCTTGAGTTGGCGGTGCCCTGTTCAGCGGTGCTTGAGTTGGGGGTGCCCTGTTCAGCGGTGCTTGAGATGGCGGTGCCCTGTTCAGCGGTGCCCTGTTCAGCGGTGCTTGAGTTGGCGGTGCCCTGTTCAGCAGTGCTTGAGATGGCGGTGCCCTGTTCAGCGGTGCTTGAGATGGCGGTGCCCTGTTCAGCGGTGCTTGTGCTGGCGGTCCTTCATGGCCCAGCTGGACTTGTGCTGGCGGTCCTTTATGGCCCAGCGGGGCTTGTGCTGGCGGATCCTTCATGGCCCAGAGGGGCTTGTGCTGGCGGTCCTTCATGAGTGCTGGCGGTCCTTCATGGCCCAGCGGGGCTTGTGCTGGCGGTCCTTCATGGCCCAGCGGGGCTTGCGCTGGCGGTCCTTCATGGCCCAGCGGGGCTTGTGCTGGCGGTCCTTCATGGCCCAGCGGGGCTGGTGCTGGCGGTGGCCTCCTGGGCAGCTGAGCTGGGGCTGGCGGTGGCCTCCTGGGCAGCTGTGCTGGGGCTGGCGGTGGCCTCCTGGGCAGCTGGGCTGGGGCTGGCGGTGGCCTCCTGGGCAGCAGGGATGATGGCGGTCTTCTACGCCGTGCAGCTCTTCCCAGACTTGCCGGGTTTCTTGTGGCCCTTCCCCACCTTGGAAGGTGTCACAGCTGACTCCACACTCCCACAGGACCCCTGGGAGCGGCTTTGGTGGCTGGAGTCTTCCCCCTCCCCCGCCGGGCACTGGCCAACTTCTGATGCTTCAAATGTGGGGGACTGTCTGTGCTGTGGCTCCGTGCCACACTGGCTGTCCTGGTGGCCGGTGCACTCCACATACCGGTGACTACAGGCACCACTGGTGCCGGAGATGTTGTGGCTAAGGTGCAACTTTGGGACCTATGAGATGGACGGGGTGGGGGAGGTGTGGGAAAAAGTTCAAGGGTGGACAGGAAAAGTTTTTTGGACACACTGGGACGGGTAGCTGGAGGGGGTTTGGGAGTGGAGGAAGCGGTGGTGGTAGTAGGAGGTGTACGTTTGGTGACTTTGGATGAAGGTGCATGCGCTGGAGGCTGTCTTGAAGTGGATGGCTGTTGGATGGGTGTGTGCCTGCGTTTGTGTATCTTGGGAGGGGGCATCACAGACACACTGGGAGAGGACACAGGGGACGTGTGAATGGTAGTGGCGGTGGTGACTGCACGTGAGCGAGGTGTGCTGGTGGGTGTGCTGGTGAGGGACGTAGTGGCTGTAGAGGTAGTGCATGCAGGTGTGAGTGTAGACGCGACTGGGAGGGAGGAGGGAGACGACAAGGAGGGGGACACAGTGGAGGCTGTGGATGTTGGTGTGTCTGCATGTGTGTGTTGCTTCCGTGAGTGACTGTTGGATGTGTGGTGCTTATGTTTGCCTGAGCTTCCCTTGTGTGTTGAGGTGTGTGCAGGCTGGTCTGATGGTGTGCTTGGGATAGGCAGAGGTACAGGGGATTGTGTCTGGGTGGAGGAATTTGGAGGGGGGAGGCTAGAGACGGGGACAATGGCTGCCATCAGTGCTGAGGCCAGAGTCTGAAAAGCTCGGTGAAGGGCCGCCTGACCAGAATGAATGCCCTTCAGGAATGCATTTGTTTGTTGCACTGCCTTTCGACACCCTGGATGGCATTCAAAATGGTAGACTGCCCAACAGTGAGGGACCTGAGGAGGTCAATGGCCTCCTCGCCCAGGGGTGACTGGGGCAGGGCCTGAGGTGCCTGGGGCAAAGGTGATGCCCACCCTCCTGGGTGAGCGGGCACGGGGAAAAGCCTGAGGGGCTGCTGGGAGGGCGGTGCTGGTAGGGGGGGTGGCGGCTGTACCTGTAGATGCGGGGGGCACAGATGTTGCCACCACCACAAGGGAGCTCCTATCAGAGGACGAGTCCGTGTCGCTGATGTCAGCTCCTGTCCCCGCCGTGGAGCTCCCCTCGTCCTCTGTCCCACTGGTGAATTCCGAGTCCGTAGTCTCGCACTCCAGGGCCATGTGGCATGCAGCTCCCTCGTGCTCCGGTGCCACTGCTCCTCCGCCTGATGATGCTAATGCACACAAGAACAGGGAGACCACAAAAAGGGGGGGGACGACAGAAGAAAGACATGTTGAGTGCATGGATTACCGCTACTGTTGACGGACACGACAGACACAGAAGCCCCCTGCACTACGCCGCGCTCTTGGGCTCCACTGTTCAATTCCAGAGAAATGGCCTACTAGGCTATGGACGACATCTGCACACATAGATGACACAGGGGCATGAATAGCTGTGCTTGGCACTCTACAGAGGTGGGCTGGGGTGCCACATGGCCTGCCTTACGGAGGGGCCTTGCCTACGGAACTCGCCCTGGCCTAGGGAAACCCACAGCCCCCTCCCCTACCCAGACAACTCCACTGTGCGCAAAGTCAGCAGAATGAGAGTATATCACCCCCTTGTGTCTGCTGTGATGCCCTCAAGCGCCCATCCAACTCCGGGTACGCCACCGCCAGGATCCTGAACATCAGGGGGGTCATGGTGCGACGGGCACCACTCCCACGTTGGGAGGCCATCCCCAGCTGAGCCTCCGCCGTCGTCTTGCTCCAGCGGCGAATGTCCTCCCATCTTTTCCGGCAGTGGGTGCTCCGTCTGTGGTAGACCCCCAGGGTCCGGACGTCCTTGGCGATGGCACGCCAAATATCTTTCTTCTGGTGGGCGCTGACCTACATGAAATGTACAGGGGAAGAAGAGAAGTCATTACCAACTGCACCGTCAAAGTGATTGGCCCCCATCCCTACCCTTGCCATGTGGCACATGCATTCACCGTCTTTCATGCACGCAGCACTCTGCCCCCTTCCTTCTTACATCCAGCCCTCTCCACACAGGCATAGCCCATACAACATGCTCCCTGTGTACTTACCTGTTTGTCTGGAGGACCGTAGAGTAGGTTGTACTGGGAGATGACCCCGTCCACGAGTTTCTCCAACTCCTCCGATGTGAAGGAAGGGGCCCTTTCCCCAGACGCACAAGCCATTGTCTCTTCCAGACCGAGGTCACAGCAGCACTTGCAGTGTACGTCCTCTCCTGTCGAAGATCAGGTATCGAGTGATTGAACAGATAGAAAATGGCGGTCACGTCCACGGCGGTGCATACCGTCACCGCCGGCGTACATCGTCATTGGCTCCTAGGACCCATAGGGTCCAATGTTAACCAATGCAGCATTGCGCTGAGGTCTTCGACCGCCTACCGCGACGGTGTACAACGCCAGCGCAGTTACCTCACATCCCATTGTCCCACTTTAGAGGTCAGGCAGCCGCCATTTCAGGGGCCCACATGGCTTCATTTTCAACTGCGTCACATATACCTAGGCCTAGACTCAACACACATACAGGCCACCTTTTGCGTACGGATGGTGTTCTGTGTAAACTGTGGGTATGTACCTCTGAGTTGTTTGACTCTGTGCTCGCTGTTGACCTTCATAGGCACCGTCCGCTGGGACATGTGAGGAGATGGCGGCATCCTCCGGTGTACGACCGTTGGTGAACCTGTCGACAATGGAGGAGCGACATTTGATAATCACCTACAGGCTTGACCGTGCCACAATCCAGGAACTGTGTACCCAGATGGAGCCAGACCTGATGTCAGCAATCCGCCATCCCACAGGAATCCCTCCTCAAGTGCAGGTGCTGTCAGTGCTCCATTTCCTTGCAAGTGGCTCTTTTCAAACAACTGTGGCCATGGCATCAGGGATATCCCAGCCTATGTTTTCCAACGTATTGTCCAGAGTGTTGTCTGCCCTTCTGAAACACATGCAGAGCTACATCGTTTTCCCTCAGGTGGAGGATTTGCCTACAGTGAAAGTTGATTTCTATGCCCAGGGACATATCCCCAACATCATAGGTGCCATTGATGGGACCCATGTGGCTTTGGTCCCCCCCAACAGGAGTGAACAGGTGTACAGAAACCGGAAGAGTTATCATCCTATGAATGTACAGATGGTATGTTTGGCAGACCAGTACATCTCCCATGTGAATGCCATGTTCCCTGGCTCAGTGCATGACGCCTACATCCTGCGGAATAGCAGCATCCGTTATGTGATGGGTCAACTCCAGAGGCACCGTGTGTGGCTATTAGGTGAGCACCTGGAAGCAAGTCTTTGGGAATGGTTGTCTGGGTCTGGGGTTATCCCTCCAGGTTAGTGTGTGTCTAACAGTTGTCCCTCGCCATTTGCAGGTGACTCTGGTTACCCCAACCTGTCATGGCTACTGACCCCAGTGAGGAATCCCAGGACCAGGGCAGAGGAAAGCTACAATGAGGCCCATGGGCGAACTAGGAGGGTGATCGAGCGGACCTTCGGCCTCCTGAAGGCCAGGTTCAGGTGCCTCCATATGACAGGTGAATCCCTATTCTACTCACCAAAGAAGGTGTGCCAGATCATCGTGGCCTGCTGTATGCTTCACAACTTGGCTTTGCGACGCCAGGTGCCTTTTCTGCAGGAGGATGGTCCAGATGGCGGTGTTGTTGCAGCTGTGGAGCCTGTGGACAGTGATGAGGAGGAAGCAGAGGAAGAAGACATGCACAACAGGGACTCAGTGATCCTGCAGTATTTCCAGTGAGACACAGGTAGAAATCCAAACCTGCCTACTACATGTACTTTCACACTACTACCTCTCTCCTGTCTGTCGTTTTCACCCAGTGTATGGTCACTGAGTTGTCACTTTCCCTTACGATTTCACAGATGTGGGTCCCACTGAGTGACATCTGCTTAGATTCCTCATGGACTAGAGCTGTGTGACATAGGTATGTTGACATTACTATTTAAAAAACATTTTAGCACTGTAATTGCTAATACACTATTTCGAAATCACAGACAGACTACAGATCATTTTGTGCTTTAGGTGTGTTTATTTAAATGCTCAATATTGGAGGGGGTAGTGAAATGGTGAGGGGTGATTGCGGAGGAGTGTCCATGGCAGTGTCCAGTCTATTAGTCTCACAGGTGCGTTGCCCATATGGGCATAGGAAGTGGAGCTGGGGCAGTTTAATTATGGACAGGGTGACAAAGTGGGACAGTAGGATGACAATCAGGATGGTCTCATTTCTTGGCGGGGGTCTTGGCATCGTTCTCTGTCTTGTTCCTGGATCTCAGGGACCGTTTGTGGGGTGGTTCTCCGTCTGCAGGGGGTGGGATGCTGGTGTGGTGGTCCTGTGGCGGGGCGTCCTGTCCACTAGCGCCGGCGGAGGTGGTGGGCAGTTCATCGTCCATGCTAGTGTCAGGGGCCCATTGTAGTGCCACAGTGTCCCTCCTGGTGTTGAGTAGTTTCTTCAGCACCCCTACGATGGTGCCCAGGGTGGAGCTGATGGTTCTGAGTTCCTTCCTGAAGCCCATATACTGTTCTTCCTGCATGCACTGGGTCTCCTGAAACTTGGCCAGTACCGTTGCCATTGTCTCCTGGTAGTGGTGGTAGGCTCCCATGATGGAGGAGAGGGCCTCATGGAGAGTGGGTTCCCTTGGCCTGTTCGTCCCCTGTCGCACAGCAGCCCTCCCAGTTCCCCTGTGTTCCTGGGCCTCCGTACCCTGGACCGTGCGCCCACTACCACTGCCCCCAGGTCCCTGTTGTTGTTGGGGTGGTGGGTTATCCTGGGTTCCCTGTAGTGGTGGACACACAGCTGATTGACGTGTCCTGGGGACGGAGGTATGGGCCTGCTTGGTGGGTGCTGTGCTGGTGTTTCCAGAGGGGGGAAGGTCTGTGGTGGCCTGTGCCTGTGTGAGGGGAACCAACTGTCCAGAGGTACCCGATGATCCGGGCTGGTCATCTAGATCCATTTGGACAGAGGTGCTGTCATCACTGTGGGCCTCTTCTGTTGGTGGTGTGGACATGTGTGGACCCTCCTGTCCGGTGCCGTTGGGTAGGGGTCCTGCAGGGGTATAAAAGGATGTTTATTAAATCTGTGTGTGTAATGATGTGCAATGGGTGGGTGACCGTGTACCCCAGTGCTAGCATTCCTGTGTGGGAGCTTGTGTGATGATGGTTTAGGGGGGTGTATGGGTATGTGCAGTGGCCATGCTTTGGTGATGGGTGTCCATGCTTTGTTGTTGCATGCAGGGTTTGGTGTTGGGATGTGTGGTTTGTGATGTTGGGACATATGTGAGGAGTTGGGGTGCTGGGGGTGATGGTGAGGGTGGGGGTATGTGATAGCATGCAGGTAGGGTGGGGGATGTAATAGTAAAGCTTTGTCTTACCAAAGTCCATTCCTCCACCTACTCCTGCGAGGCCCTCAGGATGCAGAATCGCCAAGACCTGCTCCTTCCATGTTGTTAGTTGTGGGGGAGGAGGTGGGGGTCCCCCGCCAGTGCGCTGAACCCGCCAGGTGGTGTCTTGAGACCACGGAACGCACCTTCCCCCTTAGGTCGTTCCACCTCTTCTTGATGTCCTCCCGATTTCTTGGGTGTTGTCCCACTGCGTTGAACCTGTCCACTATTCTTCGCCATAGCTCCATCTTCCTAGCTATGGAGGTGTGCTGCACCTGTGCTCCGAATAGCTGTGGCTCTGCCCGGTCGATTTCCTCCACCATGACCCTGAGCTCCTCCTCCGAGAACCTGGGGTGTCTTTGCCGTGCCATGGGGTGGTGTAGGTGATGTGTGGGGTGGAGTGTGTGGTGATAAGTGTGGTGATATGTAGTGGTGTGTTGTGTGAGGTGCGTGGAAGTTGTGTGGGTGATGGTGTTGTGTGCCTGTGGATGCTGTTGTTCTTGCTGGTGGTGTCTCTCTCTCTGGCCTTCTTTCGGAATTATTTGTCGTGGGGGTTTGTGGGTGATGTGGGTGTGTGTTTTATATTGTAATGGGTGTGTGGGAGTGGTGTGTGTATGTGTATCAGGTGTGTGTAGTTTGAATTGTCCAATGTGGCTGTGTTTTGTAAGAGTGTGTGTATTTTGAGCGCGGCGGTGTGTACCGCCAATGGAATACCGCGGTTGAAAGACCGCCGCGTGGATTCGTGTGTCGTGATAGTGTGGGCGTGTTTCTGTTGGCGTGACAGTGTTGGTTTTGTTTTCGCCAGTTTATCACTGACCTTTGGTGTGGCGAACTTGTGTGGCTGTCTGACTTTTGCCGTATTCCGAGATGTGGGTCATAATAGCTTTGGCGGATTTCCGTGGTCGCGGCGGGGTGTTGGCAGTCTTCTGCACGGCAGTAAGCACCTTTTACCGCCAATGTTGTAATGAGGGCGTTGGTGTGTTATTTCAGGTTAGGGCAGCTTGAATAGTAAACTGTCATTTACAGACCAGGGAATATTGAGCATGCACTTATATTGTTAAAAATACAACTGCAAGTGCTAGAATACAACGTTCTGATGGCTTAAAACACAAAACTGACTAAAGGTGTCACAGATGGCACTATTTCATGTGTCACTGGTGGCACTGTTTCATGTGTCACTGATGGCTCTGCTTAATGTGTCACTGATGGCACTGCTTAATGTGTCACTGACTGCACTGTTTTGTGTGTGATAACATTGTTTCATATGTACTGATGTGTCATGTGTCACAACTAGAACTGTTTCATGTGCAACAGATGGCACTGTTTAATGTGTCATGGCACTGATGAGGTAAAAGACAGAACTGGCTAGAGGTGTTACAGATGGCACTGTTTCTTGTATCAATAATAGCATTATTTCATGAGTCACTAATTACACTGTTTCATGTGTCACAGATGGCACTGTTTCATGAGTCACAAATGACACTGTTTCATGTGTCACTGATGGCACAGTTTCATTTAAAGCTTTGTGAGAGAGGTTAAAGATGGTTTAAGATCTCAAAGGGCATTCCTGTATGTTTGTTATTTCTCCGAATTTAATCTGAGTCAGGAGCCACGCAGACATGTTCTTTGTTTTGGGTCCCATGTTGCGGTTTATTATTGTTGAACCAAAGGGCATGTAATCATGATGGTAATCATTAATTTTCAAGCCTTACTGGTCTTGGCCAAATATTGTTGCCCATTGTGGGAGCCTGTCATTTCTTTATGTTGTTTTGACCAGCTGCTGTGCTTCAGCACACCAGAGTTCAACTGGAAGGATGTAACAGCTAGTGCCAATAGAGAACATAAGGACCATGCGCTGTGCCATGTGGGCTGATAACGCCGTGGCTGTCCTTATATTGCTTCTCTACTCTGTGGTCCTCAGTTAACTCCTGTTTGCCATGCTCTATACTACCGCACACAGTACACCAACACTTGCCAACCTTCCGGAGGTGTTAACACAAATTCAAGATGAATACGCGGCTGCTCAGGCCCTGGACTTGGGGATGCAATTAATGGGCAATTTTGCCACTGTGTCTTCAATCATATTGAGTAACCTAAAAGGGGACGGGCAGTGCAGGGGCCCCGAGGGGAGCCCCGGAGCACCCCTTCCGCCAGCCTTTCCCTGGCAGGGGAAACCACCAGGGAAAGGCTGAAGGAACACGGGTTCTTAATCAGGAGGGCGGATAGAGTACTCCGCCATCAGCAGGCTGCCTGACAGCGGTGGCGGAGGGCCGCCTTTGGCAGTCCCCCTGTGTTCATAATTTGGAGGTCCAGACCGCCATGCCGGTGGTCGTAATGACCCCTATAATCTTAGAAATAAAGATAATATAAAAACGCCTGCTAGATATCAATATACTGATACACGCCAATCTCGTTCCTTTCAGGACTCACTGGAAAAGCGTAGTGAGAGAGGGGGGGCGGTCAGACCAGCGAAGAGAGTACTTGAAACCGAGAAAGGACTCACAACGCTCATCTGAAGTGTCTGTTAAGAAAGAAGAGAAACTTCCCCAACAAAAACCCCAGTCTAAAAAGTAAAAGGTGGCAGCAGTTGCAATACGAAATGCCACTCAGGAAGAGGGCTTTTCTGAAGAACAGGAAGTGGGCACTGGCATTGCTAGACAGTGCAGCAGAGGTCACAATAGTTCGCCGGGATCTTCAAGAGCATCTGGAGGTGAGAACAACTGATGACTTCTTAAAGTTGAGACTGCGGACATGCGTGTCTCCACACCCGACAGGGTGTATAAAGTAACTATACAGTTGGAAGAAGACATTTAACGCACAATCAACGCTATCTTTTGGGATCGCGTTGTCACCATTTATCATATTTTATTAGCCGAAAAGGATTGGCCACCAGAATTTGTCCATGATCTCCCTTATGGAGAAAAGATTATTGAAAGATCTTTCTCGCCCCTTGTACCCAGAAAGCTTGTAGAAATACACGCCATTGATTGGGCAGTGTGGCAGGCACCTGCGTTATACCGCAACCACGTAGGGTGAGATAAGGATTCCCCCTATCACGTAATACCAATCAAATCCCAACCTCAACCCCAAAATCCAATGTAGCACGAAGCTAAAGCACCCGTGAGGGAAATCCTCAAACAATAGGAGAACCAAGGCATAATTTAACCTGTGTCTCACCAATGAACAGTCCATTGTTCCCTGTTGCTAAACCCGACCATTCCTACAGAATAGTTTTAGACTATAGACATTTAAATAGCCACACTTGCACCTTTGCTAAACACAATACACACAGCACAGCACTTATGAACAATATAGTGCGCAAAAAATATAAAACAACGCCCGATATTTCCAATGGGTTCTTCTGCCAAAATATAGCGCCAGAAGGTAGGGACTTCACAAATTTCAGTGCTTTAGGCTCTCAGAAAAAATTCTGTTGAATCCCACAAGGGCACAAGAACAGTCCGGGATTGTTCTCAGCATGTGTTACATCCATTTTACACGACATTGATCCTGAGGTGTTGTCATACATGGATGATATCTACCTTATGGACAACAACCTCATGCAGCATATAAGACGGGTAGCCCGCATTGTTGTAGGATTTGCCGAATTCAGCTACAAATTCAATTTAAAAAAAACAAAAATAGCATTCCTTAGTGTCCTGTTCCTGGGATACAATTTGTTAGATGAAGTCAAGAGCCTTGTGCCCCAATTTTTAGAAAAATGCATGCAACTACAACTTCCAAATATTGGGCTTTTTAAAGTTTGGCAGAATTTATATTCCAGACTATGCACAAAGCATTAAACCATTATATGACTTGATACGTCCTGACTTTTCCAGCAAATACTGGACAGTTGAACACACATGCATTCTCAGAGCATTACAAAAAGACATGCTTGAAGCAAAACACCTACATACAAGGGACAACAAAAAACACCTGGTGATCAGAGAAATTGCTGATGCCATTCATTTCGCCTATGTAACATTCAATGAGACCGCCCAGACTGCTTTCAAATGCCATTTGTACTCTACAGCAGAACAACGCTTTGCTCCCACTGTGAAAATTCTCTCTGCTGTTCAGATGGCTGTCATTAAAGAGAGACCTTTGGCCCGGGGGAAACATATCATTGTCGTATCCCCTATCCCAGCATTTGAGGCTGTTACCAAAGCTAACGTTCCTAACGCTAAAGCATTACATCCGCGTTGGATCCAATGGGCAACGTATCTGACGGCCACTGATGTTGACTATATTTTTGACTCAAAATTATAAACTCAAGAATTTTTGCAATATGAACTTTACTACCCAGTTCCAGCAAACACATTGTCTATTGAACAATATCAAACAATTTAGTATACTGATGGTTCAGCCCAACCCGTAATAGGCACTAAACATCAATATTCCGCCACTTGCGCAGTCGTGAGTGGATATATGAAAGATGACAAGCTCCATCCACAACATACTTACAGGCAGACCTTATGGGACTGAACCACACAACTAGCAGAGGTCAGGGCTCTGGTGATAATACATGAACACACGAATCCTGAGCAGCTGTCGCTGATTGTCTGTGATTCGTACTATTGTGTCTAGTCCTTCAATGAATATCTGCATTACTGGCACCAGAATGGGTTCAGAGATTAAAAAGGAAACACCATTAAACACAGACTTCTGTGGGGGAAATAGCGGATCTGAAGGAAACGCTACCCAATGTCCATGTTGAACATACACTAAGACATCAGTGTGTTGGAATACACGTTGCAGGCAACACCTTGGCTGATGAAGCAGCCAAATCAGTAGTAGCTACGGCTTCCTTTGCTGCAGTAACTCATTCTAGAACAACATTGGATGATGAAACACTGGCAGCTGAGAAAGCTTCGGCTGATGGCACGCCTTTACCAAAAGCATATCCTGCTAAATATTCCTACTGCATCTCATGCCTCAATACAGCCCTAGCAGTTATACCAGGGGTGACTAATCGTGTGATTCCCAATGAAGACCAAAGACCAGAATTGATCAAAGCAGCGCATGAGGGAGTTGCTTCTGCCCATGCTGGTGTGTTGGCTACAATATCATTGTTACAAACATGTTACTGGTAGCCAGGTCTCTACAAACAGACCAAGCAGTATGTCCTTTGTTGTGACATCTGCCAGCAAAAAAAAGATCCACCGCCAAACGCCCACCACAGACACTCCTCCTAATATCCAACAAACCATTACAATGTGTGTATTTGGACCATTGTGGTCCCCTGTTACCTGATAGTGCACACAAATACATTTTGGTCGCTGTTGTCTCATGCTCCAGATTTTTATGGGATTTAGCCACAACACTCGGCTGACGCTTGAACTGTTATTTAAGATTTGCACGTCTTTATCAGCACATATGCTGTTGCGGCTTTCCACTCAGACCAGGGCCCTGCTTTTGCCTCAAGGGCTTTGAGGGATGCCATGGCTTCGTTAGGGCACCAACTGTATTACTCGTCTCCATTTCATCCCGAGAGAAATAGTGTTGTGGATCAACAAAACCGAGATTTAAAGCAAACCTTAACAGCCAGAGTATCAGGGCTGGGTCGTAGTTGGCTTACACACCTGTATGGAGTCCAGAGAGCACTTAACAATCTGCCCAGAAGGTCCCTTGCGGGGGTACTTCATACGAATGCCTGTTCGGAACACGGATGCATGTTCCAGACCTTGATGGTTCTGGTGTGGAGGCGGCAGATACACCTTTTGACATGAATGAACATGTCACTGTCTTACAGGACTTACAACAGTTCTGTGACAACAACACATCTGCCAGTGCCGCCTCCTTGGGAATAAGGAATATATCAATAACATCTTCCAGCTGGATTCCGAAAGTTGGGGATCTGGTATGAGAAAAGATTGCTGTGAAAAAGGAGTTTGGTCCTTCTGATTGTGCACAGGTTCTAGTCCTGGGAACACACGGTATCAGAACTGTCATACTACCACTGCTGCATGAATCTAAAGAAAATCGCTTTGTCTCTATCGACAATGTCAAGCTACATCATATGGCCGATCCTGCACAGCAGACCTAGAGGACTCCTGGGTAGTACCGGAATCCCTCTCACTACAGACCAGGATGTTCCTCTACGGGTTTTAAGCACCAACGCTGACACCTCTCAGAGCTTGGGGAGGGTGGAAAATGAGCTTTCATTGGTTCAACTAACTTCTACTACTACAAATAACAATATTGATCGATTTTATTCAAATTCTACACAAACGGATGTCATAGTCTACTATGAACCACTGAGGAAGACTTCTGCAGGTTCTCCTCTTCCAATCATAGCTCCAGTTTTTGCACAAACTGCTTCTGGTTATTTTGCCGACATCAATGACACTTTCACAGACTCTTCTGCCTCTACTGCAACAGAACTGTCAAGAGGACGTAAGCTGATAATTTGGCTCAAAATTAACTATTTCATTCTTCCATGGAATTATCTATGGCTTTTTTTGACTATACTTGCATTTGTCCTTTGGATTGAGTTTGTCATCGTTTTCTTCTTAATGATACATGGTCATTACCTTCCTGAACACTCTACAGTTGAACTGGTGGATGAGGTCCTAAAGCCACATTTATCTTCACACAAAGTCCCCAGAGACTTGTCCCTAGTGAACATTTCTGCTATACCAATTCCTGATAGGATTGTTTGGTATAAAGTATTATTATTTGATATGTATGGCCCGACGGAGGTCATTCAAATTCCATATGTATTCAAACTTTCCATGAATTATGTAATTACACCTGGAGTAGTTTCTGATGATTGGTATGTGAAAACAGTTGATTCTATGATGTCTGATTAGCAGTATTATACCGTATTTGAAAATGAGGATGTGTATCAATCCAATTTCATTCACAGAGCAAGTACCCCAAAGACTGCTTTTAATTACACACAGCGGGAACACTATCTGACTCAACCAGTAGGGAGTTCGAAAACGTATACCGAAAAGTTTGCAAATTTCTCTGGGCACAATGTTAAGAATGCTAAGTCATATTATTCTAAATTGCCAGTGATGGAAAGTCAACATGTTTTATTGACCGATACAAAATTAATTTATTCAGATTCTTTTGTTTCCTGGTTAGCTATTGAAGACTATTAATAAGGGTTGATAGACTTATAAAGTGTGCGGGGGACTAAAAATTGGCAAATAAGAGGAAAGAAAGCTTTATTTAGAGCATGCCTGGTATCTGTTCAAATGATAATGTTAAATGAAACAGTACAACAGACAAGTTGTTTAGGCTTAGCAAAAATTAAGTAATTGAATGTGCTCAGTTTTCCTGCCCCTGCAAAATCTTACAAGTGGCAAAAGTATATAAATGTATCTGAAGATAAGCTTGATGAATGGGCCCAGAATGGAACATTTAACACATCACTTTTGCAACTTGGTGGGTGGTTATTGTGGCCAGTAGACACCAATTGTTGCCATACACATTTTGTGAACTCCAGGGTGGTTTTTATAACAAATAGGCAAGACCCTTACTATGTGTCCTCAGAACAGTCGGGTATAGTGACAACATACAGAGTAGGGAAAGTACGTCAGCAATGGTTGAAAAGTTCATTAGATGCTGTTAAATAACACATCAGTCACCTGTCTAATGATACAAATTCACAGGACTTCCTGCTAGGCCCCAGAAGACAACGCAGAACGCATTTTTATAAGTAGTAGTATATAATGAGATTTGGAAACTTTCTCAATAAGAAGTGGTCAAAATTGTCACTTGTTGCAGGAATGTCCTCTTTCCCCCTACACAAAAACAAGGAGTAGCAGACATTTGGCTTCATGTTGCTACTTCAGATGTGAAATTTGACAAATTGGGCAAACTCAAGGCTTTATTGTTCCAAAAACATGTGGCGCTTACATCTGCGCGCTAGACCTATGCGCTTCAAGTTGCGAGCTCATCTGCAGAAATTCAATCCCTTCTAAGCACAAACTTTCCAAGACACTTTGGTGAACTTGTGGGACGAATATTCAAAGCATCCAGCACTACTGGAATCGATATCCAGGCTGTTGGTTCTTGCTTCATTCCCACTTTCTCCTGTATATTTGGCTTAATACCTTCAGCCATACATTCAATATTTTCGAGTATTTTCGGGGGATTTCTGATTACTTTGCCTATAATAGGTGGCATCTTGCTTTTGCTACTTTTTCTGTACAATAGCTGTCCATTCACTGCAAGGAGGACTGAAAGCACTTCCGCCAGCGCAACTGTGTCATGAACGCATGATGCAGTATTTCGGAGCAGCACTCCTGGAGCAACTGGAGTGCAACTGGTCTCTGTCATTCCGAACGGTCTTGGATTGTGTGCACCCCCTGTTTCTATGCCTTTGGTTCCTTTTGGAATGTGCACTGAAAGTCTGTCTTTCTACGCGTCTTTTACTTTCATTGGACGCTGATCTGTTGATGTTCTTGATGAGGGCTTATTACCAGACATGCGCATTAAGAGTGCGTTCGCTAGGGGAAGCCTTCTATCAGTTTCCCTTTGAAGACAATGCGACTCAACTCAATATTGGGCACAACATGGAATGCTGCTGCCTCAGCTGGAGCTCAGGCTTTGGAACACTAGTGCTCTATGGTTTTCCTTGGCAACAATTGGGATATTTTACCACCTACCGAAGTGGAGCATTTCCTGACTTCATTTGTCCCAGACATAATTGGCGATTAAAAAAATTATACAGACTTTTGAATTTGTTTTTTGTTTTGGTGCCACTACTGAAGTTTTAAATTGTCCTTCTTTTCCTTCATGCTCAAGTGTCTTTTAACTTGTCATTATTGACATTTATGATTATGTGCTATTATAAATAGACTTTATTACTTATATGTTCATGTGCTGGTAGACTTTATTAGGCTTTTATTTTATTTTACTTTAAACAACCTTTGAACCGGCAAAGGGAGGGTGTTGCATGGCTATTTTAGTCATATTTTAGACACGTTAATTTAGCAAACTAGGCCTGCCGCTGTACACTTTAGCCCAGCTACATTTTATTCAACATTGCTTTATTTTTCTAGCATTAGCCACATTTGCGGTATTGTTTTATTATTCTCTATCTAGTTGTTCTTTAGCCTAGGAAAGCATTACGTTCTTAGCAGGACATTCACTTCACTTTGTGCATTCCTCATTCTGCAGTCAGATAGGGTTGCTGGCAAAAGCGGTGCGCTGTGTCTCCAATATTCACAGAAACACACATACTCCTACGTGGGAACCCTTTCTTAGATTGTCAACTGTTTTATTATAAAAACACTCCTTTGTCCCATACACTTTCCAGATTACCACGACTGCATGCTGATTGTCTTTGCTACAGCAGCCTGCGTAGACTACCGAATCCTTGGCCTATCTGGGGACAGCGTCTCCCTAGACTACAGGCTTCCTTGCTCAGGTATGGGGGATGATGTCTTCCCAGGAGGGAAACCTGAAGGGTGGATTAGGGCTTATTATGCTGTGCTCTAACATAGCTTAGGTAGGAAATATATATATATATATCACTCCTAGTGACAGTATGGTGGGACTGTTTTTGTGTTTCACACTTATTGTCACCCTTTTGCTTTTAGTGTGTTTTATCATCCTAGTTATTACAATGCATGCCATTTTATCTAAGATGCAGTTACTTCAATAAATCCTTATTGAACCATATTCTGCCTCTGTTGTCTTTGCCTGTATGAAACTAACGTTACTGAGAGAAAGGGGTCAGATCCGATCGACCACAATTCACTGAGGATTCTTTCTTGTCATGCGCCCGGTTGCCACAATCATCCCTGTACTTGGGCAGAGATGGGGCGCTGCTAGTAAGCCAAAAAACCTGGATCAAGCCGACAGGTGTCACATGGTGTGGACTTGTACCTAGGTCCCCACATTTCAGGTGATTCTGCCACCCAAATCCAGTAGCCTCATTAGGATGATGAGAACCTACACGACAAGGGCCTCAGCCTATCTTGAAAGGCCAAGGATCAAGCAACATCCCCTGAAATACTCCATACCATGAGGTGGAGAGAACCATGCATGACCAGATGGTGTGTCTGCCCCCAACAATCTTCAGAATGTTCTGATGTGGGGGAGAAGGATCGGAAAATTCCAAGAAAGTTCCAGAAGAACCAGAAAGCAGACTTCAATTCTCCTCTGGAGTGTAATCAAAATTGCCTCTGCCCTCTGTCTCTTCTAGTTGCTAAGGTCCAACAAATGTCTGGAGTTCCAATCCGCCCCATGGGAACCTCTCAGAAGTTGTTCTGCTGCCATCAAGATTCTGTTGACTTAGTAAAATTGCCAGAAATCTTTGCCTAATTCCACCAATGTTCGGCACTTGGTCTCACGCAGGTGGTTGATGTAGCAGATCGTGCATATGTGCATTCCATTAATTAAAGCACATAATATGCTTATGCCCATATTTGCTCCCAATCTATAGAGCACTCTTCCACCCTTGTTTTCTCAGATTAGGAGTTTGTACAGTCAAAGGTCCACAGTTGGAATACCTGCAGGGTACAGACTGTCAACAAATCTGTAATTTTACTTCATTTTTAAATATGGCAGTTGGAAAGTTGGATAGAAGCACAAACTGTTTACAGTCTTGTGAATGGCATGCTGGTATTTTGCTATCTTTCCTGAACAAGGGTTACCATGGCACAGATTCACTAATATACATCTTTTAGGAATTATGATTTATGCAATAACTGAGAAATGAGTATGAGAAATATGGGGACTATCCATTTCAAGTAGCAATTTAAATGACTGTTAGTGCCTTAATAACTAATATTAATTGTATTTGGCCTTTGTTTTCAGTTGAGCAGGAATTACACATAAAGGGAAAGAAAAGTTAATTAGAATAATCAGATCACTCAGATTAAGATTTATTGCATTTACACTTCTAGCAGCACTGGAAACCTATATATAAGTACTTGGCAACTAATGAGATTAATTGGTTACTTGGTTATGACATCTTGATGCAGGACACATATTTATCTCTATTGCATGTGTATTTTTATTGATCTCCTTGAAAAAATGTTTATTTTCAATTTATTCTATCGATGTGTAGTTTAAGGACCCAACAGGATGCCATGTCCTTCACTACGCAGCTCACAGCAAAAGAGAGGGCCAGTAGTTCAAGACAGTTTATATGCAACTTCAGTATGTTAGTTGACCATTGTTTACAGACGTCTCCACAACAGATGCCTCAGCCTGAATGACTGTTGTCTGATTTTGTAATAGATCTTGGGCATTCCTGATGATTGGTTTCCTGTTCCAGGCCTCTATGTGTTCTTTCCTGTCTTACTCCAACACGGAAATTAGTGGCGAACATCCCAGGGCTCTCTGAAGGTGGGCAACCTTCAATCTGTGGATCACCAGATAACAGAAGGATATCATGAAGATTGCCTGGATAGAGGATGATGGGAGACTCAGCAGCCATGACAGGTTGCATAAGGGTACTTAAATAGTTAAAATGACTTCAGTAATTTCCCCATGATAGCCAGTATCTTGCGCGTTGGGAGGTACAAACTGACTTTCATTGAATGGATCAAAAAATCCAGAAAGGTGATGGCTTGATGGGGAGTCAGATCAGAATTTTCCTTGTTAATTACAAATCCAAGGCTCTGTTTGTTGCCCACAAATGTTCTTGCAGGCAGTCTTGCAACTGGTCCATCAGAAGAAGGTGATCTCATCTTGGCATACTGTCAACCTTACATCCTTGGCCCTGAGGTTATTCTTCCACTGGTCTCAGGAGTTTTGTGAAACACCAAGGTGTAGAAGAGAGACCTTAGCATACCGTAGCATGAGACTGTGAATTCGAAGATTTGACCTCAACAGCAGAACTACTGAAAGCATCAGTGAGGTTTGAATGGAGTAACAGTTAGGTGTCCTTTAACTTCAGCCTGGCCATCTAATCATTTTGCAAAAAGATGTCCCCGAGTAGAGGAATCCTCTCCATTTTGAAATGGCGATTGACAACCCAGCGATTGAACTCTGTAAAATTCATTATGGGATGATATCCCTTTCTCTTTTTTCTGCACCTGAGTTAGAAATTCCCTTGGATGAAAGTTAGATCTCACAATAGCCCATTCAGACTCCAGGCTCATGAAGTATGTATTCACAACCACACTCTGTCCCTCCCAAAAAACAGGGCTCAGGGTTAAATGTTCATGTTTTGGAGCACCTTAGAACTCTATGAGACTGGCTGCTCTGGTCTGCAAAATCTAAACATCCATAGTGATAATCCTCTGGTCTAGAAGGGACTCTGACAGCTTTCCTTCTAGCTTTAGACAGGAAGAAGGGATACCTCTTGCCTCTAACACCACTAGGGACTTTGGCTGCTCCCCTGAAGGTACCCCTGACTCTACCTTGACCTTCTTTGAAGGGAATGAAGGTTTCACACTTGCCCTTTTTCTGGAAGTGACCAGATCCTCTGAAAAACTGAGCTTTTTGGGAGCCTTGCGCAAACAGTGTAGTCAGCTGAGCTTCCCCTACCTCTGCCGGCCAAAGCAAAAATATTTGGGGTACAGAGCCTCCTCATGCTAGTCTGAGTCTTATCCAAGGAAGTAAAAGCCATAGCAAATCTGTTCACTTCCTTTAAGAAAGGCCTCCTGAAAAGGCCCCCAACCAGCTATACAGCCGGCCGTTTTGATCGCAAGCTCTCCTAGCTCAGTGTCTATTTTGATCAGATGGGAGCAATATTTTGATCAGAAGTAACAGGGGAATGAGCTCTCCAGAGATCTTGGCCTCTTCAGCCATAGCAAGGATTTTAGCTAGAGGGCCCAACATAACAAGTATCTTGTCTTGACAAGCCTGTCACAACCTATGGATTCTGTAATGAACTTGGTGATAAAAGTGTCCATCTTGCCATAATTTCAGGAATGGCCACCACAATCCCCTCCAGAGAAGAGTGTGGGTTTGCTGCACTTAGGCAGCATCCCTGACCATTTTATCAAGAGGTTTCCTTTGTCTACGCACTACATGTTGGCTGACTTTCTCTGCGGGGCACCACCCTGAGGACCTGAAGTGGTAGTGGTCTTATGGCTCCAGGGTATCTCAACCCTCTGGGAGAAAAGAAGTTGGAATCATTGGTCTTAGACGCTTGCAAGGTATGGATGGCCTACAGGGGCAACTAGGATCAGACTCTTCATCACAGAACTCTCCATCCATGCCTGTATCAACTACTTAGTCCTCGTTGATAGGGTGAACTGGATCCCCAATGGTCTCTGGTGGGAGGGTAAACAACCTGCAGGGTGCAGGGTGGGTGTGTTTTAGAAAGGCATCTTGCAGATACTTAAAGGTATCATGATGATCTTACCCTGTCAGCTTTTATATGTTTTCTGTATCAATATTTCAGAACACGACCTGGAAATAGGTGTTCTGCACCCTTTGGCACTAAGGACTTTGTCAATGTTATCAACCCAAGACTGAAAGCCAGTTGGAATACAACCACCCTGCAATTCACTGAGCAATATCAAAGTGAGATAAGTTTCAGGTAATGCTCAATCCTAAAAGATACCACAGCTATAATTAGTAAAATCCAAACCCTTTTTCATTATTAATAGACACACTAAAAACACTAGGAAAAAAAAAACCCTACCCAATTGCACACAATATGCATGTTAACTACTATGAATAGAAACAATATAGTAGCAACACAGTTGACGAAAAGTAAGAAAATCAAATAATATTGTGCCATATTGCTAAAGTTGTTAAACTTTCTTTATGTCAATGTTTACAATCCCACTTTTAACTCTTTGGCTAACTAAACTGATCTTAGCACCAAGGGCCCAATTCATTTGAGTTTCATAGATGGTTTATAGTCACATACCTTGTCTGAACAAAGAACCAGTGTTCAGTAAAATAGCAATGTCTGCTATTCTTGTATGTGTCAGTAGGCAAACATATAATCCTGCTAAATAAAGGCTAAAAGTGCCTGCCGGTAGCCTTCAGAAAGGTGATACACTGCTGTATGGCCTTGGTCCTGAATCTCTGATGCGAAGGTCCTCTCTACCGCTCATACACTGCTCTTAGCTTTTATAACATCTGATCATTGTTAAAATCTGTTAAAATAAACAATTGACAGAAAGGACCTTGGTACCCTGTACTTACTCACATTCTGCAAAACCATGTTCATTGTTTAATAATACTAAGCAAGAAGTGAAATTATTAACTTCCATGAAGCCTCGTTGATAACTTTAAAGCAATTATTAGAACAGAGAACTCCTTTTCCTCTTTCAGATAAAAACATGACTGTATTCAAGAAGACTTAATTATCATGCTGCAGTAGATAAAGGCATGAATAAGTTTGCATTTTAAATTCATCATTTATATACAGTATAATTGTAACTAATAACTGGTATAATTAATATAACTAACATATGTGATTCAAGATTAGGGAATATCTAAAGGGACAAACATGGAAATATATATAGCTATTGCCTCCAATTCAATTCCTTACTTCTCCTAGAACACCCAATGTGTATGATGCACGCAAACGGACGCGAGGGGCTCGCTATCAAATATACAAAATCTCAGTCTCCATAAAACAGATGAAATGTGCACTCCAAAACCACTATCTGTTGTTATGGATTTTATTTAGGCATGCTAAAACCCAACACGTTAGTCAGTTAGCTGAAAACAGTGGGTATAGAAGTGCGCCATTAAAAATAATGTGAAGATTGTGCATACATTTACATTTAAGGTATAACTGTAACTTTACATGTTATAATGTTTGTGTAGTTTGAGTTTAGTTTGTTTAGAAAGAAGAAATAAAGTTATAGTAATATAAAGGTGGTGCACACAGTATAAATGTAAAGTATAACTATAACTTTATAATTTCTAATGTTTGTGTAGTTATAGGGCCTGATTTAGATTTTGGAGGATGTGGTTACTCCGTCACAAACATGATGGATATCCCATCCACCGAATTACGATCCCATTATATCCTATGGGAATTGTAATATCGTGGACGGGATATCTATCACGTTTGTGACGGAGTAACTTGTCCTCCAAACTCTAAATTAGGCCCTAAGTTTGGTTTGTGTAGAAAGAATCAATGCACTTGTTCTAAGTATAACTAAGTTGTAACATTTGTTTTTTTATTGAATTTCAATAGTTTTTTATTGTTATTAAAAGTGGGTTTTAAATCGTACGGTCCAATGTCATCAATGGAGTGTCATAATGTGGAGTGCCATACAGTACAGTAGATGAGAGTGTTCTACAGCGGAGTGTGGTAGAGTGTAGTGTCGTAGAGGAGTGGAGTGGAGTAAAATGGAGTGGCATAGTGTTCCCTAGAGTAAAGTGTTATACAGTGCAGTGGTGTGGAGTGGAGTATTGTGGAAGGCTCGGCGATACAGAGGACTCTGACCCGTATTTTAAGTGAGTCCCCAAAGGGGAAAATAGTAATTTTATTTGTTTTAGTGGGAAGATAATAACTAGGGTAGCAATACAGTTCCTTCTGTTTGCGTCCTTTTCTTTTATTGGAGGTGCTTCTGTGAAGGTCTTTCTGTTTTATTAATCCTTAATGTTCTGTTTCCCTAGGTTGTGGTGGTCTTCGGATTACGTCTTCTTGGCTCCTTCCAGCAGGGTCTCGGAAAACAAGAAGACAAGACCAGGTAAGTGGTAAGGTATGGGGTTGTCCTCTTTAGTTAGTACACGAGCGGGAGGGTGAAGGAAGGAAACACAGGGGTTGGTGTGTTAAGTTAGTGCAGGCATAGGGGAGGGTGCAATACTGTCTAGGTAAGGCTGGTGGCAGGGAAGTTGTACGGTCAGTGTCTTGCCCAGGTTCCCGGTGCTTAGCCTAATCTGCCCTCTTCCCCTATTCCCTCCCCGTGCTCCTTTTCTCTCCTACCCCTCCCCTTGTGCTCTCGCGTCCTGCAGTCCCCTTATGCCGATGTCCCTTTAACAGGGACCGTACCTTGAAGAGCCACGACCCTCCTGGGTCGTGGCGGGGCTTGTTGCTTTCCTTGTAGTCTTTCCCGGCTCCGTTACTCGGGCTGGTTCCTTCTTCCTTGTTCTTCCCAAGTTCGGTCTTCCCCTTTCGGCGCGTCTCCTCTTCGTGCTTTTCTCTTCCGGCTCCTCTCTCCTCTTCGTGGCAGTCCGTCTTCTTTTTCTCTTCTTCTTCGGCGACCCGGAAATCCGGGGCCGAAGTATCGTTCCGCCCCCACGCGTCTCCCTGGAGACGCGGGACGGAATCGGCCAAGGCGCGCGATCGGCGCCATTCTAAGGTATCTGTAGACGAGGTGGATGACACCCGTCTACACACCCCATCCCAAGAATGGGACAGGTAGAGGACCGTAGAGTCCGGACAGCGGGAGAGGAAATCAGAGGGGCATTGCCGGGTATCGGGAATATGGCAGACCTGAAAGGTAAAAGGCTGGAGCTAAAGAAACCAGCATAAAACCCTGGAATTAGAGTCCTTATGGGAGGCTAACCATGTTAAAGGGGCATGATCAGTGTAGAGGACAAAAGGTCTACCTAGGAGATAATACTGTAAACATTCAATGGCCCATTTTATGGCCAGGCATTCCTTCTCAATAGTAGGGTAGTGAACCTCCCTCGGAAGGAGTTTGCGACTGATGTATACGATAGGATGGTCATGAACTAGGTCGTCGGGTAGGGCTAGGACGGCCCCAAGGCCGACGTTGGAAGCGTCGGTGAAGAGGTGGAAAGGCTTGGAAAAATCTGGACACCGTAATACTGGTTCGGTCGTAAGGGTCTCTTTGAGATATTGGAACCCCTGAAGCTGAGAGGTTGAAAAAGAAGGAAGGGTGGCGGGGTACTGTTTCTTCAATAAGTCGGTGAGGGGGGCCGTAATGGTGGAATACTGCGGGATGAATCTACGATAATATCCTACCAACCCTAGAAAAGAACGGAGCTCCTTTTTGGTTCTGGGGATAGGTATCTGTTTGATGGCCTCAACCTTGTCTTTCTGAGGACGTAGGACCCCCTAACCAATGACGTACCCGAGATAGGCAATTTGGGTTTGACCTAGTACACACTTCTTGGGATTAGCTGTGAGGCCGGCCCTCGCTAACGTAGAAAACACTCTTTCTAGGTGTTGTAAGTGGTCTGACCAAGAAGTACTGAAGATGACAATGTCGTGGAGATATGTTGCTGTGAACGCTTGGAATGGTCGTAAGTGCCGGTCCATTAAGCGTTGAAATGTAGCAGGTGCTCCATGAAGTCCAAAAGGAAGAACAGTGAAATGGTATAGACCGGAAGGGGTTGCAAAGGCCGTCTTTTCTTTGTCATTCGGGCTAAGGTGATCTGCCAATAGCCTTTCGTTAGATCAATGGTAAACATAAAACGGGCATCCCCTATTTTTTCTAATACCTCGTCTACCCTGGGAATAGGATATGTGTTGAATAGTGATATCTCATTAAGTTTTCTGAAATCAATACAAAACCGGACGGAGCCATCCGGGTTTGGAACCAGAACAACTGGGGAGCACCAAGGACTAGTGGAGGGTTCAATAACTTTTAAAGATAACATTTTCATTATCTCTTCTTCCATAAGATTTTTCCTCGCCTTGGGAATTTGGTAGGGCCGTAGGCGTATGGTTTGGCCCTTCGGTGTTCGGATATGATGTTGAACCAGAGATGTCCGGCCAGGAACCTCTGAGAAAAACTCGGAGTGTTGTTGTATCAATTCAAATAATTCGTTTTTTTCTGTCTCTGAAAGAGATTCATTGATACTGGGACTTGTTGGTTGTTCTGGTTTTGGCATGGGATATAGGTTAAGTCCTAACTCATTGGTGGGTGTTACTAGGTAGCCAACAGCAGGAAGACTATTGTTATTCTCAGGGTTTTCCCATTTTTTAAACAAATTGATATGATAGATTTGGGTTCGTTTGGGATGATCGTTTATTTCAATAAGATAAGTAACGGGCGAGACTGCTTTTATTACCCGGTAAGGGCCTTGCCACTTAGCCAGAAGTTTATGTTCGGATGTAGGTCGCATTATTAGCACCTGGTCATTGGGTTGAAGAACCCGTAATTTGGCGCCCTGATCATAATAGGTCTTTTGCGTCTCTTGAGCTTTTTCTAAATGATGTCGCACATCTTCCCAAACTGTTTGTAGTTGCGTTTTTAATTTGTGGATATATTCCAATAAGGGTTTCTCTTCATTATTCTCTTCCTCCCACATTTCTGCTGCCATGTCAAGCAAGTTACGGGGTTGTCTCCCGAATACTAACTCGAATGGACTATGTCCAGTGGAGGACTGTTCATGTGTCCGTATTGCGTAAAGGACTAGGGGTAGTTTCTGGTCCCAGTCTTTTCCCGAGTCGTCTACTATTTTCCGCAGAAGTGTTTTAATGGTGCAATTATATCGTTCCACTAAACCGTCTGTCTGTGGATGATATACTGCAGTTTTTATTTGGGCAATTCCTAGTGTTTTAGATATCTGTTTCATGAGACCTGATACAAAGGGAGTGCCTTGATCCGTGAGAATTTCTTGGGGGAAACCAACACGGGAAAATAAAGTTATCATGGCTTGTGCTACTGTTTTTGTGGTGGTACTGGTAAGAGGGATCGCCTCAGGGTATCTGCTAGCATAATCTACAAGAACAAGGATATGTGTATGGCCCTTAGAAGACGCTAAAAGAGGACCGACCAAATCCATACCCACGCGTCTGAAGGGAGTGTCTATAATAGGTAGGGGATGTAGAGGGGCTCTCCTCACTGCTCCTGGTTCAACTAACTGGCATCTAGGACATTGTGTACAGTATTTTCGAATATGGGCATAGATTCCAGGCCAATAAAAACGTCTTAATAAATATTCTTTAGTTTTTTCTCGGCCATAATGGCCTCCTCCTGGTTGATTATGGGCTAGGAACAACACCTGAGTCCGGTAAGCCTCTGGGACCACTAATTGTTTCCTTTCTCCGTGTACCGTTAAGGTAACCCTATATAGAAGAATCTTATGGACTCTAAAGTGTGGACCTACCTCCCCGGTAGAGTCACTTTTGGCATTCCTCCAGGCATGCACAAGGGTGGGATCCTCTTGTTGGCTCACTCTAAATGAAACCGGGGCACTGTCGATGCTGGCTACTGTTTTCTCTGGGTACTCTCGTGTCTTGTGTAGGGCATATTTTCGTTTTTCTTCTCTCTTTTCTTTTCGGGTTAGTTTCCTCCGTGCTGGGGGACCATCAATGGGAGTGGTAACAAACGGGGCGTCCACCCACCATTCATCGGTAGGTTCGGACTTTCCTGTTTGTTCTAAGAGTTCAGGAAATCTCAAATAATCAGTGCCAATAACACATTCTTCTATTAGGTTGTCCATTATGCCCATGGGAAGGAGGTCTCGATATGTGCCCCATTCTATTTCTACCCACTCTAGGGGGTAGTTGGCCCTGTCCCCATGGATACAGCATATCGTAA
This sequence comes from Pleurodeles waltl, assembly GCF_031143425.1. Taxonomy (NCBI): domain Eukaryota; kingdom Metazoa; phylum Chordata; class Amphibia; order Caudata; family Salamandridae; genus Pleurodeles; species Pleurodeles waltl. Next base: position 892,966,057 of record NC_090443.1, read on the forward strand.
CCCACTGATTTGTAGTCGGACTTACAGATTTTACTATGTCTCTGCGTATTACTGATTGACTATACCCGGAGTCAATCAAGGCCTCTACCGGTTGCCCGTGTACCTTTAGGGTGTGTTTGAATGTTTTATCTCCCTTTCCAATGCACAAAACCCTCCCTCGAGTGACTCCTATCTCCATAGGTTCAACCCCATCATGTTTCTTTGGGCATCCTCTTGCTATGTGGCCCCATTCCCCACAACTGAAACATTGTGGTTGTTGCATGGGGCTCCGCTCCCCACTCCTGGAGGGACCAGGTTCCTCAAGGGCTCGTCGGGGTGTATACTGGGGGGGACCTATGGGTATTTTACTCATAGGTCTGGGAGCTTGGCTTTTAAGATCCACAAACCGATGGTAGGCACAAGCCAAGTAGACTGACAGTTCGGTATCGATCTTGGGATGCTGTCTTATCCAATTACGGGTGCTCCCGGGAAGGGAGTCTAGGTATTGCTCCAAGATGATGGCTTTGATGACGTCTTCGTGGTTAGTCCCTAGTGGCCCCAACCACTTCAGTCCTAAGTCCTTAACCTTGAAATAAAATGTACGCGGATCCTCATTATGTCCCCATTTGACGTTTCGGAACTTCATCCGATAGTATTCAGTATCATGTCCCACTTTCTCGAGGATACTCTTCTTAATGTCCGAATAAGGGGTAGAGCCACCAGGATTCGCAGCCTGATAGGCGGTTTGGAGGGTACCCGTCAAGAGGGGGGTGATGTATTGACCCCATCGGTCTTCAGGCCATTGGGCTGACGAGGCCACTCTTTCAAAGTTTGTAAAGAGTGAGTCAGGATCCTCACCCTCTTGATATTTTTGTAGCACCGAACTGGGCACGTTAGGGTGTACCTTGCTGGTGGCAATGGTATCTGTCAACTTCTGAAAAGCGGTTTCGTGCACCAGTTGATTATTAGCCATTATGGTGGCTTGGCTTTTCAGAGCGGCTTGGAGGGCCTCTCGATCTTCTTTGGCCTCCCTCTGTTGTGCCTCCCATACCAATTGTAGGTGGCGTTGGCCCTCCGCCAATTGTTTTATCATGTCCTCTAATGTGGGTTTTTCTCCCATGATCTTGACCCTTCTGTATCGCCGGGGTATAGCATCCCACTTCTGACACCACTGTGGAAGGCTCGGCGATACAGAGGACTCTGACCCGTATTTTAAGTGAGTCCCCAAAGGGGAAAATAGTAATTTTATTTGTTTTAGTGGGAAGATAATAACTAGGGTAGCAATACAGTTCCTTCTGTTTGTGTCCTTTTCTTTTATTGGAGGTGCTTCCGTGAAGGTCTTGCTGTTTTATTAATCCTTAATGTTCTGTTTCCCTAGGTTGTGGTGGTCTTCGGATTACGTCTTCTCGGCTCCTTCCAGCAGGGTCTCGGAAAACAAGAAGACAAGACCAGGTAAGTGGTAAGGTATGGGGTTGTCCTCTTTAGTTAGTACACGAGCGGGAGGGTGAAGGAAGGAAACACAGGGGTTGGTGTGCTAAGTTAGTGTAGGCATAGGGGAGGGTGCAATACTGTCTAGGTAAGGCTGGTGGCAGGGAAGTTGTACGGTCAGTGTCTTGCCCAGGTTCCCGGTGCTTAGCCCAATCTGCCCTCTTCCCCTATTCCCTCCCCGTGCTCCTTTTCTCTCCTACCCCTCCCCTTGGGCTCTCGCGTCCTGCAGTCCCCTTATGCCGATGTCCCTTTAACAGGGACCGTACCTTGAAGAGTCACGACCCTCCTGGGTCGTGGCGGGGCTTGTTGCCTTCCTTGTAGTCTTTCCCGGCTCCGTTACTCGGGCTGGTTGCTTCTTCCTCGTTCTTCCCAAGTTCGGTCTTTCCCTTTTGACGCGTCTCCTCTTCGTGCTTTTCTCTTCCGGCTCCTCTCTCCTCTTCGTGGCAGTCGGTATTCTTTTTCTCTTCTCCTTCGGCGACCCGGAAATCCGGGGCCGAAGTATCGTTCCGCCCCCACGCGTCTCCCTGGAGACGTGGGACGGAATCGGACAAGGCGCGCGATCGGCGCCATTCTAAGGTATCTGTAGACGAGGTGGACGACACCCGTCTACAAGTACATTAGAGTGGACTGGCATAGTCTACAGTCAAGTAAAGTGTCATAAACTGGAGTGCCGTTTCATAGAGTACAATGGAGTGCTGATTCATAAAGTGTTGTAAAGCCTTGTAGACTGACATAGAGTATTGTACAGTGGGGTCTAGCGGAATAGAGTGGGGTACAGAGGTGTACAGTGCAGTGTACAGTGATAGTGTTGTGTAGTCATTTTAGCTATAGCTCCAAGCACGTTATTTTAACACACTAGGCCAAGCCGCTGTGCACTTTAACCTAGATATATTTTATTCAGCTTTATTTTATTATTGTTACAATAGCCACTTTAACAGTTTTGTTTTATTTTCTGTTTATCTAACTGTTTTTGTCTAGGCCAGCACTCTGTTCTCAAACAAGACATTCTTGCTCACTCTGTGCTTCTTCCACGGCTAAAGCATGGTACATTGCCGGTGAACGTGGTAGAAGATTAGTTTCCAACATTTGTAGAAAACACACATCCTTACGTAGGGACATTTTCTCATAACATCAGCTGTGTTGTTATAAAAACACTTCCTTGTCCCTTACACGTTAGAGGGAGATTCCAGCCAGAGAACCACAACTGTATGCTGATTGACGAAAGCTTTGCTACAGATGCTAATGCAGACCGCAGGCCTTTGCTCAGGTATGGAACCTGTAGGGCAGAATTAGAGCTTAACATGCTGTGCTCTATCATAGTCTAGGTAGGAGTTAGTCTATTGACCGTAGTGACAATATGATAGCATTATTTTTATGCTTCACTCTCCTTTTAATTTTAATACTGTCATGCTGTGTCTTCCTGGTTATTGCAGCTCACTCTTTGCTATCTAAGTTGCAGTCATTTTATTTAAGCCATTATTAAAAACTATACTGCCTCTGTTTGTCATTTATATATGAGACTAAGGTAACTGAGAAAAACGGATGAGACCTGAGTGACCACAGCTTCCCTGAGAAACGAAGTATGTCATGCGCTCGGCTGCCCAGTCATCCCTATCCTTGGGTAGAGATGAGGCACTGCTAGTTAGCTGGAGCAAAACCCGGATTGAAGTGACAGGTGTCACCCGCAGTGGGTTAGATTTAAGTCTCCCACACCGCAGGCGATTCTGCCGCTCGAAATCCAGTAGTCTCATTAGAATAATGAGAGCCTACGCGACAATAGTTCAGACTAGAGTTTCGTAGAGTGCCATAGATCATAGTCTTGTCAGGGGCGTAGCTTGATTTCCCAACAATCATGTGGGAACGTCTTGTTAAAACACATTATATGAGAAGCAGGACGTGAATGAGGCTTAAGGGGCAGTGGAAAGACAGAGAAGTGCGGATTGTTAGGAGTACTTAAAATGCAATATTTTTCAAAATAATAAACATTTTTTAAGGCTTTCAAAACATAGAGGAGAGGGAATGTATGTTTCTGTCGGTATGGGCATGTAGAAATCACAGGTGAAATCCAATAGACACCCAACTGAAAGCACTTTTACCCAACTATTTAGAACAGAATACATTTTTAGGGGGCGTAACACCCCAAACCCCCCCTGTAGCTACGTTCCTGGGTATAGTTTTTTACAATGAATTGCATACAGTGGAGTAGAGTGTCGTACAGTGAAGTGGTCTGGCATGTCGTAAACTCTTGGAAAGTGTTATAGAGTGGATACGAGTGGAGTGCCACAGAGTGGATTAGAGTGTTGTACAGTTGAGTGGGGTGCAGTAAAGTACAGTGTGGTATAGAGTGAAGTAGATTTGAGTGTCATAGATCAGCATACAGTGGAGTGGTGTAGAGTGGAGTAGTGGAGTACAGTAGAATGGAGTAGTGTTCATAGAGTTAAGTGCAGTAAAGTGGGTTGGAGTGACATAGAGAGAGTTGCGTATAATGTCGTACAGTGGGGTAGAGTGTTATATAGTGCCACAGAGTGTCTTATACTTGCATAAACTAGAGTACACTGTGGAATAGTGGAGTGCTATAGAGTGGAGTAACGTGTGGCAGAGTGGAGGGGCGCAGAATGTCGTTGAGTGGAGCAGAGTGTCATAGAGCAGAGTGGTGTGGAGTGGAGTGGCTTACAGTGGAGTAGTGAAGAACAGTGGAGTACAGTAGAGTAGCCGGTCATGGACTAGAGTGGAATAAAGTGGAGTGTAGAAGCATAGAGGGAGTTGTTTAGTGTGCCCTGGAGTAGAGTAGAGTATTGAAGAATGGCATATAGTAGTGTAGAGTGTTATACAGTGTAGAGTAGGGTCAGAGAGTGGAGTACAATGTGGTATGTTGTCACGGAGCATAGTAGAGTCTTGTACAGTGGAGTTGCATAGAGTGGAGTAGAAGGTGGTAGAGTTGAGCAGTGTAGAGTGGAACATTGTACAGTCTCAAAGAGTGGGGCAAAGTGTTGTATTGTATTGTGGAGTAGAGTGAAGTTGAGTCCAGTAAAGTGGCACAGCAGAGTGGATTAGTGTTGTAGAGTAAAGTGTTGTGGAGTGGGTTAGAGTCTACTAGCATAGCATAGCATATAGTGGAGAAAGTGTTGTAGAGTGGAGTGGTTTGCAGTACAGTGGAGTGGACTGGTGTGTTGTAGAGTGTTGGAAACTGCTATAGAGTGGAGTAGAGTAGCATGCCACGGAGTGGATTACAGTTTTATACAGTGGAATGGCCTGCAGTCAAGTACAGTGCAGTACAGTATAGTGGAGTGGTGTGGCATAGACTGTCATAGAGTTGAGTGGCACAGAGTAGCATACCCTGGAGTGGCGTAGAGTGCAGTAGTGGAGTACAATAAAGTAGGGTAGAACAGTGTCTCAGAGTAGAATTTAATAAAGTGGCATGGAGTGGCATAGAGGGAGTTGCATGGAGTGGAGTGGAGTGGTGTAGAGTGATGTATAGTGGTATAGAGTAAAGTGGAGCACTGTACACTGGCACTGACATGAGTACATTATTGTACAATGTAGTGCTATAGAGTGGAGGGGCATAGACTGTTGTTAATTGGAGTACAGTGTTGGTGAGCGGGGAACAGTGGACTGGCATGGAATGGAGCAGGGTAGAGTGAAGTGGTGTACACTGATGTAACGTAGAGTGAAGAGGCGCAGAGTGGAGTACCATACAGTTGAGTGGCGTAGAGTGGAGTGGTGTATGTGGAATATCATACACTGGAGCGGGGAGTGGCAAAGAGTGGAGTGGTAATAGGTGGAATAGCATACAGTGGAGTGGGATAGAGTGGACTTACATACAGTGGAATGGAGTTTAGTACAGAGGAGTGGCACTGAGTCGAGTGTCATTGAGTGGAGTGGCGTACAGTGAAATAGCTTGGAGTGGAATAGTGTACAGTAGAGTACCGTACAATTAAATAGAGTGGAGCAGTGTACGGTGGAATGGTGTACACTGGAGTAGTGTACACTGGAGTGGCCTGGAGTGAAGTAAACAGGAATAGCGTACAGTGAAATGGCATATAGTGGAATAGGGTGTAATGGAGTGGTGTAGACTATAGCGGCATAAAGTTTGAGTAGCGTACAACGGAATAGCATACAAGGAAGTGGCATACTGTGGAGTGGGGTAGACTGGTGTGGTGTAGAGTTGAATAGTGCATAGAGTGTAGTTGCGTACAGTGGAATAGCGCATAGTGAAGTGGCATAGGGTAGAGTGGAGTACAGTAGCGTGGCATAGAGTGGAGTGGCATGGAGTGGAGAGGTGTAGATTAGAACAGCAACAGTAGAGTGTTGTAGAGTGGAGTGGCGTAGAGTGGAGTGAAGTACAGTGGAATAGCAAACAGTGAAGCAGTAAAGAGTCTGAAGAGTTGAGTAGGGTACAGTGTAAAAGCGTACAGGGGAGTAGCATAGAGTGGAGTGGGGTAGACTGGTGTGGTGTAGAGTTGAATAGTGCATAGAGTGTAGTTGCGTACAGTGGAATAGCGCATAGTGAAGTGGCATAGGGTAGAGTGGAGTACAGTAGCGTGGCATAGAGTGGAGTGGCATGGAGTGGAGAGGTGTAGATTAGAACAGCAACAGTAGAGTGTTGTAGAGTGGAGTGGCGTAGAGTGGAGTGAAGTACAGTGGAATAGCAAACAGTGAAGCAGTAAAGAGTCTGAAGAGTTGAGTAGGGTACAGTGTAGAAGCGTACAGGGGAGTAGCATAGAGTGGAGTGGGGTAGACTGGTGTGGTGTAGAGTTGAATAGTGCATAGAGTGTAGTTGCGTACAGTGGAATAGCGCATAGTGAAGTGGCATAGGGTAGAGTGGAGTACAGTAGCGTGGCATAGAGTGGAGTGGCATGGAGTGGAGAAGTGTAGATTAGAACAGCAACAGTAGAGTGTTGTAGAGTGGAGTGGCGTAGAGTGGAGTGAAGTACAGTGGAATAGCAAACAATGAAGCAGTGAAGAGTCTGAAGAGTTGAGTAGGGTACAGTGTAGAAGCGTACAGTGGAGTAGCACAGAGTGGAGTGGGGTAGAGGGGAGTGCTGTACAATGAAGGGAGGTAGTCTGTAGTGGCATATAGTGGAATAGCATAGAGTGGAGTGGCGTCGAGTGGAATAACCTATAGTGTAGTGGCATACAGTGGAGTGGTGCAGAATAGAGTGTCATAGAGTTGAAAAGCATAGAGTGGAGTTGCATATAGTGGAATAGTGTAGAGTGGAGTAGCATAGAGTGGAGTAGCATATAGTAGAGTGGCAGAGACTGGACTAGCATAGAGTGGAGGACAGTTGAGTACTGTATAGCAGAGTGTGGTACAGTAAGTAGAGTGGCATACAGCAGAGTGGAATAGCATAGAGTGGAGTAGCATAGAGTGTAGTACTGTATAGTGGAGTGACATACAGTGGAGTTGCATAGAGTAAAGTGGCATAGAGTGGAATAACATAGAGTGGAGTGACGTACAATGGAGTTGCGTGTACTGGAATAGCGTAGAGTGTAGTGGTGTAGAGTGTAGTGGCATACTGTGGAGTGGAGTACAGTGGAGTGGCATAGAGTGTAGTAGCAAAACGTTAAATCCTCCAACAATGTAATCGGTGCAATAGGTCAGTAAAGTTTTGTGGAGAGTCATCAAATGGGTGCGAAGTTATTAAGGGACAAAAATCCAAGGAATTCCTATCTCTGGTAACCCCTTAGCTATAACTACAGAGTGGCTAGCATCATTCTGTAATGTGTACATATACAGTATATATAAGCCCATTGTTGCGCACATTTGTCTCTGAGTAATTCAGGTTCTTAGGAGGAAAATGTTTCTAATATTACCTCCTGAGGTTGAGTTGTTTCTCTTAAAAAAAACCCTGAGGCCAATCATTCTCTGTATGATATCATAAGCATCCGGTAAATGGGACCATAATACAGCTTTGATTTTGTACAATACAGCACCCTCCATTTGTATTTCTACTTCATATACTCTGTCTGGAGGGTTCACATGTCTCTCCGGTGTTTCAACCAGTGTTTTCTTTAGTTGGTGTCACCACCAGATTCTCCTAGAGAGTCTATTAAACTATTGTCACTTCTGCTGCCCTATCGAGAAGCCCTCCTGCCCAATTCCTGTTTTGCAGAAGTATCTGATGTTTGCAAGGCATGCTTTGTAGCTAGGCTCGCTACGTTATTTTTCTTAAATGAGCCTTCATGTCTGAACTTTTCCTTCTTTATACTAACTTCAACTTTACGTATCAGTTCACCTATCTCCTTTGCTTATTCATCCTTTCTGCGATACTCAGTCCACTCTTTTTTGTCCTTTTATTCCCCCAAATTTCTGTAAAGAACTGGAATAATGACTATCAGGATAGTAATACTGATCTGGCTTTCTAATTTTATTGTGATCTTTCAAATTATATCGATCCCTGTTGGACTCTTGCAATGGGAAGTCCAGTTCCTATTTTTTGTTTTGTTTTCTGCTTTTTCTTAGTCTCTGATGCAGCTTTCCCCATTTCAGAACCATCATACTTATTGTTTTGCCTTATGATGTGGTATTATCACCAGAGAACCTAAGGTATCACAGTGCACAGAAGTGTAAACTTCTGAAATAATCTATGGAAGGGCCAATTTGCGATCTTGAAGGGGACCACTGCCAGCCACTGGCACACTGCCAGAACTGTGGCTTGCACTCAGATATGACTTGAGGAGAATGTTTCAAAACGTCCCACTAATTTAATTCTTAAATAAAGAGCAGGTGTAGTTCTGTGCTTGTTCTGTATTTCCTTTAGCAACTTCGGTTTCAATGCCAAGGAGGATGTGCCATGCGTAGTATTATAAACATGCTCAATATTGTTCCCCAAGTAGTATATTGTTCTACAGGTGGTACTATACCAAGTGGAATAGATATAATGAATATTCTATGTCATTCCTGATAAACCACTTCTAGCTGATTAGTTTTGTAAGAAATTCAAAGTGGAATTTCATCTCGCTTTGTGATGTGCTTTGCCCATGATAGCATTAATAGTCTGTAGGCTAGTTGCCTGCACTAAAAGATGATCTGGCTGTACAGGACCAGGGGCAAATGCTCCCATACCAGTCCACTGTGGAACATACTGTTGAAGTCACTATACATAACCTTGTTTGCTAAAGCCCATATTAAGAACCCTGGCAGTAAATGCCACCTACCACCCTGCTGACGGCCACCAACATACCGTGCCTGCAGCGGTATTCTGCCACGGGTATTATGACCCACATTGAGAATTCCGCCACTATATAGACACCCACACAAGTCTGCCAGCCCAAAGGTCAGTGATAAACTGGCAATAGCAAAACCCACACCGTTACGCCAACAGGAATACGCCCACAGTATCACGACCCACGAATCCCCGTGGCGGTCTTTCAGTCGTGGTAAACCATTGGCGGTACACACCACTGCGCTCAAAATACACACACACTAACAAAACTACACCACATTGGACAATTCAAAATACACACACCTGACACACATACACACACCACACCCACACCTCTATAAAACACACACCCAAATTACCCACAACCCCTTACAGCGAAAAAAAAAAAAGATAGCAAGCAGAGAGAGACAAGCAGGAGCACCCACTCAATCAGAGGCACAGAACACCATCACCCATACACCATTCACGCACATCACAGCATACACCCCAACACATCACCCCACACACCACCCCACACATCCTCACACATATCACACACACCACATCCATGGCACCCCAAAGACACCCCAAGTTTTCTGAGGAGGAGCTAAAGGTCATGGTGGAGGAAATCATCCGGGTAGAGCTACAGCTATTCGGATCACAGGTGCAGCAGACGTCCATTGCAAGGAAGATGGAGCTATGGCGGAGGATCGTAGACAGGGTCAACGCCGTAGGACAGCGCCCAAGAACCAGGGATGACATCAGGAAGAGGTGGAACGATCTACGGGGGAACTCATACCCCTACCCTCACCCCCATCACTCCACCACCTCACATATACCCCACCATCACAACCCACCCATCCCAATACCAAGCCCTGCATGCAACAACAATGCATGGACACCCATCACAGACTTGCATGGACACCCATTACCCCAGCATGCCCAGTAGAGAGACTCACCCAGCCCACAAAATCACCACTCACACAAGGCCAAGCTGACAGGTAAATCACAATCATACAGGGAAACACACCCATGCACAAGATGGCACACGCAGACACATTAGCAATGCATTTGCATTCCCACAGGACCCATACCCCACGTCACCGGAGAGGAGGTGCCAGCCACATCCAGTCCCCCACCTGAAGAGGCCCACAGTGACGACAGCAGCTCTGCACGCCTGGATCAGGATGACCAACCTGGCCGGACAGTCAGTTACCTTGCCACAGTCCCAACCCACCAAAGACCCTCCCCACTCAGGAAACACCAGAACAGCACCCACCCAGCGGGCCCATACCACTGTCCCCAGGACATGTCAATCAGCAGTGTGTCCACCACTACAGCGACCCCAGGCAACCCCACAAACCCAGGACGATCAGGGACCTGGGTTCAGTGGCAGTGGGCACACGGTTCAGGGGACAGAGGCACAGGACAACAGGGAAGCTGGGAGGACTGTTGTGCGACAGGGGGAGGACAGGCCCAGGGAACCCACTCTCCACAAGGCACTTTCCAACATCCTGGGAGCATACCACCATTCCCAGGAGACGATGGGCCAGATACTGGCCAAGTTGCAGGAGACTCAGCGGCTGCAGGAGGGACAGTACCTGGGGATCAGGGATGACCTAAGAAAATTATACACAATCCTGGTCATCATTGCAGGGGTGCTGGCTGACATGGGCAAGATCATGAGGGAGGCAGTGGTACAACAACAGGCGCCTGACACTAGCCAAACCGAGGAACAGCCTTCCACCTCCGCCAGCGCTAGTGGACAGGAGTACCCGCCACAGGAACAAAAGGCCACCAGCACCCCACCCCCTGCAGCGGTGGAACCACCCTGCAAACGGTCCCTACGATCCAGGCAGAAGCCAGAGAACATTGCCAAGACCCCCGCCAGAAAATAGGACTTTCCTGATTGTCCCCCTTGTGTTCCACTCTGTTACCTTGTCATCCTTGAACTGCCATTGCTCCCCTTCATATGCCCCCTTGGACAATGCACCTGTGATACCAAGAGACTGGACTCTACCCTGGGCTTTCCTCCACCATCACCTCAGCCCCTTGCACATACCCCTATACTTTTGAGCACCTAAATAAACACCCTTGGAACAAATACCAATCTGGAGTCAGTCTAATAATTCACAAATGTATTAGTATAACATTATCAAAGCATTGCAACACAAATGTACAGTGAAATATACTTTAGGATGACCTTTGGTGGGCAGCAGTACACATAGCAGGAGCCGGATTGGGGCACAGAGATCAGAAAATAGAGATTCCAAAGGGAACAGTCAGGGGCCATAGACCTAGGGAAAGAGGCTGCCTTGTCCAATGTCCTACAGATAGCTGAAATGTAAAGTGGAGTTACAGTGTCTTACCTGTGTGTCACTGGAAGTACTGTTGTATTATATTTGTTCTGTTGTCCACATCTTCTTCCTCTGCCTCCTCTTCCTCACTGTGCACAGGCTCCACCGCTGCCACAAGACCATCTCCAGGCACATCCTCCTGCAGAAAAGGCACCTGGTGTCTCAAGGCCAGGTTTTGAAACATGCAACATGCAACAATGATCTGGCACACCTTCTTTAGTGAGTAGTACAGGGATCCACCTGTCAGATGGAGGCACCAGAACTTGGCCTTCAGGAGGCCGAAGGTCCTTTCAATGATCCTCCTAGTACACCCATGTGCCTCATTGTAACGTTCCTGTGCCATTGTCCTGGCATTCCTCACTGGGGTCAGTAGCCATGAGAGGTTGGGGTAACCAGAGTCACCTGCAAATATCGAGGGACAACTGTTAGACACACACTAACCCTTAGGGACAATCCCATACCCAGAACGGTGAGCATAGGATCATATTCCCACATCTATTGCACTAATGTTGATTTATTTACTTTACAGAAACAGTATGTGAACTCGAGAGTCAGTTGATGTGCCAATGTCTGCTGTGACGCAGTTAGGTGTCATGCCCTGTGCCCCCCTGAAATGGTGGCTGCCTGACCTGTGAGGAGGGACAAGTGGAAATGAAGTAATTGCACTGGCGTTGTGTGCCATCGTGGTAGGCGGTCGATGACCACGGTGCAACTTCACATTGGTTATCATTGGGCCCTATCAGTTCAAGGAGGCAATGGTGATGTACGCCGGCGGTGACGGTACGCACCGCCGCGGACTTGTCTGCCATTTTCTGTCTGTTCACTCACTTGCTACCTGACCTTCAACAGGAGAGGACCTACACTGTAAGTGCTGCTGTGACCTGTATCTGGAAGCGACAATGGCTCATGTGTCTGGGGAAAGCGCCCCTGCCTGGACTGCGGAGGAGTTGGAGAAACTGGTGGATGGAGTCCTACCCCAGTACACATTACTTTACGGTCCTCCAGACAAACAGGTGAGTACACTGTGAGCATGATGCGTGGGGTCTGAATGTATGGAATGCTGTAGATGTAAGCCACATGTTGGGGGGTGCTGAGGCGTCCTAGCCAGAGTGCAGCATGTAAGGTGGTCACTGTATGTGCGTCAGGGGATGGGTAGGAACTGGTGGGCAATGAGTCTGACGGTCTGGACGGGTGAATAATTCCCTTTTCTGCTGTCTTTTCCCTCCAGGTCAGCACCCACCAGAAAAAGGGTATTTGGCGTGCCATCGCCAAGGAGGTGCAGACCCTGGGTGTCTTTGACAGGCGGAGCACACACTGCTGCAAGAGATGGGAGGACCTGCGCCGCTGGTCAAAGAAGACGGTGGAGGCCCAGCTGGGGCTGGCCTCCCAACGAGGAAGGGGTGCCCGTCGCACCATGACTCCCCTGATGTTCCGCATCCTGGCGGTGGCCTATCCGGAGTTGGATGGGCGCTTGAGGGCATCACAGCAGCCACAAGGGGGTGAGTACAGATTCTGGAAGCTGACTTTGCGCGCATTAGGAGGTACCTGCGTGGGGGATGTGAGCTGTGGGTGCCCCTAGGCCAGGGCGAACATGGCAGGGTAGGTCCCTTGTTGGGCAGGCTCTGGATCACTCCTACCCCAATAGTGTAAGTGGCCAACTATTACTGGGTAGGTCCTGTGGGTTTCTGGTGTGCAGATGCTTGCGTTAGGCATTGTACCCCATGGGCTGGTGACTCTCTTAGTAAATGGTTGGGCATGGCCTAGTGCATACGGCTTCTCCCTGTGTGTTGTGTACGCCAACTGTAGTGGTGTTGCTGGCATTGACCAAGTGTATCCTCTGTCTCTCTTTTTGTTTTGTCACCCTGTCCTTGTGTGCATTAGCATCATCTGGCAGAGGAGCAGAGGCACCGGCGACGGAGGGAGCTGCATCCCACATGGGCCTGGAGGCCGATTCCACAAAGGGTGAGGGCAGCAGTGGGACGGAGGGCAAAGGGAGCACCACGACGGGGACAGGAGGAGAAAGCACAGCCAGCGACTCCTCCTCTGATGAAAGCTGCCTGGCGGTGGCGGACACCTCTGTGCCCACCCCAACAACAGGTACAGCCGCTCCCCCCTACCAGCACCGCCCTCACAGCAGCCCCTGTAGGAGGCTGGACTGGCTTGTAGTGAGTACCAAGGGGTACTTACACCTTGCACCAGGCCCAGGTATCCCTTATTAGTGTATAGGGTGTCTAGCAGCTTAGGCTGATAGATAATGGTAGCTTAGCAGAGCAGCTTAGGCTGAACTAGGAGACGAGTGAAGCTCCTACAGTACCACTAGTGTCATATGCACAATATCATAAGAAAACACAATACACAGATATACTAAAAATAAAGGTACTTTATTTTTATGACAATATGCCAAAAGTATCTCAGTGAGTACCCTCAGTATGAGGATAGCAAATATACACAAGATATATGTACACAATACCAAAAATATGCAGTATAGTATTAGAAAACAGTGCAAACAATGTATAGTTACAATAGGATGCAATGGGAACACATAGGGATAGGGGCAACACAAACCATATACTCCAAAAGTGGAATGCGAACCACGAATGGACCCCAAACCTATGTGACCTTGTAGAGGGTCGCTGGGACTGTAAGAAAACAGTGAGGGTTAGAAAAATAGCCACCCCAAGACCCTGAAAATTGAGTGCAAAGTGCACTAAAGTTCCCCAAAGAGCACAGAAGTCGTGATAGGGGAATTCTGCAGGAAAGACCAAAACCAGCAATGCAACAACAATGGATTTCCAGACGAGGGTACCTGTGGAACAAGGGGACCAAGTCCAAAAGTCACGACCAAGTCGAGAGTGGGCAGATGCCCAGGAAATGCCAGCTGTGGGTGCAAAGAAGCTGCTACTGGACAGTAGAAGCTGAGGATTCTGCAGGAACGACAAGGGCTAGAAACTTCCCCTTTGGAGGATGGATGTCCCACGTCGTGGAGAGTCATACAGAAGTGTTTTCCTCGAGAAAGACCTCAAACAAGCTTTGCTAGCTGCAAGTCGTGCGTTTTAGGGTTTTTGGATGCTGCTGTGGCCCAGGAGGGACCAGGATGTCGCCAATTGCGTCAGGGGACAGAGGGGGCGCCCAGAAAGACAAGGAGCCCTCTCAGAAGCAGGCAGCACCCGCAGAAGTGCTGGAACAGGCACTACGAAGAGGAGTGAAACGGTGCTCACCCGAAGTTGCACAAAGGAGTCCCACGCCGCCGGAGGACAACTCAGGAGGTCGTGCAATGCAGGTTAGAGTGCCGTGGACCCAGGCTTGGCTCTGCACAAAGGATTTCCGCCGGAAGTGCACAGAGGCCGGAGTAGCTACAAAAGTCGTGGTTCCCAGCAATGCAGTCTGGCGTGGGGAGGCAAGGACTTACCTCCACCAAACTTGGACTGAAGAGTCACTGGACTGTGGGAGTCACTTGGACAGAGTTGCTGGATTCAAGGGACCTCGCTCGTCGTGCTGAGAGGAGACCCAGGGGACCGGTGATGCAGTTCTTTGGTGCCTGCGGTTGCAGGGGGACGATTCCGTCGACCCACGGGAGATTTCTTCGGAGCTTTTAGTGCAGAGAGGAGGCAGACTACCCCCACAGCATGCACCACCAGGAAAGCAGTTGAGAAGGCGGCAGGATCAGCGTTACAGAGTTGCAGTAGTCGTCTTCGCTACTTTGTTGCAGTTTTGCAGGCTTCCAGCGCGGTCAGCAGTCGATTCCTTGGCAGAAAGTGAAGAGAGAGATGCAGAGGAACTCTGATGAGCTCTTGCATTCGTTATCTAAGGAAATCCCCAAAGCAGAGACCCTAAATAGCGAGAAAAGAGGGTTTGGCTACTTAGGAGAGAAGATAGGCTAGCAACACCTGAAGGAGCCTATCAGAAGGAGTCTCTGATGTCACCTGCTGGCCCTGGCCACTCAGAGCAGTCCAGTGTGCCAGCAGCACCTCTGTTTCCAAGATGGCAGAGGTCTGGAGCACACTGGAGGAGCTCTGGGCACCTCCCAGGGGAGGTGCAGGTCAGGGGAGTGGTCACTCCCCTTTCCTTTGTCCAGTTTCGCGCCAGAGCAGGGCTGAGGGGTGCCTGAACCGGTGTAAACTGGCTTATGCAGAAATGGGCACCATGTGTGCCCATGAAAGCATTTCCAGAGGCTGGGGGAAGCTACTCCTCCCCTGCCTTCAAACCATTTTCCAAAGGGAGAGGGTGTAACACCCTCTCTCTGAGGAAGTACTTTGTTCTGCCTTCCTGGGCCAAGCCTGGCTGGACCCCAGGAGGGCAGAAACCTGTCTGAGGGGTTGGCAGCAGCAGCTGCAGTGAAACCCCTGAAAAGGCAGTTTGGCAGTACCCGAGTCTGTGCTACAGACCCGTGGGATCATGGGATTGTGCCAACAATGCCAGGATGGCATAGAGGGGGCAATTCCATGATCATAGACATGTTACATGGCCATATTCGGAGTTACCATTGTGAAGCTACACATAGGTAGTGACCTATATGTAGTGCATGCGTGTAATGGTGTCCCCGCACTCACAAAGTCCGGGGAATTGGCCCTGAACAATGTGGGGGCACCTTGGCTAGTGCCAGGGTGCCCACACACTAAGTAACTTAGCACCCAACCTTTACCAGGTAAAGGTTAGACATATAGGTGACTTATAAGTTACTTAAGTGCAGTGTAAAATGGCTGTGAAATAACGTGGACGTTATTTCACTCAGGCTGCAGTGGCAGGCCTGTGTAAGAATTGTCAGAGCTCCCTATGGGTGGCAAAAGAAATGCTGCAGCCCATAGGGATCTCCTGGAACCCCAATACCCTGGGTACCTCAGTACCATATACTAGGGAATTATAAGGGTGTTCCAGTATGTCAATGTAAATTGGTAAAATTGGTCACTAGCCTGTTAGTGACAATTTGAAAGAGATGAGAGAGCATAACCACTGAGGTTCTGATTAGCAGAGCCTCAGTGAGACAGTTAGTCATAACCCAGGTAACACATACAGGGCACACATATGAGCACTGGGGCCCTGGCTGGCAGGGTCCCAGTGACACATACAACTAAAACAACATATATACAGTGACATATGGGGGTAACATGCCAGGCAAGATGGTACTTTCCTACAGCCCCTCAGCACGTTTCCTGTGACCGCTCTCCCAGGAGGGTGGGCATCTACTTCGCCCCAGGCACCTCAGGCCCTGCCCCAGTCAGCCCTGCAGCCCTCAGTGAGGAGGGTATTGACCTCCTGAGATCCCTCTCTGTTGGGCAGTCAACCATACTGAATGCCATCCAGGGTGTAGCAGGGCATTTGCAACAAACACATACATACCTGGAGGGCATTCACTCTGGCATGGCGGCCCAACAGAGAGCATTTCAGGCTCTGGCCTTAACACTGATGGCAGCCCTTGTCCCTGTGTCCAGCCTCCCCCCTCCAACTTCCTCTACCCAGACCCAATCCCATCAACCCCAGCCTATCCCAAGCACACCTTCAGACCAGCATTCACCCAAATCAGCAAACAAAGGTGGCTCAGGCAAACATAAGCACCACACTTCATCTCACAAGCACTCACACAAGCACCATACCCATGCAAACAAACCAACATCCACTGCCTCTACTGTGTCCCCCTCCTCCTCATTGTCCACCTCCCTCTCAGTAGCGTCTACACTCACACCTGCATGCACTACATCTTCATCCACTACCTCCACCACCAGCATGCCCATCACAACACGCCCCACACAAGCAGTCACCACCCCCACAACCATGCACACGTCTCCTGTGTCCTCTCCCAGTGTGTCTGTGACCCCTCCTCCCAAAGTACACAAACGCAAGCACCCACCCACCTAACAGCCATCCACCTCACAACAGCATTCAGCCCATGCACCTTCACCGAAACTCAGCAGACAGACACCTCCTACAACCACTCCCTCTTCACCCACTCCCAAACCCTCTCCATCTTCCCATCCCAGTTTGTCTAAAAAACGTTTCCTGGCAAACATTGACCTGTTCCCTACCCCTCCTTCATCCCCCCCCCCCCAGCCTTCCCCTCGGGCCAGGGTGTCCAGATCCCAGGCCAGCACCTCAGCCACCAAGTTGGCGTCCGCTGTCATACCTGCAACTCCCAGAGGATCATAGGGGGCACCTGTCAGGTTAGGCAGTGTGCCACTGACCCCTACAAAGCACCAAACCATTCCGCCACCTGCCAAGGTGAAGAAGGGGACAGCATGCAGCAAGGACAAGGAGCATGACCCACCCAGCAAGGCCTCCTCCAAAACTCCAGCTGCCAGAGCCAAGGTCCCAGCAGCATCTGCCAAGGTGAGGAAGGGGCAGAAAAGCCAAGCCAAGGCACTTCAGGCCTCGGAGGCTCCAGGTGAGGGCCTGGTTCCCACCATGAGAACCAACAGCCCCGCCACCTGTACCGCAGACAACAACCCCCACAAGCACCGCCGCAGGCACCGCCACCTACACCGCCACCTGCCCCGCCTCTGCCACCACTACTGTCAGCAGCAGCATCTCCAGTGGGCAGTCGTCTGAGGCTGCAGGAGATGGGCTGGTGCCTCCCTTCACCACTGGCAGCACCTGCACCACGGCCAGCACGGCCAGCATCCACGCTGCAAGCACTGCCGCAAGCACCGCCACCTGCACCGCTGACAGTAGGACCACTACCAGCAGGTGCAGCCCCAGTGTGCGTCCATCCGAGGCTGCAGGAGAAGGCCTGGAGCCTCCCACCACCACTGGAAGCACTCTTACCAGCACCGGCACTACCACCAGTTTGCAGCCTTAGTCGCCGCAGGATGGAGTCTGGCCCTGCCTCCATGGAGTATCATGATACCTCGTCCATGCAAATCTCGTGCCTCAGGCACCCAGGTGAGGGAATGTGAACTGCCACACCCCAAGTGCTGCATCACTGGGCACAAAGCTCCCTTCAAAAACCAGTGGAGAAATGCATCCACTCACCCTATCCTTGGCAGGATGAAGCACACTGGGCACAAAGCCCCCTCCAGAACCAGTAGAAAAATGCATCCACTCACCCTATCCTTGGCAGGTTGAAGCACATTGCGCACAAAGCCTCCTCCAGAACCAGTGGGGAAATTAATCTCACTCACCCTATCCTTGGCAGGATGAAGCACACTGGGCACAGAGCTCCCTCCAGAATCAGTGGAGCAGCCTTCCACTAGAGAGACTGTGGCCTTGCACTCCCCAGGACCAAGTAGTGGGCAACCCACCCACTCGAGAGACTTGAGAGACTGTGGCTTTGCACTCCCCAGGACCTAGCAGTGGACATGGAGCCCCCTCAAGGAGCAGTGGCGTTATTCCATCTTCCGGCTCAGGTGCCCCCCCGAACCCCCTGAGGTGCTTGTGTGTTTTCGACCTGATGCCCCTGCAGTGTTCTCTCCGTATTGAGGCAGGAGTCAAGTGTGGGCTTGGCCCATGATTTTTGGCCCAGTGGGCCACAGACATTTGTAAAGGACAATGTACGGCCTTCTGTACATATTGTAAATATTTGTATATACTGTTTTTCTATTCGTTACGTATATCTGCCTATTTCTAAAATATCACTTATTTCACTCAATTCCTTTTGTCCTTGTGTTCTTCCAGGGGGTAACAGGATGTATATGTACTGTTGTTGCATGTGTTTATGTGTATGGTGTTGTGGGTGAGGGTGGGGGTGGGGGTGTTGCATGTTGCGTGCGTGTGTCACTCTCTTTTTCCTCCCCCCTCCCCTGTGTGCTAGGTGCAGTACTCACCGTGGTCGTCGCCGCCGCCTTTGATAGTCCTCGTGTATGAGGAGGTAGACCATCATGGGCAGGACCTGTAACTCAGGCTCCATGGCGTCCTGGTTCTTCGTTGAGTGTCGAGAGGTGAGTGGTTTTCCTTCCAAACACTGTTTCTGCCGTGCTTTTGATGGCGTTGGTACCGCCCCTGAAAAGCTGCCGGATTGGCGGGTTGTAATGGGGTGGGTGGTACATTGTTTTCTGCCTGTCTGTTGGCGGTTACCGCCGCGGTGTTTGTTGTTACCACCGTGGCAGTCGGTATGTTAAAGTGGCTATCTGTGTTGGCGGTTTCGCCGTGGTCATGATCCCATTTCTTTTACCGCCGGCCTATTGGTGGTATTACCGCCACTTTAACACCGACCGCCAGGGTTGTAATGAGGGCCTAAGTGTCTTAATTCTGCAGTTGTCAGATTCATACATCAGGATATGGTGTATACCCTGCCAGTTTTAGGCTAACTAACCCCATCATTCCTTAAGAGACCCACTCTAATATTTTAAACTACATGGGGTGGTTGACCACCACATCCTGCTTGATGTTCTTGATTACCTAATGGGACTTATACATTGCAATAGAGTTCGTAATTAGCCAGGATCGCATCAGCTCTGTATTTATGAAAATTCCCCATATTGTGATCTACAGCATCTAATTCCACCCATGCGGAAAAGATTTTAAATGAGTATGCAGCATATGCATTTACAGCAACAGTTACCTCACACATGATATTAGGAACACCTCAGTAAAGAGATGCTGTGTAACTGGTTCCCTCCAATTTAACTCTATCAGAATCTGTTGCACCATTGTAAGACAGGTTTAAAAAATGAGACTCAAAGTCTGAAATCAAAAATGAGAACTAGTGCTTTGTAAGTCAAATGTCTGACAAACCCATATTAGAAGAGAGAAAACATCTACCTGAGCATAAGAAGGTATCCAATCGCTAATTGTATTAATTGGTTTCTTAATTGTGTCATCCAAAATTACCCAAGGGTATAGAAGAATGTGCTCCATGATAGGCACCCAATGATACATTTTCTGGATCAATATTCCAGAATATGTCCTAAAAATAGGCTTTATAGACACTCTCTCTCAATAAGGACTTTGTCAGTGCAACCACCCCACAATCCACTGTGGAAGATGTATTTCAGGTAATAATCAATTTAATGAGCTACCAAAGGGATAATTCATGGAATTCAGACACTTTTTAATTAAGGAAGGAACAACCTCAAGATGCAAAACAGGGGTACATTTGTAATGATTTGTTGTTCAAAAATGTAAACCTTATACTACTGCACACACTGTTACTAGTAACTATTATGAATATAAACAATATAGCAGCAACAAAACTCAATATGAGGGAAAAAAACTATTAATATTGTAATATATTGGTAAAATCATATACAAGTTTTTTATGTCATTGTTTACAATTCTACCCTCACCTCTTTAGCTAATTAAACTAATCTTACACCCAAAGAAAGGACTTATTCAAGTTTCAAAGATGGTTCTCACCTACATACCTTGTCTAAACTAAGAACAAGTATTCAGTAAATGGCAATGTCTGCTATTCTCCTGTGTGTCAGAAGGCAAATAGGTAAGCCTGCTGAACAAAAGCTAAATGTGCTGCTCGGTAGCCTTCAGCAAAGGAAATTGGTATAGTTGGTATAGCCTTGGCCCTGAGCTTCTGGTACAAAATTGCTCTCTATTTCTCACACTCTGTGCTTTGCTTGCACGCCAAATCTGATCATTGTTGAATCTTTTAAAATAAACAATTAGTATAAAAGGCCTTGGGACCATTTCACTTCACTTACTGTGTGTGAAACCATATTCATTGTTTAATAATAAATAAAAAAAGTGAATTTATTAACTTCCATGAAACTTGCTGATAACTCCAAAACTATTATTAGAACTGAGAACCCCATTCAAATAAAATAAAATGACTACATTCAAGCAGACTTCATTATCACGTTGTAATGAATAACGGCACGAGTAAATGTGCTTTGGATATTCATCATTTATATATAAATAACTAGCATATGTAAATCAAGAAGGTTGATACCTAAAAGGAAAAACGTGAGCAGTATAACAGCATGGCCTTTAGCTGAACCTTTCTAAGTGCTGCTGGAGGTTCGTCAGCACCTCACGATTCCGGGTTCTGAGTCCCTGAAAAGTTGCTTCCCCCTAGTGTGGGATTCAGGATGATAGACTGCTATGAGTAGCAGTTGTCTGCCCAGAGCTGCCGCTGCCGACACCGCCCTGCTCAGTGAGACGTCAATAGCCTCTGGAAGAGCAAAAGCACAGTGTAATAAGTCCCCTCCTCATAGAAAATTTCTTCATTACAACATTGGCGGTAAAAGCCGCTTACCGCCGTGCAGAAGACCGCCAATACACCGCCGCGGAATTCCGCCACAGCTATTATGACACACATCTCGGAATCCGCCGAAATTCAGACACCCACACAAGTCCGCCACACCAAAGGTCAGTGAAAAACTGGCGAAAACAAAAACACCACCTCCACGCCAACAGAAACACGCCCATGTTATTACGACCCACGAATCCACGCGCAGTCTTTCAACAGCGGTAGTCCATTGGCGGTACACACCGCTGCGCTCAAAATACACACACATCTCCAAAACACCGCCACATTGGACAATTCCAAATACACACACCTGATACACATACAAACACCACTCCCACACACCCATCACAATATAAAACACACACCCACATCACCCACAAACCCCTATGACCAAAAATTAGTCACGAAAGCCAGAGAGACAGCACTGATTAGACAATCCCACCACACAGAGGCACACAACACCATCATCCACACACCATCCACGCACAAAACACCACATACCACTACACATCACTACACTCATCACCACATACACCAACTCACACACCACCCCATGGCACGCCAAAGACACCCCCGATTTTCCGAGGAGGAGCTCAGGGTCATGGTGGAGGAAATCGTATGGGTAGAGCCACAGCTATTTGGCTCACAGGTGCAGTACACATCCATAGCCAGGAAGATGGAGCTATGGCGCAGAATAGTCGACAGGGTCAACGCAGTGGGACAGCACCCAAGAAATCGGGAGGACATCAGGAAGAGGTGGAACGACCTACGGGGGAAGGTGCGTTCAGCGGTCTCCAGGCACAACATCGCGGTACAGCGGACTGGCGGCGGACCCCCACCTCCTCCCCCACAACTAACAACATGGGAGGAGCAAGTCTTGACCATCATGCATCCAGAGGGCTTCGGAGGAGTCGGTGGAGGAATGGACACTGGTAAGTCAAATCTTAACTATCATATCCCCCACCCTACCTGCATGCTATCACACACCCACACCCTCACACCCTCCCCTATCACCTCAAATCCTCAATAATGGACTAATAACACAAACCACTCATCCCAACACCAAGCCCTGCATGACACAACTAAGCATGGTCACCCCTCACCAAAGCATGCTCACTGCACATACCCAGAACAACCCCCTAACCATCATCACACAAGCCCCCACACAGGAATGCTAGCACTGGGGTACACAAACACCCACCCATTGCACACCATTACACACACACATGCAATAATCATGCTCTTATGCCCCTGCAGGATCAAGAAGGACCGTCACCACACCGGAGGGTCCAGACATCTCCACTCCACCCACAGAAGAAGTCCACAGTGACGATAGCAGCTCTGCCCTACTGGAGCCTGATGACCAGCCCGGACCATCATAGGCCTCAGGACAGTCGGTTCCCCTTGCACAGGCACAGCCCAACACTGACCTTCCACCCTCTGGTAACACCAGCACAGCACCCACCCAGCGGGCCCAAACCTCCGTACCCAGGACAGGTCAATCAGCTGTGTGTCCACCACTACAGGGAACCCAGGATAGCCCACCACCCCAACAACAACAGGGACCTGTGGGCAGTGGTAGTGGGCACACAGTCCAGGGGACGGAGGCACAGGAACACAGGGGAATTGGGAGGGCTGCTGTGCGACAGGGGGGCGGACAGGCCAAGGGAACCCACTCTCCACAAGGCCCTCTCCTCCATCATGGGAGCATACCACCACTCCCAGGAGACGATGGCGATGGTCCTGGACAAGTTTCTGGAGACCCAGCGCATGCAGGACGAACTGTATTTGGGGTTCAGGGAGGAGCTCAGGACCATCAGCTCCGCCTTGGGCACCATCGTAGGGGTGCTGAAGGACATAGAACAGACCCTGAGGGACACCGTGGCACTCCAAGGGGCCTCTGACACTAGCCAGGACGATGAACTGCCCACCACCTCCGCCGGCGCTAGTGGACAGGACGCCCCGCCACAGGACCACCACACCAGAACCCCACCCCCTGCGGACGGACAACCACCACGCAAGCGGTCCCTGAGATCCAGGAACAGGACAGAGCAAGATGGCAAGACCCCCGCCAGGAAATGAGACCATCCTGATTGTCCCCCCACCGTCCCACTTTGTTACCCTGTCCATACTTAAACTGCCCCAGCTCCACTTCCTATGCCCATATGGGCAGTGCACCTGTGAGACTAATAGACTGGACTCTGCCATGGACAGTCCTCCACCATCACCCATCACCATTTTACAACCCCCTCCATTTTTGAGCACTTAAATAAACACCCTTGAACCACAAAACATTCTGGAGTCAGTCTATGATATTGTAAAATGTATTATGAATGATATTGTCAAAATGCTTTTTTTGTTGTTAAGGCAACATACCAATGTCACACATCACAAGTCCTTGAAGGATGCATGCAGATGACACACGTTGGTAACCACACCTGTGAAACCATAATGGAAAGGAACAACTCAGTTACCAAATAATCCCAGTAAATTACACACAGGATAGAGTAAGACATGTGACAGTGAATGTAATGTAAAAAATGAAAATGTTCTCACCTGTGTGTCACTGGAAATATTGCTGTATGACTGACTACCTGTTGTCGTTGTCTTCTTCCTCAGCTTCCTCCTCATCGCTGTCCACAGGCCCCACAGGCTCCACAGCTGCCACAACACCGTCATCTGGACCATCCTCCTGCAGAAAAGGCACCTGGCGTCGCAAAGCAAGATTGTGAAGCATCGAGCAGGCGATGATGATCTGGCACACCTTCTTCGGTGAGTAGAATAGGGAACCACCTGTCATATGGAGGCACCTGAACCTGGCCTTCAGGAGGCCGAAGGTGCCTTGGATCACCCTCCTAGTCCGCCCATGGGCCTCATTGTAGCGTTCCTCTGCCCTGTTCCTGGGATTCCTCACTGGGGTCAATAGCCAGGAAAGGTTGGGGTAACCAGAGTCCCCTAATAGCCACACACGGTGCCTCTGGAGTTGACCCATCATATCAGGGATGCTGCTATTCCGCAGGATGTAGGCGTCATGCACTGAGCCAGGGAACATAGCATTTACTTGGGAGATGTACTGGTCTGCCAAACAGACCATCTGTACATTCAAAGAATGATAACTCTTACGGTTCCTGTACACCTGTTCACTCCTGTTGGTGGGGGGGACCAGAGCTACATTGGTCCCATCAATAGCACCTATGACGTTGGGGATATGTCCAAGGGCATAGAAGTCATCTTTCACTGTAGCCAAATCTTCCACCTCAGGGAAAATTATGTATCTCCTTACGTGTTTTATCAGGGCAGCCAACACTCTGGACATCACGTTGGAAAACATAGGCTGGGACATCCCTGATGCCATGGCCACTGAAAAGACCCACTTGCAAGGAAATGGAGCACTGACAGCACCTGCACATCAGGGGGGATTCCAGTGGGATGGGGGATTGGTGACATCAGGTCTGGCTCCAACTCGGTACATAGTTCATGGATTGTGGCACGGTCAAACCTGTAGGTCACGATTAAATGTCGCTCCTCCATTGTCAACAGGTCCACCAGCGGTCGGTACACCGGAGGATTCCGCCATCTTCTCAAATGTCCCAGCTGACGCCGCCTAGGCAGGACAACAGCGAGGATCGAGTCAACTTTTTTCCAGGTATGTACCCACAGTTACACAGAACACGACACCAAACACAAATGACTTCTCTTCTTCCCATGTGCATGTCATGTAGGTCAGCGCCCACCAGAAGAAGGACATTTGGCATGCCATCGCCAAGGACGTCCGGACCCTGGGGGTCCACCAGAGACGGGGCACCCACTGCCGGAAAAGATGGGAGGACTTTCGCCGCTGGAGCAAGAAGACAGCGGAGGCTCAGCTGGGGATGGCCTCCCAACGTGGGAGGGGTGCCCGTCGCCCCATGACCCCCCTGATGTTCAGGATCCTGTCTGTGGCCTACCCTGAGTTGGATGGGCGCTTGAGGGCATCACATAAGACACAAGGGGGTGAGTACAACATCATTCTGCGGACTTTGCGCGCAGTGGAGGGGTCTGAGTGGGGGAGGAGGCCTGTGGGTGTACCTAGGCCAGGCAGAAATAGGTAGACTAGGCCCCTCTGTAATGCAGGCCATGTGGCACCCTACCCCACGGCAGTAGAGTGCCATGTACAGGTATAGATGCCCCTGTGGCATCCATGTGTGCAGATGTCCACCATAGCCATGCAGGCCAGATCCCAGGAATTGCATCTGTAGAGGCCAGGAGCACGGCGTAGTGCAGGGGGCTGCTGTGTCTGTATTGTCCGCCAACGGTCGCGGTAAGCCATGCTCTCAACCTGTCTTTCTTCTGTCTCCCCCCCCCCCCTTTTTGTGCTCTCCCTGTTCTTTTGTGCATCAGCATCATCAGGCGGAGGTACAGTGGTACCGGGACACGAGGGAGCTGCATCCCACATGGCCATGAAGGGCTACACCACGGACTCAGAATGCACCAGTGGGACGGAGGGCGAGGGGAGCTTCACGTCGGCCACCGGATCACCAACCAGCGACACGGACTCGTCCGCCGATGGGAGCTCCCTTGTGGTGGCGGCACCATCTGCGCGCCCCACTTCTTCAGGTACAGCCGCCACCTCCCCTACCAGCACGGCCCTCCCAACAGCCCCTCAGCGTTCGCCACGTGCCCGCTCACCCAGGAGGGTGGGCATCACCTTCGCCCCAGGCACCTCAGCCTGGGGTGCCCCAGTCACCCCTGCTGCCCTCAGTGAGGAGGCCATTGACCTCCTCAGGTCACTCACTGTTGGGCAGTCTACCATTGTGAATGCCATCCAGGGTGTAGAAAGGGTATTGCAACATGGTAATTCATTCCTGGAGGGCATTCATTCTGGTCAGGCTGTCCTTCAGCGAACCCTGCAATCTCTGGCCTCAGCACTGATGGCAGCCATTGTCCCTGTGTCTAGCCTCCCCCCTCCAACCTCCTCCACCCAGACCCAATCCCCTGTACCCCAGCCTATCCCAAGCACACCATCAGACCAGCATGCACACACCTCAACACACAAAAGTAGCTCAGGCAAACATAGGCACCACACAACCCACAGGCACACACACAAGCATCACCCACGTGCAGACACAGCAACATCCACTGCCTCCACTGTGTCCCCCTCCTCATCGTCTCCCTCCTCCCTCCCAGTGTCGTCTACACTCTCACCTGCATGCACTACATCTACAGGCACTAGGACTCGTAGCAGTACACCCAGCACCACACCCCGCTCACCTGCACTCACCACCTCCACTCCCATTTACACGTCCCCTGTGTCCTCTCCCAGTGTGTCTGTGACGCCCCCTCCCAAAGTACACAAACGCGGGCACCCACACACCCAACATCCATCCACCTCACGACAGCCTCCAGTACCTAAAGTGACACCTCCTACAACCACCTCCTCTTCCTCCACTCCCAGACCCCCTCCAACTACCCACCCCAGTGTTCGTCAGAAACTGTCCCTGTGTAAAGTTGACCTTTTTGCCCCCTCCTCCAATTCATCAGTCCCGTCGTAGCGCCTCAGCTAAAAAGCCTCCAAAGCCAGTGGTGCCTGTTCAAGGTGTATGGAGTGCACCGGCCACCAGGGCAGGCAGTGTGACCCGGAGCCAAGGCACTGGCAGCCCACCCCCTGTAAAGGCTCTGAAATTGGAAAGTGGGCGACGGGACCCTGTGAAGACTCCTGGAGGCAAAACAACTCACAGGGGTTCCAGAGGGAATGCAGAGTCAGCTGTGACTCCTCCAAAGGTGGGGAAGGGCCAGAGGAAGTCTGCACAGCCTAGTGTGAGCAGCACGACGGAGAAGGGCGGCATCCTTCCCGGCGGTCGGGACGCCACCGCCAGCACCATCGTCACTGGTCAGGAGACCACCGCCGGAGTCATTGCCCAGGAGGGCCCAAGTATCGTCACTGGTCAGGAGACCACCGCCACCACCGGAGTCAGTGCCCAGGAGGGCCCAAGTATTGTCACTGGTCAGGAGACCACCGCCGGAGTCATTG
The DNA here is from genome assembly GCF_031143425.1 of Pleurodeles waltl. Taxonomy (NCBI): domain Eukaryota; kingdom Metazoa; phylum Chordata; class Amphibia; order Caudata; family Salamandridae; genus Pleurodeles; species Pleurodeles waltl. The sequence continues at coordinate 892,993,168 of NC_090443.1, forward strand.
CCCAGGAGGGCCCAAGTATCGTCACTGGTCAGGAGACTACCGCCACCGCCGGAGTCAGTGCCCAGGAGGGCCCAAGTATCGTCACTGGTCAGGAGACCACCGCCTGAGTCATTGCCCAGGAGGGCCCAAGTATCGTCACTGGTCAGGAGACCACCGCCGGAGTCATTGCCCAGGAGGGCCCAAGTATCGTCACTGGTCAGGAGACCAACGCCACCGCCGGAGTCATTGCCCAGGAGGGCCCAAGTATCGTCACTGGTCAGGAGACCACCGCCACCGCCGGAGTCAGTGCCCAGGAGGGCCCAAGTATCGTCACTGGTCAGGAGACCACCGCCGGAGTCAGTGCCCAGGAGGGCCCAAGTATCGTCACTGGTCAGGAGACCACCGCCACCGCCGGAGTCAGTGCCCAGGAGGGCCCAAGGATCGTCACTGGTCAGGAGACCACTGCCACCGCCGGAGTCAGTGCCCAGGAGGGCCCAAGTATCGTCACTGGTCAGGAGACCACCGCCGGAGTCAGTGCCCAGGAGGGCCCCGGCTGCCACAGCCCCGCTGGGCAATGAGGGAACATCATGCCACACATCAATGCCCAGTCCAGAGAACGTCATGCCACACACCAATGCCCAGTCCAGACACCGCCATGGCAAAGCACCGCTGAACAGTCCAGAACCGCCATGGCAAAGCACAGCTGAACAGTCCAGAACCGCCATGGTAAAGCACCGCTGAACAGTCCAGAAATGCCATGGCAAAGCACCGCTGAACAGTCCAGAACCGCCATGGCAAAGCACCGCTGAACAGTCCAGAACCGCAATGATAAAGCACCGCTGAACAGTCCAGACACCGCCATGGCAAAGCACCGCTGAACAGTCCAGAACTGCCATGGTAAAGCACTGCTGAACAGTCCAGAACCGTCATGGTAAAGCACCGCTGAACAGTCCAGAACCGCCATGGCAAAGCACCACTGAACAGTCCAGAACTGCCATGGCAAAGCACAGCTGAACAGTCCAGAACTGCCATGGCCAAGCACAGCTGAACAGTCCAGAACCGCCATGGTAAAGCACCGCTGAACAGTCCAGACACCGCCATGGCAAAGCACCGCTAAACAGTCCAGAACCGCCATGGTAAAGCACCGCTGAACAGTCCAGAACCGCCATGGTAAAGCACCACTGAACAGTCCAGACACCGCCATGGCAAAGCACAGCTGAACAGTCCAGACACCGCCATGGCAAAGCACAGCTGAACAGTCCAGAACCGCCATGGCAAAGCACCGCTGAACAGTCCAGAACCGTCATGGTAAAGCACCGCTGAACAGTCCAGAACCGCCATGGCAAAGCACCACTGAACAGTCCAGAACTGCCATGGCAAAGCACAGCTGAACAGTCCAGAACCGCCATGGTAAAGCACCGCTGAACAGTCCAGACACCGCCATGGCAAAGCACCGCTGAACAGTCCAGAACCGCCATGGTAAAGCACCGCTGAACAGTCCAGAACCGCCATGGTAAAGCACCACTGAACAGTCCAGACACCGCCATGGCAAAGCACAGCTGAACAGTCCAGACACCGCCATGGCAAAGCACAGCTGAACAGTCCAGAACCGCCATGGCAAAGCACCGCTGAACAGTCCAGAACCGCCATGGCAAAGCACCGCTGAACAGGGCATGCACCGGGGAAGAATGAAAAGGCTGCCACTTCAAGCATCGTTATCCCATGTGCAGGTGGGACAGTGACGGGACAGGAACTTCCACAGGAGACCAATCCAGTCTGGGCACCAGTCCCCCTCCAGAACCAGTGGAGGCTGTTATCTACTTGCAAAACTGTGGCTTTGCACTCCCCAGGATGGTACAGTGGGCAAACCACCCACTGTAGAGACTTAAGAGACTGTGGCTTTGAACTCCCCAGGATGGAACAGTGGGCAAGCCACCCACTGTAGAGACTTGAGAGACTGTGGCTTTGCACTCCCCAGGATGGTACAGTGGGCAAGCCACCCACTGTAGAGACTTGAGAGACTGTGGCTTTGCACTCCCCAGGATGGTACAGTGGGCAACCCACCCACTGTAGAGACCTGAGAGACTGTGGCTTTGCACTCCCCAGGATGGTACAGTGGGCAACCCACCCACTGTAGAGACCTGAGAGACTGTGGCTTTGCACTCCCCAGGATGGTACAGTGGGCAACCCACCCACTGTAGAGACCTGAGAGACTGTGGCTTTGCACTCCCCAGGATGGTCCAGTGGACAACCCACCCACTGTAGAGACTTGAGAGACTGTGGCTTTGCAGTCCACAGGATGGTCCAGTGGGCAACCCACCCACTGTAGAGACTTGAGAGACTGTGGCTTTGCAGTCCCCAGGATGGTCCAGTGGGCAACCCACCCACTGTAGAGACTTGAGAGACTGTGGCTTTGCACTCCCAAGGATACATCAATGGGCATGGGACCCCGTTGTGGATCTGGCTTTGCACTCCTCCGGCTGAGGTGCCTCCCCTTCCCTTCCCCCTGAGGTGCCTGTAGTATTTCTATCTGATGCCCCGGCAGTGTTCTCTCCGTGTGTGGACAGGTATCTTTTGTGGGCCTCGCCCATGCATTTTTGGACTAGTGGTGCACGGACATTGATATGTGCATATCTGCACTACTTCTCGGAATGTATATACTTTTGTATGATTTTCTAATATCTGTGTATATTTTTGAGACATGCATATTGATACATTACAATGTTTGGACTGATTTCGTTTTGTCTTTGCATTCTTCCGAGGGGGTTGTGGGTTGTTACTGTGCTGTTTGGAAATGCATTGGTTGTTGTAGTGGGTGAGGGTGGGGGTGGGGGTGGGGGTGGGGGTGTTGCGTGTGTGTCCCCCTGACTTTTGCCTCATCCCTCCCCCCTCCCCTATGGCATAGGTGCAGTACTCACCGTTGTCTTCGGAGCCTACGTAGATGGTGATCGTAGAGGAGCAGAAAGACAAGCGCAGGGAGTATTTGGAGTTCCGGCTCCATGGAGTCCTCCTTCCTCGTGGGATGTGTTCAGGTGAGTGTTTTCCCATTTAAATGGCTGTTTCCGCCGTGTTTTTATCCACGGTGAATCCGCCCCGGAAAAGGTGGCGGATTGACGGGTTGTGATACTATGGGCGGTACATTGTCTTCCGCCTGTCTGTTGGCGGTGACTGCCGCGCTGCTTGTCTGTACCGCTGTGGCGGGCGGTGTGTTAAAGTGGCTGTCTTTGTTGGCGGTTTCCGCCAGGGTCATGATTCCCTTTTTTTGTCCGCCGGCCTGTTTGCAGTATTACCGCACCTTTAACACCGTCCCCCAGGGTTGTAATGACCCCCAAAGTATGAAAACAAGATAGTCCACCAACCGTGCACAACCTGCTCTGAACAACAATCTAGTAACACCATCCACCAGAGCATACTCTGCTATATTCTAAGGTCAGGCCACCGCTAATCTCCTGATGCTAATTGAGTAGAGGAACATAAGCGCTCTTCAGGAATTCCAAGCGGGATCAACTCAGGAACATGGGGCGTGGAGAAAACCACTTTGAGCTGACCGCTCCGTGATTCAAAGCAGGTCTGTGCCTCCTGCATGAGCAGTGATCTGAAAGATCCCTCCTCAGCGTCATCTGGTTGTTGGAGGACCATACCCCAGCTACTCAGGTGTGGCCTTTTACAAAGAATAAACACTGTACTGCTGCAGTGGCATGCCTGTAGCGCAAATTGTGGAACCTCCTGAAACAAAGGACATTGGTAAAAACACAAGAAAAATTAATATGTTGCTGATGATACAACCCATACCAGAACACAGAGAGATGATTGTAACTGCTGTCAGAGCAGGAAGGAAGGAGGACATCTTGGGGAAAATGGTTCAGGTTATGGAGAAAAGTGCTTGTGATTGATGGATGTCGTGGAAGGCGCTCATGCCTCTGGGGCTTGTAATTCTTTCACATGATGCCTTGAGTTTGTTTTTATCTGGTGTTGGTATATTTTATTGGAACTTAAAACACAGCTAGGGTATAGAAGTAAAAGAAGTTAAATGCATAAGCTTTGTCGCCAGTCGTGACTTTGTTGTGAGCAAATTCCAAATCTCGAGCAAAGAAGTGCAAATGTATTATAAACCTATATGGTGAATTATTCTGAGAAGAAACCATTAGCAAAAAGTGAACAAACTTATCAAAAAGATTCACATAATGAAAATTGCCCCTTTGTAGGAAGTCCCTTGTTGCTTTGTATTATATTATGTCTCCTGATATGTGTTGTACCAATGAATTCACAAAACAATTGACAGATGTTCCCCTCGCCCCTGGGTGTCATGCTCCATGACTGGCTGCACCTCATTGACTCATTCACTAGAGAAAATGCTAGTGGTGAATAGGCTGCTCGTTGTTACAAGGAGGGCTTTCATGGAAAGGGTAAATGTGGAATTAACATCCAGAAACTCTAAAAATCCCTGCACCCTAATCCAAGGACTTCCTTTTAATGAGGGTAGGAATAAGGGGTGATTAAAACCTGTGACGATGCATGGAGTTATCTGATATCCCTGCATCTATAGAAGTCAACATGTATCAGCCTGTATACTGGCTCTTGGTGAGTCCTAAGCTTTTTTCAGGACCCAGATCTTTATTTTCCTAACTCCTCTAATACAAACACATACATACATTCATCACAGGCACCATATACCTATTAGTGTAGTCCTCCGAACGTTTGACAACCTTAGTTAGGTGTTTCAGAGGGAAAATACCTTTGAAGACTGTGGCGGTCATTACAACATTGGTGGTAAAAGCTGCTTACCGCCGTGCAGAAGACCACCAACACACCGCCGCGGCAGCGGAATGCCGCCACAGCTATTATGACCCACAGCACGGAATCTGCCAAAATTCAGACACCCACACAATTCCGCCACACCAAAGGTCAGTGATAAACTGGCGAAAACAAATCCTCCAACGTCACGCCAACAGAAATCCGCCCACACTATCACGACCCACAAATCCAGGCGGCGGTCTTTCAACCGCGGTATTCCATTGGCGGTACACAGCGCCGCGCTCAAAATACACACACATATACAAAACACTACCACATTGCACAATTCGAAATACACACACCTGATACACATACACACACCACTCCCACACACCCAATACAATATAAAACACACACCCACATCACCCACAAACCCCTACAACAACAATTACTGAGAGAAGGCCAGAGAGAGACACCACCATCAACAATACTAGCATCCACAGGCACACAACACCATCACCCACATAACTTCTACGCACCTCACACTACACACCACTACATATCAGCACACTTATCACCCCATACACCACCCCACACATCACCTACACCACCCCATGGCACAGCAAAGACACCCCAGGTTCTCGGAAGAGGAGCTCAGGGTCATGGTGGAGGAAATCGTCCAGATAGAGCCACAGCTATTCGGAGTACAGGTGCAGCACACCTCCATAGCTAGGAAGATGGAGCTATGGCGAAGAATCGTGGACAGGGTCAACGCAGTGGGACAGCACCCAAGAAATTGGGAGGACATCAGGAAGAAGTAGACCGACCTACGGGGGAAGGTTCGTTCCGTGGTCTCAAGACACCACCTGGCGGTTCAGCGGACAGGTGGCAGACCCCCACCTCCTCCCCCACAACTAACAACATGGGAGGAGCAGGTCTTGGCGATTCTGCATCCTGAGGGCCTCGCAGGAGTAGGTGGAGGAATGGACTCTGGTAATCATCCCCCACCCTACCTGCATGCCAGCACATACCCCCCCTCACCCTCACCACCATCACTCTAACTCCTCACAAATGTCCCAACATCACAAACCACGCATCCTAACACCAAGCCCTGCATGCAACAACAAAGCATGGACACCCATCACCAAAGCATGTCCACTACAGATACCCATACACCCCCCTAAACCACCATCACACAAGGTCCCACACAGGAATGCAAGCACTGGGGTACACGGTCACCCACCCATTGCACACCATGCCACACACAGATGTAATAAACATCCTTTTATACCCCTGCAGGACCCCTACCCAACGTCACCGGACAGGAGGGTCCACACATGTCCACACCACCAACAGAAGAGGCCCACAGTGATGACAGCAGCTCTGTCCAACTGGATCTAGATGACCAGCCTGGCCCATCGGGGACCTCTGGACAGTCGGTTCCCCTCACCCAGTCACAGGCCACCACAGACCTTCCCCCCTCTGGAAACACCAGCACAGCACCCACCCAGCGGGCCCATACCTCCGTCCCCAGGACATGTCAATCAGCAGTGTGTCCACCACTGCAGGGAACCCAGGCTAACCCACCACCCCAACATCTACAGGGACGTGGGGGCAGTGGTAGTGGGCACATGGTCCAGGGGACGGACGCCCAGGAACACAGGGGAAACTGGGAGGGCTGCTGTGCGACAGGGGGCGGACAGGCCCAGGGAACCCACTCTACACGAGGCCCTCTCCAACATTATGGGAGCATACCACCACTCCTAGGAGACAATGGCAACGATACTGGCCAAGTTTCAGGAGACCCAGCACCTGCAGGAGGAACAGTATTCGGGCTTCAGGGAGGAACTCAGAGCCATCAATTCCACCCTGGGCACCATCGTAGGGGTGCTGAAGGAAGTAATCAACACCAGGAGGGACACTGTGGCACTACAAGGGGCCCCTGATACTAGCATGTACGATGAACTGCCCACCACCTCCGCCGGCGCTAGTGGACAGGAGGCACCACCACAGGACCACCACACCAGCACCCCACCCCCTGCAGAGGGAGAACCACCTCACAACCGGTCCCTGAGATCCAGGACAAAGACAGAGAACGATGCCAAGACCCCCGCCAAGAAATTAGACCACCCTGATTTGTCATCCTACTGTCCCACTTTGTCACCCTGTCCATCCTTAAACTGCCCCAGCTCCACTTCCTATGCCTATTAGGGCAATGCACCTGTGTGACTAATAGACTGGACTCTGCCATGGACATTCCTCCACCATCAACCCTCACCATTTTCCTCCCCCCTCCAATATTGAGTACTTAAATAAACACCCTTGACGCACAAAACAATCTGGAGTCAGTCTGTGATTTCGGAATACTGTATTAGCAGTCACTGTGGCAAAAAACTCTTTCATTTGTAATGTCAACATACCTATGTCACACAGCTCTAGTCCATGAGGAATGAAAGCAGATGTCACACTGTGGGACGCACATCTGTGAAATAGTAAGGGAAAGTGACAACTCAGTGACCATACACTGGGTGAAAACGACAGACTGTTGATAGCTAGTAGTGTTTAAGTACATGTAGTAGGCAGGTCTGTATTCTTACCTGTGTTTCACTGGAAATATTGCTGGATCACTGAGTCCCTGTTGTCCATGTCTTCTTCTTCTGCTTCCTCGTCCTCACTGTCCACAGGCTCCACAGCTGCAACAACACCGCCATCTGGACCATCCTCCGGCAGAAAAGGCACCTGTCGTCGCAAAACCAAGTTGTGAAGCATACAGCAGGCCACGATGATCTCGCACACTTTCTTTGGTGAGTAGAATAGGGATCCACCTGTCATATGGAGGCACCTGAACCTGGCCTTCAGGAGGCCGAAGGTCCGCTCGATCACCCTCCTAGTTTGCCCATGGCCCTCATTGTAGCGTTCCTCTGCCCTTGTCCTGGTATTCCTCACTGGGGTCAGTAGCCATGACAGGTTAGGGTAACCAGAGTCACCTGCAAATGGCGAGGGACAACTGTTACACACACACTAACCTGCAGGGATATCCCCAGACCCAGACAACCATTCCCACTGTCTTCCTTCCAGGTGCTCACCTAATAGCCACACACGGTGCCTCTGGAGTTGACCCATCACATAAAGGATGCTGCTATTCCGCAGGATGTAGGCATCATGCACTGAGCCAGGGAACTTGGCATTCACATGGGAGATGTACTGGTCTGCCAAATATACCATCTGTACATTCATAGAATGATAACTCTTCTGGTTTCTGTACACCTGTTCACTCCTGTGGGGGGGGACCAAAGCCACATGTGTCCCATCAATGGCACCTATGATGTTGGGGATATGTCCCAGGGCATAGAAATCACCTTTCACTGTAGGCAAATCCTCCACCTGAGGGAAAACGATGTAGCTCCGCATGTGTTTCAGCAGGGCAGACAACACTCTGGACAACACGTTGGAAAACATAGGCTGGGACATCCCTGATGCAATGGCCACTGTTGTTTGAAATGACCCACTTGCTAGGAAATGGAGCACTGACAGCACCTACACTTGAGGGGGGATTCCTGTGGGATGGCGGATAGCTGACATCAGGTCTGGCTCCAACTGGGTACACAGTTCCTGGATTGTGGCACGGTCAAGCCTATATGTGATGATCACATGTCTTTCCTCCATTGTTGACAGGTCCACCAACGGTTGGTACACCGGAGGATGCCGCCATTTCCTCACATGTCCCAGCGGACGGTGCATATGAAGGACAACAGCGAGCACAGAGTCAAACAACTCAGAGGTACATACCCACAGCTTACACAGAACACGAATCATAATCTAAAAAGTGGCCTGTATGTGTGTTGAGTCTAGGCCTAGGTATGTGTGACGCAGTTGAAAATGAAGCCATGTGGGCCCCTGAAATGGCGGCTGCCTGACCTCTAAAGTGGGACAATGGGATGTGAGGTAACTGCGCTGACGTTGTAAAACGTCGCGGTAGGCGGTCGAAGACCGCGGCGCAATGCTGCATTGGTTAACATTGGACCCTATGGGTCCCAGGAGCCAATGAAGATGTATGCCAGCGGTGATGGTACGCACCGCCGTGGACGTGACCGCCATTTTCTATCTGTTCAATCACTCGATACCTGATCTTCGACAGGAGAGGACCTACACTGCAAGTGCTGCTGTGACCTCGGTCTGGAAGAGACAATGGCTCGAGTGTCTGGGAAAAGGGCCCCTGCCTTCACATCAGAGGAGTTGGAGAAACTCGTGGATGGGGTCCTCCCCCAGTACACGCTACTCTACGGTCCTCCAGACAAACAGGTAAGTACACTGGGAGCATGCTGTATGGGCTATGCCTGTGTGGAGAGGTGTGGATGGAAGAAGGAAGGGGGGAGAGTGCGGCGTGCAAGAACCAACGGTGAGTGCATGTGCCACATGGCAAGGTTAGGGATGGGGGCCAATGATTGTGACGGTGCAGTTGGTAATAAGTTTCTCTTCCCCCTGTACAAATCATGTAGGTCAGCGCCCACCAGAAAAAATATATTTGGCGTGCCATCGCCAAGGACGTCCGGAACCTGGGGGTCTACCAAAGACGGAGCACCCACTGGCGGAAAAAATGGGAGGACATTCGCCGCTGGAGCAAGAAGACCGCGGAGGCTTAGCTGGGGATGGCCTCCAAACGTGGGAGGGGTGCCCGTCGCACCATGACCCCGCTGATGTTCAGGATCCTGGCGGTGGCGTACCCGGAGTTAGATGGGCGCTTGAGGGCATCACAGCAGCCACAAGGGGGTGAGTTCACTCTCATTCAGCTGATTTAGCGCGCAGTGGAGGTGTCTGGGTGGGGGAGGTGGGCTGTAGGTTTCCCTAGGCCAGGGCGAGGTCCGTAAGCAAGGTCCCTCTGTAAGGCAGGCCATGCGGCACCCCACCGCACCTTTGTAGAGTGCCAAGTACACCTAGTCATGCCCCTGTGTCATCCATGTGTGCAGATGTCGTCCATAGCCTAGTAGGCCATTTCTCTGGAATTGAACAGTGAAGCCCAAGAGCGCGGCGTAGTGCAGGGGGCTTGTGTGGCTGTCGTGTCTGCCAACGGTAGCGGTAATGCATGCACTCAAGATGTCTTTCTTCTGTCGTTCCCCCCCCCCCCTTTTTGTGGTCTCCCTGTTCTTGTGTTCATTAGCATCATCAGGCGGAGGAGCAGTGGCACCGGAGCACGAGGGGGCTGCACCCCACATGGCCATGGAGGGCCACACTACAGAATCGGACTTCACCAGTGGGACGGAGGGCGAGGGGAGCTCCACGGCGGGGACAGGAGCTGAGACCAGCGACACAGACTCGTCCTCTGATGGGAGCTCCCTTGTGGTGGTGGCAACATCTGTGCCCCCCCATCTACAGGTACAGCTGCCACACCCCCTTCCAGCACCGCCCTCCCAGCAGCCCCTCAGCCTTTGCCCCGTGCTCGCTCACCCGGGAGGGTGGGCATCACCTTCGCCCCAGGCCCTTCAGGCCCTGCCCCTGTCACCCCTGCTGCCCTCAGTGAGGAGGCCATTAACCTCCTCAGGTCCCTCACTGTTGGGCAGTCTACCATATTGAATGCCATCCAGGGTGTAGAAAGGCAGTTGCAACAAACCAATGCATTCCTGGAGGGCATTCATTCTGTTCAGGCGGCCCTTCAGCGAGCTTTTCAGAGTCTGGCCTTAGCACTGATGGCAGCCATTGTCCCTGTGTCTAGCCTCCCCCCTCCAACTTCCTCCACCCAGACCCAATCCCCTGTACCCCAGCCTCTCCCAATCACACCTCTAGACCAGCATGCACACACGTCAACACACAAGGGAAGCTCAGGCAAAATTAAGCACCACACATCCAACAGGCACTCATGCAAGCATCACACACATGCAGACACAGCAACATCCACTGCCTTCACTGTGTCCCCCTCCTCCTCGTCTCCCTCCTCCCTCCCAGTCTCGTCTACACTCACACCTGCATGCACTACCTCTACAGCCACTACTACCATCACAAGCACACCCACCACCACACTCCGCTCACGGGCAGTCACCACCCCCACTACCATTCACACGTCCCCTGTGTCCTCTCCCAGTGTGTCTGTGACGCCCCCTCCCAAGATACACAAACGCAGGCACACACCCACCCAACAGCCATCCACCTCACGACAGCCTCCAGCGCATGCACCTTCACCCAAAGTCAGCAAACAAACACCTCCTACAACCACAACCTCTTCCTCCACTCCCAAACCCCCTCCAGCTACCCATCCCAGTGTCTCCCAAAAACTTTTCCTGTCCAACCTTGACCTCTTTCCCACACCTCCCCCACCCCGTCCGTCTCCTAGGTCCCGAACTAGCACCTCAGCCACAACATCTCTGGGACCAGTGGTGCCTGTAGTCACCAGAATCTGGAGTGCACCAGCCAGCAGGGCAGCCAGTGTGGCACGGAGCCACAGCACAGACAGTCCCCCACCTGTGAAGCATCAGAAGTTGGACAGTGGCCGGCGGGAGAGGGGGAAGACTCCAGCCAACAAAGCCGCTCCTAGGGGTCCCGGTGGGAGTGTGGAGTCAGCTGCGACACCTTCCAAGGTGGGGAAGGGCCACAAGAAACCATGAAAGTTTGGGAAGAGCAGCATGGCAGAGGAGACCGCCATCATCCCCGCTGCCCAGGAGGCCACAGCCGCCATCCCCGCTGACCAGGAGGCCACAGCCGTCATCTCTGCTGACCAGGAGGCCACAGCTGTCATCCCCGCTGACCAGGAGGCCACAGCCGTTATCCCCGCTGACACAGAGAGGACTGCCAGCACATGCCCCGCTGGGCTACAGAGGACCGCCAGCACAAGCCCCGCTGGGACAGAGAGGACCGCCAGCACAAGCCCCGCTGGGCTAGAGAGGACCGCCAGCACAAGCCCCGCTGGGACAGAGAGGACCGCCAGCACAAGCCCTGCTGGGCCATGAAGGACCGCCAGCAGCTGAGTCACTGCAAAGGAGCCACAGCCGTCATCCCCGCTGACCAGGAGGCCACAGCCGTTATCCCCGCTGACACAGAGAGGACCGCCAGCACATGCCCCGCTGGGCTAGTGAGGACTGCCAGCACAAGCCCCGCTGGGACAGAGAGGACCGCCAGCACAAGCCCCGCTGGGCTAGAGAGGACTGCCAGCACAAGCCCCGCTGGGACAGAGAGGACCGCCAGCACAAGCCCCACTGGGACAGAGAGGACCGCCAGCACAAGCCCCGCTGGGCTAGAGAGGACCGCCAGCACAAGCCCCGCTGGGACAGAGAGGACCGCCAGCACAAGCCCCGCTGGGCTAGAGAGGACCGCCAGCACAAGCCCCGCTGGGACAGAGAGGACCGCCAGCACAAGCCCCGCTGGGCTAGAGAGGACCGCCAGCACAAGCCCTGCTGGGACAGAGAGGACCGCCAGCACAAGCCCCGCTGGGCCATGAAGGACCGCCAGCAGCTGAGTCACTGCAAAGGAGCCCGTCGCTCCAAGCACCGCTGAACAGGGCACCGCAGTCTCAAGCACCGCTGAACAGGGCAACGCCGTCTCAAGCACCGCTGAACAGGGCACCGCCGTCTCAAGCACCGCTGAACAGGGCACCGCCGTCTCAAGCACCACTGAACAGGGCACCGCCGTCTCAAGCACCGCTGAACAGGGTACCGCCGTCTCAAGCACCGCTGGCCCATGAGTGCCAAGAGCACTGATGCTACTGAGTCCGTCACGGGCAGAAGGAAGCACTCTGGGCACAATGCCTCCTCCAGAACCAGTGGAGAGATCCATCCACTACCTCTGTCCTTAGCAGGGGATAAAGTACTCTGGGCACAATGCCCCCTCCAGAACCAGTGGAGAGATCCATCCACTACCTCTGTCCATAGCAGGCTGAAGCACTCTGGGCACAATGCCCCCTCCAGAACCAGTGGAGACTGTTATCCACTTGAGAGACTGTGGCTTTGCACTCCCCAGGATGGAACAGTGGGCAAACCACCCACTGTAGAGACTTGATAGACTGTGGCTTTGCACTCCCCAGGATGAAGCAGTGGGCAAACCACTCACTGTAGAGACTTGAGAGACTGTGGCTTTGCACTCCCCAGGATTGAACAGTGGGCAACCCACCCACTGTAGAGACTTGAGAGACTGTGGCTTTGCACTCCCCAGGATTGAACAGTGGGCAAACCACCCACTGTATAGACTAAAGAGACTGTGGCTTTGCACTCCCCAGGATGTAACAGTGGGCATGTGGGCCTCTCGTGGATTTGACGTTGTGCACTCAACCGTCTGAGGTGCCCCCCCTTTCCCTCCCCCTGAGGTGCCTGTTTTCTTGCTCTCTGATGCCCCTGCAGTGTTCTCTCCGTCATGGTCGGGGATCTTGTGTGGGCCTCGCCCATACCGTGTGGGCCCAGTGTTCCACGGACTTAATTGTAGCACTACCTGGACTACTATGCTTGGTGTATATTTTGTTAATGGTGTGTATATATATATATATATATTTGCCTACTTGCTTTTCATATATTACAATGGTTACACTAATTTTCTTTTGTCTTTGCATTCTTCCTGGGGGGTTGGGGGGGTAACTATAATGTATCATGATTTATTATTAGTGTGTGTGTTGTAGTGGGTGAGGGTGGGGGGTGGGGGTGGGGGTGTTGCGTGTGTGTGTCCCTGTTTTTTCCCTCCCCTGTGTCGTAGGTGCAGTAGTCACCGTGGTCTTCGCCGCCGGCATTTGTGCTCCTGGTAGAGGAGCAGGAAGACTATCGCAGGGAGAATTTCGAGTTCTGGCTCCATGGTTGTCCTGCCATTTGATAAAGTTTGTTTTGACCAATGACTTTGTGTTTCACCACTGCGCATATTAGTTGCTCAATGTTCACCAGTAGCACATGGTATGTTTTGTTCAGTTTAGCCGCCTATTGGCTTTGACATGGCATTAGCCATTACTTTCTGTATTCAGTTGAGCCGCCTATGGGCTTTGACATTGCATTAGCCATTACATTCTGTATTCTGCCTATTGGCTTTGACATGCTGTATCCAGTCTAGCCGCCTATTGGCTTTGACATTGCATTCCTATTGGCTTTGACATGATATTCAGCTCCGCTGCCTATTGGCTTTGACATGATATTATATATTGCATTTTGTATTCAGCTTAACTGCCTATTGGCTTTGACATGATATTCAGCTCCGCTGCCTATTGGCTTTGACATGATATTATACATTGCATTTTATATTCAGCTCAGCTGCCTATGGGCTTTGACATGATATAAGACATTGCATTTGATATTTAGGTTAGCTGCCTATTGCCTTTAACATGACATTGCATTTGATATTTAGGTTAGCTGCCCATTGCCTTTAACGTGGAGTTAGACATTGCAGTTGAGAATAGTTCTGTATTTTTCCAAGCTGTGTTTTTGCACCAGAGAACCAAGATGTTTTGCTCTCACAGTAGACTAGACCTGATAAGAGAGAGTACATGGGCGTCGTTTCTCTTCCCTTGAGCTTGGGAACAGGAGTAGTCTTGGAGACCTGGCCAGTCTCCAAAAGGCTTGCTCAGTTTCCCAGGTCTGAGAGGAGGGGGCACACCTTTGTAACGAATGTAACAGGCTGCAGAGAGTCAGATTCGAATCTGCCGGACCTCGTGCTGGAGCTTGGCGCCAGTTGCCAGCATCCCGTGTGGGTAGATGACACTCTTTCTCGCGGCTGACAGGGGTCTCAGCTTGCAGACCTTAGAAAGATGTAGCTGTAAATAGTTCCTACACGGTGAAGTATTTGTTTTGCTTTGCATTCAATATCTTATAAATATAACCTGCTGTGTATATTGCAAACTGATATATTTTGTTTGATTAACGCGGACTTGAAAGCTACTAATTCGTCATTCATTCATAAACATTGTGGTTGGGGAAGAATAAAATAACAATAAAAGTCTTCTTTGACCTCAGAAGTGCATTTCTGTTGTGTTATGTTAGTGCTTAGAAACTAAATAAGAGGAAAGCACTACAATTGGTACCTGGAGTCGTGGGGTCGGTCATTAAGAGGTGATTAAAAGGGGTTTGACGAGTTAGTAGATTTCTAAGTGCACACTTTAAAAGTGTAATTGTTTTTTGTTGTTTGGAGAATTACAGAAATTGTTTTCTGTTTGGGGAATCACAGTAGCACGGCAGACCATGTCTGAGAATACATGTGTTGATGAACTGCCTGATGGTGCTAAGAAAAACTGTGAATTGTTTTCTGTTTGGGGAATTACAGAAGAAAATGCATGTGTAGCTAAAAGGCCTGATAAGGTTTTGAGAAATAATTCCTGTTGTATATATGTAGAAAACGTGTGTTTTGGAAGTAATGATGACAGAAAGGTCTGGATACCTTTATCTGCTTACAGAGAAATGCAGGAGAAATGTAGGAAGTTGGAACATGAAAATAGGAATTTACGTGAGCAAATTAGCCCGACTGAAAGTTATAAAAAGGCTGTTTTTGAAGAATCTTTCTTGTCCCATTCCAGTAATGAGGGGGTTAAGACAGCTCCGAGCTGCACTGAGTTTCCGTGTGAGCCAGGGTTTTTGGCAGCCAAAGTGCATTCCTTAACTGATAACACGGACGACGAGTTACCGTTGCAAAATGCACAAGTAAAACGAAGGATTTTAGAGCAAGACACCCCGAGTTTCATTAGCTTGTTTGATTTTTGGAAAAAGAATAGCCCTCATTTGAGAGAAATCCTAACACTTTTGTATATGGTCACTGTGAAAAATAATATGCAGCTGCGCGCTTGTGATTTGGCAAATGAAATAATGCAGACTTTAGGTTTCTGCGCAGTGCAAGAAGGAAATACTGATGTACATGTAATTCAAGAACAAGGGAAGAAAATACTGCCCCTAGCTAGAATCATACAATGGATCTGGTACTTGCAAGACAGGGCTAGAGTACCACAGATAAAAGAGTTACTAATGAAGTTGTGTGCACCATTTGAATTCGTGTCTACTGAAGATAAAAAGCATGTTTGTTTTACTGATGATTCATTGACTGAAATGTTGTTTTCTGGCACCGTAGAAGGAATGGAGTTGTATAATGTGTGTCAGATTTTAAAGCAAGAGCTACGTGAGATGTGTCATTTTTATGCTGATTTTTGGTTCTTTGATAATGTTTTAGCCACATGGCTTGTACCTAACTGGTTCAATTACCTTGCAGATGTTAATGAGAAAAATGCAGAGAGAGAAGTGTTCACCCAGAATTCTGCCTTAGTGGGGATAGCTATGTGGGTGCCCCAGAAATGTGAAAAGGCCACTTACAGGTGGGCAGAGATGAGAGAGATGCCCATTCCCCTAGATTTGATAAAAACTGTGCAGCATGCACAAAAGCAATCTGTCATGCAAGCAGTCACAGAGCAGTTGGGGAGAGGAAAGTTACCAGGACAGAAATGGCAAAGTGATCAGGTTTTAGGGAGAGTGATTGCTGCAAATTACCAAGGAAAAATCGAAATTATGCTGATACCTAGAAAAGAATCTGATTCATTCATACAAATTGGAGACAGAATGGCCCAAATTGACAAAAGTGCAGTGAATGGAGGTTTGGTAAAGAATGAGTCTGCCCCAGCCCTTCTGACAGTGCAAGAAAAAGGAAGCTGTGGCGCAGCAGATAAAAACCTCAGTACTGATGTGTGGGCTGAAGCCCCAAGTGACCCTCCAGAACCTGCAGAAAATATAACAAAGGGCCTCAAAAACGTCCTGCTGATTATAAAACAGGGAAAGAAAGAGGAAGGGTGCAGTTTAAATGAAAAATGTTATTTGCAAGAAAAGTCATACTTGTTTCTTTTGCAGATCCGACCACGTTTCGCCACTGTCCCTGAGTGCGCTGTGTGGTCCCCCTTCCGGTGTGTGCGTGTGGGGTCGGGGAAGGGACCGAATCCCCAGCCTGAACCGGGCTGAGTAAAGTGCCAGCACCATGGATCCATTTTGCGCAAATTGCGCCTTCAGTTCAAGTTCAACTTGTTTGATTGCATTCTTCAAGCTGTGATTTCTTTTTTTTTTTTTTTTTTCCCTCTCGTATGGAACTCTGACTTTTGCTTATCTTCCAGCAAACCTTTCAGGTGGACCGTGCATCTTTACATGAGTAGAACTCATGCCACATCAAATTGCTAACACTGTTGAATTAGAGACTCATTCAGAAGAAAAAAAAAAAAAATTGCCCAGTCTTTTCTATGTAGATGTATCTGATGTGAAAGGTTATGAAATCAATGTGTTAATTCACTTCTATTGCTTTACAGGGATTGCTTTGATCATAATGTTTTTTTTTGTACTGATGTTTTTTTTTTTTTTTGTTTGAAATATGAGATATGTGAAACAAAAATTCATTGGTCAAAGGGCGGAATGTCCTGCCATTTGATAAAGTTTGTTTTGACCAATGACTTTGTGTTTCACCACTGCGCATATTAGTTGCTCAATGTTCACCAGTAGCACATGGTATGTTTTGTTCAGTTTAGCCGCCTATTGGCTTTGACATGGCATTAGCCATTACTTTCTGTATTCAGTTGAGCCGCCTATGGGCTTTGACATTGCATTAGCCATTACATTCTGTATTCTGCCTATTGGCTTTGACATGCTGTATCCAGTCTAGCCGCCTATTGGCTTTGACATTGCATTCCTATTGGCTTTGACATGATATTCAGCTCCGCTGCCTATTGGCTTTGACATGATATTATATATTGCATTTTGTATTCAGCTTAACTGCCTATTGGCTTTGACATGATATTCAGCTCCGCTGCCTATTGGCTTTGACATGATATTATACATTGCATTTTATATTCAGCTCAGCTGCCTATGGGCTTTGACATGATATAAGACATTGCATTTGATATTTAGGTTAGCTGCCTATTGCCTTTAACATGACATTGCATTTGATATTTAGGTTAGCTGCCCATTGCCTTTAACGTGGAGTTAGACATTGCAGTTGAGAATAGTTCTGTATTTTTCCAAGCTGTGTTTTTGCACCAGAGAACCAAGATGTTTTGCTCTCACAGTAGACTAGACCTGATAAGAGAGAGTACATGGGCGTCGTTTCTCTTCCCTTGAGCTTGGGAACAGGAGTAGTCTTGGAGACCTGGCCAGTCTCCAAAAGGCTTGCTCAGTTTCCCAGGTCTGAGAGGAGGGGGCACACCTTTGTAACGAATGTAACAGGCTGCAGAGAGTCAGATTCGAATCTGCCGGACCTCGTGCTGGAGCTTGGCGCCAGTTGCCAGCATCCCGTGTGGGTAGATGACACTCTTTCTCGCGGCTGACAGGGGTCTCAGCTTGCAGACCTTAGAAAGATGTAGCTGTAAATAGTTCCTACACGGTGAAGTATTTGTTTTGCTTTGCATTCAATATCTTATAAATATAACCTGCTGTGTATATTGCAAACTGATATATTTTGTTTGATTAACGCGGACTTGAAAGCTACTAATTCGTCATTCATTCATAAACATTGTGGTTGGGGAAGAATAAAATAACAATAAAAGTCTTCTTTGACCTCAGAAGTGCATTTCTGTTGTGTTATGTTAGTGCTTAGAAACTAAATAAGAGGAAAGCACTACAATGGTGTCCTAGTTCCTCGTGGGGTATGTAGAGGTGAGCGTTTTCCCTTCGGAATCTCGTTTCCGCCGTGTTTTTATCCACGGTGAATCCGCCCCAGAAAAGTTGATGGATTGGCCTGTTGTGATACTGTGGGCGGTACTTTGTCCTCCGCCTGTCTGTTGGCGGTGACCGCCGCGCTGTTTGTTTGTACCGCCGTGGCGGTCGAAGTGTTAAAGTGGCTGTCTTTGTTGGCGGTTTCCGCCACAGTCGTAATTGCAAAATTTTTACCGCCGGCCTGTTGGCGGTCTTACCGCCGCTTTAACACCGACCGCCAGGGTTGTAATGACCACCTGTGTGACTACAAGGATTTTCCCTCAAACGTCTCCAGGGGGCCCTCATCAGTTTTAGCTAGGAACCAATCAAAACTCCTAACTCCAGCAAACACAAGACTATACAAATAGGTATAGTGCGCCTGTTGATGGATGAATGTATGTGTTTGAAGTAGAGGAGTTAGGATAATAAGTTATTGGGTCTGCTATGGGATATTCCTTTGCTTCTGGCTGAGCTAATCGTAGTGTGGACAGGTGGTAGAAGACATTCGGATGAAGTGAAATACATGACATAATTCAAGATGAGATTGTTCTTTAGCTCTGCTTTATAGACATTTATTTGTAATCTGGGATGGAACTGAAAGAGTTTGATCAGTGTGAATGTTAATGAAAATAATATCTGTCTAACCTACAATATAAATGAGACGAATAAATAAGACAAGAGAGGAATTCCTGGATACAGATTATATGTAGACGATTAAAACCAGAACCACTACATGCAGGAATTAATCACGGATGAAATCTTAAATGGAATGTTTCCATAGACAAATGTTAGGCATCAAGGTAAAATGCTCTGCTCCAGCAAAAGCTGAAAACACATTATTTCAGTACAAAATTATTTTCAAATAAGAGAATACCTAGAATATATTATACTTAAAGAATATGAGAGAGCTAAGCAGTAAAAATAGGGCAGATATACTTGCAACAAAAAAGCCCAAATGTGAGATATGAGGGAAAGATCAGAATGAACACCACATTTAATAACAAGGAAATCTAAAAAATACAGAGACCCTTTCAGAGAAATTGGTACACTGTACAAGAAGATACGGTCACTGGAAATACTCTTGGCAGGCAACCATTACTCACTTTCCAAAAGGCCCCATCAGCCTCTAAAGTGATTATTTAGTCATTCAGAAGTGAATATTACTCATGGCTAGATACAAGATAAATTATTCTAAAAATGCAGGAAATATGAGGTGTGCAGGTTTGGAAAAACATGAAAGAGTTTACGGTGGATGGAAAGGTCTATATTACAGTTTATGTATTAGACTGTGTGTATAGGTGGAAGTATGTAGGACGCATTTTCTGTCCATTGTAAAAACGTGCTTGAAAATGTGCATACAACAAAAACAAGGATAAAAGCTATCCAGTAGCACGCCACTATGCAAGACATCATTGCGAAGATCCTAGCTTACTGACTTATTTTGTAATTGACATTAGGCCTAAACCTGAAAGAGGCAGCAATAGGATAAGGAAACTAAGATAACTCAAATCCAACTATGCAATCAAGCTAAAAACTAACTAGCCATTGGGCAACGGAGAGCTGCATGTGGATCTGAATTGAAATGAGCGAATTCCAAATCCAGAGCAAAAAACTGAAAAAGTATTATGAACGTATGAATTCTACTCAGAAATACAGCTCCTCTTCAAAAAAAATAATTTTGACCCATCAAAGGCTTCTGTTTCTTGTATGTGCATACATTGCTACAGTACTGAAACATCCAGATATGCACCTTTTAAATTTTCCAGGTCATCTGTTTTTGAAAGGGCGGTTTTTACCCTTTGGAGATACATTCCCAGGATCAGTGCTTACAAGGTGACTTAACAGTTGATTGACCTTTGTATATCGGACTTATTGGGACTTGTAGTTCTGGGTTATTCATGGTTACTGTAGTTGTTTTACTTTTTCAGTGTTTTATATGCTATGATAACATAGGTGCTGAGAATAAAAAGTGAAGCGGAGACCGCATATTTTGAAGCCTTCGGTCCTGTCATGCAATCATAAGGCAAGATGCATATCATTCTCTGCATTCACAAAATTGCATTTTGACCAACGCAACTCACTGGTACAAAGTGCGTACTATCCTCTGAGTCAGCAAAATGGCACCCACTGCAATGGAACTCAAGGGTAATTTATATATTTTACTCGTGCATCTCAAAAAACACTTTTCTCAGCTAAACGCCCTTCTGCGGTGGCAGTTTATGACTTTCTGGTGCGTGATTTCGTAGTTTCAGGACCACAAATGACTTCCTCAGTGTCCTCTTAAATGTTAAATCCTTTTGAGTTTTGACATTCAGGTTCAGAAATCAAAATGAATCAAGTCACTTCATCACGTGTAACCTTTTCTGTAATTCAGAATGAATTTAGATGCTACACTCTGATGAAAGCTAACTCTGTGCCACCTGGACAGGACTGCAATATACAAAATGATATCTCTGAAATTTTAATGCATGCAGTCGAACAGTGTACACTGGACCTCAATGACCTAATTTAAAATTGACAATGTTCTCCGGTAGCATTGTTCAGTTGATATCTTCATTTAAATTATGTAGGCAGATATGTACATGAGTTAGGTGGATCTCTTTGCGCTCTCGGAGTGGCAGTATTGATTAGATCACTTGATGGTGGTAAATTAATGGGCCTTCTCTCACTTGGGTGAACTCTCAGTCCAGCTGGGTAGGCTAGCCTTGGGCAACAAAATGTAGTTGCATTTTGCTTGTGGAGGGAATGTTGTTGATGCTCTACGAAACGTCCTATTATTGTGAGCAAAGCATTGGGGCAGGAAAAACATTAAATTGAAAGGATAAAATAATCAAAGAATAGTGGGGGCCATGCTTAGAGAAGTTTCTAGACTAGTATGTTGCTGGGAGTGAACCATATGGGTATCTTGAAACTAAGCAATGTGTCGGGGGCAATTGGTTGAAATCATTTGGAACAATTACACAGGCAATTCGACTTGGCAAAAGTGCATCTTTACCACCAGCCACAGATCCGTTATGCCGTATGTGCTTACACCTTTGAGTGGTGTGGCACATGAGACTACACTCTGGTTGAGGTCAAGATACTGATGAATGGCCTCAGGAATTGGAGGGGGGTCTTCAAAATTTACAGTAACCTCTGCTTGTACTATGCCAGATGTCCTCATAAGCCTAACAACAGAAAAGTAGATGATTAACCTAGGTCCCATTCATAATGCAGCATAGGATTAAGGTATTTGATTGAATGGGTGGTGGCCTTGTAATCTAACTAAGACTGATTTAATTCAAACTTCTGCAGAGGCTGTATTCTCATTGAATGAAATAACTGATATTTTGAAATGTAAACACATAAATGTATGCTGAAGCCTGAAGCCTGAGGTCCTGCCCTAGCGATATCTGGGCTCCACTGTGGTGATATTTGGAAAGACAACCTCAGGCAAACGTTGGAAACTCAAATGATAATGCATAATGCTTTGCAAGTGGAGGGATGTGGATCTCCTGTTACGCTACAGGGACACAAAAGCTGCAAGAAGCCCATTTTCCTGGAAGAGCCCAGCTGACCAGTTTCCACTGGACCAGCCCTGGACACTGGGGGTGTCTTCTGTTGGAGTGAGTCCTGACCCTAAAGCACTGTTCCTGAGGTCCAGGGCCCTTAGCTGTTTTCAGAGTGTGCTCCCTCTGCCTAACCCTAAATCCTGGGACTTCGACAAACTGTCAAGACTTTTTGCACAGAGAACCAACAGAAGACTGGGACCAACCTGCCAATTCAATCTGCTGAGGGTGCATCGTGAGCCTTACTTCTTCATATCTTCCACTACATTCTTCTCCCTAGTACCAAATCCGTCTCAGTGGGCTCACTGTTGACCGGCATCTGACAACATCAAAACTACTTTTGTTAAAACCTACAGCCTTGTCCTGCTGGAAGAATGTGACTATGAGAAAGGTATCAAAATCCAAAGGGAGAAAGCTTCACTGTACCCGATGGCAAGCAGCACCGATCAACCTCAATGACTTCCTGGGCGTGAACTCTAGACTTTTCCACCTCAGAGCTTTCTTCAACTTCATTAACAGCTTCACCGGGACCTCATTCTTCATCAACCCATAGTAGTCGACCTCATCTTGGATCCAGCCTGCTGCTGTGCCCTACTGAAGACTCTACCTCCTCGAAACAAATGTACACCCGAAGGTAACTCTTTGACTGGGACCAACCTGGTCTTCATATCCCTCTCGTGCTCCATCACAGTTGACCTTAAAACTTACCCTTGTCCCAGTCTAGCACCACCAGTTGCCTGTGGTTGGTACTTTGTGCTTTTTGGAGCAATTTAATTAAAAAATGTTTAAAAAAGATATCCCTGGTTCCACTGGATTTTTGTTGTTTTGGTGTCATCTTGTTTATTAAAATATTCTCTACTATTATAAATTTGAGTGGGATTTGTTTTATAATGTGTTTTCGATTGTTTAAGTGTTTTGGTACTTATAAATGCTTTACACGTTTTTTTAAGTTAAGCCCGTCTGTTCTGTTTCGTAGTTACCAGGGGTTGAGCTCAGGTTTAAATTACTGAAACCACTGCTGCATCTAACAGTGCCATTGCTACTTGTGATGGACTACCATCCACCCTAATTAATAATCCACTTTATCGTACCATATCAGATGAGCCTACCAGTGAGAAAATGTACACAAACTTAATCATACACCATAGCTGCTAGGCATATGTTTATCTTTATTATGTTGCCATGTGCTCGACAAACCTCCTGAACTTTGATGATTGACCTTGTGCTCGCAGCCATGGGCTGCAATCTGCTTATCGCTGTAATTTACTTGTTCTAACCGTAGTTCTGAGAATTTTTGTGCTTAATCAGTAACTGCCAGAACAGGTTCGTACAGGTCGTTGCCACCTCCTGCCAGCTGCATCTGTACCTTCTCCCACCACACGTGTATCCCTGAAATATTCTGAAGGGCGCAGAGGACCTTGAATACGCTAGGGGTGGAGTTGTCCTCTGACTAAGCAGTTTTGTGTGTATATAAGGTTGGGTGCCCCAGAGTGAAGGGGCAGCCTCCGTAGGATAGTCACTTGACTGTCCTGGGACTCTGTATTAGCTCGAGCTATAATCCATGTAATAAACTTCTCTTTATTCCTCCAGTTGGTGACTCTGCTTGATTTGGGTACTCTCTGCTAAACGGACCCTGAGGACTAGGGTGTCCCTCCACCGCTGGGAAGGAGACCCCGGGTGGGGATTCTATCTTTCCTGGTTCCTCAGTTGGCGCCCGAACAGGGACCCGAGTCAGGCATCCAGGGGACTGACCAGGTGACGGAGGACTCACGATTGGACTTCCAAGGGAGGCGCCCCACACCAGATTCAGAGCTTCGTTCTCTGTTGTGGACCTGCGGATCTCCACTGTGTGTCTTCCAGCCGGCTCGACTTCTCCTGGCGCTGTCTGAATTCGGGTCTCTGTTTTCCGTGAATTACTGGAGTCCCCAACGGTCGGACTATAACAGAAGTGTCAGGTAAGGACGGGAGTTGAAAGATTCCTGTCTAAAAATAGGTCTGTGAGTATTGTACGGTTTCTATCGCTCTTTGCAAAGATCGACGTCAGCGGTAAGACTGACCTCAGTTGTCATTTAAGTATATAGGAAGCAAAGGGCATATTTGCCACTCATTTGGTGTATTCAAACCACTGGTGTAAGAATAAAAAAAAAAATATATATATATATATATATACTGGAAGAATGCCAGCGTTCAGTTGTTTTAGGAAATTGTGTTGTTGTCTTTGCAGTACGGACTCCCGGTTGGAGGAAACATGCCCGCTCCTCCGGCTGGGACTCCGAATCATGATATATATGTTAAATATTGTCACGACTCACATGCTGCTTACGCCTGGAATACACAGATCGAGTGGTGTGGGTCTTGAAGGTTCGGCTTTGGCCCAGATAGGGGCGACTCTTTCTGGTAGCCACGGTGCTGTAGGCAATGGAGACGCCAAGAACAGACCGTGCCCTTCAGAAATAGCGCCAGAGTGAAAAAAAAACTAAAAAGGGGAAAAACCTCCAAACAGAAGATTCCTGAAACAGGAACAAAAGAACAGGAATCAACAGAGGCAAATACAGGAATCCACTGAATCCACGAGAATCATCACAGGAAGGTGGAGAAACAGGAGCGAAGACACCATCCAAACAGAAAGTGTTGCAGCGCAAGGAGAGAAAGAATCACAGCCCTTAAATACCACTAAACAGAAAACGACCCACAGGAAGTAAAAGGACACCATCTTAGATAGGGAAAAGTACATAGAACAGAATAGACTAAGAACCATAGAGAATAGGGAACAAGGAATGCTTGGAAGAAAAAGGTAACATGAGAAGGGCGAAAAAACATAAAGGAAGGAACAACCAGATGTCCCAGAAAAAGAAGAAAAAAAAAGAACAGGTAAGAGGGGTCAGAATGCCCGAAAAACGCAGTGCACAGAAACAGAGCGAGGCCCCATGCCCAATTTAGGGCCTCGCAAAGCACACAGCAAACTGGGGGCGCGCCGCGTCTTGCAGACGCGTGGCGCGGCCCGAGCCGAATGTTCGGCTCGCGCCGCAGTACGCGGCGCGACAAATATGGCATAGGTCCGAATATCTGGTCTGATATATGGAGAAAAAGAACCAAAGGTAGTTCTGATTTACAATGGCCTATTCACGGGACATTTGATAAAGATAAATTAGACTATTTACAGGAACGTTTGTTTGTGACAAAAAGTAGACCAGGGATGTTTGATTCACTACGGACTTGGCAGAAAGAAGCAGACCAAAGACGTAGGAAGGCAGAGAAAGAATTACAGAGACATAAGACCAGGACGGTGACTGAAAAGGTATATGACTCTGACGTAGCTGAACATCAACAGAAAAGTTTAGAACATGACCGAAGGCTTCACTTACAAACTGACAAGTGTTACACTTCTAGGACAATAGTGGATAAGCCACAAGAGGAAGACCCCCTTTTAAACGATATGTTAGATAAACCCCCGTTATATACTCCACCAATATATCCTACACTACATCCTCAACCTGCACCAGGTGACCCTATTGTGCCACCCCCGGTTGGATCTCAGGCGAGTGCTCTGCCACCCACCACCACCCCTCCTGTCACCAGACCTATAGAGGATACACCCCGCCCGACTGTACCCATCCCTTGACTGGCCCCCATTTGGCCCACCCCTGACTCCTGTTTAGACACCACACATACCCCCCGTCCAATGACCCCGCGAAAGCGCACCCTCCGCGGACACTTGTTCTCTAATTCACAAGAGGAAGATGTCATTGAAGAAATGACACGGAGGTGGATGACTAATTGGAATGACTATGGGGTCAGGGACATTGTCCACACTATGAAACAATGGGATAGTTTAGTTCAGTTACATGCAGCTACCCTTATGTGCAACATTATAATACAAGAATATGAGGATGATGGTTCCTCAGCTCCCGCAGGACTGGTGGACCTCCAAAAACAGGCCTCTACTGGACTGCCGTTTGGTTCTGGTCTACATGATTATGTTGTAACTCTTCTCGTATATAGGGACCGCCTGTGGACATGTAGCCCTTGTATAAGGGCATCCATGTTTCCCATGAGAGAGGTTCCGCCGGTTTGGCGAGAGCCGGTGATGGATAACGCTGGCCAAGTTATTACCGCAGGGCATTTTCAACAAATGTGGGTACACACCCCATGGAAAAGATCTGAAACATATACCCTAAAAGCTGCCTTACCTGACCCCCTAAGAATCCTGCAGGATATTATAAAGAACTGCAGCAAATTCTTGAATCCTGTACTATGACGTTGTCCGATATTGACATGTTAATGGCAGCAGTAGTCCCGCAGGAAGTATGGTCAAAAGTACAGAGGCATGACCATGCTGAACTAGGGGGCACGTGGGACCAATTGCAAGCAGCAGAAAGGGACAGGGTTGGGGGAACGAAACCAGACCCACTTATATTGGCTATCCCACTGCGTATTTCGGATTTAATGAAGACCATACTTGCACCACACAGGATAAATTGGGATAAATTGGCCGCCTGTAAACAGAAAAAGGACGAGGGTGTTTCGGACTTTTATACAAGGTTTAAGGGTGTCTTTTCTGATTACAGCGGCCAAGACATGACTACTGAAGGGGGGATAAGACTCTTTGTTGACAAATCGTGGACAATTTATTACCAGACATAAAGGGAAAATTGAAATTGTGTGAAAGTACGTGGCCAGTCTCTACTGCCACTGGAATACTGACAATGGCCCAATATTATGAGAACAGGGAGATAGAAGAACAAGAAAAGAACGAGAAAAAAATGAAGGCGTTGAAAACGAAAGTGTTATTTCAGCAGGCCTACCCTCAGCCCCGTCAACAGCAGTCCAGATCAAGGTCACAAGGACCTCCCAATGACAGAAGGGAGTCCCAACGCCCTCCCCGTTCTTCCCTCTCCTACAATCAGTGCGCCTATTGCAAGCAGGAGGGCCACTGGAAGAATGACTGCCCCAATAAGGACAACTCCACAGGCCGCCCCATGCCCCCACCGCAACAGGACAACAGACCATGATGTATGGTCTGGTCCTGCAGACAGACCCCGCCAGCAGGCCCCTTCACGGTCCCACAATACCCCCGCCCAAATTATTTTGATGCTTCATCCCAGCGTCAATATTTTAATGATGACTCTGATGCGTATGAAGGTCAGGGGTCCTCCTTTGACTAGGACAGCCTTCGACAGAGGGGGGTGGGACCAGTTTCTATTCCTGTTAGGTAGAATGGCCCTCACGTTGAGGTACAATTAGACGCTACTCCACATGATTTTTTGGTAGATACTGGGGCCACCAAAAGTTCTGTTAAACAGGAAGAGGTCCAAGGGGTCCCTCTGTCTGGCAATATTAATGTCTCTATGGGTTTTTCTGGTGTTCCGGTGGCTAACCCCGTCTCCCAGCCGCTGCATGTTGCTATAGGTCCTTACACCATTAGCTCCCCTCTCATTCTTACTTCGGCCTGTAGTGAGAATTTATTGGGTTTGGACCTATTAAAGAAATTGTACGCCACCATTTATTGCTCTCCGGATGGAGTTCATGTCACTTTAGGTCCAAATATTTCTCCGTCACAATTTTTGTCAAAACCACTTCCAACGAACTTCGAGATTTGCCAGACATTTTATGGGCCACACATAAGGACGATGTTGGATGTTTGGACATACCACCGTATGTCATACGCTTGAAAGCCAATGCCAAATTACCTCGCCTTCCCCAATACAAATTATCCCAACACATTGAACAACAACTCAAAAATATTGTGACCTAGTTGATTGATTTGGGTGTCATTGAAGAAACGCGTCCTGTCCTTCCTGTTCATAAAAAAGTATCTGATGGCACTGCGTCTCCAGGTCTCCGATTTGTTATTGATTTACGGGCGGTCAATAAGATTGTAATACCCTAGTTCCCTGTTGTTCCTGACATTACGACATTATTAACAATGATACCTGCCTCCGCTACTTGGTTCTCTGTTATCGATCTTAAAAATGCATTCTTTAGCATTCCCATTCATCCAGATAGCAGACACATCTTTGGGTTTTCACTGGGTGGTCGCAGTTTCCGGTTCTGTCGCGCTCCACAAGGCTATACTGAATCGCCTAGCATTTTTAGCCAGGCCCTCATGGGTCAATTAGATACCCTTGTTTTTCCTTGCTCCTCGACGCTGGTTCAATATGTGGATAACCTTTTAATAGTATCCACTTCAGAACAAAATTGTAAAACAGATACTGTAGCCTTATTGAAACATCTTGCACACCATCACCATAAGGTCTCCCTCTCCAAATTGCAATATTGTAGACAGGAGGTTATATACCTAGGACACCTCCTGTCTGAGGAGGGACGTACGTTGACGGCTGAGAGAATACAAGCTATACGAGACATATCGGTTCCAAGGACACAGAGAGAGGTTAGGGCCCTTATAGGTATTACCTCCTTCTGTCGTCAATGGATTCCTAATTATTCTCTTTTGATAAAACCGTTTTTGCATCTCACGCACAAAGATTGTCCTGAAACAATTGAATGGAATGACGATTTTCAGTTTGGTTTTGATGAATTGAAAAATACACTCTGCACAGCACCTGTACTGGGTACGCCTGATTATCGTAAAGATTTTCAGTTATATGTGAGCGAGAGAAATGGATGTTCACTATCAGTGTTAACCCAAGAGCATGGCGGCAAACAACGCCCCTGTGCTTATTTTTCGGCCCTACTGGATCCAGTGGCCTGTGCACTCCCGAGCTGTCTACGGGCAATAGCCGCTGCAGCGGTCGCAGTGCGCCAGTCGTCCAGGATAGTCATGGATTCACCCCTCACCCTGTTGGTCCCACACACTTTTGACGCACTATTAAATAAAACGAAAATACAGCATCTTACGAATGCACGATTAACTACTTTTGAACTGACACTTTTAGCTAGTCATAAAACATTAAAAAGGTGCAACACTCTCAATCCTGCCATTTTATTGCCAATTACTGAAAAAACTGAAGATTCTTATGATGACATACATGACTGCATTCTCCGGACGGAGGATG
Organism: Pleurodeles waltl; assembly: GCF_031143425.1. NCBI lineage: Eukaryota > Metazoa > Chordata > Amphibia > Caudata > Salamandridae > Pleurodeles > Pleurodeles waltl. Next base: position 893,022,046 of record NC_090443.1, read on the forward strand.
AAACAAAAGGGAGAGTGGACTTACAGGACACTCCACTGAAAGACCCTGATGGCATATTATACGTAGATGGCTCATGCATCAAGCTACCCGATGGCACTACCTCTGCAGCCTATGCAGTTACAGCAGCTATCACTGTAGTTGAAACAGCTAGAATACCACATAACTCTGCTCAGGCCGCAGAATTAATAGCTCTAACACGAGCCTGTGAGTTAAGTAAAGGACTTAATGTGAATGTTTACACTGACAGTCAGTATGCATTTGGCGTAGCACACAATTTTGGTCGTTTGTGGGCAGAACGAGGATTCCTCACCTCACTTGGGACACGTATTCAACATGGGACCCTTATAAGTAACTTACTTTCTGCCCTGGCATTGCCCAAAACAATGGCTATCATGAAGTGTAGTGCACACAAAAAGGTGACAGATGAAACTGGATGGGGCAACGCCCTAGCCGATCAAACAGCAAAAGATACAGCGTATGCAAAGACAGGACACATGTATGTGGAAGATAGTACAGAGAAGGTTCGTCCCCATGAAATATTTGGGAACACGGTAGAGAGTGTCAGGAAGATACAGGATGAGGCAACTGGACAGGAGAAAAAGCAATGGGAAGAAGAGAAGGCCAAGTTAGATGAAAATACGCTGTGCTGGACAGATCTGTCACAGAGGGAAAGATGGATGTTACCCGATGCATTCGTTCTGCCAGTAGTGACTATGGCCCATGGTCCTGCACACATTAGTGCGAAAAGCATCTGTGATTTGCTTGATCCAGTTTGGTCTAATAAAAATATCAGAAGAGTAGCTGACCAACTGGTTCAATCCTGCATGATTTGTTTACAACATAACATAGGGAAGGGTGCCTCAGTCCCCGATGGGCATTTTTCACCACCAACGTATCCCTTTGAAGTACTACAAATGGATTATATTGAGATGGAAAGGTGTAACAACTTGAAATATGTCCTAGTTGTGGTCTGTATGTTTAGTAAGTGGGTAGAAGCTTACCCTACTAAAGATAATACTGCCCTTACTACCACAAAAAGGTACTTCTGAAGGAGTTCTTCCCACGGTTTGGGGTCCCAAGGTGTGTCTGGTCAGATAATGGGAGTCATTTTGTAGGGCAGGTGATGAAAAGGGTGTGTGAAGGGTTGGGCCTCTGCCAGAAGTTTCATGCAGCTAACCACCCCCAGTCAGCAGGACTAGTTGAAAAATATAATGGCACACTTAAATTGAAGATGTCAAAGATATGCGCAGAACGCGGTATACGTGGCCGGATGCGTTGCCCCTGGCTTTAATGTCTGTCAAGATGACGCCTCACTCTAGATCAGCGTTGTCATCTCATGAGATAGTGATGGGAAGGCCAGCAAATGTCTGGGGGGTCCCTCGACCTCACAAGTACTCAGAACTAGAACATCCTGTTTTGATGGACTATTTAAATGAACTCACTAATTCTTTGCGTTCTATTCACCAACAGGTGTGTGAAGCACTCCCATCTGTATCCACTGATCCAGGTCACAAGATACTACCTGGCGACTGGGTTCTCACAAAGAATTTCCAGCGGAAAAAGAGTCTCGAACCTCGATGGAAAGGTCTGCGACAGGTCCTTCCTGCTACTCGAACAGCAGTTAAAGTCGAGGGAGCTAAGAATTGGATACATGCATCCCACTGTAAGAAAGTACCCCTACTCGTACCCTCTGATGAAATAAAAAGTGGTGACCACCCGACGACTGAGGACCATTTCAGCAACACTACGCGGAGTGATAAAAAACAGAACGACAGTGTGCTGCAGGAGGTTCCCTCAGATTTTGGTCACACTGAACAATTGTTTCCTGAACATACCATACCACAGTCCACAAGATACGATTTCCGCCCACGAAAATAAGAAAATGAACAATGAACTGATTGCTTGTCCCCTGTACTAAGTCTGACGATAGCTGCAGGGCCGTGATTTTGTCTGTTGCGGCGGACCAGAGTGTGTCAATAGGACTGCTGGTATCACCCCACAGTGAAGCAACCACCAGTCACGGGCAGCACTTAGGTCGGACTAAACTGCTAGTGGGACAAGCAATAAAGAGAAATGGGTGTTATACAAGAAGACAAGAGGAAAAAGAATAAAATAAGTAATTTAAAAAGACTATTAGGCCCACGTATCGCTTGTCTCACCCTAACAATACTATTTTTGGTACTTCTGTCCTGCATTGGGTGGGTAATACATCATTCTGATTCAGAGGTCTCACCAACTACGCCACCGCCTTCAGAACACAGCCATGTTTCCTTACCACCCCATGAGGAAGGACGACGTAAGGAATATGAAAACAATACCTTCATATCTATGTTACATCAACATCAGCTGGCTGTAAATAGAACAAATTGTTGGATATGTGGCTTGCTACCGAGTTCCGTGCAAAGAAGGTTGCCATATATTTAATTCCCTTTTTCTTTTGATGGCTCCTGCAGCGCCTGGTATGAACTATCAGACATTTGGGCTACCTCAATGGATGCTACTAATTCCGGACTATTGGTCACCCACCTATACCGGTTATGCTGGCCCACTGGAACAAGAGTTTATGGAACAAAGGAAGAAAAGTCAGAATATGCTGACCGAAGAAATAGGTCCTTTAATACCACACCCCGGATTGGCCGAAGATTTTTTGTAACACAGGTCAAGGCTCCACTTTGTTTTCAGAAAAGTGGTAATAGAAGTGTAGGTGCCAGTAACTGTAATGCTACAGTAATATTGAATGGAACTAATTGGCCTACCATGATACCATCACAAAACTTGTATTTTGTTTGTGGTAATAATGCCTACACCTCCTTGGTACCCACCTGGAGCGGCACGTGTTACATTGCTTGGTTACTACCACCAACTTACACAGCTGGCCCTCAACACCACAGGACTCAGAGAGGGGTAATATCTGCAGAAGATACCTCAGCACAAGAAGCATTGGACTACTTTAAAGGAGTCCTTCCATTTTGGGGCCCTATGATGAACAGTAGGGATATCAGACATCTCACACGAGTCGTGGAAGCAACAATAAATGAAACAGCAGGAGCTCTGAGTAACATCACTGCAGAGCTCGCTGCTGACCGCCTTGTTACTCTTCAAAACAGAATGGTTCTTGACATCATCTTGGCGAACCGTGGTGGAGTTTGTACTTTGATCGGATCGAGCTGCTGCGTTTATATTCCAGACAATGCCCCTTCAGTGTCTAAAGCTATTAAAAGGTTGCATACGATAGCTTCCACAATACACCAAGACGAAGGAACATGGTCCTTGACCGACTGGTTTTGGGGCTTGATTTCCCAATGGGGCTGGAAGATAGTAATATTCCTTTTTGTGCTCGCTGCTGTATTCCTCACCTGTTGTCTTTGTGTACAGTGCCTACCTGCTTTGTGCGGTTGCTGTATGGCATCCCTTGCCCCCTGGCCTGTTCGCCCTCCTCAACACACGGCTATGCTGTCCCTTGAGCAGGAGATAAAAGACCTTATGTCCATTAACGTAGACACTGAATGACGTTCAAGCTTGCCTCACAATGGCAAAAGGAGGGATTGAGAAAATGTACATAAACTTAATCATACACCATAGCTGCTAGGCATCTGTTTGGGCCCAGTGTTCCACGGACTTAATTGTAGCACTACCTGGACTACTATGCTTGGTGTATATTTTGTTAATGGTGTGTATATATATATATATTTTTGCCTACTTGCTTTTAATATATTACAATGGTTACACTCATTTTCTTTTGTCTTTGCATTCTTCCTGGGGGGTTGGGTGGGTAACTATAATGTATCATGATTTATTATTAGTGTGTGTGTTGTAGTGGGTGAGGGTGGGGGTGGGGGTGTTGCGTGTGTGTGTCCCTGTTTTTTCCCTCCCCTGTGTCGTAGGTGCAGTAGTCACCGTGGTCTTCGCCGCCGGCATTTGTGCTCCTGGTAGAGGAGCAGGAAGACTATCGCAGGGAGAATTTCGAGTTCTGGCTCCATGGTGTCCTAGTTCCTCGTGGGGTATGTAGAGGTGAGCGTTTTCCCTTCGGAATCTCGTTTCCGCCGTGTTTTTATCCACAGTGAATCCGCCCCAGAAAAGTTGGTGGATTGGCCTGTTGTGATACTGTGGGCGGTACTTTGTCCTCCGCCTGTCTGTTGGCGGTGACCGCCGCGCTGTTTGTTTGTACCGCCGTGGCGGTCGGAGTGTTAAAGTGGCTGTCTTTGTTGGCGGTTTCCGCCACAGTCGTAATTGCAAAATTTTTACCGCCGGCCTGTTGGCGGTCTTACCGCCGCTTTAACACCGACCGCCAGGGTTGTAATGACCACCTGTGTGACTACAAGGATTTTCCCTCAAACGTCTCCAGGGGGCCCTCATCAGTTTTAGCTAAGAAGCAATCAAAACTCCTAACTCCAGCAAACACAGGACTATACAAATAGGTATAGTGCGCCTGTTGATGGATGGATGGATGTGTTTGAAGTAGAGGAGTTAGGATAATAAGTTATTGGGTCTGCTATGGGATATTCCTTTGCTTCTGGCTGAGCTAATCGTAGTGTGGACAGGTGGTAGAAGACATTCGGATGAAGTGAAATACATGACATAATTCAAGATGAGATTGTTCTTTAGCTCTGCTTTATAGACATTTATTTGTAATCTGGGATGGAACTGAAAGAGTTTGATCAGTGTGAATGTTAATGAAAATAATATCTGTCTAACCTACAATATAAATGAGACGAATAAATAAGACAAGAGAGGAATTCCTGGATACAGATTATATGTAGACGATTAAAACCAGAACCACTACATGCAGGAATTAATCACGGATGAAATCTTAAATGGAATGTTTCCATAGACAAATGTTAGGCATCAAGGTAAAATGCTCTACTCCAGCAAAAGCTGAAAACACATTATTTCAGTACAAAATTGTTTTCAAATAAGAGAATACCTAGAATATATTATACTTAAAGAATATGAGAGAGCTAAGCAGTAAAAATAGGGCAGATATACTTGCAACAAAAAAGCCCAAATGTGAGATATGAGGGAAAGATCAGAATGAACACCACATTTAATAACAAGGAAATCTAAAAAATACAGAGACCCTTTCAGAGAAATTGGTACACTGTACAAGAAGATACGGTCACTGGAAATACTCTTGGCAGGCAACCATTACTCACTTTCCAAAGGGCCCCATCAGCCTCTAAAGTGATTATTTAGTCATTCAGAAGTGAATATTACTCATGGCTAGATACAAGATAAATTATTCTAAAAATGCAGGAAATATGAGGTGTGCAGGTTTGGAAAAACATGAAAGAGTTTACGGTGGATGGAAAGGTCTATATTACAGTTTATGTATTAGACTGTGTGTATAGGTGGAAGTATGTAGGACGCATTTTCTGTCCATTGTAAAAACGTGCTTGAAAATGTGCATACAACAAAAACAAGGATAAAAGCTATCCAGTAGCATGCCACTATGCAAGACATCATGGCGAAGATCCTAGCTTACTGACTTATTTTGTAATTGACATTAGGCCTAAACCTGAAAGAGGCAGCAATAGGATAAGGAAACTAAGATAACTCAAATCCAACTATGCAATCAAGCTAAAAACTAACTAGCCACTGGGCAACGGAGAGCTGCATGTGGATCTGAATTGAAATGAGCGAATTCCAAATCTAGAGCAAAAAACTGAAAAAGTATTATGAACGTATGAATTCTACTCAGAAATACAGCTCCTCTTCAAAAAAAATAATTTTGACCCATCAAAGGCTTCTGTTTCTTGTATGTGCATACATTGCTACAGTACTGAAACATCCAGATATGCACCTTTTAAATTTTCCAGGTCATCTGTTTTTGAAAGGGCGGTTTTTACCCTTTGGAGATACATTCCCAGGATCAGTGCTTACAAGGTGACTTAACAGTTGATTGACCTTTGTATATCGGACTTATTGGGACTTGTAGTTCTGGGTTATTCATGGTTACTGTAGTTGTTTTACTTTTTCAGTGTTTTATATGCTATGATAACATAGGTGCTGAGAATAAAAAGTGAAGCGGAGACCGCATATTTTGAAGCCTTCGGTCCTGTCATGCAATCATAAGGCAAGATGCATATCATTCTCTGCATTCACAAAATTGCATTTTGACCAACGCAACTCACTGGTACAAAGTGCGTACTATCCTCCGAGTCAGCAAAATGGCACCCACTGCAATGGAACTCAAGGGTAATTTATATATTTTACTCGTGCATCTCAAAAAACACTTTTCTCAGCTAAACGCCCTTCTGCGGTGGCAGTTTATGACTTTCTGGTGCGTGATTTCGTAGTTTCAGGACCACAAATGACTTCCTCAGTGTCCTCTTAAATGTTAAATCCTTTTGAGTTTTGACATTCAGGTTCAGAAATCAAAATGAATCAAGTCACTTCATCAAGTGTAACCTTTTCTGTAATTCAGAATGAATTTAGATGCTACACTCTGATGAAAGCTAACTCTGTGCCACCTGGACAGGACTGCAATATACAAAATGATATCTCTGAAATTTTAATGCATGCAGTCGAACAGTGTACACTGGACCTCAATGACCTAATTTAAAATTGACAATGTTCTCCGGTAGCATTGTTCAGTTGATATCTTCATTTAAATTATGTAGGCAGATATGTACATGAGTTAGGTGGATCTCTTTGCGCTCTCGGAGTGGCAGTATTGATTAGATCACTTGACGGTGGTAAATTAATGGGCCTTCTCTCACTTGGGTGAACTCTCAGTCCAGCTGGGTAGGCTAGCCTTGGGCAACAAAATGTATTTGCATTTTGCTTGTGGAGGGAATGTTGTTGATGCTCTACGAAACGTCCTATTATTGTGAGCAAAGCATTGGGGCAGGAAAAACATTAAATTGAAAGGATAAAATAATCAAAGAATAGTGGGGGCCATGCTTAGAGAAGTTTCTAGACTAGTATGTTGCTGGGAGTGAACCATATGGGTATCTTGAAACTAAGCAATGTGTCGGGGGCAATTGGTTGAAATCATTTGGAACAATTACACAGGCAATTCGACTTGGCAAAAGTGCATCTTTACCACCAGCCACAGATCTGTTATGCCGTATGTGCTTACACCTTTGAGTGGTGTGGCACATGAGACTACACTCTGGTTGCGGTCAAGATACTGATGAATGGCCTCAGGAATTGGAGGGGGGTCTTCAAAATTTACAGTAACCTCTGCTTGTACTATGCCAGATGTCCTCATAAGCCTAACAACAGAAAAGTAGATGATTAACCTAGGTCCCATTCATAATGCAGCATAGGGTTAAGGTATTTGATTGAATGGGTGGTGGCCTTGTAATCTAACTAAGACTGATTTAATTCAAACTTCTGCAGAGGCTGTATTCTCATTGAATGAAATAACTGATATTTTGAAATGTAAACACATAAATGTATGCTGAAGCCTGAAGCCTGAAGCCTGAGGTCCTGCCCTAGCGATATCTGGGCTCCACTGTGGTGATATTTGGAAAGACAACCTCAGGCAAACGTTGGAAACTCAAATGATAATGCATAATGCTTTGCAAGTGGAGGGATGTGGATCTTCTGTTACGCTACAGGGACACAAAAGCTGCAAGAAGCCCATTTTCCTGGAAGAGCCCAGCTGACCAGTTTCCACTGGACCAGCCCTGGACACTGGGGGTGTCTTCTGTTTGAGTGAGTCCTGACCCTAAAGCACTGTTCCTGAGGTCAAGGCCCTTAGCTGTTTTCAGAGTGTGCTCCCTCTGCCTAACCCTAAATCCTGGGACTTCGACAAACTGTCAAGACTTTTTGCACAGAGAACCAACAGAAGACTGGGGCCAACCTGCCAATTCAATCTGCTGAGGGTGCATCGTGAGCCTTACTTCTTCATATCTTCCACTACATTCTTCTCCCTAGTACCAAATCCGTCTCAGTGGGCTCACTGTTGACCGGCATCTGACAACATCAAAACTACTTTTGTTAAAACCTACAGCCTTGTCCTGCTGGAAGAATGTGACTATGAGAAAGGTATCAAAATCCAAAGGGAGAAAGCTTCACTGTACCCGATGGCAAGCAGCACCGATCAACCTCAATGACTTCCTGGGCGTGAACTCTAGACTTTTCCACCTCAGAGCTTTCTTCAACTTCATTAACAGCTTCACCGGGACCTCATTCTTCATCAACCCATAGTAGTCGACCTCATCTTGGATCCAGCCTGCTGCTGTGCCCTACTGAAGACTCTACCTCCTCGAAAAAAATGTACGCCCGAAGGTAACTCTTTGACTGGGACCAACCTGGTCTTCATATCCCTCTCGTGCTCCATCACAGTTGACCTTAAAACTTACCCTTGTCCCAGTCTAGCACCACCAGTTGCCTGTGGTTGGTACTTTGTGCTTTTTGGAGCAATTTAATTTAAAAATGTTAAAAAAAGATATCCCTGGTTCCACTGGATTTTTGTTGTTTTGGTGTCATCTTGTTTATTAAAATATTCTCTACTATTATAAATTCGAGTGGGATTTGTTTTATAATGTGTTTTCGATTGTTTAAGTGTTTTGGTACTTATAAATGCTTACACTTTTTTTTAAGTTAAGCCCGTCTGTTCTGTTTCGTAGTTACCAGGGGTTGAGCTCAGGTTTAAATTACTGAAACCACTGCTGCATCTAACAGTGCCATTGCTACTTGTGATGGACTACCATCCACCCTAATTAATAATCCACTTTATCGTACCATATCAGATGAGCCTACCAGTGAGAAAATGTACACAAACTTAATCATACACCATAGCTGCTAGGCATATGTTTATCTTTATTATGTTGCCATGTGCTCGACAAACCTCCTGAACTTTGATGATTGACCTTGTGCTCGCAGCCTTGGGCTGCAATCTGCTTATCGCTGTAATTTACTTGTTCTAACCGTAGTTCTGAGAATTTTTGTGCTTAATCAGTAACTGCCAGAACAGGTTCGTACAGGTCGTTGCCACCTCCTGCCAGCTGCATCTGTACCTTCTCCCACCACACGTGTATCCCTGAAATATTCTGAAGGGCGCAGAGGACCTTGAATACGCTAGGGGTGGAGTTGTCCTCTGACTAAGCAGTTTTGTGTGTATATAAGGTTGGGTGCCCCAGAGTGAAGGGGCAGCCTCCGTAGGATAGTCACTTGACTGTCCTGGGACTCTGTATTAGCTCGAGCTATAATCCATGTAATAAACTTCTCTTTATTCCTCCAGTTGGTGACTCTGCTTGATTTGGGTACTCTCTGCTAAACGGACCCTGAGGACTAGGGTGTCCCTCCACCGCTGGGAAGGAGACCCCGGGTGGGGATTCTATCTTTCCTGGTTCCTCAGTTGGCGCCCGAACAGGGACCCGAGTCAGGCATCCAGGGGACCGACCAGGTGACGGAGGACTCATGATTGGACTTCCAAGGGAGGCGCCCCACACCAGATTCTGAGCTTCGTTCTCTGTTGTGGACCTGCGGATCTCCACTGTGTGTCTTCCAGCCGGCTCGACTTCTCCTGGCGCTGTCTGAATTCGGGTCTCTGTTTTCCGTGAATTACTGGAGTCCCCAACGGTCGGACTATAACAGAAGTGTCAGGTAAGGACGGGAGTTGAAAGATTCCTGTCTAAAAATAGGTCTGTGAGTATTGTACGGTTTCTATCGCTCTTTGCAAAGATCGACGTCAGCGGTAAGACTGACCTCAGTTGTCATTTAAGTATATAGGAAGCAAAGGGCATATTTGCCACTCATTTGGTGTATTCAAACCACTGGTGTAAGAATTAAAAAAAAAATATATATATATATATATATATATACTGGAAGAATGCCAGCGTTCAGTTGTTTTAGGAAATTGTGTTGTTGTCTTTGCAGTACGGACTCCCGGTTGGAGGAAACATGCCCGCTCCTCCGGCTGGGACTCCGAATCACGATATATATGTTAAATATTGTCACGACTCACATGCTGCTTACGCCTGGAATACACAGATCGAGTGGTGTGGGTCTTGAAGGTTCGGCTTTGGCCCAGATAGGGGCGACTCTTTCTGGTAGCCACGGTGCTGTAGGCAATGGAGACGCCAAGAACAGACCGTGCCCTTCAGAAATAGCGCCAGAGTGAAAAAAAACCTAAAAAGGGGAAAAACCTCCAAACAGAAGATTCCTGAAACAGGAACAAAAGAACAGGAATCAACAGAGGCAAATACAGGAATACACTGAATCCACGAGAATCATCACAGGAAGGCGGAGAAACAGGAGCGAAGACACCATCCAAACAGAAAGTGTTGCAGCGCAAGGAGAGAAAGAAACACAGCCCTTAAATACCACTAAACAGAAAACGACCCACAGGAAGTAAAAGGACACCATCTTAGATAGGGAAAAGTACATAGAACAGAATAGACTAAGAACCATAGAGAATAGGGAACAAGGAATGCTGGGAAGAAAAAGGTAACATGAGAAGGGCGAAAAAACATAAAGGAAGGAACAACCAGATGTCCCAGAAAAAGAAGAAAAAAAAAGAACAGGTAAGAGGGGTCAGAATGCCCGAAAAACGCAGTGCACAGAAACAGAGCGAGGCCCCATGCCCAATTTAGGGCCTCGCAAAGCACACAGCAAACTGGGGGCGCGCCGCGTCTTGCAGACGCGTGGTGCGGCCCGAGCCGAATGTTCGGGTCGCGCCGCAGTACGCGGCGCGACAAATATGGCATAGGTCCGATTATCTGGTCTGATATATGGAGAAAAAGAACCAAAGGTAGTTCTGATTTACAATGGCCTATTCACGGGACATTTGATAAAGATAAATTAGACTATTTACAGGAACGTTTGTTTGTGACAAAAAGTAGACCAGGGATGTTTGATTCACTACGGACTTGGCAGAAAGAAGCAGACCAAAGACGTAGGAAGGCAGAGAAAGAATTACAGAGACATAAGACCAGGACGGTGACTGAAAAGGTATATGACTCTGACGTAGCTGAACATCAACAGAAAAGTTTAGAACATGACCGAAGGCTTCACTTACAAACTGACAAGTGTTACACTTCCAGGACAATAGTGGATAAGCCACAAGAGGAAGACCCCCTTTTAAACGATATGTTAGATAAACCCCCGTTATATACTCCACCAATATATCCTACACTACATCCTCAACCTGCACCAGGTGACCCTATTGTGCCACCCCCGGTTGGATCTCAGGCGAGTGCTCCGCCACCCACCACCACCCCTCCTGTCACCAGACCTATAGAGGATACACCCCGCCCGACTGTACCCATCCCTTGACTGGCCCCCATTTGGCCCACCCCTGACTCCTGTTTAGACACCACACATACCCCCCGTCCAATGACCCCGCGAAAGCGCACCCTCCGCGGACACTTGTTCTCTAATTCACAAGAGGAAGATGTCATTGAAGAAATGACACAGAGGTGGATGACTAATTGGAATGACTATGGGGTCAGGGACATTGTCCACACTATGAAACAATGGGATAGTTTAGTTCAGTTACATGCAGCTACCCTTATGTGCAACATTATAATACAAGAATATGAGGATGATGGTTCCTCAGCTCCCGCAGGACTGGTGGACCTCCAAAAACAGGCCTCTACTGGACTGCCGTTTGGTTCTGGTCTACATGATTATGTTGTAACTCTTCTCGTATATAGGGACCGCCTGTGGACATGTAGCCCTTGTATAAGGGCATCCATGTTTCCCATGAGAGAGGTTCCGCCGGTTTGGCGAGAGCCGGTGATGGATAACGCTGGCCAAGTTATTACCGCAGGGCATTTTCAACAAATGTGGGTACACACCCCATGGAAAAGATCTGAAACATATACCCTAAAAGCTGCCTTACCTGACCTCCTAAGAATCCTGCAGGATATTATAAAGAACTGCAGCAAATTCTTGAATCCTGTACTATGACGTTGTCCGATATTGACATGTTAATGGCAGCAGTAGTCCCGCAGGAAGTATGGTCAAAAGTACAGAGGCATGACCATGCTGAACTAGGGGGCACGTGGGACCAATTGCAAGCAGCAGAAAGGGACAGGGTTGGGGGAACGAAACCAGACCCACTTATATTGGCTATCCCACTGCGTATTTCGGATTTAATGAAGACCATACTTGCACCACACAGGATAAATTGGGATAAATTGGCCGCCTGTAAACAGAAAAAGGACGAGGGTGTTTCGGACTTTTATACAAGGTTTAAGGGTGTCTTTTCTGATTACAGCGGCCAAGACATGACTACTGAAGGGGGGATAAGACTCTTTGTTGACAAATCGTGGACAATTTATTACCAGACATAAAGGGAAAATTGAAATTGTGTGAAAGTACGTGGCCAGTCTCTACTGCCACTGGAATACTGACAATGGCCCAATATTATGAGAACAGGGAGATAGAAGAACAAGAAAAGAACGAGAAAAAAATGAAGGCGTTGAAAACGAAAGTGTTATTTCAGCAGGCCTACCCTCAGCCCCGTCAACAGCAGTCCAGATCAAGGTCACAAGGACCTCCCAATGACAGAAGGGAGTCCCAACGCCCTCCCCGTTCTTCCCTCTCCTACAATCAGTGCGCCTATTGCAAGCAGGAGGGCCACTGGAAGAATGACTGCCCCAATAAGGACAACTCCACAGGCCGCCCCATGCCCCCACCGCAACAGGACAACAGACCATGATGTAGGTCTGGTCCTGCAGACAGACCCCTCCAGCAGGCCCCTTCACGGTCCCACAATACCCCCGCCCAAATTATTTTGATGCTTCATCCCAGCGTCAATATTTTAATGATGACTCTGATGCGTATGAAGGTCAGGGGTCCTCCTTTGACTAGGACAGCCTTCGACAGAGGGGGGTGGGACCAGTTTCTATTCCTGTTAGGTAGAATGGCCCTCACGTTGAGGTACAATTAGACGGTACTCCACATGATTTTTTGGTAGATACTGGGGCCACCAAAAGTTCTGTTAAACAGGAAGAGGTCCAAGGGGTCCCTCTGTCTGGCAATATTAATGTCTCTATGGGTTTTTCTGGTGTTCCGGTGGCTAACCCCGTCTCCCAGCCGCTGCATGTTGCTATAGGTCCTTACACCATTAGCTCCCCTCTCATTCTTACTTCGGCCTGTAGTGAGAATTTATTGGGTTTGGACCTATTAAAGAAATTGTACGCCACCATTTATTGCTCTCCGGATGGAGTTCATGTCACTTTAGGTCCAAATATTTCTCCGTCACAATTTTTGTCAAAACCACTTCCAACGAACTTCGAGATTTGCCAGACATTTTATGGGCCACACATAAGGACGATGTTGGATGTTTGGACATACCACCGTATGTCATACGCTTGAAAGCCAATGCCAAATTACCTCGCCTTCCCCAATACAAGTTATCCCAACACATTGAACAACAACTCAAAAATATTGTGACCTAGTTGATTGATTTGGGTGTCATTGAAGAAACGCGTCCTGTCCTTCCTGTTCATAAAAAATTATCTGATGGCACTGCGTCTCCAGGTCTCCGATTTGTTATTGATTTACGGGCGGTCAATAAGATTGTAATACCCTAGTTCCCTGTTGTTCCTGACATTACGACATTATTAACAATGATACCTGCCTACGCTACTTGGTTCTCTGTTATCGATCTTAAAAATGCATTCTTTAGCATTCCCATTCATCCAGATAGCAGACACATCTTTGGGTTTTCACTGGGTGGTCGCAGTTTCCGGTTCTGTCGCGCTCCACAAGGCTATACTGAATCGCCTAGCATTTTTAGCCAGGCCCTCATGGGTCAATTAGATACCCTTGTTTTTCCTTGCTCCTCGACGCTGGTTCAATATGTGGATAACCTTTTAATAGCATCCACTTCAGAACAAAATTGTAAAACAGATACTGTAGCCTTATTGAAACATCTTGCACACCATCACCATAAGGTCTCCCTCTCCAAATTGCAATATTGTAGACAGGAGGTTATATACCTAGGACACCTCCTGTCTGAGGAGGGACGTACGTTGACGGCTGAGAGAATACAAGCTATACGAGACATATCGGTTCCAAGGACACAGAGAGAGGTTAGGGCCTTTATAGGTATTACCTCCTTCTGTCGTCAATGGATTGCTAATTATTCTCTTTTGATAAAACCGTTTTTGCATCTCACGCACAAAGATTGTCCTGAAACAATTGAATGGAATGACGATTTTCAGTTTGGTTTTGATGAATTGAAAAATACACTCTGCACAGCACCTGTACTGGGTACGCCTGATTATCGTAAAGATTTTCAGTTATATGTGAGCGAGAGAAATGGATGTTCACTATCAGTGTTAACCCAAGAGCATGGCGGCAAACAACGCCCCTGTGCTTATTTTTCGGCCCTACTGGATCCAGTGGCCTGTGCACTCCCGAGCTGTCTACGGGCAATAGCCGCTGCAGCGGTCGCAGTGCGCCAGTCGTCCAGGATAGTCATGGATTCACCCCTCACCCTGTTGGTCCCACACACTTTTGACGCACTATTAAATAAAACGAAAACACAGCATCTTATGAATGCACGATTAACTACTTTTGAACTGACACTTTTAGCTAGTCATAAAACATTAAAAAGGTGCAACACTCTCAATCCTGCCATTTTATTGCCAATTACTGAAAAAACTGAAGATTCTTATGATGACATACATGACTGCATTCTCCGGACGGAGGATGAAACAAAAGGGAGAGTGGACTTACAGGACACTCCACTGAAAGACCCTGATGGCATATTATACGTAGATGGCTCATGCATCAAGCTACCCGATGGCACTACCTCTGCAGCCTATGCAGTTACAGCGGCTATCACTGTAGTTGAAACAGCTAGAATACCACATAACTCTGCTCAGGCCGCAGAATTAATAGCTCTAACACGAGCCTGTGAGTTAAGTAAAGGACTTAATGTGAATGTTTACACTGACAGTCAGTATGCATTTGGCGTAGCACACAATTTTGGTCGTTTGTGGGCAGAACGAGGATTCCTCACCTCACTTGGGACACGTATTCAACATGGGACCCTTATAACTAACTTACTTTCTGCCCTGGCATTGCCCAAAACAATGGCTATCATGAAGTGTAGTGCACACAAAAAGGTGACAGATGAAACTGGATGGGGCAACGCCCTAGCCGATCAAACAGCAAAAGATACAGCGTATGCAAAGACAGGACACATGTATGTGGAAGATAGTACAGAGAAGGTTCGTCCCCATGAAATATTTGGGAACACGGTAGAGAGTGTCAGGAAGATACAGGATGAGGCAACTGGACAGGAGAAAAAGGAATGGGAAGAAGAGAAGGCCAAGTTAGATGAAAATACGCTGTGCTGGACAGATCTGTCACAGAGGGAAAGATGGATGTTACCCGATGCATTCGTTCTGCCAGTAGTGACTATGGCCCATGGTCCTGCACAAATTAGTGCGAAAAGCATCTGTGATTTGCTTGATCCAGTTTGGTCTAATAAAAATATCAGAAGAGTAGCTGACCAACTGGTTCAATCCTGCATGATTTGTTTACAACATAACATAGGGAAGGGTGCCTCAGTCCCCGATGGGCATTTTTCACCACCAACGTATCCCTTTGAAGTACTACAAATGGATTATATTGAGATGGAAAGGTGTAACAACTTGAAATATGTCCTAGTTGTGGTCTGTATGTTTAGTAAGTGGGTAGAAGCTTACCCTACTAAAGATAATACTGCCCTTACTACCACAAAAAGGTACTTCTGAAGGAGTTCTTCCCACGGTTTGGGGTCCCAAGGTGTGTCTGGTCAGATAATGGGAGTCATTTTGTAGGGCAGGTGATGAAAAGGGTGTGTGAAGGGTTGGGCCTCTGCCAGAAGTTTCATGCAGCTAACCACCCCCAGTCAGCAGGACTAGTTGAAAAATATAATGGCACACTTAAATTGAAGATGTCAAAGATATGCGCAGAACGCGGTATACGTGGCCGGATGCGTTGCCCCTGGCTTTAATGTCTGTCAAGATGACGCCTCACTCTAGATCAGCGTTGTCATCTCATGAGATAGTGATGGGAAGGCCAGCAAATGTCTGGGGGGTCCCTCGACCTCACAAGTACTCAGAACTAGAACATCCTGTTTTGATGGACTATTTAAATGAACTCACTAATTCTTTGCGTTCTATTCACCAACAGGTGTGTGAAGCACTCCCATCTGTATCCACTGATCCAGGTCACAAGATACTACCTGGCGACTGGGTTCTCACAAAGAATTTCCAGCGGAAAAAGAGTCTCGAACCTCGATGGAAAGGTCTGCGACAGGTCCTTCCTGCTACTCGAACAGCAGTTAAAGTCGAGGGAGCTAAGAATTGGATAGATGCATCCCACTGTAAGAAAGTACCCCTACTCGTACCCTCTGATGAAATAAAAAGTGGTGACCACCCGACGACTGAGGACCATTTCAGCAACACTACGCGGAGTGATAAAAAACAGAACGACAGTGTGCTGCAGGAGGTTCCCTCAGATTTTGGTCACACTGAACAATTGTTTCCTGAACATACCATACCACAGTCCACAAGATACGATTTCCGCCCACGAAAATAAGAAAATGAACAATGAACTGATTGCTTGTCCCCTGTACTAAGTCTGACGATAGCTGCAGGGCCGTGATTTTGTCTGTTGCGGCGGACCAGAGTGTGTCAATAGGACTGCTGGTATCACCCCACAGTGAAGCAACCACCAGTCACGGGCAGCACTTAGGTCGGACTAAACTGCTAGTGGGACAAGCAATAAAGAGAAATGGGTGTTATACAAGAAGACAAGAGGAAAAAGAATAAAATAAGTAATTTAAAAAGACTATTAGGCCCACGTATCGCTTGTCTCACCCTAACAATACTATTTTTGGTACTTCTGTCCTGCATTGGGTGGGTAATACATCATTCTGATTCAGAGGTCTCACCAACTACGCCACCGCCTTCAGAACACAGCCATGTTTCCTTACCACCCCATGAGGAAGGACGACGTAAGGAATATGAAAACAATACCTTCATATCTATGTTACATCAACATCAGCTGGCTGTAAATAGAACAAATTGTTGGATATGTGGCTTGCTACCGAGTTCCGTGCAAAGAAGGTTGCCATATATTTAATTCCCTTTTTCTTTTGATGGCTCCTGCAGCGCCTGGTATGAACTATCAGCCATTTGGGCTACCTCAATGGATGCTACTAATTCCGGACTATTGGTCACCCACCTATACCGGTTATGCTGGCCCACTGGAACAAGAGTTTATGGAACAAAGGAAGAAAAGTCAGAATATGCTGACCGAAGAAATAGGTCCTTTAATACCACACCCCGGATTGGCCGAAGATTTTTTGTAACACAGGTCAAGGCTCCACTTTGTTTTCAGAAAAGTGGTAATAGAAGTGTAGGTGCCAGTAACTGTAATGCTACAGTAATATTGAATGGAACTAATTGGCCTACCATGATACCATCACAAAACTTGTATTTTGTTTGTGGTAATAATGCCTACACCTCCTTGGTACCCACCTGGAGCGGCACGTGTTACATTGCTTGGTTACTACCACCAACTTACACAGCTGGCCCTCAACACCACAGGACTCGGAGAGGGGTAATATCTGCAGAAGATACCTCAGCACAAGAAGCATTGGACTACTTTAAAGGAGTCCTTCCATTTTGGGGCCCTATGATGAACAGTAGGGATATCAGACATCTCACACGAGTCGTGGAAGCAACAATAAATGAAACAGCAGGAGCTCTGAGTAACATCACTGCAGAGCTCGCTGCTGAACCCCTTGTTACTCTTCAAAACAGAATGGTTCTTGACATCATCTTGGCGAACCGTGGTGGAGTTTGTACTTTGATCGGATCGAGCTGCTGCGTTTATATTCCAGACAATGCCCCTTCAGTGTCTAAAGCTATTAAAAGGTTGCATACGATAGCTTCCACAATACACCAAGACGAAGGAACATGGTCCTTGACCGACTGGTTTTGGGGCTTGATTTCCCAATGGGGCTGGAAGATAGTAATATTCCTTTTTGTGCTCGCTGCTGTATTCCTCACCTGTTGTCTTTGTGTACAGTGCCTACCTGCTTTGTGCGGTTGCTGTATGGCATCCCTTGCCCCCTGGCCTGTTCGCCCTCCTCAACACACAGCTATGCTGTCCCTTGAGCAGGAGATAAAAGACCTTATGTCCATTAACATAGACACTGAATGACGTTCAAGCTTGCCTCACAATGGCAAAAGGAGGGATTGAGAAAATGTACATAAACTTAATCATACACCACAGCTGCTAGGCATCTGTTTGGGCCCAGTGTTCCACGGACTTAATTGTAGCACTACCTGGACTACTATGCTTGGTGTATATTTTGTTAATGGTGTGTATATATATATATATATTTTTGCCTACTTGCTTTTAATATATTACAATGGTTACACTAATTTTCTTTTGTCTTTGCATTCTTCCTGGGGGGTTGGGGGGGTAACTATAATGTATCATGATTTATTATTAGTGTGTGTGTTGTAGTGGGTGAGAGTGGGGGGTGGGGGTGGGGGTGTTGCGTGTGTGTGTCCCTGTTTTTTCCCTCCCCTGTGTCGTAGGTGCAGTAGTCACCGTGGTCTTCGCCGCCGGCATTTGTGCTCCTGGTAGAGGAGCAGGAAGACTATCGCAGGGAGAATTTCGAGTTCTGGCTCCATGGTGTCCTAGTTCCTCGTGGGGTATGTAGAGGTGAGCGTTTTCCCTTCGGAATCTCGTTTCCGCTGTGTTTTTATCCACAGTGAATCCGCCCCAGAAAAGTTGGTGGATTGGCCTGTTGTGATACTGTGGGCGGTACTTTGTCCTCCGCCTGTCTGTTGGCGGTGACCGCCGCGCTGTTTGTTTGTACCGCCGTGGCGGTCGGAGTGTTAAAGTGGCTGTCTTTGTTGGCGGTTTCCGCCACAGTCGTAATTGCAAAATTTTTACCGCCGGCCTGTTGGCGGTCTTACCGCCGCTTTAACACCGACCGCCAGGGTTGTAATGACCACCTGTGTGACTACAAGGATTTTCCCTCAAACGTCTCCAGGGGGCCCTCATCAGTTTTAGCTAGGAACCAATCAAAACTCCTAACTCCAGCAAACACAGGACTATACAAATAGGTATAGTGCGCCTGTTGATGGATGGATGGATGTGTTTGAAGTAGAGGAGTTAGGATAATAAGTTATTGGGTCTGCTATGGGATATTCCTTTGCTTCTGGCTGAGCTAATCGTAGTGTGGACAGGTGGTAGAAGACATTCGGATGAAGTGAAATACATGACATAATTCAATATGAGATTGTTCTTTAGCTCTGCTTTATAGACATTTATTTGTAATCTGGGATGGAACTGAAAGAGTTTGATCAGTGTGAATGTTAATGAAAATAATATCTGTCTAACCTACAATATAAATGAGACGAATAAATAAGACAAGAGAGGAATTCCTGGATACAGATTATATGTAGACGATTAAAACCAGAACCACTACATGCAGGAATTAATCACGGATGAAATCTTAAATGGAATGTTTCCATAGACAAATGTTAGGCATCAAGGTAAAATGCTCTACTCCAGCAAAAGCTGAAAACACATTATTTCAGTACAAAATTGTTTTCAAATAAGAGAATACCTAGAATATATTATACTTAAAGAATATGAGAGAGCTAAGCAGTAAAAATAGGGCAGATATACTTGCAACAAAAAAGCCCAAATGTGAGATATGAGGGAAAGATCAGAATGAACACCACATTTAATAACAAGGAAATCTAAAAAATACAGAGACCCTTTCAGAGAAATTGGTACACTGTACAAGAAGATACGGTCACTGGAAATACTCTTGGCAGGCAACCATTACTCACTTTCCAAAGGGCCCCATCAGCCTCTAAAGTGATTATTTAGTCATTCAGAAGTGAATATTACTCATGGCTAGATACAAGATAAATTATTCTAAAAATGCAGGAAATATGAGGTGTGCAGGTTTGGAAAAACATGAAAGAGTTTACGGTGGATGGAAAGGTCTATATTACAGTTTATGTATTAGACTGTGTGTATAGGTGGAAGTATGTAGGACGCATTTTCTGTCCATTGTAAAAACGTGCTTGAAAATGTGCATACAACAAAAACAAGGATAAAAGCTATCCAGTAGCATGCCACTATGCAAGACATCATGGCGAAGATCCTAGCTTACTGACTTATTTTGTAATTGACATTAGGCCTAAACCTGAAAGAGGCAGCAATAGGATAAGGAAACTAAGATAACTCAAATCCAACTATGCAATCAAGCTAAAAACTAACTAGCCACTGGGCAACGGAGAGCTGCATGTGGATCTGAATTGAAATGAGCGAATTCCAAATCTAGAGCAAAAAACTGAAAAAGTATTATGAACGTATGAATTCTACTCAGAAATACAGCTCCTCTTCAAAAAAAATTATTTTGACCCATCAAAGGCTTCTGTTTCTTGTATGTGCATACATTGCTACAGTACTGAAACATCCAG
Source organism: Pleurodeles waltl (assembly GCF_031143425.1). Taxonomy (NCBI): domain Eukaryota; kingdom Metazoa; phylum Chordata; class Amphibia; order Caudata; family Salamandridae; genus Pleurodeles; species Pleurodeles waltl. The sequence continues at coordinate 893,042,469 of NC_090443.1, forward strand.
ATATGCACCTTTTAAATTTTCCAGGTCATCTGTTTTTGAAAGGGCGGTTTTTACCCTTTGGAGATACATTCCCAGGATCAGTGCTTACAAGGTGACTTAACAGTTGATTGACCTTTGTATATCGGACTTATTGGGACTTGTAGTTCTGGGTTATTCATGGTTACTGTAGTTGTTTTACTTTTTCAGTGTTTTATATGCTATGATAACATAGGTGCTGAGAATAAAAAGTGAAGCGGAGACCGCATATTTTGAAGCCTTCGGTCCTGTCATGCAATCATAAGGCAAGATGCATATAATTCTCTGCATTCACAAAATTGCATTTTGACCAACGCAACTCACTGGTACAAAGTGCGTACTATCCTCCGAGTCAGCAAAATGGCACCCACTGCAATGGAACTCAAGGGTAATTTATATATTTTACTCGTGCATCTCAAAAAACACTTTTCTCAGCTAAACGCCCTTCTGCGGTGGCAGTTTATGACTTTCTGGTGCGTGATTTCGTAGTTTCAGGACCACAAATGACTTCCTCAGTGTCCTCTTAAATGTTAAATCCTTTTGAGTTTTGACATTCAGGTTCAGAAATCAAAATGAATCAAGTCACTTCATCAAGTGTAACCTTTTCTGTAATTCAGAATGAATTTAGATGCTACACTCTGATGAAAGCTAACTCTGTGCCACCTGGACAGGACTGCAATATACAAAATGATATCTCTGAAATTTTAATGCATGCAGTCGAACAGTGTACACTGGACCTCAATGACCTAATTTAAAATTGACAATGTTCTCCGGTAGCATTGTTCAGTTGATATCTTCATTTAAATTATGTAGGCAGATATGTACATGAGTTAGGTGGATCTCTTTGCGCTCTCGGAGTGGCAGTATTGATTAGATCACTTGACGGTGGTAAATTAATGGGCCTTCTCTCACTTGGGTGAACTCTCAGTCCAGCTGGGTAGGCTAGCCTTGGGCAACAAAATGTAGTTGCATTTTGCTTGTGGAGGGAATGTTGTTGATGCTCTACGAAACGTCCTATTATTGTGAGCAAAGCATTGGGGCAGGAAAAACATTAAATTGAAAGGATAAAATAATCAAAGAATAGTGGGGGCCATGCTTAGAGAAGTTTCTAGACTAGTATGTTGCTGGGAGTGAACCATATGGGTATCTTGAAACTAAGCAATGTGTCGGGGGCAATTGGTTGAAATCATTTGGAACAATTACACAGGCAATTCGATTTGGCAAAAGTGCATCTTTACCACCAGCCACAGATCCGTTATGCCGTATGTGCTTACACCTTTGAGTGGTGTGGCACATGAGACTACACTCTGGTTGCGGTCAAGATACTGATGAATGGCCTCAGGAATTGGAGGGGGGTCTTCAAAATTTACAGTAACCTCTGCTTGTACTATGCCAGATGTCCTCATAAGCCTAACAACAGAAAAGTAGATGATTAACCTAGGTCCCATTCATAATGCAGCATAGGATTAAGGTATTTGATTGAATGGGTGGTGGCCTTGTAATCTAACTAAGACTGATTTAATTCAAACTTCTGCAGAGGCTGTATTCTCATTGAATGAAATAACTGATATTTTGAAATGTAAACACATAAATGTATGCTGAAGCCTGAAGCCTGAGGTCCTGCCCTAGCGATATCTGGGCTCCACTGTGGTGATATTTGGAAAGACAACCTCAGGCAAACGTTGGAAACTCAAATGATAATGCATAATGCTTTGCAAGTGGAGGGATGTGGATCTCCTGTTACGCTACAGGGACACAAAAGCTGCAAGAAGCCCATTTTCCTGGAAGAGCCCAGCTGACCAGTTTCCACTGGACCAGCCCTGGACACTGGGGGTGTCTTCTGTTTGAGTGAGTCCTGACCCTAAAGCACTGTTCCTGAGGTCCAGGGTTAGCTGTTTTCAGAGTGTGCTCCCTCTGCCTAACCCTAAATCCTGGGACTTCGACAAACTGTCAAGACTTTTTGCACAGAGAACCAACAGAAGACTGGGGCCAACCTGCCAATTCAATCTGCTGAGGGTGCATCGTGAGCCTTACTTCTTCATATCTTCCACTACATTCTTCTCCCTAGTACCAAATCCGTCTCAGTGGGTTCACTGTTGACCGGCATCTGACAACATCAAAACTACTTTTGTTAAAACCTACAGCCTTGTCCTGCTGGAAGAATGTGACTATGAGAAAGGTATCAAAATCCAAAGGGAGAAAGCTTCACTGTACCCGATGGCAAGCAGCACCGATCAACCTCAATGACTTCCTGGGCGTGAACTCTAGACTTTTCCACCTCAGAGCTTTCTTCAACTTCATTAACAGCTTCACCGGGACCTCATTCTTCATCAACCCATAGTAGTCGACCTCATCTTGGATCCAGCCTGCTGCTGTGCCCTACTGAAGACTCTACCTCCTCGAAAAAAATGTACGCCCGAAGGTAACTCTTTGACTGGGACCAACCTGGTCTTCATATCCCTCTCGTGCTCCATCACAGTTGACCTTAAAACTTACCCTTGTCCCAGTCTAGCACCACCAGTTGCCTGTGGTTGGTACTTTGTGCTTTTTGGAGCAATTTAATTTAAAAATGTTTAAAAAAGATATCCCTGGTTCCACTGGATTTTTGTTGTTTTGGTGTCATCTTGTTTATTAAAATATTCTCTACTATTATAAATTCGAGTGGGATTTGTTTTATAATGTGTTTTCGATTGTTTAAGTGTTTTGGTACTTATAAATGCTTACACGTTTTTTTAAGTTAAGCCCGTCTGTTCTGTTTCGTAGTTACCAGGGGTTGAGCTCAGGTTTAAATTACTGAAACCACTGCTGCATCTAACAGTGCCATTGCTACTTGTGATGGACTACCATCCACCCTAATTAATAATCCACTTTATCGTACCATATCAGATGAGCCTACCAGTGAGAAAATGTACACAAACTTAATCATACACCATAGCTGCTAGGCATATGTTTATCTTTATTATGTTGCCATGTGCTCGACAAACCTCCTGAACTTTGATGATTGACCTTGTGCTCGCAGCCTTGGGCTGCAATCTGCTTATCGCTGTAATTTACTTGTTCTAACCGTAGTTCTGAGAATTTTTGTGCTAAATCAGTAACTGCCAGAACAGGTTCGTACAGGTCGTTGCCACCTCCTGCCAGCTGCATCTGTACCTTCTCCCACCACACGTGTATCCCTGAAATATTCTGAAGGGCGCAGAGGACCTTGAATACGCTAGGGGTGGAGTTGTCCTCTGACTAAGCAGTTTTGTGTGTATATAAGGTTGGGTGCCCCAGAGTGAAGGGGCAGCCTCCGTAGGATAGTCACTTGACTGTCCTGGGACTCTGTATTAGCTCGAGCTATAATCCATGTAATAAACTTCTCTTTATTCCTCCAGTTGGTGACTCTGCTTGATTTGGGTACTCTCTGCTAAACGGACCCTGAGGACTAGGGTGTCCCTCCACCGCTGGGAAGGAGACCCCGGGTGGGGATTCTATCTTTCCTGGTTCCTCAGTTGGCGCCCGAACAGGGACCCGAGTCAGGCATCCAGGGGACCGACCAGGTGACGGAGGACTCATGATTGGACTTCCAAGGGAGGCGCCCCACACCAGATTCTGAGCTTCGTTCTCTGTTGTGGACCTGCGGATCTCCACTGTGTGTCTTCCAGCCGGCTCGACTTCTCCTGGCGCTGTCTGAATTCGGGTCTCTGTTTTCCGTGAATTACTGGAGTCCCCAACGGTCGGACTATAACAGAAGTGTCAGGTAAGGACGGGAGTTGAAAGATTCCTGTCTAAAAATAGGTCTGTGAGTATTGTACGGTTTCTATCGCTCTTTGCAAAGATCGACGTCAGCGGTAAGACTGACCTCAGTTGTCATTTAAGTATATAGGAAGCAAAGGGCATATTTGCCACTCATTTGGTGTATTCAAACCACTGGTGTAAGAATTAAAAAAAAAATATATATATATATATATACTGGAAGAATGCCAGCGTTCAGTTGTTTTAGGAAATTGTGTTGTTGTCTTTGCAGTACGGACTCCCGGTTGGAGGAAACATGCCCGCTCCTCCGGCTGGGACTCCGAATCATGATATATATGTTAAATATTGTCACGACTCACATGCTGCTTACGCCTGGAATACACAGATCGAGTGGTGTGGGTCTTGAAGGTTCGGCTTTGGCCCAGATAGGGGCGACTCTTTCCGGTAGCCACGGTGCTGTAGGCAATGGAGACGCCAAGAACAGACCGTGCCCTTCAGAAATAGCGCCAGAGTGAAAAAAAACCTAAAAAGGGGAAAAACCTCCAAACAGAAGATTCCTGAAACAGGAACAAAAGAAAAGGAATCAACAGAGGCAAATACAGGAATACACTGAATCCACGAGAATCATCACAGGAAGGCGGAGAAACAGGAGCGAAGACACCATCCAAACAGAAAGTGTTGCAGCGCAAGGAGAGAAAGAAACACAGCCCTTAAATACCACTAAACAGAAAACGACCCACAGGAAGTAAAAGGACACCATCTTAGATAGGGAAAAGTACATAGAACAGAATAGACTAAGAACCATAGAGAATAGGGAACAAGGAATGCTGGGAAGAAAAAGGTAACATGAGAAGGGCGAAAAAACATAAAGGAAGGAACAACCAGATGTCCCAGAAAAAGAAGAAAAGAAAAGAACAGGTAAGAGGGGTCAGAATGCCCGAAAAACGCAGTGCACAGAAACAGATCGAGGCCCCATGCCCAATTTAGGGCCTCGCAAAGCACACAGCAAACTGGGGGCGTGCCGCGTCTTGCAGACGTGTGGTGCGGCCCGAGCCGAATGTTCGGCTCGCGCCGCAGTACGCGGCGCGACAAATATGGCATAGGTCCGATTATCTGGTCTGATATATGGAGAAAAAGAACCAAAGGTAGTTCTGATTTACAATGGCCTATTCACGGGACATTTGATAAAGATAAATTAGACTATTTACAGGAACGTTTGTTTGTGACAGAAAGTAGACCAGGGATGTTTGATTCACTACGGACTTGGCAGAAAGAAGCAGACCAAAGACGTAGGAAGGCAGAGAAAGAATTACAGAGACATAAGACCAGGACGGTGACTAAAAAGGTATATGACTCTGACGTAGCTGAACATCAACAGAAAAGTTTAGAACATGACCGAAGGCTTCACTTACAAACTGATAAGTGTTACACTTCCAGGACAATAGTGGATAAGCCACAAGAGGAAGACCCCCTTTTAAACGATATGTTAGATAAACCCCCGTTATATACTCCACCAATATATCCTACACTACATCGTCAACCTGCACCAGGTGACCCTATTGTGCCACCCCCGGTTGGATCTCAGGCGAGTGCTCCGCCACCCACCACCACCCCTCCTGTCACCAGACCTATAGAGGATACACCCCGCCCGACTGTACCCATCCCTTGACTGGCCCCCATTTGGCCCACCCCTGACTCCTGTTTAGACACCACACATACCCCCGTCCAATGACCCCGCGAAAGCGCACCCTCCGCGGACACTTGTTCTCTAATTCACAAGAGGAAGATGTCATTGAAGAAATGACACGGAGGTGGATGACTAATTGGAATGACTATGGGGTCAGGGACATTGTCCACACTATGAAACAATGGGATAGTTTAGTTCAGTTACATGCAGCTACCCTTATGTGCAACATTATAATACAAGAATATGAGGATGATGGTTCCTCAGCTCCCGCAGGACTGGTGGACCTCCAAAAACAGGCCTCTATTGGACTGCTGTTTGGTTCTGGTCTACATGATTATGTTGTAACTCTTCTCGTATATAGGGACCGCCTGTGGACATGTAGCCCTTGTATAAGGGCATCCATGTTTCCCATGAGAGAGGTTCCGCCGGTTTGGCGAGAGCCGGTGATGGATAACGCTGGCCAAGTTATTACCGCAGGGCATTTTCAACAAATGTGGGTACACACCCCATGGAAAAGATCTGAAACATATACCCTAAAAGCTGCCTTACCTGACCCCCTAAGAATCCTGCAGGATATTATAAAGAACTGCAGCAAATTCTTGAATCCTGTACTATGACGTTGTCCGATATTGACATGTTAATGGCAGCAGTAGTCCCGCAGGAAGTATGGTCAAAAGTACAGAGGCATGACCATGCTGAACTAGGGGGCACGTGGGACCAATTGCAAGCAGCAGAAAGGGACAGGGTTGGGGGAGCGAAACCAGACCCACTTATATTGGCTATCCCACTGCGTATTTCGGATTTAATGAAGACCATACTTGCACCACACAGGATAAATTGGGATAAATTGGCCGCCTGTAAACAGAAAAAGGACGAGGGTGTTTCGGACTTTTATACAAGGTTTAAGGGTGTCTTTTCTGATTACAGCGGCCAAGACATGACTACTGAAGGGGGGATAAGACTCTTTGTTGACAAATCGTGGACAATTTATTACCAGACATAAAGGGAAAATTGAAATTGTGTGAAAGTACGTGGCCAGTCTCTACTGCCACTGGAATACTGACAATGGCCCAATATTATGAGAACAGGGAGATAGAAGAACAAGAAAAGAACGAGAAAAAAATGAAGGAGTTGAAAACGAAGGTGTTATTTCAGCAGGCCTACCCTCAGCCCCGTCAACAGCAGTCCAGATCAAGGTCACAAGGACCTCCCAATGACAGAAGGGAGTCCCAACGCCCTCCCCGTTCTTCCCTCTCCTACAATCAGTGCGCCTATTGCAAGCAGGAGGGCCACTGGAAGAATGACTGCCCCAATAAGGACAACTCCACAGGCCGCCCCATGCCCCCACAGCAACAGGACAACAGACCATGCAGTAGGTCTGGTCCTGCAGACAGACCCCGCCAGCAGGCCCCTTCACGGTCCCACAATACCCCCGCCCAAATTATTTTGATGCTTCATCCCAGCGTCAATATTTTAATGATGACTCTGATGCGTATGAAGGTCAGGGGTCCTCCTTTGACTAGGACAGCCTTCGACAGAGGGGGGTGGGACCAGTTTCTATTCCTGTTAGGTAGAATGGCCCTCACGTTGAGGTACAATTAGACGGTGCTCCACATGATTTTTTGGTAGATACTGGGGCCACCAAAAGTTCTGTTAAAGAGGAAGAGGTCCAAGGGGTCCCTCTGTCTGGCAATATTAATGTCTCTATGGGTTTTTCTGGTGTTCCGGTGGCTAACCCCGTCTCCCAGCCGCTGCATGTTGCTATAGGTCCTTACACCATTAGCTCCCCTCTCATTCTTACTTCGGCCTGTAGTGAGAATTTATTGGGTTTGGACCTATTAAAGAAATTGTACGCCACCATTTATTGCTCTCCGGATGGAGTTCATGTCACTTTAGATCCAAATATTTCTCAGTCACAATTTTTGTCAAAACCACTTCCACCGAACTTCGAGATTTGCCAGACATTTTATGGGCCACACATAAGGACGATGTTGGATGTTTAGACATACCACCGTATGTCATACGCTTGAAAGCCAATGCCAAATTACCTCATCTTCCCCAATACAAATTATCCCAACACATTGAACAACAACTCAAAAATATTGTGACCTAGTTGATTGATTTGGGTGTATTGAAGAAACGCGTCCTGTCCTTCCTGTTCATAAAAAATTATCTGATGGCACTGCGTCTCCAGGTCTCCGATTTGTTATTGATTTACGGGCGGTCAATAAGATTGTAATACCCTAGTTCCCTGTTGTTCCTGACATTACGACATTATTAACAATGATACCTGCCTCCGCTACTTGGTTCTCTGTTATCGATCTTAAAAATGCATTCTTTAGCATTCCCATTCATCCAGATAGCAGACACATCTTTGGGTTTTCACTGGGTGGTCGCAGTTTCCGGTTCTGTCGCGCTCCACAAGGCTATACTGAATCGCCTAGCATTTTTAGCCAGGCCCTCATGGGTCAATTAGATACCCTTGTTTTTCCTTGCTCCTCGACGCTGGTTCAATATGTGGATAACCTTTTAATAGCATCCACTTCAGAACAAAATTGTAAAACAGATACTGTAGCCTTATTGAAACATCTTGCACACCATCACCATAAGGTCTCCCTCTCCAAATTGCAATATTGTAGACAGGAGGTTATATACCTAGGACACCTCCTGTCTGAGGAGGGACGTACGTTGACGGCTGAGAGAATACAAGCTATACGAGACATATCGGTTCCAAGGACACAGAGAGAGGTTAGGGCCTTTATAGGTATTACCTCCTTCTGTCGTCAATGGATTCCTAATTATTCTCTTTTGATAAAACCGTTTTTGCATCTCACGCACAAAGATTGTCCTGAAACAATTGAATGGAATGACGATTTTCAGTTTGGTTTTGATGAATTGAAAAATACACTCTGCACAGCACCTGTACTGGGTACGCCTGATTATCGTAAAGATTTTCAGTTATATGTGAGCGAGAGAAATGGATGTTCACTATCAGTGTTAACCCAAGAGCATGGCGGCAAACAACGCCCCTGTGCTTATTTTTCGGCCCTACTGGATCCAGTGGCCTGTGCACTCCTGAGCTGTCTACGGGCAATAGCCACTGCAGCGGTCGCAGTGCGCCAGTCGTCCAGGATAGTCATGGATTCACCCCTCACCCTGTTGGTCCCACACACTTTTGACGCACTATTAAATAAAACAAAAACACAGCATCTTACGAATGCACGATTAACTACTTTTGAACTGACACTTTTAGCTAGTCATAAAACATTAAAAAGGTGCAACACTCTCAATCCTGCCATTTTATTGCCAATTACTGAAAAAACTGAAGATTCTTATGATGACATACATGACTGCATTCTCCGGACGGAGAATGAAACAAAAGGGAGAGTGGACTTACAGGACACTCCACTGAAAGACCCTGATGGCATATTATACGTAGATGGCTCATTCATCAAGCTACCCGATGGCACTACCTCTGCAGCCTATGCAGTTACAGCAGCTATCACTGTAGTTGAAACAGCTAGAATACCACATAACTCTGCTCAGGCCGCAGAATTAATAGCTCTAACACGAGCCTGTGAGTTAAGTAAAGGACTTAATGTGAATGTTTACACTGACAGTCAGTATGCATTTGGCATAGCACACAATTTTGGTCGTTTGTGGGCAGAACGAGGATTCCTCACCTCACTTGGGACACGTATTCAACATGGGACCCTTATAACTAACTTACTTTCTGCCCTGGCATTGCCCAAAACAATGGCTATCATGAAGTGTAGTGCACACAAAAAGGTGACAGATGAAACTGGATGGGGCAACGCCCTAGCCGATCAAACAGCAAAAGATACAGCGTATGCAAAGACAGGACACATGTATGTGGAAGATAGTACAGAGAAGGTTCGTCCCCATGAAATATTTGGGAACACGGTAGAGAGTGTCAGGAAGATACAGGATGAGGCAACTGGACAGGAGAAAAAGGAATGGGAAGAAGAGAAGGCCAAGTTAGATGAAAATACGCTGTGCTGGACAGATCTGTCACAGAGGGAAAGATGGATGTTACCCGATGCATTCGTTCTGCCAGTAGTGACTATGGCCCATGGTCCTGCACACATTAGTGCGAAAAGCATCTGTGATTTGCTTGATCCAGTTTGGTCTAATAAAAATATCAGAAGAGTAGCTGACCAACTGGTTCAATCCTGCATGATTTGTTTACAACATAACATAGGGAAGGGTGCCTCAGTCCCCGATGGGCATTTTTCACCACCAACGTATCCCTTTGAAGTACTACAAATGGATTATATTGAGATGGAAAGGTGTAACAACTTGAAATATGTCCTAGTTGTGGTCTGTATGTTTAGTAAGTGGGTAGAAGCTTACCCTACTAAAGATAATACTGCCCTTACTACCACAAAAAGGTACTTCTGAAGGAGTTCTTCCCACGGTTTGGGGTCCCAAGGTGTGTCTGGTCAGATAATGGGAGTCATTTTGTAGGGCAGGTGATGAAAAGGGTGTGTGAAGGGTTGGGCCTCGGCCAGAAGTTTCATGCAGCTAACCACCCCCAGTCAGCAGGACTAGTTGAAAAATATAATGGCACACTTAAATTGAAGATGTCAAAGATATGCGCAGAACGCTGTATACGTGGCCGGATGCGTTGCCCCTGGCTTTAATGTCTGTCAAGATGACGCCTCACTCTAGATCAGCGTTGTCATCTCATGAGATAGTGATGGGAAGGCCAGCAAATGTCTGGGGGGTCCCTCGACCTCACAAGTACTCAGAACTAGAACATCCTGTTTTGATGGACTATTTAAATGAACTCACTAATTCTTTGCGTTCTATTCACCAACAGGTGTGTGAAGCACTCCCATCTGTATCCAATGATCCAGGTCACAAGATACTACCTGGCGACTGGGTTCTTACAAAGAATTTCCAGCGGAAAAAGAGTCTCGAACCTCGATGGAAAGGTCTGCGACAGGTCCTTCCTGCTACTCGAACAGCAGTTAAAGTCGAGGGAGCTAAGAATTGGATACATGCATCCCACTGTAAGAAAGTACCCCTACTCGTACCCTCTGATGAAATAAAAAGTGGTGACCACCCGACGACTGAGGACCATTTCAGCAACACTACGCGGAGTGATAAAAAACAGAACTACAGTGTGCTGCAGGAGGTTCCCTCAGATTTTGGTCACACTGAACAATTGTTTCCTGACCATACCATACCACAGTCCACAAGATACGATTTCCGCCCACGAAAATAAGAAAATGAACAATGAACTGATTGCTTGTCCCCTGTACTAAGTCTGACGATAGCTGCAGGGCCGTGATTTTGTCTGTTGGGGCGGACCAGAGTGTGGCAATAGGACTGCTGGTATCACCCCACAGTGAAGCAACCACCAGTCACGGGCAGCACTTAGGTCGGACTAAACTGCTAGTGGGACAAGCAATAAAGAGAAATGGGTGTTATACAAGAAGACAAGAGGAAAAAGAATAAAATAAGTAATTTAAAAAGACTATTAGGCCCACGTATCGCTTGTCTCACCATAACAATACTATTTTTGGTACTTCTGTCCTGCATTGGGTGGGTAATACATCATTCTGATTCAGAGGTCTCACCAACTACGCCACCGCCTTCAGAACACAGCCATGTTTCCTTACCACCCCATGAGGAAGGACGACGTAAGGAATATGAAAACAATACCTTCATATCTATGTTACATCAACATCAGCTGGCAGTAAATAGAACAAATTGTTGGATATGTGGCTTGCTACCGAGTTCCGTGCAAAGAAGGTTGCCATATATTTAATTCCCTTTTTCTTTTGATGGCTCCTGCAGCGCCTGGTATGAACTATCAGCCATTTGGGCTACCTCAATGGATGCTACTAATTCCGGACTATTGGTCACCCACCTATACCGGTTATGCTGGCCCACTGGAACAAGAGTTTATGGAACAAAGGAAGAAAAGTCAGAATATGCTGACCGAAGAAATAGGTCCTTTAATACCACACCCCGGATTGGCCGAAGATTTTTTGTAACACAGGTCAAGGCTCCACTTTGTTTTCAGAAAAGTGGTAATAGAAGTGTAGGTGCCAGTAACTGTAATGCTACAGTAATATTGAATGGAACTAATTGGCCTACCATGATACCATCACGAAACTTGTATTTTGTTTGTGGTAATAATGCCTACACCTCCTTGGTACCCACCTGGAGCGGCACGTGTTACATTGCTTGGTTACTACCACCAACTTACACAGCTGGCCCTCAACACCACAGGACTCGGAGAGGGGTAATATCTGCAGAAGATACCTCAGCACAAGACGCATTGGACTACTTTAAAGGAGTCCTTCCATTTTGGGGCACTATGATGAACAGTAGGGATATCAGACATCTCACATGAGTCGTGGAAGCAACAATAAATGAAACAGCAGGAGCTCTGAGTAACATCACTGCAGAGCTCGCTGCTGACCGCCTTGTTACTCTTCAAAACAGAATGGTTCTTGACATCATCTTGGCGGACCGTGGTGGAGTTTGTACTTTGATCGGATCGAGCTGCTGCGTTTATATTCCAGACAATGCCCCTTCAGTGTCTAAAGCTATTAAAAGGTTGCATACGATAGCTTCCACAATACACCAAGACGAAGGAACATTGTCCTTGACCGACTGGTTTTGGGGCTTGATTTCCCAATGGGGCTGGAAGATAGTAATATTCCTTTTTGTGCTTGCTGCTGTATTCCTCACCTGTTGTCTTTGTGTACAGTGCCTACCTGCTTTGTGCGGTTGCTGTATGGCATCCCTTGCCCCCTGGCCTGTTCGCCCTCCTCAACACACGGCTATGCTGTCCCTTGAGCAGGAGATAAAAGACCTTATGTCCATTAACATAGACACTGAATGACGTTCAAGCTTGCCTCACAATGGCAAAAGGAGGGATTGAGAAAATGTACATAAACTTAATCATACACCATAGCTGCTAGGCATCTGTTTGGGCCCAGTGTTCCACGGACTTAATTGTAGCACTACCTGGACTACTATGCTTGGTGTATATTTTGTTAATGGTGTGTATATATATATATATTTTTGCCTACTTGCTTTTAATATATTACAATGGTTACACTCATTTTCTTTTGTCTTTGCATTCTTCCTGGGGGGTTGGGGGGGTAACTATAATGTATCATGATTTATTATTAGTGTGTGTGTTGTAGTGGGTGAGGGGGGGGGGGTGGGGGTGTTGCGTGTGTGTGTCCCTGTTTTTTCCCTCCCCTGTGTCGTAGGTGCAGTAGTCACCGTGGTCTTCGCCGCCGGCATTTGTGCTCCTGGTAGAGGAGCAGGAAGACTATCGCAGGGAGAATTTCGAGTTCTGGCTCCATGGTGTCCTAGTTCCTCGTGGGGTATGTAGAGGTGAGCGTTTTCCCTTCGGAATCTCGTTTCCGCCGTGTTTTTATCCACGGTGAATCCGCCCCAGTAAAGTTGGTGGATTGGCCTGTTGTGATACTGTGGGCGGTACTTTGTCCTCCGCCTGTCTGTTGGCGGTGACCGCCGCGCTGTTTGTTTGTACCGCCGTGGCGGTCGGAGTGTTAAAGTGGCTGTCTTTGTTGGCGGTTTCCGCCACAGTCGTAATTGCAAAATTTTTACCGCCGGCCTGTTGGCGGTCTTACCGCCGCTTTAACACCGACCGCCAGGGTTGTAATGACCACCTGTGTGACTACAAGGATTTTCCCTCAAACGTCTCCAGGGGGCCCTCATCAGTTTTAGCTAGGAACCAATCAAAACTCCTAACTCCAGCAAACACAGGACTATACAAATAGGTATAGTGCGCCTGTTGATGGATGGATGGATGTGTTTGAAGTAGAGGAGTTAGGATAATAAGTTATTGGGTCTGCTATGGGATATTCCTTTGCTTCTGGCTGAGCTAATCGTAGTGTGGACAGGTGGTAGAAAACATTCGGATGAAGTGAAATACATGACATAATTCAAGATGAGATTGTTCTTTAGCTCTGCTTTATAGACATTTATTTGTAATCTGGGATGGAACTGAAAGAGTTTGATCAGTGTGAATGTTAATGAAAATAATATCTGTCTAACCTACAATATAAATGAGACGAATAAATAAGACAAGAGAGGAATTCCTGGATACAGATTATATGTAGACGATTAAAACCAGAACCACTACATGCAGGAATTAATCACGGATGAAATCTTAAATGGAATGTTTCCATAGACAAATGTTAGGCATCAAGGTAAAATGCTCTACTCCAGCAAAAGCTGAAAACACATTATTTCAGTACAAAATTGTTTTCAAATAAGAGAATACCTAGAATATATTATACTTAAAGAATATGAGAGAGCTAAGCAGTAAAAATAGGGCAGATATACTTGCAACAAAAAAGCCCAAATGTGAGATATGAGGGAAAGATCAGAATGAACACCACATTTAATAACAAGGAAATCTAAAAAATACAGAGACCCTTTCAGAGAAATTGGTACACTGTACAAGAAGATACGGTCACTGGAAATACTCTTGGCAGGCAACCATTACTCACTTTCCAAAGGGCCCCATCAGCCTCTAAAGTGATTATTTAGATATTCAGAAGTAAATATTACTCATGGCTAGATACAAGATAAATTATTCTAAAAATGCAGGAAATATGAGGTGTGCAGGTTTGGAAAAACATGAAAGAGTTTACGGTGGATGGAAAGGTCTATATTACAGTTTATGTATTAGACTGTGTGTATAGGTGGAAGTATGTAGGACGCATTTTCTGTCCATTGTAAAAACGTGCTTGAAAATGTGCATACAACAAAAACAAGGATAAAAGCTATCCAGTAGCACGCCACTATGCAAGACATCATGGCGAAGATCCTAGCTTACTGACTTATTTTGTAATTGACATTAGGCCTAAACCTGAAAGAGGCAGCAATAGGATAAGGAAACTAAGATAACTCAAATCCAACTATGCAATCAAGCTAAAAACTAACTAGCCATTGGGCAACGGAGAGCTGCATGTGGATCTGAATTGAAATGAGCGAATTCCAAATCCAGAGCAAAAAACTGAAAAAGTATTATGAACGTATGAATTCTACTCAGAAATACAGCTCCTCTTCAAAAAAAATAATTTTGACCCATCAAAGGCTTCTGTTTCTTGTATGTGCATACATTGCTACAGTACTGAAACATCCAGATATGCACCTTTTAAATTTTCCAGGTCATCTGTTTTTGAAAGGGCGGTTTTTACTCTTTGGAGATACATTCCCAGGATCAGTGCTTACAAGGTGACTTAACAGTTGATTGACCTTTGTATATCGGACTTATTGGGACTTGTAGTTCTGGGTTATTCATGGTTACTGTAGTTGTTTTACTTTTTCAGTGTTTTATATGCTATGATAACATAGGTGCTGAGAATAAAAAGTGAAGCGGAGACCGCATATTTTGAAGCCTTCGGTCCTGTCATGCAATCATAAGGCAAGATGCATATCATTCTCTGCATTCACAAAATTGCATTTTGACCAACGCAACTCACTGGTACAAAGTGCGTACTATCCTCTGAGTCAGCAAAATGGCACCCACTGCAATGGAACTCAAGGGTAATTTATATATTTTACTCGTGCATCTCAAAAAACACTTTTCTCAGCGAAACGCCCTTCTGCTGTGGCAGTTTATGACTTTCTGGTGCGTGATTTCGTAGTTTCAGGACCACAAATGACTTCCTCAGTGTCCTCTTAAATGTTAAATCCTTTTGAGTTTTGACATTCAGGTTCAGAAATCAAAATGAATCAAGTCACTTCATCAAGTGTAACCTTTTCTGTAATTCAGAATGAATTTAGATGCTACACTCTGATGAAAGCTAACTCTGTGCCACCTGGACAGGACTGCAATATACAAAATGATATCTCTGAAATTTTAATGCATGCAGTCGAACAGTGTACACTGGACCTCAATGACCTAATTTAAAATTGACAATGTTCTCCGGTAGCATTGTTCAGTTGATATCTTCATTTAAATTATGTAGGCAGATATGTACATGAGTTAGGTGGATCTCTTTGCGCTCTCGGAGTGGCAGTATTGATTAGATCACTTGACGGTGGTAAATTAATGGGCCTTCTCTCACTTGGGTGAACTCTCAGTCCAGCTGGGTAGGCTAGCCTTGGGCAACAAAATGTAGTTGCATTTTGCTTGTGGAGGGAATGTTGTTGATGCTCTACGAAACGTCCTATTATTGTGAGCAAAGCATTGGGGCAGGAAAAACATTAAATTGAAAGGATAAAATAATCAAAGAATAGTGGGGGCCATGCTTAGAGAAGTTTCTAGACTAGTATGTTGCTGGGAGTGAACCATATGGGTATCTTGAAACTAAGCAATGTGTCGGCGGCAATTGGTTGAAATCATTTGGAACAATTACACAGGCAATTCGACTTGGCAAAAGTGCATCTTTACCACCAGCCACAGATCCGTTATGCCGTATGTGCTTACACCTTTGAGTGGTGTGGCACATGAGACTACACTCTGGTTGAGGTCAAGATACTGATGAATGGCCTCAGGAATTGGAGGGGGGTCTTCAAAATTTACAGTAACCTCTGCTTGTACTATGCCAGATGTCCTCATAAGCCTAACAACAGAAAAGTAGATGATTAACCTAGGTCCCATTCATAATGCAGCATAGGATTAAGGTATTTGATTGAATGGGTGGTGGCCTTGTAATCTAACTAAGACTGATTTAATTCAAACTTCTGCAGAGGCTGTATTCTCATTGAATGAAATAACTGATATTTTGAAATGTAAACACATAAATGTATGCTGAAGCCTGAAGCCTGAGGTCCTGCCCTAGCGATATCTGGGCTCCACTGTGGTGATATTTGGAAAGACAACCTCAGGCAAACTTTGGAAACTCAAATGATAATGCATAATGCTTTGCAAGTGGAGGGATGTGGATCTCCTGTTACGCTACAGGGACACAAAAGCTGCAAGAAGCCCATTTTCCTGGAAGAGCCCAGCTGACCAGTTTCCACTGGACCAGCCCTGGACACTGGGGGTGTCTTCTGTTGGAGTGAGTCCTGACCCTAAAGCACTGTTCCTGAGGTCCAGGGCCCTTAGCTGTTTTCAGAGTGTGCTCCCTCTGCCTAACCCTAAATCCTGGGACTTCGACAAACTGTCAAGACTTTTTGCACAGAGAACCAACAGAAGACTGGGACCAACCTGCCAATTCAATCTGCTGAGGGTGCATCGTGAGCCTTACTTCTTCATATCTTCCACTACATTCTTCTCCCTAGTACCAAATCCGTCTCAGTGGGCTCACTGTTGACCGGCATCTGACAACATCAAAACTACTTTTGTTAAAACCTACAGCCTTGTCCTGCTGGAAGAATGTGACTATGAGAAAGGTATCAAAATCCAAAGGGAGAAAGCTTCACTGTACCCGATGGCAAGCAGCACCGATCAACCTCAATGACTTCCTGGGCGTGAACTCTAGACTTTTCCACCTCAGAGCTTTCTTCAACTTCATTAACAGCTTCACCGGGACCTCATTCTTCATCAACCCATAGTAGTCGACCTCATCTTGGATCCAGCCTGCTGCTGTGCCCTACTGAAGACTCTACCTCCTCGAAAAAAATGTACGCCCGAAGGTAACTCTTTGACTGGGACCAACCTGGTCTTCATATCCCTCTCGTGCTCCATCACAGTTGACCTTAAAACTTACCCTTGTCCCAGTCTAGCACCACCAGTTGCCTGTGGTTGGTACTTTGTGCTTTTTGGAGCAATTTAATTTAAAAATGTTTAAAAAAGATATCCCTGGTTCCACTGGATTTTTGTTGTTTTGGTGTCATCTTGTTTATTAAAATATTCTCTACTATTATAAATTTGAGTGGGATTTGTTTTATAATGTGTTTTCGATTGTTTAAGTGTTTTGGTACTTATAAATGCTTTACACGTTTTTTTAAGTTAAGCCCGTCTGTTCTGTTTCGTAGTTACCAGGGGTTGAGCTCAGGTTTAAATTACTGAAACCACTGCTGCATCTAACAGTGCCATTGCTACTTGTGATGGACTACCATCCACCCTAATTAATAATCCACTTTATCGTACCATATCAGATGAGCCTACCAGTGAGAAAATGTACACAAACTTAATCATACACCATAGCTGCTAGGCATATGTTTATCTTTATTATGTTGCCATGTGCTCGACAAACCTCCTGAACTTTGATGATTGACCTTGTGCTCGCAGCCTTGGGCTGCAATCTGCTTATCGCTGTAGTTTACTTGTTCTAACCGTAGTTCTGAGAATTTTTGTGCTTAATCAGTAACTGCCAGAACAGGTTTGTACAGGTCGTTGCCACCTCCTGCCAGCTGCATCTGTACCTTCTCCCACCACACGTGTATCCCTGAAATTTTCTGAAGGGCGCAGAGGACCTTGAATACGCTAGGGGTGGAGTTGTCCTCTGACTAAGCAGTTTTGTGTGTATATAAGGTTGGGTGCCCCAGAGTGAAGGGGCAGCCTCCGTAGGATAGTCACTTGACTGTCCTGGGACTCTGTATTAGCTCGAGCTATAATCCATGTAATAAACCTCTCTTTATTCCTCCAGTTGGTGACTCTGCTTGATTTGGGTACTCTCTGCTAAACGGACCCTGAGGACTAGGGTGTCCCTCCACCGCTGGGAAGGAGACCCCGGGTGGGGATTCTATCTTTCCTGGTTCCTCAGTTGGCGCCCGAACAGGGACCCGAGTCAGGCATCCAGGGGACCGACCAGGTGACGGAGGACTCATGATTGGACTTCCAAGGGAGGCGCCCCACACCAGATTCTGAGCTTCGTTCTCTGTTGTGGACCTGCGGATCTCCACTGTGTGTCTTCCAGCCGGCTCGACTTCTCCTGGCGCTGTCTGAATTCGGGTCCCTGTTTTCCGTGAATTACTGGAGTCCCCAACGGTCGGACTATAACAGAAGTGTCAGGTAAGGACGGGAGTTGAAAGATTCCTGTCTAAAAATAGGTCTGTGAGTATTGTACGGTTTCTATCGCTCTTTGCAAAGATCGACGTCAGCGGTAAGACTGACCTCAGTTGTCATTTAAGTATATAGGAAGCAAAGGGCATATTTGCCACTCATTTGGTGTATTCAAACCACTGGTGTAAGAATTAAAAAAAAAAATATATATATATATATACTGGAAGAATGCCAGCGTTCAGTTGTTTTAGGAAATTGTGTTGTTGTCTTTGCAATACGGACTCCCGGTTGGAGGAAACATGCCCGCTCCTCCGGCTGGGACTCCGAATCATGATATATATGTTAAATATTGTCACGACTCACATGCTGCTTACGCCTGGAATACACAGATCGAGTGGTGTGGGTCTTGAAGGTTCGGCTTTGGCCCAGATAGGGGCGACTCTTTCTGGTAGCCACGGTGCTGTAGGCAATGGAGACGCCAAGAACAGACCGTGCCCTTCAGAAATAGCGCCAGAGTGAAAAAAAACCTAAAAAGGGGAAAAACCTCCAAACAGAAGATTCCTGAAACAGGAACAAAAGAACAGGAATCAACAGAGGCAAATACAGGAATACACTGAATCCACGAGAATCATCACAGGAAGGCGGAGAAACAGGAGCGAAGACACCATCCAAACAGAAAGTGTTGCAGCGCAAGGAGAGAAAGAAACACAGCCCTTAAATACCACTAAACAGAAAACGACCCACAGGAAGTAAAAGGACACCATCTTAGATAGGGAAAAGTACATAGAACAGAATAGACTAAGAACCATAGAGAATAGGGAACAAGGAATGCTGGGAAGAAAAAGGTAACATGAGAAGGGCGAAAAAACATAAAGGAAGGAACAACCAGATGTCCCAGAAAAAGAAGAAAAGAAAAGAACAGGTAAGAGGGGTCAGAATGCCCGAAAAACGCAGTGCACAGAAACAGAGCGAGGCCCCATGCCCAATTTAGGGCCTCGCAAAGCACACAGCAAACTGGGGGCGCGCCGCGTCTTGCAGACGCGTGGTGCGGCCCAAGCCGAATGTTCGGCTCGCGCCGCACTACGCGGCGCGACAAATATGGCATAGGTCCGATTATCTGGTCTGATATATGGAGAAAAAGAACCAAAGGTAGTTCTGATTTACAATGGCCTATTCACGGGACATTTGATAAAGATAAATTAGACTATTTACAGGAACGTTTGTTTGTGACAAAAAGTAGACCAGGGATGTTTGATTCACTACGGACTTGGCAGAAAGAAGCAGACCAAAGACGTAGGAAGGCAGAGAAAGAATTACAGAGACATAAGACCAGGACGGTGACTGAAAAGGTATATGACTCTGACGTAGCTGAACATCAACAGAAAAGTTTAGAACATGACCGAAGGCTTCACTTACAAACTGATAAGTGTTACACTTCCAGGACAATAGTGGATAAGCCACAAGAGGAAGACCCCCTTTTAAACGATATGTTAGATAAACCCCCGTTATATACTCCACCAATATATCCTACACTACATCCTCAACCTGCACCAGGTGACCCTATTGTGCCACCCCCGGTTGGATCTCAGGCGAGTGCTCCGCCACCCACCACCACCCCTCCTGTCACCAGACCTATAGAGGATACACCCCGCCCGACTGTACCCATCCCTTGACTGGCCCCCATTTGGCCCACCCCTGACTCCTGTTTAGACACCACACATACCCCCCGTCCAATGACCCCGCGAAAGCGCACCCTCCGCGGACACTTGTTCTCTAATTCACAAGAGGAAGATGTCATTGAAGAAATGACACGGAGGTGGATGACTAATTGGAATGACTATGGGGTCAGGGACATTGTCCACACTATGAAACAATGGGATAGTTTAGTTCAGTTACATGCAGCTACCCTTATGTGCAACATTATAATACAAGAATATGAGGATGATGGTTCCTCAGCTCCCGCAGGACTGGTGGACCTCCAAAAACAGGCCTCTACTGGACTGCCGTTTGGTTCTGGTCTACATGATTATGTTGTAACTCTTCTCGTATATAGGGACCGCCTGTGGACATGTAGCCCTTGTATAAGGGCATCCATGTTTCCCATGAGAGAGGTTCTGCCGGTTTGGCGAGAGCCGGTGATGGATAACGCTGGCCAAGTTATTACCGCAGGGCATTTTCAACAAATGTGGGTACACACCCCATGGAAAAGATCTGAAACATATACCCTAAAAGCTGCCTTACCTGACCCCCTAAGAATCCTGCAGGATATTATAAAGAACTGCAGCAAATTCTTGAATCCTGTACTATGACGTTGTCCGATATTGACATGTTAATGGCAGCAGTAGTCCCGCAGGAAGTATGGTCAAAAGTACAGAGGCATGACCATGCTGAACTAGGGGGCACGTGGGACCAATTGCAAGCAGCAGAAAGGGACAGGGTTGGGGGAGCGAAACCAGACCCACTTATATTGGCTATCCCACTGCGTATTTCGGATTTAATGAAGACCATACTTGCACCACACAGGATAAATTGGGATAAATTGGCCGCCTGTAAACAGAAAAAGGACGAGGGTGTTTCGGACTTTTATACAAGGTTTAAGGGTGTCTTTTCTGATTACAGCGGCCAAGACATGACTACTGAAGGGGGGATAAGACTCTTTGTTGACAAATCGTGGACAATTTATTACCAGACATAAAGGAAAAATTGAAATTGTGTGAAAGTACGTGGCCAGTCTCTACTGCCACTGGAATACTGACAATGGCCCAATATTATGAGAACAGGGAGATAGAAGAACAAGAAAAGAACGAGAAAAAAATGAAGGAGTTGAAAACGAAGTTGTTATTTCAGCAGGCCTACCCTCAGCCCCGTCAACAGCAGTCCAGATCAAGGTCACAAGGACCTCCCAATGACAGAAGGGAGTCCCAACGCCCTCCCCGTTCTTCCCTCTCCTACAATCAGTGCGCCTATTGCAAGCAGGAGGGCCACTGGAAGAATGACTGCCCCAATAAGGACAATTCCACAGGCCACCCCATGCCCCCACCGCAACAGGACAACAGACCATGCGGTAGGTCTGGTCCTGCAGACAGACCCCGCCAGCAGGCCCTTTCACGGTCCCACAATACCCCCGCCCAAATTATTTTGATGCTTCATCCCAGCGTCAATATTTTAATGATGACTCTGATGCGTATGAAGGTCAGGGGTCCTCCTTTGACTAGGACAGCCTTCGACAGAGGGGGGTGGGACCAGTTTCTATTCCTGTTAGGTAGAATGGCCCTCACGTTGAGGTACAATTAGACGGTACTCCACATGATTTTTTGGTAGATACTGGGGCCACCAAAAGTTCTGTTAAACAGGAAGAGGTCCAAGGGGTCCCTCTGTCTGGCAATATTAATGTCTCTATGGGTTTTTCTGGTGTTCCGGTGGCTAACCCCGTCTCCCAGCCGCTGCATGTTGCTATAGGTCCTTACACCATTAGCTCCCCTCTCATTCTTACTTCGGCCTGTAGTGAGAATTTATTGGGTTTGGACCTATTAAAGAAATTGTACGCCACCATTTATTGCTCTCCGGATGGAGTTCATGTC
The DNA here is from genome assembly GCF_031143425.1 of Pleurodeles waltl. Lineage (NCBI taxonomy): Eukaryota > Metazoa > Chordata > Amphibia > Caudata > Salamandridae > Pleurodeles > Pleurodeles waltl. Next base: position 893,064,409 of record NC_090443.1, read on the forward strand.
ACTTTAGGTCCAAATATTTCTCCGTCACAATTTTTGTCAAAACCACTTCCACCGAACTTCGAGATTTGCCAGACATTTTATGGGCCACACATAAGGACGATGTTGGATGTTTGGACATACCACCGTATGTCATACGCTTGAAAGCCAATGCCAAATTACCTCGTCTTCCCCAATACAAATTATCCCAACACATTGAACAACAACTCAAAAATATTGTGACCTAGTTGATTGATTTGGGTGTCATTGAAGAAACGCGTCCTGTCCTTCCTGTTCATAAAAAATTATCTGATGGCACTGCGTCTCCAGGTCTCCGATTTGTTATTGATTTACGGGCGGTCAATAAGATTGTAATACCCTAGTTCCCTGTTGTTCCTGACATTACGACATTATTAACAATGATACCTGCCTCCGCTACTTGGTTCTCTGTTATCGATCTTAAAAATGCATTCTTTAGCATTCCCATTCATCCAGATAGCAGACACATCTTTGGGTTTTCACTGGGTGGTCGCAGTTTCCGGTTCTGTCGCGCTCCACAAGGCTATACTGAATTGCCTAGCATTTTTAGCCAGGCCCTCATGGGTCAATTAGATACCCTTGTTTTTCCTTGCTCCTCGACGCTGGTTCAATATGTGGATAACCTTTTAATAGCATCCACTTCAGAACAAAATTGTTAAACAGATACTGTAGCCTTATTGAAACATCTTGCACACCATCACCATAAGGTCTCCCTCTCCAAATTGCAATATTGTAGACAGGAGGTTATATACCTAGGACACCTCCTGTCTGAGGAGGGACGTACGTTGACGGCTGAGAGAATACAAGCTATACGAGACATATCGGTTCCAAGGACACAGAGAGAGGTTAGGGCCTTTATAGGTATTACCTCCTTCTGTCGTCAATGGATTCCTAATTATTCTCTTTTGATAAAACCGTTTTTGCATCTCACGCACAAAGATTGTCCTGAAACAATTGAATGGAATGACGATTTTCAGTTTGGTTTTGATGAATTGAAAAATACACTCTGCACAGCACCTGTACTGGGTACGCCTGATTATCGTAAAGATTTTCAGTTATATGTGAGCGAGAGAAATGGATGTTCACTATCAGTGTTAACCCAAGAGCATGGCGGCAAACAACGCCCCTGTGCTTATTTTTCGGCCCTACTGGATCCAGTGGCCTGTGCACTCCCGAGCTGTCTACGGGCAATAGCCGCTGCAGCGGTCGCAGTGCGCCAGTCGTCCAGGATAGTCATGGATTCACCCCTCACCCTGTTGGTCCCACACACTTTTGACGCACTATTAAATAAAACAAAAAAACAGCATCTTACGAATGCACGATTAACTACTTTTGAACTGACACTTTTAGCTAGTCATAAAACATTCAAAAGGTGCAACACTCTCAATCCTGCCATTTTATTGCCAATTACTGAAAAAACTGAAGATTCTTATGATGACATACATGACTGCATTCTCCGGACGGAGGATGAAACAAAAGGGAGAGTGGACTTACAGGACACTCCACTGAAAGACCCTGATGGCATATTATACGTAGATGGCTCATGCATCAAGCTACCCAATGGCACTACCTCTGCAGCCTATGCAGTTACAGCAGCTATCACTGTAGTTGAAACAGCTAGAATACCACATAACTCTGCTCAGGCCGCAGAATTATTAGCTCTAACACGAGCCTGTGAGTTAAGTAAAGGACTTAATGTGAATGTTTACACTGACAGTCAGTATGCATTTGGCGTAGCACACAATTTTGGTCGTTTGTGGGCAGAACGAGGATTCCTCACCTCACTTGGGACACGTATTCAACATGGGACCCTTATAACTAACTTACTTTCTGCCCTGGCATTGCCCAAAACAATGGCTATCATGAAGTGTAGTGCACACAAAAAGGTGACAGATGAAACTGGATGGGGCAACGCCCTAGCCGATCAAACAGCAAAAGATACAACGTATGCAAAGACAGGACACATGTATGTGGAAGATAGTACAGAGAAGGTTCGTCCCCATGAAATATTTGGGAACACGGTAGAGAGTGTCAGGAAGATACAGGATGAGGCAACTGGACAGGAGAAAAAGGAATGGGAAGAAGAGAAGGCCAAGTTAGATGAAAATACGCTGTGCTGGACAGATCTGTCACAGAGGGAAAGATGGATGTTACCCGATGCATTCGTTCTGCCAGTAGTGACTATGGCCCATGGTCACGCACACATTAGTGCGAAAAGCATCTGTGATTTGCTTGATCCAGTTTGGTCTAATAAAAATATCAGAAGAGTAGCTGACCAACTGGTTCAATCCTGCATGATTTGTTTACAACATAACATAGGGAAGGGTGCCTCAGTCCCCGCTGGGCATTTTTCACCACCAACGTATCCCTTTGAAGTACTACAAATGGATTATATTGAGATGGAAAGGTGTAACAACTTGAAATATGTCCTAGTTGTGGTCTGTATGTTTAGTAAGTGGGTAGAAGCTTACCCTACTAAAGATAATACTGCCCTTACTACCGCAAAGGTACTTCTGAAGGAGTTCTTCCCACGGTTTGGGGTCCCAAGGTGTGTCTGGTCAGATAATGGGAGTCATTTTGTAGGGCAGGTGATGAAAAGGGTGTGTGAAGGGTTGGGCCTCGGCCAGAAGTTTCATGCAGCTAACCACCCCCAGTCAGCAGGACTAGTTGAAAAATATAATGGCACACTTAAATTGAAGATGTCAAAGATATGCGCAGAACGCGGTATACGTGGCCGGATGCGTTGCCCCTGGCTTTAATGTCTGTCAAGATGACGCCTCACTCTAGATCAGCGTTGTCATCTCATGAGATAGTGATGGGAAGGCCAGCAAATGTCTGGGGGGTCCCTCGACCTCACAAGTACTCAGAACTAGAACATCCTGTTTTGATGGACTATTTAAATGAACTCACTAATTCTTTGCGTTCTATTCACCAACAGGTGTGTGAAGCACTCCCATCTGTATCCACTGATCCAGGTCACAAGATACTACCTGGCGACTGGGTTCTCACAAAGAATTTCCAGCGGAAAAAGAGTCTCGAACCTCGATGGAAAGGTCTGCGACAGGTCCTTCCTGCTACTCGAACAGCAGTTAAAGTCGAGGGAGCTAAGAATTGGATACATGCATCCCACTGTAAGAAAGTACCCCTACTCGTACCCTATGATGAAATAAAAAGTGGTGACCACCCGACGACTGAGGACCATTTCAGCAACACTACGCGGAGTGATAAAAAACAGAACGACAGTGTGCTGCAGGAGGTTCCCTCAGATTTTGGTCACACTGAACAATTGTTTCCTGACCATACCATACCACAGTCCACAAGATACGATTTCCGCCCACGAAAATAAGAAAATGGACAATGAACTGATTGCTTGTCCCCTGTACTAAGTCTGACGATAGCTGCAGGGCCGTGATTTTGTCTGTTGCGGCGGACCAGAGTGTGTCAATAGGACTGCTGGTATCACCCCACAGTGAAGCAACCACCAGTCACGGGCAGCACTTAGGTCGGACTAAACTGCTAGTGGGACAAGCAATAAAGAGAAATGGGTGTTATACAAGAAGACAAGAGGAAAAAGAATAAAATAAGTAATTTAAAAAGACTATTAGGCCCACGTATCGCTTGTCTCACCATAACAATACTATTTTTGGTACTTCTGTCCTGCATTGGGTGGGTAATACATCATTCTGATTCAGAGGTCTCACCAACTACGCCACCGCCTTCAGAACACAGCCATGTTTCCTTACCACCCCATGAGGAAGGACGACGTAAGGAATATGAAAACAATACCTTCATATCTATGTTACATCAACATCAGCTGGCTGCAAATAGAACAAATTGTTGGATATGTGGCTTGCTACCGAGTTCCGTGCAAAGAAGGTTGCCATATATTTAATTCCCTTTTTCTTTTGATGGCTCCTGCAGCGCCTGGTATGAACTATCAGCCATTTGGGCTACCTCAATGGATGCTACTAATTCCGGACTATTGGTCACCCACCTATACCGGTTATGCTGGCCCACTGGAACAAGAGTTTATGGAACAAAGGAAGAAAAGTCAGAATATGCTGACCGAAGAAATAGGTCCTTTAATACCACACCCCGGATTGGCTGAAAATTTTTTGTAACACAGGTCAAGGCTCCACTTTGTTTTCAGAAAAGTGGTAATAGAAGTGTAGGTGCCAGTAACTGTAATGCTACAGTAATATTGAATGGAACTAATTGGCCTACCATGATACCATCACGAAACTTGTATTTTGTTTGTGGTAATAATGCCTACACCTCCTTGGTACCCACCTGGAGCGGCACGTGTTACATTGCTTGGTTACTACCACCAACTTACACAGCTGGCCCTCAACACCACAGGACTCGGAGAGGGGTAATATCTGCAGAAGATACCTCAGCACAAGAAGCATTGGACTACTTTAAAGGAGTCCTTCCATTTTGGGGCCCTATGATGAACAGTAGGGATATCAGACATCTCACACGAGTCGTGGAAGCAACAATAAATGAAACAGCAGGAGCTCTGAGTAACATCACTGCAGAGCTCGCTGCTGACCGCCTTGTTACTCTTCAAAACAGAATGGTTCTTGACATCATCTTGGCGGACCGTGGTGGAGTTTGTACTTTGATCGGATCGAGCTGCTGCGTTTATATTCCAGACAATGCCCCTTCAGTGTCTAAAGCTATTAAAAGGTTGCATACGATAGCTTCCACAATACACCAAGACGAAGGAATATGGTCCTTGACCGACTGGTTTTGGGGCTTGATTTCCCAATGGGGCTGGAAGATAGTAATATTCCTTTTTGTGCTCGCTGCTGTATTCCTCACCTGTTGTCTTTGTGTACAGTGCCTACCTGCTTTGTGCGGTTGCTGTATGGCATCCCTTGCCCCCTGGCCTGTTCGCCCTCCTCAACACACGGCTATGCTGTCCCTTGAGCAGGAGATAAAAGACCTTATATCCATTAACATAGACACTGAATGACGTTCAAGCTTGCCTCACAATGGCAAAAGGAGGGATTGAGAAAATGTACATAAACTTAATCATACACCATAGCTGCTAGGCATCTGTTTGGGCCCAGTGTTCCACGGACTTAATTGTAGCACTACCTGGACTACTATGCTTGGTGTATATTTTGTTAATGGTGTGTATATATATATATATTTTTGCCTACTTGCTTTTAATATATTACAATGGTTACACTCATTTTCTTTTGTCTTTGCATTCTTCCTGGGGGGTTGGGGGGTAACTATAATGTATCATGATTTATTATTAGTGTGTGTGTTGTAGTGGGTGAGGGTGGGGGGTGGGGGTGGGGGTGTTGCGTGTGTGTGTCCCTGTTTTTTCCCTCCCCTGTGTCGTAGGTGCAGTAGTCACCGTGGTCTTCGCCGCCGGCATTTGTGCTCCTGGTAGAGGAGCAGGAAGACTATCGCAGGGAGAATTTCGAGTTCTGGCTCCATGGTGTCCTAGTTCCTCGTGGGGTATGTAGAGGTGAGCGTTTTCCCTTCGGAATCTCGTTTCCGCCGTGTTTTTATCCACGGTGAATCCGCCCCAGAAAAGTTGGTGGATTGGCCTGTTGTGATACTGTGGGCGGTACTTTGTCCTCCGCCTGTCTGTTGGCGGTGACCGCCGCGCTGTTTGTTTGTACCGCCCTGGCGGTCGGAGTGTTAAAGTGGCTGTCTTTGTTGGCGGTTTCCGCCACAGTCGTAATTGCAAAATTTTTACCGCCGGCCTGTTGGCGGTCTTACCGCCGCTTTAACACCGACCGCCAGGGTTGTAATGACCACCTGTGTGACTACAAGGATTTTCCCTCAAACGTCTCCAGGGGGCCCTCATCAGTTTTAGCTAGGAACCAATCAAAACTCCTAACTCCAGCAAACACAGGACTATACAAATAGGTATAGTGCGCCTGTTGATGGATGGATGTATGTGTTTGAAGTAGAGGAGTTAGGATAATAAGTTATTGGGTCTGCTATGGGATATTCCTTTGCTTCTGGCTGAGCTAATCGTAGTGTGGACAGGTGGTAGAAGACATTCGGATGAAGTAAAATACATGACATAATTCAAGATGAGATTGTTCTTTAGCTCTGCTTTATAGACATTTATTTGTAATCTGGGATGGAACTGAAAGAGTTTGATCAGTGTGAATGTTAATGAAAATAATATCTGTCTAACCTACAATATAAATGAGACGAATAAATAAGACAAGAGAGGAATTCCTGGATACAGATTATATGTAGACGATTAAAACCAGAACCACTACATGCAGGAATTAATCACGGATGAAATCTTAAATGGAATGTTTCCATAGACAAATGTTAGGCATCAAGGTAAAATGCTCTACTCCAGGAAAAGCTGAAAACACATTATTTCAGTACAAAATTGTTTTCAAATAAGAGAATACCTAGAATATATTATACTTAAAGAATATGAGAGAGCTAAGCAGTAAAAATAGGGCAGATATACTTGCAACAAAAAAGCCCAAATGTGAGATATGAGGGAAAGATCAGAATGAACACCACATTTAATAACAAGGAAATCTAAAAAATACAGAGACCCTTTCAGAGAAATTGGTACACTGTACAAGAAGATACCGTCACTGGAAATACTCTTGGCAGGCAACCATTACTCACTTTCCAACGGGCCCCATCAGCCTCTAAAGTGATTATTTAGTCATTCAGAAGTGAATATTACTCATGGCTAGATACAAGATAAATTATTCTAAAAATGCAGGAAATATGAGGTGTGCAGGTTTGGAAAAACATGAAAGAGTTTACGGTGGATGGAAAGGTCTATATTACAGTTTATGTATTAGACTGTGTGTATAGGTGGAAGTATGTAGGACGCATTTTCTGTCCATTGTAAAAACGTGCTTGAAAATGTGCATACAACAAAAACAAGGATAAAAGCTATCCAGTAGCACGCCACTATGCAAGACATCATGGCGAAGATCCTAGCTTACTGACTTATTTTGTAATTGACATTAGGCCTAAACCTGAAAGAGGCAGCAATAGGATAAGGAAACTAAGATAACTCAAATCCAACTATGCAATCAAGCTAAAAACTAACTAGCCATTGGGCAACGGAGAGCTGCATGTGGATCTGAATTGAAATGAGCGAATTCCAAATCTAGAGCAAAAAACTGAAAAAGTATTATGAACGTATGAATTCTACTCAGAAATACAGCTCCTCTTCAAAAAAAATAATTTTGACCCATCAAAGGCTTCTGTTTCTTGTATGTGCATACATTGCTACAGTACTGAAACATCCAGATATGCACCTTGTAAATTTTCCAGGTCATCTGTTTTTGAAAGGGCGGTTTTTACCCTTTGGAGATACATTCCCAGGATCAGTGCTTACAAGGTGACTTAACAGTTGATTGACCTTTGTATATCGGACTTATTGGGACTTGTAGTTCTGGGTTATTCATGGTTACTGTAGTTGTTTTACTTTTTCAGTGTTTTATATGCTATGATAACATAGGTGCTGAGAATAAAAAGTGAAGCGGAGACCGCATATTTTGAAGCCTTCGGTCCTGTCATGCAATCATAAGGCAAGATGCATATCATTCTCTGCATTCACAAAATTGCATTTTGACCAACGCAACTCACTGGTACAAAGTGCGTACTATCCTCTGAGTCAGCAAAATGGCACCCACTGCAATGGAACTCAAGGGTAATTTATATATTTTACTCGTGCATCTCAAAAAACACTTTTCTCAGCTAAACGCCCTTCTGCGGTGGCAGTTTATGACTTTCTGGAGCGTGATTTTGTAGTTTCAGGACCACAAATGACTTCCTCAGTGTCCTCTTAAATGTTAAATCCTTTTGAGTTTTGACATTCAGGTTCAGAAATCAAAATGAATCAAGTCACTTCATCAAGTGTAACCTTTTCTGTAATTCAGAATGAATTTAGATGCTACACTCTGATGAAAGCTAACTCTGTGCCACCTGGACAGGACTGCAATATACAAAATGATATCTCTGAAATTTTAATGCATGCAGTCGAACAGTGTACACTGGACCTCAATGACCTAATTTAAAATTGACAATGTTCTCCGGTAGCATTGTTCAGTTGATATCTTCATTTAAATTATGTAGGCAGATATGTACATGAGTTAGGTGGATCTCTTTGCGCTCTCGGAGTGGCAGTATTGATTAGATCACTTGACGGTGGTAAATTAATGGGCCTTCTCTCACTTGGGTGAACTCTCAGTCCAGCTGGGTAGGCTAGCCTTGGGCAACAAAATGTAGTTGCATTTTGCTTGTGGAGGGAATGTTGTTGATGCTCTACGAAACGTCCTATTATTGTGAGCAAAGCATTGGGGCAGGAAAAACATTAAATTGAAAGGATAAAATAATCAAAGAATAGTGGGGGCCATGCTTAGAGAAGTTTCTAGACTAGTATGTTGCTGGGAGTGAACCATATGGGTATCTTGAAACTAAGCAATGTGTCGGGGGCAATTGGTTGAAATCATTTGGAACAATTACACAGGCAATTCGACTTGGCAAAAGTGCATCTTTACCACCAGCCACAGATCCGTTATGCCGTATGTGCTTACACCTTTGAGTGGTGTGGCACATGAGACTACACTCTGGTTGAGGTCAAGATACTGATGAATGGCCTCAGGAATTGAAGGGGGGTCTTCAAAATTTACAGTAACCTCTGCTTGTACTATGCCAGATGTCCTCATAAGCCTAACAACAGAAAAGTAGATGATTAACCTAGGTCCCATTCATAATGCAGCATAGGATTAAGGTATTTGATTGAATGGGTGGTGGCCTTGTAATCTAACTAAGACTGATTTAATTCAAACTTCTGCAGAGGCTGTATTCTCATTGAATGAAATAACTGATATTTTGAAATGTAAACACATAAATGTATGCTGAAGCCTGAAGCCTGAGGTCCTGCCCTAGCGATATCTGGGCTCCACTGTGGTGATATTTGGAAAGACAACCTCAGGCAAACGTTGGAAACTCAAATGATAATGCATAATGCTTTGCAAGTGGAGGGATGTGGATCTCCTGTTACGCTACAGGGACACAAAAGCTGCAAGAAGCCCATTTTCCTGGAAGAGCCCAGCTGACCAGTTTCCACTGGACCAGCCCTGGACACTGGGGGTGTCTTCTGTTGGAGTGAGTCCTGACCCTAAAGCACTGTTCCTGAGGTCCAGGGCCCTTAGCTGTTTTCAGAGTGTGCTCCCTCTGCCTAACCCTAAATCCTGGGACTTCGACAAACTGTCAAGACTTTTTGCACAGAGAACCAACAGAAGACTGGGACCAACCTGCCAATTCAATCTGCTGAGGGTGCATCGTGAGCCTTACTTCTTCATATCTTCCACTACATTCTTCTCCCTAGTACCAAATCCGTCTCAGTGGGCTCACTGTTGACCGGCATCTGACAACATCAAAACTACTTTTGTTAAAACCTACAGCCTTGTCCTGCTGGAAGAATGTGACTATGAGAAAGGTATCAAAATCCAAAGGGAGAAAGCTTCACTGTACCCGATAGCAAGCAGCACCGATCAACCTCAATGACTTCCTGGGCGTGAACTCTAGACTTTTCCACCTCAGAGCTTTCTTCAACTTCATTAACAGCTTCACCGGGACCTCATTCTTCATCAACCCATAGTAGTCGACCTCATCTTGGATCCAGCCTGCTGCTGTGCCCTACTGAAGACTCTACCTCCTCGAAAAAAATGTACGCCCGAAGGTAACTCTTTGACTGGGACCAACCTGGTCTTCATATCCCTCTCGTGCTCCATCACAGTTGACCTTAAAACTTACCCTTGTCCCAGTCTAGCACCACCAGTTGCCTGTGGTTGGTACTTTGTGCTTTTTGGAGCAATTTAATTTAAAAATGTTTAAAAAAGATATCCCTGGTTCCACTGGATTTTTGTTGTTTTGGTGTCATCTTGTTTATTAAAATATTCTCTACTATTATAAATTTGAGTGGGATTTGTTTTATAATGTGTTTTCGATTGTTTAAGTGTTTTGGTACTTATAAATGCTTTACACGTTTTTTTAAGTTAAGCCCGTCTGTTCTGTTTCGTAGTTACCAGGGGTTGAGCTCAGGTTTAAATTACTGAAACCACTGCTGCATCTAACAGTGCCATTGCTACTTGTGATGGACTACCATCCACCCTAATTAATAATCCACTTTATCGTACCATATCAGATGAGCCTACCAGTGAGAAAATGTACACAAACTTAATCATACACCATAGCTGCTAGGCATATGTTTATCTTTATTATGTTGCCATGTGCTCGACAAACCTCCTGAACTTTGATGATTGACCTTGTGCTCGCAGCCTTGGGCTGCAATCTGCTTATCGCTGTAGTTTACTTGTTCTAACCGTAGTTCTGAGAATTTTTGTGCTTAATCAGTAACTGCCAGAACAGGTTTGTACAGGTCGTTGCCACCTCCTGCCAGCTGCATCTGTACCTTCTCCCACCACACGTGTATCCCTGAAATTTTCTGAAGGGCGCAGAGGACCTTGAATACGCTAGGGGTGGAGTTGTCCTCTGACTAAGCAGTTTTGTGTGTATATAAGGTTGGGTGCCCCAGAGTGAAGGGGCAGCCTCCGTAGGATAGTCACTTGACTGTCCTGGGACTCTGTATTAGCTCGAGCTATAATCCATGTAATAAACCTCTCTTTATTCCTCCAGTTGGTGACTCTGCTTGATTTGGGTACTCTCTGCTAAACGGACCCTGAGGACTAGGGTGTCCCTCCACCGCTGGGAAGGAGACCCCGGGTGGGGATTCTATCTTTCCTGGTTCCTCAGTTGGCGCCCGAACAGGGACCCGAGTCAGGCATCCAGGGGACCGACCAGGTGACGGAGGACTCATGATTGGACTTCCAAGGGAGGCGCCCCACACCAGATTCTGAGCTTCGTTCTCTGTTGTGGACCTGCGGATCTCCACTGTGTGTCTTCCAGCCGGCTCGACTTCTCCTGGCGCTGTCTGAATTCGGGTCCCTGTTTTCCGTGAATTACTGGAGTCCCCAACGGTCGGACTATAACAGAAGTGTCAGGTAAGGACGGGAGTTGAAAGATTCCTGTCTAAAAATAGGTCTGTGAGTATTGTACGGTTTCTATCGCTCTTTGCAAAGATCGACGTCAGCGGTAAGACTGACCTCAGTTGTCATTTAAGTATATAGGAAGCAAAGGGCATATTTGCCACTCATTTGGTGTATTCAAACCACTGGTGTAAGAATTAAAAAAAAAAATATATATATATATATACTGGAAGAATGCCAGCGTTCAGTTGTTTTAGGAAATTGTGTTGTTGTCTTTGCAATACGGACTCCCGGTTGGAGGAAACATGCCCGCTCCTCCGGCTGGGACTCCGAATCATGATATATATGTTAAATATTGTCACGACTCACATGCTGCTTACGCCTGGAATACACAGATCGAGTGGTGTGGGTCTTGAAGGTTCGGCTTTGGCCCAGATAGGGGCGACTCTTTCTGGTAGCCACGGTGCTGTAGGCAATGGAGACGCCAAGAACAGACCGTGCCCTTCAGAAATAGCGCCAGAGTGAAAAAAAACCTAAAAAGGGGAAAAACCTCCAAACAGAAGATTCCTGAAACAGGAACAAAAGAACAGGAATCAACAGAGGCAAATACAGGAATACACTGAATCCACGAGAATCATCACAGGAAGGCGGAGAAACAGGAGCGAAGACACCATCCAAACAGAAAGTGTTGCAGCGCAAGGAGAGAAAGAAACACAGCCCTTAAATACCACTAAACAGAAAACGACCCACAGGAAGTAAAAGGACACCATCTTAGATAGGGAAAAGTACATAGAACAGAATAGACTAAGAACCATAGAGAATAGGGAACAAGGAATGCTGGGAAGAAAAAGGTAACATGAGAAGGGCGAAAAAACATAAAGGAAGGAACAACCAGATGTCCCAGAAAAAGAAGAAAAGAAAAGAACAGGTAAGAGGGGTCAGAATGCCCGAAAAACGCAGTGCACAGAAACAGAGCGAGGCCCCATGCCCAATTTAGGGCCTCGCAAAGCACACAGCAAACTGGGGGCGCGCCGCGTCTTGCAGACGCGTGGTGCGGCCCAAGCCGAATGTTCGGCTCGCGCCGCACTACGCGGCGCGACAAATATGGCATAGGTCCGATTATCTGGTCTGATATATGGAGAAAAAGAACCAAAGGTAGTTCTGATTTACAATGGCCTATTCACGGGACATTTGATAAAGATAAATTAGACTATTTACAGGAACGTTTGTTTGTGACAAAAAGTAGACCAGGGATGTTTGATTCACTACGGACTTGGCAGAAAGAAGCAGACCAAAGACGTAGGAAGGCAGAGAAAGAATTACAGAGACATAAGACCAGGACGGTGACTGAAAAGGTATATGACTCTGACGTAGCTGAACATCAACAGAAAAGTTTAGAACATGACCGAAGGCTTCACTTACAAACTGATAAGTGTTACACTTCCAGGACAATAGTGGATAAGCCACAAGAGGAAGACCCCCTTTTAAACGATATGTTAGATAAACCCCCGTTATATACTCCACCAATATATCCTACACTACATCCTCAACCTGCACCAGGTGACCCTATTGTGCCACCCCCGGTTGGATCTCAGGCGAGTGCTCCGCCACCCACCACCACCCCTCCTGTCACCAGACCTATAGAGGATACACCCCGCCCGACTGTACCCATCCCTTGACTGGCCCCCATTTGGCCCACCCCTGACTCCTGTTTAGACACCACACATACCCCCCGTCCAATGACCCCGCGAAAGCGCACCCTCCGCGGACACTTGTTCTCTAATTCACAAGAGGAAGATGTCATTGAAGAAATGACACGGAGGTGGATGACTAATTGGAATGACTATGGGGTCAGGGACATTGTCCACACTATGAAACAATGGGATAGTTTAGTTCAGTTACATGCAGCTACCCTTATGTGCAACATTATAATACAAGAATATGAGGATGATGGTTCCTCAGCTCCCGCAGGACTGGTGGACCTCCAAAAACAGGCCTCTACTGGACTGCCGTTTGGTTCTGGTCTACATGATTATGTTGTAACTCTTCTCGTATATAGGGACCGCCTGTGGACATGTAGCCCTTGTATAAGGGCATCCATGTTTCCCATGAGAGAGGTTCTGCCGGTTTGGCGAGAGCCGGTGATGGATAACGCTGGCCAAGTTATTACCGCAGGGCATTTTCAACAAATGTGGGTACACACCCCATGGAAAAGATCTGAAACATATACCCTAAAAGCTGCCTTACCTGACCCCCTAAGAATCCTGCAGGATATTATAAAGAACTGCAGCAAATTCTTGAATCCTGTACTATGACGTTGTCCGATATTGACATGTTAATGGCAGCAGTAGTCCCGCAGGAAGTATGGTCAAAAGTACAGAGGCATGACCATGCTGAACTAGGGGGCACGTGGGACCAATTGCAAGCAGCAGAAAGGGACAGGGTTGGGGGAGCGAAACCAGACCCACTTATATTGGCTATCCCACTGCGTATTTCGGATTTAATGAAGACCATACTTGCACCACACAGGATAAATTGGGATAAATTGGCCGCCTGTAAACAGAAAAAGGACGAGGGTGTTTCGGACTTTTATACAAGGTTTAAGGGTGTCTTTTCTGATTACAGCGGCCAAGACATGACTACTGAAGGGGGGATAAGACTCTTTGTTGACAAATCGTGGACAATTTATTACCAGACATAAAGGAAAAATTGAAATTGTGTGAAAGTACGTGGCCAGTCTCTACTGCCACTGGAATACTGACAATGGCCCAATATTATGAGAACAGGGAGATAGAAGAACAAGAAAAGAACGAGAAAAAAATGAAGGAGTTGAAAACGAAGTTGTTATTTCAGCAGGCCTACCCTCAGCCCCGTCAACAGCAGTCCAGATCAAGGTCACAAGGACCTCCCAATGACAGAAGGGAGTCCCAACGCCCTCCCCGTTCTTCCCTCTCCTACAATCAGTGCGCCTATTGCAAGCAGGAGGGCCACTGGAAGAATGACTGCCCCAATAAGGACAATTCCACAGGCCACCCCATGCCCCCACCGCAACAGGACAACAGACCATGCGGTAGGTCTGGTCCTGCAGACAGACCCCGCCAGCAGGCCCTTTCACGGTCCCACAATACCCCCGCCCAAATTATTTTGATGCTTCATCCCAGCGTCAATATTTTAATGATGACTCTGATGCGTATGAAGGTCAGGGGTCCTCCTTTGACTAGGACAGCCTTCGACAGAGGGGGGTGGGACCAGTTTCTATTCCTGTTAGGTAGAATGGCCCTCACGTTGAGGTACAATTAGACGGTACTCCACATGATTTTTTGGTAGATACTGGGGCCACCAAAAGTTCTGTTAAACAGGAAGAGGTCCAAGGGGTCCCTCTGTCTGGCAATATTAATGTCTCTATGGGTTTTTCTGGTGTTCCGGTGGCTAACCCCGTCTCCCAGCCGCTGCATGTTGCTATAGGTCCTTACACCATTAGCTCCCCTCTCATTCTTACTTCGGCCTGTAGTGAGAATTTATTGGGTTTGGACCTATTAAAGAAATTGTACGCCACCATTTATTGCTCTCCGGATGGAGTTCATGTCACTTTAGGTCCAAATATTTCTCCGTCACAATTTTTGTCAAAACCACTTCCACCGAACTTCGAGATTTGCCAGACATTTTATGGGCCACACATAAGGACGATGTTGGATGTTTGGACATACCACCGTATGTCATACGCTTGAAAGCCAATGCCAAATTACCTCGTCTTCCCCAATACAAATTATCCCAACACATTGAACAACAACTCAAAAATATTGTGACCTAGTTGATTGATTTGGGTGTCATTGAAGAAACGCGTCCTGTCCTTCCTGTTCATAAAAAATTATCTGATGGCACTGCGTCTCCAGGTCTCCGATTTGTTATTGATTTACGGGCGGTCAATAAGATTGTAATACCCTAGTTCCCTGTTGTTCCTGACATTACGACATTATTAACAATGATACCTGCCTCCGCTACTTGGTTCTCTGTTATCGATCTTAAAAATGCATTCTTTAGCATTCCCATTCATCCAGATAGCAGACACATCTTTGGGTTTTCACTGGGTGGTCGCAGTTTCCGGTTCTGTCGCGCTCCACAAGGCTATACTGAATTGCCTAGCATTTTTAGCCAGGCCCTCATGGGTCAATTAGATACCCTTGTTTTTCCTTGCTCCTCGACGCTGGTTCAATATGTGGATAACCTTTTAATAGCATCCACTTCAGAACAAAATTGTTAAACAGATACTGTAGCCTTATTGAAACATCTTGCACACCATCACCATAAGGTCTCCCTCTCCAAATTGCAATATTGTAGACAGGAGGTTATATACCTAGGACACCTCCTGTCTGAGGAGGGACGTACGTTGACGGCTGAGAGAATACAAGCTATACGAGACATATCGGTTCCAAGGACACAGAGAGAGGTTAGGGCCTTTATAGGTATTACCTCCTTCTGTCGTCAATGGATTCCTAATTATTCTCTTTTGATAAAACCGTTTTTGCATCTCACGCACAAAGATTGTCCTGAAACAATTGAATGGAATGACGATTTTCAGTTTGGTTTTGATGAATTGAAAAATACACTCTGCACAGCACCTGTACTGGGTACGCCTGATTATCGTAAAGATTTTCAGTTATATGTGAGCGAGAGAAATGGATGTTCACTATCAGTGTTAACCCAAGAGCATGGCGGCAAACAACGCCCCTGTGCTTATTTTTCGGCCCTACTGGATCCAGTGGCCTGTGCACTCCCGAGCTGTCTACGGGCAATAGCCGCTGCAGCGGTCGCAGTGCGCCAGTCGTCCAGGATAGTCATGGATTCACCCCTCACCCTGTTGGTCCCACACACTTTTGACGCACTATTAAATAAAACAAAAAAACAGCATCTTACGAATGCACGATTAACTACTTTTGAACTGACACTTTTAGCTAGTCATAAAACATTCAAAAGGTGCAACACTCTCAATCCTGCCATTTTATTGCCAATTACTGAAAAAACTGAAGATTCTTATGATGACATACATGACTGCATTCTCCGGACGGAGGATGAAACAAAAGGGAGAGTGGACTTACAGGACACTCCACTGAAAGACCCTGATGGCATATTATACGTAGATGGCTCATGCATCAAGCTACCCAATGGCACTACCTCTGCAGCCTATGCAGTTACAGCAGCTATCACTGTAGTTGAAACAGCTAGAATACCACATAACTCTGCTCAGGCCGCAGAATTATTAGCTCTAACACGAGCCTGTGAGTTAAGTAAAGGACTTAATGTGAATGTTTACACTGACAGTCAGTATGCATTTGGCGTAGCACACAATTTTGGTCGTTTGTGGGCAGAACGAGGATTCCTCACCTCACTTGGGACACGTATTCAACATGGGACCCTTATAACTAACTTACTTTCTGCCCTGGCATTGCCCAAAACAATGGCTATCATGAAGTGTAGTGCACACAAAAAGGTGACAGATGAAACTGGATGGGGCAACGCCCTAGCCGATCAAACAGCAAAAGATACAACGTATGCAAAGACAGGACACATGTATGTGGAAGATAGTACAGAGAAGGTTCGTCCCCATGAAATATTTGGGAACACGGTAGAGAGTGTCAGGAAGATACAGGATGAGGCAACTGGACAGGAGAAAAAGGAATGGGAAGAAGAGAAGGCCAAGTTAGATGAAAATACGCTGTGCTGGACAGATCTGTCACAGAGGGAAAGATGGATGTTACCCGATGCATTCGTTCTGCCAGTAGTGACTATGGCCCATGGTCACGCACACATTAGTGCGAAAAGCATCTGTGATTTGCTTGATCCAGTTTGGTCTAATAAAAATATCAGAAGAGTAGCTGACCAACTGGTTCAATCCTGCATGATTTGTTTACAACATAACATAGGGAAGGGTGCCTCAGTCCCCGCTGGGCATTTTTCACCACCAACGTATCCCTTTGAAGTACTACAAATGGATTATATTGAGATGGAAAGGTGTAACAACTTGAAATATGTCCTAGTTGTGGTCTGTATGTTTAGTAAGTGGGTAGAAGCTTACCCTACTAAAGATAATACTGCCCTTACTACCGCAAAGGTACTTCTGAAGGAGTTCTTCCCACGGTTTGGGGTCCCAAGGTGTGTCTGGTCAGATAATGGGAGTCATTTTGTAGGGCAGGTGATGAAAAGGGTGTGTGAAGGGTTGGGCCTCGGCCAGAAGTTTCATGCAGCTAACCACCCCCAGTCAGCAGGACTAGTTGAAAAATATAATGGCACACTTAAATTGAAGATGTCAAAGATATGCGCAGAACGCGGTATACGTGGCCGGATGCGTTGCCCCTGGCTTTAATGTCTGTCAAGATGACGCCTCACTCTAGATCAGCGTTGTCATCTCATGAGATAGTGATGGGAAGGCCAGCAAATGTCTGGGGGGTCCCTCGACCTCACAAGTACTCAGAACTAGAACATCCTGTTTTGATGGACTATTTAAATGAACTCACTAATTCTTTGCGTTCTATTCACCAACAGGTGTGTGAAGCACTCCCATCTGTATCCACTGATCCAGGTCACAAGATACTACCTGGCGACTGGGTTCTCACAAAGAATTTCCAGCGGAAAAAGAGTCTCGAACCTCGATGGAAAGGTCTGCGACAGGTCCTTCCTGCTACTCGAACAGCAGTTAAAGTCGAGGGAGCTAAGAATTGGATACATGCATCCCACTGTAAGAAAGTACCCCTACTCGTACCCTATGATGAAATAAAAAGTGGTGACCACCCGACGACTGAGGACCATTTCAGCAACACTACGCGGAGTGATAAAAAACAGAACGACAGTGTGCTGCAGGAGGTTCCCTCAGATTTTGGTCACACTGAACAATTGTTTCCTGACCATACCATACCACAGTCCACAAGATACGATTTCCGCCCACGAAAATAAGAAAATGGACAATGAACTGATTGCTTGTCCCCTGTACTAAGTCTGACGATAGCTGCAGGGCCGTGATTTTGTCTGTTGCGGCGGACCAGAGTGTGTCAATAGGACTGCTGGTATCACCCCACAGTGAAGCAACCACCAGTCACGGGCAGCACTTAGGTCGGACTAAACTGCTAGTGGGACAAGCAATAAAGAGAAATGGGTGTTATACAAGAAGACAAGAGGAAAAAGAATAAAATAAGTAATTTAAAAAGACTATTAGGCCCACGTATCGCTTGTCTCACCATAACAATACTATTTTTGGTACTTCTGTCCTGCATTGGGTGGGTAATACATCATTCTGATTCAGAGGTCTCACCAACTACGCCACCGCCTTCAGAACACAGCCATGTTTCCTTACCACCCCATGAGGAAGGACGACGTAAGGAATATGAAAACAATACCTTCATATCTATGTTACATCAACATCAGCTGGCTGCAAATAGAACAAATTGTTGGATATGTGGCTTGCTACCGAGTTCCGTGCAAAGAAGGTTGCCATATATTTAATTCCCTTTTTCTTTTGATGGCTCCTGCAGCGCCTGGTATGAACTATCAGCCATTTGGGCTACCTCAATGGATGCTACTAATTCCGGACTATTGGTCACCCACCTATACCGGTTATGCTGGCCCACTGGAACAAGAGTTTATGGAACAAAGGAAGAAAAGTCAGAATATGCTGACCGAAGAAATAGGTCCTTTAATACCACACCCCGGATTGGCTGAAAATTTTTTGTAACACAGGTCAAGGCTCCACTTTGTTTTCAGAAAAGTGGTAATAGAAGTGTAGGTGCCAGTAACTGTAATGCTACAGTAATATTGAATGGAACTAATTGGCCTACCATGATACCATCACGAAACTTGTATTTTGTTTGTGGTAATAATGCCTACACCTCCTTGGTACCCACCTGGAGCGGCACGTGTTACATTGCTTGGTTACTACCACCAACTTACACAGCTGGCCCTCAACACCACAGGACTCGGAGAGGGGTAATATCTGCAGAAGATACCTCAGCACAAGAAGCATTGGACTACTTTAAAGGAGTCCTTCCATTTTGGGGCCCTATGATGAACAGTAGGGATATCAGACATCTCACACGAGTCGTGGAAGCAACAATAAATGAAACAGCAGGAGCTCTGAGTAACATCACTGCAGAGCTCGCTGCTGACCGCCTTGTTACTCTTCAAAACAGAATGGTTCTTGACATCATCTTGGCGGACCGTGGTGGAGTTTGTACTTTGATCGGATCGAGCTGCTGCGTTTATATTCCAGACAATGCCCCTTCAGTGTCTAAAGCTATTAAAAGGTTGCATACGATAGCTTCCACAATACACCAAGACGAAGGAATATGGTCCTTGACCGACTGGTTTTGGGGCTTGATTTCCCAATGGGGCTGGAAGATAGTAATATTCCTTTTTGTGCTCGCTGCTGTATTCCTCACCTGTTGTCTTTGTGTACAGTGCCTACCTGCTTTGTGCGGTTGCTGTATGGCATCCCTTGCCCCCTGGCCTGTTCGCCCTCCTCAACACACGGCTATGCTGTCCCTTGAGCAGGAGATAAAAGACCTTATATCCATTAACATAGACACTGAATGACGTTCAAGCTTGCCTCACAATGGCAAAAGGAGGGATTGAGAAAATGTACATAAACTTAATCATACACCATAGCTGCTAGGCATCTGTTTGGGCCCAGTGTTCCACGGACTTAATTGTAGCACTACCTGGACTACTATGCTTGGTGTATATTTTGTTAATGGTGTGTATATATATATATATTTTTGCCTACTTGCTTTTAATATATTACAATGGTTACACTCATTTTCTTTTGTCTTTGCATTCTTCCTGGGGGGTTGGGGGGTAACTATAATGTATCATGATTTATTATTAGTGTGTGTGTTGTAGTGGGTGAGGGTGGGGGGTGGGGGTGGGGGTGTTGCGTGTGTGTGTCCCTGTTTTTTCCCTCCCCTGTGTCGTAGGTGCAGTAGTCACCGTGGTCTTCGCCGCCGGCATTTGTGCTCCTGGTAGAGGAGCAGGAAGACTATCGCAGGGAGAATTTCGAGTTCTGGCTCCATGGTGTCCTAGTTCCTCGTGGGGTATGTAGAGGTGAGCGTTTTCCCTTCGGAATCTCGTTTCCGCCGTGTTTTTATCCACGGTGAATCCGCCCCAGAAAAGTTGGTGGATTGGCCTGTTGTGATACTGTGGGCGGTACTTTGTCCTCCGCCTGTCTGTTGGCGGTGACCGCCGCGCTGTTTGTTTGTACCGCCCTGGCGGTCGGAGTGTTAAAGTGGCTGTCTTTGTTGGCGGTTTCCGCCACAGTCGTAATTGCAAAATTTTTACCGCCGGCCTGTTGGCGGTCTTACCGCCGCTTTAACACCGACCGCCAGGGTTGTAATGACCACCTGTGTGACTACAAGGATTTTCCCTCAAACGTCTCCAGGGGGCCCTCATCAGTTTTAGCTAGGAACCAATCAAAACTCCTAACTCCAGCAAACACAGGACTATACAAATAGGTATAGTGCGCCTGTTGATGGATGGATGTATGTGTTTGAAGTAGAGGAGTTAGGATAATAAGTTATTGGGTCTGCTATGGGATATTCCTTTGCTTCTGGCTGAGCTAATCGTAGTGTGGACAGGTGGTAGAAGACATTCGGATGAAGTAAAATACATGACATAATTCAAGATGAGATTGTTCTTTAGCTCTGCTTTATAGACATTTATTTGTAATCTGGGATGGAACTGAAAGAGTTTGATCAGTGTGAATGTTAATGAAAATAATATCTGTCTAACCTACAATATAAATGAGACGAATAAATAAGACAAGAGAGGAATTCCTGGATACAGATTATATGTAGACGATTAAAACCAGAACCACTACATGCAGGAATTAATCACGGATGAAATCTTAAATGGAATGTTTCCATAGACAAATGTTAGGCATCAAGGTAAAATGCTCTACTCCAGGAAAAGCTGAAAACACATTATTTCAGTACAAAATTGTTTTCAAATAAGAGAATACCTAGAATATATTATACTTAAAGAATATGAGAGAGCTAAGCAGTAAAAATAGGGCAGATATACTTGCAACAAAAAAGCCCAAATGTGAGATATGAGGGAAAGATCAGAATGAACACCACATTTAATAACAAGGAAATCTAAAAAATACAGAGACCCTTTCAGAGAAATTGGTACACTGTACAAGAAGATACCGTCACTGGAAATACTCTTGGCAGGCAACCATTACTCACTTTCCAACGGGCCCCATCAGCCTCTAAAGTGATTATTTAGTCATTCAGAAGTGAATATTACTCATGGCTAGATACAAGATAAATTATTCTAAAAATGCAGGAAATATGAGGTGTGCAGGTTTGGAAAAACATGAAAGAGTTTACGGTGGATGGAAAGGTCTATATTACAGTTTATGTATTAGACTGTGTGTATAGGTGGAAGTATGTAGGACGCATTTTCTGTCCATTGTAAAAACGTGCTTGAAAATGTGCATACAACAAAAACAAGGATAAAAGCTATCCAGTAGCACGCCACTATGCAAGACATCATGGCGAAGATCCTAGCTTACTGACTTATTTTGTAATTGACATTAGGCCTAAACCTGAAAGAGGCAGCAATAGGATAAGGAAACTAAGATAACTCAAATCCAACTATGCAATCAAGCTAAAAACTAACTAGCCATTGGGCAACGGAGAGCTGCATGTGGATCTGAATTGAAATGAGCGAATTCCAAATCTAGAGCAAAAAACTGAAAAAGTATTATGAACGTATGAATTCTACTCAGAAATACAGCTCCTCTTCAAAAAAAATAATTTTGACCCATCAAAGGCTTCTGTTTCTTGTATGTGCATACATTGCTACAGTACTGAAACATCCAGATATGCACCTTGTAAATTTTCCAGGTCATCTGTTTTTGAAAGGGCGGTTTTTACCCTTTGGAGATACATTCCCAGGATCAGTGCTTACAAGGTGACTTAACAGTTGATTGACCTTTGTATATCGGACTTATTGGGACTTGTAGTTCTGGGTTATTCATGGTTACTGTAGTTGTTTTACTTTTTCAGTGTTTTATATGCTATGATAACATAGGTGCTGAGAATAAAAAGTGAAGCGGAGACCGCATATTTTGAAGCCTTCGGTCCTGTCATGCAATCATAAGGCAAGATGCATATCATTCTCTGCATTCACAAAATTGCATTTTGACCAACGCAACTCACTGGTACAAAGTGCGTACTATCCTCTGAGTCAGCAAAATGGCACCCACTGCAATGGAACTCAAGGGTAATTTATATATTTTACTCGTGCATCTCAAAAAACACTTTTCTCAGCTAAACGCCCTTCTGCGGTGGCAGTTTATGACTTTCTGGAGCGTGATTTTGTAGTTTCAGGACCACAAATGACTTCCTCAGTGTCCTCTTAAATGTTAAATCCTTTTGAGTTTTGACATTCAGGTTCAGAAATCAAAATGAATCAAGTCACTTCATCAAGTGTAACCTTTTCTGTAATTCAGAATGAATTTAGATGCTACACTCTGATGAAAGCTAACTCTGTGCCACCTGGACAGGACTGCAATATACAAAATGATATCTCTGAAATTTTAATGCATGCAGTCGAACAGTGTACACTGGACCTCAATGACCTAATTTAAAATTGACAATGTTCTCCGGTAGCATTGTTCAGTTGATATCTTCATTTAAATTATGTAGGCAGATATGTACATGAGTTAGGTGGATCTCTTTGCGCTCTCGGAGTGGCAGTATTGATTAGATCACTTGACGGTGGTAAATTAATGGGCCTTCTCTCACTTGGGTGAACTCTCAGTCCAGCTGGGTAGGCTAGCCTTGGGCAACAAAATGTAGTTGCATTTTGCTTGTGGAGGGAATGTTGTTGATGCTCTACGAAACGTCCTATTATTGTGAGCAAAGCATTGGGGCAGGAAAAACATTAAATTGAAAGGATAAAATAATCAAAGAATAGTGGGGGCCATGCTTAGAGAAGTTTCTAGACTAGTATGTTGCTGGGAGTGAACCATATGGGTATCTTGAAACTAAGCAATGTGTCGGGGGCAATTGGTTGAAATCATTTGGAACAATTACACAGGCAATTCGACTTGGCAAAAGTGCATCTTTACCACCAGCCACAGATCCGTTATGCCGTATGTGCTTACACCTTTGAGTGGTGTGGCACATGAGACTACACTCTGGTTGAGGTCAAGATACTGATGAATGGCCTCAGGAATTGAAGGGGGGTCTTCAAAATTTACAGTAACCTCTGCTTGTACTATGCCAGATGTCCTCATAAGCCTAACAACAGAAAAGTAGATGATTAACCTAGGTCCCATTCATAATGCAGCATAGGATTAAGGTATTTGATTGAATGGGTGGTGGCCTTGTAATCTAACTAAGACTGATTTAATTCAAACTTCTGCAGAGGCTGTATTCTCATTGAATGAAATAACTGATATTTTGAAATGTAAACACATAAATGTATGCTGAAGCCTGAAGCCTGAGGTCCTGCCCTAGCGATATCTGGGCTCCACTGTGGTGATATTTGGAAAGACAACCTCAGGCAAACGTTGGAAACTCAAATGATAATGCATAATGCTTTGCAAGTGGAGGGATGTGGATCTCCTGTTACGCTACAGGGACACAAAAGCTGCAAGAAGCCCATTTTCCTGGAAGAGCCCAGCTGACCAGTTTCCACTGGACCAGCCCTGGACACTGGGGGTGTCTTCTGTTGGAGTGAGTCCTGACCCTAAAGCACTGTTCCTGAGGTCCAGGGCCCTTAGCTGTTTTCAGAGTGTGCTCCCTCTGCCTAACCCTAAATCCTGGGACTTCGACAAACTGTCAAGACTTTTTGCACAGAGAACCAACAGAAGACTGGGACCAACCTGCCAATTCAATCTGCTGAGGGTGCATCGTGAGCCTTACTTCTTCATATCTTCCACTACATTCTTCTCCCTAGTACCAAATCCGTCTCAGTGGGCTCACTGTTGACCGGCATCTGACAACATCAAAACTACTTTTGTTAAAACCTACAGCCTTGTCCTGCTGGAAGAATGTGACTATGAGAAAGGTATCAAAATCCAAAGGGAGAAAGCTTCACTGTACCCGATAGCAAGCAGCACCGATCAACCTCAATTACTTCCTGGGCGTGAACTCTAGACTTTTCCACCTCAGAGCTTTCTTCAACTTCATTAACAGCTTCACCGGGACCTCATTCTTCATCAACCCATAGTAGTCGACCTCATCTTGGATCCAGCCTGCTGCTGTGCCCTACTGAAGACTCTACCTCCTCGAAAAAAATGTACGCCCGAAGGTAACTCTTTGACTGGGACCAACCTGGTCTTCATATCCCTCTCGTGCTCCATCACAGTTGACCTTAAAACTTACCCTTGTCCCAGTCTAGCACCACCAGTTGCCTGTGGTTGGTACTTTGTGCTTTTTGGAGCAATTTTATTTAAAAATGTTTAAAAAAGATATCCCTGGTTCCACTGGATTTTTGTTGTTTTGGTGTCATCTTGTTTATTAAAATATTCTCTACTATTATAAATTCGAGTGGGATTTGTTTTATAATGTGTTTTTGATTGTTTAAGTGTTTTGGTACTTATAAATGCTTTACACGTTTTTTTAAGTTAAGCCCGTCTGTTCTGTTTCGTAGTTACCAGGGGTTGAGCTCAGGTTTAAATTACTGAAACCACTGCTGCATCTAACAGTGCCATTGCTACTTGTGATGGACTACCATCCACCCTAATTAATAATCCACTTTATCGTACCATATCAGATGAGCCTACCAGTGAGAAAATTTACACAAACTTAATCATACACCATAGCTGCTAGGCATATGTTTATCTTTATTATGTTGCCATGTGCTCGACAAACCTCCTGAACTTTGATGATTGACCTTGTGCTCGCAGCCTTGGGCTGCAATCTGCTTATCGCTGTAATTTACTTGTTCTAACCGTAGTTCTGAGAATTTTTGTGCTTAATCAGTAACTGCCAGAACAGGTTCGTACAGGTCGTTGCCACCTCCTGCCAGCTGCATCTGTACCTTCTCCCACCACACGTGTATCCCTGAAATATTCTGAAGGGCGCAGAGGACCTTGAATACGCTAGGGGTGGAGTTGTCCTCTGACTAAGCAGTTTTGTGTGTATATAAGGTTGGGTGCCCCAGAGTGAAGGGGCAGCCTCCGTAGGATAGTCACTTGACTGTCCTGGGACTCTGTATTAGCTCGAGCTATAATCCATGTAATAAACTTCTCTTTATTCCTCCAGTTGGTGACTCTGCTTGATTTGGGTACTCTCTGCTAAACGGACCCTGAGGACTAGGGTGTCCCTCCACCGCTGGGAAGGAGACCCCGGGTGGGGATTCTATCTTTCCTGGTTCCTCAGTTGGTGCCCGAACAGGGACCCGAGTCAGGCATCCAGGGGACCGACCAGGTGACGGAGGACTCACGATTGGACTTCCAAGGGAGGCGCCCCACACCAGATTCTGAGCTTCGTTCTCTGTTGTGGACCTGCGGATCTCCACTGTGTGTCTTCCAGCCGGCTCGACTTCTCCTGGCGCTGTCTGAATTCGGGTCTCTGTTTTCCGTGAATTACTGGAGTCCCCAACGGTCGGACTATAACAGAAGTGTCAGGTAAGGACGGGAGTTGAAAGATTCCTGTCTAAAAATAGGTCTGTGAGTATTGTACGGTTTCTATCGCTCTTTGCAAAGATCGACGTCAGCGGTAAGACTGACCTCAGTTGTCATTTAAGTATATAGAAAGCAAAGGGCATATTTGCCACTCATTTGGTGTATTCAAACCACTGGTGTAAGAATTAAAAAAAAAAATATATATATATATATATATACTGGAAGAATGCCAGCCTTCAGTTGTTTTAGGAAATTGTGTTGTCGTCTTTGCAGTACGGACTCCCGGTTGGAGGAAACATGCCCGCTCCTCCGGCTGGGACTCCGAATCATGATATATATGTTAAATATTGTCACGACTCACATGCTGCTTACGCCTGGAATACACAGATCGAGTGGTGTGGGTCTTGAAGGTTCGGCTTTGGCCCAGATAGGGGCGACTCTTTCTGGTAGCCACGGTGCTGTAGGCAATGGAGACGCCAAGAACAGACCGTGCCCTTCAGAAATAGCGCCAGAGTGAAAAAAAACCTAAAAAGGGGAAAAACCTCCAAACAGAAGATTCCTGAAACAGGAACAAAAGAACAGGAATCAACAGAGGCAAATACAGGAATACACTGAATCCACGAGAATCATCACAGGAAGGCGGAGAAACAGGAGCGAAGACACCATCCAAACAGAAAGTGTTGCAGCGCAAGGAGAGAAAAAAACACAGCCCTTAAATACCACTAAACAGAAAACGACCCACAGGAAGTAAAAGGACACCATCTTAGATAGGGAAAAGTACATAGAACAGAATAGACTAAGAACCATAGAGAATAGGGAACAAGGAATGCTGTGAAGAAAAAGGTAACATGAGAAGGGCGAAAAAACATAAAGGAAGGAACAACCAGATGTCCCAGAAAAAGAAGAAAAGAAAAGAACAGGTAAGAGGGGTCAGAATGCCCGAAAAACGCAGTGCACAGAAACAGAGCGAGGCCCCATGCCCAATTTAGGGCCTCGCAAAGCACACAGCAAACTGGGGGCGCGCCGCGTCTTGCAGATGCGTGGTGCGGCCCGAGCCGAATGTTCGGCTCGCGCCGCAGTACGCGGCGCGACAAATATGGCATAGGTCCGATTATCTGGTCTGATATATGGAGAAAAAGAACCAAAGGTAGTTCTGATTTACAATGGCCTATTCACGGGACATTTGATAAAGATAAATTAGACTATTTACAGGAACGTTTGTTTGTGACAAAAAGTAGACCAGGGATGTTTGATTCACTACGGACTTGGCAGAAAGAAGCAGACCAAAGACGTAGGAAGGCAGAGAAAGAATTACAGAGACATAAGACCAGGACGGTGACTGAAAAGGTATATGACTCTGACGTAGCTGAACATCAACAGAAAAGTTTAGAACATGACCGAAGGCTTCACTTACAAACTGATAAGTGTTATACTTCCAGGACAATAGTGGATAAGCCACAAGAGGAAGACCCCCTTTAAAACGATATGTTAGATAAACCCCCGTTATATACTCCACCAATATATCCTACACTACATCCTCAACCTGCACCAGGTGACCCTATTGTGCCACCCCCGGTTGGATCTCAGGCGAGTGCTCCGCCACCCACCACCACCCCTCCTGTCACCAGACCTATAGAGGATACACCCCGCCCGACTGTACCCATCCCTTGACTGGCACCCATTTGGCCCACCCCTGACTCCTGTTTAGACACCACACATACCCCCCGTCCAATGACCCCGCGAAAGCGCACCCTCCGCGGACACTTGTTCTCTAATTCACAAGAGGAAGATGTCATTGAAGAAATGACACGGAGGTGGATGACTAATTGGAATGACTATGGGGTCAGGGACATTGTCCACACTATGAAACAATGGGATAGTTTAGTTCAGTTACATGCAGCTACCCTTATGTGCAACATTATAATACAAGAATATGAGGATGATGGTTCCTCAGCTCCCGCAGGACTGGTGGACCTCCAAAAACAGGCCTCTACTGGACTGCTGTTTGGTTCTGGTCTACATGATTATGTTGTAACTCTTCTCGTATATAGGGACCGCCTGTGGACATGTAGCCCTTGTATAAGGGCATCCATGTTTCCCATGAGAGAGGTTCCGCCGGTTTGGCGAGAGCCGGTGATGGATAACGCTGGCCAAGTTATTACCGCAGGGCATTTTCAACAAATGTGGGTACACACCCCATGGAAAAGATCTGAAACATATACCCTAAAAGCTGCCTTACCTGACCCCCTAAGAATCCTGCAGGATATTATAAAGAACTGCAGCAAATTCTTGAATCCTGTACTATGACGTTGTCCGATATTGACATGTTAATGGCAGCAGTAGTCCCACAGGAAGTATGGTCAAAAGTACAGAGGCATGACCATGCTGAACTAGGGGGCACGTGGGACCAATTGCAAGCAGCAGAAAGGGACAGGGTTGGGGGAGCGGAACCAGACCCACTTATATTGGCTATCCCACTGCGTATTTCGGATTTAATGAAGACCATACTTGCACCACACAGGATAAATTGGGATAAATTGGCCGCCTGTAAACAGAAAAAGGACGAGGGTGTTTCGGACTTTTATACAAGGTTTAAGGGTGTCTTTTCTGATTACAGCGGCCAAGACATGACTACTGAAGAGGGGATAAGACTCTTTGTTGACAAATCGTGGACAATTTATTACCAGACATAAAGGGAAAATTGAAATTGTGTGAAAGTACGTGGCCAGTCTCTACTGCCACTGGAATACTGACAATGGCCCAATATTATGAGAACAGGGAGATAGAAGAACAAGAAAAGAACGAGAAAAAAATGAAGGAGTTGAAAACGAAGGTGTTGTTTCAGCAGGCCTACCCTCAGCCCCGTCAACAGCAGTCCAGATCAAGGTCACAAGGACCTCCCAATGACAGAAGGGAGTCCCAACGCCCTCCCCGTTCTTCCCTCTCCTACAATCAGTGCGCCTATTGCAAGCAGGAGGGCCACTGGAAGAATGACTGCCCCAATAAGGACAACTCCACAGGCCGCCCCATGCCCCCACCGCAACAGGACAACAGACCATGCAGTAGGTCTGGTCCTGCAGACAGACCCGCCAGCAGGCCCCTTCACGGTCCCACAATACCCCCGCCCAAATTATTTTGATGCTTCATCCCAGCGTCAATATTTTAATGATGACTCTGATGCGTATGAAGGTCAGGGGTCCTCCTTTGACTAGGACAGCCTTCGACAGAGGGGGGTGGGACCAGTTTCTATTCCTGTTAGGTAGAATGGCCCTCACGTTGAGGTACAATTTGACGGTACTCCACATGATTTTTTGGTAGATACTGGGGCCACCAAAAGTTCTGTTAAACAGGAAATGGTCCAAGGGGTCCCTCTGTCTGGCAATATTAATGTCTCTATGGGTTTTTCTGGTGTTCCGGTGGCTAACCCCGTCTCCCAGCCGCTGCATGTTGCTATAGGTCCTTACACCATTAGCTCCCCTCTCATTCTTACTTCGGCCTGTAGTGAGAATTTATTGGGTTTGGACCTATTAAAGAAATTGTACGCCACCATTTATTGCTCTCCGGATGGAGTTCATGTCACTTTAGGTCCAAATATTTCTCCGTCACAATTTTTGTCAAAACCACTTCCACCGAACTTCGAGATTTGCCAGACATTTTATGGGCCACACATAAGGACGATGTTGGATATTTGGACATACCACCGTATGTCATACGCTTGAAAGCCAATGCCAAATTACCTCGTCTTCCCCAATACAAATTATCCCAACACATTGAACAACAACTCAAAAATATTGTGACCTAGTTGATTGATTTGGGTGTCATTGAAGAAACGCGTCCTGTCCTTCCTGTTCATAAAAAATTATCTGATGGCACTGCGTCTCCAGGTCTCCGATTTGTTATTGATTTACGGGCGGTCAATAAGATTGTAATACCCTAGTTCCCTGTTGTTCCTGACATTACGACATTATTAACAATGATACCTGCCTCCGCTACTTGGTTCTCTGTTATCGATCTTAAAAATGCATTCTTTAGCATTCCCATTCATCCAGATAGCAGACACATCTTTGGGTTTTCACTGGGTGGTCGCAGTTTCCGGTTCTGTCGCGCTCCACAAGGCTATACTGAATCGCCTAGCATTTTTAGCCAGGCCCTCATGGGTCAATTAGATACCCTTGTTTTTCCTTGCTCCTCGACGCTGGTTCAATATGTGGATAACCTTTTAATAGCATCCACTTCAGAACAAAATTGTAAAACAGATACTGTAGCCTTATTGAAACATCTTGCACACCATCACCATAAGGTCTCCCTCTCCAAATTGCAATATTGTAGACAGGAGGTTATATACCTAGGACACCTCCTGTCTGAGGAGGGACGTACGTTGACGGCTGAGAGAATACAAGCTATACGAGACATATCGGTTCCAAGGACACAGAGAGAGGTTAGGGCCTTTATAGGTATTACCTCCTTCTGTCGTCAATGGATTCCTAATTATTCTCTTTTGATAAAACCGTTTTTGCATCTCACGCACAAAGATTGTCCTGAAACAATTGAATGGAATGACGATTTTCAGTTTGGTTTTGATGAATTGAAAAATACACTCTGCACAGCACCTGTACTGGGTACGCCTGATTATCGTAAAGATTTTCAGTTATATGTGAGCGAGAGAAATGGATGTTCACTATCAGTGTTAACCCAAGAGCATGGCGGAAAACAACGCCCCTGTGCTTATTTTTCGGCCCTACTGGATCCAGTGGCCTGTGCACTCCCGAGCTGTCTACGGGCAATAGCCGCTGCAGCGGTCGCACTGCGCCAGTCGTCCAGGATAGTCATGGATTCACCCCTCACCCTGTTGGTCCCACACACTTTTGACGCACTATTAAATAAAACAAAAACACAGCATCTTACGAATGCACGATTAACTACTTTTGAACTGACACTTTTAGCTAGTTATAAAACATTAAAAAGGTGCAACACTCTCAATCCTGCCATTTTATTGCCAATTACTGAAAAAACTGAAGATTCTTATGATGACATACATGACTGCATTCTCTGGACGGAGGATGAAACAAAAGGGAGAGTGGACTTACAGGACACTCCACTGAAAGACCCTGATGGCATATTATACGTAGATGGCTCATGCATCAAGCTACCCGATGGCACTACCTCTGCAGCCTATGCAGTTACAGTAGCTATCACTGTAGTTGAAACAGCTAGAATACCACATAACTCTGCTCAGGCCGCAGAATTAATAGCTCTAACACGAGCCTGTGAGTTAAGTAAAGGACTTAGGGCCTCATTATGACCCTGGCGGGCGGCGGAGGCCGCCCGCCAGGATCCCGCCCTCCAAATTACCGCGCCGCGGTCAAAAGACCGCAGCGGGTATTACGAGTTTTCCCCTGGGCTGGCGGGCGGTTCCAGTAAAACCGCCCGCCAGCCCAGGGGAAAACGACCTTCCCACGAGGATGCCGGCTCGTAATCGAGCCGGCGGAGTGGGAAGGTGCGACGGGTGCAGTGGCACCCGTCGCGTATTTCAGTGTCTGCAAGGCAGACACTGAAATACTTTTCGGGGCCCTCTTACGGGGCCCCTGCCGTGCCCATGCCATTGGCATGGGCACGGCAGGGGCCCCCAGGGGCCCCGCGACCCCCCCCTACCGCCATCCTGTTCATGGCGGCTTTCCCGCCATGAACTGGATGGCGGTAGGGGGGGTCAGAATCCTCATGGCTGCGGAGCGCGCTCCGCAGCCATGGAGGATTCCAAAGAGCAGCGGAAAGTCAGCGGGAGACCGCTGACTTTCCGCTTCTGACCGCGGCTGAACCGCCGCGGTCAGAATGCTCATTGGAGCACCGCCAGCCTGTTGGCGGTGCTCCCGTGGTCGGTGGCCCTGGTGGCCACCGGCCGCCAGGGTCAGAATGACCCTCTTAATGTGAATGTTTACACTGACAGTCAGTATGCATTTGGCGTAGCACACAATTTTGGTCGCTGGTGGGCAGAATGAGGATTCCTTACCTCACTTGGGACACGTATTCAACATGGGACCCTTATAACTAACTTACTTTCTGCCCTGGCATCGCCCAAAACAATGGCTATCATGAAGTGTAGTGCACACAAAAAGGTGACAGATGAAACTGGATGGGGCAACGCCCTAGCCGATCAAACAGCAAAAGATACAGCGTATGCAAAGACAGGACACATGTATGTGGAAGATAGTACAGAGAAGGTTCGTCCCCATGAAATATTTGGGAACACGGTAGAGAGTGTCAGGAAGATACAGGATGAGGCAACTGGACAGGAGAAAAAGGAATGGGAAGAAGAGAAGGCCAAGTTAGATGAAAATACGCTGTGCTGGACAGATCTGTCACAGAGGGAAAGATGGATGTTACCCGATGCATTAGTTCTGCCAGTAGTGACTATGGCCCATGGTCCTGCACACATTAGTGCGAAAAGCATCTGTGATTTGCTTGATCCAGTTTGGTCTAATAAAAATATCAGAAGAGTAGCTGACCAACTGGTTCAATCCTGCATGATTTGTTTACAACATAACATAGGGAAGGGTGCCTCAGTCCCCGATGGGCATTTTTCACCACCAACGTATCCCTTTGAAGTACTACAAATGGATTATATTGAGATGGAAAGGTGTAACAACTTGAAATATGTCCTAGTTGTGGTCTGTATGTTTAGTAAGTGGGTAGAAGCTTACCCTACTAAAGATAATACTGCCCTTACTACCGCAAATGTACTTCTGAAGGAGTTCTTCCCACGGTTTGGGGTCCCAAGGTGTGTCTGGTCAGATAATGGGAGTCATTTTGTAGGGCAGGTGATGAAAAGGGTGTGTGAAGGGTTGGGCCTCGGCCAGAAGTTTCATGCAGCTAACCACCCCCAGTCAGCAGGACTAGTTGAAAAATATAATGGCACACTTAAATTGAAGATGTCAAAGATATGCGCAGAACGCAGTATACGTGGCCGGATGCGTTGCCCCTGGCTTTAATGTCTGTCAAAATGACGCCTCACTCTAGATCAGCGTTGTCATCTCATGAGATAGTGATGGGAAGGCCAGCAAATGTCTCGGGGGTCCCTCGACCTCACAAGTACTCAGAACTAGAACATCCTGTTTTGATGGACTATTTAAATGAACTCACTAATTCTTTGCGTTCTATTCACCAACAGGTGTGTGAAGCACTCCCATCTGTATCCACTGATCCAGGTCACAAGATACTACCTGGCGACTGGGTTCTCACAAAGAATTTCCAGCGGAAAAAGAGTCTCGAACCTCGATGGAAAGGTCTGCGACAGGTCCTTCCTGCTACTCGAACAGCAGTTAAAGTCGAGGGAGCTAAGAATTGGATACATGCATCCCACTGTAAGAAAGTACCCCTACTCGTACCCTCTGATGAAATAAAAAGTGGTGACCACCCGACGACTGAGGACCATTTCAGCAACACTACGCGGAGTGATAAAAAACAGAACGACAGTGTGCTGCAGGAGGTTCCCTCAGATTTTGGTCACACTGAACAATTGTTTCCTGACCATACCATACCACAGTCCACAAGAGACGATTTCCGCCCACGAAAATAAGAAAATGGACAATGAACTGATTGCTTGTCCCCTGTACTAAGTCTGACGATAGCTGCAGGGCCGTGATTTTGTCTGTTGGGGCGGACCAGAGAGTGTCAATAGGACTGCTGGTTTCACCCCACAGTGAAGCAACCACCAGTCACGGGCAGCACTTAGGTCGGACTAAACTGCTAGTGGGACAAGCAATAAAGAGAAATGGGTGTTATACAAGAAGACAAGAGGAAAAAGAATAAAATAAGTAATTTAAAAAGACTATTAGGCCCACGTATCGCTTGTCTCACCATAACAATACTATTTTTGGTACTTCTGTCCTGCATTGGGTGGGTAATACATCATTCTGATTCAGAGGTCTCACCAACTACGCCACCGCCTTCAGAACACAGCCATGTTTCCTTACCACCCCATGAGGAAGGACGACGTAAGGAATATGAAAACAATACCTTCATATCTATGTTACATCAACATCAGCTGGCTGTAAATAGAACAAATTGTTGGATATGTGGCTTGCTACCGAGTTCCGTGCAAAGAAGGTTGCCATATATTTAATTCCCTTTTTCTTTTGATGGCTCCTGCAGCGCCTGGTATGAACTATCAGCCATTTGGGCTACCACAATGGATGCTACTAATTCCGGACTATTGGTCACCCACCTATACCGGTTATGCTGGCCCACTGGAACAAGAGTTTATGGAACAAAGGAAGAAAAGTCAGAATATGCTGACCGAAGAAATAGGTCCTTTAATACCACACCCCGGATTGGCCGAAGATTTTTTGTAACACAGGTCAAGGCTCCACTTTGTTTTCAGAAAAGTGGTAATAGAAGTGTAGGTGCCAGTAACTGTAATGCTACAGTAATATTGAATGGAACTAATTGGCCTACCATGATACCATCACGAAACTTGTATTTTGTTTGTGGTAATAATGCCTACACCTCCTTGGTACCCACCTGGAGCGGCACGTGTTACATTGCTTGGTTACTACCACCAACTTACACAGCTGGCCCTCAACACAACAGGACTCGGAGAGGGGTAATATCTGCAGAAGATACCTCAGCACAAGAAGCATTGGACTACTTTAAAGGAGTCCTTCCATTTTGGGGCCCTATGATGAACAGTAGGGATATCAGACATCTCACACGAGTCATGGAAGCAACAATAAATGAAACAGCAGGAGCTCTGAGTAACATCACTGCAGAGCTCGCTGCTGACCGCCTTGTTACTCTTCAAAACAGAATGGTTCTTGACATCATCTTGGCGGACCGTGGTGGAGTTTGTACTTTGATCGGATCGAGCTGCTGCGTTTATATTCCAGACAATGCCCCTTCAGTGTCTAAAGCTATTAAAAGGTTGCATACGATAGCTTCCACAATACACCAAGACGAAGGAACATGGTCCTTGACCGACTGGTTTTGGGGCTTGATTTCCCAATGGGGCTGGAAGATAGTAATATTCCTTTTTGTGCTCGCTGCTGTATTCCTCACCTGTTGTCTTTGTGTACAGTGCCTACCTGCTTTGTGCGGTTGCTGTATGGCATCCCTTGCCCCCTGGCCTGTTCGCCCTCCTCAACACACGGCTATGCTGTCCCTTGAGCGGGAGATAAAAGACCTTATGTCCATTAACATAGACACTGAATGACGTTCAAGCTTGCCTCACAATGGCAAAAGGAGGGATTGAGAAAATGTACATAAACTTAATCATACACCATAGTTGCTAGGCATCTGTTTATCTTTATTATGTTGCCATGTGCTCGGCAAACCTTCTGAACTTTGATGTTTGACCTTGTGCTCGCAGCCTTGGGCTGCAATCTGCTTATCGCTGCCATTTACTTTTTCCAATCACAGTTCCGAGAATTGTCGTGCTTAATCAGTAACTGCCAGAACAGGTTCGTACAGGTCGTTGCCACCTCCTGCCAGCTGCATCTGTACCTTCT
Source organism: Pleurodeles waltl (assembly GCF_031143425.1). Taxonomy (NCBI): domain Eukaryota; kingdom Metazoa; phylum Chordata; class Amphibia; order Caudata; family Salamandridae; genus Pleurodeles; species Pleurodeles waltl. The sequence continues at coordinate 893,099,562 of NC_090443.1, forward strand.
CCCACCACACGTGTATTCCTGAAATATTCTGAAGGCCGCAGAGGACCTTGAATACGCTAGGGGTGGAGTTGTCCTCTGACTAAGCAGTTTTGTGTGTATTAAGGTTGGGTGCCCCAGAGTGAAGGGGCAGCCTCCGTAGGATAGTCACTTGACTGTCCTGGGACTCTGTATTAGCTCGAGCTATAATCCATGTAATAAACTTCTCTTTATTCCTCCAGTTGGTGACTCTGCTTGATTTGGGTACTCTCTGCTAAACGGACCCTGAGGACTAGGGTGTCCCTCCACCACTGGGAAGGAGACCCCAGGTGGGGATTCTATCTTTCCTGGTTCCTCACCAGCTGCCCCTGTGGAACTCTTTCCCTGCTTGGGTTGGGGGCTTGATGGTGGATGATCACTTACCTTGTTGTGCTACTCTGCCGGCCAATAGCCTGAGAAGGGCCTTCTCTGGATCAGGTGTTTGGCTCTATTGCCACCTTAAGCTATATTTTAGGTAAGGAGTTTTATATTATGCAGAATGCTGGGAGTGAACCTTGATGACTCTGAACCACAGGCTCAACATATATCTGCGTGTGACTTCAACAGGCAGAGACAGTGGAAATTATGTAAGTCTTTGTGCTTTGCATGCCACGTGATACACTTGCTTTCATCAATTAGTGTCACCCCACTTGTGTTGCAACAATTTACATTGCGGAGCCTTGGTGTCAACTTGGATCTTTTGTGGCTGCTTTTCTTCAGTAGACACCTCGGTGTTAGCTGTCCCACCACACTTGAGATGTCTCCTTGAAAACGAAGGAGCAGTGATTTACCTCCATCAAAGACATGATCCAGTCTGCTGAAGACCGCCCACAAGTCTGACAATGATCTTTTCCTGCCAGCTGAAACCTTGCAGACAGCTTCATCCACCAGTGACATTTCTGCCATGTTTTTGGAGCTGAAGGATGACAATAAGAAACAGCTGATCTTTTGAGGTATTACTTGGTGAAGTGAATCTCTGACATGAGCTAGAGCATTCAAGCTGTGGAGACCCATGGAACAATGACTGCTAGGTTGTTTCACTGACAAGACAAATTGTGGCCCAAGTTCCAGGAGCTACCAACTCAGTGTCAGCATGAATGTAACGTTGGGATGGGAATATACCCTGCTTGGTATACAGTTGTGGTCCCCTGCCCAGAGTGCTGCACTACATGCATCCTGTTTTTTTATTTCTGCCCTGGCATCATGCAAATCTAGCACATGCACAGAGGGATAGGCCTGTGCCTTGATCTGAGTTCTTGAACTTGTCCTGTAAGATGGAGAAATGCCTGATGCACACCTTCATTGACACGCAGTGGACTATTGTCCCTGTCATGGGTTAGCACATATAGCAGTGTTGGCAGTGTACATGTTTTCTAAATCCATAGTTGTGGTCAGATCTTTTTGTCTATGTAACTGGAGAAGATGCCTACCAGTTCACTCATGTAAAATTTAAGTGTATGTTGATATTCCTGAATATGATGCATGGATGCATAGACACCGAAGTGAGGACAAAGGAGGCAGAGCTCTGTAAGAAATTAGGTTACTGGTTAAGGGAGTGGAAACCCTATGGAAGCAACAACCACAATCCTTGTCAGGGTGTACCACAAAAGTCACTAAAATAAAATAACCTGTGCCTAACCATCTGGTAGCTTGGCATAAAAGCTATCAGGCTTAACTTAGAAGCAAAGTGTAATGTATTTATGCCTCACAGAAACAGTAATAAAGTGACAACACAAATCAAGAAAACTCCCGAACCAATTTAAAACAATAATGTACATTGTAATAAATAATATGAGACCAAAATTATAAAAATCCAATCAGTAGAACCAGAAATATTGAATTTCAAACTTCTAAGTATATATAGCGCCTGAAAGCAAAAAGTGCCACTCGTGGTCATCTGGACACGCTAGACTGGTAGAAAGTCAAATGTTCAGGCCAACCACGATGGAGAGCAGACCAGGTACAGAGACCAGGTTAGTACCGCTGAAAAACTTACCTTCTCAAATTTTAGCAGGAAGAGTCCTGTTCGCAATGGACAAGGCAGCAATGAGCAGGGAAAGCACCATGGTTGGTCATAGCTGTAGTACGAAGAGCACGCCAGGCTCCGTGGATGGTTGTTGCTATAGCTTCACATTGACAGTCACTGCGAGCTGTTGTTTCTGTAGTGCAAATTGCAGACTTCACATTGCCGGTCATTGCTGGCAGTCACTGTAGCAAAAACAGTTGGATTTACCAGAGCTTTGTGGTGGTAGTCACAGGCAGCATAGTCTGTAAGCGAATGGGCCCGTTCATGGTTGCGAAGAGCACAAAACTTCAGGATTTCTCCTTTTCTTTACAGAGGAGTACACTTTGATGGCAGCCATGAGTCCATGACACTTGGGGATCAGGTATTCAATCTAGCAGAGACTGGCAGGGCTCAGGCAGGTTACATTGCAGGTCTAGGCATGTCCAGTTGCAGCAGGTCAGCTGAGCAGTTGCATGGAGGCTCCTGGAGCTTGTTGTGTCCCTGTAGCTCAGAATAGGAGGTCAGCCAACCGACACTTGGGGTCACCCAGGTCTTCCTGGGAACAAGGGATTGTCCTGTTCTCCTTCAGCAATGCAGGCTGCAAGCTGCAGGGAAGTCCTCTGGGGGTCCAGGAACACCTCTAGCAGAAGTGCAGTCCTCTGGGGAACAAGGCAGTCCTCCTGGAGTCTTCAACAGGTCCAGGAGTGTGCATGTCTGAGAGTCCAATATTTATACATGGTGCCAGCCTTTGAAGTACTGGAGCCTTCTAGGCCACCCCCCATATCTGTTTCAAGAAAGCTCTTTCCTTCCCCGGTCAAGGTTCCAAGCAGTCTATGGTGACTTAAGACTAGTGCTAGGTTTCTTTGTACATGCTGGAGGCAGCCCCTATTGAAGTAAAAGAGGGGCAGGGAATACTCCGTCCATACCCATCCTGTCAGGATGGCTGACCCTGCCTACACCTAAGCTCTATTATCTCACTGTCTGAGACAAATTCAGAAAGCCTAACAGCAGGGTAATGTGATCACTCAGGACACTGACAGCAGACACCAAATCATTAGGACAAGAAAATGTCAACTTTCTCTGGCATTTTTAGAATTGTGACTTAAAATCCGACTTTACCATTAAAGGTAATTTCAAATTACAATTCATTTGAGATCAAACATTTCTACCTGTTCCTATTCAAATATTAGCACTTATTAAATGTAATAACGTGACCCAATGTTATCCTATTGGAGTAGTAGGCCTTAAAATAGTGAAAACTTAATTCAGGATATTTTCACTACCAGGGCATGTCAAACTTGAAAGCAAATGCACAACATTTTTAATACTATGCACCCTGTTCTGTGAGATATTTAGGGCCTACCTTCAGGTTATTTGGATTTAGAATGAAAAGGAAAGTTTGGGCCTGGCAAAGTGTTAACATGCCAAATAAAATGGCAGTTTTAGAATGCACTACAAGCTGCAATGGCAGACCTGACACATGTTTTAAAGGGCTACTTAAGAGGGTAGCACAAAACATGCAGCAGTGGAAAATTACATGTGGCAATTGGGTGTAAGCCAGTTTTGAAATGTTTAAAAGAGTGAACACCAGCACATTAGCACTGGTTACCAATGGTAAAGTCCACAGAGTCCTAATGCCTACAAAAATGAAATTCAGGAAACAGTATGGGAGAAGGAAAAAAGCTTAGGCAAAAGATCACAACAAGGCTGTCTGATCCAACAAGCTCAATTACAGATGAAATTATACATTTTACTGAACCACTGGCTGTTGATTAGTTTTGCTGGAGTATTGCCTTTTGGTAGATGGTATGGGTGAAGTGTGGAAATATGGACTCTGTTGTGCACGGTGAAGAGGACCTTGATCACTCTTTGAGTTTGGCTGATGGCAGCCAGGTGAAGAAAGCTCATACCTCATGTGTTTCTTTTGTGGGTGTTGAAGGCTGGAGACAACCCTGCTGTGAGACGCATTACTCTACACAAAGGCTGTGTCTGCAGAGTAGCCTGGAGAGAACACTTGAAAGGATCACCACTGTTAGGCCTGTCAGCTCTTGACGTGGTTTCCCCTGTCTTTTTGCTTCTGACCCCCTGGTTTTTGATCCTATACTGAAGTTTGTTTTTGCTGGCTTTAGGAATCTGGGCACTTTACCAGTGCTGCCCAGTGCTAAAGTGCAAGGGCTCCCCGTGTAAATGGTATTGGTGATTGGTTTCTTCATGATTGGCATATATGATTTACAAGTAAGTCCCTAGAAAAGTGCACTATGTGTGCCCATGGCCTGTAAATCAAATGCCACTAGTGGTCCTCCAGCACTGATTGTGCCACTCACATGAGTAGCCCTGTAAATATGTCTAAGACCTGCCACTGCAGTGTCTGTGTGGGCAGTTTTAAACTGCTAGTTTGACCTGGTAAATGCACCCATTTGCCAGGCCCAAAACTTCCCTTTTGCTATATGTAAGTCACCCCTAAGTTAGGCCTATGGCAGCCCCATGGGCAGGGTGTAGTGTATTTAAAAGGTAAGACATGTACTTGTGTGTTTTACATGTCCTGATAATGAAATTCTGATAAATGAGTTTTTCACTATTGCAAGGCCTATCTCTCCCATAGGGTAAAATGTAGATTGCATTGAATATCTTTTAAGTGTAATTTCTAATTGGGAGGAGACAGATATGTAGAGTTTGGGGTCTCTGAGCTCAATTCAAAAACACATCTTTAGGTGAAGTTGTTTTTTGAATTGTAAGGTTGAAAATGCCACTTTTAGAAAGTAGGCATTTTCTTGCTTAACCATTTTGTGCCTCTGCCTGTCTGCTGGAATGCATGTCTGGGTCAGGATGACAGTGGGGGTGTCAGTGAATTGACTCTAGACAGTAACACAAAGGGAGCTGGGGTGTGCCCTGCATATCCTGATGGGTCTTCCTGGCTTAGAGTGGTGGAAGGGGCAGACACTTACGCCTGAATAGGGCTGTGCATATCCTCACATAAAGCAGGCTTCATCTCCCTGAAGTGTGTCTGGTGCCAGAGCAGGGAAGGGTAGGGTGGTGAGCTCTACAAATACTTTTCTTTGAAGTTTGCCTACTTCAAAGACAGAAATGGGTATAAGTACTGGACCTCTGAAACCACAAAGTTAGAACACTTCTGGACGGAGGACATTCTAGCAGGAAGAAGAGCTGGGTGCTGTAGGAGGGACGCAGCGCCTGTCAAGCAAATGCAGAATTGACGCAGTGCTTGTCTGGCAGCTGTAGAATTTACGCAGCGCCTGTTTCACCACAGTTCCATCATCACAGCGTGTCTGGATTTTCCACACAACGTCCCTGGGTGTCTAATTCTCATTGACCCCACACCGCCATAAGGAACCAAGGCTGCATTATTGGAATTCAATGCATTGCCTTTTCTGCAAGGAAAGAATCAATGCATTACCTCTCCTGGCAGTAAGGAACCAACGTATCACCTCACCTGCGAGGAAAGAATTGACGCATCACCTCCCGTGCGCAGTAAGGAACGGACGCATCACTTTGCTTTTTCAGCACCTCATCTCCCCTGCGACCCCCATTGTCTTTATTTTTGACGCATACCAGGTACTTTCTGCTAAAGAAATACAACCATTGATTCCTGTGGATATTTTTACTTGTGTATATTGGACTTTTGTCATTTTGGTCTTGTTTTACTCACATATATATTGGCTATTTTTCTAAACTGGTGTGGAGTATATTTGTGGTGTTTTCAGTGTGCTACTATGTATGTGTACAGATACTTTATACATTGCCTCTGATATGAGCCAGACTGCTTGTGCCAAATTACCAAGGTGGTGGGCAGGGGTTATCCTAGCTGTGCCACTCCGTTACCCTAACTAGAATGAGGGTCCCTACTTGGACAGGGTGCAAACCACTGCCAACTAGAGACGCATTTCGAACAACCACCCTGCTATGAGAAACATCCCTCTATACAAAGGCTGTGTCTACAGGGCAGCCTGGAGAGGACACTTGAAAGGAAAACCACTCCAAACCAGTTCTGTTAGTGCATAAAGTACATATATATATTCTGTGTACGGTTCCAGTTCTAAGACCTCTATAACCAAGGAAGGGAGTACTCTGTAGAGTACTCAGAGGACTGCTTAGTCTGCCTGACAGCCAGCCTCCCAGAACTCAGGGGGCATCACCCAAGTCTTCCCTTCCTGGAAGACCTGTAAACATGACCTAAAGTACCTAGAAGTCAGCCTGCCTGCTGAGAAAGGGAATGAGCCTGTCAACCTGCAGGAGGAGTGACTGTCCAGGAATAATGTAGTACTCTGGGTGGGACTTCTAGAGTACGAGTACTGCAGAGACAGAGGTGTGTGCCCAGGTGTTGAAGAGATACAGTCTCTCCAATAATGGTCCCTAGTGGGAACCATGACGACTTGACCTGAAGATCACTGAAGCTCAGTCACGGCTATGATCCAAGTCCAGAGAGATCTATACTAATCGTCCAAAAGCTGTTTGGCCTTATTGCCAGAGGAAATTGACTGGTGCATGGCCACGCCACTAGTGTGAGATAAGGCTGTGCGTGGCTGCACCACCACCACTCGGAGATCATTATGCACATGGCATACCAGCAAGAGGAGATGGTCCCTTGTGTGGCTACACAGAGCCCTGAGCACCGGTCCACCTGTTTCATGCATGATCCAGTTTTCTATGGGGGCCACAATCCCTGCCTGCATGACCACTGTCTAGAGTCATTTGAGATGTAGCTGCAGCATTGCCAAGGACACTTCTGCCAGGCAGGCACCCACAGTCAACAAGGAGTACTGATGAAGCTTTGTGCATGTTCCTTGCCATAAGGGAAAAGGAGTGGGTATGCAGAGACAAACATAGGTAGCTGCTTAACTCAACCTATCCCCCAAGTGTGGTTAGAACTAAGCAACTGAGCTAAGTAAGAAATGAGCAACTGAACTGTGAGAGACGAGTGCAACTTACGATAGACAGGGGGAGCGTGGCTAGCTGCTGATGAAGCCGCACGCTTAGGGAAGAGCTCCGGGGCAGCAAGCAGGACCCGCCCGCTTAATACCACAGATCGGCACTCGAAAATCCCTGGATCACAAAGGGACCCTCGCGGACTCGAATCCAGCTTAGAGGGCTGCGCAAAGTGATTCTTCATACCGCGGCCGCCAGGAACAAAATGGTGGCCTCGACTGTCTGTGCGAGCGGCGGACCTGTGGCGAGGAGCAGAGGAGTCGGAGCAGGGGCTGCAGGGTCCGGAGGACTGTTGCCGATTAGCGGGACCATTGGATGCCGGTGGTCCCTTCAGCTGAGCAGAGGAGGGACCGGTGAGTGGGGGGGCGGCCGAGCGGGAGGAGCTGCAGCCCCCTCACCCGGTCGCAGATCAGACTCGGGCCCGGTGACAGGAAGCCCCACAAAAAGCGGCGAGTGGAGCGGGGGAGCCCCCGACAAGAGAGGGGCGACGGGGAAAGCGCGGAAGCCCCACCCCCTGCTCCAGCGAAGGTGCGTTTCCCAAGGGAACCAAGACTGGGAGCGCCCCGGCGGCTGAGGGCTACTGAGTGGCGCGAAGGGTTAGGGGCAACTTGATTATCAAACCCCCCCCACCATCAACCGACAAGGCCGGCGAGACCCCACCCCCGCAACTCTGAACATCAAGAGGAGGGGGAAAAGAGGGGAAGAGGCCGGAAATCAGGAGCTACAGGCTAACGGGGAGGGTGCGGAGGTGCAGCGGCACAAGTCCAACCCCATAAAGACAACCTACCGGCCCGGACCTTGAGAGGGGGCTCTCTGGCGCTGAGGGCCCCTTGCCAGGCTCGAGGACAGACGGTGAAAGGAGGAATGAGTGCAGACACTCCTTCAGAAGCCTTTGAAAAGACTAGAACCGCCTGAAGGGATCCCCAAAACAAGATGAAACAGTAGCCAACAAGTAAAAATTGGAGAAGCACCACCTAGGCAGGCCCCACAACATAGAAACAACAGGAGTGAAGAAACCCCGCAGCTAGGAAAAGTATAGGGCCCTCGGGTTTTCAGCTTGAAGGGGAAAAGTGACCGAAGGCACCCCTGACTCTGTCCCCGCCTTCTGTTCTTTCTGCGACACCGGGGTCCTCGACCTCCCCACCGTGCCCACTCCTTCAGAAAAGGCGTTGAGCCCTAAAGACTCTGAAGAGACCCCCCCCCAAAAAAAACAACGTCTAATCTAACAACTCCTCCAACAATGGGGAAAACCAAAAAACGCGAGGAGCAGAACCAGGGCGAAACTGCAAGCGCTAAACCCACTAACCACCCCACGAAATCATACCCCTCAGATGATTCATCACTACAGGAAACAACACTGGACACGGTTCTTCTGGCCATTAAAGATTCTCGCGAAGCACTAGAGAAGGAAATAGATAACTGAGCAACGGACCTTACACTACTGAGAGATGACCATCGCAAATTAAAAGAGAGAGTAGGAACCAACGAAACATTGCTCACGGCGGTGACTTTCACGCAAAAATCAACAGCTACCGAACTCATGGCTCTCAGCTCCCGCATCAAAACCTTGGAAACCAGAGCAGAAGATGCTGAAAATCGTGCACGCAGGAGTAACCTCAGGCTAGTTGGGATACCAGAGCAATGCTCTTCCCAGCCAGCTTAGAACACAATGGTAAAACGCACTTCTTTATATCGCCGCAACTAGCATGGGAATGGCTGGAATCTCGGAATATATCCACTCTGACCCATCCCTCTTAAACCCCACGCAAACCGAGTGGGAAACGCAGCAGATCCTCCAAACGAATCACGGAAGCAGCCCCCCCGAGGCACCAATCCCTCTGTGAGATGCGCAACGCGGTAGAAGCAGCGGCAGCCTTAAGCGGGGGAACGAGCCCTCGACCACAAACACCGGAAAAGGCATCGGATCTTGACTCACATTGTGGGAGTTCCTCAACATCGTGTGACACCTTAACAAGTCTGCCTAAAATCACACCAGGTACCGCGGAGGAGATTATCTAACCACTAGCTTCAAAGATTAAGATCTATGTGAGTACTAACATGACTCTTGCCGACGCAAATAACACACCAAGCAGAGTCCTCTTCAACCCTGTCGATAGATTAAGCTTATTACGTACACTTTTCTGGGACCTAGATATAACATAGCCGGGCCCTGGGAGCAGCCCGGAGCGGGGGCTCGCGGCCTCTGTCACGCCACCCACCTATAGGACTCTAAATTAAGAATGTTTATGGTTTGGACAGGGAAAGTTCTGGCTACCGGTCCCGGGGAATGGGAGTTGGGATTTAAATTTGTTCTTATAGTTAGAGGGGTTTACATCGCACCAGTCATCCACGAACCTAACAACTCTAGTCATCATTCCTCAATAAACTCATATAACGGAAGATTTGACCAGCGGTCCGCACCCACCAATAGTTACCAATTTAAAACTCATTGTTCATGGCTGTAGTCTACAAAATGATAACATGGAACGTTAGAGGCTTAAACAACATGTCCAAACGGTATAAAGTATACAGCTACCTCAAACGTCGAGGGGCACATATAGCTCTATTACAAGAAACACATCTACTAGAACAGGAAGTCACAGCACTAAAAAAAAAGATGGAGAGTGGCAAATATTTGCCACTAACTACTCAGCATTTGCTAGAGGGGTATTAATATGGATCCGACCAGGGGTGCCATTCCAGGCACTACTAACAACGATAGATAAAGAGGGGAGATATGTGGTGGTCAGGGGAAGGCGGGATGGAAAAGAAGTGACAATTGGAGGCCTCTATACACCAAGCTTAGATAAGCTATCACGAGAACTAGGCCCGACCCTCACAGGACCAAAAATACTTGGTGGGGACTTCAATTCCATAGCCAATATGCACTTAGACAGATCCCACTCCCCCTTACAACACACGCAAACTCAAAAAACTGCCAAGTATTTCGCGGAATGGCAACAACACTGGCAATTAGAAGTCTGTTGGAGACAATACAACCCACTAGGCAGAGACTACTCCTATTATTCGATAACACACGATCTACACGTTAGACTAGATACCTTTCTGGTTTCCCAGGAACTACAACATCTTGTAGTAACAGCCGAACACCTAAGTCGCACTATATCGGATCATAATCCCCTGATGATCTTGCTGGCATGGGGCAGGGAAAAACCAGCAATCCCCACCTGGCGAATGAGAACAGAGGCACTCGAAGACGAAGCATGCAAACACACTTTACACCAAAACATTGAGGAATTTTTCTCACTAAACGCAGGGTCAACATCCTCCATAGCCCTAGAATGGGAAACCTTCAAAATAGTGACAAGGGGTAACTGCATAGGCGAGAGTATTGGGTTCCGAAAATCAATCGAAACGGAACTAAAAAAACTGGAGGACTCCCTCAGAGAAACTGAGCGCAAGCACCCAACACATCCCGAACTGCTATCCCTCCTGAATGAAATGAAAACTAAAATAAACAAAGCTAACTCAAGATTGTCCAGCTTTGACTACAAGCAGCATTTAAACAAACAACACACAGAGGGTGACAAAGCAGGGGCCCTGCTGGCATGGCGTGCTAGGCCCCATAAACAACAAACTGCCATAGTTAAGATCAGGACACTCACAAGTGGTAGTATACATGGTCAAAGGGAAATAAACACCTGTTTCCTCGAATACTACTCAACCCTATATGCCCCTCCAGCGGACTCTATCAGTAACATCCAGGTCCAGGAATTAGAGACACTCACCCTCCCCAAATTAGATACAGAGGACAGTCAGGCACTAGCCGCGCCTATCTCAATCACAGAAATGAAAACAGCAATACAGGGCATGGCTAGAGGTAAAGTCCCAGGAACGGATGGGCTCCCAATGGAGTTTTATTCGTTGTACCAAGACCTTTTAGCCCCAAAACTATGCGTACTATATGCAGAAGCCTGGCATAACAATAGACTGCCCCAATCAACTAACAAGGCCATAATGATCCCCCTACTAAAACTCGATAAACCACCCACGGACGCTCGCTCCTACCGCCCACTATCCATGTTAAACCTAGATTATAAAATATTGAGCCCAATACTGGCAAATAGACTGTTACCCCACATGACGTCACTAATCCACCAAGACCAGGCAGGATTCATCCTGCAACGCATCACAGACGCTTAGTTTCAATACTACACGCCATGCCCTCAACTACAACAATACCTCAAGCAGCGATATCAGTAGACATAGAAAAAGCCTTTAATAGCCTACGGTGGGACTACCTGGAACTGGTTATGCTAAAGTTAGGGCTAGGAGAGGGTTTCACGTGCTGGACAAGGCTACTCTATACCAACCCCACAGCGAGAGTACGCACAGGCGGCATCATTTCCAACTCATTCCCGGTGGGCAGGGGGACCAGACAAGGCTGCCCAATATCGCCCCTCCTGTTCGCTATGGCAGTGGAGCCCCTTGCACAAACAGCGAGGTCAAGGAGGCACTATGAGGGTATACCAATCAACAATCAACCACACCTCATAGCACTATATGCAGATGACATGCTACTATTTCTTAAAAGGCTGGACGCAGGTTTACCAGGGGCAATAGACATGCTAGAAAGTTTCGGTAAGGCTTCTGGTCTCCGAATTAACTGGAGAAAGTCCACCATCTTTCCACTAACTGCTGACACTCCTGAGCCCGCGGATACCAGAGGCCTCCCCTGGTCCTCGAATACATTTAAATATTTGGGGGTCAACATATACCATAAAATAGGAGACCTCCTAGAGGGAAACATACAGAGAGCTATTAGAGGACTCAAAGCCAATATGCAATTCTGGAACACACTTCCCCTGACTGTCTTTGGGAGAATTGCCCTGCTAAAAATGATAGCACTGCCCAGGATATTATACTACTTCTCCACCATCCCCCTAATAATCCCAAAAAGTGTATTAAAAAACATAGACTCCCTAATTGTAAATTTTATATGGAGGTCGAACAGACGTAGAATCGCACTTAGCACACTCCAGAGGCCCACCTCAGAGGGCAGATTAGCTGCACCAAACTTAGAGATTTACTACTGGGCAGGGCAACTACAGTGGATAGCAAGGGTAATCAGCGAGTTCCTAAATACAAACAACTCACGGACCTTATTAAACTGTCCTCTAGAAAACATTTAAAATATTTTACTGAACCCCAAAAAAACAACACAACAGCTCCCATTAGAATGGGAGGCACCTAAATATTGCTGGGACCAATTCCTAAAACGCACATGCACAAGAACCCCCTATACACCAGAGATCCCCCTAATAGCTCTAAATCTCATCCCGAGGGGCCACATTATAGTACATACTAGCAAAATGATAAAGTATAACATCACGAAAATGGGAGATTTGTTCAACAATGGTAAACTTTGCGATTACATGGAATTACAAGAAAGGTTCAATCTCCCCTCGGGCTTGTTCCTCACCCACACTGCCTTAATCAACACTGTTCAAAAGCTAAGGGGCACAAAATCAAGTGAACCAGACACACATGAAGGCTGCTACCTCCTCTGCACAATGGGAGACCAGAAAGGGGTAGTATCGAGAATATATAAATCCCTACAAAGCAGCACCTGTCTACCATTGAACAAACTTAGATCCAAATGGCAGACTGATCTAGACACTATCCTAGAGGATACTCAATGGACCAGAATCACCTCCCACATTTACTCCGTATCCAGGAACGCAAGTTTCAAATTAATAAACTTATACATTTACCATAGAGCTTACTTGACCCCACAATTACTAACCAAATTTTACAATACGAATAATTCTAAATGCCCCCGATGTGAAGAACTATCGTCAGACCTTCTGCACATGCTTTGGAACTGCCCAAAAATTAACTTGTACTGGACCGAAGTGTTCAGGAAAATTACCTCCAGCACAGAAAGAACAATCTCGCCCACCCAAATAGTAGCAATACTGGGGGATTTCCCTTGCCCCTCAGCACAAAAAAATATCTAATAGGTTAATAGATCTGGTGCTAATACTAATACTAACAAAGAAAGAAATAACTTCTCACTGGAAAGACCTGGGAAGCATTGTGACTGTTAATTCCTGTTCTCCAACATGCCCACGCTACCTTCCTAAAAAGCCTGTGACAGGTTGCCATTGCAACCACTTGGAGCTAGGTGTTGAAGGGGTTAACCCCCTATCCCATATTACAGAGCCCTTGTAGGATGGACTCCGGAAGATGACAGGCAGATGGCCTCAAACCATAGGTGAAGGTCCAGTAGCTCCTGCTTGTCCCATGCCCCCTTGAATGGGGTCTGACTTTTAACAAGATATAGGATGGGCAGAATTTCTCTTGGAGGAATAACAAATTAATCCAGGGCTTCCCAGTGTCTAACTTGGAACTGGAGGAACACGCAATTTCCCCATTCATATAATTTTTGCTAGCTCCCTTTTGACATTCTACTGTTTGATAGTAGTCTTTCTAACCTTCTTCTTTAGGGTAAAAAACAATTCCTGTTGAGTGTCTAAATAATATAGATATCAAATGGATTGACATTGATCTGAACAGATAGACTCAGTTATTAAAATGTGCTTTTTCCAACTGAGGGCCTGATTTACAGTTTGGCCAAGGGCTTACTCTGTCACAAATGTGAGGGATATCCCGTCTGCCATATTACGATACGAAAATAGCCTATGGAGATCGTAATGCGGCATACGGGCTATCCGTCACTTTCGTGATTGAGTAACCCTTCCGCCAAACTCTAAATCAGGCACTGAGTCTTTTAAAAAGAATCATTCATATATTTTCTGTTCAACAAAGGGTTCAACTTGTAAATACATTTATTTCTTCTTAATTGGGCTATCGTAACTCTGTTTAGTTAGGTATTCCAAATATATATATATATATATATATATATATATATATATATATATATATATATATATATATATATATATATATATATATAGATAGATAGATAGATAGATAGATATATATAGAAAGGTATTCCAAATATAACCCTTAAAAAGATACATCCTGTCAAAATGTAGCATTCAGTTTGATATTAAACACAAACAAATTCAGTTCTATCTCTTGAACACTTGCTAAACTCCATTGGCTGTCACTTCAGCAAATAGCAGCTTTCGAAGCATTGTTTTTAGTTCATAAAGCCCTGCCAAAGGTAACAAATAGCCCTTTAACAAGGTGTTTCTCTTTTCACCCTTGTAGGAGGCTGGCTCAGTATATGGTCTACACCTATAGGTGAGGCACTCTGTACTGAGTCAAGGCAACTCTTAGGGATAGTTTAGGAGGTTCTAGATAACTAGAGCTCTCAGAGGGGTAGCTGTTGAGAGCAGCCAAGGCTTATCCAGGAGGGTGTAAGCAGTTGCAAATACCACACAGGTCAGTCAGGAAACACAGGAAAGAACCACACCAGTGTTAGAAAAATATTTTATATTTATTTTAATACACAATCTAGCACTAACTTTAGTATATCTCCTAACCAGAAATATGATCTTACAAAAATATACTTAGAAAAAGGTATGTACAGGCATAACATTCAAATTGGTCCCTATGGGTGGCCAAACCATAGACTAAGTTAATGGAATGTTAGAATCACTCCAAACCCAAACTACCACTCAAGGACCCTTAGGACAGGGGAAGCACAGGAACACCCAAGGTAAGAAAGTAGGATTCTCCAGGTGTCCGTGTGCAGAGGTGTAACCCAGGAATACGTGCCCATTGGATAATGTGGGGAAGTCACAGTTGGAGTTTCCTGAGTTTAGGACCCTTGTCAGAGGACCACAAGGATGCCTGTTGGGACAAGGGAGGTTGGATAGTGCTCCCACCCGTAAATACCCAGCAGAGTGAAGTATCTACACTAGGGAGCCTAGGTGCATCGGGGTGAAGTTGTGTTGGAACCACTCGTTGAAGTCACTGGGGACCTTGATTGTCCAGCTGTTGTCGTGACCTGTGGACCACATCAGTGAAACCCAGGCATGGATTCCTGAAGAAGCAGGCCTAGGAAAAGAGGAGACAGAGTCCAGACCACCTGGAGGTGCCCAGGTGGTGCAGGAGGGCAATACCAACCCTTCTAAAAGACGATTTCCTGTGGGAGGGTAGATAAAGAAGTGCAGCTGTGGAGTCCAGGTGATGCAGGAAGACCCCTGGAGTCATCTATGAACTATCCCATGCCTGTTGTTGGATTGCAGAGGGTTCACTGGCCAGCAGGACCATCAAAAAGCCTTGGAAAATGCAGGGAAGCACTGCTCAAAGGTTGCAGGAATTGTGTAGACCAACAAGGTCCAGGTGACCCAACCTTTGCAGGTAGGTCAAGGCCAGCCCTCAGCAAGCAGAAGAGCCAGCAAAAATTGATAGATGCGACTCTGGGAGCAGGCACAGGGAGTTGCAGGGAGGTCTCACGAGCAAAGAGGGATGCCCACGTCCCAGGAGTTGCAGAGAGGACATTGTTCTTGGAGCTGGAGAGTGCTGGAGGCTGGGGTTTCTCAGAGCTAGAAGGGCTTCGGACTGAAAAGACAATAAGCCTTGGCAACGACAAACAGACGCAGTGCACAGGAGTTCCAGCCAAGCAGGTCCAGCGAGCGACCACAGACTAATCAGTTGCAAAGAAGACAGGTCAGACCTCTGGAGAGCCACAGAATGACCACTTGTGTTGTAGAGACTTGGAGAGTCCAAGGGACAGCAGGAGCAACAAAACGGTTGTCGTCGTTGAGATGCTGGCAGAGTCCTTGTGACTCTGGAGGATACAAGGTCATGGGGGTTGCAGAAGTCTTGCAGAACTTGGAAACAAAGTTGCAGTAGAAGACCTACTACTGGTTACAGTCTTGGTCTCAGTTCCAGCAAAGAACTACAGCGGTCCCGGTGTCCAGGATGCACAAGTGTCTTGCACAGGAGACTTGCAGACGAATCTTGAAGTCTTGCAGATGAATCTAAGGTGCCACCCCCTGGGGAGCACTTAAATAACCCAAGAAGGGGGTTGGACACTTTCTGCAGAGACCTACCTGTCAGGGAGGGTCAGGGACATCACCCAGCTGGACTAACCAGTCAGATGCTCCCAGGGGCCTCTGCTCTTCCTATTTCTAAGATGGCAGAATCAAGTGGCCACCTCTGTGCACTTCCCTAGGGGAGGAGCTGGACAGGGGGGTGGTCACTCCCCTGTCCTTTGTGTGGCTTCACGCCAGAGTGGGAGCTGGAGGCTCCTGCACTGGAGTACACCGGTTTATGCATGGAGGGATCCAAATGTGCCCTCCAAAGCAGTCTGGTGGTGCTCAGAGGCACTCCCCCCAGCCTAGTGACACCTATTTCTAAGGGAGAGGCAATCACACCTCTCCTCTACAGGAAATCCTTTGGTCTGCCTTACCCTGTCCTAGTTAGGCTCAGCAGCAGGAGGGCAGAACAGTGTCTGGGGTCGGCATCAGCATGGGCTGGCATGCAGACCCAGCAAGGCCCTACATGCAAATATGGGGGATCCACTACGGAACCCCGAGAGTGCAAGGTATCATGCACCTGGCACTGAAATTGGTGTAGCTGCATGATTCTAACATGTTTGATACCAACCATGCCTAGGTTCGGTGGAGCCATTATGTAGGTGGACATCTTGTGCTGACCAGTGTCCACTACATACCTTAAGATACTTCCAGCACTTAAAGCCCAGACAATTTAGCCTAGGGTTTGTTGGGGCACCTTTGCTCATGCAAGAGCGCCCTCATACTAAGAACCAACCACCCTGCCCTTGGGCTGTAGGGCCTACCTTAAAAGTGACTTATAGGTGCTGCGGCCCATGGGGGATCCCTGGTGTACCAGTGCCCTGGCTACCTAAGTACCATTTACTAGGAGCTTACATGGGGGCACCAGTATGCCAATTGTGGGGTCTAAATGTTTCTTACCAACTAAATTTACGGGAGAGAACACTGACACTTGGGTCCTGGTTAGCAGACTCCCAGTGTACCAGTCTAAACATACTGATGCCAGGCAAAAAGTGGGAGTAAGTATGTCATAAAGGTGCTACTTTATTACAGCTCTCCAAACTCAGTCTCTGCTTGAAAAAGGCATAATGGTAAATGTTTCTAGATTTCACATCCCAGTGCTGGAAGGCAGATCCTTCTCTGTAGTTATTGTGAAACTGTGTAATACCCTTCAACCTCAAAATAAAGCCAGAAGGTCATTACCGAAATCAAGGAAGCTAATCAAGACCTGGCTTTTTGTTAAATAAGATCTGGTTTATTTGTGCATTTTCAGTTGTTAAGTTGAGATCTGTGTTTTTTCCATTGGCAAGCTGCCTCTGAGTATTTGTTTGCACTTTATCAAAACCATAAATATAAATAAAATGAATGTTTGCAGGGTGCAGAGATGTCTCCATTTAGATCAAAAAGGGAGCACTATATGATGTCTTACCAAGTGCAGAAGGGATTTATGCCCAACACCCTCATGAGGGTTAAAGAGTAGGTCTTAGACAACACAAGGAAGAATCCTGACCAGCCTAGAAACAGGTGTGCCATATTGCCATGTTCCATGGCATTGCTCAGGCTTCATATTGGAATGAAAGTCATTTGTATAATTTTTGGAAAACAATGTCAACATGCCCGAGTATGTTTTCCACCATTCCACTCAACAATCAAGCAAGTCCCTTGAAGGTGTCAATGTCAATGCAGGCTACTTAGTGATTAACTGTGGTTTACCTGTAGCCAAGTTTGGTGACTTCCCTTTTGGCTCTTTCAAATAAAAGGTCTGTGAGTCTCCATAACTGTGGGCTCTTTGCCTATTTTATGTGTTGGATAAGTATGAAGAATGCTAGTTGCATATGTATGTGGGAAGGGGGCTCAGTCCTGAAGAGTTCAGTACAGTTCAGTACAGTCACTACTGTCGGGCTCCATAGGACACCATATGTGTGAGACGTTGGCCTTGTTCATGTGAAGTCAGTGTTGTTTACGGGAAACATCACAACTTGCATGTACACCCTTTCTCTCCCTAGCTCCAAAAGCTTGAACTCCCAATTAGATTTTAAACACATCAGGCTAAGAACTCCCTTCCCCAAGACAATTCTGCACATTTTGTGGGTTTCTTGTCACTTAATTTTTCAAATGATGTTTTTTCATAATTTGTTCAGATGTAACATCTATACTTTATCAAAATAACTTCACATGATTAAAACCTATATTTTACACCACAATACATTTCAGAGTTAAATAATTGTATTAATGGAGAGTAAACGTCCTTTTCTTGTAAGTACAATATTCAACAGGAATTTGAATTAAGAGCATTCAATGTTATATAAAAATGCTCATTGAGAGATCCCTGTTAAATAAGTTGAACAATATCTAATGTTTTAAGAACAGAAAGAAATGTAATTGAACTTCTTAAGAATGATAAAAGTCTTACAATGAAGAGGACTGATAAAGGCGGTGCTTGGCCATAAGGGGTAGACCCTATGAAGAAATTTGGTCAACTTACTTATGGTATGATATGACACATCATGTTTCTTATTTTGCAGGTATCCCACTAATGCATGTGAAATGATTATAAACAGGTTATTGAAAATGTAAAATAACTAGGCTGGATAACAAGTAAGATCAAAATGTATTTGATGAAAGAATTCCCAGAGGAACCAACTCTACATGTGATTCCTACAGTCCATACAAATTTGAAGGATCCTCCTTTGAGCCCTATTGTGCTGAGCAAAAAGTTCATATTTCAGCCACTTGCAAACTATGCAGATTTCATTTTGCAACCAACTGCAAAAGAAGGCTAAAACAGTTTTTTTTCTCTTAAGAATCAATGTATTTCAGCTAAATTGTACATTTCACTATGCAGTTTCTACATTTATTTATAATATACATACAGAAAAAAACATTTGGAAGGATTGGAGTGTAAAATATCAATGTTACATACTCAAATGGAGAATGCTTCTAATTTTTTCTTGTTATTACAACAATTTTATGTGGAAGAATTCAATTTACACACCATGTACAGAAGAAATTACATATATGTTAAAATAATGAAATAAGAAAATAGATTACAAGTGTTTTCACAAAATGGACAGTCTGGAATAGAAGTTTTCTTCCTGAGTAACTTAAGAAACACGTACCTTACAGCCAAATGGTGAGGATTAAACAAAACAAATGATTTCTGAGGAATTAGAATGAATAAATGAAAAAGAAGTATTAAAACCTAGATTTAAAGGAAGAGGCTATAGAGAAAAAAAACATTATTAAGGTCTGAAGACAAAATTGTGAACTCTTTTAAAATCTCTATTGAAATATAAAGAATAGATAAAATTAAGAGAGAAGACCCTGTATTGTGAAATTCTCTCAACGGTCATATCAAGTGAAAAGAATAATAAAGAATAATGGGAGGTAAGTTGGACATGATGAAGAAAATGATGAAGAATTAAAGAGGTTGTCTAAAGATCCTCCTTTTATTTTCTGTCAAAAAGAAAAGAAACATCGAACATAACTAGTAAGAGTAATCGAAGAAGCATGAAATTCCACAAACAATATTTACAAGCAAGAAAAAAGGGTATGTACCACTTTTTAAAATTTGTGAGGTGGATCTGTCTTCCAGGATTTGGTATATCGTCCCACTGGGGGCAAAAAACAAAAGACCTCATTTAGCATTTGACGGAGGGGGAGAAATATGTAAACCAGTAGTTCTCCCTCCCTGCCAAACCAGCAGTCTTTCAGTTCTGCTTAGATTCCGGGACCACTGTGTTACTGTCGGTCAAGCCTCCACTGATAGCAAACACTGTTGGAATGTCAGTCTGCCACAGGATGGCTCGTTCACAGTGACGTTTGTCATGCACTCATTCCCTGTCCTTGTCTGCAATGTGAGGAATGGCAGAAACAAGCAGTGATATTAACAGCTCTCTGCTTGTCAGGGCCATTTAATTTATATTCAGAGAAAAGAAACTCACAATTTATAAATGTGTTTTCTCTGAGCAAAAATGTTTGCAGAGGTGGCACTTTAAACAAAGTGCTTGCTCGTCCGTCAAACCCTCAATGCTGTGAACGTTGTACAGCATACGTGTCCCCGCAAGGCAAAAAATGGATCTCTAAATATGGGATGCAATCTTACGCCAGCGTGGTGGAGGCCATGACCTCCATAGCAGACCGGAAGACTGTCTGCCAGAATCTAACTAAGGCCCTAAATTACAACAATGAAACATTTCCTAGCTAACGAGAAGGAAAGTTTCAATTCTATTAAGGACACGGAGGCGAGGATTATGCATTACTTTCTTCACTTTATTTGAACAGCATATTCAAAGGGAAATGTAATAAAGTAAAAAAAATACATAAAGACTACAAGTCCCTTGAGTCCAACGTGTAGAGAATGTCACAGTCCAATCACAGTACAGCACAGCATATAAATATGAATGAAGTCTGTTCCTGTTCCTTTTCTTCACTGGAGGAAGTCAAAGGTGAAAGTAGGTTAATCCAATCCTTGAGTATTGCCTGCGTAAGTGAAAATAATTATAAACACGTTATCTGATTCTTCATCACAATGATAAGTGTCGTCAGAGAAAAACATAATGTTGTAGGCAAGATAAGCAAACATAAGAGAAGGATATGCATCAAATTAAATGCAAGGCATCATGAACAAATTTTAAGCATGAATAGAACAACAATAGCAGTTACTTACTTGTGGTAAAGCAAAACGACAGTAGCCGGGAGGGAGAGGCTACGAAGATGAAAGCCTGGGTGGGATAATCCTCGCCTCCGTGTCCTTAATAGAATTGAAACGTTCCTTCTCGTTAGCTAGGAAATTTTTCATTCTATGTCAGGACCGGAGGCGAGGATTATGCATGTTTAAAGCTTACTGACAACTAGAGATGCAGATTCTAGTATAGGTTTAAAATAGAACATTTTGAAAGTGGATTCGGAAGACCAATCCACTGCATTCATAATATCTTCAAGTCTACCACCTACCTGAATGGCTTTAGAAGCCATTGCACCTCTGGTGGAATGAGCTCTGAATCTACGTATGTCAATACCTGCCTCAGCCATGATCCATCTAACCCATCTAGCAATAGTAGGAGATGAAACAGCTTTAAAGGGTTTCTGCAAGGCAATAAGAAGTTGATTCTCACCTGCGGGTCTGACGTCTAAAGTCATGTCCTCATATGCCTTAATACAGTTTACTACATATAATTTTTGATGATCGGGAAAAGCGGGATAAGAAACCACTCTGATATTGGTTTTGGTTCTTCTAGATATAGTAAAAGTTATACCCTCTGGGGTAAAGGTTCTAGCTGAGAGATCTAGGGCTCTAACATCCGATACTCTTTTACAAGAAATAAGAAAGAGAAGGATCGCTAATTTAGCTGAAATTTGCTTACGAGATAGAAGATGATTGTCATGCCAATGGGAGAGGAAATTTAAAATAACATTCACATCCCATAGACCCGAATACCTGGGTTCAGGGGGTTTAGAAAGGCGAATGACCTTCATAAGTTTACAAACCCATGGATGTTCACCCACTGGTTTGTTGTTATTGGCAACATGTCCTGATGAAATAGCTGACCTAAAGGTGTTAATGGTACGATAAGTGAGGCCAGAGTGGGCAAGTTCTGCCAAGAAATGTAAGATATATGTAAGTTGTGCCTCCAAGGGATCAATAGATGTCACCATACACCAACGATTCCATCTGTTCCATGCCAGTCTATATGTTTTGGTGGTACTAGAGGACCAGGCCTGTTGGAGGAAGTCATTAGCTTCCTTAGAAAGGAGTCTGTTCTTCCAGCGTCCCCGGAAATCCTCCATGCAATGAGGAGAAGATGGCCTTGGAGAACCAACGGGTGAGGAGATCCCTGGTGATCGAGAAGGATTGAAGGGAATGATGGTAAGCAAATTGGAAGATCCCAAGACAGTTCCATGAGGGTCGGGAACCAAGCCTGGGATTTCCAAATCGGAGTCACTAGAATTAAGGACGCCATTTGACGTCTTACCTGAGCTGCTACTCTAGGAATCATTATGAGGAGGGGAAAGGGAAGGTTTTTTGACCAATCTTGGAGGAAAGCATCTATCGTTACTGCTCCTGGATCCGGTCTCCAGCTGACATATCTCGTCAGATGGTGATTGAGACGGGATGCAAAAAGATCCAGATCGCAAGGACCCCATCTGTCCATCAGGGCTTGAAAAACCTGTGGATTTAACTTCCAATCGGTGCTGTCCGTGAAGTTTCTGGAGTTCCAATCTGCCACTATGTTGTTGGTCCCTGGAAGATACTCTGCCACTACCGAGATCTGTTTTTGAAGGCAATAATGCCAGAAATCCTTCGCTATTTCGGAGAAGGCCCTGGAACGAGTCCCCCCCAGGCGATTTATATATTGGACAGCGGATATGTTGTCCATCCTCAGAAGAATGGAGCAGCACACTTTGTCCCTTGTGAGGGACTTGATTGCAAAAGATCCCACCAGGAGTTCGAGACAATTGATATGAAGGGAGAGTTCCTCCTGTGACCACCTGCCTCCCATGGAGACTGTCCCACATCTGGCTCCCCATCCTAGACGACTGGCGTCCGATTCTATAGTCATGTCTGGGGCTATGCCGAAAATCGCCGTGCCATTCCAGGCTTCCATGTGGTCTATCCACCATTGGAGTTCGTTCTGCCCTCTGGAGATAAAGAAATCATCTCTGAATAAGTAAGACCCCTTCTGAGATGAGATGCTTTTAATCTCTGCAATGCACGATAGTGAAGAGGACCGTGAAAGATGGCTTGGATTGAAGAGGAAAGGAGTCCCACAATCCTGGCCAATTGACTAAGTGAATTTCTGTACCTTCTGAGGACCTTGCTGAGTTCTTTCTGAATCTTGGAAAGTTTGGATAATGGAAGGCTGAGAGACGCTGCAACAGAATCTATAAGGAAACCTTGAAATACTATTTTCTGAGTTGGAATTAACTCCGATTTGGATTCACTGATCACAAACCCCAGATTGTGAAGAAGAGCAATAGTTATGCTCGGATTGGATTTGAGCTGGGATAGGGACTGATCCATCATAAGAATATCGTCCAGGTAAATTATCATCCTTATTCCCCTGGTACGAAGAAATTCTACAACAGGTTTCATAACTTTGGTGAAACACCAAGGGGCTGAGGAGAGCCAAAAGGGAGAGTTTGGAACTCGTAAATCTGATCTCTCCATGAGAATTGAATAAATCTCTGATGAGGGGAAAAAAATGGGGACAGAAAGGTAAGCATCCTTGAGATCCAGTCTGATCATCCAATCGTTTGGAAGTAGAATGTCCCTCAATAGATGAATGCCTTCCAGTTTGAAGTGCCGATAAACTAGCCATTCGTTGAAATCTCTCAAATTTATTACTGGCCGAAAACCCTTTTCTTTCTTTTCCACTAGAAAAATGTTGCTTAAAAACCCGTTTGGATGAAGGGTCGATCTGCAAATGGCTTTTTTGAATAGGAGATCCCGTACTTTCAGATCTATGAGGTTCATTTCGTGAGATGGGAAAACTAAAGGTCTGGGCCGTGACTGCTGAATTAGAGTACCGTAGAACTCTATATGAAAACCTCGAACAGTTTGAAGGATCCAAGGATCCCTTGTAATCGTGTTCCAATTTTGAGCAAATCTGCAAAGCCGTCCCCCCAACTCTGGAGGGAAAGAAGGGATAATGCTTACCAGAAGCTCCTCCCGGTGCGTTAGCTCCTCCTCTGACGCGGTTGCCTTTGGCTTTGCCAGAACCTCAGGAAGGGTAGAATGTTTCTTGTCGACCATCATTCCAGCCGTTGTTCCTCTTTGGGTATCCGCTAGAGGGGCCTTGGTGGTAAAGGCGGCCAGAGGAGCGACCCCTTCCTCGTCCGGCCCCAGAAAAACCATAGCAGATAAGATCTTTTTGATGGAAGTTTGAGCTTTGTCTAAAGCCGAAAAGGTTGCAACAAATTTACCCAATTCCTTAACAAAAGGTTCCCCAAAGAGGTTTCCCTGGGCAATAGCTCCTGCCTTCTAAGTGGCTAACTCGCCCAACTTAGGATCGATTTTAATAAGCATGGATCTTCTGCGTTCAGCCGCCAGAGCACAGTTGGCGTTACCTAGGAGACAAATTGCTCTCTGAGCCCAACCGGCAATAATCTCAACTGAGAGAGGGGTACCAGAATGTTTAGCTTGCTTTCCCAGCTGGATAATCTGCGTAAGTGGTCCCATTACATCTAGGAGTTTGTCCTCACAGTTTCTCCAAGATCTGTCTATACCCTTCTTAGGGTCCTTCATATACTTGCCAAAAAAGGTGAACAGTTTAGGGTCGATAATGGGAGTGAGAGCTACTTTGCCGGGTAAAGAGGGTCTAGGACATTCTGCCCTAAGTTTAGCTTGGACCTCTTTTTCTAAAGGCTGACGAATTTTATCCACCACATAATCTGCCACTTTAGTGTCAGGGACCCATTCAGAAGTCCTGGGATGGTAGATATCCGAAGGATTAAACATATCAGAATCCTCTTCAGGGGAGTCTGGGGAAACAGGGTTAGGACGCCAAGGCCTACCCATTTTCTGATCCTCATCTGAGGACAGATCATCATCGGAATCACCCTCCCCTCCAAGGGGGAACCCTAATGAAGGGTTTAAATTTTTTGCGACTAAGTCACTGGTTTCTCCGGAGTTGACAGGAAAAGGCCTAAGGACTAAACTAATGAGGTAGTAAGGGTGAAGAATGCTGCACCTCCAGGGGAGTGATCACAGTAATGAGAATGATATAATACAAAAATGGTGCAGGTAGTCAAGGTGCCTTACTACCCATAAGCACAGAAGATGTGTATGGCTATACACAAATAATAATGAACAAAGCAGACCACAGCACACAGTGTAAACAACAATACGATGTAGGTAATATAATCTGCGGTACGTGAGTTCCATTGAAAAGAAGGAGGCACATAAGTATCCCATGTTCTTAGAAGAAAGTCTCTTTATTTGAAAACGCAGTTTGATTCACTGAGAGAGAACATCCATCCAAACACAGCCAACACGTGTTTCGTCACGCAGGTGACTTTTTCAAGGCTGCAGAAAAACATATATACATACTAGTCCTTTATTTTGTACTTAACTGAACAGCATAAAGACAAAAACGCCAGACAAGAGATCAAAAGAGGTCTAGATCCCCAAATAAAGAGCCCGATGTATATAAAGCTCCGTGTAAAGAACAGATAAGTAAAAGGAGACGTGGACATGGCAGACCAGAGAGCCTTATATAAGAGTGGTGAAGAAACACCAAGGGTACGTACCTAAGGGAAAGAAAGACTCCCCAATCATCTAAACCAATCCAGTATATATAGACACCCAGAGTGACTGTGTACTAACACCAAAAGAAACTGTGCGCCAATTAGTCCATATAGTAAAATAAAATAAAAGGTGAGTCAGCTATACAAAAGATAATGCATATATTCAGAAGAGAACAGGAAATGATATCCTGTAGCATTACCTAGAGAACGATGTAATTGTACAGAAACATTCAGTCAGTCCAAGTTACAGCGTCTGATTCAGTCTGGAACTGGAAGAAAAAGAATATATAAGAGCAACACCAAACATTATTAGAGGTTGAAGAGAGGGGCAAATTATATAGAACAGTACCAAGAAGGTAAGTATTAGGTAAATCAGGTCTTAATTATGAACTACCTGTAATCAAGCTGCTGGATATAAGCGTGCCACAGTAGGGAAAAGCCAAACCGGATGAAAAGTAACTGTAACTGGAGTTATCTTTCTCCCGGAAGGGTAAATTTTGAAGCATGCGCGCACTCTTATGGAAGGCTTCGGTAAGCTTATCAAAACCTTCCAGGTGCCCCGTGTCACGCTTGGAGGCCTTTTTACCCACTGATCTAACCCCACTAGGGCCCGGGGTAGGCTGAACTGGATCAGAAAAAAAACCTGGAATGCTCTTCGCGAGCTTATCACCCTGCTCCCTAAGAAGTGCAAGCGCATTTGAAATAGCGAAAGAGAGCGCTTGACTCACCTCTGGGAGAAGACGTTGGGGACGCCAATCCTGAAAAGGAGCGGATTCATGACCAGCATATTGGTCCATTATAAGGGTGAGAGCACCAAACTCAATAGGAGTATTGAAGAAAAAAAGTATTGAAATTATCTATTCTCTTCTTTTTATTATTTTTTATTTAAATTTATATATATATATATATATATATATATATATATATATATATATATATATATATATATATATATATATATATATATTATTTTTTTTTAATGTAAAAATATATATACACCCTAAATATATAAAGGGCAGCCCCCTCGCAGGTGCTCAAGGCAATGAACAAAAAAATATAATAGGCAGAATATATAAAAAATATTGCCACTAGATGGTGCTATATGGTTAGAAACTGCCAAGCAGTAGTATAAGTGCGAGGGTTGGTTCGGGCGTTGAACGCGTAACAGGAATTCAAAGAATTTCCTGTCAGCGTCAGTGTCGAAACGCAGATAGCGGTCAGCTGAGGCGCTCCGTGGGAGTCGCCTCAGGCAAACAGCTGACGCGCCTGACAGCTCGGGAGGGAGCGCACGCGCATGTCTCTGCCCGGCTGCGAGAAAGGAAATAAACAACGAGAGCGCTTGGACCTGAAGCCTACTGCGCGATATTAATACTTTTAAAACAATACAAATGGAAAAATATCCCCAAATATATATACTACGAACTCGACAGTTAAGAGAATGATAATGTTACGAAGTACTTAAATGACGAGCAGTGAAGAAAGAGGAACAGGAAGGGACGTCATTCATATTTATATGCTGTGCTGTACTGTGATTGGACTGTGACATTCTCTACACGTTGGACTCATGGGACTTGTAGTCTTTATGTATTTTTTTGACTTTATTACGTTTCCCTTTGAATATGCTGTTCAAATAAAGTGAAGAAAGTAATGCATAATTCTCGCCTCCGGTCCTGACATAGAATTTGTGACTTGTGAAAGTGAACACTACAAATATGGGATTAAGGGCCAGATGTAGCAAGCAGTTTTGCCCATTCTGTGTCTATGGGAAAATGTGTTTGTACATATGGCCCTAATGCCCTGGTAGCTGTTGTTACATCAGACTGACAGAAGGTTTTGCAAATAATCATTGGAGTGAACTTCTCCATCATCTAACATTCATTAAAATATCAAAAATCACCAACAGCAAGACATTTCCCGAACAAATCATAAACATTGTCACAAATAAAATTCCAGGTACCAGGAACAGTAATTAGTAATTAGAAGGAGAGGAAAACTGCAAATAAAGCCTGATTAGATGTGAAATGTATTAAATGAATGTATTGTAAACATTTGAAATACACGGGTTAAATGAAACTCAAATGTCAGTCGCTTTTGGAAGCCATATTATGATTGATGTGTGTTTGATGTGGAAATAATGAAAAAGTGACCTTTGTCATGATAAGAAAATAGAAAAAATAGTTCTGAGAATTCATGGAAGCTGTTCTGTGAGCGAGAGTCGTCGCTACAACTGAATGATGTGTGGATGTTGTGGTGAAAAGAGAGGAAGGAGCAGGAGAAAAGAACTGCACTAATGATTCAGATTTGCAGAAATTGTTAGAGGCTGAATTTCACATGCACTTGATTGTTGAATAGGGTGATGACTCATGCTTACCTTGTGTTTTTTCTGGTTACGTTTTGAAAAGTGTATAAATATGTGTTTCAATGGTATCCCCTGAGAAAATAAATTAAAACCCCTCATTGCACTGGGGAATAACGGAAAGGATCCTATCACTTGAAATTCATTGAAATTAATAAAAATAATAATAAAACCAGTTAAAATTTACATGCAACTTTTGAATACATTATGAACAAATAAAATGAAAACAAATTTCGTGGCATATTCTCCAGGGGAGTGCAGAAATGTTGGGTGGAGAATTCATAATCTGTGTTGCTTGGAGTCAGTTTAGGGCTTCAAGGTGACACCACTGAATGATGAAGATTTCACTAGCTCTGCATAGTAAACAGTTTCACAACTGGGGGTACAAGCGATAGATCAAAATGACATACCTAAAGATGGTAACAATTAATGGGCGGGTTTCAACTCAGTGGAGGAGTGTGACATCGTACTTTATAGGTTGGATGAGATGGAGGTAAACATGACACCGCGTCAGGAGACTGACCTCCTCTGGAGGGACAGACATAGGTTCAAGGAAATTCCCATAGATTCATTTAAAACTGCCAAATAGGGCATTGCGATTATTGTGGGTGCCCTAGTAAACGTGTGCATATCCGGACAGTGCAATGATCAATAGGGCAGGGTGGCATGGGTTACGGGCAAGATTTGGTCTCAGGAGCTGAGGTTTACTTTGATATACAAAGGTGTATCAAAACGAATTGTTTCACGGTAGTATTTCTGAGTATTCTTTTTTAATTCATTGAAAGCCTTTGATACAGAGTGGCAATTGTATTTCTATACTTGATTCAAAAGTGGATAAATCAGTTGCACAACTAAGTAAATCATATGGATGCCCTCAGCCCTCCTACAGGGATCTGGCACCCTGGTCCTGATGAATGTATGGAGCCGCCCTCGCCTCAGTGCACAGCATTGCACCCACTATTCACACATACATCGAACATACCTCTGGTTAGATTTGTTGTTACTTAGCACATCATTGGTGACGGCAGTTAAAAGTGGGTTTGTTTGCACAGTCTTCGCATCAGATTATCTGCCTGTTAGTCTAGCTGGCCGATTCAAACATTACACCTAAGGTCTCTTGGAAATCTGTTTAGGATTTCACCAAGGCCTTAATCTAGTGAGGAATAGTATCCCTATTGGTACCAGGAACAAAGGGGTTCTCAGACAATCAGTCAGTCATCAGGTTTATTGTTTAGTTAATTAAAACCATTACAATGTAAAACTCAACAATAAACAATTATCAAGAATAAAATTCTCAGCAAGCGCCTATGCGTTAAAAGAAAGAAGTGTACCAGCAATAAAACAATACATGATATAACAGAAGAAATATACGTACTATTGTCTGAAAAGAGACTTAAATTACCAAACTAAGAAGGCCTCCAAGGCAATAGCCTAAAGGGCTTGTACAAGACACATACAATTAAGATTATGTCATTAATTCAGCTTTTTCCAGAAAGACCTGTGCAGATTAGATGGAGTTAATGATCAGGCAATACTATGTTTCTAGACGTGATTTAATGTATAGCCTGGCAGGAAGGGCAATATTAAAACATATGTACAAGAACACATACATTATCTTTTGTTTTGATGCCCGTAATTTCCAAGCCCTCTCTGGCACTATTTAAGGGGGACGACCCCACCTTGTAGATTATCAGATAGTGGCCCTCCATCCTCCATACTAATCACTCCTGTAGACAAGGAGAGAAGCTGTCTTATTACGGTGACATATTTAGTGCATCTGGCTAGGACCAAAGCAGCTGAATGAGAGAAGCAGATGTTAGATGTTTCCAGGCATGTGCGTGCCTCCAAGGCCAAGGCTACTGTTTTAATTAACTGTCTCCTCTGAGGATCTAAAGAGGGGCAGCAACAAAGAAGGTGTAGCCATGATTTATATTGAAAGGAACAGAGCCTACAAGCTCTTTTGGCATGGACGGTGGGCCAAGAAGGGTTAAGGTCCTTAATTGGCAGCGCCAATATACACATATAGAGAATCTGATGACGAGTTTCCACATTTATTGACTCCAATAAATATGTTTGCGGAGCCCCAACTAGGTAGGGGTCATTTGAGGGCTGCACCACAGGTAAGATTCTGATGATTGATAACTCTTGTTCTCTCGAGATTTCCTTTAATTGTCTGTTGATTGTTTTTTTCCAGGTGTTATAAGGGAGTGCTTTCTGCCAGCTGGATAGAGCCTCCCATCTCGAAAGTCTTCAGTGCATTATGTACTTGTGTGTACCAAGGATTACCTGTAGTTTCAGATTCAAATTTTAGATGGCATTTTAATGAGAGTGAGTCTGCCTTCTTAACCCTGATATAATACTTCAGTATTGATGCTTGGCAGACTAGTTTATGTGACACTAAGCTCAACTCTAATCTTAGCCTGGAATGTCGGACGTATCTTGGTTGTTGTAGAATTTTCTTGTACGCCCTGCAGTGTGCTTGTTCCAAAGATGAGTCTAGGGATCCAGGTTATGCCAAGTGGCCACATTTCAGGGCGGGAAGGAGAGTCACCTTTGTTAACCTCAATATTGGGGCTGCAGATGTTCTTCTTAGTTGTTTGTTCAGCTGAGCAATCACATCTGTAATTGCAGCTGTTTTGTTTTCAATTGTGCTTATCTGTTGCCCTGCTGTGTTGTTTTCACTGAACCATGCGCCCAGGTAGTTGTACTTCTTGGCTGTACCAATAGACACATATCCCAGTCGCCAGGAGGTATTCTTTTTATTTTAATATTTTCCAAATATGAGAACCTTTGTTTTTTCATGGTTCACTTGAAGCTTATTGGCGATGTTAAATGCATTCAGGGCATTTAAAGCCCGCTGTAAGCCAATTCTTGTACAATTCATTATCATAATGTCATCAGCATACTGGATTATTTGAAGCTTGGTGGAGCCAATCTTCGGCAGGACCATACAGTTAGCCTCCAGGCTTTTCCCTAGATCGTCTGTGTACAGGTTGAACAACAGAGGGGCCAGGAAAAACTCCTGCTTTAAGTCCCTGCTGGTTTTAGTTCTCTGAGTACCAGGACCTGGGGTCACTCAGACCCATGTGTCTGAGTACAGTGAAATGATGGCACTTACGAGCTGTGCAGGGGTTCCCCATGCAGCCAGTTTCCTCCACAAAATTCCTTGGTCAACCCTGTCAAATGCCTCACTGTATTCCACAAAACAGCAGAATAATGGAAAGAGGTTATGTTTGCCCGCTTCCTGTCTCAAAAACTATAGTGCCACAATGTTATCCACTGTGGATGCCCGTGGTCAGAAGCCAGATTGAAAAATGGCAAGATCTTTTGATCCTGGGCCCAAGCCTCCAATTGGTCCAGCAATATAAAGGTATATATTTTTTTCTCTACATCCAAGAGAGCTACTAGCAATAGTTTGAGGGGACTGCACAATCCTCTTTTTGGTAAATTGGACAAAGAATGGACCATCTCCAGGAGTCCGGGACTATAGCGAACTGGAAGTCAGTGTTAAATAGCAGAGACAACCTCCTTGTCCTGTCTGCTGGAGTGCATTTGAACAAAAACACTGGCAGACCGTTAGGTTTAGGGTGTCCATCTTTCCTTATGCACTTAATGGTGTTTTCAATCTTCATAAGGGTGATTTGTTCAGGACTTGCCTGTTTTAATTCGTCAAAACCATATGACTGCTTGGGCCCAGGGACTGCTTTTTCCTCTGCCCCTCCTTCGTCTTCTCCAGTGGGCGCTTTAGGTGGGGGGAGTGTAGGAGGCTGGACTGGCTTGTAGTGAGTACCAAGGGGTACTTACACCTTGCACCAGGCCCAGGTATCCCTTATTAGTGTATAGGGTGTCTAGCAGCTTAGGCTGATAGATAATGGTAGCTTAGCAGAGCAGCTTAGGCTGAACTAGGAGACGAGTGAAGCTCCTACAGTACCACTAGTGTCATATGCACAATATCATAAGAAAACGCAATACACAGATATACTAAAAATAAAGGTACTTTATTTTTATGACAATATGCCAAAAGAATCTCAGTGAGTACCCTCAGTATGAGGATAGCAAATATACACAAGATATATGTACACAATACCAAAAATATGCAGTATAGTAATAGAAAACAGTGCAAACAATGTATAGTTACAATAGGATGCAATGGGGACACATAGGGATAGGGGCAACACAAACCATATACTCCAAAAGTGGAATGCGAACCACGAATGGACCCCAAACCTATGTGACCTTGTAGAGGGTCGCTGGGACTGTAAGAAAACAGTGAGGGTTAGAAAAATAGCCCACCTCAAGACCCTGAAAAGTGAGTGCAAAGTGCACTAAAGTTCCCCAAAGAGCACAGAAGACGTGATAGGGGAATTCTGCAGGAAAGACCAAAACCAGCAATGCAACAACGATGGATTTCCAGACGAGGGTACCTGTGGAACAAGGGGACCAAGTCCAAAAGTCACGATCAAGTCGAGAGTGGGCAGATGCCCAGGAAATGCCAGCTGTGGGTGCAAAGAAGCTGCTACTGGACAGTAGAAGCTGAGGTTTCTGCAAGAACGACAAGGGCTAGAAACTTCCCCTTTGGAGGATAGATGTCCCACGCCGTGGAGAGTCGTGCAGATGTGTTTTCCTGAAGAAAGACCGCAAACAAGCCTTGCTAGCTGCAAGTCGTGCGGTTAGGGTTTTTGGATGCTGCTGTGGCCCAGGAGGGACCAGGATGTCGCCAATTGCGTCAGGGGACAGAGGGGGCGCCCAGCAAGATAAGGAGCCCTTTCAGAAGCAGGCAGCACCCGCAGAAGTGCCAGAACAGGCACTACGAACTGGAGTGAAACGGTGCTCACCCGAAATTGCACAAAGGAGTCCCACGCCGCCGGAGGACAACTTAGGAGGTCGTGCAATGCAGGTTGGAGTGCCGTGGACCCAGGCTTGGCTGTGCACAAAGGATTCCCTCGGAAAGTGCACAGGAGCCGGAGTAGCTGCAAAACACACAGTTCCCAGCAATGCAGTCTGGCGTAAATGTAAAAAAAAATTAAATTAGCACTTGTATGGCGCACTACACACCCGTTAGGGTCTCAAGGCGCTGTACTCATACCGCTATGGAACCCCTCCTGGCTTTTCCCTGTGAGGCGCCCACTCCTGAGCACCCCCAGGGTGAAGCCAGGCATCCAAGCGCTGTTGGGGCCGTTGTGGAGATTAAGCAAGCTATTGCCCAGAGTTGCAGAGTGGGACCCATGAATTAGATTAGGCACCGAGGCGAGAATTATCTGGTCAAGGGGAATTGAGCCCAAGACCTGCCGAAGCGGGACTTGAACCCTGGTCTTGAGCCAGATCTCTGCTTCAGGGTCTGCCGCTCTAACCATTGAGCCACACTTCTCCACGGTCTTACCTCCACCAAAGGACTTACCTCCACCAAACTTGGACTGAAGAGTCACTGGACTGTGGGAGTCACTTGGACAGAGTTGCTGGATTCAAGGGACCTCGCTCGTCGTGCTGAGAGGAGACCCAGAGGACCGGTGATGCAATTCTTTGGTGCCTGCGGTTGCAGGGGGACGATTCCGTCGACCCACGGGAGATTTCTTCGGAGCTTCTAGCACAGAGAGTAAGCAGACTACCCCCACAGCATGCACCACCAGGAAAACAGTCGAGAAGGCGGCAGGATCAGCGTTACAGAGTTGCAGTAGTCGTCTTCGCTACTTTGTTGCAGTTTTGCAGGCTTCCAGCGCGGTCAGCAGTCGATTCCTTGGCAGAAGGTGAAGAGAGAGATGCAGAGGAACTCTGATGAGCTCTTGCATTCGTTATCTAAGGAAATCCCCAAAGCAGAGACCCTAAATAGCCAGAAAAGAGGGTTTGGCTACTTAGGAGAGAAGATAGGCTAGCAACACCTGAAGGAGCCTATCAGAAGGAGTCTCTGACGTCACCTGCTGGCCCTGGCCACTCAGAGCAGTCCAGTGTGCCAGCAGCACCTCTGTTTCCAAGATGGCAGAGGTCTGGAGCACACTGGAGGAGCTCTGGGCACCTCTCAGGGGAGGTGCAGATCAGGGGAGTGGTCACTCCCCTTTCCTTTGTCCAGTTTCGCGCCAGAGCAGGGCTGAGGGGTCCCTGAACCGGTGTAGACTGGCTTATGCAGAAATGGGCACCATCTGTGCCCATGAAAGCATTTCCAGAGGCTGGGGGAAGCTACTCCTCCCCTGCCTTAACACCTTATTCCAAAGGGAGAGGGTGTAACACCCTCTCTCTGAGGAAGTCCTTTGTTCTGCCTTCCTGGGCCAAGCCTGGCTGGACCCCAGGAGGGCAGAAACCTGTCTGAGGGGTTGGCAACAGCTGCAGTGAAACCCCTGAAAAGGCAGTTTGGCAGTACCCGGGCCTGTGCTAGAGACCCGTGGGATCATGGGATTGTGCCAACAATGCCAGGATGGCATAGAGGGGGCAATTCCATGATCTTAGACATGTTACATGGCCATATTCGGAGTTACCATTGTGAAGCTACACATAGGTAGTGACCTATATGTAGTGCACGCGTGTAATGGTGTCCCCGCACTCACAAAGTCTGGGGAATTGGCCCTGAACAATGTGGGGGCACCTTGGCTAGTGCCAGGGTGCCCACACACTAAGTAACTTAGCACCCAACCTTTAACAGGTAAAGGTTAGACATATAGGTGACTTATAAGTTACTTAAGTGCAGTGTAAAATGGCTGTGAAATAACGTGGATGTTATTTCACTCAGGCTGCAGTGGCAGGCCTGTGTAAGAATTGTCAGAGCTCCCTATGGGTGGCAAAAGAAATGCTGCAGCCCATAGGGATCTCCTGGAACCCCAGTACCATGGGTACCTTAGTACCATATACTAGGGAATTATAAGGGTGTTCCAGTAAGCCAATGTTAAATTGGTAAAATTGGTCACTAGCCTGTTAGTGACAATTTGTACAGAGAGAGCATAACCACTGAGGTTCTGGTTAGCAGAGCCTCAGTGAGACAGTTAGGCATCACACAGGGAACACATACATATAGGTCACAAACTTATGAGCACTGGGGTCCTGACTAGCAGGGTCCCAGTGACACATAACAAACATACTGAAAACATAGGGTTTTCACTATGAGCACTGGGCCCTGGCTAGCAGGATCCCAGTGAGACAGTGAAAACACCCTGACATACACTCACAAACAGGCCAAAAGTGGGGGTAACAAGGCTAGAAAGAGGCTACTTTCTCACAGGGAGGAGGAGAATTCAAGATTGTCTCGTTCCACTTGCCGATCATACCCGAAGCTGACAGGTTGTCCGTGTATAGATTTGTGACGTGGGTGGCACAGGCAGCCTCTGGAACGCCATTCTTCCTTGACACCTTGCGGTTCTTCAACTTGTTCACATGCTCCCAAAAGCGCACATTATTTGGATCATTTAATAATTGAAAAAAGATTTACCATCTTTTTGATCCTTTGCCGCTTTGCACTCCTAGGTTTTTTTCATAAGAGTTCGGCTGTTGTTTTTTTATCTGGGCTGCCGAGACAGTTGTTTTTTTTTGTGCTTGCGCTGTGCTCTGCGGAGTGCCTGTCTTGCCCTATTAGCTGCTTTGTCAGGGTGTAGAGCTGTTCTTTTGACTAACCCAGTACTAATTGGGTGAAGACAGAAACTTTCTCTTGTAGGAGAGATATGGGATCATCCACGATCCTCTCCCACCACTTGAAGACAGAATTTATTTCAAGGCACTGGTTGTTTAGCCAGGTAACTATAAAGGATGAATATTCTGGTCTCCATTTGATTCTTTCCACTAAATGTACCTTCTCTGTACCTCTTGAAGCACCCACTGAAAAGCTCTTTTCAGGGTTGGACGTGGAGATCGATGATACATTTTAATGGATTGTGATCACTCTCCATCCTTTCTGTGACTTCAAAATGAATCAGCCGCACTGCCAGACTACTTGACAAAAACACATAGTCCATTGTTGAGCCTCCTTTAAAGGTAGGGAAGAATATGCAGTCCTTCTGTTTTACCAAAGTCTTCTGGTGTGCCAAAGTTAATTTATAAGATACCAGGAAGTCCTGAATGGATTGCGTAGGAGGCTGGCTTTCTATGTAGTGTGCAAAACCAAGCACATTGTGCAGAGAGTCCGGGCAACCACACATTGGTTTACAGAGGTAAAAACTAGACCACCTAATGCTCTAATTTTTATGGTAGCTTGGGCGAGCAGTTAGGCCAGTCTTGGAGAAGTGCAAAGCATTTGTTGTACTCACAGTATCAATAAATGTGGACACACACTCAGAAGAATAACTCGAGACCAATTTTCAAAAATACTTCAAATTTTTATAACAATTTTAAGACCAAGATCATCAAAATCGGGTAAGTACTTTTTGAGTTATGATTTTTCAAAGTTTAGCAAAAATAGTCTTTTTGTGCTGGATTACACACCATAGGAATCAATGGGAGAATTTTTTAAAAATGCATATAAAATCAGGCAATGCATTTACAAGTGTGTCCTTTTGTTTTTAGGTCGAGGTAGTCCAACTGTGGGCCAGCCAGAGGAGTTTGGGTGGTTTCCGGTTTTGGCGGAAAGGGCTGCTGAAAAGTCCTTGGGGCTTGTGCAGGACCACTGTGTGTTCGAAAAGCAATGTACAATTGGACTTCAAGGTGAGTCTGGTGGGTCCACGTGGAATGTAGAGGTTGCAAGGGGTGGGGGACCCTTAGAGCACAGCTGGTTCTCCAGTGCAGGGCCCAGGGAGGCCAGGTGCAGAGCAGATAGATGAGCCAGGAGCTGTGCTCAAAGATGCCCTCAGAAGCAGGAAACAGGTCACTTTGAGGGTGGATTGCAGGTCAGCAGGGCCATTCTGGGGAATATTTATTACATGTCCTGAAGTCCCTTGACAGGGGCATACTCCAGGTCCCTTTGGAACCCGGAGTGGACTTTTCTTCTTGGTTTCCGAAGTTGAGTGATCAGTACCACAGGCTATTGCACGGTTCGGCAACTGGAGGTCATAGTGCCATCAAACTTGGCACACTTGGAGGATCTGTCCTCTGGGTCCATCAAGTAAAATTTAGTCTGGCTGTGGGATTCGGTTCCTTGGTCAGCAGCCGGTCAGTGAATTAGACTTCACTGGTCTTTGGGTCCTTTGTTGCAGGGAATGATGACTTCACTCTGGAGGGAGATCTTTGGCAATTTTCAGAAGAGTGGAGGTCTTCTGGGGTTTTGTAGTGTCCGTTGAATGTCTGTGCAAGTCCTCAGCAGCGTTTGTCGAGTCCTGGGTGCAGCAGGCAGGGTTTGTCGCCTTTTCTTTGTGCAGCAGGAATGCAGTTCTCGAGCCTGGGGTCTTCTTTGTTGCAGGTCTTCTTGTGTCCTTTGAATTTGATCTGCAGGTCTAGGGGTGCTATACTACATTTAGTGGGTGTTTAGGGGAGTACCTAGTAGTGACTAATAGGTCATCTACCATAGGGTGGCTACACCCACTATGTGACTACTTCCTGTGGGCAGCGGTCACTTACCTATTCCTGATATGCTATTTTCCTACCATGAAAGATGGAAGAAATTGAAATGGAGGGGTCACCTCGCATACAACAACATAGGGGTGGTGCAAGCTGGGGGTGCCACTCCTCCTGTCCTTCGTGAATTTTCCCGCCATTGCTCCCACCAAATGCGAGGGTTTGCAATTGGGGCCAGCTTTCTGCTGCTAGCAGCAGGGCTGGGGGTTGCGTTTCAAAGGCAGTAAGCCCTTTGAAGCTTGCTGGAAGGGCAGTGCACATTCCTGGGGGAGGAGGTGTAACACCTTTGCCCAGAGAGGGCTTTGTTTGCTGAACCCAGAGAGCAACGGCTCCCACCCCAGGGTTCCCAAATCTTGTCTGGTGGTGGCAGGCTGGTTGTGACCGGCCAGCAACCATGCCAGGGTGGTTAGCTTTTGCAAAGGAGCACCTCTAAGGTGGCCCATGGACACATTTTACAATAAATCTGGTACCAGTTTGGCTTCATCATACTGAATTTGATACCAAACAACCCAGGGTGCAAAGAGGCCATAATGTAGCTGTGAAACTCGTACTGACCGGTGTCCAGCACATGAATGTGAAATGGCTGCTCTGTTCACTTACTGTATTCCGGGTTGGTAAGGACACAGTAGGGGCATATTGTGCATGCATCTATGCCCAAACATGCAGTATAGTACACCCTGTCATAGGGCTGGAAGGCCTGCCAGAGGGGTGACCTTATTATATTGCATGTAGAGGGTGGTGGACAAGGCAAACAGGCTGTGTGCTCACGGCCGGTGTGAATGGGGAATGTCGTTGACACTGCATAGGTCTCTAGGCCCTAGGCTCGAACTACTTTTCCCAATATCTCAGGTAGGGAGCTTCTCTTTTCAATAAATGGGGAGCAACTGCACTGAATAACCTTCTTGGTTTCTTTAAGGTGGCCCTTCAGTAGATTTAACTTTGACCCAAATTCAACTAGGTGCATGGCAAGTGACTATATCAGATCAAATTGCAACTCCATTTTGTTTGACTGCCAGAGAAGAGCACTTGCAATGGTATCCTGTGAGGCTCTGATCACAGCCAGCTCTTGCACGTCTAGTCTGGTTGATTCCTGGGTGCTGGATCAACTCCATTTTCTTCCTTGCACCTTCCTACGGTTGTGGTCTGACTGAGTGTTTCATAAAAAAAATTCTCTAATTTATTAAGGAAGCATTCCAAAAATACTCCAGTTCCTGGTCTGTGAAACTCACCCTTTTGAGCTGGTAGGCAAGGTTTCTGTATCTAGTGTAGGGTTGTCAAGTTGCTGTGTGTGTTTGCTTTCCGCCGACTAATGCATTAGCT
Organism: Pleurodeles waltl; assembly: GCF_031143425.1. NCBI lineage: Eukaryota > Metazoa > Chordata > Amphibia > Caudata > Salamandridae > Pleurodeles > Pleurodeles waltl. The sequence continues at coordinate 893,137,867 of NC_090443.1, forward strand.
CTGGGGCACACTCCAGTATACGAATGATTTGGGCAGCGATCATCATCTGATATGTGCTATTTTCGAGCCCCGGTGAGGGAAAGCGAGCTGCAAGTGAGATGGGATATGGGCTGGTTTTGTCTTCAACTATGCCATTATTACTAATGGTGTGCATAGGAGTTGTCTTATGGAATTTATTGCTTGAAGGGGGGCTACTGAGTAAACGAAAGGACATCACTCTAACTTGTCCCCTTCTGGCCGTCGACTGCACTGGCTATCGAGAGCATTGATGGGCCTGCCTCTCCATGTGTAGACTGAAAGGTCGAACTGCCTCCCAGCCCATTCCGGCGTGTGGTATATACATTTTGTGGTCATCTCTCCACTGAAAAGCGCTACCAAGTGGCTCAATTCAGATGCTGTTAATTCTGTAGGCTTAGTGCTGTTACTTGTCTGAGCCATCACACCTCCCGCCTGTTCTATTCTGTTGTGTGGAGGGGCAATAGCACGCAGGCTGGAGCTTGGTCCGTAGGAGGAAAGTTTTAATGCCCCTGCTTATTCGGGTGGTGCTTCCTTTCCTGGGTTGTTGTCTGCTTGTCTGCGTTGCCCACACCTTTATTGATCCTTTGTTGTAGTGTAAGATCATTTTACTTAGGTCTCTTTGCTTTACTCCTTCTTATCTATGTTGTCCACTCTTCTGGAACCACCTCTCCTCCCAAGTTGATCCCCCACAATAACAGGGGAATAGAGGGGAACGAGCACATGGTTTAGAAGCTTTTTAAGCTGCGTCCAGGACCAGGTCTGTTACTTAGCAGCCTTGTTTTGGTATTTTAGCTTGCTGCTACTAGGGGTACAATTTCTGATTACTGATTACAGGAACGTGCTGACGCCTAACAAGGCCTGTTGGAGTCTGCTAAAGCCAGCTAATGACTGGCTGCTGGAGTCCACTGAGGTCCTGTGATGGCTGGTTAAATTAGTGAATTAACGGAGGAAGAAGCAGGAGGGAGCTAACATCCCCATTAATCATAACCCCCTTGTGCTAAGCTTCCTCTGTCTCTGTCTGCGGCAGCGGCTGGGGAGTCTAGGAGGCATGGAGGCTGAAAATATGGAAGCGTAGCGTGCAAATAGGGGCTGTTGGCACAGTGCTTAGCAGGGGTGAGGCAAGAAGGCGATAAGACAGATGAGGCAGATCCACAGGTGGGCAAACGTGAGCAAGTTTGCTCACTCACCTGTACTGGTCGCGGTCTCCTCAGAATGCCACAGCTGCTGAGTGCCGTAGACCAACAAGAGAGCTATAATCAGCTGGTTGGCTCCACTCATGGCCTCGTGTTTTTACCACGCCTGTGACTTGGTGGCTCAGGGGTCGGCAACCCGCAGGCCGGTGGGCAGGCAACTGTAACTCGTGACGGAGCAGATGAACCGTAGTCTGTGTCCCGCTGCTTCCACTATGCCTGCCCGCCTCTGACCTCCAGCCTCCGGTCTCCACTCTTTGCTCCTCTCCCAAAAGCCCCGCCCCGCCTGTTGTGTTCTTATTTAAGCGGCGAAGCGCGCTAAATAAACAAATAAAAGTACACGTTTTCTTGGCTTTAAAACTTCGCGACTGCGGCGGAGGTCCGCCATATTCCACGCTCGGCTTCTCCAGTGACCTTGCCTCCGTCACAGTCTCCTCTTTATTAACTTTGAGGCATGACCCGGGGTCTTACCAATAAACATTAACAGCGGGGGTTGCCGCGGCAACACCCCTCTTGGTAGTGGTCGAGTCCCCGTTACATCACGGGCGCGACACTTCACCCCTTCCAAAATCTACACAACAAATAAATGAATCTGATAAGATTAAATTAAAGGTAAAGTCTAATAGTGAGTTAGCTTCATTGGATCATATCAGAAAATCACGCAATTTGTTGAGGGTGCAGGATTACTTCTCAAGTGGTATCTTGATTGGCAAGTTCTTCCGTTAGATGAGCCTGTGTCATTGGGGTTGGTGTCAGAGTTACAGTCAGGTCTTTCACCTATGTTGTCCGTGTCGTTTGGGACTGGATTAGTCGGATTGTGTTCCGGCTCCTCGTCCTCTTCAGATCCACTCATCTCTGTTGCCGGGGTATTATGTTGTAGACTGGCATCGGGTGACTCTCTTGGAGCTTGAAACTTCTTGAACCAGGATATGTTCCGGCAACTTGTTCGGACCCTCTTTTTGCCACCACTAATGATCCTTGGCGGTTGGTGACTATCCATGGTCTGTCTTCGAAGGGTAGATGAAATTTGCTCCCTGGGAACCGGTCTCTGATGAGTACAGAGTCTCCTACTTGAATGTCCGAATGATGTGCTTTCCTGTGGCGGCTCGCCCTGTCATTTGACCGTTTCCCTTTGGCGTATTCTTTTGTTTCGTTGATCGTAGCAGGTCTCCATGATTCATGATATGGTACAAGGTCAGTCACTACTCGACCCATTGACAGGTGGCTCGGAGCTACTCCAGTGGTGGAGTGGGGTGTCATTCGGTAATCACAAAGGAAAGAGTAGACAGCTCTTTCGGGTGCCTCGTTCTTGGCCAGTGCAATTCATACTATTTTATTCAAGGTCCTCATAAATCTTTCGACCTCTCCGTTGGCTTGAGGCCATCCAAGTGTGATCTTTCTGTGCTTGATGCCAAGTGATCGTAAGTATTCTCCAAACTCACTTCCGTGAAATGGCGGTCCATTGTCAGTCTTGACTTCTCTTACTAGCCCATGAGTGGCGAACATCTTCTCCATCTTCAAGATTATTTCAGACGCTGTCAAAGTTCGGACTACTTCCACCTCCGGGTACCGAGAATAGTCATCAATCATGACCATTAGATGATCTCCATTAGGCAGACTTCCAAAATCAAGGCTGGTAGATACCCACGGCTTGTGGGGTCGTTCCGATAGAGACCATTCCTCGGTCTCTATCGGAACCGGCACATTGGGCATTCCAGTCGTTTGACACCAATGGCAGGAACGTACTAACTCCTCTACCTTCTCATCCATCCTTAGGAACCATACCTTTGTCCTAAACCTGCTTTTGGTCTTCACCATTCCCTGGTGGCCAGCGTGTGCGAGCTGAACTACTCTATTCGTGAGGCTGGAGGGGATCACTAACCTGTGACCTCGGAGAAGGCATCCATCTTCACTGATCGTCAGCTCTTGCTGCACTCGGTGCAGCCCTTCCATGACCATTCTTGCTTCAGGGGTTAGAGATTGCCACTGTTTCGGTCCGGCGCGCCAGCTGTTGTTCTTCATCGCCTGTATTGCTCTCTGGAGATTGTCGTCCACTTCTGTGGCCTGTCTTATAGTGTCCATCGAGATGGGCAGCGGTCGAGATCTCTCTGCTACACATTTGACGTACTCCTCTGTTTCATGGGCTTCACTTTCCTCTCTCGGGGTGGCGGTCTGGAGTGTCTTGAGAGATAATCCGCCGGGTTATTTACCCCTGGGCGATATTCTACTTTACAGTTTTATTCTTGCAGCTGGAGCATCCATTTCTCAATGCGTGGAGGTGGTTTGGACGCGGTGCCTTGAAAAAGTGGTATCAGTGGTTTGTGGTCTGTAGTGACAATAAATGGATGCCCATACAGATAAAGGTGGAAGTGTTTACATCCCCAGTGGATGGCAATTGCTTCTCTCTCAATCTGAGAATATCTTTTCTCAGTGTCTGTCAGTGAGCGGCTTGCGTATGCAACTGGGGCCCAGTCCTCCGCGTGGACTTTCTGGAGGAGCACGGCACCCATCCCTGTCGGGCTGGCATTTACCTCAATGGAGGTTTCTCGCTGGGGATCAAAGTATCGTAGGGTCATATCTGCTGACAGTGCTTCTTTTGTTGCATGAAAAGCTTGTTCTTCTTCAGGGCCCCAGGACCATGCCAACGATGCCTTGGTGAGGTCCCTCAAAGGTTGTGTTAGTGACGTGAGTTTTTTTATGAAGCGGCTGCAGTAGTTCACCATCCCTAGAAAGCTTCGCACTCCCGTTACTGTCGTAGGGGGGGTGGGCATTTTTGATGTCCGTTACCTTTCCAGGATCGGGTGCAATGCTGCTTGATGAGAAAGTGTATCCAAAGAATTGTATTGTTTCTTTTAGGAATTCGCATTTCTCCTTGTGTAGAGTGAGGCCTGACTCGTGGATACGCTGGAGGACTCTTTTGAGATTGTCATGATGTTCCGGGATGGTTTTTGCGAAGACTAGGATGTCGTCACTGACGTTTATGACACCTTTCAAGTCTATCAGCAACTCTCGTATCGTATTTTGGAAAACTTCTGCTGCACTTGAGATTCCAAAATGTAGTCTCTTGTAGCAGTGGAGTCCCACATGGGTGGAGAAGGTCGTGATATACCTAGACCCTTCTGCTAGGACTAGTTGGTGGTATCCTGACCTGAGGTCCAGTTTTGAAAACCATCTAGCCTCACTTAGCTCTCCGATTAGGTCATCGATGGTAAGTGTAATGTGTCGTTCTCTTTTTATGGCCAAATTAGGCAGTCTCATATCGACACAGATCCTGACTTCTTCCGGTTGTTTGGGTTTCTTAGCTACCACAATCGGAGATACCCATGGTGTAGGGCCATCTACTTTCTCGATGATCCCTGCAGATTCTAATTTGCAGAGTTCCCTCTCCACTAGGGGTCTGAGGTGAAATGCTATCCTTCGATGTCTTAAGGCCACTGGTTGGACTGACTTGTCAATATGCAACATAATTTCCTTATTCTTTAGGCACCCTATGCCTTCGAACACACGTGCATATGATTCTAAAATGTCACTCAGGGACTCCATGTATATCTCAAAGGTGAAGGTCACAATACCCAGGGCTTCCGCAGTGTGGCATCCTAGCAGAGTTCGCTGTCCTTCTTCTGCTACATATATGTATGCCTCAGTCTCCTGGGACCCATGAGCTACAGCAGTTCGGAATTTCCCTTTCATCGTCAGTGGTCGCACTTGACCATACACAAACACTCTGACTTGTGTTGGTGTAAGGGGTGGAGATGGCTTTAACGTTTGGTATGTTGCTTGTGCCATGATGTTGATAGATGCTCCAGTGTCTACTATGGCTTGTACTGGGCATCCGGCCACTTGTATTTGGCACTTGGGCAGCCTTTCCTGTTGACGTGTTGCCGTACTGATGGTGAAGAGTGAGTGGACTATTTGTATTTCTTCCTCATCATCATCCATGTCACTGCCTCTGGGTTGTGCTTCTATGGCAGTGTTTACTGTGGTTTGGGTGTTTGTGCCTTTCATTGCTCTGCATACTTTAACAAAATGGTTAAATCTTCCGCACCCTACGCCTTTCTTTCCTTTGGCAGGACAATTTACCAGGGGGTGGTTCATTCCTCCGCATCTCCCATATGTTTTCTTTGATTGTGGTGGTTTTTGCAACCTTGGCTTGGAGGAGGCCACCATCATTGCCGCCACCTGTTCTGTCTTGATAGGGGTCTGAAGTGTGGCTTCCATATGGGAAGCTCTCGCCTTTGACAGTTCTTTAGTTCTCCCCATCGTAAGAATGTCTTGTAAGGACCACCCTGACTCTTCAAGGATCCTTTCTCTTAATTTGGACGATGCACAGCCTTGAATAATTTGACCTCTGATCTCGTCAGTTTCATTATGGAATGCGCACGTGGCCGCAAGCTCTTTTAATCTCAGATAGAACATGTCGATGGACTCGTCGGTGTTTTGTCGAGCTTGTCGAAATATGAATCTCTCATAGTCAACGTTGACCATGGGTGCAAAATGTGTCCGGAGCGCTGCAATGAGTGTTAAGTGCGTCTTTGGTTCTGCTTCATTTATTGTTCTCGATATGCAATATATGTCTTTTCCCCCTAGGTGTACCACCATTGCCCTCTTTTGCTCATCTTCAGTTTTTGTGGCTTCAAAATAGAACATCAGCCGCTCCACCCACTCATTCCAGTGCGACGCCTGTGTGGAGGGGGCCCCTTCTACTATAAACGGTTCAATGGGGGGTACTGTGTTCATCTTGTAGGCTTTTAGGGGTTTGTGTCTGTGTTGGTTGACTATATAGTTTGTTTTTTTTTGTTTGTTTTTTTACTAGTTTGTGTGCTTTCCTCCTTGTTTTTTGAGGGGGAGACCAAATCTAGCTTGCAGTCTTATTTCCCTGAGACCAGGGTGCTGTCACTTTATACATGGTTTGTATGTCTTCCTCCTTGTTTGCTGTCTGTTTAAGTACAGCCTGGGGGCAAGGCTTGGCGTTGTGTTCTCTGTTTGTTGTGCAGATGAACACGTGACTGAGGGCCAGCAAGCTTACCGGTGTGTAAGCGTCGCATGTGGAGTCCTTCTTTCTTTTTTTTTTGAAAATGCAGCGGATCTGACGTCTGTCTGCAGCGATATGCGCCTGCCTCGCCACGTGGGTGTGGTCGAGGCACGAGCACTGCGTTCTTCTCCGCAGGGATCGATCGTCGGACAGGTAGGCGGTGCCCACCCTCGTCGCCAGTGTTGTGTTCTTGTTTAAGCGGGTGAAGCGCACTAAATAAAGAAATAAAAGTACACGTTTTCTTGGCTTTCAAATTTCGCGACTCCGGCAGAGGTCGAGGCCCGCCGTATTCCATGCTCGGCTTCTCCAGTGACCTCGCCTCCGTCACAGTCTCCTCTTTATTAACTTTGAGGCATGGCCCGGGGTCATACCAATAAACATTAACAGCGGGGGTTGCCGGGGCAACACCTCTCTTGGTAGTGGTCGCGTCCCCGTTACATCACGGGCGCAACACTACACCTCCGTCCAGCAACAAATGAGCTTCAAGGGGGTTCTCGTATCAAATCAAATTTGATTTCTGTAGCGCAGAAAAACCATAAGAACAACTGTGTTCTGAGTGGACCAAAAAAAGGTCAGATAATCCAACGAGCGGGGTCTGTACTATTTTCCTATGGGGAACATTGATTGTGTTTGTCAGTTCTCCTGTTAGGTCATTGCAGAGCCTGCTGGATGTCGCTAAAATCTATCTGAGAAAGTGTGTCTTGATGGCTAGATTAAGTCATAATAGTCCATTGAGAAAGTACAGTCACTAAAGTACATGAGGGGTCAATAGTGTTCCTTGTTGATAGGCAAGGCCATTAGGGATTTGTTGTACCTGAAACAGAATTATTATTCATCACATAGATCTGGGATTAATTAAAAATGACACTGGACAGAAATTGAGTAACATGCAGTAGAGTAAAAGGGAAATGGAGTAGCAGCACTCCTTTTACTAAATGTATTGCCTGCTTTTGACTCTGTCCACCACAACTCAACTATAGACATTGAATACGTTTGGAATTCAAGAAGGTATCATGAACTGTATCGCCTTCTGTCCTTAAGGCAGTCACAACATTGTCTCACCACGCCTGATTGCATCAGCCCTTTTCCTTAATGGCTTACGCTTTTGTCCACTACTGCTCAACCTATACATGATACACTTACCAGTCATCAGCCCTTTGCCCACGAGGCTTAATTTGCTTTCCACTACTGTTCAACCTCTACGTGATACCCAAAGCTGATCCGTTTCTTCAACCTAGCCTGCTACAACTTTACTGAGATAATACAGGTTATCTTTAAAATGGAAAACCTGAAGGAGTTAGAATCAATAATACTGGAGCAATGTTTCTGTGCTATTAATGAGGGGATGTTATCCCACCCATGGCATAATGAACCTTGAGGGGCCCCCCTGCAAAGTACCTGGAGGTGCCCGCTCCCACCTGGACCTAGTCAGGGGCCTGCCACCTGTGCACAGTGTACTGTGCTGAGGGGGCCTCTGGGAGGTTGGGGGTCCCCTGCACTGCATGGGCTGCGAGGGCCTGTGTTACGCCATTGATCCCACCATCTTACACTCAACAGTTCCAAGACCGAAATGCTGTTCTGTGGACAATGAAGAGTCTGCTTCCTGGAACAGGAGACCCCAATGTCGACACCAACTGAAATAAGAATTCTTGGATTGATTATAGACTCCATCCTGTCGTTAATCGTGCAAGTGAATCAAGACACAAAAAGTGTCTTCTGCACGATGCGAACACATAGGGAAACTCATGGCCATTATCACCTTCATTATCTCACTTGTGAACCTGTACCTAGTGCCACTATTCGTACTTTATATGCTGCAAAGGGCTCAAAATATGAGAGCAAGACAGCTACTTCACCTTCACGATTCAGAATGCATTATACCTGCACTTCGAATGCTTCACTGGCTCCCCATAGCCACACACTCTTCCTTCGGAGCATTCTACATCATGCTTGGGGCCATCCAGATACAGGACCCATGTTTATCCAAATTAACTTTCAAGAGTACCCACAGGATAGAGAACTCTCCTCTAGATTAGCAACCCATCTATCCATTCTCTCCTACGAGAAGAACATTGGTGGAACTTTATTCACTACACTCAAACTGTGAAGAAGGAAAACAATTGAAACTCCTTCCAGCAAAATCAAGAAACACATTATGCCATATGAAATTCCGGAAGGAAATAAAGACCTGGGTTTTTCTCAACTAAGGAAGCTCTGTGACAAACACTTCATGACCTATTCCATATGCCACTGTCTCTCTGCTGCTTTTTAATGGCCTATTGCACCCTCCCCATGGCTGTTGATAACCAAAATCTTGTACGGATTGCAGAGAGTAAGTCATGGGGTAATTGAGGGCTCAGACAGGATTGTCTTGGAAGGGGTGCTCTTTTTCAGGGCTCAGCCATTGTGCCTGTTAACTGGACTTACTGCTCTTCCTTTATTACCTACTCTTCATTCTCCAGATTGCCAGCCTTGCCATCTACTTGTGTTCCAGCCTCGGAAGATAGGCCGAAACATGCTGAACATATGTATGTAGGAATAATTATATTCAAAACCATCCCTCTGTTTTCTCCCATTCTTGCAGAAGGAAACCTCCAGTAAACACTTTTGAGTCAGTCCACAGGTAATTTTATTAACTTAATATTCAACTAACTGGATCTATCTAGCTGAGAAAAAGACCTTCACACAAGCTCTATAAAGTAGAAGCCCATTCAGAAAAGAATGTTTCTTGATGGATGAGGAGCAAACTCCATGATGAAGCATGATACCATTAGTTGGTGAGGGTTTTGCGTCCTTATAAAAGGTATGCCCTTCAAAAAACAAATTACTCCATTCTCCTTGCCCATAAAAATACATTTGTTACATTTTCTGTTATTGTAGTAATTGTTTAGGGAATTACACGCAACGGACCTTGACAGAAACCCTCATGCTCCCATTCGTTTATTAGTGTGATATTCAGTCCACACCTGCATCTAGTTCTCCTCCCAACCCCAGGAGATATTATGGAGGTTCTGCTGAAAATGTAACTTCCCAAATAGATTCCATTAAGTGGAGGCTTTTTCAAGCAGGAAAATGCTAAAATATATTAATCAGTGGTTTAAAACTGTGGATTCTTCCACCTAAGTCTAGTGTGCTGGAATTAATTTTCTAGAGACTCACACAGTAACACATAATAATATCCTTACTGTAAAGTGCCTGGTCTTCCCTGACCTTCCAACTTTGAAAACACTAACACTGTGAAAGAGGGGAGGTGGGACCCTGTAGGGAGTGTGGCCTTGAGTAGGGACAGGGCTTTCAGGCTGTCAGATCCATATTTAAGGGGGCGGGACCTGATTAGGCTGGGGGAGGGACATTTTATGCTTGGCATTGTCAGAGCAGTTACTGCTAAACCTCCAAAAATAACAAACAAAATGATTCTAGAGCTGCCTCACGTGATCGTTGAGGTAGCATACAAGCCAACAGTTCCGAATAAGGCAGGAGACTAGGCCTTTTAAAGCCAAAAATGGCTTTATTTGAGCTGTCTGCCGCCTAAAATGGCATCTGCTTCAATATAGGTCAATGGGAAAAATACATTGCCCCCGTTTTTTTTCCCCAAATCTCCTACTTTGCATTTTTTAAATGTTGGGATGTATGAGGTAAGTAAATCTGTAAATCTGTACTGGATTCGAAAAGTACATAGAACCACACTTGGGATGGAACTTACCGTGTGTAAGGGTTTCTTGAGCACATGCTCGCCGTTTGACATCAGCTTTTCAACAGGTCACTCAGTGTGAATAGCACCGATGTTATTTTACTCACAGTGGGACTGAGTGACTAGATCCTCTAGTTTACTGCCAATCCGTGCCCACCTACAGCAAATTAAGGCAAAAAAGAGCACCACTCATGATTGACAACAAGATATTTAAAAAAAACAGTACTTCCCAAAAGAGTAGCGTACTACCTGTCTGCTAAGGTGCCTGGAGCCGCATCATGAGGAACGAAACGCTATCTAAGTGCAATACAATACGTGGGTCTCCTGAGACCCAGCTAAATTCTTCTCCCTACTGTAGTTATTTTGCAGTCAGGTTGCACCCGCGCTTTGTAATCTCTATTGTTTAATATATAAATATAAGAAACATGTTTTCAATTCTGCATTTAACTCTTACTTCTGATTGGATAAAATTACTAGATTTGGTTTGGTTATATTTATGGTATTCTGATATGGCCGACGTGTTGATATGCGGTTTGTGGCCAATTTCATTGTAAGGATGGTGTTTTATGTCCGTTGTTTGTTTCGATTAATTTCCCGCCTCTGGGACCCGATGCTTTTGCTGTTACATGCACAGGTTGTTCAGCATCTTCCCGCAGGACCCGCCCAGTGCGTGGTCTGAGTTGATTGGCTGTCTAGGATGCATGGAGGTGTATCGGTAGCCAATGGGAGTAGGCCATCTGTGGCAGCTTGGCTGTGCTCTGTAGAAGCATCTTCTGACAGCTCCGTCCTGGTTCCGTGCCCTCGGTCCAGCGGCTCGCGCTCTTCGCCGAGAGAGGGATGACAGGCATCTGCTGGTTGCTGCTGGCCGGGCTAGCGAGCGCGGTGTTCGCCGAGCCCATGGTGCACTTCAGGGAGCAGTTCGAGGATGGAGGTGAGACACTGGCTATTGCTTTCGGACGGAAAACGGCGGCCGCTAAATGGCCACAACCCCTTTACCGGCCACTGAGATCTCTGGGGCAATATATACAAGAAAAGTGAGGAGGATACTCAAAAGGACCTGTGTTAAACACGGATGTGTTCGATGTAAGGGCACTACATTGTGTGTTGCTGGGCACAGCACGTTATCGCAGGACATACGTTTGTTTTGTCTAAGGCATAAGGTACAGTTGTATGGATCATAGAGACAAGTGTACGTGTTATCCTCGACACAGCAATGCGTGTTATCCGCGAACGTTACTGTGTGTTAACTGATGCTCAGGTAGAGTGTGATATTTGAGGTAGCAGGCAGGAATTAAAAATGACAATGGACAGAAATTGAGTAACATACAGTAGAGTAGAAGGGAAATGGAGTAGCAGAAATCCTTTTACTAAATGTATTGGCTGCTTTTGACTCTGTCCACCACCAGACACAACTATAGACATTGAAAAAGTTTAGAATTCAAGAAGGTATCATAAACTGTATTCCCATCCATCTTCAAGGCAGTCACAGCATTGTCTCACCACGCCGGTTTGCATCAGCCCTTTTCCTTAATGGCTTAAGTTTTTGTCCACTACTTGTAGGAAGTTGGCTCTGTATGTGCTATTTCAAAGTAAGGAATAGCATGCACAGAGTCCAAGGGTTCCCCTTAGAGGTAAAATAGTGGTAAAAAGAGATAATACTAATGCTCTATTTTGTGGTAGTGTGGTCGAGCAGTAGGCTTATCCAAGGAGTAGTGTTAAGCATTTGTTGTACATACACATAGACAATAAATGAGGTACACACACTCAGAGACAAATCCAGCCAATAGGTTTTGTATAGAAAAATATATTTTCTTAGTTTATTTTAAGAACCACAGGTTCAAATTTAACATGTAATATCTTGTTTGAAAGGTATTGCAGGTAAGTACATTAGGAACTTTGAATCATTTCAATTGCATGTATACTTTTCAAGTTATTCACAAATAGCTATTTTAAAAGTGGACACAGTGCAATTTTCACAGTTCCTGGGGGAGGTAAGTTTTTGTTAGTTTTACCAGGTAAGTAAGGCACTTATAGGGTTCAGTTCTTGGTCCAAGGTAGCCCACCGTTGGGGGTTCAGAGCAACCCCAAAGTTACCACACCAGCAGCTCAGGGCCGGTCAGGTGCAGAGTTCAAAGTGGTGCCCAAAACGCATAGGCTTCAATGGAGAGAAGGGGGTGCCCCGGTTCCAGTCTGCCAGCAGGTAAGTACCCGCGTCTTCGGAGGGCAGACCAGGGGGGTTTTGTAGGGCACCGGGGGGACACAAGCCCACACAGAAATTTCACCCTCAGCGGCGCGGGGGCGGCCGGGTGCAGTATTAGAACAAGCGTCGGGTTCGCAATGGAAGTCAATGAGAGATCAAGGGATCTCTTCAGCGCTGCAGGCAGGCAAGGGGGGGCTTCCTCGGGGAAACCTCCACTTGGGCAAGGGAGAGGGACTCCTGGGGGTCACTTCTGCAGTGAAAGTCCAGTCCTTCAGGTCCTGGGGCTGCGGGTGCAGGGTCTTTTCCAGGCGTCGGGACTTAGGTTTCAGAGAGTCGCGGTCAGGGGAAGCCTCGGGATTCCCTCTGTAGGCGGCGCTGTGGGGGCTCAGGGGGGGCAGGTTTTGGTACTCACAGTCGTAGAGTAGTCCGGGGGTCCTCCCTGAGGTGTTGGTTCTCCACCAGCCGAGTCGGGGTCGCCGGGTGCAGTGTTGCAAATCTCACGCTTCTTGCGGGGAGATTGCAGGGGTCTTTAAAGCTGCTCCTTTGGATAAAGTTGCAGTCTTTTTGGAGCAGGTCCGCTGTCCTCGGGAGTTTCTTGTCGTCGTCGAAGCAGGGCAGTCCTCAGAGGATTCAGAGGTCGCTGGTCCCTTTGGAAGGCGTCGCTGGAGCAGAGTTCTTTGGAAGGCAGGAGACAGGCCGGTGAGTTTCTGGAGCCAAGGCAGTTGTTGTCTTCTGGTCTTCCTCTGCAGGGGTTTTCAGCTAGGCAGTCCTTCTTCTTGTTGTTGCAGGAATCTAAATTCTTAGGTTCAGGGGAGCCCTTAAATACTAAATTTAAGGGCGTGTTTAGGTCTGGGGGGTTAGTAGCCAATGGCTACTAGCCCTGAGGGTGAGTACACCCTCTTTGTGCCTCCTCCCAAGGGGAGGGGGTCACATCCCTAATCCTATTGGGGGAATCCTCCATCTGCAAGATGGAGGATTTCTAAAAGTTAGAGTCACCTCAGCTCAGGACACCTTAGGGGCTGTCCTGACTGGCCAGTGACTCCTCCTTGTTATTCTCATTATTTTCTCCGGCCTTGCCGCCAAAAGTGGGGGGCCGGGGCCGGAGGGGGCGGGCAACTCCACTAGCTGGAGTGTCCTGCGGTGCTGTGACAAAGGGGTGAGCCTTTGAGGCTCACCGCCAGGTGTTACAGCTCCTGCCTGGGGGAGGTGTTAGCATCTCCACCCAGTGCAGGCTTTGTTACTGGCCTCAGAGTGACAAAGGCACTCTCCCCATGGGGCCAGCAACATGTCTCTAGTGTGGCAGGCTGCTGGAACCAGTCAGCCTACACAGATAGTCGGTTAAGTTTCAGGGGGCACCTCTAAGGTGCCTTCTGGGGTGTATTTTGCAATAAAATGTACACTGGCATCAGTGTGCATTTATTGTGCTGAGAAGTTTGATACCAAACTTCCCAGTTTTCAGTGTAGCCATTATGGTGCTGTGGAGTTCGTGTTTGACAAACTCCCAGACCATATACTCTTATGGCTACCCTGCACTCACAATGTCTAAGGTTTTGTTTAGACACTGTAGGGGTACCATGCTCATGCACTGGTACCCTCACCTATGGTATAGTGCACCCTGCCTTAGGGTTGTAAGGCCTGCTAGAGGGGTGACTGACCTATACTTGCATAGGCAGTGAGAGGCTGGCATGGCACCCTGAGGGGAGTGCCATGTCGACTTACTCGTTTTGTTCTCACTAGCACACACAAGCTGGCAAGCAGTGTGTCTGTGCTGAGTGAGAGGTCTCCAGGGTGGCATAAGACATGCTGCAGCCCTTAGAGACCTTCCTTGGCATCAGGGCCCTTGGTACTAGCAGTACCAGTTACAAGGGACTTATCTGGATGCCAGGGTCTGCCAATTGTGGATACAAAAGTACAGGTTAGGGAAAGAACACTGGTGCTGGGGCCTGGTTAGCAGGCCTCAGCACACTTTCAATTGTAAACATAGCATCAGCAAAGGCAAAAAGTCAGGGGGCAACCATGCCAAGGAGGCATTTCCTTACACTACTGTTCAACCTATTCATGATACCCTTAACAATCATCAGCTCTTTGCCCACAAGGCTTAATTTTCTCGCCACTACTGCTCAACCTCTACATGATGTATGTACATATTTGTGTATTCATGTGTGTATATATGTGTGTGTGTATATGTATGTATATATATTATATATGTATGTTATTCTATGCTTAACATGTTCATAGGTCATTGCATAGCTCCTAGATAAGTTGTTATACTAGATACTTATGAATCCCTGCTCTTATCTTATATCACACTTATCTACCCATCACCATATGTCATGTCTCTATCAATCTATCCTCCATTCCCACTCTGACTCATCCCAAATCCATTCTACTACTTTCATCTCCTAAATAACTCTGCCTAAGCTCTTCCCTCCCCTTCCTTATCTAACTCACCAAACCTCACTTTTCTACCATGATCTCCCAAACAAACCTAGTCAATTCTCCCTCATTTATCTCACCCTGCTACTATGATCTCCCTAACCCCTTCCTCAGACACGTCCCTCTTCCATCCTCCTTTTCTCATCCCAAGCCTAAATCCTATTACTATCTACTCCCAATTAACACTTCTAGATTCTTTCCTCCTCCACCCCTCCATTACTCCAGTCAATCTAACTAACAAACTCTCATATCCGCGGCTCAAATTAACTCATAATAATACTAAAACTGTACTCATATTTCCCTATACTAATCCATCACTAATTCTTGTTGGGTTCCGGAGTGGCGTGCTACTCGCCGAAAGGAGCTTCGACCCCTCATCAGGGGTAGTAAGTGCTATATAAATGCTATTACAATACAATACAATACATGATACCCAAAGCTGATCCGTTTCTTCAACCTAGCCTGCTACAATTTTACTGAGATAATACAGGTTATCTTAAAAATTGAAAACCTGAAGGAGTTAGAATCATTAATGCTGGACAGATGTTTCTGTGCCATTAATGAGGAGATGCTATCCCACCGTGGCATAATGAAACTTGAGGCCCCCCCGTAAAGTACCTGGAGATGGCCCGCTCCTACCTGGGCCCATTCAGGGGCCTGCCACCCGTGCACAGTGTACTGTGCTGAGGGGGCCTCTGGGAGCTTGGGGGCCCCCTGCACCACAGGGGCTGTGGGGGACTGTATTACACCACTGATCCCACCATCTTACACTTAACTGTTCCAAGGTTGGAATGCTGTTCTGTGGAGAATGAAGAGTCTGCTTCCTGGAATTGGAGACCCAAATGTCGACACCAACTGAAAGAAGAATTTGTGGATTGATTATAGACTCCATCCTTTCTTTAATCGTACAAGTGAATCAAGACACAAGAAGTGTCGTCTGCACAATTTGAACAGTTAGGGAAACGTGGGCCATTACCACCTTCATTATCTCACTTGTGAACCTGAACCTAGTGCCACTATTCATACTTCAGATGCTGCAAAGGGCTCAAAATATGACAGCAAGACAGCTACTTCACCTTCACAATTCAGAGTACATTATACCTGCACTACAAGTGCTTCACTGGCTCCCCATAGCCACACACTATTCATTAGAGAGACGTGTACAAGACACAGATGGGTATGGGTTATCTGAAGCACAATATTTTTGTCAGGATTATATTGGGATGGAATATAGGGCTAGGCACAAAATAATACATGACTCCATCAGTGAATTAGATAGATAAAAAGTGACTCATGCTTGCACATAGGGGCAGTTTTGAACTTGCAAAAACACATTTTCTTAGTGTTTTGCAAGGTATGGATGTCTGCTTGGAGTTGAGCTTCTTGCAGACAATGTTTGTTTTAATACCAGCAAAATCAACAGTAAAATCAGCTCAGAAGACTATAAATCAGGCCCTCAAGCAGCCAACTACCCTCCCACACACAAACCTGTCAGACCATCCCATTTGGCACTGCCTCATTGGTTTATAGACCAGTCCGATTCTAATTGTCATGCACAGCAGTGTGTTATTCAACTACAGTAGTAGTGTGCCTTTTCCAGGCATGATAAAGAGCCAATGTAGTCTTCCACTTTAATGTGGTTTATTTATGGGTGTATCTAGAGCAGTTTTTTTTAAACTGTGGGTGCAGTGGGTCGAAAGTACATTTTTGGTAGATCAGGAAAGTCCAAGCAATAAATAAAGATGCCTTTAAATCATGTTACATTTGCTGGTGCTTCAAAGATAGAGGTGAGATGTCAGACTATGCCTACTGACAAATTGCTGTTTACACTTTTAAAATTAGGATTGGTATATTCCTTCTCTGACAGCAAAGTGAGAGAACTATTTAAAGTGAGTTATATGACAATATTACTGGAGTACAGCATGTGTGAAAAGAAAGGCTGTAGGATGTCAGTTTTTGCAACACATAAAATGGTAAATACCTGTAAATGATCTGTATGCGTTCAGCAGTTAGGAAAGCAAAAATGAAGCACATTTGTTTTGTAAATCTGAAGTGTGCTGGAAACAGGGATTTTAATAGAATCAAAAAAGTCAGCATCCTTTACATGGTGATGGACAAATAATAAATATTCCCAGAAACGTGATTTCTGCACGTTATCATTTGTGGGCTATAGTTTTATAAATAAAACTGTATGTCTGTGCAAATTTAGTGGCCATTTCAAAGGAAAATGTACTTTCTGTAAATGACAATGCACCGCCACACAATGCTTTAGTTATATTAAAAAATCGTCCAGACTCATGACCATTGGCGGTAGGTTGGTAGCAAATGTTTTTGCGTCTTACAAAATTGGGTCATGGTTTTGAAAATTTGGGAAGCACTGATCTAAGTCACAGAATCATATATGTACGCCAAAGCAATGGAGTGTGGGCTGCATATAGAGGTGTCTGTTGCTAGGTGCAGTAAAAGTTGAGTGTTACTCTAGTGGTGGCGATCTAGTGCCATGTCATCCGAGTTCACTGTGGTGGTGTGTGTTATACGGCAACAGAGGTTGAAAGGTGCTATCCAGGGAAAAAATGTTTGTGTGTTATTCTGTACCAACTAAATGTATTATTTCAGGGCAAAGGGGTGGGTATTCTGTTGTACATAGCATTTAGTGTCAGTCAAGGACACAGGGTTGTCTGTCATTTGTGGCACAGGGTGCATGCATGCTATCCTTATGTTATAAGAGCATAAGTATGTAGGTCTTTTATGCCAGGGCTCATGTTTGGGTGCGTTTTTCAACGGGGTAGGTTGGGTATGCATGTGTTATTTCCTGCCTTAGTGTGCATGTGTTAACCATGGGTACCTGAGTGCATGTGCTGCTTTTTCCAAAGGCATAGAATGAGCCTGCATTATCTGGAGATGCAGGGTGCTGTGTCTTGTCTTGTGGTACAAGCTATTTGTCCTTTATCCAGAAGAAAAGGGAGTCTCTCAGACTCATGACATGTGTGTATAACAGTAAAACAGTCAGATTTGTGCAGCCGAGGGAGTGGAGGGGTGGTATCATATAGTAATGGGGTATGTGTTCTTTTGAGGCACAGTGCCTATTTGTTTTCCAAACTGATGTGTTATGTGTTATCTATTGGCATTAAATGTATTTCATATCCTTGGGTGCTCTTTGGGGGGGTGAAACGGATAGGGGGAAGAGGGCCAGGGTTGAGGTTAATGGTAGCTGGAGTCTTCAGCTGCTTATAAGTGCCTGTGTTGTTTGTAGATGGAGGGCACTTATTCCTTACCTTGTGCTCCTATTAACAAAGAAGCCACAAATCTCCACCTAAGTAAGCATACCCGTACCCCTTATGGAAGTGTATGGTTATATGTCCAATTCACAGAACCTCCTGAAGGATTTATGAGTTTCTTATTAAGTTCAGAATTTCTGTGCATAAATATATGCTATTGTCATACCTTTCTAGTGTACAGCTCTTTTTCCTATCTGTCCATGCGTGGAGTCTCCTCGTGCATAATGTTAATGGATTAGAAACACTTTAAAACCTTTTTACTTCTTTATTTCCCCCATCCTTGAGGAATATACAAGACACTGGTGCACTTTCCCATACTTACTGTGGAGCTTACATCTGGATCAATCAAGTATAAGCTTGGAAGTGAAGTATGGGTGAGGTTTTGCAGTTGTCTGTGAATACCCTGAATATCTTGCCTCAGTCGCTCACCTGACCTGAATTTCATTTTCCTGACCATGCCTTAGGATCGTTCACACCTACTCCTCTTCAGGCGTGGCAGAACGTAAGTGCTAGTAACATCTCAGTGAGCAAAAAATGATTTCTGAATCACCTATCTGTTTGGCATGCACAGTGTCAGATTTCTGTAAGCATAAGTCGATTTGCATACAGGAAAAATCTTTGTAAATAGGGCCCTATGTGTGTTAAATTCCAAAGCACAGGAGGTATTTTATAACCTGGGACCCTGAGCCTATAGGCCAGTGAATACTATGTGCAGGTGGTGGGCTTCAGCTCTCATTTCTGGAGAATGGGAACTATTTTTCATTATCAGGCTTTGACCCAGAGCAAGAGGGAGAAAGGCACAAAATGAAGAGCGAAGGGGAGGGAGATACGTAGGAAAACAATAGAGCAGGTAAAAAGCATGGATAAAAAGTAGCTTGCAAGAGATAGAGATAGGAAGTGTAGGGTGGTGGAAGAAAGAGGCATCAGGTAGGACATTGGTT
Source organism: Pleurodeles waltl (assembly GCF_031143425.1). Taxonomy (NCBI): domain Eukaryota; kingdom Metazoa; phylum Chordata; class Amphibia; order Caudata; family Salamandridae; genus Pleurodeles; species Pleurodeles waltl. Next base: position 893,156,653 of record NC_090443.1, read on the forward strand.
TACAGCAATCCTAGAATTCTGTAATGCTGGCAACAAACTCCTAAGGAAATCTTTCAACCCTTGCACATACTTTTTACATATTAAACACTGATATAGCTGTATCTATTAGCTGCTGGTTGTATGATTCCATGCACTCTAGGGGCACCTTAGAGGACCCCCAGTACTGCCATTACAGCCTTCTGAGGTTTTCAGGGCAGCCCCAGCTGCTGCCACTTCACAGACAGTTTTCTGCCCCCCTGTTGCTCAAGCAGCTCGAGCCCAGGAAGGCAGAACAAAGAACTTCCTTTGGGAGAGGGGTGTTACACCCTCTCCCTTTGGAAATAGGTGTTACAGGCATGGGAGAGGTAGCCTCTGGAAATGCTTTGAAGGGCACAGATATTGCCCTCCTTGCATACTCCAGTCGACATGGTTCAGGGACCCCCAGTCCCTGCTCTGGTGCGAAACTGGACAAAGGAAAGGGGAGTGACACTCTCCTGTCCATCACCACCCCAGGGGTGTTGCTCAGAGCTTCTCCAGAGTGTCGGTTTTGCTATCTTGGATTCCAAGTTGGCAGAGCACTCTGGGAGCAGCTGAGTAGCCAGTGCCAGCAGGTGACGTCAGAGCCCTCCCCTGATAGGTGCTTACTTGTTTAGCTGACCAATCCCCCTTTCAGGGCTATTTAGGGTCTCTCTCTTGGGTGGTTCTTCAGATTCAGATTGCAAGACTCCAGCAGCAATCCCCTGCATCCTTTACTTCACCTTTATACCGAAGAAACTGTTTTGGACCCTCCAGGAATTCTACAAACTGCAACAAAGAAGCAAGGATGACTTCTGCAACATTGTATCTTCAGCTGCTCCCAGCAACTGCAACTGTTTCCAGGTCGTGCATCCTCAGAGGACTGCCTGCACCAGAAGAACGAAGGAATGTCCCTTGAAGTGAAGGAGTCACTTCTCTGCTTCAGCAGGCACCCCTCTGCAGCAACGACCGGTGGCTTAGGTCACCTCTTCTGACAAAAGTGCATAGATCCAGCAACACGGGTGGTGGACTGAAGTGGTCCAGACATCCAACTGTCCAACTTTGGTGGAGGTAAGTGCTTGCCTTCCCAAGCAAGAAGGTACCCCCCTGCACCACGTGTTTTGCAGTTGCCAAGGCTTGTTGGCATCCTTCCACAAAGTCCTTTGTGCATCGTGCAGCTCCGACCCCCAGCACTCCTTCCTGCGACGCACAGCCTCCTGTGTGGTTCTCCGGCTGCGTAGGATCCCTTTGTGTAGTGCTGCGTGGGCCTCCTTTTGCACCTTCTTTGACCCCATGCTGTTGGACTCCTGTGCACGCTGCCTGCTCTTCGACAGCTCTCTGAGTTGCTGAGAGCCCCCTCTGTCTACCCCTCCTGAGTAGAGTCCACCAGGTCTCTCCTGGTCCCGGGCAGTGCCATTTTCCGCTAACCGCGAGCTTTGTGTGTGCCAAGGCTTGTTGCCAGAATTCAGCAACGCAAACCAGACTGCATTCATCCATCCGGCTTGGGGCATCTTCTGCACCAACCAGGAACCCGCATCTGTCTTCTTGGCTGCAATACTGACTGTTGGTCCTCACCAGTGGTTCTTATTTTGCTCCTTCATCAGGGTTAGCAGGGGCTCCTGTTCTCCCTGGACTCTTCAGTGCTTCTTGGACTTGGTCCCCTTTTTCCACAGGTCTTCAGGTCCAGGAATCCATCTTTGGTGTCTTACAGTCTCTTCTGGTTCTTGCATAATCTTCTTTCTCGTGTTCTTGTGTATTCTAGGAAAGTTACTATGATTTGCTGTCCTGGGCTCTTGGGTGGGTTTTATTACTTACCTTTGGTGTTTTCTAATACTCCCTGCGCCCCTCTACACACTACACTTGCCTAGGTGGGAAACCGACTTTCGCGTTCCACTTTCTTAGTATATGGTTTGTATTCCCCCAGGCCCATTTCTAACTATTGTGATTTTCACTATTTGCACTGTTTTCTAACAGTTTTTGCAGCTATTTCTGCATACCAGTGTATATAATTTGTGTATTACTTACCTCCTAAGGGAGTATAGTCTCTATGGTATTTTTGGCAGTCGTGTCGCCAAAATAAAGTACCTTCATTTTTGTAACTGAGTATTTTTCTTTCATGTGTGTGGGTACTGTGTGACTACAGTGGTATTGCATGAGCTTTGCATGTCTCCTAGTTAGGCCTTGGCTGCTCATCCACGCTACCCCTAGAGAGCCTGGCTTCTAGACACCGTGTACATTTCACTAATAAAGGATAACTGGACCTGGTATAAGGTGTAAGTACCTTAGGTACCCACTACAAACCAGGCCAGCCTCCTACAACTTGATCCCCAAGTAACCAGGCCCTTCAGCCTCCTATAAGTCCTTGGTAAATGGTACCCCTTGGCTTTGGTACTGAAGAGGGCCCCTCAGAGCTGCAGCACAACCTGTGCCCCTCTGAGGGACCCAGCACCAACCTTATGCAGACTGCCATTGCAGGCTTCGTAACAAGGTGCTCCCAAAATTGAAAACAAACACAGCACACACTTGTGTGCCATGTCCTCTAAAACACTGCTTGTAATATATGTACATCACCCCTACAGCAGGCCTTCAGCCCTGGGCAGGGTGCATTATATTACAAATAAGGGCATATATGTATGAGCAAATATGGCCCTATGGCTTTGCCGATTCTTAGACATAGTAAATGTATAGGGAAGCACTGTTAAATATATGTGCTCGACATTGGTCACTACGAGTTCCCCAGCTACATGATAGGTTCTCTGAACCTAGGGATATTTGGTATCAAACATCTCGTATTAATAAACCCTCACTGATTCCAGTGATGAATTTATTAATAAATGCACGCAGAAGGCACCTTAGAGGTGCCCCCGAAAAACCTACCAACTGCTGGTGAGACTGACCGTTTCTGGCCAGCCTACCACCGACAAATGAGAATCTTACCTCCCAGGGGGAGAGCCTCCACTCTTGAGACGTCAGAAACAAAAGTCTGTCTGGGCTGGGGTGTTACCCACCCCTTCCCACAGGATGATCTGCATTCCAAGGCAGGAGCTTCAATGAAGCCCACTGCCTTTGATATGCAGAACTGGCCTTCCTCAGAGGAAGATGCCAACCCCTCTGCCTCATGGCCCATCTGGTGCCTGGACAGGTGGGAAAATTAGCTATGCAGGAGGCGTATCACACTTTCAGACTGGGAACACCCCTAGGGTGGCTAGCCTGAAGTGGAAACCCCTTTAGAGATTCTGCCATCTTGCATGTGGTGGCATTTAGGAACTCTGGTTAGGGTGATGCCCACTCCCCACAGGAAGTGGTCATCTAGAGGATGTAGTGACCCCAAGGGTAAATAGCCCATTGGCTACTACCCTGCACTCAACCCTAAGGCCTCCTAAATTGAGTATTTAGGGGACCCCCTGATACCAGATCCTCAGGTCTTTGCTGGACCCAAAAGGAGTGGACAAGGAGACTGCTGGACCCGAGACCCGAGGAGCACAGCTGATTTGGCACTAACCCTGCCAGCTTGCCTGCTGCACCTGACTCTCGAGTACCAACTGACCTGTCCCGTCGCTGCAGCCTCCAAGAAATGGGGAGAGCTACCAGTGCTTCGCCAATCGCCAGGAGGAACTACCTTGGAGTAAAGGAGCTGCCCCCTCCCCTACATCCGCAGGCACCCAAGTAAGAACTGAGAAGACCGCGACAGCCAGAAATCCAATGCCTGACATTACCACTGCACCCGAGCCACCTAGCCCATGTTTAAGTGGGCCAACGGTGTCAGCGCTGTCCCCAGGCGGCCCTCCAGAAGAGAAGCCCACCCTGTACTTATCCACTGTGGACTTCACTACAGTGTCTGCATACAGTTTCTGCAGACCCCCTGCAACCACGAGTGACCAGGAGGCAAAATCCAACACCCTAAGACACTGCTGCATCTGTTTGCCCCAGAACCAGAAGAGGAGAACAAAGTGTGCCCCCACAACTCCTCACCTTGTGAGACCTGAGCCCACTTGATGGCTGGGTCGAACTGGACCCCCAGTCCAAACCTGCAGAGTGTTTCTGCGGGCCTCCCCTGTAACCGCGAGGAACTCCAGTGCTGGACCTGATGTCAGAAGACATCCCTGCACCCGCGCCCTACACCCGAGGAGGAGTGGACTGACAGTGTCCCCACATGCCCTAGGACCTCATGGGTCAAGCCCCCCGGTGGGTTCCCCTGGTTTGTCCTTCCAGTCCATCTGTGCAGCAACTTTGTAACCAGACCAATCCCCGTAGACTTGAATGGGACACCCGATGCTGTAACACATGTCTGCACCCGGGCACACCAGAGCTCACAAGATGACCTATTGGTGTGAACCTTGCCCCAAAACCCCCAAGTCCCGGGGATTGGTCCCGTAAGTCGTTACACTTTACCTGGATTGCCGTCTTTGTTTTCTTCCATAGGATTCCATTACAGATTTCTAAAAATGCTTGACTTTTGAAAACTATTAAAATTCATAACTCAAAAAGTGTTATTTTTATAAATTGGTTTCCGATTTCTTTTTTGAGTGTGTGTCTCACTTCATGAGTCTGGCATTACATGCTTAGCACTACCCTCTGATATGCCTAACTGCTTGACCATGCTGCCCAAAAAAGAGAGCATTTGGGATGTCATTTGTGCCTCTGTGGTACTTATGGGGATTGCTGGGGACCGATTGCTGGGGACCCTGTCATTCACTGATCATGTGTGTTTGCTTTGTAGTGAAGTGCCATTAAGATTCTTTTCTATGTCAGTGAGATTGTTTTTCCACTTCTTTCTTTAGTTAGAAGTTTGATTCATATCTTCATTCAATTAATATTATTATTAGGTTTATTAATTACATTAATAAAGCGCAGCAAACACCCCGAAATCTCTTGGTGCTAGAACGGGCTTTATGAGGTGAAAAGGTGGGGTTTGAGACTTTCTTTAAAAGTGAGGTGAACAGCTGCCTTCTTTACAAAAGATGGAACAGTGTTCAAAAGGCCGAAGCCAAATCTATAAAACATTTGCCTCCTTGTGAGGACTTTTTGAACTGTGATATGGCAAGATGATTACTGTTAGAAGAAGCAAAAGTCTGGTGGTAACATATTTCCGAAATTTGCTGCTGAGGAAGCCCAGGAAAAGGCAACTGGGGTGTTTGTACACAGTACACACAGACTTGAAACAGATACCTGTGAGAGGAAAATATACCATGGGAATTTGGCCGAATGAATGGGGACCAGCTCTGTGGGTTGTAACCAACTTCAGTTTTATCAAGATTAATTTTTAACTAATTTTGGTCCATCCATTTTTTTAAATATTAGAGACTGTTCTCCAATCATTATCTGGATGTAGTCTAAACAAAGCTATTAGAAGCTTTTTTGTATTGCAAATCTAGAAATATTCTGTGATTAGCTTTCCCTAGCTAGCCAAGTTCTACTTTCCATTGCATTTATTAATACTTTCGGTACAGTCTTTCAAACAGTACTACATTTAAAACACCAGTTTGACAAGCAATTTAAAGGCCAAACAATGAATATATGTAAACACTCCTATTAGTGTGTATACAATTTGAGAGCGAAAACCCTGGTTCAACACCTGTCTTTTTCAAAATTGTTACCCCTAGTCATTGTGCCACATCATTTCCAAAGTTTCCAATGGATGGTTTTCTTTCTTTCTAAAATTCAGAGCATTCTGAATGCTACGGCTCGAATTGAGACATACTAAAAAGCAATATGGCCCTACCAGTTTCTGCATTGATTACATGTTAGGATACTATTTAAAGTCCTTGTGTACCACAGTAGGTTCTAGTTCGTTAATGCAACTCACTCAATGTAACATTTAGTAAAATATGTTCACACAGTATCTAGGCCTGCATTCAGTCATTTTCCAAAGCCTCATAGCCTGCTGCAATGTTGGAGAATTCTCCTTTGAAGCTGCTCAGCACTGAAACCCAACTTTAGACCTGTGAGAGGTATTTCTGACCATATACTAGTAGAAAGAAGAATCAAGTCTTGGATTATCCATCAGCAAGGTCTTCTTATAATTCTCGCCCAGTTATCCTTGATGAGTTTTTTTTGTTCCGAAATTTTTGTGGCGTGTTGGTGAATAGAACAAAAGTAAGACATAGTAACAGACTTTCAAGACAATGTGAGATTTGGCTATGAAGATAAACTGACAATACGTAGGCCCTAGCAGAAAATGTATCTGATATCTTCAGGTCATGATGAGTGGTGCACTGTCAGAATGAAGAACATTGTTTTAGCATGTCTTATTAATTATTCGTTTTGAATTGATCTTTATTAATTTTCAATTATACATTTTCCGGAGCTCCACCTGAGTATAATGTACAAATGATATCATGCGCATGCTGTTTCTAAGGATGAACATCATGGGTATATTCATGTGCTGAATTATGTGGCATCTGCTGCATGCATGCTACACTAAGTTACATTTAGATCTGTCTTTACAAATTAGACAAGAAAGAAACATGAAAGAAAGACAGCTTCCCCTCCTGCCAGCCCGCTACGCCGCCCCAGGCACCATTACCATTGAACGTATTAAAGTCCTATATTGTGTTCGAGGTATTGGGGTGTGTGCCTGTCCGTGCACTCACGCTGTCTGAGCAAACGGGGACCCACTAAATGTATAGAGTGTGTAGAGTATTCACCACTCTTTCCTTACTTTTCATCAAAGATGAAGTCTATGACGTTTATCCTCTGTCTTGGGGCTGATGGCTCGCCATAGAGGTTCCCATTCCAATACCACTTTCAGCAGGGATTCCTCCTGACCTGTAGCTGCTTGTAGACATCACAGCCAAAGCAAGCCATTCCATATCTACGTTCCTTCTTCCTTGATCCGACGACTGGAGAACTTCCAGCTTATCAACATGAGTCTCTTAGAGAGAATCAGTGCCAAGTCGATACATTTGCAGAGGGACTTGTCAATTTTAGGCCTTCTCAATAGTCCCAATAACCATACCTTGGGTTCACCTGTACTCTGCCTGCCTATCCAATTTGTGATATTTGTTGCCACTTCCATCCACCAGAGCAGTATAACAACACATGACTATACTAGGAGACAAATGTAGCTCCACCTAGCAAGCTTTTGAAATGATGAGAGTTGAAAAGAAGGAAGAACAACATAGGTGGTGAAGAGAAAAGAAAAAATGGTTGGTCTGTGTAGTACTCAATATTTGAAGGAATATGAGGTTGTCCTGCCAGTGTAAATCAAATCCACAGGCTAGTAGATAATGCACAACTTTCAAATTACAGTGGGATAAGCAGGAGGTGCAACTTGTGGGGTTGGAGTTGTAATTATTTATTGAGGCTGTCCTATAATTGCTGTAGATCAGTGCTTAATTTGTGCTTGTTGTTTCCGTTGCTGAGCACCGGCACTTATTTTTGAGGACCGGCGCTTAGTTTTCTGCCTCAAGTATTTATTGCGAGCAAAAGACTCATATGGGAAAGACGGAGGAAGAGAAAGACTGAAAAGCGTCTCAAAGGGAGAAAGCAGAAAGCTGCAAGAGTGAGGGGGCAAGGGAGTGGCTGTAAATTGACTAAAGAGGCCCGAGATGGCTTCAGGATTGCGCTGCCTCGGTATTTAGTGCTGGCACATTTAATTGCAGCAGCCGCGTATTTAAGAGGAGGGCTTTGGGCACCGACATGTTACTTTTACAAATTAAACACTGCTGTAGATTACTAGTTAAGGGCCTGATTTTGAATTTGGATACTCTTTCACAAACGTGATAGATATCCCGTCCGCCTTATTAAGATCCCATTATAGCCTAAGGAGAACCCAAAGTAAGCATAAACTACTGGCCAGAGAGGCTAGACATGCAGCTTGATAGTGGGCTGTGTCAACTGTGGTCGAAAGCTGGGAGCAAAAAGGGAATTGGTTTGCAATATCAGAGGGATTAAGTTCCTAAACAAATTGGGGATATATTGACCACATAAGAGTGGTCTGGGGAAGATCCTGGCTTTCATAAAGTTCAAGGTTTTTTTTTCACTTTCTAGTGAGTACACGAGAGAGGGGTATAGGGGAGATCACTTAAGCAGTAGACAGAAAATGAAAGCTATTTGTTCAGGCATAGCACTTGCAGCTACGTTGGACTAGACACACATAGATGGGATCTAGTGACAGCAGTAACCCCAAGTCTACGAGCAAGAGGGTCACAGGGGTCAGGGCAAATTGGAACGCGAAGAGGTATAGTGGATGAACTGAGAAAAAGTATGATGTGGAACATCAACGACCTTAGCAGATATTTTAAAAGAAATGGTACACCCCAGTTTAAGAAAACATGGTATTTCAATTGCAGCGTTGGGAATGACACACGAGTCTGGAGACGAAACAGGGAAACTTCGGGAAAATGGCATGGGAACGTATTTGCAACAAATCATTTGACTGACCCAAGAATGGTGTTGACCTGGGTAGTGCAAGGGATCACCCTTCCAAAGGGAGACTGGGAACACATTGGTTAAGACCTTGGTCAGCTCTAGTTAGTGGTTGGATTTGGGACATGAGGGAGTGGGCTGTGCTAACAAAAGTTCAAATGAAGACGACAAGACAAATTGAACAAGCATTTACACTGCAATGGGTCTCGTGTTTACTCGCGTTAAAGCTAATAGCGTTGTAATTTCCTAACCAGGCTTTTCTTGCCACATAAACTGAGAAGCAAAACAGTTATACATAAGTGAGCTGACGGCCGCCATGAGCGCAAAGCAAACACACAAAAGGAAACAGAAGTTCGCTCGCAGTGAAACGTATTGGCAAAAGTGCAATTATCCCTGTAACCGGCAAAAGTGCAATTATCCATGGAACGGGGTCGATGTCATGCAAAGCACTCGACTACTGCCCAGTGAGATCGCGCTGACTACGAAATACAGGGAAAAAGTAGCGCAGAAACCAGACGGAAAACATGGAGCCTCGTATGTTTTCAGTAATTGTCCGGTGCGCTCGAGGCAGGCTAAACACCGGAAAAGGAATGACATGTGCATGCCTTTCACTATTGAAATCAAGTGATTTTTAAAAAGCAAGCCCACGAACCAACCAATGGGTGTGGTTACAAGCCCGTAGAGAGTTAACAACAGGGACAGAGTGCTTTGTGCTCGACCCTAAAAATGACTCGTGCACCGATATTATGGGATAAAAGAAAGTAGTTCTGGTGAAGCAGGCTGGTAGAGTAAGTTTAAACGCATCAATAAGTTAGCAGGACTATTGGGACCTTGATGGAGATTGTAAATATTCGACCATCGCTGGTCGCGAAATAACACATTGAAAACTCATTGGTGTGGTGACTGCGTCTCCTGCGCACAATTTTTATCTTTTTATGACAAATGTTGTATGCTGTTGTTTAGGTAGTTTTAAGAAAACCAATAGATATATATTTAAAATGAGAAAAACACAATTTATCTGTACAGAACATTGATGGTGCTCAACAGCACTAACTGTTGTGCAAAGTTACAATCTATAATATGGTGCTAAATTGTACATTGAGTTAAATTAGCATCCAGGCAGTTATGCAATCAAGAGCATGTTTTTAGAAAGAGGTATTCGTAGTAGTTTACAAACATGCTTTAAAGCGCACAGTGAATATTGACTGCTGCTTCCTGTTCCACGTGAATTGTAGAGAGCCAAAGGAAAGTAGACCGGTGGCAAGCAAAGTGGTGAGGAATCGAAAATGTAGTCGCCCAGGTTGGGACGTATGTTGGTTTGAGATGCTTTGGGAAGAATGCAGACGTTCTTCATAAAGTAGTCATCTATTACTTGGAGCGAGGTCTGCATTCTTTCATTTACACAAAGCACGATGCTTAAGTGGCTCCCAGTTTTATTGTGATCAACAAAGTAAAAGAGCAGTAATAAACCACTGTACTTGAGGAGAAGTCTGGGCCTATTGGAATTTCTCTGGAAAGCATGTAGAATGGAATAGAATGTGATTGCAATTGGCAGAGGCTGCTTTTCAGTGTTCTAATCACTCTTTATGTGACATTCCATTTCGTTTTTGATATTATTTTGAGGTTTGGGGGATGAACAAGAGTGAATCTATACTTTGTGGCGAGGGCAAAATGCTGCTTGTAGCTTGAGAGCAGAGGGCACAGTGCCACATTTATTGGAAGGCTAAAAGTACAATGGTGGTAGAGCTGCATTAAGTGGCATTTCCGTATGCCGGTTTGGCTGGGGTGATCCCAACCAGAAGTGTGACTCAAGCCCCTGCGGTGCAAGTGGGCCCCCAATCCTACAGGGGTCCCCAACCCTTCAGGGACCCCTTGTTCGGATGATCTGTGAGATGTGGAAGACACAGGAGCACCTCCCCCCAGCCCACCCCCCACTCCCATCTCAGTGCTGTGGAGCCCCATCATTCTGCGTTTCGCCACTGAACCCGACCCCTGGACCCTGCAGATTTGATGATTTGGGAAGGGGAGTACAGCATATGCCTGTGATTTCAAAACTGTATACTGCTGTCACAGCATGGCTGCCACATGAGCTCTAATTCCAGCAACGTGTCAGCTAACGCAAAGACCACCCTTCCCTCACCCCACTCCCAATAACCTGTAGGCACATCCGTGGACTTACTTTCCATGTTGACATTTGTTTATGTAGCTCTCCAGGGAAATAGGTCCATTTGCATTAACTCATGGAAATATCTATTTGTGGCCGCCTTGCCCATACATTCACTTAGATGAATGCTGTACCTCCGTGTCAAATCACCAGGCTGTATTGGTGGCGGGGGCGGGAGGGGCACAGACTTCACCACACTTCCTCTGTGCTTTTGGGTGACTGACTAAGATACAGAGTCGGTGGGTCAGGCGGGGACTGACACACCCGTGCTCAGAGACGACACCTCCACCCTGTCCGAAGAACCTTTTTAGCATGAATCCGAGCCCAGCTAATCAGCTGGAAAGTGAGGGTCTTAATTATGCATGTGCAGGTCACTGCAAGTATTAAGAGGCCGCCATATTTCGAAGCCCCAATTAATAATTCAGAAGGCGAAAACAGGTTTCCTTCCTGAGTAACAAACAGCCCTGAAGGCTGAATAAGAGTTCGACTGCATGTAAGATTCACCGGAACCAACTAATAAACATAAGATTAAACTCCGTACTGCACATTCTTGTACCTATAATGTTCACCCATTATGCTTCTTGTTTAGCCAATCTTTCTGTTTTACGTGGTTTGAGTCAGCACACTTTCAAATGAGCTGAATTCGCTTTTCTATCAACGAGCTGGGGCACCAGGCACGTGAGGGCACGTGAAGGAATTGAGCCCGGGTCACAAAGATGTTAGGGGTGAAATGAGACCAATGTCAAATATAGCTGAGGCTTTTCAGAAAATGCAAATTTTATGGGGATGCAACATTTCCATCTGCACCAGGCCCATAACGTGCGTAGTGCAGCAGGCGCATACAAATGTGTACATTGAATTACAAGTTACTCATAAACACGTGAATAAAGCTAGCTTGTTTATTATGCTCCTTCGGGCCACCGTGGCCTGCCTTGGTTCAAACCTTTCTGTTATGAAAGCACAGATCCTCGGTGTATTCTGGTCATATTTAGGCCATTTGGACATATTTCGTCTCATCAATATCAATACCTGCCTCAAGCGGGTATAATTTAGCTTCAATGAATTAACAAGGTTATTTGGGGATTTACTGGATGAAAAGTGTATTTAAATTGCCTGGTTTGGCCCTTCATTGAACTCCCCTTTCCGTAATCAGATGAGGTCGCTTCTCAGACTGTCTTTTTGCTTCCATTTGCAGTGTGAGCTTGCTTAAAGTGTGCGTGAAATGACTTTCTGAAACACATTAATTGTGTCTGTGAGCATTTTGCTCATTTGTATACGAGCAAATCCATAAGCAGGTATAAAAACATTGCGAGTTAGACACACTCATTGATGTCCATTCAACAAAATGTCAGAGGTAGCAGAAGTGAGATCGCTCCTCTGTTTGACCTCTTCCCCTCATGACTTCACGGGAAGAGACGTGCCGTGACCTTTGACCATGATTACATCAAAGGAAGTGATGTCACGTGCCCTTTGAGTCTGTTGGTATTACAGACAGTGCCAACACTGAACTTCGAAAACACACTCACAATAAAAGTGTTAGTGGTGAAATACAGAGAAAAATATCGATGCAGCTAAAACACTGTTTAGTTACCACCCATGTATGAATTAAGGTATTGCAGGGGTGCAAACACGATAGACCAGCATTAAGGCAGTTATAGGCCAGTAGTAGAGCCGTCACACACTAAAGTACAGCCTCAAATGTCCTGGCACTACCATCAGTTGCTTAGGCGGAATCCTAGTCTCAGATGCTCAATTTCAGCATCATAAAAGCATGTGCTGGCTCGCGCCATTTTATAACTAGTGTGCACTCAGATTACATGCATGATCAGGTCATACAGTGGGGAAAATCCTGTGGGCTCTTGACCCTAACAAATGAGGGCTTGCTTCGCAAAGGTAAACTTACACTTTTGTAGAAGTTTGCGATTGTTTGCTATTCACAAAGGTATTTTGTGAGTAGTAGTCAAGATATTACACGTAAAATACCTTTGTGAATAGCAAACAATCGTAAACTTACACATAGGTGTAAGTTTACCTTTTGGAATCATGCCTTCAGTGTGTGCTCAGGAACCGGTGTGTGTGTGTGTGTTCTAGTGACATCATGCTTAGTTTGGTGATTGATTCAATTACAATAGCTATAGAGACAAAATATTTTGAGAATTATAATAGTTTGGTTTTATATACTCTACAGATATTTTGCATGTGCAAAGCACACTCCGCAAACTAAATTGCCTGCTGTGGATTTATTAATTACAGTGGTGTAATGGGAGAAATGCTGAGACTTCTGTCTAGTATTTACATCCGTGACTGCATGACTCTCACACAGGTTTTTGTCATCAGCATTCAACTTGGTGAGCTATTGTTCCACCCATAAACGTCTAGACATTTTACAGAATGCAGCCTAGAAAGCGTGCATGGACCCCGAAATGAGTGATCCATTAGTAATGGACACAAGCTTTTAGATTTCAAATGTTTACAATGATATCATTATAGGCTGCTGATTTCGCACATGCTGAACCCAAATCCAAGTGCAAAGTGCTGTAGGTGTCGGCACCCAACTGTAGGTTTTATTGTGGACATGCCCATGGGGTAGCATTTCCTCAACCTTGATAAGAATATGAGACAGAGCTGTGGCAACAATGCCACTAGTGGCCCTACTGGGCAGTGTGCAAGACATCCCAAAGACAGTCAGAAGAGTGGCTGCCATTTCATGACTCCTAGCTAATCAAAGAGTAACTATGTTATGGCTGCACAAAGAAGCACAGTGGATTGGAAATGTGGTGGTGTGCGATGAAGGTGCGGGGGCAATGTTATACTCCACCCCAGCATACCTTGTCCCCAAGATATCTGGGACCCTCTCGTAAACTACTTGGCCAAGATGGATGAAAACAAGCATTCAGAATTGCTCAAAACATAGCATAATGTTATGCATTGGAACTTGTATCCTCGTCAATATGTACTGGCTCAAAGTGTTGGGGCTTCCGGAAGTTGCATATATACTGAGCTTTACTTTATAGTGAATGATGCATTGTGTTCTTTCTGCATGTTTTTTGTTGGTAATGAGCAATCAACTTTACAGTAATTATACACCTTGTTCTGATGTAAAAGTGTTTTTATTAAATTGCTCATGTGAATGTGTTTTTTCTTCTTTTTCACTTTGTATTGCTATGTTGGTTACTGTTCTAACACTTCTGAAATATAAATAAATAAGACAAGCTGTGACGCACGTTTTCTTTCCCGAAATCTAACATTATTCAGATGGCCCCTTATGATCCTTAGCTGGTCACCTTTCAGTGGCTTATTGCTGTATTAAAGCATTCAACTGACACTAATGAAGTGAAACGTTTGCACACACTTGATGTTAGTTTGTGTTAAAATGTCAAAAGGTGAATGTTATAGCCAGTTTATCAGGTATTCACTAAGCATGTTTAAGATTGCATCTCATGACTGTAGTTGTCATTTTCGATAATGTTTGGATGAATGGATGTTGGCTGAGACCTTATGTTGGCTCTTTTTTTGTTCCAGATGAGTGGCAAACACGGTGGGTCGAATCAAAGCATAAATCAGATTATGGTAAATTTCGACTCACTGCGGGGAAGTTCTTTGGAGATGAAGAAAAGGATAAAGGTAAGCCAATATTACCAGTAAATGCATACTCATGTTTGAGTATGTGCATCTTTATATTATTTGTTCAGAGAGAAAAAAGGAAATGTGTATGGAGAGACAGCAGCCACGGTCGAGTGAGGGAGTCAGAGAGACTGATTGTAAAAGCACACTAACTCCAATCACTCAGTGTGATGTATTACTGTAGAGTTTACAGCCCAGCATTCATACACATCAGAGGCACCACACTTTCTGGTGTACTCTTCGAAGCTACCATGTGACCCCACCCAGACCAGTCACAGTTATTGACTGAGGCGAGCTGCTGCTTCTCTCAAAAGTCATGAGATTCTCCAAAAGGTCCTGAAATTCTCAACACTGCTTGATCAAGGATAACCTCCATCATCATTGAATGAAGCCTCCAAACTGGATCCTTCAGCGGGTTCGTTCTCCAGGGAAGTAGATTTGGAGAATCAGTCCAAAGTTCCTGAAGATCCAGAAACCATTGTTGCACACTTATCAGCCAGGTTATCAGGCTCAAATTAGCTCTCTTCCATCTAACTTGCCTTCAGAATCCTGGGAATCACTGGAAAGGGTGGTATTTAGAGCCCCCCTCGCCCACCACAGGAGAGTATCCATACCACTGACTTTGAGTCAGCCCACCTAGCATAAAACCTCCACATTTGTCTAGTCATCTTAGATGCAAAACAATCTGCCTGGCATTTGACCCAAACTTCCAGTACTGTATCCAGAAATGTGTATCCAGCTTCCATTTGCTGCCTTGCAACCAATAATGTCAGTTCTAACCCGCAGTGTCTTTCCTGTGACCCAGTTGGTACTCTGCCACCACAGACATCTGCTGACAGAGGCAATATGCCTAAACTCCTTTGCACGTTTCAGCTGTTAGAATACCTCACTGCAGACATGTTATCCATCTGAAGAAAGACACAATAACAGACACTTCCCCACTGATGAGCTGGCAAATGATGTGCATCAGCAGTTTGCACACTGACACCGTCCTCCATATGACATCTCCCCGAAGAGTCTCTTGATCCTTGCTTGGCATTGGACTGTATCATCAGTTCTTGTGCTCTCCCAAAAGTGGCACACCCTTTCCAGGCATCTATATGAGGTAGGCGCAAGTGAAGCTCTGTGCCAGTGACCTGAGAAATAGGCACCAACTCTGCAGATTATTACTGTGAATTCACATTTAATTATGAAAAGACGACTCAGCAAGCATGCTGTTCTAAAGTAAAGCTGAGTTAATTCAAAAGAAGACACTCCAGCCACCACAGCACAACCTTCAGCTTTCCCCTCACATAACAAGTTCTGTTCTTTCAATAATAACATCCTCATATAGAACCTTTCATTGTACATGAGACACTGAAAACTACAGACTTGAGATAAAAGGAATATGCCACCAGAACCCTTTTCTGAGATGCTGGATCTTCAATCTTAAAATGTTCTTTAATGTGAAGGTCACGGAAGGATGTTTTTAATGGATGAAGAGAACAGGCCAACTATCTTGGTCAAACCCTTCAGGGAAGTCTGCTTTCTTCAACAGTGACATTCAGATGTGTATTTTGATGGCAAGCATCATGTTGGTTGGGAGCTAAAATATCAATTGCATATAATCCACTTTGATTCCAAAACTCTGTTTAGGGCCAGGGTCGCAAACAAAGGATTTCTTCCAATTGATGGTAAACCTCAAATCTTGGAGAATGCCAATCAGAATTGCTGCCTGTTACACCAAACGTTCCATATTCAGTACCATTAAAAGTCAAATTGTCCAAGTATATACCCCTTTTGCTATTAGCAATGCCTCCTCTAACTTCAGAAACTTCTAAAATAAAAATATCATGGGATGCGGGTTACCTGAACATCGTACTGAATAACTCTCAAATCTGACCAGGCATATGAACTGAAGAAACTTACATTGAGGCTTCCAAATGGGGACTGACAGGTAGATGTCCTTCTGACCCAGACAGCATTTTTCTGGTGGCAAATGCCTCCACAATTCTGGACATCTTCTTAATGAAAGGATCCCCACTGAGGAAATCCTGTGCCACTAGACCCAACTTTCATTGTCATCTTTTCTTGCTGAGGAGTATACTCTGATGCTAGCTAAGGGTCCAGGAACTGGGGAGGCTCTTCTTGGGGATCATGGACTCACTCCAGCAGAGGCTAGCTGGGCTCCGGCAGGTTCAGATGCAGGACCAGGCAGGTCCAGCTGCTGCAGGTCAGATGGACCGTTACAGGGAGGCCTTTGAAGCTTGTTGTGTCCCTGTAGCTCACACAGGATGTCAGCCAGCTGAACTTGGAATCACTCATGTTAGCCTGGGATGAAAGTAAGCAGGTCCAGTCTTCCTTCTCAGACAGCAGGGCAGTCCTCAGGCAACAGGGTAGTCCTTGTTCTGTAACATTCATAGGTCCAGTAGTGATGATTTCTGATGAGTAGCTCTGGAGGTCGAATATTTATACCTGGTGCCAGCCTTTGGTGGGGACTCCATGTCCTAACTCCACATCTGGTTCTAGAAAGTTCTTCCCCTTCCCCTGTCAAGGCTCCAAACTGTCTAGGGGTGACAAAAGGCAGACAGGCCTGGTATCAGATTATTTTGTTGGTGCAGGATGCCAAGCCAAGCCCTTTGAAGAGTAGGTGCCCAGCCATCCTACTTGGACGGCCCATTCTGTCCACATCTAAGCCCTCTTTGTCTCACTGCCTGGAAGAAATGCAGAAACCCGAACAGCAGAACCATTCACCATCAGGTGACTCAAGGACACTGCAAAAGCCACAAATTATTGGGACAAGAAAATACTAACTTTCTAAACATGGCTTTTTCAGAATTGTGACTTAAAATGTGACTTCACAATTTAAGAGGGTTTTAATTAAAAATTAATCTGAGTGTAAACATCATATTTCTATCTGCTCCTAATCCAAAGTTATCACTTGTTAAACGCAATAAGATAATCCAGTGATAGTCAATGGGAGAGATAGCCCTTGCAGCAATAAAAAATGACTTTAGAAGTTGTTTATTGCCAGGACATGCACAACATAAGCACACATGTCCTACTTTTTAAATACAATGCTCCCTGCCCTATGAGCCTTTTGGGCCCACCTTAGGGTGACTTATATATGATAAAAAGAAAGGTATAGGCCTGGCAAAAATTTCATTTTGCCAGGTCAAAATGGCAATTTAAAACTGTACAGTAGGCTTGCAGTGACAGGCCTGAGATATGTATTAAAAGACTACTGTAATGGGTTGCACAATGGGTGCTACAAGACCGACTTACAAGCAGGGTTGGCTTTAGCACCTGGTGCCCCATGTGGCAATCTTTTTTGGTGTCTCCCACTCCATGACCCCCTTCTACATGACCCTCCAACAGTGCCTTTCACCTCTCCATAGCCCCTCTCTCAAATGTATTTCATTTGTTTTATAGTGCTGCTCATACTAGTGTTGGGTGTCAGACCACTTTACTTCACACACACATTATACAGAGACAGTGAATCATGCATGTGTAAATCAGTCTGTCTATAGGAAATGCTACATAAAACAATGAGGATTACAGGTGCAGGAATCAAACGTCATCCATCCTTGGAGGCAGTATATTTTGAGAGTGTTTGGTCCGGAGAAGGACAAACTCTAGATATAAAACATACCACAGTGGTTGGGGTTGGCTTTACTAATAAAAATGTATTCTACCTAAAATAACCCTTTTCAGCAACATTAGGATAATGAAAGACTGGGAAAACATAAGGTTCCAACCCTATTCCTTGCTGTTTGCAAGAAGCTCTTACTTGACAAGTCATAGGTCACTGTGCTAAATTAGGATTGTAACTGCAAGTAACAAAATGATCTTTATGACAAAATCAGTAACTTACTGAGCTATCCTCATAAAATTCAGTTCTGTGATTTGCATGTTACAGGTTCTTGGCAGCAGGCACATTAACCCTCTGTGTTACATTATAATGAATCAGAACTGCCACTAGATAATACACCACCTCTATCTAGCAGGAACATTAATCACCAGTTATCTTGACGTTTTTATTGTTGCCTGAAAACTGTCCAACACACAAGGAACTTTGCATCTGGTGCTTTAAAGCCATATGTCCTTACTAAACACAGTGCCCCCCCCTCCAAAGTCAGCCCCAGGTGCGGCTGCATCCACCGCCCTGCTTACAAGTGAATGAAATGTGCTTATTAGGTCTAGTCAAATTGTACTATGTTGGAAGGAGCGAGCACAAGCACTTTAGCACAAGTTAGCAGTGGTAAAGTACATGATCCTAATGCCAACAAAAATTAATTCAGCAAAACAGGAAGAGTGAAAGCAAAAGGTTTTGGGAAATACAGCACCAAGGATGTCAGGGCCAACAAAAAACAAAAAAACTTAACTTAAAATACTGTTCCACACATTTAACCTACTATTTGGATTACATGGTGTCTCTGCCTCTTCTTTTAGTTTCTTTAGATTAAAGTCAGCATGGCAGTCACAAGGCAAGACACATACTTAATTCCCTTATTCACCCACTACAGAAGAATCACTCAAAAGAAAACTCTTGAGGACTGCCATGGCCACAAAGAAGCAGTCACAAGTCTGCAAAGTGCTCACGGGCATCCGCGATCACTGTCCACTTGAGCACTTTTAAGTTGCTTCCCTCAAAGACATGCTCTTGCCCTAACCACTCTTGCCTCAGCTGCTGCCACCCAAACCACTGCTGTAATAGAACAACGGGCGTCAGAAAATGGCACAAGGAGCTGGGGCCGAGTGAGGAGCAGATGGCTGACTCATTACCTTGGATTCATAATCTCCTCTTCAACATATTCTTTAAAGTACTTTCTAGCATTTCTTCCTTGAAAATGACAAGCACATTAAGACTCTATTGACTAACCTATTAAATATAGGTTTGACTTCTCATTTATTGTCAATTCTATTCTAACACACTCATTGCTTCTTCTCCAGCTTTGTGAATACTATACCAAATCCTTAATATCTGTGGATATATTTTGGCCTTAATTCCAATTAGGCCTGATTCCAATTAATAGCTTCTATTGGTTTCTCCTTTCTCATTTCCGTTAGCCTTCTCCAGGAAAAAACTCCATACCTTCCATCCTACTTATCAACTCTGAGTATGAGTACTTAATTCCATAAAGTAGAATGGGGGGAATTTGATTCCATTTAACAGAGGTGCAGGGATCTTAATACCATAAATTTGCTTAAAATTGTCCAATCACTCATTACCCATATTAGACAGCAAACTATGGACGTCCTTGGCTACCTCCACAAACTTGGTTCTTTGTTTCTCCTCATGAAGTTTCCATTAATCTCTATTTTTAGATCCAGTCATGAAACATTTTATTTTACAGTGTTGTGTTGCAAATATCATTATTTTAATTTGTTCCATTATAATGTTCAGCTTTAATTGTGTGATATATGAACACAGTACAAACCATTTCCTTTGCTATCCAATTTGATATAAAGACACTTCAATCAAATTCCTTTTGCTTCAGTCTTTATTCTTTCATCTCTACTGCCTCAGCAACAGTTCTCCACACAGCTGCTCTTCTAGCTCCTCAACGTTCTACTGTCAACTCCAGCCCAATAACTGTCAGACTCTACCATTCTAAGGGGAAGGGGAGGTGGAACATACTACTTCTATCGGTGTAAATATTAAACTCCTATTAGGATAAACTTATTTATATAGAACAATATATATATAGCTTATTTAATTAAAACTGCGATACAACACATCTTCCCTTCTAACAAAACTAGAAATAGTACAGTCATCTGCTATCATTAATTACAGTTCATTATACTCAAGTAGTAATCTCGTAATCTTTATGCCAAACAGGAGGTTTAATTCGTCGGC
This sequence comes from Pleurodeles waltl, assembly GCF_031143425.1. Classification (NCBI taxonomy): domain Eukaryota; kingdom Metazoa; phylum Chordata; class Amphibia; order Caudata; family Salamandridae; genus Pleurodeles; species Pleurodeles waltl. The sequence continues at coordinate 893,176,644 of NC_090443.1, forward strand.
TATATGTTCTTTTCTCATAACCTCCTTCATTGCGATTCTGTGGAACTTCCTGACTTCCTTCCGCTTCCTCAGGATTGCTTTCAGTCTTTTCTACACCCGGTGGCTGTTTGACGATCCTATCCATGCTCCAACACTGTCCATTCTCTAATACAACTACATTTCTTTTTACTTTGGCAATATTGAATGGGCCCATAAACTTGGTGTCTCTCACATTTGACCTCATTCCCTTCAATGGATTTTTAACATACACTCTGTCCCCTACCACCCACTGTTGTTGTTTCGTACCATGTTTCTTATCATACATTCTTCTGTATTTATCTTGGTGCAGAGATAATTTAAGTTTGATATGAGGGGTTGCAGGTTCACTCTTCTCTCCTCCACCTAACCATGAGGGAAAGAATTTTGTGCTTGGTTTTCTGCCTTTTAGCGCAGAAAACGGGGAAACTTTAGTGATTAAATTTGGAGTTGTATGGTATGCCCATAACATGTCTCTGATAGCATTTTCCACACTCAAATGATTAACACTAGCTAACTGTATGCATTCCTTGATCATACGATTGGTTCTCTCAATCAGACCATTTGCCCTTGGGCAATACAAAGCTGTAGTGAGGTGATTTATGCTGAGAGATGCAAGGAAGTCTTTCATTGCTAAAGAAGTCAACTGAACCCCATTATCAGTAATAAGGGTAGCTGGTATGCCCTCAACAGCAAACACATCCTTGAGGAAATTTATCACCGATTCAGTTGTGATTTGGTTAACTAATTTTGCATTTATCCAATGCGAGTGGTAGTCAATTAATACTAAGGCAAAGCGTTTGACTACTCCTGTCATGTTGATTGGCCCAATGATATCTAATGCCAGTTTGGACCAAGGTTTGATATGAGGGGTTGCGATACAACACAATTTATGGTAAGGGTTAATTTTAGTTCAAAAACTGAAAATGAAAACAACAGCCACATCAGACATCACCGACTGCAGAAACATCCGTTTTCTGCACATATCAAGAATCTTTTAATGTAATAGTTTAAAAGTATAATATCACCAGCATACATTAAACAGGATAGTTTTTAATCTTCCAACTTTGGGGAAAAAAAGCACACCCTATCAAAAACCCTAGGCAAATCCAAGAAATATAAAGAAAAAAAAAAAAGCCAGCACAATCTCCTGCTTGTATCCATTATATACTGCCTAATCTGAAGTATATGTATTTGACTTATCTAACAGTAAACGTCTTAACAAACATATAGGAATGTTTAATTTTCTTAATGCTGTAGTGGCAAGGCCCCATCTACCTCATCGAAGACGCTGCTAATATTTATAAATGAAACACATAGCCTTTGTGGCCTTGTATTCACATGTTTATCATTATTGTCAATGCCTTTAACTAGAGTAGAGCCTCCCTTCATAAAGCCTACTTGTTCTACTGGGATGAAACCAAAACGACCAACCTAACTTTGTTATTTTATTAGTAATAGTTTTGTAAACAATTTGTCCAGTTGCACCAAGTAAAGCTACCAATTTGTAACTCCTTGGTGAATTACCAGGATTACTTTCCAGGAAGCAAGTATTATGCAGTGGAGCCAAATATGATAAAATATTTGCTTTAAAATGTAGGCCTACTGTGCTTAACTAGTACCATTTGGATACTGTTATGCCTTTGAACCCTTTTAGGTTTTAAATATTCTGCTGTTTTCTTTTTTTTTTTATAAAGAGATTTTTTATTGTTTTGTAATAGACGGTAAAATAATAGTACAGCATATACAAATAATATGAAAACAACTGGTGCTCGAACACAATCAACCCAGTTCCCGGACAGAACTCAGTGTGCAATATCTGTGTGTCAAGATGGTAGTCAATAAACTGGTCTCAGTCTCTTAAGGAAGGACATAGGCAGTAGAAGAAGAATAGGGAGAGGGAATCTTCCCACCATCTCCTTTGGTAAAGGCACCACTCCTCCAATTGCACGGCTGTTTTGAGCTAGTCGTATGTCATGGCCTCCCACTTCCCCCACACTTTGTCATATTTATTTGGGTACCCCTTGGCCTCATACACAAGCCTCTCGCACTGTGCACACCAGTCCACTCCATGTCTCCTTTTACTCAGAGTCGGTGCTGCTCCGGCTTTCCAGTCCACCATTATGTCTCTCTTTGCCACCAGACATGCCACTCCCACAAAACTCTGGTCCGCCCTCCTCAATCCCACATCCCCCATGACCCCTAGTAGAAGTGGTAGTGGGGCCACCTCTATGTCCTCACGCAGAGCCCTGGAGATCTCTCTCATGACTGCCTTCCAGTAAGTCCCTATAACTGGGCATGTCCATACCATATGGAAGAAGTTAGCATTTGGGTTGGAACACCGGGGACAGTCAACTGTGGGTCGGAGGCCTGCTGTGTGTAATTTTGCAGGTGTAAGGCATGCTGTGTGTAGATAGAGGGCTTGCAGAAGACAGAATCGGGTGGCCATCATTAGAGTCCGAGGTGCCATCAAAGCCTCTCTCCATTCCTCTTCCTCCATTGGTCTCACCCAGTCCGCCCACCTGTGACGAAGTCCCTCAAGGGAACATGAGGTATTGGTTATCAGTGAGCGGTAGATCTGGGAAACACCTCCTCTGCCTAGATTTCCCATTAGCACCTTCGCTTCCATGGGGCTGTACTCAGGAATGTGTTCTCCCGCTCGTGTGTGCACTAGCAAAGCATGGCGAAGCTGGAGGTGTTTGTGGAACTGTGTCCTGTTTAGTGAGAAGAGTCCCTGAAGCTCCTCGAAGGACCTCATATGTGATCCCCCCCAGACGTCTCCCAGTGTGGAGATTCCTATGTTGTCCCACCTCTGGAACCATTCCAGCCCCGCAACCTCTGCGAGTAATTTTCCATGCCATAGCGGAGTTTGTTGGGTTATGCGACCCAACCAGCCCGACACCTTCTGGTCTGCGCGCCACCCCAGCATGATTACGTTAGTCACGTCTGAGATAATCCGGGGGATCAGGCAACCATAAAGAGCATCGAATACCCCGGGGTACCCCAGTGTGGGGAGCTCCAGTCGGTATGCGGGGTCTGTCCAACTGCCTCCCACCCAGTCGTTAATTACAAGCAAGTGCATTGCAAGGTGATAGTAGTAAACATTAGACATTCCCAACCCTCCGTCATAGACGTCTCGTTGACAAGTAATAAGTGCCAGCCTAGGCGGGTACCGCTCCACAAGAACTGGCGTGCCACTGAGTCTATTTCTTTGAACCATTTCTTGGGGATTGGGTATGGGAAGTTCTGCAGTAAATAAAGGAGCCTAGGGAGGACCATCATTTTATAGAGGGCTATTCTCCCAAGCAGATTGAGGGGTAGGGTTTGCCAACGTTGAAGATCGTCCTTGACTCTTGTAGTAAGTGGTGTAACGTTAAGTTCCCATGCTAGTTCTGGAATGAGGGCAACGTAGACTCCCAGGTATTTTAAACTATTTCGACTGATGGGGATGTTATGTTGCCAGTCAATACAGTCCCTCGTGGGGTGTAGAGGAACTAGTAAAGATTTGTGGGGGTTTAAAATTAGGCCGGAGGCCTCTCAGAAGAGGTCCAGAATCTGTAAGATATGTAGGCCACTTGTGGCCGGGTTAGCAATGTATAGGAGAACGTCATCAGCGTAAAGCGCCACTTGGTCCTCCGGTCCTGCGGGCCAAGACCATCCCTCAATCAGAGGGTCCTCACGCAGCAGTTTCGCCAAGGGCTCTATTACGAGTGCAAAGAGCAGCGGGGCCAAAGGGCATCCCTGACGAGTGCCTCGGCTGATGGGAAACGGGTCGGAGACCACTCCATTCACCTGCACCCTAGCCGTTGGGTTAGAGTATAGTAGCCCCACTAAGCTTCGGAACTTGGGACCAATTCCGTTACTCCGCAGGACACGATCAAGGTAGGACCAGTCCACGGTATCGAAGGCTTTTTCAAAATCGAGTAGGAGTAGGGGCAAGGGGGATCGGGTCAAGACCCCGCGGTGCGCCAGGGCCAAGTGCAGCCGCCTGATACAATGTCTAGTGCTTCAGGAGGGCATGAAGCTGCATTGATCCGGGTGAATCAATGACCGGAGCGCTGTTTTCAACCTGGAGGCAAGAATTGAAGACAGTGTTTTAATTTCGGTATTCAGGAGGGAGATGGGCCGGTAATACGAACAGCGCCGTGACGGAGGTTGAGTCTTGGGGATTACCACAATTGTGGCTTGTTCGATTTCTGAGGGGAACTGACCGTTGCTTTGTGCTTCGTCATACATGTTGAGTAGGTGAGGACCTAGGATGTCGCTACATCTACTGTACAATTCGGCTGGGAAGCTGTCTGGGCCCGGAGTCTTACCTGATGCTAGGGTGGCTATTGCACCGGTAACTTCTACCAAACTTATAGCCTCTTCTAAGCTATCTCATACTACCTGAGGAATTTTGGGGAAGGTAATGTCGTTGAGGAGGGGGGACTCCCTCTCTGCCAGTGGTCGGGGGCTCTTCTCATATAATTGTGCGTAATAGGAAGAAAAACTTTGCGCAATCTCTCTAGGTGTCTTGGAAAGAGATCCCCTATCGTCTGTGATCTCTGAGATGATCCTGTTAGGCATAGGCCGTGTAGCTAGCCAATGTAAGAGTTTCCCATTTTTGTCCCTGCAGCCATACACTCGGGCTGTCGACGGCCTCCAAATGTGTTTCGCGGACTCCAACACCAAATGTTTAATCTCCTCACGCACCTTGATGAGTTGCCGCATGCAGGGGACCGAGGGAGACGTGGAGTGCCAGCACTCAAGGCATAGTGCGCGGGCCTCCAGGTCTGTTACCTGGGAGTTTTGTGCACGTTCACGCACGCGAAGGAGATGTTTGGCGTGCCCTCTAAGGGTAGCTTAACATGCGGCCCAGACTGTACCCAGGGACTGCACCGATCCCAGTTGAAAGTATTGTGTAAGATGGTTTCCAACTGCTAGTTTGAATTCGTCGTCTTGAAGATACCATGCGTTCAAACGCCACATTGGACGATGGGTGGGATCCGTGCTGCCTAAGCGGACTTGTACTGGTGCATGGTCGGAGATTCCGCGAGGTAGGATCTCGGTCCCCGTGACATTGGCAACGTCTAGCGCAGGTGCGAACACGAGATCAATTCTGGCATGCGTCCTATGGGCTGCTGAGGTGTGTGTGTACTGTCTTGTTCTGAGGTGCCAGGTTCTCCAAACCTCGTACAGGCCGAGGCTTTCGGCCCAGCTGCACAGGGTCGTTGCTTGGCCGGATCGGCCGGCGTTAATGTCGCCCGATACAGCTAGTCCAGGATCTAGGATGCCATTGAAGTCTCCTCCTATTAGTGTAGTACCCTGGGGGAGTCCAGCCACAACCTGACAAAGGGAAGTTAGGAAAGCATCTAACCCGGTTGGAGGGGCGTATGCACAGATTAAGTGGTAGCCCGTGTAGCGACCCGGACACTGCAACATATCTACCCTGTGGGTCGATCTGTGTGGCTGTAATCACCATGGGCAGTGAATGATGAAGTAGGATAGCCACTCCCCTGGAGCCCATAGAGAAGCCTGAGTTGTAAACCTTATCATACCCTCCCCTCGCAAGCATGAGGCACCTAGTCCCAAGGAGGTGTGTCTCGTGTAGTAAGACCACTGAGGGGGTGTATCTGTGAAGAGTACTATATACAGCCGACCTCTTAATCTTGCCTAGGAGGCCGTTCACGTTCCATGAGAGTATCTGTGTCAGTGAGGGCCACACGTGGAGTGTGCAGGTGTGTCAAGGTGACGAGTGTCTGTTATTGGGCACAAGGACAACCGCTTCGAGCAATAAAATAAGAAAACAAAACAGTAAAGGAAACTTACAAAGACATTATTGTTTATCCCCAACGTAAACTTTTCACCCCCCAACCAACCCCCGCCCAATACTTCAACCCAGGAAGCATCTGTCGCCCAAGTATCCAATCTAAACAATACAGCCAAGAGGACTGACGTTGGAGTGGAGTGGTGGACCCCTCCATTAAGACGGATCATCTGCAATTTATAGACGGAAGTCTAAGCCAGGTACGATAGGTAGCGGGCAGGTCGCTGGTTTTTGGGTAAGGATCAGTCTGTATACGCCGGCTTTGTGCGGTGTTGATTTGGAGTAGATCATGTTTATTTCGTCAGCCGAGCGTCGGAGACTGGCTCAGGCGGTCACTGTCCATCACATGTGCCGGATCTGGGTCATCCGGGGCACCCACAGGGATCTCCTCGGACCCGGGGCCAGGACCACGGCCCTCGCTCTCGCACGTAGGATCCCCGGTGCCCCTCCGTCCCCCATGCCTAGATCTAGTGCGCCTTTGGCCCCTCCGCTGTGCCATCCGGGAGGGAGGTCCGTCTCCGGGGGAGCCCCCAGCCAGACCAGGGGGGCCCCTCCGAGATCCGACACCCTCCTCGGTCAACCAGTCCCACGCCTCCTCCAGAGATTCGAAAAAATACGTCTTTCCGTCCATAAGGACTTTTAGGCGCGCAGGGAAAAGGAGCGTATAGGAAAGTTGCATGGCCCTGAGCTTTTGTTTAACGTGTTCGTAAGACCGGCGCCGGGTCTGGACTTCACGGGTGTCGTCTGGGAATATCAGGATCTTGTGGTTTTCTCAGTGGAGGTCAACCGAACGTCTGGCCTCCTTGAGGACGTTATCTCTAGCTTTAAAGTTTAGCAATCGGTCTCCTGGGACCACCCGGGGGGGGGGGGGGGGTCGAGGGGCTAGAGCTCTGTGAGCGCGTTCAACTGCAAACCAGGCTGAGAGAGCTTGGTCTGGCATCCAAGACCTGATCCAGCGCTCAAGGAATTCAGAGGCTTTATTGTCTTCTGCTCCCTCCGGGAATCCCACAAAGCATAGGTTATTGCATCTTGAGTGGTTTTCTGCATCTTCGGCGCGTCGGTGTAGCTCGCCGGTTCGGGTTTGCAATTGGGCCACTTTGGTTCTGAGGTCGGCCAGTTCATCTTTGGCATGGGAGACACGGCTCTCCACTTCTGTGATCCGACCCACTCCTTTCCTGAGGTCTTGTCTGATGAGGCCCATGTCATCTCGTACCTCTCCTATCTTAGTCTCTACGGCCAGCTGCGATGATTGAATAGCCTGAAGGATTGCATTCACCCCGTCCGGCATGGGGCCCCCGGAGGTAACATCTCCGTCGCCTCGAGGGGTCGCCAAGGTGGTAAACTGATCAATTTTCTGCTGAGAGGCCGGTGGCTGTCTATTTGCTCTGTCCTTCCCCATCTCTCCTCTAAGATGCTGGTTTTAGCTCTTTATATCACGCGGAGTTTTAGGTTAGGCTCTAGTCACCCCACGGTCTCAGATGGCTTTAAATCCAGAACGGATATCTCCAGGGGCACAGCCTCAGCGGCCAGCCCGGACACCTCAGGCAGGGCGATTAGTCTGAACGTCTGCACATTAGGTAGCTGCCTGCGGGTGTATTCCCTTCGGGCAGTCCCCCCCCGGAGCAGGGCGGCCTTCAACTGACCACGCTCAGTCGATGTCTAAGCGTCTCAAGCCAGCACTGCCGGGTATCTCTCACCTTCAGGAACCTCCGCAGGTAGTCGTTTCTCCCAGAGGGTCTTCGGGGACAGGAAGGACACGCCCGTCAACCTCTCTGGCCCCCGTCCCACGATGCTCGGTTTGGTACTCCTCACCTCACCTTCTGCTCTTGCACTGCCGTATCGTGGTCCCCTCCTCGGGCCCCGTTCTCGTCCCGAGTTTAGAAGCGGCCCGGGGGTTCAGTTCCTCCCTTGTCCTCCGGCACAGAGTATCCGTGGCGTCTGATGTTAGTAAAGAACACGGAGGGGGGAGGGGGGACTAGCAGCGGCAATGGGGCGGCACTCGATCTCCAGGCAGTCCATCTCTTCTCTGGGAGGTAGCCCAGGGACGGCACCCCAAGGGGTCCGGCGCCGCTACTGCGGGTTCACACCCGCAGTAATCTAGTTCACTGGACTCCCTCGTCCAATTGTATTGGGGGACCGGAGTCTAGTTCTTCCCCTTCCCTCTAGTGCAGAGCCTCCGTGGCGCTGCGTGCTGGCAGGAGAAAACAAGGGGCAGGGTGGGGTCCAGCAGCAGTAATGAGGTGGACCCACACCCAACACGGTTCACCACTGCTGTCAGGGGCCCCTCGGCGCGAGCGCCCCAATGAGTCTGGTGCCACCTTCGCGAATCTGGCACTCGCTGCAGCCCTGTTTGCCGGTCCCCGCTCCCCGCTCCCACGGGGATCAGCCCGTCTGGTGTGTTTAAGCGCCAGGCCACTGTGGCAGTGGCGTGGTGCAGGGCAGGCCCCAGAGTCAAGGGTCGCCGTCCAGGCCCGGGCCGCCCCTCCAGACAGCCACCGGATTTCAGCAAGGAGGGCCCGGCGTTACTCCTGTAAGGCCCAAGACCAAGCGGTCCAGCGATCTCCACTCACAAAGCGACGGGCCGATGGGGCCCATTAAGATTTTAGGCCAATCCGGCACCGATTGGCCCGTTCCTCCACTTGCGCGGCCCAGGGGTCACTCACCAAGCCCGAGGCCGCCGCCTCTGCACCCAGGTCACAGGCTCCATCGGTCTCTTCGATCCATGGGGAGAGAGACCCGCGAAAGCCGGGGCTCCCCTCCACTCGCTGCCGCCGCCGCCTATGTCACTCGCACCGCGACCCTCGCGCCGGGTCTCAACACCGGGCCTCTCTGGCATCCCCGCTACTGCCGTCTCCTAGCGCGTCCGATCCAGGACTCAGCACTACTTTCGGGGACTGCGGCAGGGAGCCACGATCTGCGCTGCCATCTTGATCACAGGTTCGTGCGGCCCACACCGGGACCTGGGCACCGGCGCTTCTCCCTCTTCGACGTCACGGGGTCTCTGGTGGGCAGGGAGCACATAGGGTTGTCGGATGTGCGTTACAGGGTGGGAACAGGGTCGGCTTCCTCTGGCGGATGACGGAGGGGTGCAGAACACTCTCAGAGTGCGACCGCCATCTTGACGCCCGATGCCACGCCCGAATATTCTGCTATTTTCTTAACCTCTGCCTCATCTGCAATTGATTTAACTAATTTAAATTCTAACTCTGCTTGTGACAACTTAACAATATTTATATTACCTGTTTCCCTACTCTGAATAGCCAGATCGAGGCCCTGTGTATTGTTTTCAAGTTGCAGAATTGGTGGGAATAATTGGTTTGAAAACCAATCCCCAGCTGCAAGTGCAACAGATTCACAAAAACATTCTAAATCATTTCACTGCAAACTGCCAAGCATATGCCTCTGAGCTATGCTTTTCTAATTTAATTAATATCTGATATTGTTGCCTAAATAACTTCCTTTCATAAAGCCCAAAAGTGATTCACTCTAACTAAATGATTTAAGTCTCCTTTCACCCTAAATTCTAGTACTGTGATTTTTTTTATTCCGACTTTCCAAGGATAATGCTATTATTCATAACAAAAAATATTCATGGTTATATGACGCTTCTCCATAACTGAAGCTGTCCTTAGGCCGGTGGTATGCCCTCAATACAGAGGCTTCTGGAGTGCATTCTATGTGTATGTCTGTTATTTTGTTTATGAACGCCACTACTCTCTCCCAAAAATATGTTAATTTGGTGCAGCATCATACATTAAAGCTTCTCAAAGGTTTCTATCTATTTGTGTAGTGACCCTCAAGATCATCCTGGGGAAGAAATGGGGGTCTGCATGGAAAACCCTCTTCCAAGCTGCTTGTTCCCCTTCTCTTTTGGCAACCGTCACTGTTTGCTCTTGCTCCTTTCTTCTCCAGGGGCAGATCTCTTGCTCAAGCCGTCTTGTGCCCCTTATACCAACCGACTGAACAGGATTGTTTCTGCACTGAAAGGAGGTCCAGCCTCTCATGAATCAGCCCTAGAACCTCAGACCTTCACTGACTAGTCCACAAACGACTTAAGCAATTTCATGCAATGTGGGGATCTGGACACTAGGACCCCTCCTTCTCCGCCCTCATCAGAGATGGTGAGGGCCCTGCTGCTGATGTAACACCCATGCCAGTCTGTCTCATTACCAAGTTAAAGCTACTATCAAATCACAGCCTTAAAATCCCAAACCCGATTCTGGAAATGTCTACCCCTAGCCATTACAGGCAGGATTGCCCTCACGAAAATGATCACCTTCCCACGGCTACTATATTATTTGGTTAAGGTACCAGTCTATCAAACACGTTCCCTTTTTCGGGGGTTGAACTAGATGCTCAGGAAATTGCTTTGGGATGAAAAATGACGCCACATAGCCCTTTGCAAACTACAGTTGCCGGTGGGGGTGCGGCCTCTTGGGAGCCCCCTCGTTCAAATCCTACTATCTTGCCGCCGAGCTTAAATGGGTGCCACATTCGCAAACAGGTAAGAACCTTTATGAAACCAGTATGGAAGAAGGTCCTCTACCCTATGACATTATCCGTCAGCTCCTGCTGACATTTGTCAAGCTGCACGGCTCTTGGTCCCTGCATGTCTGGGTAGCCTGGAAATGCCTCACCTGGATTTTCCAACTGATGCTCCAAACATTGGTTAGTCAAAATTCCCTGGGTTATTCACGGCAGACAATCTCACAATCTGGCACGACAAATCTATGGTCACAGTGAGCTCCTTTTTTGAGGACCACCAACTGCTCACATTTGACCAGCTCCATCAAGATTACAAAATCTCCCTGGGTCAGTTCCTCCTACACAAACAGTTACTAGCTACATGTCGACTGCAATGGCATGCAGTGGACGAGGAACCGCCCCCCACTCCATTCTACACAAACTACACACTATGAGTGCTGGGTGTCCCTTGATTACATGGTTCTTTAAAGCCACCAGAGAACACGTGGGAGTTTCATTAGCGCCTCTTCGCCAGACGTGGGAATAAGATCTTGCATGCCCCCTCCGTGAATCTGAGTAGAATAAGGCCCTGGATTCCCAACATACTATCTTATGGTGCAAAAGCATACAATATGGTTCTCCACAGGGCCTATCTCACACCAACCAGACTGAATCGTATCTTCCCCAAAGTACACCTCATATGCTCCAGATGTCAATCCTTTGTAGCCGATCTCCAACATATGCTGTTTTCCTGCTCCTCCCTCACACATTATTGGCACACTATACACGACATCCTGGCCACAATTACTGAACTAACCACTCTGAACACATGGGAGGTGAATGCCCTGGGGATCTACAAGTACATTACTAATCACATATTGCAAGAAAGAAAGATTTGCGAACCTGGTCATGCTGCTGGACAAGCGAACCCTCACAATGCGTTGAAAGGGCAGCTAACCTTTAGCTGACTCCCAATGGCAGAGGGCACTCCATCGATTGGGAGAAGCTGAAAGTGTAGTTCTTCACTACACAGAAGCCAGTTGGCTGCACAAAAGACCTATAGCGGCTACCTGGGACATTATGCTCACCCAGTTTCCAGAATGGATTTGCAAAGAGGCCCCCTGCGGCTTACAGGGCCCACAACGCAGGCCCTAGCCCTCCTTGACCCCCCGGCTCTTCCTGTTTATCTACAGTGCAACACAGCACAGTTCTTCAATGACACCCTCTTAGAAGCAAGCACAGCACCACAAGCAAAGGCTCTAGATGCCACCATACGTGCTACACCCCCTACTCCTATGAAAATTCCTCTCAGTTCACACTTGTGCTTTCTTTAAGCTGGACCCCTTCGCCCACAGTCCCTCTTTCTTCTCCTGCCCCCCACCTTCTGGGTCTCATAGAGGTATGCATCCTCCACTACCCAGCTTGTGAGGCCTCTACTCATTTCAAGTCATCGCTACATAACATTGAGTGAACACTTCCTTCTATTGGAACTGATGTCATCCATGGTGTTAATGCTCAATTGTGTTTTCCCGCACATTATTTGAATACTAGCGCAGGGAATAGTTGGTGTTTAAGCCTCCTACACTAAGGCCCTCATTACGAGGCTGGTGGTCATGAGACCACCAGCCTTGCCGTGGTGGTCCTTCTGCTGCGGAGCTGTCAGTAAGGACCGTCACATTAAGAGTTGTGAATCTTGGCAGACGCCAAGCCTCCACAACCCCGCCTGGCTTGCCGGTGCGGCCGCACTGCAGCGGTCGGCGGGGAGAACCTCCAACCCAACGGCAGACCTCAGCCTGCCGTCCGGATTATGAGGTTGCACACTGCCAGGCTTTCCGTGGTAGTCACCCCGCCACAAAAACCCTAACGGTTCCACACCCGGCGATAGGAATCTTTATTCCTGTCGCCAGCACACACAAACACACACCTACACATCCCCCACACACTCAAACCCCCACCTCTTCATGCTCGCATGCATTGACATACACACACACACACAAACACATGCAGCACACAAATACATGCACTCATACACCCCCACTCACTCAAATTCATCCACACAGACACCCCCATACACGTGCATTCATCCAGAGACACCCACATACATGCGCACAAAGACACACACACACATTCACATTCACTCACAGACATGCACGCATTCAGCACCCCCCTCTGCAAACACACACCCAGACACACAGACCCCTCCCCCATTGGAATGCCCACTTACCTTCTCAGTCGAGGGGGACATCTGGGAGGGAAGGGGTCCTTGCGGTCTTCCCTCGCTGCCACCACCACGCCAGCAGGACTCCGACAAGCCATATTACGGCTTGTAATACGGCGAGCGGAGTCCTGCTGGTGTGGTGGTGCCTGCGAGGGAACCACCTCTGCAGCACCGACCACACCACCAACATAACTGCTGGCTGCTTTCCGCCTCAATAATGGCAGAAAGCAGCCAACACTCGTATTATGGCAGTCTGCTGACCGCCAGCACTGCCGGTCGTCTGGCGAGTTGGGCTTTGGCAGTCAGTGAAATTGACCGCCAAAGTCCAAATGAGGGCATAAACGTCTAATACGTGTCTTTATAAATTGTCTATGCCACTCAAGATACGTTCATTGTAACTGTGTTCCTGCAATGACACTGTAATCCACGGTAAAGTAACAAATAAGAAAAAAACCTCAATAAAAAGAGTTTGAAAAAAATCACTGCTTTGCAGTGCACATTCTTACTTTATGTCACAGTAGACAAACTCTCTTTATTAATCATGCACTAAAATATTTTGTCGAAGGACTAATGCATCCACATTTTAAAACTGGAAATATTCACATTGCTGCTGATTAGAGTAAAATGAATTCCGGGGTAAATGTAATAAATACATTGTTAAAGTGATGCAACGTGGATTCCCTGAAAGAATGACATAAATGGGGTGACATTGTTAAAGTTCTTGTTATACTTTTAAAAATTATATTGCCTTTATTTTGGTTAGATCAGAAGCTTGTTGATGTACATCATGCAGCAAAATTATTAATACAGTTACTCTCGTTGTTAATTATCAATTGAAGATCCAGATGTCAATAGAAAAAAATGAGCTGAGATAATGTTAGAATTTGTTTTTCAATTCATATGATGGCTTACTAAAGTGAGAGAGCCTATCTTCATTACTGTGCCAATGTTCAGCATTGGTCACTAGGTCACAATTGTTCATTTACTTTCTGCCTTGAGACAAAACAGCAAGATCTACTTACACTTTGAATAACTAATCAAAATTAAAATAGTTATGGCTGTTAGGGGGACAGTAGCACAGTTTTATGTGGATTGGGTCTCTCTGGGTCTCAAATCCGGTAGTAATTAAAAACGGACCTTGAAGGTTGCTGTTGGGTTGTATATTCAAGTCCTTAACTTTTCTGGCAAATAACACTGATATATTTCTTAACAATTAATGTTACAAATATTAATGTAATTCATGTCAGCCATTTAGTTTCTATTTATATTTTGCATGTCTTCCTAAATCGTGCATTCCCTTGAGTGCTTGCTATTTCCAGGATGTTGTGTTTATGTATTTTTTAGTGTTGTTAGGGCAGAGCTTGCCGTGCTCAAAGATAGCTGCACTGTAATATTTGTCAGCTAACTGGCTTACTATCCTGCACAATCTTGCTGCTCACCTCCGTGTACTCCTACTCACAATTGTTCACCTGGGCCCCCTCGGGCTTAATCTGGCACTGGGATCCCCCAAGTGGAGATGCTGTATGCCTGGCTCCCTGGTGATTAATTGGGGAGTCAGTGTGGGAGCCGTGGCACAGTGGCAGTCCCTGTCGGACCCAGTTGGTTGATCCGAGGCCCAAGACCATTCTACCTAGCAGCTGGGACGGGGGTCAAGATAGATGCTCTGACGTTCCGCATGGATCGTATTACGGAACGCTTGGACAAGCACGCCAAGTGTCTGAACATGGCGGAACGGAGGTCGAAAATAAGCAATTTTCCACAGCTACTGATTAGAAAATGATTGAAAAGCTACTCTCCACCCTCCTAGCCAAAGATGAAGATTAAGAGGCACGTTCCAGGTGGAATAATTTGAGAACTGTGAGAATAGCACCCATATTCGAAACATTGAGCTTTTCATAGAGCAGTTGCTTCAAGACCTACTGGGCTGTGAAACCTTATCAAGTATACTTGTCGTGGAGAGGGCATACTGCTCCTTTGTGCCACGCCCAATCCATGGGGTTCCTCCTAGGCCCAAAATTGCCAGATTACTGAACTACTGAGATGCAGCACTTTGTAAGGTGCTGGAGCTAAAGGAACTACGATATGGGGCGCAGTTGTGTCCCTTTACTCAGATTTTACACAGCAGGTCCAGGACACCAGGAAACAATTTCTTCCAGCCAAACAGAAACTTAGAGAGCTGAACCGGCAAAACAATATGTTACACCCGGCCCGGCTCCAAATCATGGTCAAAAGTAAGGCCATCATTTTCTCTGACCCGAAAACACTTCAACAGTTTCTGAAATGCAGGGAGTGCAAGGTCAGGCGAAGCCACTCTCCAAGGTTGGGCCACGAAGATGAATGGGAAGGACTGACTACAGTGGAGTGACCAGTTGCCCTTCTCCCTAACTAAGGTACCCAGCATTCTCCTTGGGGATATTTGGCTAGAGCACTTGTTTCTTCTGTAACTGTACTCCCTTGTTCTTGTTCATTGTTGTGCTATACCTCCATAGCTCATTGCATGCATAGTTGTATTGGTTTTTCATGTTTACATTGCAACATATGCCAAGAAAAGAACTGTTGTATTACTCTTGGGTAGTGTCCCGACTTGACCTGTGGGGTCCATTGTTTGATAACTTGTTACATGAAAACTGCTTGCACTCTATGTGTATCTTAGAATGGGGGCATGTCCTTGATCGAAGTTTGTGCAGTACAGATACTGTATTTCATCCCCCCGCGTGTACACCACGTGTTATAACTTGTTGGGGCCAATGTTGGGGTCTCGGAGAGTCACAGGAGGGAGTGGGGACATTGTGTCAGTTGGGATATGGCAGAGTGTGCTAGGGGAATGAGATGGATTACATGCAGGAGTCATTATTGCAACTGTCAATTGTTTGCCAGTGGTCGAGTGGTTACATAGAGCTAGGGAGATGGCAGAGATGGCGAGGTGACCGATGACAAAAGAGGTGGATCTGAGGTGCGACCATCAGGCACTCCATGGCTCCGCTTCCGCAGCTGGAACCTAAGAGGCCAAAATGATTGCAGAAAGTGGTAGCATATCTTAAACGGCACACAATCAGTGTCACTATTCTGCAGGAAACTCACTTAACCCCTGATAGCAGCATGTTTACATCTCAAAGATTGGAAGGGCACCACAGCACCACGGGGTTCCGCACACATGCCGGGGGGGTGGTGAGGGGGTTATATGAACACCTGGAGGCTCAGACATGAAATTGCAGAGTGTGAACTTTGACCTGAGGGGAATGTATGTGGTGGGGCACTGCAGCAAGGATAACTTGTTGATTCTATTGATCAGCATATGAGTCCCCAATTACAGTGATCCACAGTTTTACCATTCTTTATATACTTGTTTGTCTCTGTGGTCTGGCTTGCCGCTGTTGTGGGGCAGAGACTTTACTTGTGTATTATGCCCTGACATGGACTGGTCTAAGGGCCCAAGATGACACCCATCCACTGCAGCAATGTCTATTGTGGACATTGCAGCACAGGGCAGTTTAATGGATGATTGGCGATACCTTTCCCCCGACATTCCAGGATACACACATTATTCCTCAGCACACGACATACAAACGTTCATAGGTTTCTGGCTGCTGTCTCACAAGCTGCTTCCGTGGGTGGACAGATGTGAACCACTCCTGCACACATACTCCGACCACTCCCCAGTGCTGTTGGAGCTGGAGTTGCGGTCCCCATGGCGTGCTCCCTTTTCTTGGTGCTTCCCCCCATTTTCGTTATTGGATGCAACCTTCAGGGAATATCAACTCCAAGCGATAGAAGAGTTATTTTGCATGAATGTGGGCTCAGTAGATAAGTTTGCAACAATATGGGAAACCTTTGAAGTCTTTATTAGAGGAGTTACGCTATCAAAACATTCAGGGGTTCTCTGTTCCATTTGCAACTACTTAGCTACTCTAGAGCACGAATTGGCTGCCCTGCAAAGGAAACAGAGACTGGAGATAAAGGTGTCTCCTAGCTACCATCAAATCTAAGATTGATGAATACCACATGTTGGCCCAAGGCAAGGTGAATCACAAAGGGAAATATGCGGTGGCTCAGGTATTCGGCGAAGGCGAGCGCCCAGATGCCACTTTGATGGCCATACTGCGATCCAGCTGGGACAGTGATGCCATACTAGAAGTGCAGAATGAGGACACATGCTACATTCTACTGAGGTCATAACTGATCGCTTTTGTAAGAACTATACCATGCTTTACGAGGCACGGACCACCACAGATGACAGCGCAACTACAGACTATTTGGCTTATATAGTCATGAAATGGCTTACTAATGAGCAGAGGGAGTGACTGATGGCTCTGTTGGGGCTGGAAAGGTCTGTGCTGCACTGAAGGATATGCCATCTGGAAGAGTTCCCGGTTCGGACTCACGGTGGCCTTTTACAAGGCCTGCCAAGATATCTTGACACCCCACCTAGTTACATTGTTTACATAGATGGCTACTGACGGTCTGGTGCCCCCCACCATGAGAGAAGCTTTGCTTGTCACGTTCCTGAAGCCAGGGAAACCTGCAAATGCACTTTTCTCTTGCAGGCCACTGTCCCTTCTGAATGTGAACATGAAAATATACACAAAAATACTCACCAATTATCTGGCACCAATCCTGAAAGGTGGGACAGGATCAGGCGGGATTTGTTCCAGGTCACTTATTAACATATAATCTTAGAACTTTCTTTGGGTGGTACGGAATTTGAACTCAGACACACGCGCCGTTGTGGTTTTTATGGACGCAGAAAAGGCGTTCGACTCTGTGGCTTGGGGTTTCATGAGAGTGGTACTGCATAGAATCGGAGTCTGGGAGGTATTCCAACAGCTGGTCAGTGTGCTTTATGCACAACCTACAGCACGGGTATGCATCAATGGGACAATCTCAGAGCCGATAACCATTGGCAGGTGAACCTGACAGGGATGCCTGCTTTCCCCCCCGCTATATGCATTGGTGGCGGAGCTGCTGGCGTCTGCGTTGTGGGAGTTTCACTTGCAACTTGGGCTCCTGTATCCTGGCTACAGGTTAATAGTCTTGGCATATACTGATGATACATTGTTCTATATTGGAGATCCGGACTGCAATCTGTTGCCGTTAATGCAGGAGGTGTCGTCGTTTGGGGGACATTCAGGGCTCCATATAAACTGAGATAAGTCCCTTATTTTCCTGCTCACACCTGCAATGACTCCTAGGCACATGGAATATCTGTTGCTGTGGACCACTGATGCTATTTGCTATTTGGGGATCCAGGTACATATCGATCCAGACACTGTGCTACTTGAAAACTACGGGAAATTGATGCAAAAAATATTGGAGTCTGTGGACTGCTGGATAAGGCTGCCTTCCTCACTAGTTGGACATGTAGCTATTAAGAAGATGGTAGTGCTTCCGCACTTTCTGTTCCTCATTATGAACATTCCACTCCTACTCTTGCGGACGCTATGGGACACTTTGCACACATTAATGATATGACTGGGCTGGGCCGGGAAGAAGCCGCGGGTGAGCTGGGAAACTCACACCTTGGCATATGACATGGGAGGTTTGAATGCACCATATCTTGAAGCCTAATATTATATGGCACAAAGTAGTTATGCCAATTACTGGGTGCATGGCCTGTAGGCCCTGCCTCATTTATGCCTGGAGCAGTCTATTGTGGCCCCTCTTGCTCTGACACTGGTACTTTTCAGTCAGTCAGTGTTTGGCGGTACCTGGTGGATTGACAGGCGGATGCACTTTTGTATTCTCCCCATGTTCTCTTAGCATGGTGCTTGTGGTTTCTGCTGAGGCAGGAGAGAGGGGCGGCACAGGCTTTTAGCTCCCTGAATATACACACAATGGGAGATTACTTTGATGGAGAGTGATGCGCAGTTGATACCAAGTCAGAACTCAAGCCATGGTACCCACTGCATTGACACAATTCCAGTATTATAGAGCAAGGCTGGCCTTGCGCGGGCTTCTTGGAGGAGAATACCAGGAACCTCTTGAACTGGTTGCTTTGACTTCCTTATTACAATCACAAATCCCTACTTCATTGTGGCCAGGCTCTGTGCTTATATGCAGGAGGCTCATAAGTCACGCCTAACAAAAACTAGATTAGACTGGCAGAGGGACCTACAACTTACCATAACAGACATCCAGTGGCTACATTGTTGCTTGGTCACACTGACAGTCTCCCTTAACAGCAGGCACAGACTCATTCACTTCAAGTATATAAAGCAGGCATACTACACTCTGGTCAGACTCTCTAGAGATGGGTTACGATGTATGCGATGTAGGGTGGACGATGCCGGCTTTGCGCCCCTTGCTTGGTATTGCCCGGGAGTTCGGGAAATGTGGCAAGACGTTTTTCTGGCAATGGAGGCCATTATGAGGATTACTTTGGCTAGAGATCCATTATTGGCCTTCCTGGGACACAACAGAGATGTCCCGAAGTCAGACAGATGGCTAGTGGTCATGGTGCGGTTGCTGACAAAGCAGAGAATTGCTATTCAATGGGCCTGTGCCCACGTGCTGATGTTAAAGGAATGCCACACTGATATGGCGTATTGCAGCACACACTCCAATGTCTACAAGGAGCTGCTTCCTAGTGGTAGGCCTGGAATGTTACCCCCATTTTTACATGTATGTAAATTTGTTTTTGCCTGTCTCACTGGGATCCTGCTAGCCAGGACCCCAGTGCTCATAGTTTGTGGCCTGAATGTGTGTACCTGTGTAGTGACTGTGTCACTGAGGCTCTGCTAACCAGAACGTCAGTGCTTATGCTCTCTCTGCCTTTAAATTTGTCACTATAGGCTAGTGACCACTTTTCAATTGACCTTATAATTCACCCTTATAATTCCGTAGTATATGGTTCCTAGGTACCCAGGGTATGGGGGTTCCAGGAGATCCCTATAGGCTGCAGCATTTCTTTTGCCACCTATAGGGAGCTCAGACAAACTTTTACACAGAACTGCCACTGCAGCCTGAGTGAAATAACACACACGTTATTTCACAGTCTTTTCACTGCACTTAAGTAACTTATAAGTCACCAATATGTCTAACCTTCACTTGCTGAAGGTTAGGTGCAAAGTTACTAAGTGTGAGGGCATCCTTGCACTAGCAAAGGTGCCCCCACATAGTTCAGGGCCATTTCCCTGGACTTTGTGAGTGCGGAGATGCCATTACACGCGTGCACTACACATAGGTCAATACCTATATGTAGCTTCACAATGGTAACTCTGAATATGGCCATGTAACATGTCTAAGATCATGGAATTGTCCCCCCATGCCAAATCTAATATTGGGGTGCCAATCCCATGCATCCCCGGGGCTCCACTATGGACCCTAGGTACTACCAAACCAGCTCTCTGGGGTTTTCTCTGCAGCTACCGCTGCCACCCCACAGACAGGGTTCTGCCCTCCTGGGGTCCTGGCAGCTCAGTCCCAGGAAGGCAGAACAAAGAGTTCCCTCTGAGAGAGGGTGTTACACCCTCTCCCTTTGGAAATAGATATTAAAGGCTGGGGAGGGGTAGCCTCTCCCAGCCTCTGGAAATGCTTTGAAGGGCACAGATGGTGCCACCTTGCATATGCCAGTCTACACCGGTTCAGGGAACCCCCAGTCCCTGCTTTGGCGCGAAACTGGACAAAGGAAAGGGGAGTGACCACTCCCCTGTCCATCACCAACCCAGGGATGGTTCCCAGAGCTCCTCCAGTGTGTCCCAGACCTCTGCTATCTTGGATCCAGAGGTGTGAGGGCACTCTGGAGGCCTCTGAGTGGCCAGTGCCAGCAGGTGACGTCAGATACCCCTCCTGATAGGTGCTTACCTGACTAGGTGGCCAATCCTCCTCGGAGTGCTATTTAGGGTCTCTCCAGTGGGCTTTCCTCAGATAACGACTTGCAAGAATTCACCAGAGTTCCTCTGCACCTCTCTCTTCAACTTCGGCCAAGGACTGACCGCTGACTGCTCCAGGACGCCTGCAAAACTGCAACAAAGTAGCAAGAAGACTACCAGCGACATTGTATCACCTAATCCTGCCGGCTTTCTCGACTGTTTCCTGGTGGTGCATGCTTTGAGGGCTGCCTGCCTTCATCCTGCACTGGAAGCCACGAAGAAATCTCCCAGGGGTCGACAGAATCTTCCCCCTGCTTCAGCAGGCACCAAACTTCAGCGTCACCGGTACTCTGGGACCCCTCTCACCTGACGAGCGTGGCCCCTGGAACCCAGGTGGTGGACCCAAGTTACCCAGACTGTCCAGTGGTTCAACTGTCCAAATTTGGAGGAGGTAAGTCCTTTCCTTCCCTCTCCAGACACTAATCCTGTGCACCGTGTGAACTGCAGCTGCTAGGGCTTCTGTGAACTTTTCCACTAAATTCTTCAGGCACAGCCAAGCCTGGGTCCCCAGCACTCTGTCCTGCAATGCTCAGCTTCCTGAGTTGATCTCCGGCTTCGTGGGACCCCCTTTTGCAGTGTTGAGATGACCACCATGTCCAGACTTATTGAACACATGTTCAAGGACTCTACGGCTGCTACCTTCTTGTGCGTGGGCTCTCTAGAGTGAATATAACAAGAGTGATTGAGGAACTGTGAAGACCATTTTCTCTTCCACAGGCCTCAATGTTCAATTCACAGTCTCACAATTTCAGAATTGAAACATTTTCAGTATAAATGATTTACAACAATGATTGTTGTAACACATTTACCTTAAACAGCGAATCCCCATTGACAAAGACAATAGTCTTGGTAGAAACCGCAGTATAAGAGCAGTACAAAAAACAACATCTTCAACGGATGTTCTTTTTATGGGGATTTGGGGAAAAATGCAAAAGTCATAAGAGTGTCTAAGCAACAAGGGCAACACCTACAGATTTAGGGTGACTCGTTTACCCACACGCCAAATACATTGTGATGGTGAAAGCAGCTGCTCTTTGTAACATTTCTCTGATGTTTTTATTGTGAAGTGCACTTCTGATTCTTTTCTACAGTGTTTTGTTTTTGCTGCAGCACCTTATTTGACTTTCTAATTTATTATAATGTTCTCTTAAAAGGGGGTGGAGTCTGTACATAAGATGAGGATGTCTAATTACCTGTGAATGGAAGTCTGACACTAGCATTTGTTCTTTCTTCCAGGTTTGCAGACTAGCGAAGATGCAAAATTTTATGCAATATCATCAAGATTTGAGCCTTTCACTAACGAGGGCCAAATATTAGTCATTCAGTTCACAGTAAAACATGAACAGAACATCGATTGTGGTGGCGGATACATCAAGCTGTTCCCCGCTGACCTGAAACAGGAGGAAATGCATGGCGACTCCACCTATTTCATCATGTTTGGTGAGTTTTGTCGACACGCTGCTGCTGTGTGTTGCAAGGAATGTTACTGCCAAGCTGAACTTTCCTTGTTTTCTGGATGGATTATTTACAGGTTTCAGAGAAAAAAACTCTCCTGAGGTCTATGATAGAGCTAGTTTATGAATTAAACTAAACATTCACTTAGTAGAAATAAAAGTGCAGATTTAAGACACAATCTCTGCTACAGTTTTGGGCTGTCTGGTGTCTTAGGTAGTTGGAGAGCTGTAGTGCATCGCTTTTGTTAGTACTTAATTTGAGCCTGTGGTTTCCGGTTCTCAGCACCGGCAGTTAATTGTCAGCACCTACATTTATGACAGTTTGCCATATGGTGGTGCTGTCTGTCTAATTTAGAGATGACCACAACAACAGTTGTTTATTAATTCAGTATACGTTAAAAATGACTAATAATTGCCATCAAACCATTTTCATAGCTTTATATGTGTGAAATAGTCACACTTGTAGGATTATGATAGTAGTTGTGTTGGAACTGTCATTGGCAGTGCTGGCAGGTGCAATGGGTGGAGCAAGCTGCAGTGGT
This sequence comes from Pleurodeles waltl, assembly GCF_031143425.1. Taxonomy (NCBI): domain Eukaryota; kingdom Metazoa; phylum Chordata; class Amphibia; order Caudata; family Salamandridae; genus Pleurodeles; species Pleurodeles waltl. The sequence continues at coordinate 893,199,014 of NC_090443.1, forward strand.
TTCCAAACGAGGGCCCGGCACTTTTTTTTTTTTTACAAATTAAGCTCTGGCTTTTGTACCAGCTTGAACATTGGTAAATGGTTACTTGTCATGACTTTCAAGATGTGCTGCTTTTGGCTGGAGTTGTAGCCGTATTTACTTACATTTGTAAAGTAGATAAAACAAACAGAACAAAAACACAAAGCAAAGAAAAGCACCAACATCATGAAAACATAACAGGGCACAGCACAAAACAATCAGTACAGGATCCATCATAACAACCACACAATACAGCGCAACAATATTTCAGTAGTACAGCACCAAAGCACAGCAACACAAACAAGCTTTGGCAAAACCAATGGGTCTCGCTTTCGAGATCTATTGACTTTGCCAGTGCTAGTTAGACATACTGTACAGCATTGGCAGGATGCTGTACAGTGTCGCTGAAAGCTAAAAATAAAAGCCAGATGACACATTTGCATTATTTTGTATGGCACATTTTGCATTATTTGCTCTATTTTGCAAATGCGCATATATAAAATGACGTGGGCACCATTGTTTTATTTACCAATCAAAGGTGAATTAGTAAGTTAAAAAAATAAATAGAAGTAGTACGAAGGCTCTTTGAAGAAGAATAGGCTGGTAGGAATTTATTGTCCGGTTGTTCACACAAAATAAATAAATAAATAAAAAGCCCACAGTTGGGGTCAGCAAAGGTGTGTGGGTGAGTGGGAGATGGAAGTAGCACTCAGGGAAGAAGCAGATAAGCAGGATCACAACACAGAGGGTGTGGTGGAGAAGCACATGTCTTCAGAGAGCAACACAGACATGAATGTGACAATAAAGGCAACCAGTGGTAAGCAATGGACGGGCTCAAATCTCACTGCAAGCTCAGAATATGTCTTTTCACTGTCTGGTTGACGAGAACTTAAAGCAACAAAACACATCAGCACCACAACAAAATAACACACTACAAATGTGCACAAACACTCATTGCACATGTTACAATCTTCAGAAACCTTCTTTGATGATACACTGATAAGCATTAAATTAACTTACCATTAAGGACATGAAATAACACTAATCTGAAATGGTAGTTTCTGGGAGTGCCATACAGGGCTGTTCAGCATGAAGAGGAGATACGTTTTGAGTTTTAAAGTTTGTTTTTATCATTCACCTTGTGCGACTCGTAAATGAAAAGGTTAGTATTAAATTGGATCAAAAGGAGTGCTAAGGTTACAGATTGTGATGAAGATACTTCAGCATGGGTGGTAGAGAAGTGCTGGATTGCATGAAGGCAAGTGGAAGGAGGGATTATTGTAAACAGAGGTGCAGAGGTTTAGCATATTATTTCTCCTGTTAAACCATTTCTTTACCAAAGCCTTCCCTTTATGGATTAGGCTAAACATTTTTCAATAGACTTTGATGCTCTACTCCTCTAAATTTGGACTTTGTTGTTGAAGGACCTTTTGCTATAATGGTGGTGGTTAATTGTATAGACCTTTATTGTCTCATTATGTTGTTTCAACAATGTGGGTGGTGGGGGAAACATGGTTGAATTTGCAGTGTAACAGGACAGACATATTTATGTCTGAGCAGCTTATGATAAACTAGTATATCTCATAATCCACCCGACCATGTGGCCATCTTTTTGGGAGCTTGTGCTCCTAAAAACCTTTTGCTCCCTTTTAGTCGAGCAACAGATGGCGAGTGCACATTTGAGATGCTTCTTCCCTTGCTGGCATTTATAGTTCACCTTTCGTTTGTCTGGTCTCTTCAAAAGCAAGTGAACAATGAAGTACAGCATTTGATTTATGACTGAAAGAGAAAGTGGCATAACACATGGCTAGATAGTGACTAGCAAATAGTTTTATATACACTCTTTATTTACTGCAATGTGAGTTGTGTATGGGATGTTATCATCCCTTGAGACAAGTAGGAGAAGGAGTGTGAGTTACTAAAGATTCTTTTTAAGTGATATTTTAAAAGCTTTAAATAACCTAGATAACCATGCACTGTAACTGGCAAATCACATTAAATCTCTGTGTGCGTATATGTGTGTGTTGGCTGTCATGCTGTGTAGAAAAAGTTACATACCTTTTGGGAACACTATTTCTGGTGGATTCTATATCTTCCATTTGATTCCCCACCTTAATAATATCCTCCAGGCACTAGAGTGGATCTGGAAACTTTTTTTCCCATCAGTAGCTCTGAAGCACAGCTAAGTAGCACCATTTGCCCTGTGTCACGACTCTGCCTGGCCAGAATGTGATGATATTGAAATATTTAATGGTCCAACTGGTTCCCTGGATACAGTTCCTGACAGTTTCCCTGCACCCCATCCAGCCTCGAGTGGAACCAACAAAGCATCAACAACAGCAACAATACAGCACATGATATGTTTGCATAACTTAGGATCTCATTCATCATAGCACTAATTCATAAGGGAGGAATGAAGGTTGTGAGGAATCTGCAGGAAGGTATAGGGGCCTATTTGCAAACTGTATTATGTAGTGCATAAAGTAGTATTACAGTAGTGCTCCTCGTGTACTACTAAAAACAATTCACAAACCAATGGCTGGAGATATCTGTCTCTCCTATATTTTCTAGACAGAGAGCTCCACCACAGTGGTGAAAATCTCCACATATGTAGCTGTGCATTCTCAAAACAGATGGAAATGTACTCCAGTCCAGCCTTGAAGTAAGTCAAGCACCACACACTGCCATTCATAGTAACTGCAACACACTCCTGTAGATATCAACAGATCAGAGAAAGAAAATCGCGCACTATAGGAATTATGTTAACATACTTAGATTATTTCAACCTTTAATATATGTGCATGTATATTGATATGCTAATATTTATATGTGAGTATTAAATAATTATCGTATTTAAAAATAAATAAAAAACAATTAAAACAAATAACATTCAACTTTAAAAATTAGAAATACTTTAAATTAGTTACATTTAACAAATCTAGATATGAAATAAGCATATAAATGTTAGTGAGGGTGGGAATTTCCTTTTGTATATTTGTTCAAATATAATTGTTTCTTATTAAAATCTTTAAAGTCATTATTTATTACACATTTTAGTTGATTGGCTAGTAATAAATAGTTCAAGTTAATTTACAAATTATATCAACACTTAAAATGTTTTGTTATATTTTTTTAAAGAATAATAAATGTTGATAATTTTTCCTATATTATCCCAGAGGGAGACCTCCACCGTGATGGCAGAGATTATCACCTACATAAGCAAAGTGACTAGTAGTAACTTTTCAGTCATAAATCCACTTGTAGTAGGCTCTGATCCTCTAATTTGAGGGGTTGCAACTTGCAAGTCTACACACAAGTGTAAATCTACTCTTGTAAATGGTGACTATCACTAAAGCATATACTTACACCTACGCGTAGTAGTAAATATGCACATGCGTAAATGTTCAGGTGTATATTTACCTTTGTGAATAGGTTGAATAGTATCCCTATGGACCATGTGGCTGCCCAGCAGATGTCAACTACTGAACATCTCTAGTGAGAGCGATGGGAACATCCATGATCCTGGTTGTGTGGTCACAAATGCCAGCTGCAGCATCATGATTCCCCAAGGCTTAGTAGTCTTTAATAGTACAAAGCATAACCCAGATAAAAATGTTGTTCTTGGTCACCACAAAGAGCTGGTCATTATCTCTGTTATGTTGCATCTAGTTGATGTAGTAAGACATTGCATGCCTGGGATTCAGCCTGTGCAGCCTCACCTCTTTGTTGGTGGTTGCTGGAGGAGGGAAGAAATCTTGAAGAGTGATAGACAGGCCCACTTGAAAGACAGACACTACTTTTGTTAAAAAGTATGGGCAAGTACAAAGAACCAGTTGCCCATATAGAAGTCTGTGGTTGAACCGAGAGGACCTACAGTTCCCTAACCCTATGGTCAGATGTCATCACCACCAGGAATTAAGTTTTCAGAGTCAGAAAATAAATCCAGCAACTTTACATCTTTAACCCAAGGTTCAAGTCCAATTAAGGAACAATAAACAGAGTGGAAGGAAACAAAGTAAATAAGCTATCAGAAAACATGTCAGTAGTGAGTGGTGGCTTAAACAGAGAAGGGTGGTTATGGAGTCACATTAAAGTGAATAGTGAAGCCAAATAACCTTTCACGGTAGCCACTGTTAGGCCCTGCTGGGCAGTAGACAGTGTGATGCATAGAACATCAGGAAAACAGGAATGAAATAGGTTCAGACATTCAATCTTGCATCATTAAACAAACCTTTTCTACACACTTGAATAAATGGCACTTGACAGCCAACATAATGTCCACAACTTCAAGCAATAAGTAGGAGGGCTCTTGTTGGCACTGTGCAGTCTCCACCGCTGCAGCCCTTGGCAATTGGTTGAAGGATCTGGGCATTCTGATGCCAGAGCAGGTCTACCCATGTGAGAGTTAAAGAGGCTAAGCAGTGTGTTCCAACAGACCAGCGTACCAAATTGTTCTTGCCCAGGCCAGGGCAATTAAGATCATATGTGCTCGATCCTCATGCACCTTCTGGAAGACACACAACCAAAGTGGTATGGGCTCAGGATTAGGAAAGTGTAATTGTTTTTTTAATTAGCTTTTTATTAGCTTTTCCCATTCAGTTACATCATGGCCCTTAGGCTCTCTACAGTTAAAGTGAACATTAATAAACATTGCAACATTAAGCATCAGCTTCATTACTCGGCGTGCCAGTAACATTTTATAGGACTTTTGGGGACATCCCCTTGCTGCGTATATGGGCTTCTCCAGTCCAATGCAGAAGTCCATCCCTTGACCCTACCCCTCAATGGGGGGGGGGGGATGTCGCATTACAGGCCTGGGCGATGTCTCTTTTGGCCAGCACCAACCCTAAACACAGGAGAAGTTTTTGATTTGTTGTGCCTCCCAGCCCATCAGTGACATGCAGAAGAATCAATTTGGGATTTATTGCGATTTTCCAGCCCAAGACCCCCTCCAACTGTCTCAGAATCCTTCCTCAGAAACCAGAGAGAGCAAGGTGGTTCCAGAATGTATGAATTAAATTTCCCAGTGTCTCCCCACAGCGAAGGCAAGCACTGGTGGTCAGAAGTCCCATGTGGTGAAGCCTTGCTCTGGTATAATAAGTGCAATGTAGCAGTTTAAACTGAATGTGCCTAAACTAGGACGCTATACCTGCTTCCTTAGGTGCCTCCAAGTCCTCCCTCTAGTCCTCATCATCGAGGTCCCCCAAGTCCTTCTCCCATGCTCTACGCACCATCTCCTTGGGGTCCGGCACATTCCATAGAAGCATTTTGTATGTCTGCGATAATTTGTTGTCTGTCATATGTGTCAGCAGAAGTTTGGCCTCTTGAGAGGAAAAGCGCCCGAAGACTGGGCATCAGGGCATGCTGAAGCTGTAGCTGTAGCTGTAGGTATTTAAAGAATTGCGTGCGATGTAGCGCAAAGTCCCTCTGTAAGTCTTGGAAGGATTTCAGTATTCCATTCTCCAATATATCCCCTAGAGTCGAAATCCCCACCAGATCCCAGGCTGCAAAACCCTGCATGGCCGTGACCTTTGGTAGGTAGTTGCCCTGACATAATGGTGTTTCTAAAGTCAATTTGTTCATTCCCCCCAGCCTGTTGCCTTTTTTGCTTCTTCCCATACCTCTACCACCACCTGCGTCGCCGGAGGTAGCTCCCTCCCTGTGGCCCGTATAACAAATGTGGGAGACCCTACACCCTATGACCATTCCTTCAAGAGCGTAGGCTGTGTCTGTAAATACCTCAAACCACCAATCATCAATTATAAAAAGATGTGCTGCTCAGTAATACAATCTAATGTCTAGTGTAGCAATGCCCTCATCAATCCCCAATTAATAACTTTTTTCTAGTGATACAGGCAGGACTCCTCTCCCCCACAGCAGCTTGCACAGCTGGGTGTTCACTGTCTGAAAAAAAGACATGACAATGGGAAACAGTGGTTCTGTAGCCGATACAAAAGGCGTGGCAGTGCCACCATCTTAAATATGGCCGACTACCCAGTAGGGACAACCGAACAGCCTTCCAGAACAGAACATCCTTGGACAACCTCTCTAGCTGCATTCCCAGGTATTTGAACCCATCTGTTTGGATTGCGAGGCCATTCGCCCACTGCATGCCCGTTGGGCATTGGGCTATGGGGAATATGACAGACTTCCCTTGGTTAATATGGAGCCCCGAGTGCTCACCAAAGATTCCCATGATTTCCAGCAACCTCGGTCTGGATGTCTCCGGGTTCCCCAAATACAGGAGCACACCATCTGCATATAACAATATTCTGTCGCATAACGCCTCTTCCCACTGGAAGCCCATATATAAAGGGCACACTCTGAACCAGGCTGCCAATGGCTGTATTACTACTGCAAATTTCAAGGGAGACAGGGGACATCTGTGGCGCATACCCCTCTCCACCGAAAACCACTCTGAAACCTGTCCCCCAATGCGCACTCTAGCCCTGAGGCCGGTGTACAGAAACCTTACATAGCTGCAAAACAAGGGTCCCCAACCAATTCGCTAAGGAAGGCAAACATATGCCCAGTCAACTGAATTGAAAGCTTTCTGGAAATCAACAGAAAGCAGGGCCCTGTGTTCTTCTTCCGCTTCACTGAGAGTAATACCATTATGCACTCATCTCAGATTGTGCCTTGTAGCTCATGTCGGCATTAACCAAGACTGATTTGAGTGTACCAAATGGGTAATGATCTTTCCCAATCTATTGGCCAGCACCCTCGCTCACACCTTAACCTCTGTATTTAGAAGCGAAATGGGGCAAAAATTCTCACAGTAACGACCAGCAGTACCCGGTTTGGATAGTACCACGATGTCTGCAGTCCGAAGATCTGGGGGTAATTTGCCCTTTCCCAAGGCCTCTTGTAGGCCGACCTACTGCCACACCAGACGCAAGTACTCAGGCATGAAGCCATTCGGTCTAGGTGCTTTCCCTGAATTTAGCTGAGCCAGGACTGCCTCTAGTTCCTCCAGTGAAATGTCATCCTCTAAGGAGGCCCAGTCATCTGCTGAGAGTCTTGGGACTGGCAAATCCTGCACAAACTGAGGGCGGTCTGAACTTGGCCCCCCGGTTCGCCCGATAGAAGTCCCGATAATAATTGTCAAAAGCCTGAGCCATCGACCCATGTCCCGTCACCTTCGAGCCATCCCTCATCTGTAAGTATGGTATGACAGCCAGTCCCTCCCTGGGTGTGCACAGCCAGTGCATGGTTTTACTAGCTTTATCCCCCCATTGGTGGAGCTGACTACGTGGGGCCTTCCACGCCTCTCTTGCCTCCTGTGTAAGTTCCTGCCTCAACAGTGTCTGCTTATGTGTTAGATCCTGCAGGAGGTGGTCCATAGGCGGGGAGGTCAGACCACCCTCCAAGTCCAAAATGCACCCCTTTAGGTCCCGGATATTTTGTCTACTCTTCTCTCTGTGGCCTTTCACATAACTAATAATTTGTCCCCGCGAGACCACAGAACCCCGATTGTCAGTAAAATAGCGGTCAGTTCTTTGCCTACACAGGTCCCTGAATTCCTCCCTCTGGAGGTACTGCCTATCCATCCTACATCCAACCCATCTCCCCCCCTTCCCAAGCCAGGCACATCTCTATTGGGGAATGATCTGACAATCTTCTCACTAAGTGTCTCACCTTGGCCACCCTATGACACTCCTTGGCAGGCATGAGAAAGTAATCCAGCCTAGAAAAGATGCAGTGAGCGCCTGAGTAGAAGGTATAACCTTTCTTGGATGGATGTTGTACCCTCCATACATCTGCAAGATTCAAATTACGAATAAAGGTTGCCAACTGGGTGAACCCACTCCCCCTGGCCCCATCAAGGGATCTGTCCATAGGGAGGTCACATACCCCATTTAAGTCTCCTCCCAGCACCCATAGGGCCTCCAGCATGTCCTTAAGCAGCCCTCCCAACTGAGCCAGGAATCCCATGGTGAGCGGAGGTAGGGCATAAACGCTTATAATTGAAATGAGCTGGCCCTGAAGAGTCCCGGTAACCCCCACATACCGAACCATGCCATCTGTCCAGGTGTGTGTGACTAGCAGTGGAGTATGTTTTATAATCAGTATTGCTGTGCCCCTGGAACTCCTGTGAAATCCTGCATAATAGCCCTGTAATCATCCCCTGCGGACCAAAAAAGGACTATGATTGCCTATTAAATGTGTTTCTTGGAGAAATACAATGTCTGCCTCGGTTTTCAAGGCGGAGCGGAGGACCGATCCTCTTTTGACTTTATCTAGGGTTCCGTTCACATTCCCCAAAAAATATTTTGAGTGTGTCCGCCGTGAGGGGACTTATGTCAGTGCTCCCGATCACATTGGTGTCTATCAGTCTATCATCGGGAGACAGTTCTTAGCTCCATGCATGCAACCCTGTGATGTATACTGTACTGTTGTGTTGCCTTCTATTCATGAACTTGTAAAACCAAAACCAAAACTCCCCTCTTCTGCTCCCCTCCCCCCTGTTCCAACTCCCTCCCCATACTTCCCATACTAAAAGTACCTGTTGTGTTATGTCAAGGGACCTAGCCAACTGGGCTAAACTGTGACCTGTAGCACTACTTGCACCAGTGTTTCCCTCCCCAACGAAACTAACCCCCCCCAAAAGGAAAGATAGCCATCTGCAGTTTGTCCCCCACTTCCCTCCTTGCATCCCCAAGCACACACAATTAGTCTCTGGTCATGATCAGTCTTTCTGCTGTGGAGTCGGCAGCAACCTCTGCGTCGGATTCAGTTCGTTGGTCGAGGACCCTGGACTTGCCGGAGATGTAGCCATTTCTTTCTTTTCTCTGGCCATCCCATGGCCCAGTGAATGAGGGTGGGGCCTTTCCTCCCTGTCCGTTGTTTTAGTGCTGTTCACCATTCCTGCCTCGGTACCATACGACCCTCATCTTGGGTAGTGGTCTGAGAGTGTAGCATTTTGTGTGGTCGTTCCTCGATCCAGTGCCAGACTGCTTCCAGTGTATCAGAAGCATGTATTTAAGCCTCATCGCTCTTAGCTCAGCATTGGCCTCTATGTATAAACAGCGCTGCTGCTGTACTTTTAGAGTGTAGTCTGGAAAAATCATGACTGTACTGGACTGGCAAGTCAGGGGCTCCACTCGTCTCGCTGCCCTGAGGACTGCGTCTCTATCAGCATAGTGAAGTAGTCGTATTATGAACAGCATTGGTGAGGCACCTACTGGAGGTCTAGCTGTCAGTGCCCTATGTACATGCTCTACTATGAAACATGTCAAGACTTTGTCCTTAGGGACCCAACTCATTAGCCAATCCCATATGAATTTAGTGGGTGTGGCACTTTCTGCACCTTCAGGATTCCCACCACTCGTAGGTTGTTTTTCCTGAATCTGCCTTCTGCATCTTCTGCCTTCGCCTCTAGTTGGTTTACCAACCTCTGCACGTGCGCCAGTCATTCCCCTGCGATTTAACTGTATCCTCTGTCCCCGAAAGGCACCCCTCCATCTCTGTAACAGTGTGCATGGTGTTTCGGAGATCCTGTCTAATGAGAGCCAAATCTACCTTCAGTTCCCCAATTTTGCCTTCCATAGTGACCTTTAAGTCTCCAATGGCCTGCAGGATAGTCGCCGTTTTGGCAGCACCCTCCAGCTCAGGGGTCGCGGCTGCTGCTCCCACATCATTCCCAGGGATATTTTGCTTGGCATATTTGTCTATTTCTTGTTGCTGTTGTGGTGCCGGTGTGCCCATTGTCTTGTTGCCTACCATTGTAATGACACATGAGATGCCACCCGCACCGTTAGGTTTGTCTGCAGTCCTACGTCCCAAGGGTCACTGTTTACCCCCGGCTACACCTCTTTATGACACCATCCGCCTAGCTGGGCTTCTCGGCTTTTAGCGGCACGCTGGCTCCCAACTCCATGGATTCTGCGTCATTTCCTACCCTTCCATTTTGTCCTTCTGGGGGCTGGATGTTGTTCCAATACATCTTCCAGTTGATCGTTTCGTCACTAAACTGCGGCCTACATTCCGCCCCCTCCTTCAGGCCACCTAGAACTTCCTGCAGAGAGGTACAGCAACTATGGGCCCCAGGCTTAGGTCTCCTCAATTCTCCACTCTCAATTCCTGACCCTAGGGTCTGTAATCGCTGAAGGTGAGAAGGGAGGGCTCCAGCAACTTCCGAAGCCTCAGCGCCCCCCCTGGCATGGCGCCCCACCGCCCCAGGCGACCACTCCGCCAGTTCACCAGGTCTCAGCCAGCCTTTTTCCCGCAACAGCTCCTTATCTGAGCCCCTAGGGCGTCTTGCTCACCTCTCCGCCAGAAGCACCCTAGGGCTCCTCGTCCTCTCCCTCTGTGCTCTCAGTTGAATCGCTCTTTCCTCCACCTGGAGGAGCCTCAGGGAGGGCACACAAGGTCTTCCGTGCGCTGCCTCAGTCCAGCATACAGGTCACCTGTCGAACCTGCACGCCTTAGTCCATCGTCAATGCCCCCCAGGTACACCAGGCCACGATCTTGCTGCTCCTCGCGACTCCTGGGTGTCTTCGTGCCCACAGCACCTGGCCCATCCTCCGGGCCGTCACTCTTCAGGCAACGTGCTGTCCGTCACTACCACAGAGACCGGTATCTCGCCCTCCAACCCTCATGTACCGCAAGCTAACCCGCGAGCACCGCGGCCGAGCAGGTCTCATCGGCGCATCTCTGCCTTCAGTCCTCCATGAATCCGTGAGAGTGATCCCCACACTACGGTCTAATCAGCCGGTTCATGGGGTGTAATTTTCTTTGCATTTTTAATGGATATTTGAGTGGATCATAGGGGATGACGGTATGGGGTCGCGGAGCTGCAGTAAGCTGCAGCCATCTTGGTCGGCATCAGGCCACGCCCGGGAAAGTTTAATTTTAGTGCTTCCACTACTTTCTGTACCACCAGAGTGAACAAAAAGATCTTCTGTGAAGGAGGTCTTGATAGGCAAAGGATATCCCTTTCAGGGGATGTACCCAGACCACTTTTAATTTGTAAGTCCAGATAAAGGCCACAATCTGTGTTGTAAGATGAAAGGAGGCTTGCGTACTCCAAGTCATTATAATCTTAATGGCCATAACACTTTTCAGCCACCAAGAGCATTGGAGTCAGACCTGAAAAGCTTTTCCACATGGGCAAATCTCTTGCCCAAAGGAGAGGGTATGCCAAAGGTTTGCTGTGAAAACAGGCCCAAACTTTTTCTTTTGGCATTCAAATAATATCTGCTGACCTTGAGGGTTTTGGAGACAACACTGAAATCAGTTCTGAGGGCATCAGTGTCATGGACAGCATCAAGAGTATGGTAGTTAGCAACTTAAAGGGCACTTGCTTCCTCAGAGGCAACTCCAAGGCTGAAGCTTGTTTAGGTGTGGGGTTGGCTATTGTCAGAGTCATAACCACAGGAATCACCAACCCTCTAGGAGTGATCACACCCTTGGGGAGTGGCCAAGAGTGTAAAGAGACCATTCTGAGGATTTCTAGCATGACATGCCAAAAGCTTCGACTGGTGCAAGGTCACCATTGAAGTCAGAAATTCTGGCTTTATCTTTTGTATAGTGTCCTAGTCAGTTCCAATGATAAGGAGGAGCACAGCTTGAAACTACGAATGGCTTCAAGAAAAAGACTCTTCCTCTAGGAAGAAGGAGTTTCTCCTTCTGATGGTGCTTTTTGTGTTTTTTATCTTGTAGGGTGATCTTTATTAAGACTGTTTACTTTTAGGGGACTTACCTGAAAGGGAAGGAATATGCTTCAGCAAAACACTGGAGCTCTTGGGCAAATATAACTTGGCTTCTCAACCCTAATGTCCTTCATCTACATTGGTGAACAGGAGTCCCGGATCATGTTCAGAGCCAAGACGCCACATACATATATTGTATTGGTCTGACAAAGACATTGCGTGCCATCTTTGACAGGGTTTTAGCTCTGAAAACCTGAGAGGAGGCATATGACCTATAATTTTGATGGAGAAGCACTGAAAACAGCTCCGGACCCCTGTCAATGAGGAGCGTAAAAACAGGAATTGTGCCTGATGTATTCCAGTATCGTCACATCCTGATTGAGCAGTGTCACTGCTGTGATCAAAGGGCACCACCTGCCAACACTGAAGAGCCGTTGCTTGCGGAAAAAGTTCTGGATCGAGACTGGCACCTGAAAGATATTCATAGGGAGAGGAATCTGTGGCAATAAGTATCCATCAGAATTAATGTTTGTAGCTGAGGCAAAAAAGGAACTGTCAACTAGTGCCCTAAAGGTTAAAATTGTAAACTTGAGGAGGTAGACTGAATGTTGATATGGTGTAATAGGCAAGTACCACTGAAAGGCAGGTAGTGCTGGGACAGATTCAGAATCAGTGGCATGTCAGGCATAACCAGTGATGTGCCTTATTCAGCCCTCCTTTACTTAAATGTCAGGGTTCTAGATTTCCTCATAGGCCAGTTCACATCTGTAATCTTGTATTATCTTTCCAAAAATATTTACATGTGACAGTGTCTTAAACCTAATTCTCTGGAACAGTTAGCAGGACTACACAAAACATTGTACAAAGGTAATAAAACAAAGCTTCCGAAAACAGTAGAAAAATGGCTTTCCTTTCACAAGAAGGGTAGTTTTAAATGCCCAGCTGGTTAACAAAAAATGTTAGAAATGTTCTCCTGAAGGCTTTAACCTAAGACTTGGAAAATATTTAGACTTCTTTTGCAATACCAACAAATCCCCAAAACTCTCAAGGACACTGTGACTTTTGCAATATCACAAAAGAAAATGATGGACGGAGTGTTGAGACTTTTCAAACACTCACCTCCAGTCACAGATCTGGGTTTAATCCATTGTTATTTTGCTTGCCACGTCACCCTAGTTCGGACCCAGCCATATTCAAATCAGTCTTGACCCTGCTCCCAATGGGAGCAGTCCAGCCCCAACTGCAAAGCCAGGTCCTCCCTGGACAGGATTCAAGGATCCTGGTACCGGTTTCAGGGTATTACCCTTCATCAGCCAGGCTAGCTTGAATCCAGTGGAGCAGCAAGCAAGGGACCCACGTCTGGGCATACCCTAGCCACTTAGGGCGCACAAAGCAATTTCCCAAAATAAAATAATGGACGGAGTGTTGAAACTTTTCAAACACTCACCCCCAGTCACAGATCTGGGTTTAATCCATCGTTATTTTGCTTCCCACGTCCCCCCCCATGAGGAACAGGGTCAAGACTGATTTGCATATGGCTGGGTCCAACCTGGGGTGGCATGGTGAGCAAAAGAATGATGGATTAAACCCAGATCTGTGACTGGGGGTGAGTGTTTGCATTGTTCAGCACTCTGTCCATCATCCTTTTGTGTTCCATACTGTGACTTTTGCACAGCCCGAGAAGTACTCACCTGCCTAAATATTTGCAGATTCTGAGCTATAACTGATGAGCATTTCAGAAAGAGAAAATGTAATGCTGAAGTGTTTAGAACTTGCTTTTTTTCTTTGTTTTTTTACAATTGGGTTCCGCCCATTTAGTGGGCATTGATTCTTTGCTTTGTGAATCACTCAGTTTTTGACATTTTACTGTGAGTGAGTCTAACTACATGTGTCTCACCCACAGTAATCACATGGCAAATGGACTGCGTGTGTTTACTGCCAATGTCTGCCTTTTAAGATAAGGCCTCTGCAACGCAGCAAAGGTAAGAGGCACTTGGCTGGTTGCACATGAACACATGTGCACACGTGTGCGGGTTGTCCGTGGAGGACTGCTGTTGTGCGCAGCACAGTAACTGCACACAGGTAGCCTGGCACAATGGGGATATTCACCTGGGGTAGGTCTCATAATGTTAGTGTACACTAACAGGAAAAGTCAGTGTGATTTACTGTTTTGTCTGTACTGACACTTTATTATACACATAGGGAGAGAACTGCCTTAGAGTGCAATTTTGCTTCCCTTTGGCATACAGAGACCATTTTCATCTTGAATTGGGTTGTAACCTGTGCGGGAAAATCCGCATTTTCAAAATGATAACTGTACACTTTATGGGTCATCGCGAGTTGTCAAATTTCTCTGGCTCAGCTCGGGATCAGAGACCAGGCCTTTTGCCATCCTGCTGTGTCCAGTTAATTACAGTTCTCTCCAGCAGTAGGTGTGATTAGTGGGTTCCTGGATGATGCTATTATGGATTGGTCCAGTATGCTGTGCAGGAGGGTTGGATCAGAGATAGAGAGGTGAGATGGCACACTAGGACTGGCCAGGAGGGCTTGACTTCTGGAACTTTCCTCTCCCCTTTAAAAAACTTGCATAAGGAGGTTCTCTCTTGCATGTAGATTTCGCTGCACTTTGCTGCTGGACCCTGGGACTACCATGGAGAGCTGGAAGGAGGGACCCACTGACGCCCACCAAGTACTAAGGTCCTCATTATGAACTTGGCGGTTTAGACCACCATGCTGGTGGCGGCGTAAAAGACCACCACCGGCATGGCGGTCTGAACCGCTATATTATTAACACAGGGAGGGCTGCCTGTGGCGGCCTTCTGCCACCGCCAGGCAGCCGCCGACAGGCAGCCTGACGATGGCAGATTACATTATCCGACAGGGCAGCGCTGCAAGCAGCGGTGCCCTCTGGATAATGTACCCTGTTTCCCCCAGCCTTTCCCTGGCGGGTTCCCCCGCCAGTAAAAGGCTGTCGGAAGGGGTGCTCCGGTGCCACCCAGGTGGCCCCTGCACTCCCCATGCATTTTGCATGGGCAGTGCAGGGGCCCCCGTGCAGTGCCCCGTTGCGCAGAAGTGATCTCCATGTGGAGCCGTAGTCAATGTCCCGGCCCAGCAGAATGTTTTTTATGCGGCAGGCAGGGGCTCAAGGGGGCTGGCGGTCTATGGAAAGACCGCCAGCATGAACACGGCGGTGTTTACCACCGTGTTCATAATGACCCCCTAAGTCTCTGCCCAGTTGACCACAGGACCAGTGGGTCTCCCAAAGGGCCAGTGAGACTGGCACTTTAAGGTCCCTGAGAAAAACCCTAGACTTTTTGCACCCAGAAACCAAGATCAGGATCAATGTGATATCATTAGAATGTGATTCTCTCTGTGGGCTGTTTTTATAATTGCAGTTTGGTGGTTGAAAATGTATGAAAAAATACAAAAAGACAGGTTTTACTGGTTATAAATACACTATTGGTTCCCCATAATGATGACAATGATCACTGCTCATAATATATATGTCCTGTTACCATTAATGAGGATTATTCTTTTTGATAATTGTATTTAAGCACAAAATTATGATTTTAACATGTGGGATTTTGCTCTTGAACCTGTTGGATTCACTAAAACGTGCTTTCTTTCCAGGTCCTGACATTTGTGGAACAGGAAACAAGAAAGTGCATGTTATCTTTAACTACAAAGACAAGAATCACTTGATCAATAAAGACATTCGATGCAAGGTAAAGCCAGTACTTTTTATTTTCTTACTTTGAAAACTGTAACTTCATCCAGTAAACTTGAATGTAATAAGCAAAGAAAACTCTACAGTGATGCAGTCTAGACCTTGATTCAATGTCATAACAGTCAGGAGTGCCAGGTAAGCCACTGGTTCACATATATGAGCAGTGGTCTAAGTTGTGTGCCTTATTTAAATTAAAGAAGGCATAGTAGAGTGCTATACATAGCCTAACTTAACATAATTGATTGAAGATCCTGAGAAGTTAAGGCCAGAATATCCTAGCCAAACATTCCTGATGGCACTATAGAGAAGAACTTGCTGCAGCACCCCAGCCATATCAGCGTTACATTTAGTTCCGAATACCCATTGGGTGTCTGGCTGTGTTCCAAGTATTTCCACCAAAGAGCACATTCAATCAAAGCTAAGTGCCACCACATACTGCTTTAAGATGGTGCACTTCCATAACTTGTCGTTACTGCGAACTACTTAAGCTGTAGCCAGAATACTTTAAAATCGTCATAGCCTTTGTGACATTAGACATGAGGATTCCACACAAAATGCTGTTCCATTAGAGTACCCACACAGTTACATTCCTTAACTTTTCCAAGCAATGATTACCACACCACCAATAGAAAGCACTGGGGGTATCTCCAGGTTTAGGGCCTGGTTTGGCGGATGGGTTACTCTGTCACAAACGTGGTGGATATCCCATCTGTCGTATTAGGGTCTCCATATGCTATAATGGGATCGTAATACAGCGGTCTGGATATTCGTCACATTTGTGACAGAGTATTCCCCTCAGCCAAACTCTAAATCAGTCCCTTAGCCTTTTGATTGCTATTAATAGTCAATGGATGACAGTAAGCCTTCAGTCCCAATCGCCAATCTGTGTATGGATCATGGTATGGTCAACCACCAAGTATTATGTATGTAACATAAATGCAAAACTACAACGTCCCAGTGCAGGAGGGAAGCTGTTCTTTCTGGCCATTTCCTTAGGAAGATCTGCAATACATTCCAAGAAAAGAGTAGAATCCTCTTCAAAGGCCCTTCTTAGATTGCTGAATCTCACAACTTGGACCATCAAGCTGAGCAGTTCACTTCACCAAGTGCATCCACAAAGACGCCTTAGAGTAGTGCTGTTGACTTTTAAAAGTCCTGAACATCTATAAAGATGCAATAGAGGAATGCTACTGACTTTTACAAGTCCTCAAGAAATCTACACAGGCGCTGTAAAGTAGTGCTGTTGACTTTCAAATGTCCTGAACACGTCTACACAAGCACCGTAGATTAGCACTGGTGACTTTTAAAAGTCCTGAACAAATGTACATAGACGCCATAGAGTAGTGCTATTGGCTTTTAAAAGTCCTGAACAAATGTACACAGGTGCCATAGAGTAGTGCTGCTGACTTTTAAAAGTCCTGAACACATCTACAAAGGCTCTGTAGAGTAGTGCTGTTACCTTTTAAACCTTTAAAACATCTACAAAGGCGAAGTAGAGCTGTCGACATATACAGTGCCTTACTTAATAAAACCTCCTATGCCATGATACCAAGAAAGAAGGTGATCCCTTGAGGAACCTGATGTGCACAAATAACAAAATATTAAACTGTATAGCCCAATCAGTAATTCTGGAATTGTGACAATAGCCATTTGGTTTTCAGCTCTCTGTAGTAGAATTAAAGGCTGGCTTTAGTTATGTTCTACAGCTTTTTTGTGCCAACCATCTATGAACACTCTAAACCCATAATCCTCTGCTCAATGTCAGAAGTTAAATACACAACTGTCTTATGAGTTGTCATGCTGGGATGATTATTTCTCCGGCTCAACTCCTAACAACATGTCACATTACCTTTTTTCCATAATTGTGGGTTGTGCCCCGATTCACAGGAATAAATGTGCTTAGAAGTCATCCTACTTTTTCCTGCTAGAGTCCTGGAAAATGAGTGCTAGTTGCCCTTCCCTGAATCGGTAGGGTAACCTTCATTCTGGCCTCACAGCCTTTTTGCAAACGGACCATCAAGTCAGTACTTTACCCTGGCCGGTCCACTGGTGTAAGCCTAGTGCTTCCCCCAACCCAAAATTGAGCAGGGGAGACACAAGTTCAGAAGTTTGATTGGAAGGAAACACTCCTGGTTTACAGGGGTACTCCCTCACTGCTGAACTCTCAATCGAGCCCTATGTCCAGAGCTTAAGATGAACATTTTAGAGATACATATGAAGACAAATAGCAATGTGGTAAAGGTCACAAATGTAGTCGTCTCTATTGTATCGTGTAAACCTGTTGTTGAAAGTTTCGAGGTGATAACCTTGTAGTTCATCAATTGTGTGAGGTCCTGCGTCTAAAACAAACCAACAAGAACATCCAAAGTCAAGCTACTGCTGTTGGTTCAACAAATTTGTCCTCTACAAATTCTCCAACAGAAGCGCTACAAATAAAAATAATTTTGTTCCAACTTGAAAATTACTAATTCCTGATTTCTTCAATTTGGCTGGTAGAAAAGTTACTTCATATTTTTGAATCTAGCAAATACACTCTTAACTTTTGCCACATTGGGGAGCCAGTATATAGCGAGGCTGGTTGGTCTTACATGTTTTCTCTGCACTCGACACTCAGAACAGCACTAATGGGCATGATACAGAAACACGTCCGTGCAGGCCATTTTTATTCCACCATTGATCAACATAGTTGTATAATGTGTTTTGATTTTTCCATTATCATGTGCTCCCAGTGCAAGTGACAAATTATGTATTTTGTTTTTCTCTTAATTTTCATATTCCCCCACCAGGATGATGAATTCACTCACCTCTACACGCTAATAGTCCATCCCAATAACACCTATGAAGTCAAGATTGATAATGCGAAAGTAGAGTCTGGAACGCTAGAAGAGGATTGGGATTTTCTTCCGGCAAAAAGAATTCTGGACCCTAATGCAACAAAACCGGAGGACTGGGATGAACGAGAACAGATCGATGACCCTGACGACAGGAGACCAGATGTGAGTAAACTACTAGGGAAGACTTTTGTTCTCCTATTTATATATTTTTAAGTTCTCTTCCTTTCAAATAAAACATACTGTAAAGATACTTAGAACCTCATTACAAATGCAGATTAAATATCAGTTAAGTCAGTAAGAGGAATTACCAGCTGAATCACAATTTTAAATTGTGTATATACTTTTTCCCTGTGTGCATTTCACCTGTGAAAACCTGGCAATATCTGTGCAGATATAAATGCCAGGAAATTAGTTAAAACATGCAGGGAACAGTGTGCACACAGTGATTCTTGCATTATTCCCCATTGCCAAGTCATTAACTCGCAATTTCATGGGAATATTTCCCAGGAGAAATTCCAACCCCTACTGTTTCATTATTTCTCTGTATGGGGATTCTAAGATTGTATTTCTACTTGACCATTTTTTAAGGTCACCAGGTAGGTTATGGGTTAATACCAGCTAATACGTTCGTTGTCCAGTCTTTGCTTTACTTTGTAAAGAAATTTACTTTAATAAACACTAGAAAAATATAGTACACACAGAATGAACATACATAATGGAAATCTGAAGTCTCCATGACCCTTTGGGCCAGAATTCTGACCCCATATAATATTATAGCGCCTACACGCTAAGAGCTATAAAACAAGTTAACATTGGAATATACACACCATGTTGCACAAGGTTAATGGGAAAAGCTATGTTAATCAGACAATATAGTAACATCAGAGGCACTTGCTCAAGTAAATAATGATTCTTATCTTTCATAATTAATATTATAGTCCAAGTATATATTTTGATCATGTAAAAAGAAACCATCAAAGTCCAAGAACACACTGTCATGAAGAAAGTCCGATCACATGACGAACAAATAAAATACGTCTCAGTTCTTCTGTGTGGTTTATCAGTTAGTAGTTTATTTATTTCAAGCACAATTCTTACTCTTCTGTGTATGCAGATGTTGGGTTTCAAATGTACCTCAGCTTCTGTGTATGCAGAGGTTGAATTTCAAATGTACCTCAGCCAACACGTGTTTCGTCTTAGGGAATAACCCGACGACTTCCTCAGGGCTGATATAATGTCAGTTCTTGAATCTGCTTAATGAGTTCGAACATCATATTGGACGAGCTCCAACAAATTGCCTCACGCTGTAATAGCTGTCAAAACTTCCAACCAGGAATACTAGATCAACCCGACACTTTATATGATAGTACTAGTATCAAGTAGTGAAAAGTTATGCCACGAATGCCGGTCGCGAGTACCCAGGAGAAATTCCAACCCCTACTGTATCATTATTTCTCTGTATGGCAATTCTAAGATGGTATTTCTACTTGACCATTTTTTAAGGTCACCAGCTAGGTCATGGGTTAATACCAGCTAATAAGTTAGGTGTCCAGTCTTTGCTTTACTTTATAAAGAAATGTACTTTTATAAACACAAGAAAAATATAGTACACACAAAATGAACATTGAAATCTGCAGTCTTCATGACCCTTTGGGACAGAATTTTGACCCCATATAGTATTATAGCGCCTACACGCTAAGAGCTATAAAACAAGTTAACACTGGAATATACACACCATGTTGCACAAGGGTAATATACAAAGCTAGAATCTTGTAATGCAGTGATTCGGCTTAAGCAATTAAAATAAAGTCAAATTTACCCATCCGCCCACTGTCCCACCACCCAAAGGCACAGAATTCAATCAATAAATTATAAATTTATAAAGCACGGCTACTCCAAGAGTGTCCCATGCTGGTGGATCCCATTCACACCACCCGGGCATAGTATTTATTCTCACTGAAAGATTCTCTTAAATAGCCAAGTTTTGAACAATCACCAAAAAACACTTTTCATCCCTCATTTCTCACATGTGTGGTCGAAGGAGATACTGAGCCTATGCCGTGAAATGGAAAAATGACACGTCTCCCCACTTTTTTGCTTGGATTTCGGCATATAGCCCAGTCCTGCCACAGAGGAATGGAGAGTTCTAGTTGGAACAGAGAATTCTAGTCTAGATTGCTCACCACCCTTGGAAACGGCACTGCTCTGATGGTGTCATGGTCCTGGTTTGGGTGCTTGATGTCTAGACACATTCACTGGAGTCCCACTAGTCCAGTATCCACTGAGCTAACCTAGTGAAGGTTCCAGAACCCCCTCCCCCTCATAGCCCCTGATGACACAAAAGGGGTGGGACATGTACCTCAGAAGCACACTGGTTGAAGAATTCCCAATAGAAGGCCACCCATGGGATATTGCTTTTTGATACTGGTGCAGGACAAGCAAGGGCAAAGCTGGATGCTATGCTGGTGTGGGGTTCAAGTGGTAAGTGTTTCCACAGGATAATCTTCTCCAGCTGCAGATGATAAATGGTAGCACCAACAGGCTCCCATAGCACAGGGAAGAGGCCGGGGATGAGGTAGTCTCATTTTCAGTGACAGTGTCTACCCTGATTCCCTCAATGTTGATGTGCAGTAAGTTGCCTTATGTTCAGCAGCTGCCTTAAGTCTCTTTGTACTTTTAGGCAGCTACTCTTCCACAGGTCTTAGCAGATAGATGACTGTGTACTGGGATGCTGCAAAACCTTTTGCATGATAAGCTGAAGCCCAGCTCCTTTCATCAGAGTGGCAAATTATTTGCCTGCATTGTCCCTGCATTATCACTTCATAGGGAAAGCCTGCTCTCCCGTCATCCTCTTTTGGTACCTGATTGTACTATGCCAATGGAGGAATGCTCATTACCTCCATGCAAGGGGTTCTGGCTACATGAGAGTGACTGAACCCAGAAGATGGGAACGGAGGGCTGTCTGTCCATTAGGGCAGCCTGAGCTAAACAGTGGTGATAGCAGACTCCTGCCCCAGCCCAACAAGCTTCAACAAGGATTAGGGAGGTGGAATGCCCTAATGGTAGAACAGATACCATCTCAGTGTACATTAAACAAAGTGGGTCACCAATCCATTCTCGCCCAGTGATCATAGTCTTGAACATACATATCCTAAACTATAATTCTCAGGGTGGATGCTGTAGGTTTCTTTTTCTTGGGGGAATATGTGAACTTTGTTAATAGGGTTAAAGCTTTTTCCTGCAATCTACTGGGTAACGCATTAGTTTTCTTCCTTGTCAATTCTTGTTTATGAGGTAGAAATGTATATATATTATTTGTAATAAACTACCACTTCGGTTAACCCCCTGTTTGAAACAGGTGACCCACTCCTCCATCACTCTGATTATTTCACCCCTGAATTAAATCAGCTTGTTGTTAGGCATACAATAGCTACTCATTGAGACTTCTTAGATCTGAAACAGGGAAACGAACGTCTGTTGACCTATGTAGACCATTGTTATCACTTGGCTGCTAAAACATATTGGCCTCAGGTTAAGAAGGAATTCCTGGGCCTTACTCCTTGTGTTACAGATGGACAAAATAACTAATAAGTGGCAGATAGAAAAATGCATATATGAATAATCATACCTTCATACCTAAGCTTGAGAGAGGGTCTATTGCCATTTCACTGTCACATCATCCTGAACCATTTCTTGAGAAAAACATGAATGCTGTTGTCTACATACAATGTGTATTGTGGCTAGGACTTTCAGAATGCCACTGAATGCACCCTGTTCTGAAGGAAATGAGAGTTCTCCAGTATTGGATCTTTCCTGTAAAGGTTGCTAAAAAATCAAAACACATCTCTCATGGGTACGTAATGTGCGTTCATAACCAAACCATGCTAGACAAACAACAGAGGAGGGGCCAGTCACCTATCACCAAGAGGCAGAGAACCATGCTGTATAACTTAATGAAAAAAACAAACACTTCATCTGTTCCCTGAGCCTCAACCCGAACCGCAGCTGCTAGTGCTGCAATGAGAACGGGTGCAGACTGCAGCAAGTCATGATACAAAAGGCACAGCACCAGCTGTACTATTTAAAATTGTACATCCTGTATAGCCCTGCCAAGTGCTAAACATTGCGTGACATTCTCACACCTTTCGGTAATGCTGACAAATAATTTAAAAAGCGCTAATCTAACACAAGGTGAGTGGCACTTGGCAAGTTGCTCAGTGTTGGAGGTCAATATACCACACCGCCAGTGAAGGGATGTCCTAGATTTTCAACTATGGGTGATTGCTCGGCGTGCCAACAGCAGGGCGAGGACCAATAACTGGGTTCTGATCTTGGCAACTGCTGGGCTAGGGTAGCCCCCTAGGAGACCATCATCTCAAGTGGCTGATAGTGTGGAAAGTCTGTAGCGCGGTGTGTGTAGGGGGTTCTTGGCAAGGTTTTGCCATGCCTGAAGCATCACCATGTGAATCCTGCCATCGGTGAGAAATTCTCCTGGTTGAAGCTCGCCTTAGGCACTCACAGCCAGAAAGTCCACTAAGACTCCATCCTTAGGAAAATTCCACATTTTGGACCATCCATCTTCCTCCCAGCGTAGCAGATCTTGAAGGGGAAGCATTGTAGATTGAGCCAAGAATCCTCTCAATGGTAATGCATTGGCATAGGAAGGTGCTTCCTTTAGAGCACTAGGTAAGCAAATTGAGTAATCTCCAACAGTGGGGCTGTGGCTCCAGACCGGGCACCATAGAGGAACAATACAGTATGCAGTGCACCTTCTTTGATCTGGTCAGCTGAGAGGCCAGTCCTGGTCAAATTGTGCCCTGCTAGCCATAACTGCCCTGCTAGTCAGTATGCGTCCCACTTCAGTTGCATTGCATAGTAGTATGCCTGGACGTTTCATGCTCCAAGGCCCCTGAGGTCGGGAGGCAGGAGAAGTTTAGATAAAGCTATGCGATTTAGTAGTACTGAGTTGAGGTCACAAAACATTTTTGCAAGGATCAGAACAGGCTAATTGGTAAAGTGGTACAATAAGCACTGGAAGACTACCATCTTTGAAAGGTCTATACGCCCCATTATTGTAAGCAGTAGAGTATTCCAGAATGTTACTTGGGACTTAATGGCACATATTGCATCCCCAACGTTGCCTTCAAGGAGGTCTTTGGGCATATGGAATAATTTGATTCCAAGATTTGAAAGAATGTGGGGCTCACTGTGGTCATTCAGCGCTGAACATAAGGGCTGTTGTGACATAGAGGGAATGTAACTGTTTTGGTGGAGTTGGCATGAAGGCCAGTGATGATATGGAAGGAGTTCTATTCTGTTACTAGAGGGGTAACGGCCATATGAGAGGTGCGCAAGAAGAGCAACATTTCATCCTTCTAGAGCGATAGGGTGTGTTTAACGTAACCCAGGGGACTGCCTATCTACTAGATGCAATGCATTGTGTGAAAACAGGTGAACACAAAGGAGGTCATTTAAAGTTAGCTGGCAGGCTAACAATCCACAAACTTATCAGAGGCAGTGGCTGTTGTTTTTCGGGTGATAGACCCCTCCTGTATTGTGAGACCACATGACTAGCAAGAATCTCATTGCCTTCAGTGCAATCGCCAGTACAGTGGTTGTTCTGAAGGCAGAACAGTTTGCTGAGCGTGTTCCATGTTGTTTAGGTGAACGTTTTAGGTTTTCAAAAACAAACTTCCAAAATTGGAGTTTGTTGTTGCAAAAAATAAAACGAAGGCCCTCATTATGATACTGGTGGTACCGCCGCGGCGACGGCTGCCAAAAGACCGTTGCCGCGGCTACCAGCCATCCACCGTAATATGACCTCAGCCGGATTTCCGCCAGAAGGATGGTGGAATCCAGGTGTGGCCATGCCGGTGGATGGTAAGATGGTAGACCACCGCCAGTCGTATTATGAGAAATAATACGGCCTGGCGCTGTTCTGCTGGCGGATGCTGCTGCTGGCAGCAGTGCCCCATCCCGTCTCCTGATGGAGGACCCCCTGCACACAGGTAAGTGGGTGCTTCAACAGGGGAGGGGGTTAGGGGGTTTTGTGTGTGTGGTTGTGTGTGTATGTTTGTATGTGCGTGTATGCGGGTGTGTGTTGTGTGTTGGTGCATGTATGAAGGTGTGAGTGCATGTGTTATGTTTTGTGAATGCGTGTGTGCTTGCATGTTTGAAAGTGTGTGCGAGTGTGTTTGAGTGGAAGTATGCATGCGTGGATGTTTGTGGGAATGTGTGTGTGTATGTGTGTGTGAAGGAGGGTTGTGAATGTAGTGGGGGGGCATTGGAGAGGCAAAGGGGTGGGGAGGATAACTGGAGAGGGAAAAGGGGGAAACCCCTATCAGTGACAGGGAAGGAATTCCCTGTCACTGATAGTGCCTACCGGCATGGTTTCCATGTCGGTAAGGAAGCCACAAAAACCATGGCAGTAGGCGGAGTCATAATCCTGCGGGTGGAACAGTGACGGCCGCCGGACTGGAGATAGATATCTCCAGCCCGGTGGCTGTCGCCGCCATGGCGGTCGGAGTGGAAGCCAACCTGCCAATGTCATTATATGGCGGTACGTACCGCCAGCCCATTGGCGGTACTTACCACCATATTTCCACCGACCGCTGGGGTCATAATGAACCTCTCAGTCTGTTACATTTTCTTCCTGCAAGTGTCATTGTTTGTGTTCTCAGACAAAGGTACCAGGCATAAAAATCTAATGGCCATCATCCCATACTTAAAAGGGTAAAGTAACTGTGACATTGCCCTGGCGGCCCCGTGGCAGACAGGTCAAAGATTTTTGCTAGAAGAGTCAACTGAGGCTCCACCAGTGAAAGCTCTATAATTTCCCCACGTTTAATTAGGAGGAAAAAGCAACGGTTTGGAGTTCCAGGTGAAGCGCCAATTTACGATAATTCACCTGCTCACCAAACTGTAATTGAGCAACACAGTCTAGTAACTGCCAGGAAGGCAACATATTTACCAAGATGAAACCTTCAAAACACTGGAACAGCTAGTACAGAGTAATACACTGAAATCAATGGGGATTTAAAAGTAGAAACTGGATGCATATAATCATGATAAAATATTATTAACTGCAGTTCCTGATGTAAGAAACTAATGGCTTGGAAAATACTGAATGGGAAAGAGAAGTTGGAAGGTCTCTTCTGATTCCTATTGTGAAACTGATCTGTTACAACATTTCTCAATAATGTAATAATTTCATGGACACCTTAACCGAAACATATGAATAAGGGGAAATTAGAGACTTTTAAATACTTTTCAAAAAGTAAGTTCTCTATGAGCTGTAAAGATTTTCTATGGTGTGGGTTAAATGTTGCTGATATCCCCATTAGTATGGTCACTTTGTAGATCTACTGAACTAAAATTATTAGGAGGTAAACCCTTTGTCAATGAGTTTAGTTACAGAGAGCAAAGATCCAAAGCTGATTTTCCTACTGAATGCAACAATTGTTTACTATGCTATAGCGAGTGTCTGCTTAAGTGTGGACATTGATAGCATGGTCTAGTACGAGTGTGAAATAATTATTCATATACCTGAGGAGAGCCTTTATGGGAAGAAGGGTGGGTCACATATGAATCTATGAAATATACCAATACTGGAGAACCACAGTTACAGGTAAGTAACTAATTTTCTTCTCCAATATTGGATCTTTCATAGATTCACATGCTTGAATCAGAATAACAATCAATATTCAACATTGTAATAGTATTCACAGTATCCACAGTAATAATAACAATAATAATAACATCAACAATAATAACAATAATAACAACAATAACAACAATAATAACAATAATAATAATATTAATTATTATTATTATTATTTTAAGACATACGTTTTGGTGATCGGAAACAATCCCTCACTGTGGGACCAATACCTTTGGCCCCCTTTCCTGGGATCTCCTCCATTACCCAAATCTGAGGGTTAAAAGCTTAGGGGATTTCCTTGACAAAGAGTTATGAATGGTTGTACAGGCCCTGAAAGGTATCAGCCGTCTGTTTTGGGCTTTTAAGATCTTTAAAGAAATTCCTTAGA
Source organism: Pleurodeles waltl (assembly GCF_031143425.1). Lineage (NCBI taxonomy): Eukaryota > Metazoa > Chordata > Amphibia > Caudata > Salamandridae > Pleurodeles > Pleurodeles waltl. Next base: position 893,225,295 of record NC_090443.1, read on the forward strand.
TGGTTACCTCAGGAGTGCAGGAAATTGGTAGTGCAAGGCCTAATTTTGTCTCGTCTGGACTACGGTAACTGTTTGTTCCTTGGAAGTCGAGCTTATGTAATTAAAAAGTTGCAGGTCGTCAAAAACACAGCAGCACATGTTTTATTGGGAGTGCCAAAGTAAAGATCTGCCAGCCCAGCATTAGCTCCACTGCACTGGCTACCAATCAAGAAAATAATCAAATTTAAAGCCCTATGTATTGTACATAGATTGAAACATTCTTCAGGCATTCATCCCCCTCAAAACCTGATCACCCCTCATGCTGCTAAGAGGGCGTCAAGACTTAACAGCCGCTTGCTCTTAAATGTTCCCAGTATTAAGAGAGCCAGAGGAGGAGGCCAATCATTTGCCTACAGGGCTGCCGTACTGTGGAATTCCCTGCCACTCAAGCTTCGGTCCAACAGTAATTTGTTGACTTTTAGAAAACAATTAAAAACTCATTTTTTGTTTAGGGTGAGCTTAACGACTCACGATTATGGTCGTGTTCTGCTTTTCTACAGCGCCGGGATGCCCAGGAGCTGGGTAGCTGCTTGCGCTCTATAAGAGCCATTAACAAAACATAACTTATGTCATGTAGCATACATTTAGCGGATGGTGGGAAAAAAAAGGGGCTCACCTTAATGAAACAGATGTCTTAGCATTGCCTGTCCTATTGCTGCACCAGGCTTCTGTGCTTCATCCAGACATTAAGGCTTTGTAAATGTGCGTCTGCTGGACCATGTTGTTGCATGGCATATATCCTGGAGAGGTACCCCAGCAAAAAGAGCTATAGACGTGGAAATAGCCCTGGTGGAATGGGCTTTAACCTTGTCCTGTAATGGTTTCCCAGCTTGTGAGTGGCATTATAGTTCATCCAGTCCATCTGGCAATGGTCTGTTTGGATACTGGAAAACCTTTCTTGACACAACCATATGCTAAACAGTTGGTCAGCTTTTTGGATCTGAAAGGTCCTGTGTAAGTAAAATTTCATATATCTCTTTACATCCACAGAATGTAGTGACTTTTCTGCAACTGTTTGCGGGTCTAGAAACATTTTTCTCAGGACCGCTGGTTTGTTCAGATGGAAGTCGGATGGAACCTTCGAGATAAACTTAGGATTCGTTCGAAGTATAATGCTGTTTGATGTGAACTGAAGAAAAGGTTCTTTGATGGTAAAAGCATGGATGTCACTTACTATTTTGGCAGATGTGAGAGCCACTAAGATTGATGTCTTCCAAGTGAGGTATTTTAGTGAGGTATTACAATTGTAGAGGCTTTCGTACAAGAGGAAAAACTTTGACGAGGCCTTTGAGGATATGTTTCACCACGTCACTAGACCATAAAGAAGGGGCATAATTGGAACATCTGAACCTGGAAATTGTTGCTAGGTGCACTCTTATCGACATATGAGATAATCTGGATTTCGCCAAATGAAGCAGATATGGGATTATCTGATCCAGCGGTGATGTGAGAAGGTGAATGTTAGAATTTATACACCAGAGGCAAAAATGTTTTGATTTAAACGTATATGTTTTGTTTGATGTATCCGCTATCGCTCTGGCAAGTATTTGTCTGCATTCTGACAGAATGTCTAACCTGGAGGACTCATTGAATTCAGGAGCCAGGCCGATAAGTTTAGTGATGTCAGGTCCGGATTCCTGATCTGGCTCTAGCTCATGGTCAGCAACGTTGGCATCAGTTTGAGCTGGACATGTGGTTGTTCCGATAGGAGGAGGAGCTCCATGAACCAGAACTGCCTGGGTCACCTGGGGGCTATAAGGAGGAGCCGGCACCATTCTCTCTTCAATTTGTTCAGCCCCTTGGGGATCAATAGGATCGGGGGGAAAAAGCATAAGCATAAATTCCTGCCCATCTAATTGAAAACACATTCCCCAACAATCATTTTTGGGGATGCCAGCTTGCATAAAATAGGCATTTCTTGTTCTCCTTCATAGAGAATTGATCTTAGTTCGTTGAAAACCTGTTGGTCTAGCTCTCACTCGTGATACGGAATGCTCGTTCTACTTAGCGAGTCTGCCAGGAGGTTGGACACTCCCAGAACATGTTCTGCTTTGAGTGAGATTTGTTGTTGTAGAGCCCAATTCCAAACGTGCTACGCTTGATGATATAAGCGCTAGTGATCGTGTCCCTCGTTGTTTGTTGAGATAGAACACACTGGTGGTATTGTCTGTGCACATGAGGACTGCTGAGTGCTCTATTTTGAGTAGAAAATCTTTGAGCGCTAGCTCGCTCGCTTTTAGCACCAGTTGATTGATGTGAAGTTTTTTTTCTGTTGGACTCCATTTTCCACTGATTTGCAAATCTTGGAGGTGGGCACCCAAACTCTCCGGGGAAGCGTCTGCCTTTATGATAAGGGTGGAAATTTGTTGCAGATATGAGAGCCCCTTGGATAGATTTTATTGATGTATCCAAAAAACATGGCAGTTTTCATTACTGTTGTTATCTGAATGCGGTCCTTGAATGAACTATGTGCCTGTAGCCACTGTTTGTCCAGTTCTTCCTGAAGAGGACGCATCTGCAGTTGGCAATTTTGGACAAGAGGAATGCAGGAAGAAACCATTCCGCCTACCAAGTTTTGTGACGGGTTGGAAGAAACACCTGAAGTGCAGAACTTCCACTATAAAAACCAACAGCCGCCGATTGTACTGGATAATCCTCTCTCGGCCAAATCCAGGACGCACAAGCATGAAGGAGACATTATTGGTCCGGCAATTAAAGTAAGATGACATCTTTTTCTAAAAGCCTCATTTCGGTCACCCGTGTTGTTTGTTGCAGAGTGAATATATGCATGAAAAGCGAGTTCTAATCGCTATATTTCCCTTGTGTTTCTACTACTAAAATATAAGGAAGAATGTGGCATTACGAGCAGAGCTGCTGTCTTTAGAACTGGAGAGCCAGGCTCTAGTCACAGCATGAGCTCAACATCCTGTGATATGCCTAAACAATGAGTTTGTCCTTGTGTAAAGTAACTGCAGCTCATGTAAAAAGCTACAATACCTTCGGATCAAGTTTGTGCTATATAAACGGCAGCGTTTGTTATTTTTTATCTGATCGATGCTATAAAAAAGAATTATAATATAAAATTAAATAAAACTTAAATATATCAGGCACGATTCACGCCATGGACATTTAAATTATCTCAGCATCAGCATTATGTCCCTTGTTTGCTACGTAACAACAAATGGCAAATGATAATAGTTTGGGGTGGCCACTTTCTCTGGCCTTCGGTTCTGTGTTCTTCAGGTCACCAACAAGGTCCAGTTTCATTTTCTTATTGAAATTTCCACAAAAGGTAGTCAATGCTGGGAAGGGCACTAAGAACTACTGCTGATATTGCAATAGCACTGATTACAAAGATCTTGTGTTACATGAATGCTTATTGTGTATAGTATTGTTTGTAGTTGTGTAAGACTGTGTGTGGGGTGTGTAGTAGTGCTCTTCCTATGACCTTAGTTAGGTGTGCATGTGTCGAAGCTACACAATGTGGCCTATGGCATGGACATTCCAGGGGCCCACCTGCCAGTGCCGTCAGAATGCGCACTGTCTGCTCTGCATTCCGAGGGTGCTGTTGTGCAAAGGAATTGGCCTTGGTTCCCTTAAGGGAGTCGAGGCCAATGCTGTTGCACTGTTTCTGCCCGGCTGACTGGCGGAAACGTCATAATACTATGTTTCATTCAGCCAGCCCAGTGGAAAAATCATAATATGACATGTGGGGGGGGAGGACACCGGCTTTACGGCAGCCTCCTCCCTGCAAATGAGGCCCTTAATGTTTCATAGAAAAAGTTTTCTTTATTTTAAATTTCTTCCATTTGAAATGATGACTATTTTACAGTTATAAATATGACACAGTGTCTATTGCCCACTGGGAGCAAATGACTTGCTGCCTGTAAATGTGACACTTTGAAATGGGAGAAAATTAAAATCAAGAGTTAATCATGAAGGTAACTTTTCATTTTAATTTTCTCCCATTGAAAAGGAAGCAGAAACATTTTGTTCTCTCACTTCAATATTGAGTCGAAAAGGACTTTTATTTAAGTGTTAAATACTTCAGTGCTTCAGTTTGTCTCCTCTGTGATAAATCTGACTGAGCACTGCTCATTATCAGGCTTTGCTATCTGCAGCCTGATGACAAAAGTAAACACAGCCTTCCTTTAACTTTAAACCCTAGGGTGCCCGGGACGAGGTGGTTACGTCCGCTGCTGTGGTGCTCAGGAGCCCGGGATGTAACCACCTCGTCCTGCTATGGCCCTCAGGGGAGTGCTGGCACCCCCCTCCCCTGGGCAGGGATGGAAGGGGAATCGTTTCCCGTTCCACCCCTGCGCCCCCTGAACCCAGTGGCTTCTGATGACGTCAGCGCTATCGAGCGCTCACCTCATCAGAGGCTGCCCCCAACTCGCCGGAAGCTCAACTTCCAGTGCGGAAAGCATTTCTCCTCCGATCACGTGGAGGAGTGAGAGAGGCATCAAAGGAAAAGCAAAGGCCTTTCCTTTCATGGCTCTCTCAGCATGTCTGCTGCCCACTATACACCAGGGAATCTTTTTTTTTTTTTACTTACTCATAGGAGAAGCAGCCCCTTGGGTAAGGGCCACTCCCCGGGGGCAATTTATTTCAAGGCCATTTCTGCCCCCCTTGAGGGCAAATCGAGCTATTGTAATTAGGCCGATCTGCCCCCAGGGGAGGCAGAAACCTCAAGGCAACAAGGATTGGTGAGTGTGTATGTGTGTGTTTTGGGGGGGGCAGCCCCTTGGTCAAGGGTCACTCTCCATGGGGTCACGTTACTGTTGGCCATATCTGCACCCCTTACGGGCAGATCAGCTAATTTTTGGAATGCCCATCTGCCCCCAAGGGGGCAGAAAGCCCACCAGAGACCAAGGAAGATTTGTTTTTCAAAAAATGGGGCCAAAGTTGTTCTGCCAACCGGTGGGAAGATGGGGCAATTACCCCCGATCCACTCCCGGGTGAGGGTGGGTGCGAGTGAGGGAAAGCCTACTAGATGCCAGGGAATTAAAAAAAACAAAATAGGGTGGTGGCTACCAACCACTATGGGCATGGTTATGCGCCCACCCCAACTGAAGGGGTAACAGTCTCTCCCCTGCACACTAAAACATCTTATCCTATGGCAAGCAAGAGGACATTTGATTATTTTGGGTTTTGGTTTTGCATTTGGGCCATGAGAGCTTGTCTAACTCTCAAAACCGTCCCACTTGGAATGGTGAGTGCTGCACTTTTTGGACTTTGGGATGCTGCCAGGTAGAAAAATCCACAAGACCTAGACACATCTGAAAACTAAACATCTGGGTGAGTCCAGGGTGGTGTGCCTCACATGCACCCGCACCATTTTCTTACCCACAATGCCCTGCAAAGTATCAACTTTGCTGGAAATCACACATTTTCCCCACATTTTTGTGATGGAACCTTCCGGAATCTGCAGGAATCCACAAAATTCCTACCACTCAGCAGTGTTGCATCTATACCAATAAAAATTATGCCCCACTTGTCAGTCTAAAAATGTTTTTTTTCAAACTGCCCTTTTGGACCTGCTTTGGTTTCCCCTCAATTTCGACCTGTTTTTGGCTCTTCCCTGTCACAGGCACTTGGCCCACCTACACAAGTGAGGCATCATTTTTATTAGGAGACTGAGGGAAATGTTGTGTGGTAGGAAATTTGTCCCGGTGCGGTGATCCCACACAGCAATGTGGGAAAAATATGGGGTTTTTGTAGCTAAATTTGAGGTTTCTGAGGATTCTGGGTAAGAAAACACTGGGGGATCCACGCAAGTCACACCTTCCTGGACTCCCTCAGGTGTCTAGTTTTTAGAAATGTTTGGGTTTGGTAGGTTTCCCTATATGGCTGCTGAGCCCAGGATCAAAAATGTAGCCCCCCCCGCTGCAAAAACAGATAGTTTAGTATTTTATAATTTTGATGTGTCCACATAGTGTTTTGGGGCATTTCTTTTTGCGGGCACTAGGCCTACCCACGCAAGTGAGGTACCATTTTTATCGGGAGACTTAGGGGAATGCTGAGTGGAAGGAAATTTGTGGCTCCTCTTAGATTCCAGAACTTTCTGTCACCGAAATGTGAGAAAAAGGTGTTTTTGAGGCCAAATTTTGAGGTTTGCAAAGGATTCTGGGTAACAGAATCTGGTAAGAGCCCCACAAGTCACCCCATCTTGGATTCCCCTTGGTGTCTAGTTTAAAAAAATGCACAGGTTTGGTAGGTTTCCCTGGGTGCTGGGTGTGGTAGAGGCCAAAATCCACAGCTAGGCACTTTGCAAAAAACACGTCAGATTTCAATGTAAAAATGTGATGTGTCCATGTTGCATTTCCTGTCGCAGGCACTAGGCCTACCCACACAATTGAGGTACCATTTTTATCAGGAGACTTGGGGGAACACAGAAAAGAATAACAAGTGTGTAAAAAAGATGTCTATTTGAAAAATGCACTGTAATTCACATGCTAATTTGGGGACCCCGGAATTCAGAGATGTGCAAATAACCACTGCTTCTCAACACCTTAGCTTGTGCCTATTTTGGAAATACAAGGGTTTCCTTGATACCTATTTTTCACTCTTTATATTTCGGCAAATGAATTGCTGTATACTCGATATACAATGAAAACCCATTGCAAGGTGCAGCTCATTTATTGGCTCTGGGTACCTAGAGTTCTTGATTAACCTACAAGCCCTATATATCCCTTCAACCAGAAGTGTCCAGCAGATGTAACGGTATAATGCTTTAAAAAATCTGACATTGCAGGAAAAAGTTACAGAGTAAAACGTGGAGAAAAATTGCTGTTTCTTTACCTCAATTTCAATTTTTTTTTTATTTCAGCTGTTATTTTCTGTAGGAAAACCGTTTAGGATCTACACAAATGACCCCTTGCTAAATTCAGAATGTTGTGTATCTTTCAGAAATGTTTAGCTTTCAGGGATCCAGCATTGGTTTCACACCCATTTCTGTCACTAACTGGAATGAGGCTAAAACCACAAAATATAGTAAAAATGGGGTATGTCCCAGTAAAATGCCAAAATTGTGTTGAGAAATGTGTTTTTCTGATTCAAGACTGCCTGTTCCTGAAAGATGGTAAGATGGTGATTCTAGCACCGCAAACCCTTTTTTGGTGCCATTTTCAGGGGAAAAACCACAAGCCTTCTTCTGCAACCCTTTTTCCCATTTCTTTTTAAAAACTAAATTTTCGTTATATTTTGGCTAATGTTTTGGTCTGCTCCAGAGGATCCCACAAACTCTGGGTATCTCTAGAATCCCTAGGATGTTGGAAAAAAGGATGCAAACTTGGCATAGGTAGCTTATGTGAACAAAATGTTGTGAGGGCCTAAGTGAGAACTGCCCCAAATAGCCCCAAAAAAAGGCCTGGCACCTGAGGGGCAAAAGGCCTGGCAACGAAGGGGTTAAGAGAAAAATGTGCTCCTGTGTTTTGCTTATTTAAAAATGAGCTCAAGGCTGTGAGCTACTCTTAAGGTGTCTGAGAGCTACTGGTAGCTCGCGATGGACTAGTTGGAGACATCTCGTTTAGAGTATATTACTACATTCACTAATGAAAGTTTGATGAGACGCACATATCTGAAACTATTCTCTTAGTGTACAATGTATAACAATATATTCTGATGCTATCTATCCATAAGAATTGTACTTACTCTATAATTGCATGATCTCAATGTGAAAATCAATAAAATGGTTTTGAAAAAACTCTAGTAGGTCAGCAGTGGTATTAGAGCGGTTTGTAGAGGTGTCATATGGCAGTCACTCCCAGTACATTTACCCAGGCCACAAAGGAGACTACAACGTTTGCAGGGAAAAGGAAAACAGACAGGTTATTTTTCACCTCACATCTGAGATGTAGTTACAGGAGTGAAAGGTACTTAAACTATGGCAAACCTATGAGAGAATCTCATGTTTTACAGGGGAAGAAATTGGGGGCCCATCCTGAACCCCCAGAATCTGCAATGTATAACAACATTTATTGTGTGCTACTGTAAATCACAGGATTAAGAATTACCATCATAATAATGAATACCTCGTTAATTGATTAATCACAGATATTATTGGAGAATATCATTGGAGTGAATAAGATAAAATCCCAAACATAATTCATCACAGATCCCTAACCAGGGTGTGCAAAGGTCCCCACTTGTCTTTTGTTATTATTATTATTCAGTGTAGTGCCAAGCCTTGTAATACACCTCATACCATTGGACCAGGAAGTCTTTAAATAGATGTCCTGACAGACAGACAGCATGCCTCCCAGCAAACCTCCTTAATTAGCCGGAGCATATATATATCTTTTTTTCCTCTGTAGTATGCTCTACCGAACTGCTGGGGGCTTATTCTTTCAGAACTCCAAGTTTGCATCACCAAACTGAAAATTATGCTTTCATTTGAAGAATTGCGGAAATGTTGGCTCTTGTTATGCATTAACATAGCAGCCAACGCTTTTTTCAAGGTCATCCTGGAAGTCTCATCGTGACAGCCTTCAACAAAAAATCAGCAAGAAAATCATAATACCCCCTTAGCTGAAGCAACTACATCAGAAAATTTGGAAATTCTTGCACATCTATAATATTCCACCAGCTTGTACGAAATAACACAAGGAAACCTAGTTTATTTTGAGGCATAGGGTACTTAGGCTAAGTGAACACACCAAAAATACACCTTTGATTGCACAAACAATATGTCAAAATGCATCAAGGCCTGTAACGCATACTAAAAATGTTCATATGAGTATAAAAAAGTGGTGCACATGACACAATGGTTGTAACTCATAGGTACTGAAGTGATGTTCACATTATGTGTTTCATCATGTGAAGGTAGCCAGGGTGTAGTTCTAGGGAGGGTGTGTACTTGTGCTGAGAGTGCTATGAGTGTTGTGTCTTATTTGGTGTTGGATGAAAGTTACATTGATTGTATTTTTCTATGGTTTCTTCCTTTCTTTTTTTTCTAGTGACTGTTTTGAACTTATTACATATTGTCATGTGCTCTAGTAGTGTAGCATGTGTAGGCCGTATCTTGTCACATGTGATTTGTTGGCCTTGTGGGTATCCATACATTGCACAAGGCTTTTAGGTAAAGGGCCTGCATGTTGTTTTACAGGCACTGTGGCAATGTTTGAAATTGTATTTGAATCAAAGTGTACATCATTATTTCCAGGTGCACTTTAAGTTTTCTGAACTTCAGTTCTGTGTTTGCTGATGGTTACTGGGGGTGAATGTTTGATTTGCTCTGCATTCCTTCCATCATTTGTTGTTTTTGCATTTGTCGCCCTAAGTGGGAAGGGTATGCCTAGACTTGGGTCCCGGGCTTGCTATGCCACCATATTCAAACTAGCCTGGCTGATGAAGGGTGATACCCTGAAACCAGTCTCAGGATGCTTGTTTCTGGTCCAGGGAGGACCTGGCCTGGTAGTTCTGGCTGAACTGTTCCCATGGGGATCAGGGTCGAAACTGATTTGCATATGCCTGGGTCCAAACTGGAATGTCATGGCAAGCAAAACAAACTGATGGATTAAACCCATATCTGTGACTGGGGGTGAATGTTTGATTTGTTCTTCATTCTGCTGATCATCTGTTGTTTTTGCAGATGGTTATTTCATGTCAGATGTTGTTGAGTTTATCGAACTATGGCCATAGAAGGCATGTGGTGTGGTGTCAGGTGATGTGCGATGCCGCATCTGTTTGTGTTGTGGGTTTGGCATTGCACTATTTTATCCTACAGGGTTATTTGTGCCCAGTCACTCACCTACTTTATTCATCCATCATGGCCTGTACGTCTCCAGGCTTACTGCAAGTCTTGATGGAGAGGTCAGGAGTGTCCATCCACCAGTATGCCGACAACATACAACTTTATAGGAAAATTGCCTCCTTCACAAAATTATCACCCTTATGAACTGTTTAAAACATTAAAACTTATTCATACTAAATCCTGAAAGTCAGAATTTCTAATTATCCTAGAACACCAATCAAAATTCAACACAGGCTGCATTAGTGAACTACAAATAGACATTTTGCCAACACAATCTCGATAAGTTAGATCTTTTGATTTTTGGATCTTCTGAAACTTCACTATGCAAAGTGAGTCAGTTAGAGCACCACTGCTTGCAGAAGAAAGATTCAAACCTAATGAAGCAGTTTGATTTCTGGTCTGTAAAATACAACCTATTGTTATATCCAACATACATTTTGGAAGTATCCTTTCGTTTGTAACTCCCAAAAATGTATGTGCACCATTAAAAGTTCAGTTATACTAAGTTGAAAGTTGATAGTTGACTCACCAAGGTTTAACTAGAAAACTGCAGTACTGATGGCTCCTCACTGGCTACCTACAGAGGCAAGAATCAAACTCAGTCAAACATGCCTTGCGTTGAAAGCACTCAGACTTCAACGACCAACCTGTCTGTGTTCGCCACTAAATATTTTCAGAGGGTCTAAAAGCTGCTGGAAAAAATAAGAAGTTTTTCCACAAGTGCATTTTCTCTAGTAGTGTCTGACAGGACGATTGATTGGGTTACATTCTGAAGTCTTTTAGTGGAAGGAGGGATTCCATTTTCAAAGAAATGTAGTTTGCCAGTGTAAAAATGCCTACAGAGATGGTGTATGTTCAGCAATAGTGCCTTTCCAAGTGGTCACTTTGTGTTTAATGTCGCCCTTTAGAAAACAACTAGCACAATATAAATAAATGTTGATATTTGAACTATGGCACATTCATAGATTCAAGATTCCACATGGCCTTTTGTTTTTCTTCTTCTCACCACTACCACTAGAAAAATCCTGAGAATGAGACCATAAGATAATGGACATTTTATTCATCAATAGTAATCAACTGATCTAAATCCTCGTTGCAGGACTGGGAAGAAATAGAACATATTACTGACCCTGATGCCAAAAGGCCTGATGACTGGGATGCAGAAATGGATGGTGAATGGGAACCACCAATGATCCCCAACCCTAAATATAAGGTAACCATGTTTAAACTCTCTGAAAAACAAGGGTTTGGAACTGTCAACATGTCCATTTCCTTCAATTCATAGTTTATGTGAAGTTTTTCTTGTTAGTCTCAGTTTCATGACATGAGTACTTGGATAAAGAGAACACTTTAGATAGTGGATGTATTTACATGAAGTATGTATGCTGGTGCACAAAGCGCACAAGGCCTATTGCGCCATCATGTACATCCAGGCCCACTTTTCGATTACAGAAGGGACATTTGCACCCCTTCTGGTATATTAATATTTGGTGCTCCCTTGATGTACTTTACTGAAACTTTAGGTGGAACGGATTCTGATGAGCTCAAATATAAAGAAAGTCTATAATGAGGAATACCTGCTAGATCTCTTAATGTACATCACTTTCCTCCACTGCCTACATCCGAGCACACTTCAGGATCCGCTCAAAGTGTTTTTATCCATGTGCCTTAGCCATGGGAAGAGGGCACTGAGTGTGAGCTCTTTGGTTTTGGCACCAAAGGCACGGAGTTGCTGAGCTGTAAACCTGTTTTGGCTGAATAACCTCATCGGTGCACACTCATCTGGAATGTGGCCACCAGTAAGTGTGACAGTGACTTTATGAGAGGCAGTATATATATATATATATATATATATATATATATATATATATATATCCATGTTCAATGGCATGTGTAGCTGCAGATACACATGCTGTGCATTATCCTGCCATCTAGTGTTGGGCTCGGAGTGTTACAAGTTGTTTTTCTTCAAAGAAGTCTTTTCGAGTCACGAGACCAAGGGACTCCTCCCTTTCGGCTCCATTGCGCATGGGCGTTGACTCCATCTTAGATTGTTTTCTTTCCACCATCGGGTTCGGACGTGTTCCTCTTCGCTCCGTATTTCGGTTTGAAAAAGATAGTTATCCATCCGAAAATTCGACGGTATTGTTTGCGCTCGGTACCGAGTTAGTGCTAGCACATCGACACCGAAGAAAGAAGAGCTCCGGCGGCCCTTTGGGGCTTCCACTCCTCAGCGGGGCCTGGTCGGCCCTACCGCGTCCATCTTCAAAACTCATGGACCGGACCCCCTTCCGCTTCTGCCCCAACTGCCACGCAAAGTATCCTTATACAGACCAACACTTGGTCTGTAATCTGTGTTTGTCCCCCAAACACAAAGAGGATACTTGCGAGGCCTGTTGGGCATTTCGATCCAAGAAAACACTGTGGGATCGAAGAGCACGAAGACTTCAGATGGCGTCGACACCGGCCGGTCACACCGACGTCGAAGAAGAGGAGAGATTCTCCATTCCAGATTCGGACGAGTCCGGGAGTGAGCAGCCAAAGACGCAGCAAACCGTGAGTAAACCAGCCCCGGCAAAAACTCACTCGGACGCCACCGCCAACAGGCCATGGCTTAACCCGAAAACACGGTGACCAAACATCGGCACCGAAAAAGGCCTTTCAGCAGCCGAAGACATCTGACTCCGGTCGAGAAACTGGCTCCGAACAGACTCGGCACTGAGATACCGGCTCCGACCAGACTTGGCACCGAGAGATCGGCACCCCAAAAGCCAAAAAGGTTTCCTCGGAGCCCAAAAAGACTGCCGAAAAGATTTCGGTGCCGAAACATGCAGCCTCGGAGCCGAAACACAGCTCCTATACAGACGAACAAGGCCTTTCCACACAATTACAAGGCCACAGATTTGAACAAGAACTGGGCATGGGAGAGCCAGACCATACCCAGAGGAGGCTTCTTATACAAAAAGACACAGGGAAAATCAGAACTCTTCCTCCAATAAAGATGAAGCGGAAGCTCGCATTCCAAGAGGCGGAAATGCAGCCAAAAGCAAAAGTGGCTAAAGAAAAAACACCACCACAGTTTTCGCCATCGCCACCGCACTCGCCACATCTGTCCCCAGTAGCAACACCCCCGATGATGTAGTCACCAACGCACACAGGGATGAGCCAAGATGACCCGGATGCATGGGATTTGTATGATGCACCGGTCTCAGATAATAGTCCGGATTGCTACCCGGCAAGGCCATCACCACCTGAGGACAGTACTGCTTACATGCAGGTGGTTTCCAGGGCAGCTACTTTTCATAATGTAGCATTACATGCAGAGCCCATAGAAGATGACTTCTTGTTCAACACCCTGTCATCTACGCACAGCCAATACCAAAGTTTGCCAATGTTACCAGGCATGTTAAAACATGCCAAACAAGTGTTTCAGGACCCAGTCAAAAGCAGAGCCATCACACACAGGGTGGAGAAGAAATATAAACCTCCCCCTACGTACCCTGTGTAAATCACACAACAGTTAACTCCTGATTCGTTGGTAGTAGGAGCAGCCCGGAAAAGGGACAAACTTCTGGAGACGCACCACCGCCCGACAAAGAAAGTCGGAAATTCGATGCAGCAGGCAAGAGGGTGGCCGCACAGGCAGCCAATCAATGGCGAATTGCCAGTTCTCAAGCTCTACTGGCAAGATACGACAGGGCACATTGGGATGAAATGCAACATTTCATTCAACACCTTCCCAAGGAGTTCCAGAAACGTGCCCAACAGGTTGTCGAGGAGGGCCAAACTATCTCCAACAACCAAATAAGGTCGGCTATGGACTCAGCAGATACGGCGGCCAGGACAGTAAACACGGCGGTAACCATTCGAAGACACTCGTGGCTACGGACCTCCGGATTTAAGCCAGAAATCCAGCAGGCTGTGCTGAATATGCCTTTTAACGAACAACAATTGTTTGGGCCGGAGGTGGATATAGCATAGAGAAACTGAAGAAAGACACGGACACGGCCAAGGCCATGGGCGCGCTCTACACCCCACAGAGCAGAGGCACTTTTAGGAAGCCACACTTTAGAGGGGGGTTTTGGGCCCAAACCACAGAGCCCTCCACCTCACAAGTCAGACCCACATATCAGGGCCAATATCAGAGAGGAGGTTTTCGAGGACAATATAGGGGTGGACAGTTCCCTAAAACAAGAGGGAAATTCCAGAGCCCAAAAACCCCACAAACCAAACAGTGACTTCAACGTCAAAAACCCCCACCACACAACACCAGTGGGGGGGAGACTCACACATTATTACCACAACTGGGAACACATAACTACGGACGCGTGGGTCCTAGCCATTATCCAACATGGCTATTGCATAGAATTCCTCCATTTACCACCAGATTTGCCTCCCAGAGCACACAACAACATTTCCAAACAACACTTAGATCTGTTGCAACTAGAAGTCCAAGCATTGTTACAAAAAGAAGCAATAGAACTAGTACCCAACCATCAAAAAGGAACAGGTGTTTACTCCCTGTATTTCCTAATTCCAAAAAAGGACAAAACACTGAGACCCATATTAGACCCCAGAACACTAAGGGGGTTATTACAACTTTGGAGGAGGTGTTAATCCGTCCCAAAAGTGACGGTAAAGTGACAGATATACCACCAGCCATATTACAAGTCCATTATATCCTATGGAACTCGTAATACGGCTGGTGGTATTTCCGTCACATTTGGGACAGATTAACACCTCCTCCAAAGTTGTAATAACCCCCTAAATCTTTACATCAGATCAGATCACTTTCACATGGTGACACTTCAAGATGAGATTCCCTTGCTCAAACAACAGGACTACATGTCAACATTAGATCTCAAATATGCTTATTTCCACATACCCATACATCCTTCCCACAGGAAATACTTGAGGTTCGTAATCCAAGGCATGCATTACCAATTCAAAGTGTTACCGTTCGGCATAACAACAGCCCCAAGGGTATTCACAAAATGTCTTGCAATAGTAGCTGCTCACATCAGGAGACAGCACATGCATGTATTCCCTTACTTAGACGATTGGTTAATAAAAACCAGCACTCAGCAACAGTGTCTTCTACACACAAACTACGTCATAGAAACCCTTCACAAACTAGGGTTCTCTATAAACTACCAAAAATCACATCTACATCCGTGTCAAATACAACAATATTTAGGAGCAACAATCAACACACAAAAAGGGATTGCCACTCCAAGTCCACAAAGGGTACAAGCCTTCCAAAATGTAATACTAAACATGCACTCAAACCAACACTATCAAGTGAGGTTTGTAATGAAACTCCTAGGCATGATGTCTTCATGCATAGCCATTGTCCCAAACGCAAGACTACACATGCGTCCCTTACAGCAATGCCTAGCAACACAATGGACACAAGCATAGGGTCAACTTCAAGATCTAGTGTTGGTAGACCGCCAAACACACTCCTCCCTTC
Source organism: Pleurodeles waltl (assembly GCF_031143425.1). Taxonomy (NCBI): domain Eukaryota; kingdom Metazoa; phylum Chordata; class Amphibia; order Caudata; family Salamandridae; genus Pleurodeles; species Pleurodeles waltl. Next base: position 893,240,561 of record NC_090443.1, read on the forward strand.
AATGGTGGAATCCTATCAATTTAAACCAAGGGCGGCCATTCCAAGACCCAGTGCCTCAATACGTGATCACAACAGATGCTTCTAGGATGGGGTGGGGAGCACACCTCAACCAGCACAGCATACAGGGACAGTGGGACGTTCAACAAAGGCAACTGCATATAAATCATTTAGAGCTGTTAGCAGTGTTTCTAGCATTGAAAGCATTTCAACCGCTAATAGCCCACAAACAGATTCTTGTCAAAACAGACAACATGACAACAATGTATTACCTAAACAAGCAGGGAGGGACACACTCATCACAACTGTGTCTCTTAGCACAAAGGATTTGGCATTGGGCGATTCACAATCACATTCGCCTAATAGCACAGTACATCCCAGGGATTCAAAACCAGTTAGCCGACAATCTCAGTCGAGATCACCAACAAACACACGAATGGGAAATTCATCCCCAGATACTACAAACTTACTTTCAAAGCTGGGGGAACACCACAAATAGAACTATTCGCAACAAAAGAAAACGCAAAATGCCAAAACTTTGCGTCCAGGTATCCACACCCTCAGTCCAAGGGCAATGCGTTATGGATGAGTTGGTCAGGGATATTTGCTTACGCTTTTCCCCCCTCCCACTCCTTCTTTATCTAATAAACAAACTGAGTCACAACAAACTCAAACTAATATTAATAGCACCAACCTGAGCCCGTCAGCCATGGTATACAACACTACTGGACCTGTCGGTAGTACCTCATATCAAACTACCAAACATACCAGATCTGTTAACTCAACACAAACAACAGATCAGACACCCGAATCCAGCATCGCTCAATCCAGCAATCTGGCTCCTGAAGTCTTAGAATTTGGACATTTAGACCTTACACAAGAATGTATGGAGGTCATTAAACAAGCTAGAAAACCCACTACAAGACATTGTTACGCAAACAAATGGAAAAGATTTGTTTATTACTGCCATAATAATCAAATTCAACCACTACATGCTTCTGCAAAAAACATTGTAGGCTATTTATTACACTTACAAAAATCAAAAATAGCATTTTCTTCTATCAAAATACATCTCACAGCAATATCTGCCTACCTGCAGATTACACATTCAACATCACTCTTTAGAATCCCAGTCATCAAAGCATTTATGGAGGGTTTAAAAAGAATCATACCCCCAAGAACACCAACAGTTCCCTCGTGGAACCTCAATATTGTATTAACAAGACTCATGGGTCCACCATTTGAACCCATGCACTCTTGTGACATGCAATACTTAACCTGGAAAGTAGCCTTCCTAGTAGCTATCACATCTCTTAGAAGGGTAAGCGAAATACAAGCATTCACTATACAAGAACCCTTTATACAAATACATAAACATAAAGTGGTGCTCTGTAGAAATCCAAAGTTCTTACCAAAAGTTATATCACCGTTCCACCTAAACCAAACAGTGGAACTCCCAGTCTTTTTTCCACAACCAGACTCAGTAGCCGAAAGAGCCTTACATACATTAGACATCAAAAGAGCACTAATGTATTACATTGATAGAACAAAACAATTTTGCAAGACAAAACAATTGTTTGTAGCCTTCCAAAAACTTCATGCAGGAAATCCAATATCCAAACAAGGCATTGCCAGATGGATAGTGAAATGTATTCAGACCTGCTATATTAAAGCAAAAAGAGATCAGCCTATTACGCTAAAAGCGCACTCCACTAGGAAAAAAGGCGCCACAATGGCCTTTCTAGGAAATATACCTATGACAGAAATCTGTAAGGCAGCCACATGGTCTACGCCTCATACATTCACAAAACATTACTGTGTAGATGTGCTAACAACACAACAAGCCACAGTAGGACAGGCTGTATTCCGCACATTATTTCAGACAACTTCAACTCCTACAGGCTAAGCCTCCGCTTTTGGGGAGATAACTGCTTACTAGTCTATGCACAGCATGTGTATCTGCAGCTACACATGCCATCGAACGGAAAATGTCACTTACCCAGTGTACATCTGTTCGTGGCATGAGACGCTGCAGATTCACATGCGCCCTCCCGCCTCCCCGGGAGCCTGTAGCCGTTATAAGTGGATGAAACTTGTACATTTGTAAATATATACTATTCTTTATACACATTATGTACATACATACTCACTCCATTGCATGGGCACTTTTAATATATACACAACTCCTACCTCACCCTCTGCGAGGAAAACAATCTAAGATGGAGTCGATGCCCATGCGCAATGGAGCCGAAAGGGAGGAGTCCCTCGGTCTCGTGACTCGAAAAGACTTCTTCGAAGAAAAACAACTTGTAACACTCCGAGCCCAACACTAGATGGCAGGATATGCACAGCATGTGAATCTGCAGCGTCTCATGCCACGAACAGATGTACACTGGGTAAGTGACATTTTCCACATATATATATATATATATATATATATACATATATTTCGCTCTAGCTGTAGCACAATAACATTGATCCGATGCTGATAAATGTTTGTACACCATTATGAGATGATGCTCTATTTTATTAAATATGTATTTTTATTTATTTAGGGAATATGGAAACCTAGAAAAATTGATAATCCGAACTTCAAAGGTGAATGGGTTCAACCTGAGATTGACAATCCTGAATATGTCCCAGATGACAAAATCTATAAATATGAAAACATTGGCGTTATTGGGCTCGACCTTTGGCAGGTATGTGTAGAAGAAGCCACTTTGTAAATTTCAGTCGTCCACTGATATTGAAAAAAAAATTCTTAAAATTTCAAACATGTAAAAAATCTTTAAAAAAATACTTAGTTATTGAGAGAAGGGGTGTGTCAGTGAATTTGAACACACACACACACACTGTGAGGCCCATTCATACTGCTTGCGGTGATGTCTGCCACCTCCACTGGATGGTTTGAGGGCTCTCCCCTGGCTACCAGTCAGAAAGCGGGTGACCTTAAAGCCCTATGCTTGGTTCACAAGACACTCCAAAAGCGGGGCCCATGTTACCTTAGGGCCACTTTCAAATGGTATACTCCCAGTAGATTGTTGAGATCCACAGGACAGAGAAAGGTGATGCTCCCCAGGGTCTGGAAAGCTAGATGGGGAGAAGGGCTTTTTTAGTGGCAGCTGCTAGGGTGTGGAACAGTCTTTCAGAGTCAATTAGGGCTGTGGACTCTTACTTGGCTTTCGTAGACAGGCAAAAACTTGGTTATTTTCAACCCTGTAACCTCGACCTGGAGAGGTCCTCTGGTGTAGTCTGGTAGGGTTCACTCATGGTTAACCCCTCCTGCTGTCTTGTTATATTTTAGCGCTCTGATGCCTTTCTGGTTTTTATGCACTTCATAAATCAATAATTTCACATTCTTTTTGGCTCAGTGTGACAGCTGCTATGGCTAGCAGATCCCCAAGCCTTTGGTCTTGGATATTTCATCAATGGTTGGAGCACTGGATCCGTTGTGTGTCAAAATTCTGGTGCCATCTTAGTTCTGAAAATGGTATTTAGCATCCCCATTGCTTGTGACTGAAGCAACGGTGAAGAAGGAGATATAGGTTTTGAAGGCCAGGTCAACATAGCAACTACTTTGGTATTCAAGACAAATCATAAACGTTAATAATTTTGTCTTCTCTGTCAGAAGCTGTGGCATTTTCTTTTTCTTTTTTTGCCAAACAATCAAGTGTGAAACTGTTCTTCTATCTGTATTTTTTTTACAACTGTTTGAGTTTCTGTCACATAGTGTTGTGCTTTCCTCTTTGTGGTTCTCCCAAGATGTTAAGGATCTAATTAAGTTTATGAAGCAAAGTATTCGACTTGGAGTTTTACATCTCTTTTTTTCTTTTCTCTGCTACTGATTCTGTCTATTAGAGGGCTAACATTGGTAAAAAAAAAAAGTTTGAAAGAGATTCATTTTACTGTTTTGTTTCTGCCATCTTTGTTTAGAAACATGCAGTCATTGCCCGAATCTTTGATGACGGTATGTGAACCTCAGAGTTCAGTTGTGTAAATAAACGTTCCGTAGCCACCAGTTTGCAACTTCTTTTTGCAAACCAGGACATCTTTGAGTTCTCAGGGCCAGGGACTAGTACTTTATAAGACCTCTGGAGTCAGTTTGCCTCCTGAATTCCAGCAGTTTCTTGGCTACATAAAATGGCCACCATATATCACCAATAACATCTCGTTCCTGCGTGTCTAATGCTATAATATTGCTGATGGCAACTACAAAATGGCAATTATTATTTACTACATTGTTGTCATATGTACTATGTATGTCAAAACTAATAAAATCTCTTTTAAAAAAATCACTAACAGCAGTTGAGCATGGTTTAGCCACTTTGCATTCTTCTAGGTATTGAGAAAGGTTTTTTAATAATTATTTTTGCAAAATAAACTCATACATCTCTCGTACCTCTATTAATATGGTGCAGTAAAGGACTCTGTTAAGCCCTTTGCATAAAGACCTTCTATGCATTGACCAAAAAGCAGCCTCCAGCCTAGGCTTATATGGCCCATTTTACTAGGGCCAACACTGCCACCACTGCACTGATACATGGACTGCCTGTTACTCACAACTGTCAGGCTGTGATGTGGGTATCAGTGCACATGTTACTGAAGCAATATTTCCTTGACAGTTATGTTCAAGGGGAAGAACATTTCGCCCAATTTAGTCCTGCAAGAGTTTTCAGTCTGAACCCACCCGACAGGCCCTCCTCCACCTTGGAAGGTTCTGGTTTCTCTCTATTCTAAAGGTGAGGCATTTGCAGTTAGAAGTATCCATCAGAATAACAAGTAACAATGTTTCTGGTGACTACTCTGTCTAACCTCAGATTCCTCATTGACCTCCCACCTCCGCGTTCTGTAATCTAGTCCCTTTTTGCCATCTTACAATGTCCCAAATTAGAGATCTGCACACTGGTACCTCCAATTGTTTTATGCTTTGTGTCCAAGGGCATGGAAAGAGTCAAGCAAGAAACTGATGTTGGTTCCCAGGGATGGCGCTTATATGCTGCTTTGCTCCCTCAGTTCCAGGGTGGAACTAACCCAGTAGGGAGCCGCACAATGCCACCTAGTAGCATGCAGAATCACTGCTATTTAAAAACTTACAGATCCAGTCTGACGCCTGGGGAATATTCTTACAGTGAAGAATCTGTAGTTGTATAAAGTTTTCACCAGAAGGATTGTTACCAAAGGTAAATAACCTATTCATCTCGCACCCATACTAGCCTAAAAGTATGCTTCCTCTTTCATTCAATATTTGTGCAACAGAAGGACGTAGGCAAGTGGGAGTATGGAAAGCCAGAATGCTCCTATGTACATCAATTCTATTTATTCAAGTGTCAAGTGTCATTTGAAGTGAATGGGTTTGGTAGAAATGTTAGATTATACACCAATACCACTTTCTCTGGTCTACTCCCAGCAACACCCTTTTCGCTGTCAAATTTTTAAGGACAGGGAAACATTGTTCTGAACATCAGATACTGACACTACAAGCCTGTATATGAATGAGTGCTTTGAAACCCGACAGCAGAATTCTCTGCCCCTCCATTCTGAGCCTCTGAAAGTGACAGAACAGGAAGAAGTCATGACACCTTGTCACTAATTCAAATCATTTGAATAGATCAAGACAAGTGGTTTGATGAGCAAGATAGGTAAACAGAAGGGGGATTAGAAAATAAAGTAAAACATGGCAAATTAGGCTAGACAAATGATTGGTGAGGGAGTTAAAGCGAATAAGCAAGCATCAGTATAAGGTGAGGGGGGACTCTAATAAAACAAAAAGAGAAAACAGAGACTGATGAAGGAAATAGGCAAGGAAAAATGGAAGGGGCTGAAAGTATACAGAAGTTTATGAAAGAAGGTGTAAAAGGGATAGCAAACAATAGTCTCTGCTTGTACTGAAAGAAATTTAACCGAATGTAGATTTTAATTAAATAATTCAGGCCAATGTTAATTTCAATACAAAGATGTATTTTTAAATTACCTGCATTCTAACCATTTGATTAAAAGCAGATGCAATAGCCAATAAATCAATCAAATCAGTCACTCAGAATGAGGAGGCAAACCAGAAAAGAAGCCACCAAATATTTTATAAAGATGTAAAATTCAGAGCTAATTGTATAGAAAGTCACCAAGAGGTCCAAAAGTGCTGCCAAACATACAGTGCTGGCAGGGGTGTGGCCAAGCACAATATGGAAAGAGATATACTCCGGTGCTACTCCTGTGTGCCACCCTGCAGTCAACAGGAATGTTGCCTGCTCTGGGCTGATCTGCAGACCAATTAACTGAGTTGAAAAATACTTAGTGAACAGAATGGGTTGGGGCTTGACTAGGGATCAGATCACCTTGAAAACAAGTAAAGGGAGGGCCGAGCTGAAGCAAGGTGGTGGCAGATGGAAAGACCTCCAAAACAGGCTGACCAGAGCCGAGAGAGGATACACATGACTGCTGAACCTGCAGCACATGGTGATCAGAACCTGTGGGACTTGGTTGAACCTATGGCGTGCCGCAGGGAAGCTGCACAAAGAAAAAGATGGGAAACGCGGGCAGCCAAATGCCCCACCTGCTTCCAGACAGTGAGGACTTGGGAGGATTGGCGCAAGCGAAGAACATGCTTGCTATGAGTGTAGATAGCCTGTAGCTCAGGGTGAGCAGAGCCTGTGGGGCTTGGCTAGGGCCTGTGGTAGGCCTTGTGAGTAGTAGACTAGGGAAGGGAGTGAGGGAGTGGGCGGACATGTATCCTAACTGCTGTATGCTTGTGAGGACAGTGGACGATGAAGAAGAAAGTAGGTGCATACATTTGGAATGGTCCCCCCATCTCTGAAATAATAAACAAATACAAAAACAAAAGTCCAGACAGATCTCCAGAGGGAAGATATTGGCATTACTGGGCCAGAAGTGTGTTGGTGAAGCCACCCCAACCTCTGCCTCCCCCCCCCCCGATGAGGATGTCATCATGTGCAATGAGGGAGATTGCACTGGGCCCAGGAGGCCACAAAGGAGCATTTTCAAAGGGCCTAAATCACAGTATTCACTGATTGGAAGGGTGTTGGATATACAAGACTGTGGCATCCAGCATTACTCACACATATCCCGGTGTTCTGGGTTGACCTTCTCAGACAGTAGAGAGAAAACATAGCTGCTAGGAGGTGAACAAACACAATGGGAATTTCCAGCTGGTCCTATTCCTGAGGACTGAGCTGCAAAGGCTGTGGAAGGTTACCTTTGGACACCCTGACTGAGCTCAGGGTAACAAACAAGGAAATTGGACACAGAGCATCTTCCCCCCTTGGGGGTTGTTTGGGGCATCAGTTCTGTTTGCACTGGAAGACGGGAACCTTGGCTCCCATCTCACTATGTAAAATAAAGTGTCTTACAGAGTTGTCTCTGAGGTGTGAGTGTCCCGCTACCATGTGGTCTCCTACCATAATGGTGACAACCAAAGGTGGGAAAGGTCAGTCGACAAAGAAACTTGCTGAGACAAGGTCTGATGGAGACAGAGTATGTGTTAAAGCCTACGGGGACGGCGCTGGACCGCTGCATGGAGAAATTCAAAGAAATCCTATAGGCTATTTTAGTTACTAAATGCACACTGGAATATATTATTGATGCTGTGGCAAGTGCGTAAATTGTTACGCGCCGAACATAGACACAATGAAAGAGTGGCGAAAATAATTCAACACTGTTATCCCTGTGCCCCAACGGCTACTCACAAATATTTATGATGCACAGCAGTTCCTTCTGGTGGAGAGAGCACGCATGTTTTTTGCAGTGGCACAACTGCCAGTTCTGGAGTGCTCCCTATACCAAGGGCCAGTAGGTTACTGAACTTCTAAGACTGGGACCATATCTGGGTCTCCTTCTTCTTTGAATGAGAGAAAGCTTCATGAAGTAAGAAGGCAAGGAGACCACATATTGTCTTAAGTTTCTGAGAGGCATCTCAAGGAGTTGATCTAATCTCTATCCAAGGCCTATAATCGGCAACAGAGCAGGAGCTCTCCTTCTTCTCAGTCTCTGGTATCTTCAAAAGCTCATATTTGTTAGTCTCTGGGCCACCCTCGTGTTCCTCCTGGGCATCTCCTGATTATGAGGAGGAAGAACCTATTCTTCCAGGTGGCCCTTGTGCTCCAAGGGGGAAGTATATTTTGAATATATGATCTTAAGCCACTAATCTCATATATGTCATCAAATCTACAGCTCCCTCTGGAGGATGAACAGTCCAGGGATAGTAGGGTGTATTTTTGCCAATTTCAAATAACTTCCTTCCCTAAGGTTCAAGTTATTCCTGATTCTCAGGGCTTACTAAAATGATAATGTAAGGATCCTGAGAGAGTATTAGTGCCTAGGTTTATGGCCTGACTGTATTCTCAAGCAATGGGTGACACTGAGCTTTCACAGTCCCTCTTTATTGACCTTCTTAAGAGCAAATCAGGTTGGAAACCTTCTTTACTATTAGAAGATGTTGTGGTGGCTGACCCAGTTGATAAGAAGGCGGAAGGCACCTGAAGTGGGTTCATGCTGGCGATGTCCTGTATTGCGGTGCCTGTTTGTGTGCGGATCCATTCTTGTGATTGGGTCTGCTTAAACACAGATTTTTATGTGACTTATCTTAAGGAGCCTGTCTTCTTCCTTGTTGGTGACCTCTCTCTCCTCCCTCTGTCAGGTTGCAAAGCAGCTGTATAGAGAACTTAAAAAAAAGGAGGCGGTTAGCTTGTGACTTATTTTCCAGTATGTTTAGAGAAGATGGGGCTCAAAAGAATGAAAAAAACGTTTGAAGAAAGGAAAGGAACATCTTTTAAAATACTGACTTTCCTTCTAAAATGTCATATGAGGCCTAATGATTTTGGTATAAGACTTTCACTCTTAACTTTTTTTTTCAGACATCTTTATTGGCATTTTTCAACATTTAACAGAATATCTATAGCCAAGTTTTGCACAATACATTATCAAATGAACTAATAGAAGCAGATCATTGAAATAGCACGTTATTGTTATATAACATTCCGTGGTATCTGGTAGTTTTTTTCCTTATTTCAACTGCATCCTGTGATAACTTTTATATAACTCTAGTTTCTATTATTACTATACATGCATCCTCTTTTATTTTTCTGTTTACCCCTCTTTGATTTCTGCAATCCCCAATCGAAGGCATATTCATACTTCCAGTTATGTTAATCTTTAGTGTAGATATAGATACATTGTATACCCTCATTAGAATACACAGCCATCCGAGTTGGGAGTAAGTGTCAATGCAGCAAAGTAGAAGAGTGTTCTGCTCATTTGGAGGGGACAAAGAGTTCCATTACAGTAGCCAAGCCCAAGATAAACAATAGGAAACCGTAAACAGAGAAGAAAAAAAAGAGAAAACTGTTAATTCTAACTAAGATGACTCCAGTAATAGATGATATGCTGTATTTTGTGGTATGTCAGTAATATTACATAGGCTAATACGTGATAACCGGAACCCTCAATCTCGGAATAAGGTATAGGTCAGGTGGCCCGAGATCCCGAGGGCGGGACCTGCCATCACTAGTGCTGTATGGACTACCATGATCAACTCCAACTACTTCCAAGCCCTCCTTCCATGGCTCCCACACCAGATCTTTTCATATGATCTACATTCAGTCGCATGTATAGTCAGTTGGTGCCCTCCCCATTGTCAGATCTTGTGCCTACATCTGGTTGCAGCCATGATTCCAGTATCTCTGTCCATGTGTGCTATAGGGCGCCTCCTGATCCCCCTGCTGTCTTCTTTCTTAAGTACTTGTTTGTCTGCCCTCACCCACTTCGAAACAATTTCCAAGCCACTGTAATGCGTCTCCTTGCCAGGGCCAATGCAACATCTATGAATTGTACCCAACGTTGCACTTGCTGGGTCTAGGGAAGTTACCCACTAAACAGACGTCAATGGTGTGTGGGAGCGAGCACTCGAGAGTGAGGTGTATTCTGTAAACGACCACCCTCCAAAAAACCTGTAAGGGGAACATCTGCATGTCATGTGACAGAAGTCTTCATCTAAAATTCTGCATCTTGGACATCATTGGGCATCCCCTCCATATATTACCCACAGTCTATGCGGCGCCAGATAGGTCATATGTAGGAAGTTGAATTGAATGTATTGAAGCCCAGTGTTACGTGAGACCGTCTTGGGGTATGCAATCATCCTGCTCCTATCTCTATCTGAAATCTCTTTCCCCAAGACCCCTTCCCATTTAGCCCTTCACGCTGTTAAGGGTGTACGCCCCATCTCATTCAGTGCTTTGTTGAACCAGGTAATCAACCTTCTAGCCGAGCCCAATGAGAGAAGTAGCTGAAGTATAGTGTGTGTGGGGGGTCCCTCTGACCACAGTTCCATAGGTCTGCGAAGGATCGCACCACAACCTCGTAGCCGCCTTCTTGAAAGCAGTCACCGACTGTCACTAATCAAGCAACTCAAAAGCCTGACTGCTGTGAAATAAGTAACCGAGTCGCCATGTGGGGGGCCCACGATATGGATCCTGGGGACATACACTACTGGCCTTCGGGTCCTCACTTGGCATCTCTTCCAAGTAGTTAAGGCCACTTTCAGTAATATGGTTGGATGTGAAATTGGTACGTCTGGTCTCAGTAACTGTGGCAGTAATAAGCTCTGGTAAGGCGGCAACCTTATCTGGCCCAATACCCCCCAGTGGACATCCCCAATCCATCTAGCAATCCACTGTAACTGCGCTGCCAAATAATATAACTAGAGGTTGGGACTCCCAGTCCTCCTTCTTCAGGTGGGTGTCTCAAAATTGCAAGCGACACTCTATGTCTGCCCCGTCCCATATGAGTTCCCTGAGCAATGCATCCACAACACTGGGAAGTTAATCGGTATGTTTGCAAAAAAAGTAAAGAAGGCAGGGTAACACCACCATTTTAGTTATTGCTATTCGTGCCATCAGGAATACATTTTGTGATCTCCAGGAAAAAACATTAAACTCAAAGGAGCGATACGCCCTTCCCAAGTTTCCTTCTTATACATTTTCAATATTGTGGTAAATCTGGATGCCTAAATATCTGAAGGAGGAAGGATCCCATCGGAGTCCCATCAGCATGTGTTGTGGGCGCTGGGTATCTTTAGTACAGGGAAATAAGCAGGTCTTTACTCGATTCAGCCGCAAGCCAGACACCCTCCCAAATTCTCTAGTCTCTCAATGGCATCATTCACCCCATTCCTATGGTTTTCCAAATACAGGAGGAGGTCATCTGCATTCAATGAGATAACATGACGGTGTCCATCCACTAGCAGTCCAGTCTCTGCACCTTCTGCTTGAACCAAGCTGCCAATGGTTCTATGGCCAGCACAAATAATGAAGGTGATAATGGGCAACCCTGCCTAGTCCCTCTGTGGACATCATATGTGGAGGAGGCCTTTTTCCCAGTCCGTACCCTAGCAATTGGGTCAATGTACCGCAGCATCACCCACCTTATGCAGCCCTCCCCTAAGCCCATTTGCTGCATAACCTTAATCAGGAAGTCCCTGCATATAGAATCAAAAGCCTTCTTGAAATCCACTGACATAAGTGTGGCCTCGGTGTGGGAACGCACGTCCGGGTGGTGCAAAACATGAAAGAGTCTACCCAGTTTGAGGGAGTTTTCCTTCTTGGGATACACCTGTTCTGATCGTCGTGTATGAGTGTTTGCATATAGGGAATAAATCTATTTGCCAAAACCTTGCTAAGCATTTTGAAGTCCATATTCAAAATAGATAATGGACGGAATGTCGAGGCGGGCGCCCCTGAACATTTCTTCTTAGGCAATGGGACGACCAATGCACTCCTAGCAGATTCCGGTAAATAACTCCTTTCTAACGAGGTAGCATATAGGCATTCCATCTTTGGTGTCAATGCATCTATGTATGTCATATAAAAATCAGCTGGAAGGTCGTCTGGCCCCAGTGTTTACCCTTGGATATCTCCCTGATTACCTGACATATTTCCAGAGCAGTGACCAGACCCCCCAGTTCCCCAGGCTCTCCTTGACGCAGAGTCTGAAACTTCACTCTATAGAGGAATGTATCTTGAGCATGGTCAGGTAGAGCCTCCTATCGTCTGTAAAGAGCCTCGTAATACGTTCTAAAAATGCCATTAATTAAACTCCAGGAGTATACATGTTCTCCAGTCGTGGTAGTTAAGTGTGTAATAGGATTGTCCCGCAGACGAGGACCGATCAACCAGGCTAATAAGCATCTGAATTTTCCCTCTTCCCCATGAGTTTTAGCCACATAAGCCTTATAATCAAGGTTTCACAACCTGTTCATCACTTCACTATGTTTTGTATGTGCCTCTCGCAATTGCTGACTAGTGAGGGGGTCAGACCTCTGTGTCTTCTCTAATTGATGTATAGAGGTTTCAAGTGTTTGCAGTTCACCTTGTAGCTCTCTGCAAACTCCCACAGTTTGACCCAAGCATTGCCCACACACCACGACCTTAAAGGCCTCTCATTCTACTAATCTGTGATAGCATTGCCAAAGGACTCCCTATAACTGCTGTCTTCAAGGGCAGCAGGCTCCAGCCACCATAATGGTATCACTAGCCTGCACTGCTGTGGAACAAGTATCAGAAGAAGAGGGCTGTGATCCTAGAGGGTTGGTCACATATATTCTGTAGTCCGCACTGAATGACATAACCCACATAGCACAACAGTCTAGCTAGGTATGTAAATCATGTACATGGGAGTAATACGAGTAGTCCCCATACTAGGCTGTATTGGAGATGCCATATGTCAGTGAAGGCAGAATGTTGTATCCATTCCCTGAAACCCAAGGCCAGTCTAAAGGCAGAGCTCCCTGCAATAGTGGAGTGGAGCAGTCAAGCTGGACATTGTCTACACAATTTAAAATCCCACCTAGCGAACGATCCCCCCTTATCATCATGCTTACCGGGGCTGAAAGAGTCTGTAAAAAAACAAGTTGATCTTGGTTGTGCGCATAAATGCTTCCCAGGGTGAGGGTGACTTCCTTCCCCAGACATCTACCAGTGATTACTACATACCTTCCCTCCTTATCAATAAGGTCTTGCAGGAGTTCAAAATGGACTCCTGTCCTGACCCAAATCAATGTCCCCCTTGCATAAGCAAAATAAGAAGTAGCATAGAGTTGTCTACGCCATCTACGCTGCAATCAGGCAATCACCACAACCTTTGTGTGTGTTTCTTGCAACGTCGCTATATCTGCAGTACAGGTAATGATATACTTTATAATGCTTTGCTGCAGACCCTAGACCCCGGACATTCCAGGTCATGCATAGTACATTCAGTGGTTTGTTAGCCATGTGTCAGGGGAAAGTCTAAATCACCAATTAGTTGTTCCTGGCCCCATATCAGGTCCTAACACCTTAGTGTACCTTTAGATTAGTTCCAGAGTCATTGAAACATAAACCGAAACCCCCAGTTGAACTCCTCAACCCCGGGGCTGAACAGCAATGGCCTTCCGTCCAAACAAATCAAATTCAGTAAAGGAAACCATCTCATGCATTATTTCATTGTGCTTCGACAAAGAGCATAGTGATGGGGGAGGCCTCCTGCAATACATAGCCACCAAAGACACTCCTGCCCATTTATTGCAATGGTAGTTTTCCTTGGGAGTGCCCTGAACATCTGGGATAAGCCAGACCCACCACTACAATTTGTCGAACAGAGTTGCAAGTTCCATGTTTCCCTCTCACCTGATGCCACCTGTATTTCGGGAGGGCAGTATCATCTCTTACTTCAATGAGACATGCAGCAAGTCATGAATAATCAGGGTAGGATACATTGTAAGTTCGTAAGTGGTCAAATAATTTCGTCCACTGATTGTGGCGTTATCACAGTGAGTTTATAGTTTTCAGGGGTAGATTTGTCCGCCTCAGAGTCTGTCGCCGACCCACCTGTGCCTGATCCTGATCTTTGTTCAGAACTGTGTTGCCAGGTAAGGCTGCTGCCGTTTTGATTGTTGCCTCCCAGTCATTGTTAGTGTATGTGATAGTTGGCTGTTCCCACGGATCACTTTTACGTAACTTCCGGGGTTTCCTGCTAGGACTATGTAGGCATTTGCTCGGCTTGTGTCTTTTTCCCACCCAGGAAGTCCCAGCCCTGTGCGCCTCCAGGCAGTCCCATACTTTCCGTGGATTTTCACAAAAATATGTATTGCTATCCACCATAAGTTTCAGTTTGGCAGGAAACAGTAGTGAATATTGGATGTCTTCATCTCTCAGAGCTCTCTTCACTTTGGCATACAATGCCTTTTTTTTCCTCAACAGTGGTCGTGTAATGTGGGAACATGTTCACTCTTCCATTCTCAACCAGGTAGGGTCCATCTCTGCGGGCACAGTTCAATAAAATATCCCTGTCATGAAAGTGTAGTCATTTGGCCACCACTGTTCACGGTTGTCTGTCTGTGGCAGGGGGACAGGCGGAGACTCTATGTGCTTGTTCCACTGTGAAGAAAAGGGTAAGTTTATCCGGGGCCACCTCGTCTTGATCCAATTCTCGAGATATGCCACCATGCTTCCTTCTGTCCCCTCAGGCAGTCCCACTATACAAGCATCAGTTAATCTGTTGTGGCCTTCCGCATCTTCGGCGCAGTAGTCTAATATACATACTCAATCAGTCAGTGCCACTACATGTAGCATAAGAGCCTCTTGAGCTGGCCACACATCTTCTAGGCCGTGTTCTGTTTCTTGCACTCTGTCTGCTAGTTTTTGATGTTTGGCAAGCAGCAGTCCCAAGCCCGCTGAGACAGCACCAATATCTTGTTGAAGAGCAGTTTTGGTGTTGACTATTGTGATTGCATAATAGTTGGCATTGTATCTGGTACCACTGGTAGCAGGTCTAAAGGGCCACTGCCTCTGATATCTTTGGAGAAGTGGCAGCTTCATGGGCAGAATGAGTGGGTGGGAGTGGGTGGGAGTAGTCAATGTGGATTTCTTCAGAGCTGCCACCTCAGCTTCCTCAACTGCTTTCATTATGCATAATAGGCTGAAAGTAACTAAGGATTTGTTTCTGGTCCCAGGTTCTTGTTAAATCTGTGGCTGTTTGAATGTTTGTTTCTTTTTGTAACTTTCCTTGCTTTTTCAAATCGCTTTGTGCATGTACCAGTGTAATGTATTTTTCTTTTAGATTTGATCAAATTCTGATGAAGGATACCGCTTAACTATTACTCATTTAAGTAAAGAATGGGACTAGAAAGTGACTGGAAGGTAATGCTTGGATTACTTAGCAGTAATCTTTATTACTCCAATTCCTCCTTCCTCACACCAGTACTTACGACCTTCCCTCTGTGCTCTATTTTCTTCATCATCCTTTGATAGGAGGACTTTTATAACATCGGAAAGAGGCAGTGGGAGGGGGATTTGTAGGTGCTGCCTATATTTCTAGTGGAAATAGAAGACAGCTTGGGATAGCTGATTAGATGTGTAAATGGAACTCATTTACTCATTTAAGTAAGTACTGGAACAAGGAAGGAGGAATTTGGAGTAATGATGTTTACCAGTAAATAACCAAATAATTTGATGAGTTTGATGTTGTAGCACCTGAAGTGGAATCTCGATTAGATGCCGAGTGTTTCTATTTTCATGGGTTCAGTAAGCACAAGTTTGTTTTAGAATGTTGAGTGAGAATCATTTATTAACCTTAGGGTAAGCTGTACTTGAAGCATATTCCGTAGTTGCTGTAAACTACATATTAGTAATATTACTGCATGCAGCTAAGTTCAACTTGTTACTTGTTTGCATACATTTGTTTATTTTACACTTTGGCAAGGAGGCTTTTAGAAAGCTATTTCCAATCAATTCAAAGCTGGTTTGAACTTCAAAATTAATATTAATTTGACAAGTAATTTCATTGGTAAATATAGTGAACTTTTATAAAAGATGAAAGTGAATAATAGTTGATCCTCATTTATGATTAAAGGCAAAGAGATGACAGTAATATTTAAAGTTTAGATGTGAAACAGATATGAGATGGAAAAGAGGTAATGATGAAAAATGAAGAAAGTCACAGAGGAGAAGCTTACTAGTGGGATGGTAATCTGTCTGGTATTTCTCCCCTTCTCTGGGAACTACTGATACCATGGGCAATGATAATTCCGAGTGGGGGTGATTACTTCCAATTATGCATTAGCTGAAATAACATGAGAGCATTCTTGATGCTTTTCCCCATTTTCAGCTGCATTTTCACTGAAAACCTGCTTTGAGGTGAGTGGTCATGGTGAAAAACTCCAGATGCGAAGTGTTCCTGTGGGTCATGTAATTCGCATGTCACAGGTCCCTCCCAATACTGGCCCCACAGGGATTTTGGATTGACTTGTGATGGGCACCAAAGTAGAGAAGACATGGATAGAATCTGCTACAGAATGAAGGAAATTGGGGAAAATGAATACCTAAGACAAGAACAGTAACAATATACTCAAAAAGTGAAATCTACAAATTTCCTTTAGCGATGTTGAAAAATGTAATTATAGGTGTAACTCAGCAATCAACTGTTCTTAATTTAATGTGAACTTTAATTAATAATGAAGTCACTGCTGGAAGCCTATATAATAAGTCTGAAACATTTCAACAGGTGAAATCTGGTACCATCTTTGACAATTTCCTCATTACAAATGATGAAATACTTGCTGAAGAAATTGCAAATGAAACATGGGGTGTGACAACAGTAAGTATGTTGTTAATATTAACCATCAACTCCACCTCTGGTCATTGTTTGGTGATTTATTTGAAATACAGGCTAGCATAAATGTCTGTTAGACTTGTACAGTAGACCATTTTTGTTGTTAATTAGTCTTTGGATTACAGCGGGTCTCTGATATCAATCGCCAAATTTGGAATTCCTTCAAAAAAACCTAAGGCTCAGAAAGCTTCTGACCTCAAAGCTTTATTATGTGTTTATGTTACTCATGAAATAATAGTACATTTGACATACTCAGAGTGACCAGAATGTGTGTAATTTCTGCGTCTTAGGGTTTGTGTTTTTAAGCAAAAAATATCTTCATCCTCAGCCTGCGAGTCCTACTTCCTAAAGTTTCTTCATTTCAAAGTAGAATTTCTTTCAGGAGCACATTACAACTGGTCATGTGTATCCTGAGTCATTTTCAATTATTTTTATTTCTGCTGTGTTTTTCTATTGTCCATCATATCAGACAACTGGCAAAAAATATATATATATTTCTCTTTAAGTACTGCAGGACAGAAACAAAAACATTTGGGATGGGTGTCCATGGGGTTAACCACCTTGCGAGGGTTGGACGCAGGACCAGGCCACAATCAGGCCCTGCAGCCAACCCCATGCCACTCAAAGCCAAAGGCAATGCATGGCAGTAGGGTTAGCTGCCTGCGGTTGGCTGGGCACTCACAGCGTAAGTACGCTTAGTTATGGTAATAATGTCTTACTTTATGTAAAAAAACACCTTAGAAATTGACTGAAAAAACAAAGGTTAAAGTGGAGTTGCATGTGGGTAAGGTTCTAAGATTTTAACTCACGTTATAAAAAATTGGAATTTCACTGAAAAACACAAAGTTTAAATTGGAGCTATATGTAGATCGTGCAATATCAATATTGATGCTTAAACGCCAGAAAAACTCAGAAATAAAACAGTTATACGTACTTGACCAAAGCAATAACATACACCCTCATGATGCACTTCTGATGACCTCACATTTTACATCACTCATGACATGTTAAATCACATCTCTAATGACATCACAGATGGCATCTCAAATCCATGAGTGTTGCTGGTAGAGGCTAGGGGTATACACAGAAATGGAAGTGCTTACGAATGACATGCTAAGTACTGTATTTTGAAATATACAGATCTGGCACTTTGCTTAAGTGCCCCATAAAGTGCAAATACACCACTGATGATCAGTTTTGCAACACTTTCAGAGAGTTTGCCTAAGTTTCTCCCTCTCCTCTGAGCCTTGCTGCTGGTGTTCTTGTGATAATAGTAATCTGTGGTTAAAGGTTTTTTTTTTAAGAGAACATTGTGTTTCATTCTCAATGAATTGTGATTGTGTGCTGTGTGCAACATAATTTTGAATGGAGTTAGAGTAATTAGAAAATATGATGGAAACTGTTGCCATAAGGTAGTTGAAGGTTTTTTGTGGGCTTCTCCCCAGTTGGAACCCTTCTCTGGTCACCCATCATCAATTTCTTTCAACTTTTTTAGAACAAAATAAATGTTGTCAAAATTACATTTCAAATCATCTTTCTGACTATAAACGGGAACTATGTGTATAAAAATGTATATAAAGCAGTAAAAAACACTATGCAGAGAAAATTCTAGCAGCAGATAATTTAGATAGAGAAGTCTTTATTATTGTAAAAAGTATGTGATTTCCTGCATTCACACAAACAAAACGTTTAGGCTTGGATCTATTTGAAAACCTTTTGACCTTTTTCCAGCAAAAAATAGATAAAATCAGTCAAACCTTTAACTTGACAGAGACTATTGACAGTGGAGGCTACATCCAGCAGTTGACTCTGGTCTCTACGTTAACAGATTTTGAAATGTTACAGTATTACCCAGTCCCAACATTGATACTGATAGTTAAAACTGGTTGCTGCTGGACCATTTTCCAGGCTCTTGCACTAGGGGACTGACTTGCTAACATAATTGTCAGCTAACTTGTGTAATCAGTCAACTAGTTCTGCCGTTTGCCCATAATCATGGAAAGAAGCCCCAATACTTCCCATTTTGAAAAAATCAACTGCGGACTCTGAGCAACTTTCAGTTTTAGGCCAGTGTCTCGACTCCCTTTCCGGGTAAAAATACTGGAGAAAAAAATCAGTAAATAATTGAAAAGATATACCGAAACTAATAATTTACTGGATAAATCCCGAGACGGCTTTAGGTCTGTGCACTGCACAGAGACAGCTCTAGTAACAGTACTAGATGATATATGAACTCTCCTTGGTAAAGGTCATTGTGCACGACTGCTATTATTAGATTTCAGTGCTGCTTTTAACATGGTCTATCACCCCACTCTGCATTCAGACTAAAACTTTGGGAGTACTTGGAAAGCCCAAGACTGGCTTACCTCATTCTAATTCAAACACAAACGGTGAAGATATCCTCCTTATCTTCAAACAATATGTTTTGCCATGTGGAATTCTCCAAGGCTGTATCTTAAGTCACACTTTATTTATCCTGTATAGCTCACTGCTGCTAACACTGATATGGAGATATGAGCTCTCTCTGATGAATTATGCAGGTGTCTCCCCAATCATAGTGTCAGTAGTAGGGAAGATGCATTGGATGTGTACCAACGTATTAAAACCGAACAGGTGGAAAACAGAATTGTTATGCTTTGGCTCTCTATCTGTTACACAGTCACCTCACTCGTTGCCAATGGTGCTGGGAGTTGGCCTGGTGCCAGCAGCATTACCATAGATATTAAACTTAGTATGAATAAGCAAGAAAATCTGGTTTCAGCCTCTTGTTTTCTGCATGTGAGATTATTGTGCGAAGTGCTCCCCCTTACTTCCTAGGCCTTTATCTTATCACTGCTGGTCTGTTGTAATAGCCTTTAGCTAGTACTTCCAGCCAGAACAATGACAAAGGCTTTAAATTGTACAAAACGGAGTGTTTCATAGGAATTTGAAGACATGGCTGCTTCAACACATACAGATTAGTTCCAATTATCTAGCCCCAGGATTCACTTGTAGGGTAACAAGTGTACTTTATAATTATATGTCTCCATCATTATCATCAACATCATCAACATTATTTGATAAGTATGGGAAAAGGGTCGACTTAAAGCTAATACTTCCTTACATTGATTTAGGCACCCTTCCACCTGAACCAATGCTCTACTTATTTTATCTGGTTTTGTGCTGGACTCATCAACACACAAAATAATAAAATCCTTTCAGACTCTTAGGATAGCCACAATAAATAGGGATGGAAACATTTACGGATAATACATTTTACTGCTCGTTACTGGCATGTTAGTTGGTCTTTTGGAAATACCGGTTAGAGATTACTCTTCCGTGGGTCTGTGGAAAGAGATCTATCCTCTTATTGCAGGAAACTTCACAAGTTAAGATGTAGTGGTATTTGTGGCATGACCGGGGGAGCATATCTGGGAGGGTGTGGTTATTTGTGTCACAGTTCATTTTAATATATAACATTTTAAAAGGTTTTAGGGGCCTCTCAGTGGTCAGCTGGTCTACAAACATGTAAAATGTAAATTAGCACTTGTATAGCGCACTACTCACCCGTTAGGGTCTCAAGGCGCTGTACTCATACCGCTATGGAACCCCTCCTCGCTTTTTCCCTGTGAGGCGCCCACTCCTGAGCACCCCCAGGGTGAAGCCAGGCATCCAAGCGCTGTTGGGGCCGTTGTGGAGATTAAGCAAGCTATTGCCCAGAGTTGCAGAGTGGGACCCATGAATTAGATACATGAAGCAAACATTACTTGCAGATAAGTTTCATGATATAAATCATGTTAAATTGTATTAATTACTTTAAAGAAAGCAATCTATTTCCAGTGAAAGGAAGTTAATATAGGGTAATCAGGCTGTAGGGAACTTTTGCTTTGTTTCTTTACCTTAGTGGTCAGTTATTAACCTCATACCTTTAAATGCAGATGTGACAGCAGAACTGATTTCATGCAAGCAAATGTATATTAATGAAACTGATAGAATGCAGGTCTTAGTTTTACAGACTATGCAACTTCCTTTGTGTATGTGTGATATGTCACCTAACCATCAATATCTAATATGATTATTAGGAGGCAGAAAAAAAGATGAAGGAATTACAGGAAGAGGAGGAAAAGAAAAAACAGGATGATAAGGATGAAAAGTCTACGGCTGAAGACAAAGTAGCTGTGGAGGAGGAGGAGGAGGAGGAGGTAGAGGCTGATGAAGAAGACGATGAAGAAAAGGAACCAGATGAGGATGAAGATGTGGAAGAAGAGGAAGAGGAGGAACTAGAAGAAACAGAAAAAACAGAATCCTCGCCTAAGGATGAATTGTAACTGGAAAAAAAAAAGTAGTACTTCCCAATCCTGGGCCTCTAGTTGTGAGTATATTCACAAAGCTGTCTTAAGATTCAACAATGAATCCAAGCAATAGTCCAGGATCCTGTGACATTCAGCAAATGGATCACGGGATTAGGATGGAATTGGGAATACGGTGTCATGCTGTTAACAGTTTAATTTAAGACAGATTTGTGAACACAACCCTTTTGTTTTTTTATTCACCGTAAGATCTACCTTAATTTAACTTTAAACGTTTTTATTTATTTATAATTTAAAATCAATCTCCGGATATTTTGTCTGTCTTTTAATATAATTAGGCACTATTACCGAAAAAACTAAATGTGAAAATACAAAGGACTTATTGAGAAAACCTTGCTGCCTGTGTACTTAGTAAATACATTTATTTGCTGCCATAATTTCTACAGTTATTTCCGTCCTTAGTATACAATTGTTTTTCATTTATTATGGTGTCTGTTGTTTCAAGAGTGGATATGTGACCTGATTAGTTGTGTGTTTCCACAGAACATATGGTAGACAGTGTAAGTGGCCGCTAGATCATACACTGTATTTCACTGTTTTGATATCATGCCTAGTGAATACATTTATCTGGAGCTCGGAAGCTTACCCTCTTTGAAATAGTTTGTTTGAACTGTGAAAAATTGTCTGCTATACAACTACAAAAAAGATATTATGAATAGTTGATTTTGTCTTTTTATATATATATTTTTTGTACAATACGTGTAGGGCATGGTAGGTGTCATGCAGAATGTCTGGAAAGGGATGACTGTGTATAGTCTTAAATAAAAAAAGAATAAATCATGCCTTGTCAGTTTTTATTTTCATATAGAAATTTCTGTTATATTAATCTTTTTTGTGTAATTCATACACAACTGCCCCTTCTTCGAAGACAAGCAGCATGTTTCTGTCAGTTCTAAAAAAGGAATCTGAATCTGGAGAAACGGACAAAGGCACCTGAACAAAATGGGTTTAAAATCATATATTATTATTATTATGGACACATACCTCTTCAGCCCGGCAGAGGACTGTGGGTGCTTTATGAGAGGGGCTTTAATTTGTACCATTTATGGAAGCGAGGGTCTTGGCTACAGATCAATGTTCATCGCAGACAGGACAATCAAAGGACAGACTGGAAGTTAATTAAGGTCATTCTTTGAGAAATTACTCAGAAAGTGTTCTTGAGCATTGTTGTCCAAGACGGCACCATAAGGGCTAGAAACAAAAAAATATGTATACCTTGTTGAAAGTGAATATGGTCCAATAAAATATATTATTGAGAGGAACTAGACCAAAATTCACATTTCCAAATTTATTACTATTGTTTAAAGGTCAACTTCTTTATTATTATTGTAGTGGTGCTTAACTGACCGACCTGAGTAAACAATGATTATTCTCTCCTAGCTTGTATTTTACAACGATCTTATGGAGGATGTTGGCTCATTTTGATGTTATCTCAGTGCATGGATGGAAACCTTGTATCGCGGTTCTGTTCAAATATGTATGTGTATATTTATGTATCAATGTCCTATGTGTACAGTGGGGGGGCGGACGTATTCAGAAGGCCACTGGGCACTGTAGAAGGTGTGGGCATGTCCAGCCTTATATTTCTTTTGATAATTTATTTATAAGGTGACATGTATAGGGTAACCATCAATTACCCTTAGAGGTCAACACAAATCTTTGGACTCAGATAGGAATGAGATGGTCAACAACAATGAGATTCAAATGTATAAATATCACTTTTATTTTGAAGTCAGTAATTTATACGCTCCATCACCCATGTGGCCAAGAATCTCCACATCAGTTTAAGAAAGTTCAAACATTTATTGCCCTTTAGATTAACAATGCTAAGATCTCGTAAACCAAACGCAAGAAAAAATTATATAAGTACAGGAATAATACAGGCTGACCAAATCTTTTAAAGAATCTTAGTCTAATCAGAATACTTATCATTAGGCATTCAAGAACCACCATGCAAAATAACAATAATAACAGATGAATGATAGAGACAGAATATATTTAATATCATAGATTAATTTGTTTACATTCAATTTATATGAAACAGTCAAATTTAGATTCTGACATCCTTAACTATTACTCTTATTCTATAAGCATGTTTGGGCATCATACACAAAGAAAAGAAGACAATAACTAATTTGGAAAACATCTAACTATGGCGCTAACCAAAAATAGTGGCTCGGTTTTCTAAAAGAGAAAACATAAAAATCTGCAAGAAAGACAAATGCACATTTTAGTTATACCTCTCCTAAATGGATCAGAAAACAGCGATGTTGATGTCAGTGGAGCATCTTCTGGTCTTCTTCATTGGCAGCGACAATACAGGGAACAGTTCAGATATGTTTAGCCTTAATGCATCTGAACCGTCAATGGCAGAAAGCTAACAACACATCATTACTCTAGCTTAGAAAGTAGAATTCTGAGATCAAAGCCACTAGTTTGCTATATTAAAGTCCTGGAAAGCAACTAGCTATGTTTCTATTTGTCAGTCTATGGGGTGGTTTGGGTCAGAAACAATAAACATTAGTCCACGTTCTCAAAGTATCTTTTCTTCATTTTCTGCATTCATGATTTGCTCATCTTCTCCCACTGCAGTCACCAGTTTCTACAGTAGAATACAATTGTTGCAGGCTATTCATGAAAACTATTACACTATTGTTCTTGGGTACATACTATCTCGCAGGAAGACAAACAAATATTACAACATAAGAACATAACTTTTCCCCGGTGATCAAGTCACGCAGGATGCTTAGAAAAACATTTTTCACAGCTGTTAACAATTTAAACATTGCCTTTGTATTTTACTAAAATGAGACCTTTATAAAACCAATGCTAAAGCGTGAAGAATAAAACATTTCATAATATTTAAACTCTTGTTCATTTTAGTACATATTAGTATTCGTTTTCAGTACATTTAGTTATAAATACACAAAATACATTTCATTAGCCAGTTATTTATTATTATTGTCGAACTAGATTATGACTGGCACCAGAGTGGTCATGTTTTCCAAAATGCATGTTTTCATTTAAACATTTAAACACGTTATTTCATTAACATTTTAGTATCACAATTTTATTAATAATATTTGCGCTCCATCTTCGCCTCATGTGAATCATAGCCCTTCCCTACACACAACTAAGTTAGTAAATAGCATACTACACTCAGCAGCTACATATGTGGTAAGTGTGGTATAATTATTTAAATAGTCTGCAATAAACTTAACAACCTGTCATGGATGCCCACACCTTTTCAAAAGATTACCTTTTCTAAATTTGCAGTGTTAACTTCCAACAGCCTTGCTATGAGTGTGCTGGTAGAATCAGGTAAAAAGCCCATGGAAACAAAATGATCTTGTGGCAACCAGAGATGTGGGAGCAGGTTACATGAAATCCAAGTGTCCCTGCTGTAGTCGTAATGTAGCGGCAAGTAAGCTACAAGTTTGTGTTGGAAGCCCTAGGAAACCGGATGATTGTAATTTCCATTTTCTGTGCCATCAGTATATCCATTCTTAATCAGCGAAAATGTTGTTGGTTCCTGCGAGTCTGCTAGACAGGGACTGCAGGAGTCTCTTCAAATAACCTCTGGTGTTCGACTTAAAAAGGTAGCGTAGACACCACTTCATTCTTACAATGTTTCTGAAGTGGGCTGCCGACGTTGCTTTCTGTTATTTGTGAAGGTGCTTTGTTTCTTCTTTTTTGTGTGCTGCAGAAATTGTAGTAGTAGCAAGTCTCAGGTTCCACGCTGCAAAACTCGGAAACATGTGTGTGACGGGCTGAATGCATCTCGCCCGCACAGGAATGGGACTTGTGCTGACTCTGCCTCTGCTAACCCCGACTCTCCTGACCTCGTTCCCCGTGATTGGCTGAATATCTTTCCTTCGCGGGTCAATTTGAGGACAAATACGGCAGCGCCAGTAATTGAGGGCGCGTTAGGGGAAAGTGGAGAAGGAGACCTAGCAGACGCCGAAGACACTCGAGGACGAGAAGAAGACGAGCTGACTAACCTGGAGAGGGTGAGAGACCAGTGGCCGGATTTGGGGACGTACAGAACCAGGAGGAACCCCGTCAACGACCTCGGACGCTACAGCAACAAATCCTGGGGAGACAACACTCTCATTCCCGCCACGCTTCTGGAGAAGCGTGGCTCTACCAGGTGCGTGGGGCCGGTGGAGTGAAAGAAGCGGGAGGGAAAGGAAGGGAAAAGAAGGGGAAAGAAGGGGGAAGTGGGGGGAGGAGGAGATCGGGCACTTGTTTTTGCACCTAATATAGTTTGTTTGCACCACTCATCGTTACGCCGTAGCACCTTCTCACAAACCGGAATAGTTGCAATAATACACAAGAGTCCCAGGCAGTGAGCACGTATCTTGATGAAGAGCTGATACAGGAGAAAGTCAGGAGAACTGGGGGTACGGGAACAAGAGGAGAAGAATAGGAAGAAGAGGCTTCCTAGGCAGTAAAGAACGACAGGAATCAAAGACGGGGACGGAAAGCAGAGACACTCGAAGAACAGGTGAAGGAAGAAAAGAGAAGGGGAATCAGATCAGAAAAGAGGAGGCGGAAAACAGAGAGCAGGAAACTGGAAAATACAAGACGGAAAAGGGAAGACAGGAAAGGGCTAGACGACAGAAAACGCACGACAGTACTTACCATGGTGTTTTTCTGTCTCTCCACATGCGTTTTCCTGGGGAACCTGTGAGACGATAGAAGTCAAGGAGAAGACTGAGAAGCAGGAACCCTCCAACAACCCCGCAGAGACCAGAAGGAAGAGAATTGGGACAGAACCAAAATGCAGGAACAGAGAACAGAGAAAGAGAGAGATTGTACCAAGCCTATTTGAAAATAAAAACCAAATAAGTCCACGATAACTGACTCCTGAGCATTCACTATACCCCGAGAGCGTCACACTGTGCTTTTCCACACACTAATCACTAACAGGTTTTATTTACCAAGGTTTTTGTTGGTGAAAAACTCCAGGTAAGTTCAAACTTTGCAAGTCTGATTTTCCTGCAAAACAGTATTTGCACTTGGATTACCCCTCTCCTTGGAATTATGGCATTTACAGTGAGGGTGGACTACAGTAATACTGTTGCTTGTCTAAAAAATGGGTACTATAATGTATTATGTTTAGGTGAACAAGAGTTATGGGCTAACAGGCTCAATGGGACTTGAAAGACTAACACTTGTTAACACTTGAAACTTCCAACTTCTGAACCAAGCAAGCAAAGAGGCAAGCCTTCTGCCCTGCTGCAACGTACAATGATCCTCTTCATGCTGACCCGGGCACTCAGTCCACCTGCTTGGCTTTCTAGAAAAATCTGAAAGTTTCTCTGATCCACAGTTTCCAATTGTAACTGGTTCTGCTGTTACCCTTGTGCAGCTGGGTATAACATGTATGTGCCCATGTGTATCTGTTCTGTCCCACTCTTCCTTCTCTGAGTCTTATTTCATTTACTCCTGTGTTTTACATACTGGTTAATTGTAAAGACCAGATCCTATGGACTGTCATAGTTCACATCTTACACTCATATTCACACCCATAAGTGACATGCTTGGTGGACTTACCATTGTTCAACTAAGCTCACTGAGCTTTTGCTTGTGCTATATAACAATATACTGACTTCCAGCCTCTTGGGCAATAGCTTCAATTGCCCTTTCATTTTTGACCCAGGTCAGGTTTTGTGATAGCCAGCATGCCATCTCACAAAGACTACATTTTCCAGATCCCTTGATCTTGTGGCATCTACCAATACTGAATTACAGCTTCCAGTAAAACGTTTTGTATTTGACTTACATTTCGGATCCATACCTGGTTTTGTGGCAGTCTTTATGTTTTTAGTGTCAAAAGCTTCCAATTTCTAGAATTCCCTGTTCTTTTCTTTGTCTCTGTTCTTGGAGGTCAAGGATGGTGGAAAGATTTGGTACATCTATAGCTGGTAGTTCCTAGCGTGATCACATATGAGGAATGTGCTCATCAGAGAGCTCTGTTAAGCCTCTGTTTCATTCAGCCAGACATTGGTCATTGTAGCAGTGGTCCTGTTTGACTGACTCTTTTTTGTCAAAATTACTGATCCCTGACTTATTCAGCTCCTGAATGAGAGGGTCAGGGCTCGCCCCGCCTACTCAACTGGCAGCTTTGTAAGTAATGCGGATGGTAATTGCTATTGGCAGTTTCCATCTACATAACATTTATTGCCCTCAGTACTTGACTGCCTTTCCTTTCTTTCCTCCTCACAGACACGAATGTCAGGACAAGCAGCCAGGCACATTCCACTGATGCACAAGTGCTAGTGCGCATGTACTAACTCTTATTTATTTTCTTAATTTCATCAGGCCGGGCTGACCTAGTGCCAACTCTTGCTTGTAATTATTGGGGTCTCAAGAGACCACCTTCTAATGATGAGCAACCCCTTAAAATTTTGAAGCCCTGTGCGTTTAGGGCATGAGTCCATTATTTCCCAGGGCTGCTTGTCATTCACAGGCTGCAAGCAAGCACCCACCCTTTTCCAACTCGTCATAGGGCGTGGTGGGGTCAACAAGCAGAGAGGGCCCCACCCGGTGGGGTCAACAAGCAGAGAGGGCCCCACCCACCCTGTAACGAGTTGGGACTACCTGGGTTTCTAAAAGCTTGCTCACTCAAATCAGTCACACACACTAACAGCTAAGGTTATTCAGTCTTTTTGTTTCTTGTTATTTCAGTCTCTATAAATCAGTGAGGTTTAATTTCGAAAGATGCGGTCTATGTTCACATGTTTACTTTTTTGGTCACATTTAAATTACACTCGGCGTCATATTTAATCAAAGTTTTTAGCAAGCAAAAAGGTCCGCAAAGCACTGGAACACCCTTTCCGAGTCACAGATTAAAATTGTGCATGCGCTCTTTGTCTTTTTACAATGCTGCACTTAGTGTTCACTGTTATCCTAGTTTATGGGCCACTTAAAGAAAGGGCTCTCATGATAGTCTCACAAAGCACAGGAACATCCCTTTCCCGTTACGCGTCACAGACAAAATGGTTACGCGCTTCTCTGCCCCTCTCACTAACCGCATGGATGTTAGTTCTATTTCTGAGGCGGTAATGAACATTTTGATGCATTGGCTTATATTTTTAATTTGCTACATTTATATTCAACAGGTGTTGTTTTCATTTGAGCACTGCGCTATGTGCAGGAACATGCGCATTTCTTTGAAAATTAAATGTTCAATGTGCTCTTTGCTAACTTTTTTTATCGTGCAATGCTTAAGATCCAGGTGATATCGCATTTCAGCGAGCTTTTAAAAGTAAGTTTCTCAGAACACTTGTTGCCATTTTTTGAGACAACACAATTAGTGAATCAAATTCTTTCAATGATTCCAACCAGAGCTCTTTTGTGGGTGTTGTTTCATTTATATGGGACACATGAGTATTTCTTGAGTCAGCCTTTGCAACATTTTACAATTTAGACAGACATTTCGGCTAATTTTATATTTTAACTGTGATATAGTCAGATTGGTATGATGCTTGTGCTACGGGTTGACTAACAACTTGACGACATTGAGTAACATATTACTTCCTGTTTTTGTACAGTGCATACCCTGAGCTCATGTATTTCCAGACACTCTCAGATGTGCTAATGAGTTCATTCATTAGCACAAATTAAAGTGCCTTGAAATACATGAGCTCAGGATGTGCTCTGTACAAAAACAGGAAGTATTATGTTACTCACTGTCGCCAAATTGTGTTAAAGTGCTTTGCTTGGCAAACCAGAATTGCAACCCCATTTTTGGATTTATCACGGGAATAGAACTGGAAATAGTGACTATATAAACCAGGTTTTACCCCCACCAAACCTCCCTGAGAAACGCCAAGCTCACTTGTGTGGTTAAATTCATGTGGTCTTATGCCGCACCACTTTCAAATCTGACCGGCCGTCGCTGTGCTAATCACTGTTCCTCTGAGATCCTGTGTGAACCTTGGCTCATGGACGTAACTGACAAACTAGGTGATATTTCTTGTCTACTGTGAGTATTGTCTTAATGTTACTTTTATAACATCATCAAAGATATCTGCTCCACTGACCCTGCCTTTGCATGTATCCTGTATACATGTGGGTATTTGCTGTCAGTATCTGTAACAGGAAATGTGAATGAGGAACTTAGTGTGCTTCAGCCCTAACATGTGGAGGGCTTTACCTCACATTCGCTTTATTGTTAATGCTGTTATATGTATTTCTTGCACATGCTGGGTGTCAATTATTCTTAAGGCTGAATTGACTCATGAGTGCTGTTCCTTCTGAGCGTTGACTTTCTTGTTACATTGGGCAGAACTTTCTCATTGGATACCTAGTCTTCTCTGACTCCCCGTGTGATCTTGGGCTGCCCTGTTACCAATATTATCTTCACTTTGTCTGCCTTACATTGCCAGACCCGTTCATGCAACCTTGTGGAAAGGAATGTAGTAGCCCTGAATCTGCTGCACTGAAATAATAAACTTATAGTTCAAATATTGAAGACGATTTTAGTGGGTGTCTTTCCCAGTGCTGTCATGACCCTCAATCCTCCCCTTCCTAGATGTATCCATTAAATGGAACCTGACCATATAGCATATTGACAGTACTTGTCAATTGACAAATGGCCACTTATCTAAAACATAAAGTCAAATCATAAGGGTTCTGTTTGAACATGGTACCATAAAAAGGTTTTCAACTCATAAGCCGTCACCTAGAGTCTTGTTCCTCATCTCCTCTAGCTTCAAACATTCTGTCTTGGGTGCATCAGTAAACCATTTAGCAGCTTTAAGAATGTAAATATGTTCTTTTCTCAGGATACACATTTACCTTATCAGGTAAGGTCTAAATGCAACTTTAACAGAGATATAGTTTGCTTCCTCCTCTAACACCCACAAGAGCATGTTTTGTATGTCACAGATTTTGTCTTCAACAAGATCACTAAACTAATTTCTCCAGAGTATTGCTATGTAAGATTCACTTTTTGAGAGATGCAAGTGTATCCTGGGGTGAAAGAACATGTAAAGGCACCTGAGGGGATGGGGAATACAAACATTCACATTGAAATGGCCAATAGGAATGAACAAAGATAACCAAATTCATAGTAAATGAGCTCTAAGATCCGACTTAGAGCCTGATTTAGAATTTGGTGGATGGGTTACTCCGTCACAAACGTGACGGTTATCCCGTCCGCCGTATTACAATTTCCATAGAATAAAATGCAATCGTAACACAGCAAACAGGATATCCGTCACGTTTGTGATGAAGTAACCTCATCTGTCAAACTCTAAATCAGGCCGTTACTGTCAAAGAATTTAATATGAAGCAAATCGACTTGCAGTGACCCTACCCACTCCCACAACAAACTAAATCATGACCCTAACTATGTCATCTGTCAAAAAGGTATACTGGACACCGACCTGCTCTTCTACACACAGGGTATCACTAGCTCGGACCTCGCTGACTGTCCAAGGATGCCTGTGAGTGGTGTATGAATGTTTAGAAATGCTGCCACATCAATAAAATGATTATGTGAATGCATTTCCATCACAAATTAATAAAAGGCAACAGCTGATGCAAAGGTGAGGTGTAACAAAAGCAGCAGGGAGGAAGAGCTGATGGTAGTTACTGCAATGTTGTATCACATTAGAACCAACTGAAAGTATTTGAAATTGGTACTTGAATATATGCTCTGAGTATGGACGATGTAGCACATGGGCAAATAGTAGCTGTTGTTTGGAATATACAATAAAGTACAGGAGTACTCTTATGATGATTCCGGAAGCCAAAGAGCCAATGCTGAAGCAATTCTGTAGAGTTCAAATGGTTGGTGGACTGTAGCAGACACAAGGCTGTGGCTCTAGCCACGTTGCTATAATTTATCTTGTCCTGACCTTGGGCTGGTTTAGCTGTTCTCAAAGGATGTGCTGGAATACTACGTGCGTCAATATAGAAGAAGCCAGATGATGTCTCCCTACCTTCTGTGCATTCAGAAAGGTCTCCTTGATATTTCCTATCTGAACTGGCTTTTCAACTGAAGGTAAGGCAGCACCAGAAACTTTTTGGTTTCCACATGCTTGTAAATCAGACAAGAAAGAGCAAATATCCATTAAAATCACCAACTTCTCTTTTCCAGCCCCCTGGGAATGTAGACCCAACAGAAGTGATGATAGTTTCCATTCTACACCAAACCCACAATCAATCCCAATCTACTATTGTGGGGATTTGTGGTATCCTTAGAGAACAAGGGGTGAGAGAAAGAAACAGGGAACTGGATGTCACCACACAGCTGGTTACACAGCTGTGTTTTAATCTGCTCTGTAGGAGTGGTGATATCTGAAAAGTAAAGAAGATCATTAGCATTACAATTCTTTGAGCATTCAAGTTGTACCATTACATGTTGCTTATGATATACATCTTAATGCTCTTTGCATTTCCGCCCTACATTATAATTTGAAACTTAATTTTCTCTGCTTAAACTTGATGCAGTAAGGGGGCGGAGCTTGCCGCCAACAAAGATGGCCATGCTCTGAGAGAGCTCCATTGCCTGCCGCTGAGTGAGTAGACCCCCATAATCTGGCAACATCCTGACAGAAGGGACACAGGGCGAGCCCTGAGTCCTGAGACCCTGGAAGTAGAAGAGCAACCATAGGCCCGACAATTAGAGTGCTGAGGGCGGCATAAACAGCGCCGACCGATTGGTGCGATCGTACACACAATGGTGAACAAAGCGAGACGGACCGGTGGCGGCAACGGAGGTAGGAGATGAATGCTAAATAGGTGAGACGCTTGAAGCAGTGGGGCCCCCATCGCCGCCTCCTGCCTTTCCCTGCCACTCCCGATATGCAGACAGCAGGACAGGTCCTAGAGGTCCCAGAGAAATGCCATCGGCTATGGAGACAGACGCAGGCTATACTGGAGAGACCAGCAGAGCTGAAAACAGACCTGAAGGAGGAGACAGCGGTGCAGTGAGTGCCACCCACCGCAGCCTGACCCCTGTGGACTCCCGTGCACGGACCCCAAAGAGAGAAAAGGGGAGCGGTAAGAAACCGGAGGCACACGGCCAAAGAAAGAAAAATAGGGAAGGCCCAGGGACAAGAACACAGCAGACATGCGCTGAGCCTGGCAGGGGCCTAAGTCTGACCCAATGCAGCCAAGAAGGGCAAGTCCATAGCGGAGAGCGAGAGTTGCCGACAGAGACCTCCTGAGAGCTTGCCCGGAGAGGACCACACAAGGTGAGGAATAGGATGCTGAGATCTCCTAAGCAGTCACAAACACACAGCCTGGACAGGTATACATTAAGAATGGAGGTGGCGAAGGCCCCCCTCCAAGGAGGGGGGGCATATCCCTCAATGAAGATCTGAACCTGGAGGGGAGCCTTCCCTGGGCACGATCATGGCAGCCGGAGGGGAGCTTTCGCTGGTCACGATCATGGTAGCCATCCAGGAACCAACGCTAGATGCAGTTCAGATTGATGTCAACCTCCTCAGAGCAGATATGGGCAAGATCTCCACGAAAGTAGCTGTGGCAGAAATGCACATAGATGGCATACTGGCAACAACAAAACACTTGGAGGAGCAGGTCCAGTTGCTCACCAGAAATAATTCAATAATGGAAGCCAAGCTGGAAGACCAGCAGGGGAGATCCAGGAGGAACAGTGTGAGAGTGATGGGTGTTTTCCAGAGGTCACAAGCACGGACCTATTTGTGGAGGATTTGGTCCTGAATAAACTCAAACTGAAGCACCTGTATAACTTCTTTTTTATGGCACGGGCACACAGGGTACCTGACCCCCCCACCGAAACCAGGGGCTCCACTGCGCACAATAGTCACCAGGATCTAGACAGAGATGCCATACTGCAGGCAGCCAGAACTTTTGGGGACCTGAAGCAAGACAACGCTGCCATTCGGTTCTTTCTTGATTCCACCCTCCCAAGTGCAACACCAACGAAAGAACTTTGAGGAAGTTAAAAAAGACTTGAGGGCCAAGGAACTAGATACATTATGTTATTCCCAGCCACACAGTGGAGGCAGAGGGTAAGACTTGGTACTTTGGCGCCCATGAAGAGACGTGGGACTGGCTGGAGGGCTGGAGACCATCAGGAAATAGACAGCGAGATGGAGGGAGGGCCCGACCCACCTGTGGCATGGCAACAACTCAGTCCAGACCAGGAGGGAAGAATGGAAAGGGCTCAACGCAAGAGGAGCACTGAGAGCATTCAGACTGTGTTGATACTGGGGCGTTTGGAATCCCTCACGCAGAGTCAACGAGGAATAGTCAGGTTTGCTTTGCTGTACAGCAACCAGGGACACAACAATTAGCCGACGCAAAGGGGGGAGATTCTGGGCGTTCACTTAAATAAACTCCGCTGAGCAACACCATACAGGCGACAACCCCTTCCCCTCGGTGAGGTATAGTTAATTTAGGGCGACAGGCGCTCTCTCTGCAAGTTGGGGAGGGTGGGCAGTTCTGAGCTCACGAAGTAGAGTAGCTGGGAGGGGGGAGTTGGGGAAGCTAGTGTTCTTATGTAAGCACCTAGGTATGGGTATGTTCTTAGAGCCACATTTTTGGGCAGCTTGGGTTCACACAGCACGGTGAAGAGGGATCAAGATCATTGTCAGGGATCGGGAGGATACACGGGGGCAAAGGTGTCGGGCCCCACTACAGAATCATTGTTGACAAATGGGTTGTCCAGTCCACAACCTGACCATATGGTCCTGGAACGTAAATGGTCTTGGGAGCAGGATCAAGGGCACCATGGTTCTGCAGCACATAAAGCACTATGCTCCAGACACCACCCTGCTCCAGGAGACACATATCCGAGGCGACTACTACAAGGCACTTGACAGATTTGGCGACACATTTAGAGCATACACAGGGTACACCACGGACTGTAGGGGAGTAGGCATACTTGTTAAGAAAACAGTACCCTTTATCACACATCGGATGTGGCATGATCATACTTGCCGCTATGTGGCCATATCGGGGACTTGGGAGGGTACCACACTCAACCTGTGCTCAGTATGTCTTCCCGCCCCCCCGTCTGCAGGCAGCAGCACTCATGGAGATGGGAGATATACTACTGAATCTACCCCCAGGGATCCTTATTTTAGGCGGCAACCTAAATCTGACTATGGAGATGGATAGATCCGGGACCTCAGGGGAGGGAGGAGGCAAGAGAATACTCTCCCAGTTTGCCGCGACACTGGGCTTGACTGATCTCTGGAGGGAGGGGAACCCTTACACGAGACAATACACATACTTCTCAACGGCACATGGGAGCTTCTCCCGACTGGACTACATTTTTACTCTATGCGCTTGTTTATAGCCCCGGTTCCGCAATGCGACTATCCACGCGAGAGGAATCTCCAACCATTCCGGGTCGAGGTCAGACTGATGGGTCCACGGCGAGACTATATGTTACCGGGCCATCTGGACTCTGGGGTTGAGGGACTCGGGGGCCAAAGAAAGCCTTCGGGAGGGGGCAGCCCTCTACTTCACAGAAAATCGGGGCTCAGTGCCATCAGCGGGAACGTTGTTGGAAGCCTTCAAGACAGTACTGAGGAGGCAGGCACAGGCATTACTGGGGGTGGGAAAGAAGGAGACACAATTAAAATGCACAGCCATAGAGGTAGATATCGTTGGGCTGGAGGAGACCACTCTAGCCTCAGGGGACCCAGAAGCTTGAGAGAAACTGCGACCAAGACAGATGGAGCTGAGATCCCTGGCAGAATACCACACCAGGCAGTAAGCAATAGCGGCTCATCGTCAGCTCTATAAGGTGGGTGACAAAGTCGGCAAATTACAAGCATGGCTGGAGCGGAGGGACAGAGAACGCGCGTGGTTGCTAAGGGTAGAAATCTCTGAGTGGGTCATGCAGGCAACTAGTGCAGCCATAGCAGAGACCTTTGCAGACTATTACGAGAGCCTGTACGCATCCAAGACAGACATGGCCATTGAGGACTGCAGGGACTTCCTCAGAGATATTCAACTGCAGGAGCTGCAGAAAGACGATAAGAGACAAATTGGAATGCAAGATGATGGAGGAAGAGGTGACCCTTCCACTGCAGGACTTATAGACGGGGAAGGCTGCGGGCCTGTATGGGATTCCAGTCGAACTGTATAAAGGAATGGCCACTGTGATTGCCGGTCCACTGCTAGAGATGTTTAAGGAAGCCAGGGACAAGGGTTGCCCACCAGCAGACCAAAGAGCAGCAACGATTACAGTTATCCATAAGGAGGAGAAACCTCCGGAGGCTTGCAGTTCATACCGGCCGATCTCTTTACTAAACATGAAGGCTAAGGTACTAGCCAAGGTGTTAGCCAATAGGTTGCGCAGGGTAAAAGGATACCTGATACATCCAGATCAGACAGGCTTCATGCCGGACAGGATCCCCGGACTCAACCTTCGACGTCTGTTTGGTGTGTTGCACCTTCCCACAGGGTCTCATGCGGAACAGGTGGCTCTGATGGCGTTAGATGCCAAAATGGCATTTAACTCTGTGGAATGGAATTATATGTTTGCAGTCCTGGAGTGACTGGGGTTCGGGCCTCATTTTTGTGCTTGGACTAAGCTACTATACGCCTTTCCCATGGCATGTGTGAGGGTCAATAGAGTGGTGTCACGAGAATCCGAGCTATGGAGGGGCATCCGTCAGGGTTTTCCACTGTCCCACCTGCTCTTTGCTCTAGCGCTAGAGCCATTGGCAGCATCGATCCACCAGGATCCCTTGATGAAGGGAATACAAGTTCCAGGTGGCTGAGAGGAGCGTATATCACTATACCCGGATGATATTCTCCACTACGTTTCAAGGCCCTCGCTGACGATAGGCAGGCTTATGCAAATATTCAGAATATTTGGCGACCACTCGGGATATAGGATACATTTGTCAAAATCAGTGGTGTTTACCTTTTGGGGGAGAGGCCCTGCCTCCCACAAGATTGCAGGGCCACAGTTGTGACTGAGGGCTTTCGCTACCTGGGAATAAATGTAACTAGAGACCCCAGGGACTTTCTGGGGAAAAATCTGAACACCCAGCTAGAATTACTTAAGGGGGTTGTGACTCACTTGCACAATCTCCCCCTGCCCCTGATGGGGAAGGCTGCTCTATATAAGATGATGAGTCTGCTGTGCCTCCTCCACGTCATGTAAAACACACCATACAGCATTCCACGAGAGGTCTTTGGCATGATAGATTTGGAGGTACAGAGACTGTTGTGGGGGTGGGGAGCACCAAGGATTGCACTGGCCAAACTGCAGAGGGGACTATACGAAGGGGGGGGCTTGGCGGTACCGGACATTCAGAAATACTATTGGGCATCCCACCTTCTCAAAGTCAATGACTGGGTGTTTGGGAATCAGCAAGACCCGGCATATAGACTGGAAAGACATCTGATGAGAAGGGGGGGACCCTAAGCCCTACTTCACAACACTCGACGGGAGCGAGCCTTGCTGCACCACACGAGGGCAGTGATACGTGCCTGGAAAGATGCAACTAAACACATGGGGTGGACAGGAAAACTCACTGACCTCTCCCCGTTTTGGCACAGCGTCGAATTGGCAGAGGTACAAGGCCCACAAGGATTCAGGAGTGGAAGATGATAGACATAGAGTGCTTGGGAGATGTGTGAAGGGGCAAGCATTTGCCAGTTTTGAGACGCTTAGGGAGGAATATGCATTGGCACCCACTGAACACTTTTGGTACATGCAACATGGACATGCGTTGAGAAGACACATCAGAGGGGGATCACCTGCCAGACTCTTCCCCTATGGGAGATATAATCGTACTTGAGCCACTTCCTAGGGGGGGAATTTCTGTAATTTATAAAAAACTGATCAATTACTCCCCCGACCTGCTGAGCAACTTGAGGGAGAAATGGGAGGTTGATCTGGGTCCCCTGGAGGAAGATGAGTGGGGAGAAGCCCTCGGCAGCGCCAAGGAGCTAGCCATCAGGGCCAGATTCCGACTGGTACAATTAAAAATCCTACATAGAGCATATTACTCTTGTACATTGCTATTTAAAATTGGCAGGGCAGAGAATTTGTTCTGCCTGAGAAACTGCGACAAAGACGGCACATATATACATATACTTTGAGAGTGTCCCAAAATAAGAAAATACTGGGTCGGGTAATTAGACAAATGTCTTGCATCACTGCACTTGACATTCAGTTGGACTCTAAGTGGCTTATCCTGGGAATATCAGGCGAACACACCTGGCCAAGATTTACAGAAATTTGCTGAGACTAGCAGCCGGAGTGGCTAAACGTAACATTGCAAGAGAATTGGGGGACACAGTCATCCCTCAAATATTAGACTGGCAACACGATCCGGACTGGTGTCGGTGAACTGAGAAGGATATATATAATGGCAGGGGTAGCCCCAGGAAATGGGAAAAAATATGGGGGTCATGGGCAACGGCTCGGGGCTTGGGTCTAGACTGTGACCAAGAGGAGGGCTGGTACTGAGGTAAGGAAAGCAGTCTTTCGTCCAGACAGTGAGATGGCTGTAAAAGCGCCATGAAGGACTCAATGGCAAATTCCCTAATAGGTTGCAAGAAGTTATGTAACTTGTGTATGTACCCTCTATGCCTTAGTGTATACGACAGTGTGAACCCTGTTTATGGTTTGAAAAACAATAAAAATAATGTATGTAAATAAATACATTTGATGCAGTAAGTGTAAATTAGGGTTGCTAATTGTCACTTACTAAAGCAAGATGTCTTCAATATGAGGAAACAATTGTTTGTGTTTGATTAACTAGCAAGACTGTCAAGTAGCTAACTAACATGAAAAGCATTTGCTAGAATTTCATCTGATGTTTCAAACCCTGGTCATACTTAGTAACATTGATGGAAGTAAACCATACAACAATGATTCTGTGTTCAGATTTTTATATTGAAGTTTCCAAATAGTTCATAACCTGCGCTGCAACGCCCGTGGGAAATAAACAGATCAATAGAAATCATGATCATAAAGGATGACTCTTGGTGAAAACAAACATGTGCTGTAGATTTCATAATCCTAATGGATGACTCCTTGTGAAAACAAACAAGTGTTAAAGAGTTTGTAATCCTAAAGGATGACTCCTGGTGAAAGCAACAAGTGCAATCCCATATTCTTTCAAGATAATTCTCTGCTTCCAAGAGTTGTTTGTCAGCTTCACAGAGGACAAGTCTTGGCTGCAGAAACTACGTATCAGGATTGCCTAGTGAAGGCTCTGTGGACCATGAGGAACTTTCAAGAGTACTGCTATCATTGACAAGTCTCAAACTAGTCAGGTGGGCTCATGGGACAGATAGTCCTTCTTGTCTTTACACACGTTTCATAAAATGGATCCTTCTGAGATGTGATGATTCTTTCCAGACAGTGCCCATGTTCTTCACACACTTTCATCCTCTTCTTCTTCTGAAGACAAGCATGTTTGTGAGCCTCATAGTAGCCTGTCATGAGGGACCTAAAAAGGATACTCTGGACCATGAGAAACTTATACT
Organism: Pleurodeles waltl; assembly: GCF_031143425.1. Lineage (NCBI taxonomy): Eukaryota > Metazoa > Chordata > Amphibia > Caudata > Salamandridae > Pleurodeles > Pleurodeles waltl. The sequence goes on from NC_090443.1 coordinate 893,279,032, forward strand.
CTATGCTTCTAAGAATGCCGCATCCATCCACTGTGAAAGTCCTGCAGGCTCCTGGAACATGTAGTCTGTCTTGTCTTTACTCAGGTGTTTCGCTAAACAAATCGACGTGAGGTGACTGTGCAGGCAGCATTCACACCTTACAAATACTTTCATAACGTTCTGCTTCTGAAACAGAAAGGTTTGTGAGACCTGAGGGTCCAGCATCCAATATTAAGTGTGTCCTGTGCCCTATCCTGACATCACCTTTCTCATAGTTACATGTTAATCTGCAAGATCAGTTCCATCGGACCTGTTAAGGTTTCAGAACGAGCAATTTGATATTTCATCTACTCGCAATGTTATGTTTCAGAGGAGAATTATCTCATTTTTGTTACCCAAAAATCTTGTTTTTTCTGATTGAAAAATTAAAATGCAATACTGCTTATTTTGCATTCATTGGTATTTATTTAGTATTTTCATGGTGCGGCAGGGTGCATGGAATGTGTGGACCTTTTGCACCGGTCCAGCACACAATTGTCTTACTTAGAACCTCTTTAACTTTGAATTTTAAGGAGCAGACGAGGATGACAAGGTGCACAGCATATGGGTGCCACCTGGAAAGAGGCTTCACATCTCTGATGGATGCATTAATCTAAACACATGAATGATGGAAAATACAAAAACGTCTATGGAGTCACAAGGCTTACAAGACTTGCAAAAGGTGGCGGCCATCTTGAATGCTCAGAGTATACGTTTCTTGCTTCCCATAATGTCCTTGCTAGGCAGTCCTAACACACAGGTGCTGTAGCCAGGACTTTGTTGTCTGGAATTGGGGGAGTATTCTGGCACAACATTTGTGTTAAATCAAATAGACTTTGCACTTAATAATTATTTCAGGGATCATTCATTAAGAATTGTGAAATCTTACGTTGCATTGGTTAGTTTTCATAAGAAATCACCAAGTGAGGATTACAAATCGTTTATTGCATTTGCTTTGTTTGTAAGAGCATAATTACCGTTGTTTCTGGTATCTTTGGAAAAGGTCCACTGAATTACTGCTCCCCTTCTACGAAGACTTTCACCCAAATGCATATTGTGTAGACGTTGCTCTCCCCGTTCACTGTAGGACACCCTTTGGGTGTTATCTGGAATGGGTGTGAGCAGTCAGACACAGGCCCCATCTCCTTTGTCACCAAGGTAGGAAATACCTGATAGGAAGACTGCAGGCAGAAAACAAAGCATGGTGGGATAAAACAACTGTCCTGACTAAATGGCTAAATCTCATTGATAATATAGGAAACCTACAAAAATATCTTAGACCAAGAATGGCAGTCCATGTGACGCATGATATCGGCAATGTACAGCAAAAGCTTAAATGAATCACCAAATCCATAAAAAATCAAACCTGTTTTTTAAATATTATCTGCACAGCTCGTGTTGCTTTGTTCAACATTAATGTTAAAAATGATTAACAATTAATGCATCCAATATACATGTATTAGTTACATTGTCTTTTCAAAAAAGGACTAGGGTATCCATGATGTCTAGCTGCAGATTCTGTGAGTATGTGGAGGATATGACTTCTACTTTTTCGGGAAGTGTCTGGGCCAGCATGCTGCAAAAAAAGTAACGTTGTTTGTGGGCTCTGAAACGATTCTAGATAGCTTCCCATACTATCCAGGATTACATCCAAGATAAATTGCATCAGATTGACTAGTAGCATCAGCCCAGAGCAATAGTAAGAGTCTAGACAGCAGCCCTAACCGAAAGGTAAGATTTAAAAGAAAGTAATGTTGATGCTTTGTGATCGAGTATGTGTGTGAGTGCATGTCCTTTTTGTGCTTAGACACATTTGTGTGTGTGTGTGTGTGTGTGTCTGTGTATGCATGTGAACGTGCTTGTGAATATGTGTGCATATGTGCAAATTGTGTAAGTGTTATGCCCACTGTTCACCCTTGTAAAATACATTCCATGGCATAATGATGGTAATTCTTAGCAATATGTGGGCATCCAGGGGATGAAAACCATTGCCCATCCCTGGCAAAATTCTGGCCCTCACATAATGGTGGTAATTCTTTTCAAACTGTGGGCCTCTATGAAGAGATTTTACACAATGGTTATAATACCTAGGAGGAGTCCATTGATTGATGACTGTTGTCCACCATGGCAAAATGATGGCCCTGGCACAACAGAAGTAGTTCTTGGCAACTTAGGGGTATTCATGGAGAAAGTTCATTTCCCACCAGTGGTAAAATGCAGGCCCTCACATAATAGTGGGACATCCATGGCATGACACTCACAGTTGGTAAAATATTGGGCCCGTAACAAAGGTTGTCATTCCTGGAAACTTAGGCATCCACTGCGATTATTTACCCCGGTCTATTGCTGGCCCTTGCATAAAGGTGATATTTGATTTCCAATTGTGGGCACCCGTAGCATGTTACCGAAACCTAGTAAAATGCCGGTCCTGTCACAATGGCAGTAACTCCTGGTAAATAGTGCCATGGCATGATGGTCGTTCTTAACATATCGTGTGCCTCCAATGCACAGTGAGGCCCACCCATAGTGTTAATGAGGGTCCTAGCATTATGGTGGTAGTTCTTGGTATGGGGTGGGCATTTATTGAAGAGTGGTGGCCAACTGTGGCATATTGTCCAGCCTGTAATATCAATGGTAATTCATGGAACAGTGTGAGGACTGATGGAATAGTAATGGTTCTGGTGGTATGGTAATCTTGGCAATATGCAGGCATCCAGAGCATACCCATCTGTGATAATAGTGGCCTCTACATTATGGTGACAATTCAGACTATATAGTGGCCATGCAAGGCTTGATAGTGCCCACCCCATCATGGAGCTGGCCCTGGCGTACTACTGGTAATTCCTTGCATAATGTGGGCAGCAATGGTATGGTGAAGCAAGACCACAAAAGTACATCATTTTAAATGCATGAAACGTCATGAAGGCTCAAAGAAAAAAAGAACTAGTGCAAGTGAATGTGTGTGTATATTAGTATAAATGCTTAGCTAACCCTCTCTCTAGAACCTAGGACAGACATATCTCACCTAAGATTTTGTAGAGAAATGTTTGTAAGGACAAATCTACTGCATGTATAAATGTTTGTTTCTTTAACTAACAGTTAATACAATTAATAGGTTCAGGTGGTCACTTTCAGCTTTCGTTCATACACTGTATTTTACAACATCTTTCCCAATAGCATTTCCTATTCTTGATTTTGAAGACTTTGCTTTGGCCCAAGATTTTCACACTGAGGACCATGGTCAGTACACGCATGGCTGTGGGCACGTAGGAGAGCATCTCCGGAACTAGATCCCCCCTTGGGGACTGTTATCATTCCTTCCCTAGGGCCGGGAGGGGTTCATCTGCCGTTCCAGGGCCAATGGCAAGATGCCTCTCTGAAACTGGGAACAGGATAAATAGATGGCAACACCCTCAGTGTAAGAAAATGGTGGACGCCGCGCTAGGTCAGTGCTTAGCGGTGGCCCAGCGCAGGAGCAGAGCAGCTGGCCAAGGTGGGAGTCTTCTCTTCCCCACCTCCTACAGATGGCCAGAGAGGGATGTGTGTGAGGTGTTGGTCCCACCGCTTTGTGCCCACCCAATGCTGTCACCCTCGAGTCTGCGCTGGCCTTGAAACATGGGTCATAGAGGCCCCCAACGCAACAAGGAGACTTCCTGTCCTCCTGTCTGACGCAGTCCTGGCTTGACTCAAAGGAAGACATCAGGGCTGCCCAGGCTACCAGGAAGCCCTAAGCCCAACAGATGACCCAAATACGAGCAAGGCCTCTGTGCCTGCTGCCAGACCCAGAGGGAATACACGAGGACAACGACTGGGAGGAACAGGCTAGCACTTCTACCCCTACTGTTTTAGTGGCATAACATAGTGGAGAACACATGCAGTGGGGGTTGACACCAGAGGTTCCTCACAGGGACCTTGCAAAGAAATGGTGGGGGGTGTTCATGTCACCTGGTGCAGCGGCAATGCAATGCAGATTAAAGAGAAGGGAAGGTGCATGTGCGAGGAGGTTGGCAGCCCTGATGATTCCTGATGGTACAAGGGGGCCCCTGTAGCCGGAAAGCTGTCAGGAGTAGCAGAGAAGAGGTTGTGGATTGCTGGGCTTGGGGGGGACGGTGCTCACATCAGAGCGTTAGAAAAGACCATGGCCACCCTAGAGATCAAACTGGATGATGCTGAAGTCGCTCCTGCCAAAACAACATGCGCCTAGTCAAGGTCCTGGAAAAAGTGGAGGGGCCCAGCATGGAGCTTTTTGTGTTGAGCCGCGAGCACGGGCCGCTGCGGCGCAATCTGAGGAGACCGCGGCGGCCTGCAGGCGGGCCACAGGAGAAGCTGCAGCTCATTCATGGGTCGCGGCACCCTCCGCGGCCCTTTTCTCCGTCCGCGAGTTATCTTGCAAGCGCGGCAGGGCCGGAGACCCCGAATCGGGTCACGGTCCTCGCCGCGCTCAGCGTGCAAAACTAATTAACGCGCTAGGATGCCCGCGACCTCCCTCCATATACCCACTTACCTGTCACACATACAAAAGCCGTCTGCCTACACATGACTAGCTTATAAGCATGCCTTTCTCCTTCCCAGTATGCTGTTCACTTCCTCTCTTCCCTGCATGCATTGTTTCTCTTTTCTCAGGAGCATGTTTTCTATTTTAAGTTATGACCTTTACCCAAACCAAGATGGTGGTATTACTACTTCCTGTTTCCCACTTTCTGTCTAGGGGTATATAAGGGGAATCTATCTTCCTTCTCATTGCGTTGCAACACTCCTACGGTGGTAGTCATGCTCCGGCTGGTTTCCTCTTGTGGCGGCAGTTGTTCTTGATCTGTATTCAGTCTCCAGAATTCCAGGATCTTTACTTCTAATTTCTTGTGTCCTCCATCTGTTTCAGGGTTTTTTTTACCACTTTTGGGGTTTTTCCTCTGGGACTCCTTCTGGAGGGCACGGACTGTAGTGGCTTACTATTGTCAAACAGCACCGTGGCTACCGGAAGGGGTTGCCCCTACCTCGGCCAGAGCAGGACTTGCAGGAACCGGGGCCGCTCACCACCGCTCTCCAACATCGACGGTAAGCTCAGGGTGAATCGTGACAGATTGCAACGCCCAAAACTCCAGTTGCCATCCGGAACCATGGAGAATCCCGTGATGAGTACAGAACCAACAAGCCAAACCCTGCTCCTGACTATACAACAACAGGCCCAAGAACTCCAACAGCTACGTACTGAAAACACAGTCTTCCGACAAGCATTCGCCTCTAGAACCACCGATGTTCCTACGGTCTCCGCCACTACGCCTCGCTTCTCCGGGGATCCTAACAAATTACAAGAGTTCTTGGATGCCTTGACGGTCTATTTCGCATTCCGTCCGTCACAGTTCGTGCAAGACAAGACCAAGGTTGGGTATTTGATTAGCGCCCTATCTGGACCAGCCTTGGCATAGGCAACCCCTTTGGTGACAAGCAACGACCCTAGCCTGTCTAATTATTCCAGCTTTGTCACTGCCTTTAAGCAGATGTTTGAGCGTCCTGGACTAGAGTCTTCAGCAGAAGAAGCTCTCTGCGATATTCAACAAGGAAATCAGGACGTCTTACAATACATCACTCGTTTCAGACAATTGCCAGCTGAGACTTCCTGGGTGGAGCGTACTTTGGTGACCCTGTTTTGCAGGGGTCTCAGAGAGGACATTAAGGACGAACTAGTGCACTCTGCCAGAGTAGAGAATCTTAAGGGTTTAATGGATCAGACCCTGACAATAGAATATCGGTTAAATGAGCGAAGGATGGAGAAAAAGAAGAGTCGTTTACCATCACACTCGGTGACGTCCCGCACCTTTCCTCATCGTTCCGAGGAGGATCGTTCTGAAACTAAGGGTGCTACTGATGAAGAGCCTATGCAAATTGACATGGCACGAGGGCCATTATCATCTAGTGACTGAGAAAACAGATGAAGGAAAGGACTTTGCCTGTATTGTGGTGCTGCTGGTCATCTAATTCGCACATGTCCCATCCGTCCAGCCAAGTCTTTGGGAAATGCCAATTCCCGTCCTCAGTGAGAAGGGTGAGGACGGGATGTTTCGAAATACCTTCCATTTGTTCCTCAAGGGAGGAAGGAACTGCTCTTTTCCTCTTACCTGTTATCCTCCACTTAACAGATGGCCGTGAAGAAAGGGCACTGGCCTTGCTGGACTGTGGAGCCAGTGGTATCTACCTAGACGAAACCTGGGCCAGGGAAAGATAGATTTTGCAAATACCTAAGGAAGTACCAGAACAAGTCCACACAGTGGATGGGTCACTCTTGGCCTCAGGACCTGTACAGTATACCACTCCTACCCTATGTCTCCAATTCAGGAAACATCAAGAAAACATTTATTTTGATTTGATTTCTTTACCACATCACGTTATGATCCTGGGAATTCCATGGCTAACTCGGCATAACCCTTACATTAACAGGGAAACAAGAACCATTTCTTTATCCTCTCACTTCTGCCAACACCACTGTTACTTAGCAGGAGACTATTGGTCCCCAAAGAGTCTCTTAATGGCACCCCCTAAGGTGGGATGTTCTATTAACGTTCTACAAGGAGTACCCAGACATTATCTAGAATATGCCGATGTATTCCAGAAACCAGAAAGACCTGAACTGCCACCCCATAGAGAATACGATTGCACCATTCCTTTGGAACCAGATGCCATGGTTCCTTTTGGGCGAATGTACTCTCTAACAGAACCTGAGAAGCAGATCCTCAAGCAATACCTAGAGGAGAACATACAGAGTGGGTTGATTGCCCCTTCCTCCTCACCTGCAGGGGATCCTCTCTTCTTTGTACCAAAGAAGACGAAAGACTTGCGTCCCTGTATTGATTTTAGAGGATTAAACAAGATTACTACTAAGGATCGATACCCGTTACCTCTTATTAAGGACATCTGAGAAGCTGTCAGAGGGGCAAAGAGACTCACCAAGTTGGATCTTAGAGGAGCATACCATCTTTTAAGGATAAAGGAAGGTGATGAATGGAAGACCGCCTTCAGAACACCTTTCGGTCATTATGAATACCGAGTAATGCCTTTTGGACTAACCAATGCCCCCTCCATCTTTCAAAGATTCATGGACGCTATGTTTTCTGATCTTCTACATCAAACAGTGGTTGTTTATCTGGACGACATTTTAATAATCTCTGTCCACCCAGAACAACACACTAAACATGTACTCCAAGTCCTAGATAGACTCAGACAACATCATCTATTCTGCGAGCCAGAAAAATGCAAATTTGACCGAACAGAGGTAAAATACCTGGGATATTGCATTAACCAAATAGGTGTTGCCATGGATTCAGATAAGATTCAAGCTATTCTGGATTGGCCGTCCCCCTCTTCCATCAAAGAAACTCAGTGTTTTTTGGGATTGGCCAATTTCTTTCGACAATTTATAGCGGACTTTGCCCAGAGAACCAGTTATATTACACAAACCCTTAAGAAAGACAATCTAAGGAAAGGTTTTTGTTGGACACAAGACGCAGAGTTGGATTTCAAGAATTAAAGAAAGTCTTCATTCAAGCTCCCATTTTACGGCACCCAGACACCACCAAACAGTTCATCGTTGTCGCAGACGCCTCAGAAAGAGCCATAGGGGCTGCCTTACTACAGAAACAAGATGATGATGGGTTAGAGCATCCTGTATTCTACCTTTCACACATATTATCCGATTCGGAGCGGAAGTATTCGGTGTTAGAACGAGAATTACTCGCCTTGAAGACAGCGTGCACGGAATAGAGACACTTCCTGATGGGCTCGAAAGAACCCTTTGAGGCACGGACAGATCACCGAAACTTACAATGCTTGAGAAACTTTCAGTGTCAAAATAGCCGGCAGGCTCGATGGGCTTTCTTTTTTAGTCAATATGATTTTTACATTACATACATCCCTGGTTCTCAGAATATCTTGGCCGATGCCTTGTCTCGGCGTTACCCTGAGTGTAGCGATTCTTCTGTACAGAACATATTTGAAAGCAATAAGATCATTGGTTTAGTACAGACATTCCTAGACCAGGTCAAATCCGAATATTCCCACCTGGAAACTACAGAGATGAACAATTTACGCCCGCAGCTTCATATAGATCAGGGATACTATTACCACAACAAAGCCCTGTTCTTACCTACTAAGATAGTCCAGACAGAAGCCCTACGTATGTGTCACAACTCCCCCATTGCAGGTCATTGCGGAATTAAAGCTACCCAAGAGCTTATGCTTCGCTCTTTCTGGTGGCCCACTATCAAGGCTGATACTGAGGACTATGTGTCGTCCTGTCCCATATGTGCACAAGACAAAACACCCCGTACTAAACCAGTGGGATTACTTCGCCCATTATCTGTTCCCCCAGGTCCATGGCACACTATCTCCACTGATTTTATGTGCTCTTTGCCCTCTTCAGTAGGAAATCGAGTGATAATGGTAACCATTGATTCCTTCACAAAGATGGCACATTTCACGGCATTAAGAAAACTACCTACGGCTAAGGAACTAAGCCAAATCTTTACTCAGGAGATCTTTCGGCTTCATGGACTACCACAGGTCATTATCTCAGAACGGGGTCCTCAATATATCTCCCGGTTTTGGAAACTATTCTGTAAGACCCTAGGATATGAGGTGGCCTTATCATCAGGGTTCCATCCTCAAACTAATGGACAGACAGAACGGCTGAATCAAGGCCTCAAACAATATCTACGCAGCTTCTGCAATGCTACGCAGAGTAATTGGTCTACATATTTACCACTTGCAGAATTCTCCTACAGCAACTCAGTACACAGTGCCTCGAAAGTCTCCCCATTCTATGGTTCTTATGGTTTCCATCCTAAGGCTTTTCCTACTCCTCTGAAAGATACTTCCAATCTTCCTGCCATTTCCTCATATGTCCGGCAACTACGGGATATCCAACGTGTTATCCGTTCAAATCTTGTAGCCACAAAGACACGCATGAAAAGGATGGCTGATAAGAAGCTTTGTGAGGCCCCGCGTTATCAGGTCCACGATAAGGTCTGGCTTTCCTCTAAATTCTTGCCTCTCCGACTTACCCAGAACAAATTTAAACCTCGTTATTCTGGTCCATTCCTGATTCTCCAGAAGATCAATCCTGTGTCTGTGCGCCTTCGTCTGCCCCAGACTTGAAAAATACATCCTGTGTTCCATATCTCACAACTCAAACCTTACCTTCCTGACCCTTTTCACAGACAATTCACCTGTCCTCCTCCTCCTCTGTTGATTGATAATGTGCCCGAATACGAGGTCCAGGAGATCTGTGACTCTCGGTTTTTCCATGGTCGCCTCCAATATCTTACTCATTGGAAAGGTTAGCCTATGAGTGAGTGTTCCTGGGAAGATGCACTTTCGGTCCATGCCCCTCTTTGGTCCATCGTTTCTTCCGCCTTTTTCCTCACAAGCCTGGGGCCTCGGGGGGGAACCTACTGTTGCGCTGCGGCTGCGAGCACGGGCCGCTGCGGCGCAATCTGAGGAGACCGCGGCGGCCCGCGGGCGGGCCGCAGGAGAAGCCGCTGCTCAGTCGCGAGTTACCTTGCAAGCGCGGCAGGGCCGGAGACCCCGAATCGGGTCACGGTCCTCGCCGCGCTCAGCGTGCAAAACTAATTAACGCGCTGGGATGCCCGGGACCTCCCTCCATATACCCACTTACCTGTCACACATACAAAAGCCGTCTGCCTACACATGACTAGCTTATCAGCATGCCTTTCTCCTTCCCAGCATGCTGTTCACTTCCTCTCTTCCCTGCATGCATTGTTTCTCTTTTCTCAGGAGCATGTTTTCTATTTTAAGTTATGACCTTTACCCAAACCAAGATGGTGGTATTACTACTTCCTGTTTCCCACTTCCTGTCTAGGGGTATATAAAGGGAATCTATCTTCCTTCTCATTGCGTTGCAACACTCCTCCGGCTGGTTTCCTCTTGTGGCGCCAGTTGTTCTTGATCTGTATTCAGTCTCCAGAATTCCAGGATCTTTAGTTCTAATTCCTTGTGTCCTCCGTCTGTTTCAGGGAGTTCCTGTTGGAGGTTTTTTACCCTTTTTGGGGTTTTTCCTCTGGGACTCCTTCTGGAGGGCACGGACTGTAGTGGCTTACTATTGTCAAACAGCACCGTGGCTACCGGAAGGGGTCGCTCCTACCTCGGCCAGAGCAGGACTTGCAGGAACCGGGCCGCTCACCACCGCTCTCCAACATCGACTGTAAGCTCAGGGTGAATCGTGACATTTTGTGGAGGAATGGTTGTCTTAGGTGGTACTGGAGGGAAAGCTGTCAAAGTGGCTTACAGTGGAACCAGCACGTAGAATCCCTAGATGGAGTCCGATCCCTGGGGCTCTGCCGAGAGAGATTGTGGTCAGAGTACTTAACTTTTGCAATAGGAACAAAATCCTGAAAATAGCACACTCTCACAGGCCGTGGCCACTCCAGGGAAGAAGTGTGAACATCTACCCCCATTATATCACAGCAGTAAAGTAACATAGGGAATCCTTGCTGTGAGTCAAAAAACACCTACAGCACCTGAAAATAAAGTATGCACTCTTTTTCTATATTAGCAATATCGATCAGGGTGTCTCCCACTTTTTTACGACAACAGTGGAAGCGTGGGCCTAGCTGGAAGCTAGCAGGCACTCACAGCAGGATATTGGGTCCGGTCAGCAACACAAGGGTTGCAAGGAGCCCTGTTGATGCCACAACAGATGCAGGCATCCCCCCTCGTCCCCAACAAAGAACCAGGCTGAATTGAAGAGGGCCAGGGTAGTGGCAGCCCTACAGCAACATCAGGCCCTGGAAGGGGCCAACCAAGGAGACTCATGGAATCGGAGGCCACCAATGATGAATCGTCGCCCCAGGGCAGGCGCGAGTAGAAGCCTCCAGCACGGGTGGTGACACCAATGATGGCTTACAAGATCATAGAACTATGGGGTGCAGGATAGACTCCAAGTGAAGTCAGAGGGTACCAGATGGAAAAGGAGGGAGGCAGGGGCGTTGCTAGGTGGCAATATATATATATATTGTATATATATATATATATATATATATATATATATATATATATATATATATATATATATATGTATAGAGAGAGAGAGAGAGAGAGAAACCCACAGGGGAACTGGAGCCAAGAGTCTGAACACTTCAAATAGCAGAGACTTAGTTGAGAAACCAGGCAATTTTAAGTCTGCAGTGTAAGGATGTAGGGAGGAGGGGAGTTGAGAGAGAGTCCGGTGCACAGAGCTTACTCACAACCAGAGACTGGCCATGGCCAAACACCTGACACATAACATTAGTGGGGGACAAAACATAGAATCCTGAAACATTAGTGGCCTGGAAGCAAGCTGAAAAGAGAGATAGTGACCAAATACCTGCAAAGGCATGACCCTATTGTGATCCTGCTGCAAGAGACACATTTAACGGGAAACAATTGTGGCTTCCTTAAGTAGGGTAGATACAGACTCCTAGCCCACGCAGATTTCTTCAGGGACTCACAGGGGTGGTTGTTCTGGTGGGGAGATCCCTGTTGCTGCAGGGAACCTGCTCTTGGGCAGACCCACAGGGCTGCTATGCGGTGGTGTGTGGAAGTTGTAACGGCATGAGACCGGTGGTGGCCTCCTGGTACTGCCCCCAAGCCTGCAGAGCGAGGGACTAGAGAGGTTGGATAGCTGGAAACAAATTCCCCATGGCCCTGATTCTGGCGGGGATGGGGGACTTTAACTTAACACTGCATGGGGAGATAGACAGATTCACTAGGTCGGGGATCCCACGAGGGTAGATACAGGTTTAGGGAAATTCTTGAATGCAACCAATTTGATTGACCTCTGGAGGGTTCAAAATCCCCAGACGAGACAGTACTCATGCAATTAATTACATGTGGTCCTTGTCCAGACTGGACTACCTGCTAGTACTGCACCCCCAGGTGGAGGACTTCAGGGATACAGATTATTTGCCAAAGGAGATAATGGTTCATGCCCCAATAGTGACTTCAATTCGGACCAGGCTACCTAGACTAGATAGGGAGTGGAGATTAGACCCCTGGGAACTGACCAACAGGAGCACTCAGGGCACAGTACGGGAAGATACAGAGCACCACTTCAAGAAGAACACTGGACAGTGAGCTCCAGTGTGAGTATCAGGAGGTGCACAGGACAGTATTGAGGGGGATCCTGATAACACACATGATGGGGAAAAGGTGGGAAAGAGAGGCAGTGCTGGGAATTGGAAGACAAGCTGAGACACGGTGAGTCTGAATACCTGCAACACGCCTCCAGGGGGCGAGCGGAGGCACTGGAATTATTAAGGGAGGAGTTGCGCACTAGGAGAAGAGGTTGCTGAATAGAAACAAACAAGGTAGGTTGTACGAAATGGGCAACAAAGCGGGGAACATGTTAGCCTGACTGGCTAGAAAAAAGGGAGCCAGGGATGGATACACAGGGTGATTTTCCCAGTATTGGAGGGCGGTTGGTGGCAGAGACCCCGGGTGCAATAGCTCAGCCCTTCACTGGAGAGACATGTATAGTTCAAAACTGTAGGTCAACCTGACCGAATTGCCAAACTTTATCCAAGACCTTCCTGTTCCTGAGTTGGAAGGGGAGGCGAGCAAAGCTGTTGAGGCAGAGATCACAGACAATTGGATCCCAGAGGGGATACCTTAACTCAAGAGCCGGAGGGCCCCAAGCCTGAATAGTTTTATGCTGGATTTCTCCATGGTAATGAATTCCAGAGTAGCTGCTCCCTGAGGGTGATGTTCGAGGAGGCATGCAAAGTAGACATTTTGTAGAGGGACCTCTAGGCAGACAGACGTGGTCCTCATACATAAGGGAGGGAAACCTAGGGAAGAATGTGCCTTATACAGGCCAATCTAAATTCTGAACATAGAAATATAATTCCTTGCCAAAGTACTGGTGACCAGACAGATGGTGCCCTAGGCGACCTGGATGCGGGATGAAGCACTATTCCAGGTCCCGAGATGGGACCCGTATTGGGAAGATGCCATCTTATTGTATGCGGATAAAGTCGTGTTATAGTTGGCCGACCCGGAGAGTTCTATCCCACATGTTTTGCAGGTCCTCATGGTATTCAGAGTAAATGCCATGATCAGAATTACTGGACCAAATCCAGTGTACTCCCTCTTACAGAATGGACCCTGTCTAGTGGACTAATGAGTATCGAGTGGCAGCATCTCACTGGAGGAAGCTCCCAGTCTCAGTATTGTGCCATGCATCCCTATACAAAGTGGTATATCTCCCCAAATTTCTTTACATTCTACAGAACACTCCATGCACAGTTTCGAATAAGTACTTTTGGGACATGGATGCCGGTGACCAGATCACTGATATGGGATGGGTTCCACCAAGGATGGTCATCTCTACCCTGACTCGGAAACCAGAGGCCCTCTGAAAACCTGAAATTGTACTACTGGGTGGCTCACCTGCAGGTGATTAACAACTGGGTATTCTCAAAGCAGCAGGAGAGTCAACTTACGCGGATAGGAGAGCTATGGGCCCAAGGGATATCCCCATTGGCTGTATTGGAAGGAGAATTGACTGCCTAGCCCCACCGTGGTGAACATACGACAAAAGTATTGGGGTGGAAGGGTTGGGTGACACTTGAGACCACACTGTGGGACTCTGCATTGCTGGCATGATTTAAATGGGTGGAGGGCCACAAAAAGTGAGATTTGTTCAGCATCTCAAAGGTGGGGGATATTTAGAGAGAGGGTGAGATGATACTGTTCCCATAACTTTAAGCACAATTAACTCACTGAAGGTCAACATCTCAGATACCAACAGGTGAAACAAATCTTGCTAGGATACTGGGACCTCCTCTGTAACATTGAAGAGGAAACACCCCTGGAATATCGCATACTGGGAGGCCCACTATATACACATGCAATTTAAAAAATCTACTCTTCTTTGGTTATGCTTAGCCTGCCTCCCCTGCACATGGGAGAATGACCTGGGAAAACTAGAGGACGACGCCTGGGGGAAACCTGCAAATACCCTAGGGAGGTAGCCATTTGGGTAGGATTTGGGCTGGTACAGCTGAAGCTGTTCCACAATGCATAGTACATGATAACCCACCTTTACAAAATGGGGAAGACTAACAATGACCAATGCCTCAGGGGTGGCAGACAGAAAGGGACCCTGGTCCATAGCTATTGGGTTGCCCCAAGATACGGATACATTGGGAGATGGTAAGAAGCAGGAACTCCATGGTCAGGACTGTTCCCTGACCATCACTCTGCAACTAATAACCGTGGGCATCCAAAAGGCACAGACGTTGGACAAATGCTGTTGGAAATTGGGTTGTTGGTTGACTGGGATGTGAGCCCTGGCCAAGCAATAGCCACAATCCTTTGCAGGGTTATTCATAAAAAGTCGCTAAATTAATCTGTGCTTAACCCTGAGTAGCTTGGCACAAAAAGCAGTCAGGCTTAACTTAGAAGCAATGCACAAACAGTAATAAGGTGAAAACACAACTCAAGAAATATCCCAAAACAATTGAGAAAAATAGAGTAAATTTTAATAAATTATTTGATACCAAAACAACAAAAATCCAATCAGTAGAACCAGCATTATGAATTTTGAAGATTTAAGGTTAGTGCCTAAAAGATAAAAGCGTCATCGGTGAACATTTGGTCATGTGAGACCGGGTCAAAGTCAAAAGTTAAGGCTGATCGCGATAGAGCGTGGTTCAGATACAAGAAATGGATAGGGCCCGGGCAGTGCTTACCTTCAGACTTAAAATTTGTTTTTAAAGAAAAATGTCTGAGAAGGTATAAATTCAGCAGGGCAAAACTGCAGGGATGTCTGAGGAGTGAGGGTTGTCATCAGATGGTACAGCAGCAAGCTGGCAGAGTGATCATCAGGTCACAGCAGCAGGTAGTCTTCCGAGAGTCCTTCCACAGGTCCAGTAGTGAACTGAAGATAGGATGACCAGACGTCCTGGATTTCCCCGGACAGTCCCGGTTTTTAGAGGACTGTCCTGGTGTCCCGGCGCTTCTCTCAATTTTAAACAAATGTCCCGGTTTTTGGGACAAAGGTCAGATCCTTACATAAATGTCCCAGTTTTGGGGACAAAGGTCAGATTATCTAGGGAGGCATACATTCAAGGTATGCTCTACTTTAACAGACGCCTACAAAGTATGCAATAATTAAAGTAATTTATCTGTTACTGTCAGGCAACGCAGTCCCCTGTGTGCTCCCAGCAGAGAGACGGAGGGTGCAGATATATATGTATGTAAACACACACATGTATAGGCACACATTCACAAAACTACGCAAAAAAGGGACATGCCAGACATAAAAGTGAGTGTAAAGTCTTTAGTCCTTCTTTTATGTCTGACCTGTCCCTGTTTTTGCTCCTCACAATCTGGTCACCCTAACTGAAGAGTGGTTCTGAAGGTCCTATTTTTATACACTGGTGCCCTTCCCCTGGAAGGTGGGAGAGGTTTCTGGAAAGGTCCTTTGAAGTCTCCCTGCCTTCCCTGCCCTAGCTGCAAACTGTCTGCAGTGACAATACAGGGTCATTAGGCCTTTTGTGAGGCAACGGGACACAGCATATTTAGGTGCAGTGCAGCTGTGCTTAGCTCAGCTGCCCCATCCTGCCAGTTGATGGCACAATGAGGCACACCTAATCTCACTATTGCTGGACTGTCTGGGAGGAATTCACAGTCTAACTATCAGCTACACTCAGTCATGTGGCCCAAGACAGTCTGCTGGCAGAAAGAGCTAAGTGCAGGATAATGCCAACTTTCCAAAAGTGGTATTTTCAAAATTGTAATGAAAAATCGGACTTTACCATTAAAGAAAGTTTATCATAACAATTTTATAGGTACCAAACATGATATATCCAACTCCTCATGTTACAGAATTACAGCTTATTAAATGTAATAAGGAATTCCCAATGTTATCCTATGGGAGGAGTAGGTATCACAGTAGTGAAAACAAATTTGGGAGTTTTTCACTACCAGGACATGTAAAACTTAAAAAATACATGTCCAACCTTTTACTTATACAGCAACCCGACCTATGGGCTACCTAGGGCCTGCTTTAGGGGTGACATGTGTAATGAAAGGGGAGTTTAAGGCTTGGCAAGAGGGTTTAAATGCCAAGTTGACACAGCAGTGCAACACTGCATTCATGCTGCAGTGGGACATGTTTTATTGAGCTACGTAGGTGGGTGGCATAATACGTGCTATAGGCTCGTTGGTAGCATTTCATTTTCAGGCTCTGGGTATATTGTATACCACTCTACAAGGGACTTACAAGTAAATTAAATAAGGAAATAATGTATATACCAATCAAAGCATGTTTAGCCGAGTGAGCACAGGCCTTTAGGACTGGTTGGCAGTAGTAAAGTACACAGAGTCCTAAGGCCAACAGAAGCAAAAAGCCAGCAAAATTTGGAGGCAAGTAGGCAAAAAGTTTGGGGGAAGATCACCCTATGGATGACAGGTCTAAGAGATACTCTCCTCTTTTGAAATGTGGCTTTATTGATAGCTAGGATTGAAATAGTGCAGAGAGACCGCATCAGACAAGGGGATCCCTGGCAGGGTGCTGGGAGGACTGAGATGGGACAGGTCAAGTAGTATGATACAGGGCGTGGTGGAGGGAGAGGGGAGGCTGCTGTATAGCAGTTGTAGGTGCTGAAAGGGGATTGTTTGTACTGTTGTTTGTTATTTAACAAACATGATAGAAAGATATTAAAAAAACATTTTCAAACTAGGTGGCTCCCGTTGTTAGATGAATGGGGCATATAAATGTTGAAATTGGAAACATTGCTCTATGATGTGGGATCATCAGATTTTAGTTTCGTGGGCTAAAATAAGCACATTTTCAGCCCTTGGGTGTTCTACTTCCAGTGCTTACCTGACCAGGTGATGAAGGTGGGGCCTATCGGCACTATTTTTAGGGGAATGGAACTTATTTTTTAACATCCGACTTTGACCGTAATCAAGAGAAAGACAGAAAACGGTGAAAGAACATAAGGAGGAAGAGAAAAACAAAAACACAGCAAGAAAGGGAATTAAAAGAACTTGCAAGAGTGAGTTACAGGGATAGGAAGCGTATGGCGGTGGATGAAGTAGGCACGAAGTGGAATCAAAACTAAACAGCCTTGGTATTTGGCAGCCCTTGTAGAGCCAGGTGCGGGTTTCTGAGAAAATGTTTCGCGATGGCAAATTAAGTGTTATCTATTATCTGACACAACAAACAGAAAATATACGTTTTCCTAATGACTACCTTTTCTCGTATATTGCAAAGCGTCTGGGCGACTAAGTTTGGGTAAGTAAATTAGAGTTTGTTTCGGAGTTATATTTTAAACACTGCAACTGAAAAAACGGTCTTCGTTGATGTACTGATAGTCTGACCATTGATCAGAAGAAATTCTTTATATAAAACGCCACAATGTTTCGTATTAACTCCTCAGGCACCAGACTTGTTATAGAGCTTAATCTTGAAATATTGTGGATTATTGTGTTTTGAAAGCACAGGTTAGTGGCGTGCCGAGCCGTCTTTAAAAACTCCAGGCAGGTAGTCAGGCTTGCACGGCCTAGTTGACGTCACGTGTCCACCAATGGAACAGCCACATTTGCCTGCTGGGCTCTGTTTAGCCGCCTGTCAGCTGTCTAGGAGCACGCGCCTGCCAGGGAGAGCTCCCGCCTATACGTCATTGCGACATCTCGTATTTCAAGTAGCGCAGGAAAGGTCCTTCGATCGCTCAGCAGACTCCACAAACCAGTTCGATGACACATATGGAACAAAAAGGTGTCATTTGTGGCTTGCTTCTCGCACTGACTACTTTCAGGACCGGCGTAACCCGGGAGAGAATAACGTGTGCAGAATTAAAATGACAGGCAGGGCAAATTATTTTGACCTATGCGTGCTGAAAAACATCTTCATGAGCATCAGTGACCACACGGTAAGTATAGGATAAGCAGCAGCGACTGCTTCCTACACACTTGACAGATACAACATGGATAGCAGCAGTTCAAACGTCCTTAACTGAACCCAACAGGTGCAATTTTCAAACACACATGCTCTTGTCCATTTAAAGGAAAGCTTCCTCTTGGTCACATAAAATGTCAAAGTTTATTTACTTCTTTCCAAACCCGAATTTTAATCAAATGTTTAGAGGTATAAAAATGAACTCAGGTAACCACTAGAACTAGTGTTCTGATGTCTGCGCACCCTTTTCACTTCGCCTCGCCTCCAGAGCTATGAGCTGTGTACCCCACTCACTTCCCTTTTCCTTGAACCCCACTCGCTTCTCGCTTCCCATCTTCAAGTGCCATGATTATACACATATTTCACAGTAAGCAGAGCCCTTTTTCTGGTTTGTACTTCCCAAAGAGACATAGCACTTGTCTGTTGTTTGTAGCCTTCTATTGGATCACCGGCTGCTAAACATCAAGGGCCTGATTTAGATTTTGGCAGGGGGAATATCCCATCAGCCGTATTACGATCACATTATTTCCTATGGAGAGGGAAGCAAGGAGATTTGTCAGACGTGGCTCAGTTGATTGGCTGGGGCTTTTGAGGAGGTGTTGATTTCTGCAAGCTTCCATTCATCCGTGAAAGTGGCAGACGTGATGGAGGTGTTGCAGAGGTGGGTCTCATTGGATGTTCTCAGGTTGTAGATGTGGTGGGGGCACTGAGTAGATAGTCTACATGATTGCCAATGTGTTGTGTCTGGTGAGGGTTATCCATTCAGTCAGTTGGCCATCTTGGTTGGTGGCAGGTAGGTTAGCAACGAGTTCTCTGGGGTTGGATTGGTCTGCAAAGTTGCTGTAGATGTTTGCAATTTTGCTGTGGAAGAAGTTGGATAGGGTGTTGCAGAGGTGCTGGGAAGCAGCAATATTGGTGACAGTGACTGAAGGCAAGGTGAAATCCTTAAAAATTGAGAAGATCTCCTTGCAGTTGTTAGAGCATTATTTGATGCGGTCCACTACTGATTTTTTTTTGGTTCCTCTTATTGGCTGGTGATAGCATCTGAGTGCAACCTTGCAGGTAGTTCTGTTGGTTGCATCGTGGCTGGCTCTCTGTTTCCTTTCTAGCTGTTTATAGTGTTATTTGGTGTCTTGGAGGTCTTCTGTTTACCAGCTGGCTTGCTAGTATGATCTGCTATACTTGTTGGGTTTGATGGGTGCAAGGGAATCTGTTCAGTACTCAATCCAATTGTTGAATTTGCTAATGTCCTTGTCGAGGTTGTCTGTGGGGGTAAGTTGATCCATTATGAGGGGGCAGAGCCAGTCTATCTGTGATTTTGTCTCAACTGCAGCTTGGAATGCTGAATCTGGTAGGAATGTTGACCTGCGGTGTGTTGATTTGGAAGAGGATGATGGAATAGTCTGTGAATATGTCTGGTGAAGTTGTATTTGGTGCTGTCGCTTGTAGTGAAATGGGGTCCAATATGTGTCCTGCATTGTGAGTTGGTTCTGGGCCACGCTGGCTGAGTCCGATGTTGTGTATTTGATGTATTCCTTGTAGATGATAGTTAGTCCTACTCGTGGCCTGTGAAGCCGGTCGTGTTGAGCGTTTATTTAGCCTACTGGAATTGCTGTGGTGGTGTCAGAAGCCGATGAGGGATTGATTCAGGGCCCTGTAATAAAGATGATGTCAGGTGTGTTGCTACTCAGCCGGTCTCATATTTCAGCTGTGGGTCTGCTGGGTTATCATATATTGAGAAGCATGCATGCGAGTGAGTGTTTATTTGGGGGTTTGCTGTGGCATGTGGTGTAGGTTGGGAGTGAAGGCATTGTTGAGGCTTGTGTGGCATTTGTGTTGAGAGGGGGTGTCAAGGGCATTGTTAGTATTTGTGTGGGGGTTTGGGTGTGTGCCTGCTGGAGAACCATCAGTGAATGGGTGCAGATGGAAGCTCCTTATGTGGTGTGAGGCAGGGCACAGCACGGCAGCAATTAGAGACACAGCGTCCAGGGTCCAGCGACCTAAGGAGTGCTGCGGAGTATCGCTGGACGGTGATTGGACCATGGATCTTGGCACTGAGCGCTGTCCAGGTGTTGACGGGTACAGATGGGCTGCCTTTGACATGCCAGCGGTATACCTGCTGCGCTCGTCCGCTGAATGTCCGTGTTGCAGCTGCCATTAAGTAGGTTCGGGGAGGGGAGAGGAGTTCAGGGTGCCGTGATGTAATTTCCTGTGCTCATGGGTGATGAGAAATAAAGTCCTATTGCTTGGCTTCTTCTTTTTTTTTTCAATAATATATTATTGGCTTTTATATACTCAAACGATTGCTAAACATTCACATTTCCCTCCCACCCTCCCCACCTACCACTCCCCCAAGTTACCATGCTCAATCACCTGGTATACTGTTCCATCCTGTCCATACTTTATCAAACTTCTTAGGCCATCCTCTGCTGGTATAGATCGCTTTCTCTTGTGCTCATGTTCCAATCTACCATTTTAGGGGATCCAATTGCCCCCATTTACGCACTCGCTCCCTTTCCGCCTCTAGAAATCCTATGTTTATCAATATACACTGAAACGAGGTGGCTTCTGTGCTCGGCCAAATTCCCAGACGTGTTCTCTTTGCTAACAAATCTATTTTGATGCCCGTGGCCCCTTTCAGCCGGTGATGGACTTTAACCCAGAATCTCATCACTTTAGGACAGTCCCACAAAGTATGGTATAGTGTGCCGTCCTGACAGCACTGTTGCACACAGAGCGCGCGAGGGAGCCTCCCTATGACTGTTAGTTGTGTTCTAGTGTAGCAGACTCTATATAATATTTTAAGCTGCATTATTATATTTCTGGTTTTAATCACAGCTTGTTTGGGGAATTGTAGTGCCTCTCCCCATTCATTTACTTCTATGTCGCCCAGATCCTGCTGCCGTTTATGCCTCAGTGCGTCCACATTTTTCTGTGTGTTTCACATGAGTGTTTGATATGTTTGGGAGACTAGTTTCTCGGGGAGGAGGGCCTCCAACAGCCTATACTCTAAGAGGATGGACTCCGTGGTTTATTCCTCTGCTGCTATCTGAGCTTTTAACGCGTGTCTCGGCTGGAGGTTTCTATAGTATTGTGAGGGGTGCATACCGTACTCCGCTTGGAGGTGTGAGAATGGGGCCACTCCATTGGCATCCCAGACATCTACTAATGTACTGAGTCCTATAAGGTCCCATTGTCTGAAGCCCTCCAGTGCTATCACCCCAGTAGTCTATTTCCCACCCACAGAGGAGTCCATGGTGTCAGGCGACCTTCCCGTCCCATTTAGTTATGTAGCTGGTGCCATAACTCTACTGTCAACCTTCTGGCTGGGGGGGCATCCTTCCTCAGTTTCTCACCATGTAGGATGTGTATATAGCCTTTAGTCCCCATCATCTTCCTATCCATTCGGAGCGTCGGACGTGTCTGCATTAATTATGGATAACTGTGCTGCCTCGTAAAATCTACATATAAACCTGGCCTTACCAAATGTCACTTTCCAATTTGTAAACAACATTTTACTTTTTTAAGGTGTAAATGCAATGGCTGCAGGTCTTACTTTCAGAAATATTTTTGTCAGAGTTATTTATTTTAGTATTTCACTTCAGGGGACATTACTTTGGATTCACTGACCTCTCAGCATCCCTAAACACCATCCATCCTTGACCCCTTCACAACCTGAAATCACCATTCATTCTTGCACCCAACAACTCCTCACTACGTCTAATCTAACACCAATCCCTGATGCTTAAACACCAGCCATCCCTGACCTTGAAAAGTTGTTTCTATCTCTTAATTCCACCAATCACTGAACCCTAAAAACCACTCACCACCCCTAAACTACACTCGTTCCTGACCTGTAAATTCCCCCATCCCTAAAAGCCCTTTCAACGAAAACAACACTGTCTCTGAAACTTGAAAACCCCTCCCTACCCCTAAACTCCACCCATTCCTGGTCCTAAACAATCTCTTTCTATGCCTATCCCTCTACCATCCTTGAACCCTAAAACCCCTCACCAATCCTAAATACCACCTGTCCTTTAACTCTAAAAAACCTCTCTCCACACCTACACACCACCCATCCCAGACCCCTAAAAACCTCTCACCACGCCTAATCACCATCAATCCCAAAACCCTAAAGCCCCTTATCACTCCTAATCTCCATCCGTACCTGATCCCTAAAAGCCCTTTCTACCCCTAAACTCCACTCATCTCTTAACCCTAAAAACTTGTCACCTCCAGTAAACTCCACACGTCCTTGAACACTTAAAAACACTCACCACCCTTATCTCCACTCATTCTCTGAAAAAAACCTCACCAGCACCAAAAATCTGTGAACCTTAAAAACCCCTCACCACCTGTATACCCCACTCCACGCTGAACACTAAAAACACTTCACCACCACTACACTCTACTCATCCTTGAACTCTAAAAACCACTGACCACCTCTAAAGTCCACTCATTTCTGATCGCTGAAAACCCTCACCAACTCTAAAGTTTCCATCCCTGAGCACTGAAAACCCCTTTCTGCACCTGAACTCCAATCATCCCTCACCCCGCAAAATCCCTCATCACCCCTAAATACCACCCATCTCTTAACCCCAAAAGAACCCTCACTACCACTAAACTCCACCCAATTTTATTGTAATTTGGAATTACTTTCCTAAAATTATATTACGCTTAAAATGTTTCCTTTTATTTGCGCTTTTATTGTATTTCCTTAATTTTGTCTTCCCTTAAAATCGATTTTCCATGATTTGGTCTCCTCAATTGAGGTCTCTCATTTTTTTCCTTTAATTCACCAACACCTCTCCTGGAGTGAGAGACTACATAGGAAAGTAGTGGGGAAGGGAGATGACGATTGTGTGACTTTAAAGTGTAATACTTAAAAAATTTAAATTGTTGTAACTCATTTCATCATTATATAATTATTATTCAGTACACATATAGATAATATATATGTTCTGTCATATTGGTGTGTGTGTGTGTGTGTATATATGTATATATATATATATATATATATATATATATATATATATAATATATATATACACATGAATACTATATACTGGCGGTCACCAGTGGGTAGTTATAGTTAGATTCTAGTTTACATTGGAAGAGTGGCACCACTTGATTGTGCTTCACAAAATGTTCAAAACTAATAGGACAGTCAGTTCAGCTGCTGTCTTGAAAGTTTCGGTGTGATCCAACAAGTGGGGGGACGAGAAAAAAGGGGGAGGTCTGCCAAAACTCGTTTTCCCAATGCATTTTCCCATAGGGATTTTAAACACAATTACAGCCCAAACCGCTGGACGAAATTACACCAAATCAGAAAGCTAGCTTTTGGCCAGAAAGCATGTTTTTTGTGATTTGTTGTAAATCCGTTCAATAGTTTTAGAGATATTTAAGGAAAACTAAACATAGATATCTGGGGACACAGAGGCTCTGCGGATCCCGGAGATCTTGTGCTGAGATCTGATTGTCTGCCAACACTTCAACCAGGAAGTGTTGGCAGCCATTTTGGGACTCGGCTTCAGCCAAGTCCCCAAAAAACCACTAAAATAACGAAAGAAAATCGGTTAGGGTAGGAATACCCTAACCCCTTAGCCTTACCCTAAACTAAAATGTTTTTAGTTTTTTTAATTCTTGGCAAAAAATTTCTGAGAATTTAAAAGAAAAAATGCGGTCTCCCGTGCTCTTAATTTCTTTTACCCTCAGGCGGGCATGGTCCAGGGGCATTGCAGGAAATTTAAAACAATGGAAGGAGGATTTCAGGGACCACCCTGAGGGCTTATTGAAGCCTTGGAGACCACCACCTCCCCGGGCTGAATTTTATCTTGTGCGGGGGGACCGTGCGGACCCAGAGTCCTGGGGACCACCACCTCCATGAGGCTATAAAAATAATATAATGCACGGGGTCCCTGCAGACACCTGAGCGCAAGGGACCACTACTGTCCCAGGGCTAAAACAATTAAATTATGCAGGGGTCAGCACAGACCCCCCCAGGCCCTGGGGCACCACCTCCCTGACGCTACAATAACAAAATAAAGCAAGGGGCCACACACGGACCCTCACCTGGGCCCCTGTGACCATCACCTCCCCAGGGCTACAATTAAAATCAGATGCAGTGGGCCACGCGGACCCCCGTGGGTCCCAGGGGCCATCACCTCATCAGGACCAATTTATCTTTAGAAAAAGAAGGGGGGCTGTGCAGTCCTCTTCCTGGGCCATATACGACTCCGGAGACCCCCACCTCCCCTGGCCTGACCCTGTGCTGAAGAAAGGAGGGCGACTGTGTGGCCCGCTCCTGGAGCCATATATAGCTCTGGGGACTGCCACTCCCCAGGGCCGGCTCCTGCTCCCTCCAGAGGTGTCCACCCTTGGGAGGTAGCTGTTTGCTTTTGCTTGGCAGGAGCTAGGATCGCTCCCACCAAGCAAAAGCAAGCATTCCACTTCCAGCAAATGAGAACTTTAAAAATGCTCCCACTTGCTGGAAGCGGAGATTTCATCTCTTTCCCTGCCCCGGGCCTTGGGGGCCCCATGCCTGAAATTGGCCTAGGGAGGGGGACCATTTGTCCCCCCTTGAAATTTTAATATAAATATTTGGCCCTGCGTAGTGTAGTGAATCCTAGTTTGTTTTAATGGGATACAGGAGTTAGCTTAGCCTTTGGCTTGCAGACTCATGCCCCCATCACCTAGTGACTTTTACCCTACTTAGCTTGCTCTGTTTTAGCACATTTATTGAATTAAATCTTTTAAGATGGCTACCTTGTTTTAAGTAGGGCCATGTTTTAGTTTGCGTTATCAGTGCCACCGTGCTAAGGCGTCAAAATTAAGCGACAAAGATAAACAAACTGTAGATGTTCACATTGGGTACTTTCCGTCTTCACCCTTTCAAGGAAATTGTTTATATAAATTACCGCCCCAAGAATGTCTTGTTATCTATTGTTTGGGAACCCTATGTCAGGGGTCCAAGCAGATCTGTATAAATACTGCTCACTTAAACAGATAGTCAGAGGGATTCCGACCAGATGCCATTGCTGCTATTGATGCTTGCACGTCGCCTTGGCGCTGACCCAGTCTTCGTGTCCCTATGGAGTCTGAGCTAGAGACCTCGTTTCAAGGTAACAAGGGCTGGGGGCTCTTCTCATTGACATGGCATTGGCAGATTAGTTTTAACATACCTAGCTCTCTTTTAGGTTAGAGGTTAGGCTCATTATGCTAGGGTATAAGGACATATTTCACATCTCATGTCATTAAGATGTTATTGCAAGATGGTGTATTGTATTAATAACTCTTGTCTTTACCATTCTGTTTCTTGCACTGTTCACTATCCTGATCATTGTAGCCCTTGCAACTTTTCTTTGCTGCATCTTCTTCATTGCCTGTGTTTGATTGAGACTTGGAGTTTATGTGGGAAAGGGATAATCTCTGTTTAACCAAAACACTCCCTGAGATGTCACACTCTTGAATCCATGCGTAAAGACTGCCACAAATCACCTTTTACTGTTTGGGTTTTTGGTGAGGTGCTGCTTGTGAGCGGGGAGGGTTGGGACGACAGTTGCGATTTGTTGTAGGACTGGCATAGTCGCCTACAAACATAAGTACTGTCATCATTTAACCAGCAGTCTTGTCTAGAGCAAGAGTCAAACTACGACAGTAGATGGTGGTCCCTGGGGCCTGGGATTTCTGTGCAGCCTCCCCTTATATTTATTTAATTTAGAGCCAGAGAGATGGTGGTTCCCGGTGCCTAGGGGGATGCACATGGCACTCGCTACGTACCCTGGGTAGGTTGCCCGGGGGATCCGTGCCCCCCCATATATTTATTTATGTCGCCCCAGGGAGGTGGTGGTCCCCAGGGCCCAGGGGGTCTGTGCACCAACCTCTAACCTTTTCTAATAATGTAGCACCAAGGACTTCGTGGCCTGGTGTTTGGAGCTTAAAGGGGATGTAGGAAAGTACCATCTTGCCTGGCATGTTACCCCCATATTTCACTGTACATATGTTGTTTTAGTCTATGTGTCACTGGGACCCTGCCAGGCAGGGCCCCAGTGCTCATAAGTATGTGCCCTGTATGTGTTCCCTGTGTGATGCCTAACTGTCTCACTGAGGCTCTGCTAACCAGAACCTCAGTGGTTATGCTCTCTCTGTTTTCCAAATTTGTCACTAACAGGCTAGTGACTAAATTTACCAATTCACATTGGCATACTGGTACACCCATATAATTCCCTAGTATATGGTACTGAGGTACCCGGTGTATTGGGGTTCCAGGAGATCCCTATGGGCTGCAGCATTTCTTTTGCCACCCATAGGGAGCTCTGACAATTCTTACACAGGCCTGCCACTGCAGCCTGCGTGAAATAACGTCCACATTATTTCACAGCCATTTACCACTGCACTTAAGTAACTTATAAGTCACCTATAGGTCTAACCTTCACCTGGTGAAGGTTGGGTGCAAAGTTACTTAGTGTGTGGGCACCCTGGCACTAGCCAAGGTGCCCCCACATCGTTCAGGGCAAATTCTCCGGACTTTGTGAGTGCGGGGACACCATTACACGTGTGCACTGCACATAGGTCACTACCTATGTACAGCGTCACAATGGTAACTCCGAACATGGCCATGTAACATGTCTAAGATCATGGAATTGTTCATTCTGGCATTGGGGGGACAATACCATGATCCCCCGGGTCTCTAGCATAGTACCCGGGTACTGCCAAACTGCCTTTCCGGGGTCTCCACTGCAGTTGCTGCCAACCCCTCAGACAGGTTTCTGCCCTCCTGGGGTCCAGGCAGCTCTGGCCCAGGAAGGTAGAACAAAGGATTTCCTCTGAGAGAGGGTGTAACACCCTCTCCCTTTGGAAATAGGTGTCAGGGCTGGGGAGGAGTAGCCTCCCCCAGCCTCTGGAAATGCTTTGATGGGCACAGATGGTGCCCATCTCTGCATAAGCCAGTCTACATCGGTTTAGGGATCCCCCAGCCCTGCTCTGGCGTGAAACTGGACAAAGGAAAGGGGAGTGACCACTCCCCTGACCTGCACCTCCCAGGGGAGGTGCCCAGAGCTCCTCCAGTGTGTCCCAGACCTCTGCCATCTTGGAAACAGAGGTGTTTGTGGCACACTGGACTGCTCTGAGTGGCCAGTGCCAGCAGGTGACGTCAGAGGCTCCTTCTGATAGGCTCTTACCTCTCTTGGTAGCCAATTCTCCTTCCTAGGTAGCGAAACCTCCTTTTCTGGCTATCTAGGGTCTCTGCTTTGGGGAATTCTTTAGATAACGAATGCAAGAGCTCACCAGAGTTCCTCTGCATCTCCCTCTTCACCTTCTACCAAAGGATCGACCGCTGACTACTCAGGACGCCTGCAAAACCGCAACAAAGTAGCAAGACGACTACTAGCAACCTTGTATCGCCTCATCCTGCCGGCTTTCTCGACTGTTTCCAGGTGGTGAATGCCCTGGGGGTAGCCTGCCTCCTCTCTGCACCATGAGCTCTGATGAAATATCCCATGGGTCGACGGAATCTTCCCCCTGCAACCGCAGGCACCAAAAGACTGCATCACTGGTCCACTGGGTCCCCTCTCAGCATGACGAGCGTGGTCCCTGGAACTCAGCAACTCAGTCCAAGTGACTCCCACAGTCCAGTGACTCTTCAGTCCAAGTTTGGTGGAGGTAACTCCTTGCCTTCCCACGCTAGACTGCATTGCTGGGTACCGCTTGATTTGCAGCTGCTCCGGCTCCTGTGCACTCTTTCAGGATTTCCTTTGTGCACAGCCAAGCCTGGGTCCCGACACTCTAACCTGCAGTGCACAACCTCCTGAGTTGTCCTCCGGTGTCGTGGGACTCCCTTTTGTGACTTTGGGTGGACTCCGGTTCACTTTTCTTCCAAGTGCCTGTTCAGGTACTTCTGTGGGTGCTGCCTGCTTCTGTGAGGGTTCCCTGAGTTGCTGGCATCCCCTCTGTCTCCTCCTCCAAGTGGCGACATCCTGGTCCCTCCTGGGCCACAGCAGCACCCAAAAACCTCTACCGCAACACTTGCAGCTAGCAAGGCTTGTTTGCGGTCTTTCTGCGTGAGAACACCTCTGCAAGCTTCATCGCGACGTGGGACATCCATCCTCCAAAGGAGAAGTTACTAGTCCTCTTCTTTCTTGCAGAACTCCAAGCTTCTTCCAACAGGTGGCAGCCTCCTTGCACCCTCAGCTGGCATTTCCTGGGCTCCTGCCCACTCTCGACACTGTCGCGACTATTGGACTTGGTCCCCTTGTCTTACAGGTCCTCAGGTCCAGGAATCCGTTTTCAGCGCACTGCTGGTGTTTGTTGTTCTTGCAGAATCCCCCTATCACGACTATTGTGCTCTTTTGGGGTAGTAGGTGTCCTTTACTCCTACTTTTCAGGGTCTTGGGGTGGGGTATCTTGGACACCCTGACTGTTTTCTTACAGTCCCAGCGACCCTCTACAAGCTCCCATAGGTCTGGGGTCCATTCGTGATTCGCATTCCACTTTTGGAGTATATGGTTTGTGTTGCCCCTAGACCTATGTCTGCCTATTGCAACCTATTGTAATTCTACACTGTGCATTACTTTTCTGACTCTTACTTACCTGTTTTGGGTTTGTGTATATATAACTTGTGTATATTACTTACCTTCTTACTGAGGGTACTCACTGAGATACTTGTGGCATATTGTCATTTTTAGTAACTGTGTATTGTGTTTTCTTATGATATTGTGCATGTGATATAAGTGGTACAGTAGGAGCTTTGCATGTCTCCTAGTTCAGCCTAAGCTGCTTTGCCATAGCTACCTTCTGCAGCTGCTAGAAACACCTCTATTCTACTAATAAGGGATAAGTGGACCTGGCACAGGGTGTAAGTACCAAAGGGTACCCACTATAAGCCAGGCCAGCCTCCTACATATATATATATATATAAATATATGTGTATATATATAAATATATGTGTATATATATATATATATATATATATATATATATATATATATATATATATATATATATTACGGAGTTGTGATAGGCACTCTGTACTTATAGTTAGGATTCCCAGAGAAAGGAATTTCTTGGATTTTTGCTTGCTAATAACTTAGCCTCCATTTCACAATTCTCCACAAAACTTTGCACATCTATTGCTTTTTCTATATTAGCTGATGATGCAAAGTTTTGTGGTATTTAGTTAAGGGGGTGCAAAGAAAGAAGGGGAGTCCAAAATACGTTATTCCACCAATGCATTTTCCATAGACTAGAGATGTAGTGGCAAAACGGCTGAACAGATTTTCATTAAATTTGCCAGGAATATAGATTATGGTCTGGGAAGGATCCTTTTTGGTGTTTTGAGAAAAGTGGTTCAGTAGCTTTGTAGTAGCAAGGAACAAAGGCATAGTGATATATTGGGTCGTGGAACACCGCAGTATTTTACTGTATACCATGGTACATAGTGATGACAAAATAGAATATTATTGGTTACTGAAAGCCCATTACACTATAAAAGTGCACATTGTTTAGACCACACTTTGGCTGTAGGTATAGGTTAGTGCTAGTTTTTAAAGTTTATAGGAAGGAATGAGGCACTTTAGCAAAGTGTGCATAGGTAAGGAAAAGTAATTTTACTGTTTTATATATTTTTTTAAAGTTTACAGAGCACCACCACACACCACTTCACTCTATGACACACCACTTCTCTATAAGAC
This sequence comes from Pleurodeles waltl, assembly GCF_031143425.1. Classification (NCBI taxonomy): domain Eukaryota; kingdom Metazoa; phylum Chordata; class Amphibia; order Caudata; family Salamandridae; genus Pleurodeles; species Pleurodeles waltl. The sequence goes on from NC_090443.1 coordinate 893,308,693, forward strand.
AAGCCACTCCACTCTATGCCCCTCCACTCTACACCACTGCACTCTATGCCCCTACACTCTAACACACTCTACAACGCACCACTCTATGATCCACCACTCCACTCTACTGTATGGCACACCACTCCACTGTACTCTACGGCACGTCACTGCACTCTAATCCAATCAACGCCCCTCCACTCTATGCCACCCTACTCCACTTTGTGACACTGTATGACACGTTACTCCACTTCACTCTGAAAAGCAACTCTACTTTGATACACTCACTCCACTTCATGACGCAACAGTTGACTTTACAACACTTCCCTCTACTACATGCCACTACACTCTACAACAAGCCACACCACTCTAAGGGCCAGATGTAGCAAAACTAGGTTTTGCGACTCGGAAATTGTGACTCGGAGCGACTCGCAATTTCCGAGTCGCAAAACCATATGCAGAATGGTGTCTCAGACACCTTCTGCGAGTCGCTATGGGGTCGCAAAGACCCACCTCATTAATATTAATGAGGTGGTCGCATTTTGCGACCCCATAGCGAGTCCCTGCACTCACAGGGATGGTGGCCTGCTGAAGTCAGCAGACCTCCATGTCTGTGACTGCTTTTTAAATAAAGCAGTTTTTTTTTTATTTTGCAGCCTGTTTTCCTTAAAGGAAAACGAGTTGCAAAATAAAAAAAATAACAAAACCTTTTGGTTTCGGTTTTTCAGAGTAGGCAGTGATCCATTGGACCACTGCCTGCTCTGAAAAACCCTTATTGCAACATTCACAAAGGGGAAAGGGTCCCCTGGGGACCCCTTCCCTTTTGCGAATGGGTTACCAGCAGTGTGACACTGGTGGTAACTGCAAATTGCTTTGCGACCGCATTCACGGTCACAAAGCAATTTAGCATAGCGATGCGACTCGCAAATAAGAAGGGAACACCCCTTCCTATTTGCGAGTCGCATTCACAATTTGCGAGTCGGTACCGACTCGCAAAGTTTGAATGTGCATCGCAAACGGCATTTTGCATGGCGCAAACTCGCAGTTTGTGCCATGAAAAATGCTTTCTACATCTGGCCCTAAGACACACCACTCTACCACACACGACTTCACTCAGATTCCACTGCACTCTGTGACACACCACTCCACTCTACAGTGTGCCACTCCACCCCACACTACTCCGCTCAATGCTCCTCCACTCTAACACAATCTACCACATGCCACTTTATGAGATGCCACTCCACTCTACTCTACAACACTTCATTCCAGTCTGCGCCAATCCACTCTACAAGACTATTGTACTCTGTGTCCCTCCACGCTACACCACTATGCAACACTCTACGACATGCCACTTTACTCCATTCTACCACACGCCACTCCACTCCATGACACACCACATCACTCGACAGTATGACACTCTCCTCTATGCCGTTTTATTGTACACCACTCTACTCTACGCCCCTACATGTCACTCTATGAAATGACATTCCACTTTACTGTACGATACACCACTCTATGGTATGCCACTCTACTCTACAGCACTCAACACCACTCCACTCTATAACACAACACTCCATTTTGTGAGATGCCACTCCACTCTACAACATGCCACTCCACTCTACAAAGTTTCACTCCACTCTAGGTCACTTCAATCTACGCCCCTCGCCTCCGAGATACACTATGACATTCCTCTTTATGACATGCCACTCCACTCTACAACACTCCACTCTATGCCAACCCACTCTACAAGATTCTATTCCACTCTATTCCCTTCCACTCTACAACACTCTATGACAGTGTCCAATACGCCACTCTGCCACACGCCACTCTACTCTACAGCACAACACTCCATTCTATGTCACTTCACTCTACACTATCCCACTGTATACCTCCAGCTCTAAGACACTCTACGACATGCCACTCTATAACATGCCACTCCACTCTACTGTATGACACACCACTCCACTCCACTCCTCTCCACTCTACTCTGCAACACTCTGCTCCACTCCATGCTCCTGCACTTTCTGCCAGTATACTAAGGTGTACAAAACTCTACAACACATCTCTCAACACCTCTCAACTCCACTGTATGCCATGACACTCCACTCATTGACAGAACACTCCACACTCAGTAAATCTATATTGCTTGTTTTGTGAAACCAATGCAAAATAAAACACTGATGTTACCCTACTTTAAATACATCAGATAAGCACTGACACGTTTTTTGTCTTAAAGCAATTTAAAACAACTTCTGCTAAATATAAGAGTCCATTTGGCTCAAAGGCTATAAAAGGAATCATAAATGATGGTTTAGGATTGTTTTTCTTGTGCGGTTTGACTGAGGAACACAAAGGTTAAAGTGCAGCAGTTCTTAAGATTGAAGGATATTAAGGTGCGGTAAAGTGCCATTTGTGTTAGGTAGATATTGTGCACACAGCACCCCCATAAGTTGTATGACCTGAGTGATGAGGGCAGTTGTAATGGTAAGTAACTGACGCCAAACCATAGGTAAAAATAAACCTGTTCCAAGAGAGGGCAAACCCGTTGGAAGAACCCCTCAAATCATTCTAGCCCCTCTGAGTCTCATGTTAGACTATTAACTAAACACCTTAAGACCATCCTGGCTGGGATTTAAGCTTTGATTTGCACTGGATCACGTTCCATCCCTGTATCAGGTAAGCCCCTGGCCTCAGTCCTTTTCTCAGCTGTCTGAAAAAATTGCACCAGTGTGCAGCTCAGCCAGGAATCCGATGAGTAGAAGCAGGCCAGCACTGCCTCTGTGCAAGAGCTTAGATTCCGCTCAATCCACATTCTCCGCAAGAGCTCTCTCTGCTCCACCATTAAGGAGGGACACGAGCAGAGGATATGAATAATGTCTTTCTGGCCCTGGTCACATAACCTGTAGGTGTTTTCCATTTTACGCCTGATCCAGGCAGGAAAATAATTTAGGATTGTCAGGATCCCCATGCCACTCCATTGTAGAACACACCTGTAGGAAGCTGGCCCCATGTGTGGTAGGTAGCTAAGCAAAAATACAAGAAACTTTCCCTGTGAGGCTCTGTAGGAAGCTGGCCTAGTGTGTGGTGGGTTCCTAAGGTATTTAAACCTTATACCAGGTCCAGGTATCCCCTATTAGTGTAGTGTAGGCATGTCTAGAAATCAGGCTTTCAAGAGGTAGCCGTGGATGAGCAGCCAAGGCTTATCTAGGAGATATGCAAAGCTCATGCAATACCCCTGGAGTCACACACCACTTACACACATGAAAGAAAGCTCTCACTGTTACAAAAATGAAGGTAATTTATTTTAGTGACCCAATTACCAAAAAGTACTAGGGAGGCAACCCTCCAAAAGTACTAGAGAGGCAACCCTCCAATAGGAGGTAAGTAACACACTAGATATGTACACTAGTAATCAGCAGTAGGCATGGAAATGTTAGAAAACAGTGCAAATAGCAATAGACAATGGTCACCCGAGGGGGAGTCCAAACCATATACTAAAAAACAGAATGCAAATGCAGGACCCCCCCCTAGGTAAGTGGAATGTGTAGAGGTGAGCTGGGGGTACTAGGAAACCCCAAAGGTAAGTACCACAGTGCCCCCCAGAGTCCATGAAGAAAGGAGTAAGTTACTGGATTTTCCCCAAACCACCCAAAAGGAAGGAAAAGAAGAAAATACAACACCCAGACAAGACTGCAAGAAACCAGCAGTGGATTCCTGAAGAGGAAGACTTGTGGAAGATGGGGACTAAGTCCAGAAGTCACAGAAGAGTCCAGGAGGAGCAGGAGCCACTACACCCCCAGCTTGGTTACAGGAGTTGGTCGACAGTAGAACAAAGACGGTCAGGAATGCAGCTCTGGAGCAGGTGAAGAGTTCCTGGAGGAAGCAGTCGATGTCCCACGCCACCAACAAGCCATGGCAAAGATAGAAGTTGTGGTGAAGCACAAACTGGAGCTGCCGGGGACCAGCAAGGTCCAGAAGGTCTCAACTAACAGAGGAAGTCCTACGGGGACCCTCAGCAAGGCAGAGAGTCCACAGAAGAAGAGTCAGCCCCCAGAGGAGACCTACTGAATGCGGAACAAGGAGTTGAGATGATCCCAGCCAGCACAACTGGTGAACGGTCCCACTCCGTAGGAGAAGCACGCAGAGGGCTGTGCATCACAGGAAGGAGTGCTGGGGGCTGGGGCTACACTGAGCCTGAAGATTCCTTGGAGGAGATGCAAACAAGCCATTATTGCTGCAAGAGACATGGTGCACAGGGGTACTGTCCTGCGTGGGAAGGCAAGGGCTTACCTCCACCAAAGTTGGACAGCTGGCAGAGAGGACCAAGAGGACTACTCTGGAGCACCACCTGTGATGCAGGATCCACGCAGCTCAGGATGAGAGGACATCCACGCAGCCGGTCGTCGTTGCAGTTGGTGCCTTCGGATGCAGGGGAGTGACTCCTTCTCTTCAATGGAGATTCCATCTTCCTTCTCATGCAGACTGAAGACTTGCCACCATCAGAGGATGCACAGCTGGGGAAATGTTGTGGGTGCAGATTGTCATTTCCTGGAGGGTCCAGTCGTGGTTCCAGTTGCTAGAAGTCGAAGTGGAGGTTGCAGAGGAGTCCTGATGGAATCTTGCAAGCCAAATCTGAGGACCCACCCAAGAGAGAGACCCTAAGTAGCTCTGAAAGGGGGGGGTTGGTCACTTAGCCAGGTGACCACCTATCAGGAGGGGCTTTTGCATCACCTGCCTGACCTGGCACTGAGATACTCCCAGAGGTCCCTAAACCGGTGTGGACTGTTTTTTGCACAGAGGGCACCAAGTGTTCCCCTCAAAGCATACCACTGGCTTGGGAGGCTACCCGTCCCAAGCCATGTAACACCATGTAATCCTTTGTTCTGCCTTCGGTGGAAACCTGTCTGAGGGGGTGGAAGTGGCTTTGGCTGCCAGGAAAACCCCAGAAGGCTGACAGGAGCAATTCTGGGGGTCCTCTAAGGAGCCCCAGAGTGCATAGAATCATACTTCCAATACTGGCAACAGTACTGGGGTATGATTCCAACATGTTTGATACCACTCACGAAGTCCAGGAAAATGGAAATGGAGTTCTTGGGGGCACCTCTGCTAGTGTGTGAGGGTGCCCTCTCTCACAGGTACTTGCACCCTGCCCTCTGGGCCAGGAGGGCCTGCCATAGGGTTGACTTACAGTGACCTGGTGCATTGACCTTTAGTGAAAAGGGTGCATGCACCCTTTCATGTACGCTGCAATGGCAGGCCTGCAAATACACTTTGCATGGGCTCCCCATGGGTGGCATAATACATGCTGCAGCCCATGGGGATCCCCTGGTATACCGATGTCCTGGGTACCATATACTAGGGACTTACATGGGGGCACCAGAATGCCAAATGTTGGGTGTCAGTATCCAAGTTACCAGGTTAGATGGTTTAGAGCATAAACACTGGAGTCTAGGTTAGCAGGATCCCAGTGAACACAGTCAAACACACTGACAAGAGGCAGAAAATGGGGGTAACCATGCCAAGAAAGAGGGCATTTTCCTACAGTACCACTCTACTCTACACCACACTGCTCCAATCTATGCCACTGCACTGTCCTCTATGGCATACCTCCATTCCAGTCTATGCTACTCTACTGCTGAACACTCTACCCTACTCTAGGCCATTCCACTCTGTGCCACTCTGCTCCACTCTACGACACTCCACTGTATGACATGTATCTCAACAACACTCCATTCCACAACACTACACTCTGACTCTCTTCTCCAGCCTACGGCACTCCAGTTGGCAACACTCACTTCTATGAGACTCTACTTCACTTTATGCCACTCCACTATACAGCACTCTACCCCATTCTGTACCACTGTACAACACTCTACTCAACAGTACTCCATAAGACTCCATTCAACAACACTCCATTGTATCAAAAAAATGAAATTCAATGAAAAACAAAGATTAAGAATACGTTATGCTTATAGCCTTTCATATTACATCATTTATAGTAGGTTAAATCATACCCTTCATACTACTGCACTGTATGACGCTCCACAGCACGACACTCCTCTCCACTCTGTGCCACTCTACTATACTCTACAACATCACACTCCACTACAGAACACTCTACTCCACTGTATGCCCATCCACTCCACTCCATTCTACTCCACTGTAATCCACTCTACTGTACTCTGTTTTACTCCACTGCACAACACTAGACTCTGACACTTTCCTTCACTCTACGAAACGTCACTGGACAACACTCCACTCTGACACTATCCCACTCTACTCCACTATATGCCACTCCACTCTACAACACTGTACTCCACTGTATGCCGCTCTACAACACTGCACTCGACCAGACTACATTTGACAACACACCACACGACAATTTCTCACCTCTACGATTTTAAACACATATTTTGTTTGAAAAAAAGCATTGAAATTCAATGAAAAAAACAAAGGTTATGGATAAGTTAGGCTCATACTCTTTCATATTATATCATTTATAGCATGTTAAATCACAGCCATCTTACTACTACACTCAATGACACTACTCGGTTTGACACTCCACTCTGATACTCCCCTACATTCTATGCCACTCCACTGTGCTGTACGGCATGCCACTCCCCTCTATGCCACTCTGCTCTGTAACACTACTCCACTGTATGCGCATCCGCTGAACCCCAGTCTAACCCACTGTTACACTCTACAACACTCCACTCTATGACACTCCACTGTACGTCATTAGGCCCTAAAACACTCTACGACACTCTGCTCTATGTCACTCCACTCTATGATACTCTAAACCACTCTACTCCACTGTATGACGCACCACTCTACAACACTGAACTCTATTCTGTGCCACAGTGCAACACTGTACTCGATGACACCCCACTCTACAGGGAGTGCAGAATTATTAGGCAAGTTGTATTTTTGAGGATTAATTTTATTATTGAACAACAACCATGTTCTCAATGAACCCAAAAAACTCATTAATATCAAAACTGAATATTTTTGGAAGTAGTTTTTAGTTTGTTTTTAGTTTTAGCTATGTTAGGGGGATATCTGTGTGTGCAGGTGACTATCACTGTGCATAATTATTAGGCAACTTAACAAAAAAAAATATATACCCATTTCAATTATTTTTCATTACCAGTGAAACCAATATAACATCTCAACATTCACAAATATACATTTCTGACATTCAAAAACAAAACAAAAACAAATCAGTGACCAATATTCTTTCTTTGCAAGGACACTCAAAAGCCTGCCATCCATGGATTCTGTCAGTGTTTTGATCTGTTCACCATCAACATTGCGTGCAGCAGCAACCACAGCCTCCCAGACACTGTTCAGAGAGGTGTACTGTTTTCCCTCCTTGTAAATCTCACATTTGATGATGGACCACAGGTTCTCAATTGGGTTCAGATCAGGTGAACAAGGAGGCCATGTCATTAGATTTCCTTCTTTTATACCCTTTCTTGCCAGCCACGCTGTGGAGTACTTGGACGCGTGTGATGGAGCATTTTCCTGCATGAAAATCATGTTTTTCTTGAAGGATGCAGACTTCTTCCTGTACCACTGCTTGAAGAAGGTGTCTTCCAGGAACTGGCAGTAGGACTGGGAGTTGAGCTTGACTCCATCCTCAACCCGAAAAGGCCCCACAAGCTCATCTTTGATGATACCAGCCCAAACCAGTACTCCACCTCCACCTTGCTGGCGTCTGAGTCGGACTGGAGCTCTCTGCCCTTTACCAATCCAGCCACGGGCCCATCCATCTGGCCCATCAAGACTCACTCTCATTTCATCAGTCCATAAAACCTTAGAAAAATCAGTCTTGAGATATTTCTTGGCCCAGTCTTGACGTTTCAGCTTGTGTGTCTTGTTCAGTGGTGGTCGTCTTTCAGCCTTTCTTACCTTGGCCATGTCTCTGAGTATTGCACACCTTGTGCTTTTGGGCACTCCAGTGATGTTGCAGCTCTGAAATATGGCCAAACTGGTGGCAAGTGGCATCGTGGCAGCTGCACGCTTGACTTTTCTCAGTTCATGGGCAGTTATTTTGCGCCTTGGTTTTTCCACACGCCTCTTGCGACCCTGTTGACTATTTTGAATGAAACGCTTGATTGTTCGATGATCACGCTTCAGAAGCTTTGCAATTTTAAGAGTGCTGCATCCCTCTGCAAGATATCTCACTATTTTTTACTTTTCTGAGCCTGTCAAGTCCTTCTTTTGACCCATTTTGCCAAAGGAAAGGAAGTTGCCTAATAATTATGCACACCTGATATAGGGTGTTGATGTCATTAGACCACACCCCTTCTCATTACAGAGATGCACATCACCTAATATGCTTAATTGGTAGTAGGCTTTCGAGCCTATACAGCTTGGAGTAAGACAACATGCATAAAGAGGATGATGTGGTCAAAATACTCATTTGCCTAATAATTCTGCACTCCTTGTATTATTGTATATGTTGATCATTTCCACTACTGGAAATTGAGACTCCTAGCCTCATGCTTTGGCTACGTCCCAACCTCTTAATTTCTTCATATAATTACTTTTATTTGCCCTTTGGTCAATCAGTGCTTTATATATTCCTCTAGTTAGTTAGTTAGCTTTCATTTCGGTAAAATAAAATACCATCAAAGCACATGAACAAAAGACATAAATACATTGAAGTTAAAAACAAAAAAATGATAAAACCTCTAACTAGTAATAGCAAGCAATACATATAACAATTCTGCCACATCGCAAGCCTAATTTAAAAATACAATATGATAAAAAACATTTGAGAATTATGAAAAACAGTATTAAAAAGCATAACCACAATGCATCACATATTCTCAGTTAGGGGCTAATTCTCATTGGTCCTCGCTATAATATTGGCTTTCAATTTACAATTGCTAACTCATTCCTCTAGTTAATTGGTCCTCCCGTACTGGTACCTGATGAAATGAGCCGCACAAAATGTTTTTTATCTTTTATGGCCACTACTTTTATGGTTGTGTGCATAACCCACTGCCAGGTTTGGTGGTGTATGAGTTGCTCTTTCTCCCCTACACTGAACTTGTTTTTTGCATTTTTCAACAATTTTAACCATACCATATGTATGTCATCCATTTCTTGCAGTCTCACTTTTTTTATAAACTGTATTCACCTTCTGTTGACATCTATGAAAATTGTAGAATAAAGTGGTTGGACTTCATCAGGGAAGGAAAAACAGTGAGCACTTCTCTAAAAGTGATCCGAACTGAAAAGTCATATATCTAGAGTTACATTAAGACTTTTTCAACCAAACATGGTTATTTATTAACATTATGGACAGCGCATGAGAGGTGTGTATAATCATCAAAAAGATGTTCCCCTTGATGGCTGTGGGTTTGCCCAGCCATGATAGGTACAAGTTCTTCCACTCATGCAGAGGCTGCACCAGCTCCACGATCAGGCCTGGTCAGCTTGCTGTTCATAGATTGGGCATGACAGGCTGGGTTCCTTATAGCATATATCCCTTTTTCATGGTCACGCGTGAGTTCAGAACACACCTTTCTGTGTGTTCTCTTTAAAACCTGATAGTCTTTGGAATTCTCCCAGTTCTTGAATCATGATTTATGGAACTCACTAGGAGGGCCTAGAGACCATCATATCATTAGCAAATATTTACAATTTATGATCCAAAACCCTGAGTATGATCACTTTGATGCTGGCATTCTCCCTTATTTTCACATAAACGAGACAGGATATTGGACCACCTTGTTTAGCACCTCTCTGAAGGTGCACTCTCCGAGGGGCATATCCATTTACTACTGTTGTTGCTGTTAGTTTTGTAGAATTCTTCCTATTTCAGAGTTTCTGAGTCAAATTCATGATTTCTTTAGGCCTCTTCCAAAAAAGTATCTGATGTTATTGCTTTTTAGCCCCTAAGGAGGCTAGAACTTTTGATGTGCTTGATATTCCTTATAAGTCCTGGAGTTGTGAATGTTTTTCTACCCTCTGACATTGCTTGATAGCTCTCCATCTAAGAGAATACGTTCCAGACATGTAGCTAGCACTTGTCTATTTGGCCTCTTCAGTAACTGCATTTGTAGTATGTGAAATAATACTACAGAAGTACCACTTACGTGCTACAAAATGCTATGCTATTCCCAGTCTACGTGCAGAGACCTCCACTTCGTCTAACTTTTCTGTGAGGAGATCCCCACCACTGTGATGATCTTCCCACGCATAGGTTTATGTTTCTGTAATAAATGTGAGGTATTGGGGAAGTGATGGGAAATGGTGAAGACTTACTAATCAATTAGAGGGTTTGACGAAATTTAAGCAGGGGGATAGGGAAGAGTAAGGAAGGTTTCAGGGAGGGACATTCTAATACAGATTGCCACCCATACCATTGTTATTCACAAACTACACTTCTAAAGTTACTACAACACTAAAGGTCACAAACCAGTACTAAGTGTACTCCAGCCCAGCCTTGGATTAAGGTTAGTACATCGCTACTCACAGGTACTTAAGAGCCTGCTCATATGGCACCGCAGCAACCTTGGAGAGAAGTAAGTTGTCTCTAGATGGCCCCCCTGAGCAATAAGATATGCCCTGGGACTTTCTAATACCAGGATATTTTATTGTACATTGTACAATAACTATGCCTCGGACCTCAAGATGTACCCTGGTATGTAATGCGCGCTCTTTAGAACCGAAATATGCCCCCAAGACCTAATATGGACACTTTCAAGAAGGTTGAGGGACTTGGAAATGGCCAGCGGATTCGCCATCTACTGCGTTCCCAAGACATCATCAAAATCTCGCAAGAGCAGCGGACATGTGGGGCGTTGTACTATTTAAACTGCACCCAAAACAGACAACGTGGTTATGTTTCAGTTTGCTTAAATGAAAGCAGCTATTCCTTTTGCGTTAAACAATTTGGCATTGGACGGCTTAATGCAGTTCCTGATCTTGGCCGGTTCAGCACCGGACAGCTCCCTCCAGCTCCTGCGCAGGACCCACAGCAGGCGCGCAGATTAACCCAGGATTCCTGCCGACGAAAAGGGAGACAGAATTATTCTTACAGCCACCAACAGGTAACGCGCAAGCGCATAATTAGCAAATAACTTACCTATCAGCACTGGATTTCAGACTTAGGTAAAGGCGAAGAGGTATTTTGTATTGTAAAGACATTCTGTAATGAGTTTACTAGTGCTGTAGTTTAATTATGCTATATGTGTGATATTTCAAAAACAATATCGGCAGTCGCCCGAATAACTCCCGAAGATAAATTGCTCTCAGGTAATAAAAGAACCAGATGGAATTTATAGAAAAACCTGAGGCAGAGTAGTGGTGCTATCACTGTTCAGTAATTTGGGTGTTTGTGGCAGAATCCTTGTTGAATCTGGTCAACACCATCATGGTAGGACATTGTGGTTGCTGAGATGGCAAAGTGGGAACAACAGGTAATAGGAGACTAAGTAAAATACTTTAATTTACAAGTGAATATTATTGCACAGTGTTAACGCTGAGTTTTTAATGAAATTATTAATGAATATTCATGTATTTTGAGTGTTGAACTTCGTAGAAATTGTAATAATATAGAGAAAAATAATGCACGTATTTGAAGGTGTGCCCACCTGAGCGGCCGTCAGTATTCACAAAGTGTGCTTATTAATGGCTTTATTAATAAGAAATGATGAGCTCATGTTTGATTAATGTAGTGATAAGTTATATTAAGGGTTATGCATTATGTATTAGCTTTACTAATTGTAGATCGTGGCCTAGTTGCACAGCCTCATGACAAGCTGTATTTCTTAACCAACTTACAAAATGGATGCTTACAGAATTAAGGGCCAGATGTAGTAAGCCGTTTGCATGTCGCAAACTGCAAAAATCGCAGTTTGCGGCATGCAAACGGCCAAACGCGATGCTCATTCCCAAATTGCGAGTCGGTACTGACTCGCAATTTGGGAATGCGACTCGCAAATAGGAAGGGGTGTTACCTTCCTATTTGCGACCGCATCGCAATTCAGAGTTGCTTTGTGACCGCGAATGCGGTCTCAAACCAACTCGCAGTTACCACCAGTGTCAGACTGGTGGTAACTCATTTGGAAAGGGAAGGGGTCCCCATGAGACCCCTTCCCCTTTGTGAATGTCGAAAAAAATATTTTTTCAGAGTAGGCAGTGGTCCTATGGACCACTGCCTACTCTGAATAAACAAAAACAAATGGTTTCGGTTTACTTTTCATTTTGCAACTCGTTTTCCTCTAAGGAAAACGGGCTGCAAAATGAAAAAAAAAAACTGCTTTATTTATAAAGCAGTCATAGACATGGAGGTCTGCTGACTACAGCAGGCCACCATCCCTGTGAGTGCAGGGACTCGCTATGGGGTCGCAAAATGCGACCCACCTCATGAATATTGATGAGGTGGGTCTTTGCGTCCCCATAGCGAGTCGCAGAAGGTGTCTGAGACACCATTCTGCATCCAATTTTGCGACTGGCAAATTGCGAGTCGGTCAGACTCGCAATTTGCCAGTCGCAAAATTGGATTTTCCTACATCTGGCCCTAAATTGTGATTTTCCACTGTGCTGACCATGAGAACTGCTTGCTAGGAGATGTTGTACTCGCTAAAGCAACATTGTTTAATGTAATGCGTGTTAGACTGACTTTCTTAGGAGAGAAAAATGACCATACTAACTGGAGTAAATGCTGCAATAATATTGTTACCTGACGTGCAGGATGATGAGAACAGTACGAAAGTAGCCAATCATCAACATGTGAACCATGTACTAGTAGAAATGTAGATTTGAAGTTTTAGTTTTATTGGACAAAGTGTGGTCATGTGATCCCTTGACCAATTAGGATGTGGGAAGTAGTTTTAGGAACTCTAACAGCACTGAGGGAAGACAACACATTTGCCCATTTTCCATCTTGTGAAGAGATGTGCTTCACTTTGTTGCTAAAGGGACTTTGCCTTTTCTGAACTTTGATGCTGAATCCTGATGCCCAGCTGAACGAATTGATGTCCTGAGGACGAACACTGTCTGTAGAAAAGTGCCACTGTTGGCATGGTTACCCCTCCCCCCCCAATTTTTACCTAGTGTTGATGCCAACTTTGATTGAAAGTGTGCTGGGAGCCTGCTAACCAGGCCCCAGCACCAGTGTTCTTTCCCTAAAACTGTACCTTTGTTTCCACTATTGGCACAGCCCTGGCACACAGTTAAGTCCCTTGTAAGTGGTACCCATGGTATCAAGGCCCCTGTGGCCAAGGAAGGTCCCTAAGGGCAGCAGCATGTATTATGCCACCCTGGGGGACCCCTCACTCAGCCCATGCACACTGCCTTGCAGCTTGAGTGTGCTGGTGGGGAGAAAAAGGCAAACGTCGACATGGCACCCCTTTCAAGGTGCCTTGCCCACAACCCCCTGCCTGTGGCATAGGTAAGACACCACTCTAGCAGGCCTCACAGCCCTAAGGCAGGGTCACTATACCACCGGGGAAGGCATAGCTGCATGAGCAATATGCCCCTACAGTGTCTAAGTCCATTCTTAGACATTGTAAGTGCAGTGTAGCCATATTAAGTATATGGTCTGGGAATTTGTCATTACGAACTCCACAGTACCATAATGGCTTAACAGAATACTGGGAAGTTTGATATCAAACTTCTAAGCACAATATATCCACACTGGTGCCAGTGTGGGATCTATTGAGAAATGCACACAGAGGCATCTTAGAGCTGCCCCCTGTATGTTAGCCCAACTGCTAGTGTAGGACTGACCAGTCTGTGCTAGCCTGCCACTTTCAGACGAGTTTCTGACCCCATGGGGTGAGTGCCTTTGTGCACTCTGTGGTCAGAAACAAAGCCTGTCATGGATGGAGGTGCTTCACACCTCTCCCTGCAGGAACTGTAACACCTGGCAGTGAGCCTCAAAGGCTCAAGCCTTGGGTTACAGTGCCCCAGGGCACTCCAGCTAGAGGAGATGCCCGCCCCCGGACAAAGCCCCACTTTTGGCGGCAAGTCTGGCGGGAAAATGAGGAAAACAGGGAGGAGTGACCACCCCATCCAGGACCACCCCTAAGGTGTCCAGAGCTGAGGTGACCTCCCCTGCAAAATCCTCCATCTTGGCTTGGAGGACAGGGACCAATAGGGATCGGAATGTGCCCTCCTCCCCAGAGGGAGTGGGCACAAGGAGGGTGTAGCCTCCCTCAGAGACAGTAGCCATTGGCTACTGCCCTCTGGCCTCTAACATGCCCCTAAATCCAGGATTTAAGGGCCTCCCTGAACCCAGCTCACCAGATTCCTCACGACCTACAAAGAGAAGAAGGACTGCTAAGCTGAAAACCCCAGCAGAGAAGAAGGAAGACGACAACTGCTTTGGCCCTGCCTTACCGGCCTGTCTCCTACAAGAAGAACAGCGACGCATGCAGTGGGCCCTATGACCTCTGACAACTCCAGAGTACTGCCCTGCACCCCAAAGGGCCAAGAATCCAGAGGACAGCTGCTCTGTCCAAAAGAAACTTTCAACCCAGGACTCCCAACTCACTTTGGATGCATGAGTCCTGAGCCCTGTGCACCCAACGCCCATGGCCCGAGTCCAGGTGGTCCACCCAGCAAGAAAGGGTCCCCAGGCGATTGGGAGCAAGAGCCAACCCTGGGTTGACCCCTCCAAACCTCCACAACAACGCCTGCAGAGAGAATCTAGAGGACCCCCCTGACCGGGAGCTCCGGACAAAGATATCTGACGCCTAAACAACCCACTGCACCCGAGGCCCCCAGGCCTTGGAGAACCTGAACTCTGGTGCAGCATCGACCAGCAGGTGTCCCTCTTACCTGTCTGCCCCGTGGTCTGCCCAAGACACCACCCCTGGGCCTCGCCTGCCACCTCTAAGTGACCCCCAGGTCCCCCTCATAGAGTTGCATTGGAAACCCAACGCCCTGTTTGCACCCTGCACCCGGCCGCCCTTATGCCGCTGAGGGTGTGTATTTGGTGCTTACTTGCGGCTCCTTCAGTCCTCTCTTGAACCCCCCTGGTCCACCCTCTGAGTCGCGGGTACTTACCTGCTGGCTGACTGGATTCTGAGTATCCCCTATCACCATAGGAGCCCATGTTAACTTGGCTCTCCTTTGACCTCTGCACCTGACCGCCCCCTTGTTGCTGGTGGTGGGTGTTTGGGGTAAACTTGAACCCCCAACAAAGGACTACCTAAAACCTGGAGATAAAAACTGTAAGTTGAATACTTACCTGTAAAACTGTACAACCTTTCCTTCCCCCAGGAACTGTTGAAAATTGCACTGTGTCCATTTTTAAAATAGCTGTTTGCCATTTTGTAAAGAAAACTGTATACATTGTTGATTCAATTCTAAGTTCTAAATATAACTATGCAAAGTACCTTACATTTTATGTACTTACCTACAAACTGAATCTTGTGGTTCTAGAAATAAATTAGCAAATGCTAAACACTACTGTCAGGAATAAGGCCATGCGCAGTCCAGGTCCCGCCCGAAACTCCACTGCGCGGCTCAGCAGCGCTTTATGCGCACCACTTGTCATCACCTCTTGTTCCAAAGGTGGCCATCAGCGTCGTCTGCCCTGTGGCAAAGCTGATAGAGCTGCAGGTTCAGGACATTGGTGGACAAGATGCACTTATCAGTGCTATTCCATGAATGGACTACAATTCCCATATTTTAGAGGCAGCAGCCATCTTGGTGTGTGGCAGGACTATAAAGCCCAGCCACACCCAAGCACGTTGCTCACTATTTTGAAGACTTCGATGCAGTCAGACCTCGTGGGGGGTTCTCTGAAGAACAGCAGAGTTCCTGCACAGCAGAGTGACATCCAATCAAAGTATCCTTGTTTCCATGGTGAATTCAAAAACGAGTAGGTCGTACTCGTAGCGGCAAGGCCTTGATGAATCCAATTTTGGAGGAAGTCATTACTTCCAGAAGTAAAGCGCCCCTTAGCACAACAAGCAAAGTGTTTTCAGTTTCCAGAGTACAGCGGCCTTGGCGCGACGATCAAAGGCGTTTCAGAGCACAGGTGTAAAGCGCTCTTTGCATGACAATTCAAGTGTTTCATTTCACAAGTGTAAAGCGCTCTAGGCACGGCAATTCAAGCGCTTCAGTCCACAGGTGTAAAGCGCTCTTGGCACGACAATTCAAGCGCTTCAGTCCACAGGTGTAAAACGCTCTTGGCACGGCAATTCAATCGCTTCAGTCCACAGATGTGAAACGCTCTTGGCACAGCAATTCAAGCGCTTCACTCCACTGGTGTAAAGTGCTCTTGGCACGGCAAATCAAGTGCTTCAGTCCACAGGTGTAAAGCGCTCTAGGCACGGCAATTCAAGCGCTTTAGTCCACAGGTGTAAAGCGCTCTTGGCACGACAATTCAACCTCTTCAGTCCACAGGTGTAAAGCGCTCTTGGCACGGCAATTCAAGCGCTTCAGTCCACAGATGTAAAAAGATCTTGGCACAGCAATTCAAACGCTTCAGTCCACAGGTGTAAAGCGCTCTTGGCACGGCAAATCAAGCGCTTCAGTCCACAGGTGTAAAGCGCTCTTGGCACAGCAATTCAAGCGCATCGGTCCACAGATGTAAAGCACTCTTGGCACGGCAATTCAAGCGCTTCAGTCCACAGGTGTAAAGCGCTCTTGGCACGGCAATTCAAGCGCTTCAGTCCACAGATGAAAAGCGTTCTTGGCACGGCAATCAAAGCACTTCAATCCACAGGAGTAAAAGGCTCTTGGCACAACAATCAAAGTGATTCAGTCCACATGAATAAAGCACCCCCTTAGCATAACGAGCGTAGCGCTTCAGGCAAGACAAGTAAAAGCGCTTCCTGGTATTATAAGTAAAGTGCTTCAAGTTCAATGAGTAAAAACCTTTCGGCCTTTATAGTTGTGAATGTGAAAGTATTTTTGGAGATAAGCAAATCATAGTTTTCATTGTTTTTTGGAAAGCATAATCTGTGAAAAGCATATTTAATTATTTGAGATTTTCCTGGTCATGATCAAAGGTTTATGTTATGAATGCATAGATGTTACAGGATTGATATTCTGAGTATGATCATAGTACAAAGCTCTTGCCATCTCTTGGTTCTGAGGTCGTAGTTTATTCTTGTTCCATGATTCAGAGAAGGGGCTTTGCCCTCATTTCAAAAGGGGTCTCCAACTGATATCGGAGATGCATTTAGTCAAGTCTATTGATGAGTTATATTTCTATGAATGAGTAAGTGCATATTTGTTCTAACCTTTTCTTTTCAGATCTCTCTCCCTGCTGTTCCCTACCCTAATTCCCTTCCCCGACTGGCTTCTTCATAACTCTGTGCTATAATAGCTTTCTGAGTTGATGACGCCGGAAGGTGGGCCTTTTGTTCAGCAACGTGCAGATCCCAAGGAAAGGACATTGTGACAACTACCTTCTGATGAGCCTAAACTGCTTGACCACATTACCATAAATAGAGCATTAGTATTATCTATTATTGCCTCTGTCAAGCCTCTGGGGAACCCCTGGACTCTGTGCACAATATGGTCCTCATTATGACATTGGCGGTATATCCTGCTTACTGCCACGGTGACGGCCGCCAACATACTGCTCCGGTGGCAAATAGCCGTTCTCCATATTATGACACACACACACCAATCCAACAGAACACTGCCACATACAGAAATCCGCCAGTCAAAAGGTCACTTCTAAAGTGTTGGTACAAATACCCATACCTTTTCGCCAACAAAACAACGCCCACTACATCATGACCCACGAATCACCACAGCAGACATTCAACAGCGGTAAAGCATTGGCGGTACACACCGGCGCGCTTAGAATGGACACCCAAATACTAAACTGCACAACATTCGCCAATACCAAAAACACACACCTGACACTCATACACACATAACACCCACCCACCCACAGCACAATAAAACACCCACCCACATTACCCGCAATCCTTTACAAATACACATTATTGCCACCAGACTGACACCAAGACCACTGCGACAACTAGACACACACACACCACATACACCCACACATCCCTCACGCACACCAATACACCCACACTACCCAACACCCACACACTTACACACACCATACAACCCCAATGTCCCCACAAAGGCACCCCCGTTTCAGAGATGAAGAGTTGTGGGTCATGGTGGAGGAACTAGTCAGGTTAGAGCCACAGCTGTTTGGAGCACAGGTACAGCAGATATCCATTGCCTGGAAGATGGAGCTATGGCGGAGAATCATGGACAGGGTGAACGCCGTGGGACAGCATCCAAGAACAAGGGACGACATCAGGAAGAGGTGGAACGACCTATAGGGAAAGGTACGTTCCATTGCAACAAGGGACCAGCTCACCATACAGAGGACTAGCGGTGGACCCCTACCTCCTCCCCCACAGCTCACAGCATGGGAGGAGCAACTCTTGGCAATCCTGCATCCTGAGGGATTCACTGGAGTTGCTGGAGGACTGGACACTGATGAGTCAACATTTACTACATATCACCCCCAAATACCTGTATGCCAACACACACCCTCATCCTCACTCCCATCACTCCACTCTATCCCACACACTGTACCTACACATATGACGAACCACATTGCCCAGCCCCGGCATGCAATACCAATGCATGTACAGCCCTCCCAGCCCTGCATGGACACCCATCACAAAAGAATGCACAGCATCTGGAAACTAACAATCTCACAATACATCACCATACACAAACAAAGGTGGCAGGGAAACAGCAACAATAGAGGGGAAGCTAGGGATGTACAACATGTCACAGGCATGAAGCATAATACATCACTTACATCCCCACAGGTGCCCAAGCCAATGTCAGCGGAGAGGACGTGCCATGACAAACCAGTCCCCCAACAGAAGATGCCCCCAGTGATGGACTCTGGACTTCAGGATCTGGATCAACAACCTGGCCTATCAGGGACCACTGTACAGTCGGTCACCCCAGCCCACAAACAGTCCACCACAGAACCTCCCCATCAGTATTCAACACCACAGTACCCTCCCACCGTCCCCACACCTCTGTCCCCAGGACACATCAATCAGCAGTATGCCCACCTATACAGGGATCCCAGTCTACACCTCACACCCAAGACAATAAGGGACCTGGGGTCAGTGGCAGTGGGCACACCATTCAGGGGACAGAGGCACAGGGACACTGGGAGGACCGCTGTGTGCCAAGGGGAGGACAGGCCAAGGGAACTGACTCTCCAGGAGGCACTCACCAAGATCTTGGGTGCCTACCAACAATCCCAGGACACGATGGGCCAGGTCCTTGACAACATGCAGGCGAACAAGCGGCTGCAGGAGGAACACGATCAGGAGACCAGGGAGGACTTGCAGGCTCTCAACACGACCATGATCTCCATAGCAGGGGTGCTGGCAGACATGGCCAACATCATGAAGGAATGGACTGCACAGCAGCGGGCCCCTACCACTAGCCAGTCTATTGACCAGCCCTCCACTTCCGCTGCAGTTAGTGGGCAGGAGGTCCCGCCACAAGACCCACAGGCCGCTAGTACCTCTCCCCCTGTAGATGGTGAACCACCCCACAGAAGTTCCCTGTGACCCAGACAGAAGCCAGAGACACTTGCTAAGACAAAGACCACCGCCAGGAAACAAGACTCTCCTGATTGTCCCCCTTGTGATCCACCCTGTCACCTTGTCCACTTTGAACTGCCTTTGCTCCCCTTCCTATGGCCCCTTGGACATTGCACCTGTGTTACAATCAGACTGGAACAATATCCTGGACTTTTCTCTACCATCATCCCTTTCCATTGCACTTTACCCTCAATTTTATATTATCACAATAAACACCCTTGAACACAACTTGACTGATAGTATTTTATGTGTTTAGTATGTGCATTTAGGAAAACAGTCACATCTGGTGCAAATGATATGGGCACTGTGATAGCATACAATTAATGACCTGTATCTGCCTGTAGTAATCACATCAGGACACTGTTGTCATATCACCAACATCTGTAAGATAACAAGTCATAGGTGACAGTAAGTTTAGATGCAAAGGAAGCGAATGCCATCAAGCCACAGTCACACAGATGAAATCAATATTCAGAGCAATGATCAGTTCCACTGTCTCACCTGTGTATCATTGGAAGTATTGACGTATAACTGATGTTCTGTTGTCCACATCATCATCCTCTGCCTCCTCATCCTCACTGTCCTCAGGGTCCACTGCTGCCACAGGAGCATCTCCAGTCTCCTCCTCCTGCAGAAAGGCACATGCCGTCTGAGGGCCAGGTTGTGCAACATGCAGCATGCCACTTCTATCTGGCAGACCTTCCCGGGTGAGTAGCACAGGGATCCACCTGTCAGATGGAGGCACATGAACCTGGCCTTCATGAGGCCGAAGGTCCTTTCAATTATTCTTCTAGTTCGCCCATGTGCCTCATTATAACGGTTCTCAGCCCCTGTCCTGGCATTCCTCACAGGGGTCAGGAGCCACAATAGGTTAGGCAGCCAGAGTCACCTGCAAGTATTGAGGGACAACATTTAGCCATACACAATCCTATGGGAATAACACCTGAAGGCATATACTGACATACAGTGGGTGGGGTCTCCGGCTCACCAATTAGCCACATCCTGTGCCTCTGTAGTTGGCCCATCACATTTGGGATGCTGCTATTCCTCAGGACAAAGGCATCATGCACTGATCCAGGATACTTGGCAGTGACGTGGGAGATGTACTGATCAGCCAGGCACACCACTTGTGCATTCAGTGAGTCAAAACTCTTCCAATTCCTGAACACCTGTTCATTCTGGCAGGGAGGGATTAACCCAATATGTGTACAGTCAGTCGCCCCAATAATATTGGGGATATGGCTCATTGCATAGAATCCTGCCTTAACAGTGGCCAATGTAGCTGCACATGTGTTTTACCAGGGCACTTGCCAGTACGATTGAGAACACTGGCTGTGACATCCCTGCTGCCAAGCCCACTGTCACTTGGAAAGAACCAGTTGCCAGGAAATGGCGCACTGATAGCACTTGGACAAGAGGGGGCACCCTAGTGGGATGATGGATAGCTGACATCAGGTCAGGTTCCAATTGGGCACACAACTCTGTGATTGTGGCCCTGTCCAGTCTATAGGTGAGTCTAATGTGCCTGTCCTCCAGCGTAGCCAAGTCCACAAGTGGTCTTTACACGGGGTTTGTCTCCTCCTCCTATTCATCTGCAGCGGTAGGTATCAAAGGGACACAAGAGTGAGTAGGATGTCACAGTTTGAACAATAGAACCACCACCTCAGTGTACATACAGCATCAATGTGATGGGACTATTTTAGGCAATGACGCAGTTATAGTTTATCTGATCGTTGTCCACCACCATGAAATGGCAACCACCTGTCCTATATCTTGGAATAGGTGGAAGTGAAGTGACTTCGCCGATGTTAGGCATCGTATCGGAAGGCAGTCTTGCACCGCCATGCAATTCCTCATTGGCTAATATGGGGCTCTATTGAGTACAGTGGCGAATGGGGATCTGCACCTGCGGTGACGGTATACACCGCCGTGGACGTGACCGCCATTATATATGCAAATCCTCACTTGTTTCCTGACTTTCCATAGGACGACATCTACACTGCGTGTGCTGCTGTGACCTGTGTCTGGAACCAGCCCTGGCCCGTGTGACTGGGGAAAGGGCCCCTGCCTTTACTTCAGAGGAGTTGGAGTAACTGGTAGATGGGGTCCTACCCCAGTATAGACTGCTGTATGGGCCTCAAGACCAACAGGTGAGTACACCATGGGCACGATGCATGTGGGAAGGATGCATGAGGATGTGTGTGCAAGTATCGTGTCATCGACGGGATGTCTGGTGGTAGTGTACATGGTGGGCGCCAGACAATGTGTGTGCCAATGGTGATGGAAATGGGTTTGGTGGGCCATATGTATGACAGGATGGATTGAATGGTTAATGGATTTCTCCTGTCTGTGTTTCCTCTGCAGGTCAGCACCCATCAGAAAAAGGGATTGCGGCGTGCCATTGCTAAGGACGTCTGGACCCGGGGGGTCTACAGCAGGTGGGAGGACCTGAGATCCTGGGCACGGAAGACCACAGAGGCTCAGCTGAGGATTGCCTCCCAACGAGGAAGGGGTTCCTGTCGGAACCTGACCCCCTTGATGGCCCACATACCGGCGGTGGCCTACCCAGAGCTGGATGGGCACTTGAGGGCATCATAGCAGCCACAAGGGGGTGAGTACAGTGGGCATTACTACAATAATTGGTAGGTGGCATGGGATCTGGGTGCTGCACGTGAGTTAGTGGGTGCCCCTTAATGTCAGGCCAGACATTGCAGTGTGATCCAGCTCAAGGGTAATGGGTCTATGGTAAATGTAGGTAACCTAGCTTGTTTGCATTCCATGTCAGTCAGGGCTTAGTGGATCCCAGGAGGAGTGCAGTTGGCTGTGTTTGGCCCTCATCTTGTTGTGGCATCTAGCCAAATCAATGGCAGTGCAATACATAGTGCTCAATCCTGATCCCGGTGTGTGACGGTGCTGTGTATGCCAACTGTGGTGTTGGTACTGTAATTGACCCAGTGTTCCCTTTCTCTCTCTCCCCCTTTTTTCTTCTGTCATCCTGCCCATGTGTGCATTAGCATCATCTGGCGGAGGAGCAGCGGCACCGGCGACAGAGGGAGCTGCATCCCACAAGACCCAGGAGGCAGAGTCCACCAACGCTGAGGGAACCAGTGGGACGAAGGGCGAGAGGAACACCACGACGGAGACAGGAGGTGACAACACAGACTCAGATACCTCCTCGGATGAAAGCTCCCTGGTGGTGGCGGACACCTCTGTGACCACCCCAGCTGTAGGTACGGCTGCCACCCCATACCAGCACCACCCTCCCAGTAGCCTCTCAGCGAGTTGCCTGTGCCCGTTCACCCAGGAGGGTGGGCATCTCCTTTGCCCCAGGCACCTCAGGCCCTGTCCCAGTGAGCCCTGAGTGAGGATATTGACCTCCTGAGATCCATCTCTGTAGGGCAGTCAACTATTGTGAATGCCATCCAGGGGCTGGCATCCCAGATGCAGCAATGCAATGCATTCCTGGAGGGCATCCACAGTGGATTGTCAGCCCAACAGAGATCGATTGAGGCTCTGGCCTCCTCACTGATGGCAGCCATTGTCCCTGTTCCTACTATCCCCCCTCTAACTACCACTTCCCAGTCCTAGTCTCCTCAGCCCCAACCCATCCCATGCACACATACAGAGGAGCATGCACACAAGACATCAGATAAGAGTGGCAGAGTCAAGCACAGGTGCCACACTTCAGCCGACAAGCACTCACGCAAACACAAGACAGTTGCACACACAACAACATCCACTGCCTCCACTGTCTCCCCCTCCTCCGCCACCTCCCTTACAGTCACGTCCACACTCACACCTGCATGCACTGCTTCAACATCCACCACCAGCATCACCAAGCAGCACACACACCTCACTAGCAGACACCTCCACAGCATCCATCCACGCGTCCCCTGTGTCCTCTCCCACCCTGTCTGCCCCACTCCTAAAGGACACAAACACAGGCACTCAGACACCCAACAGTCATCCACCTCACATCAGCACACTGCCCATGCGTCTGCACCCAAGTCCAGCAGACGTACTCCTCCAACAACCACTCCCATCCTTCCTCCCTCATCCCACCCCACTGTCCCTAAGAAGCTTTTCCTTTCCTTCCACCTTCCTCCCCCATCCTGCCCGTAAGAGCAGGGTCCCAACGACCCAGCCCAGCACCTCAGCCAAACAGTCCACGGGGACAGTGGAGAAATCTCCTAGTTGTGGAGGCAAGACAGTGAAGGGTCCCACTCCACCAGCCAGGAAGGGTAAGGATCCCACTCCACCAGCCAGGAAGGGGAAGTATCCCACTCCACCAGCCAGGAAGGGGAAGGATCCCACACCAACAGCCAGGAAGGGGAAGGATCCCACTCCAACAGCCAGGTAGGGGAAGGATCCCACACCAACAGCCAGGACAAGGAAGATGCTCTCACCTCCTGCCATGAAAGCGAAGAAGCCCTCACCTCCAGCTGCCACACAGCAGTCCTCACCTCCGACGTAGGCTGCCCAGGAGGCACCTTCCACAGCTGAGACACAGCAACCCCTCACCTCTATCGGAGGCTTCCCAGGAGGCATCTTCCACAACTGAGACACAGCAGCCCTCACCTCCAGCGGAGGCTGCCCAGGATGTACCTTCCACAGCTGAGACACAGCAGCCCTCATCTCCAGGAGAGGCTGGCAGGGTATCACCACCACCACCACCCCCAGTGGTCACAGAGCCCACACCTCCAGCTGAGATGGTGCAGCCCTCTCCTCCAGCAGCAGACATGTAGGCCACCCTCCAGGAACTGCTGTGCAAGAAGCCCCCTCCAGAACCAGTGGGCAAGTTCCTCACCACAAAGACTGTGACCTTGCACTCCCCAGCAAAGGTAACTGGGCATGGAGCCCCCTTCAGAACCAGTTGACGAGTTCCCCACCTCAGAGACTGCGACCTTGCACTTCCCAGCAAAGGAAAATGGGCATGTAGCCTCCTCCGGAACCATTGGGCGAGTTTCCCACCTGAGAGACTGTGACCTTGCACTCCCCAGCAAAGGAAAATGGGCATGAAGCCCCCTCCAGAACCAGTGGGCAAGTTCCCGACTTCAGCTGAGGTGCCCCCACCCTCTTCCCCCTGAGGTGCCTGCCCACTTCAGTAATGATGCCCCTGCACAGTTCTGTGAGGATGTCTTCTGGAAATGAGTTGGGCCTTGGACTGTGCCCTTTGCCCATGTGAGCCCTTAGTACTTTGGACTGGGCATTGGCCCTTTGTGGACAATTGTACATATCTGGTTCATGTGGTGGCTTTTGCCTTGCTAATACATTTTCAGTACTTCCGAAATCTAGTCCTTGTTTTATTATGCTGTTTGTCGTGTGCCATTGGTTTACGTTTGCAGCTGGTTGTGTGTATGGTGTGTGTGTGTCTGGTGTGTGTTGTGCGTGTGTGTGTGTGTCACTCTCCTTTTCCTCCCTCCTTTGTGTGCTAGGTGGCGGCACTCACTGTTGTCATCTTCGTCGGCGTTGGTGTTTCAGGTGGAGCATGGCGTAGAAAAGCATCAGGAAGACTTTCAGTTCCGGTTCCATGGCGGCATTGTTCTCTGTGTCGGTGAGTCTTTGCTCTTCTGTACAGTTTTCTGCCAGGTCTTTGATGGTGTTGGTTCCACCCTGGAAATCCTGGCAGATTGCAAGGTCATGATATGGTGGGCTATACCTTGTCTTCTGCCTGGCTGTTGTTGGCTACTGCCGTGGTGAGTGGTGTTAACGCCCTTGCAGATGGTGTGTTATAATGGCTCTCTATGGGAGTTCTCACAGCCATGGTCATAGTTTGGCAGTAATTACCGCCAGCCTGTTGGCAGTATTTCTGGCACTTTATCACTCACCGCCAATGTCATAATGACCACCTCTATCTCATTTTGTTATAGTATATACAGAGCTAGCTTTCTAAACTATCACAGCTTGCTGATCCAAACTAAGGATAGGTATATTGACTATGATGTTGTTTGCTATGTCTATTTGCTTTTGTTTCTAGGTACCAACCGCTATTTTGCTAGAGCCATAGTTAGATGTTTTCCAAATCTTTGTTGACTAAATTGTTTTGCATGATGCCCAAACATGCTACTCTAACCTGGTGCTAGTTAGGGATCTCATTGATGAAGTTCTTTACATGAACTAACATTTGATGTCATTTCTTTGCTGAACCTAAATGTATGTTATTATGTTCGCGCAGTTATTCTTGCTATTAAATTGTACTGCAATTTTAGAATGTGTAGTAGCTCAGGCTTTGATTAGATTGTGATTCTTTCATTGGTTTGGTCAACCAGTGTTGTTTCTGTATGTTTATTAATTGATTTTGAGATTAACCTACGTGACCTTAGCATTGTTAATATAGGGAAATAAATAGTCTAATTTTACATAAAGGTATGGTTATTCATGACTGGTCATGGTATGTGACAATTACTGACTCTTATTGATTACTAATGTTATTGATTATTGATCTGCATGTACGAGATATACGGTGGGAAAACCTTGAAGCGAGTCAAAAGGTTCATCGACCTATTCGCATCTCCTTGTAAGTTTACTTATTAAGGTCCGATGCGTTAACAACGGTTTTGATATTAATAGTGTCACAAACTGCACTTGACTTCTCACCTCTGGATACAGGGTTGGAGAACACACCCGGTCTTCTACAGGTTCTGCATAACCCCAGATAGGGGCGGCTCTTTCTAGTAGCCACGGTGCCGCTTGACAGGTATGCCAAAGCAGACCGTACCCTCCAGAAGGAGTCCTAGAGGAAAAAACCCCAAGAACTAGGGAAAAACCTCAAACAAGAACTCCTAAAAAAGAAGAAATAAAAACCGGGCTTGACAACAGGAACAAAACAAGGCAAAAATACTCCAAGGCAAAAAAGCAGGAACGAAGAACAGGAGCGAAGAGCACAACCAAAGGGAAGTGTTTGCAACGCAAGGTAGAGCAAGTCTGAATGGCTTATATACTGAAAAAAGGGGAAGTGACATCACAGGAAAGGAAAAGAACACCATCTTGAATTGGGAAAAGCCCATAGACAAGAATAGGAAAAAGAAAGCAGTATATAAGAAAGAGAGCATGCTGGGAAATACAAACAGGAAGAAGACAAGATGGACACAACATGGACATGAAAAAGGTAGAAGACAAAGGCAAGGAAAAAGAAGGAAAAAAGACCAGAGAAAAGCCACCACAGACAGGAAAGAAGAAAAATGCTTTACAGGTAAGAGCAACGCGACCGGGAGCGTAATACACGCTTCCCAGGACGTGCTACCAAGGAAACCAAAAAACTCGTGGAACGACGCTCCGAATATCGGCAGCGCATTCCTACCGCGGAGGCAGAGAGAGACGCTGCGTCAAGGCACTGCGTTACAAATAGATGCTTTCCTGTTTCAGCTAGGCTGACAGAAGATCTAATGAAGAACACATAGATGGAAGGACCTCAAGCAGTATCGTCTCCATGTCCACAATTGGCATCTCAACTCTCTCTGTCTTTCGCTGTCTCTCTCATCCACTTCCCTTTTCCCCTGATTGGCAACTCACTATTACCAGATTTTGTAGCTGCTATTATAAATATATTAGTGACAAGAGGTCCAGAGTGCCTTGGGAGCCAGCATCTTGGGAATCGTGCTTACCTCCATGGAACCAAGCATGAAGTTAATGCTTACTATTAGCCTCATAGGTCCTACGACACGCTCCCATAGAAAATATTAGAGACAGGAACTTAATATAATTCCAAAGATAAAAGAATCAAGATCTACCAATATGCGGATGGTTGTGATACACAGTTCTACTTGAAAGTCTCCTCTGTTTTCAACATACAATGCTGCAAACACTGCCTGCATATAGAGGTGGGAGAGCCATTGAAAACTTGAGCCAGGCTTGCGTCAGATGCCAGGCTCTGCCTCAGTTCAAGGTGCTCTTGGAACCTCAAGCCCAAAACAAGCTGTTTTTTCACAGAAGGTGGTGTGGCCTGGAGGCTACATCTGCAAACCTGGTAACGTAGGGAACCAGAATAATCTCGGCCACAGCTCAGCATCTGATGAATACTGGCAAATCTCCCTGTCGTGAAACAAAACATCTTACTTAGTGTTTGTTGTGAAGTGCTCTTATGTCTTTGGGCAAGGTTCACACCATGTAAAACTCTCAAAACTAAAAGTAGATTCTGCCTATCACCTCAAATATTATCCTCCCCTGAATAAAGGAATATAGGACCACACATTAACCTTTAATATCTAAAAGACATCTGGTGACTGTATTGCACAGTATGAAACTGGAAAATCTGGAAAGTCTGGAACGAATCCCTGCTTCCCTGCTTGCCCAAATTGTGTGATCCTAGGCAAATACTCTATTTCACAAAGCCTCCTTATTGCTCACTATCACCTATTAGTATACCTTCAAAAAGGTGCGTTCAAGATGTGCACTGTACAAAAACCTCTTGTGTTTGGTGTAATAGACTGTAGTGTTCATTTATCTATAAGAAGAATCTAGGACAAATGCATGACAGCTGACTATCTTCTTAGTTCACTAACTCATGCATGGGCTCTTATAACCAGAGAGGAGCCTTGGCTTTCCTTGTTAATTTTTTGACTAGTCCACCTCTACCTGCACATCACCCAGTCCTGAATGTCCAGTACCCACCTCAGGCTCAACTCATCCAAGACATAATTCCTGATAGTTGCCTAGAATAACAAATATGAAACAGTAGAAAGTGGGCTCAATGACATGGAGCTTAAGAGCTTCAAACCCCAACTTTCACTGAAGGCACTTGGATTTACCCGGGACATCAACTTACCCTCAAGTAGTACATTTCCAAAACAGCAAAGATATCCCTCTACTAGCTCTCTCTTTGATATAGAGTTATATTGTTTCTTTTACAAAGCAAATTCACAACTGTGTCCAAACCCTCATACGCTTGAATCTTGATGGTAGTAATGTCCTGCTCTATGGTCTTACAAACTCCACATTGGCACCCCCAGGAGGGCATCCTACATACCGCATCCAGGGACTGAAGAAATATGATCATACCACCCCCATCTTGATGGAACTGTATTGGCTCCCTTTGCTGGCATTATCTTAGGAACCAGCTACATCATTTACAAAGCCATCATAACCAGTGCCCCTACCTATTTTGAAGACAAGCTCACAATCTCTGGGGGTTCTCTGCGCACCTTCAGCCAGAACACCATGAGATTGCAGACTAAGAAGTATAAAAAGAAAAAACAACACAGCGGACCTTTTTTGTCTATACACCAAGCATTTGGAACAACATCCGTGTATACATCAGGATCGTCAAAATGCAGCTTCAATTTAGGACAGGGTTGAGGATGTACCTTTTTAAAGAGCACTACATCACAATGCATTAATCTTCCACAAAACAGCTACATCTCCTATCGCTCCTTGACCTGATTTTCTTTGATCCTGTACAATGTTCTGTTGTCTTTTGACTAGGTTCATGCCATAGAAATGCAACATACATACGTACATAAATTAATTATATAATTTAGACTTTAAAATATATATATATATATATATATGTATAAACACTTCGTTTGTCGCTTCTCTCTCTGCACCTAATCGCCGATGGTGCTTGGACTTAGACGCACGCCACCTCGTCTTGTACTTCAAATACACTTCCTTAAATAAACATTAAGGCTCCAGCACTCCACGAAGGTTAGAAAGGTTTATTATAACCGAGCAGGAACGCGTTTCGGCGTGACCGCCTTCTTCAACCTGCGGGCCGCCATTTTGGCCCCCTTTAAATATCCTTAGTAGTAACGTTGATTTAAAGCAATACACTCCCTTTGAAAATTAAATAACCACTACATTATACTCCATTTGAGAAAAAATTTGTGAATTATATGCAAAAATATATAAACCTAGTGCCCCAATATGCTGATAAACATGACCAAATGAACAAGTACACACATATAGATATCAAAGAAACAATAATGAAACTTTACACATCTTAGTAAATATTAATGAATGAAATAAGATATTTGTCTCTGGGAAACTGCTGTGTGTATTCATCTGAAGAAAATATGTATGAGAAATCCACCAGGTCCAATCACATTGATATTAATATTAAGTAGGGCATTGTTTGTAGGGACATTTATTAAAATGAAAAAGATTCCCATATACTCATTCACCATCTCAAAAAATAGTTAACACGTTATAATAAACTTATTCATATCATTAATGAAAAGTAATCCATAATTTAACAATGCTAACCTAAATGTATGTATAACTCTTCACTCGAGTTAAGCCCCACTGGTTCTCTTGAATCGAATGCCAATATATATCTAGACTCTAATCTCTTCAGCTGTTTTTCCCTATCTCCTCCACGGATATCCTTCCTGATTCCATCTATTACACTATATTTAACTTCTTCCATGCGACCTCCATGAAATTCATGGATGTGTCGGGCAACTGGGTAAGACTCATCTCTATTAACTATGGCCCTTAAATGTTGTAAAATTCTTTTGTGCACTTGGAGTTTGGTGCTACCTACATATAGCTTGGGGCAACTACATTTTAAAATATAAACTACATAGTCACTTTTGCAGTCGTATCTGCCTTTGATGGTATGTGTAGTTCTGTCGGTTAATTGAATGGTTTTGATGTTTTCCCCATTTTTACATGCCTTACACTTGGTGCATTTGAAAAATCCATCTGGTGCCTTTAACCAACTCTTAATCGATGGTTTCTCTTGTCTCACATCATTTTTGACCAACAAATCTTTCATTGATTTTCCCTTTCTATAAGTTATGGTGGGCCTATTGCTTATTAGTGTGCCTATAACTGGATCACTTTTGAGCATATGCCAATGTTGTTGCAGTAACTTTCTTACGGAGTCATGTGCAGTATTAAATGTAGTAATAAATCTCACGATCCCCGTATCATTATGTTTTTTGTCATTCTTGATGTCCAGCACATTGGTTTTATTATCTGTCGTAAATAGTAACTGTTCCCTCATTCGGGATTTTACTCTTCTAACAGTGTTCTCTAAAACCTCATTGGCATAGCCTCTCTGTTTCAATCTTTCTATCATTTCACTCTCTACATTAGCATAATTTTGTTCTGTACTACAAATCCTTTTTGCTCTTAACAACTCTCCATAAGGAATATTATGTTTCAATGGCTGTGGATGATAACTTTTGGCATGTAATATACTGTTTCCAGCTGTTCTCTTCCTGTGTAGTGTTGTCTCAATTCTATTGTCCATTACGATCACTGATATATCTAAAAACTCAATCTTTTGCGAATCAATCTTGCCTGTGAATCTCAAATTGCAAGTGTTGTCATTGATTTCTTTGATAAATTCATGGGCAGTGGTTAAGTCTCCCTTCCAAATTATAAAGATATCATCAATGTACCTGAGCCACATAATAATATTGTCACTCCATTTGTCTAGGGGAGAATTATTTAAAATCTGTTCTTCCCACCACCCCATGAAAAGATTGGCATAACTAGGAGCAAAGCAGGTTCCCATCGCTGTACCGCATACCTGCTCGAATATCTCGTTATTAAAATAAAACATGTTATGTTGTAAACACCATGTGATAATTTCTAGTAGCATTTTGCTGTGCTGATAAAAGTTGATGGATCGCTTTTTTAGAAAATAGTCAACTGCCTGGATTCCCAAATGATGCGGAATACTTGTGTATAACGCCGTTACATCTAGCGTCATCAGAAGGAAATCTTTCTCCCAGCTAATATCAAAAATCATTCTTAAAAAATCACTGCTGTCCCGTAGGTAAGATGATAGATTTCTAACCAAAGGTTGTAAATATGCATCTAAATACTGGGATACAAATTCAAACAAACTCCCTTTGATAGATACAATGGGCCTCCCAGGTGGTTTACATGCGTTTTTGTGGATCTTGGGTATTAAATAGAACACAGGTAATTTAGGAAATTCTACTTTGAGAAACTTATATTCTTGTTCACTTAAAAGACCTCTATCTCTCCATTGTAACAATTCTAAATCAAAACTTGTTTTAACATTTGCCATATATTCCAAGTCAATTCTTTTGTAACATCCAGGATCATTTAACTGTGTGTAAGCCTCCTCCATGTATTGTTGTTTAGGCCATATTACAACATTTCCTCCTTTGTCAGAGCCTCGCACCACAATTTCAGGATTGTTAGACAATTTTTTCAGTGTATTGTGGTACCTACTGGTCTGTGTGTTTGCTTTCTTGGCTGTCTGAGCCCTCAGGATCTTAAGACCTTTAGTTAAAGTGTCAGAAAATTGATCAATTATATCTCCACTGTATGCAGGAATAGTTCTAGACTTGGGCTTCAGCCCTGATGACCCTTCTCGATCCAGACATATGCCCTCTGATTCCAGTCTAGTAATTACTTGTTCTTCACTAAATTCTTCCATGGAACCCTCTTCCAGTTCCCAAAGATCCTTCATTAACATCACATCTTCAATGAGTAAGTTCTGACTGATGTGACTCTCAATTGAAGACCCTGATTGTTCAATGTTCACTCCCTGTGGTAATATCATTTTGTTCTTGTTTGAATGAATTTTAAATAATTTTAATTTTCTTATGAATAAAAACAAGTCTATGCGAGTTTGTACGTAATCAAAGTCATGGGGCTGGCAGTAAGAAAGGCCTAATCGCAAATTTTCTTTATCTTCTTCGTCTAATTCGACATTCGACAAATTCACCACAGTCTTATCATCTCCTAGTATCGCTTGTTGCTTCGAGTCATCTTTCCTCCTTCGTCGGTTGAGATTTCTCTTACCCCCTCGTCTCTTCTGCCTCTGCCTCTTCCTCTTGGTCTGATTCCTCCCCTCCAGGGTCTGTGATTTGTTCTTCGGTCTCTCCTTAAAAAATCAAATTCATCTTGCAATGAAGTATGTGACTTGACCCGTGTCGATTCTTCAAAATCTGTATCAGAACTCTCGCTAGTTCCCACATTAGAAATTTTCCTTTCCGTGTCAAAATCTTTCTTACTTGATTCTTTGCCTTTTTGTTGTCTCCAATAATCAAATTTCTTGGCAAATGTATATATTTGACCTGTTTCATAGTCAAAAGTGTCCCTGTTAAATTTACGTGATTTTTTTGAAATTATTTCTTCCTCAATTTTACTTAATCGCTCCTCCATAGCTTTGTGCAATGATTCAACCAACTTTTTATCAGCAAAAGTCTCAATTAATTTGGTAATATCGTCAATTTTCTCTAAGATTTTCTCTCTTTCTATATGGGCATATTTGATCAGTATCTTCATCATCCCTGCAGAGCTGGATGCATTATGTTCTGCCCATTCTTTTAACAATTCAGGGTTCGGGTCATCATAAGTAGGCATGATGAAAATCCTTAGGCCTCTGGGTACTCGACCTACTTCCAAATACTCATTCAAAGATTCACATTCCCACCATTTGTTTAATTCTTTCTTTTTGAGTCTCTCTAGTTCTTTGAATGTACCATAAATATCGGGATTTTGGCCTGTAGGTTCTCCCCTAGACGTTTGACTCTTTTCTTGTGTAATGACTTTAGCAAATGCTAGTTCCGCTCTCATTCGTCTGTTCTCATATACGTTGGTTACTTTATTAGCCATTTCGGTAGTCTCCACTGGGCTAAACACTATTGTTATGTCGCTATGCTTATACCTTCAAATCCACATGAAGTAATGCCCAATGTACATGATTGTAGTCAAGAAAAACCGGGAAAGTTTATTCCTTAGTACTATCACTGACAAACTATTTCCCGTATGCTCGTTCTTGTAAAAAAACCACAAAGTAGCCCATACTCCAAGTGAAACAATAAATCACAAGTCCTTATTGATTAGCACACTTATACCGATTGTTGGTAACTGTGTGAGCCGTTTGAATTCACAGGTCCGGTTGCTGCGAAAAAATAAATGTCCTATGTACTTTTAATTCAGCGTAGAAAAATATCCAATTTTCATACTTGTAATAATTCACTACCGTGGATGTTTATTGCTTGCTACTATCACTTTCAAAACTGTCTCCAGTGTGCTCGTTCTTGAAGGATACAATGTAGCCCTTGCTTGAAGTAAAGCAATAAATCACCAAATCCTTTTTGTTAGGCACAGTTTAACCCGCTGTTATTGACTTTGTGAATGGTTTTGGATTTCCGTGTTAAATTGGTTTGAAAAAATAAAGAATATCAAGTGTTCTCAAATGCAGGTACACTGTTACCTCTTCACAGTGAACTGCTAGTAATATTGATTTGTCTTTCTTTCCCCAA
This sequence comes from Pleurodeles waltl, assembly GCF_031143425.1. Taxonomy (NCBI): domain Eukaryota; kingdom Metazoa; phylum Chordata; class Amphibia; order Caudata; family Salamandridae; genus Pleurodeles; species Pleurodeles waltl. Next base: position 893,342,453 of record NC_090443.1, read on the forward strand.
TCGTGCGCCCTGTTTGTTAAAGCACAATTGCATCCGATCGTGTATGGGCGCTCGGCTCCGCTTTCATAGAATTTATCTCAATCGAAATCGAACGCTTACCGTCCTCGGCGTCAGTCTGCTTCGGCGTCCTCCGACTCCGCGCTGACTTTCCTCACCGTGTTCGGTCAGCTATTTCTTTCGTGTTCAATGTTCGTAGCGGGGGCGGAAAGAGCAATGGATAAACACTTCGTTTGGCGCTTCTCTCTCTGCACCTAATCGCCGATGGTGCTTGGACTTAGACGCACGCCACCTCGTCTTGTACTTCAAATACACTTCCTTAAATAAACATTAAGGCTCCAGCACTCCACGAAGGTTAGAAAGGTTTATTATAACCGAGCAGGAACGCGTTTCGGCGTGACCGCCTTCTTCAACCTGCGGGCCGCCATTTTGGCCCCCTTTAAATATCCTTAGTAGTAACGTTGATTTAAAGCAATACACTCCCTTTGAAAATTAAATAACCACTACATTATACTCCATTTGAGAAAAAATTTGTGAATTATATGCAAAAATATATAAACCTAGTGCCCCAATATGCTGATAAACATGACCAAATGAACAAGTACACACATAAAGATATCAAAGAAACAATAATGAAACTTTACACATCTTAGTAAATATTAATGAATGAAATAAGATATTTGTCTCTGGGAAACTGCTGTGTGTATTCATCTGAAGAAAATATGTATGAGAAATCCACCAGGTCCAATCACATTGATATTAATATTAAGTAGGGCATTGTTTGTAGGGACATTTATTAAAATGAAAAAGATTCCCATATACTCATTCACCATCTCAAAAAATAGTTAACACGTTATAATAAACTTATTCATATCATTAATGAAAAGTAATCCATAATTTAACAATGCTAACCTAAATGTATGTATAACTCTTCACTCGAGTTAAGCCCCACTGGTTCTCTTGAATCGAATGCCAATATATATCTAGACTCTAATCTCCTCAGCTGTTTTTCCCTATCTCCTCCACGGATATCCTTCCTGATTCCATCTATTACACTATATTTAACTTCTTCCATGCGACCTCCATGAAATTCATGGATGTGTCGGGCAACCGGGTAAGACTCATCTCTATTAACTATGGCCCTTAAATGTTGTAAAATTCTTTTGTGCACTTGGAGTTTGGTGCTACCTACATATAGCTTGGGGCAACTACATTTTAAAATATAAACTACATAGTCACTTTTGCAGTCGTTTCTGCCTTTGATGGTATGTGTAGTTCTGTCGGTTAATTGAATAGTTTTGATGTTTTCCCCATTTTTACATGCCTTACACTTGGTGCATTTGAAAAATCCATCTGGTGCCTTTAACCAACTCTTAATCGATGGTTTCTCTTGTCTCACATCATTTTTGACCAACAAATCTTTCATTGATTTTCCCTTTCTATAAGTTATGGTGGGCCTATTGCTTATTAGTGTGCCTATAACTGGATCACTTTTGAGCATATGCCAATGTTGTTGCAGTAACTTTCTTACGGAGTCATGTGCAGTATTAAATGTAGTAATAAATCTCACAATCCCCGTATCATTATGTTTTTTGTCATTCTTGATGTCCAGCACATTGGTTTTATTATCTGTCGTAAATAGTAACTGTTCCCTCATTTGGGATTTTACTCTTCTAACAGTGTTCTCTAAAACCTCATTGGCATAGCCTCTCTGTTTCAATCTTTCTATCATTTCACTCTCTACATTAGCATAATTTTGTTCTGTACTACAAATCCTTTTTGCTCTTAACAACTCTCCATAAGGAATATTATGTTTCAATGGCTGTGGATGATAACTTTTGGCATGTAATATACTGTTTCCAGCTGTTCTCTTCCTGTGTAGTGTTGTCTCAATTCTATTGTCCATTACGATCACTGATATATCTAAAAACTCAATCTTTTGCGAATCAATCTTGCCTGTGAATCTCAAATTGCAAGTGTTGTCATTGATTTCTTTGATAAATTCATGGGCAGTGGTTAAGTCTCCCTTCCAAATTATAAAGATATCATCAATGTACCTGAGCCACATAATAATATTGTCACTCCATTTGTCTAGGGGAGAATTATTTAAAATCTGTTCTTCCCACCACCCCATGAAAAGATTGGCATAACTAGGAGCAAAGCAGGTTCCCATCGCTGTACCGCATACCTGCTCGAATATCTCGTTATTAAAATAAAACATGTTATGTTGTAAACACCATGTGATCATTTCTAGTAGCATTTTGCTGTGCTGATAAAAGTTGATAGATCGCTTTTTTAGAAAATAGTCAACTGCCTGGATTCCCAAATGATGCGGAATACTTGTGTATAACGCCGTTACATCTAGCGTCATCAGAAGGAAATCTTTCTCCCAGCTAATATCAAAAATCATTCTTAAAAAATCACTGCTGTCCCGTAGGTAAGATGATAGATTTCTAACCAAAGGTTGTAAATATGCATCTAAATACTGGGATACAAATTCAAACAAACTCCCTTTGATAGATACAATGGGCCTCCCAGGTGGTTTACATGCGTTTTTGTGGATCTTGGGTATTAAATAGAACACAGGTAATTTAGGAAATTCTACTTTGAGAAACTTATATTCTTGTTCACTTAAAAGACCTCTATCTCTCCATTGTAACAATTCTAAATCAAAACTAGTTTTAACATTTGCCACATATTCCAAGTCAATTCTTTTGTAACATCCAGGATCATTTAACTGTGTGTAAGCCTCCTCCATGTATTGTTGTTTAGGCCATATTACAACATTTCCTCCTTTGTCAGAGCCTCGCACCACAATTTCAGGATTGTTAGACAATTTTTTCAGTGTATTGTGGTACCTACTGGTCTGTGTGTTTGCTTTCTTGGCTGTCTGAAGCCCAAGTCTAGAACTATTCCCGCATACAGTGGAGATATAATTGATCAATTTTCTGACACTTTAACTAAAGGTCTTAAGATCCTGAGGGCTCAGACAGCCAAGAAAGCAAACACACAGACCAGTAGGTACCACAATACACTGAAAAAATTGTCTAACAATCCTGAAATTGTGGTGCGAGGCTCTGACAAAGGAGGAAATGTTGTAATATGGCCTAAACAACAATACATGGAGGAGGCTTACACACAGTTAAATGATCCTGGATGTTACAAAAGAATTGACTTGGAATATGTGGCAAATGTTAAAACAAGTTTTGATTTAGAATTGTTACAATGGAGAGATAGAGGTCTTTTAAGTGAACAAGAATATAAGTTTCTCAAAGTAGAATTTCCTAAATTACCTGTGTTCTATTTAATACCCAAGATCCACAAAAACGCATGTAAACCACCTGGGAGGCCCATTGTATCTATCAAAGGGAGTTTGTTTGAATTTGTATCCCAGTATTTAGATGCATATTTACAACCTTTGGTTAGAAATCTATCATCTTACCTACGGGACAGCAGTGATTTTTTAAGAATGATTTTTGATATTAGCTGGGAGAAAGATTTCCTTCTGATGACGCTAGATGTAACGGCGTTATACACAAGTATTCCGCATCATTTGGGAATCCAGGCAGTTGACTATTTTCTAAAAAAGCGATCTATCAACTTTTATCAGCACAGCAAAATGCTACTAGAAATGATCACATGGTGTTTACAACATAACATGTTTTATTTTAATAACGAGATATTCGAGCAGGTATGCGGTACAGCGATGGGAACCTGCTTTGCTCCTAGTTATGCCAATCTTTTCATGGGGTGGTGGGAAGAACAGATTTTAAATAATTCTCCCCTAGACAAATGGAGTGACAATATTATTATGTGGCTCAGGTACATTGATGATATCTTTATAATTTGGAAGGGAGACTTAACCACTGCCCATGAATTTATCAAAGAAATCAATGACAACACTTGCAATTTGAGATTCACAGGCAAGATTGATTCGCAAAAGATTGAGTTTTTAGATATATCAGTGATCGTAATGGACAATAGAATTGAGACAACACTACACAGGAAGAGAACAGCTGGAAACAGTATATTACATGCCAAAAGTTATCATCCACAGCCATTGAAACATAATATTCCTTATGGAGAGTTGTTAAGAGCAAAAAGGATTTGTAGTACAGAACAAAATTATGCTAATGTAGAGAGTGAAATGATAGAAAGATTGAAACAGAGAGGCTATGCCAATGAGGTTTTAGAGAACACTGTTAGAAGAGTAAAATCCCAAATGAGGGAACAGTTACTATTTACGACAGATAATAAAACCAATGTGCTGGACATCAAGAATGACAAAAAACATAATGATACGGGGATCGTGAGATTTATTACTACATTTAATACTGCACATGACTCCGTAAGAAAGTTACTGCAACAACATTGGCATATGCTCAAAAGTGATCCAGTTATAGGCACACTAATAAGCAATAGGCCCACCATAACTTATAGAAAGGGAAAATCAATGAAAGATTTGTTGGTCAAAAATGATGTGAGACAAGAGAAACCATCGATTAAGAGTTGGTTAAAGGCACCAGATGGATTTTTCAAATGCACCAAGTGTAAGGCATGTAAAAATGGGGAAAACATCAAAACTATTCAATTAACCGACAGAACTACACATACCATCAAAGGCAGATACGACTGCAAAAGTGACTATGTAGTTTATATTTTAAAATGTAGTTGCTCCAAGCTATATGTAGGTAGCACCAAACTCCAAGTGCACAAAAGAATTTTACAACATTTAAGGGCCATAGTTAATAGAGATGAGTCTTACCCGGTTGCCCGACACATCCATGAATTTCATGGAGGTCGCATGGAAGAAGTTAAATATAGTGTAATAGATGGAATCAGGAAGGATATCCGTGGAGGAGATAGGGAAAAACAGCTGAGGAGATTAGAGTCTAGATATATATTGGCATTCGATTCAAGAGAACCAGTGGGGCTTAACTCGAGTGAAGAGTTATACATACATTTAGGTTAGCATTGTTAAATTATGGATTACTTTTCATTAATGATATGAATAAGTTTATTATAACGTGTTAACTATTTTTTGAGATGGTGAATGAGTATATGGGAATCTTTTTCATTTTAATAAATGTCCCTACAAACAATGCCCTACTTAATATTAATATCAATGTGATTGGACCTGGTGGATTTCTCATACATATTTTCTTCAGATGAATACACACAGCAGTTTCCCAGAGACAAATATCTTATTTCATTCATTAATATTTACTAAGATGTGTAAAGTTTCATTATTGTTTCTTTGATATCTTTATGTGTGTACTTGTTCATTTGGTCATGTTTATCAGCATATTGGGGCACTAGGTTTATATATTTTTGCATATAATTCACACATTTTTTCTCAAATGGAGTATAATGTAGTGGTTATTTAATTTTCAAAGGGAGTGTATTGCTTTAAATCAACGTTACTACTAAGGATATTTAAAGGGGGCCAAAATGGCGGCCCGCAGGTTGAAGAAGGCGGTCACGCCGAAACGCGTTCCTGCTCGGTTATAATAAACCTTTCTAACCTTCGTGGAGTGCTGGAGCCTTAATGTTTATTTAAGGAAGTGTATTTGATATATATATGTATGTATATATATATACTTATATATATATATAGATGTATAGAACTAGTTTGCCACGCACTTCAGCTACTGTCTTCAAAAAAGTTTGGCGGTGATTTGTCAAGCTGCGGCTGAGAAAAGGGAGGGGTCCCAAAACGCGTTTTTCCCACGCAATTTCCTACAGCAATTTTAGACATGACTACAGCCTGAACTGCTGAATAGAATTACACCAAATTTGGCAAAAACCTAGATCTTGCTCCAGACAGAGTGCTTTTAAAAAATTGGCAGAAATCTGTTCAGTAGTTTTCCAGTTGTTAAAGAAAAACAAAATTATGTATATCTACAGATGCAGAGGGTCAGCGGATCCCAAAGATCACAAATGAGATCTGATTGGCTGCCACCAATTCAACCAGAAAGTGATAGCAGCCATATTGGGACTCAGACACAGCCCAGTCACATGACAAAAGGAAAGAAAGAAGGGGCCAGGGTAGGAATACTCTGACCCCCTAGGCGTGATCAAAAATGTTTTTTGTATCTTCTCGCTAATTCGCAGAGGATCAGGCCATTCGCAGGAACATTTTGTTTTTAAAGCAAGTGTTGTTACCCTCACTTGCTTTTTTTACTCCCCCCTGATTGAGGCAAGTCCCCGGGCAATATAATTTATGTATTGGGGGAAGGGGCGTAGGAGTACCCCCCTTCCCAGGCCGATTACAGCACAGGTGACCCGATCCTCCAGGACCCGGCTGCTTATAAAAATGGGGAGGTGAGCTGCAAGGCCCAACCCTTTGGGACCGGCCGTGCACACAAAAGGGAGAGGGGCCACATGACCCCCTCTCAGAGCCATTAATGGCCGTGGGAAACCCATCCACCAGGGCTGGCTATAGCTATGTCCCAGTGTGCCCAACCCAGGACATAGTGATTTCCCTGCCTGCACTAGTGTGGGTAGGGAGACCTGTGTTGTGTTTGCTCTCTCATGGGAGGAGCAATTTCAAAGCCAAGAGAGAGCAAACACTAAGTATGCTCCCAGCAGGCAGGAGCCTTAGAAGTGCTCACATCCTGCCGGAGGTGGGGAGCCAGCTGAGGCTGCAGGAGCATTGAGGCTCCCCCAGCAGCCCCCAGAAGAGAAGCAGTGGGTCATGGATGGGCTCTGGGGCACCCACCATTTACTGGCCCGGACCTGGGTTGCCCAGGGCCCATAGTGGCCCGGGGAGGGAGGCTGCTTGCCCCCTCTCCCTTCATAATATGGCTGGGCTCCAGGCAACAAGGGGCCCCAGGGCCAACATTATTAATAGAATTGGGCCCGGGGTTCCTGGGGCAAAAAAGTGGCCTGGGGAGCCGGCTGCAGGCCCCCCTGCCCATTTACAATAGGGTCGTGTCCTGGGTGATGGGGTTCCCAGTACCAAAATATAGCCAGAAGAGGGGGCCACATATCCCCCTCCATCTTCTAAATATGACTAGACCCTGGGAGATGGGTTCCCCGGGGCTAAAAATCAGCTCGGAGAGGAGGGCTGCATGCCCTCTCCCCATTTACAATAAGGCTGAGCAAAAAGTGTGGTGGGCCCGGGGGATGGGGTCCCCTGGCCTGAAATCAGCCCAGGAGGGTGCTGTGTGCCCCCCTCTGGTTGGCTGTCTTTGGGCAGTTGGCCTTTGGCTGTGCATTGTGTGGGATAGGCTGCATGTGGGTGAGTAGCTGCATGTTGGGGGCTAGCTGCAGGGCAACATATGGGGGGCAGCATAGGTATACCCTGACCCCTTTGGCCTGGTGAAGGGATCCCATAATTTTAAAAAAACAATGGGAGTGTGGGGCTTGCCAAGATGGCCGCCGGGATGTGATTCCCTTCAGCTCCGTTAATACTCGCCCTGAATGTGGCACTGGAACACTAGATGGCCAGAACCAGCAGTGAAGGTGGGTGAGGTGCTGGGAAAAGTCCTGCCTCCCTGCTGTCCCCTGCGAGCGCCCCCGCAACAGGGGAATAGGGGGTGACTGATGCAGGCAGTGAATGGGGTCTCACTCGTGGGACCCCCCAGAAGCAAGGTCAGGCACGCTAATGCCTGACCCTAAAATGGCGACCGTGCAGAGGGATTAGGGAGCGCCAGCACGGAACGAAAGGACCCGGGGACTCCCTTGTGGGCAGCAAAAAAGTCTACAATCTATGGTCACCTATAGCCAATTGAAGATCCCATGCATGTAGGCTTCCTAGCTTGGATCTATCAGCACATACGGAGCAGAACTGAGGAACCTTGAAAATATCCCTTTGGAATGAGGGTGGGAGACGGACCAACGGAAAGCAGATCTTTGATACCTGGAAGCAGTGCATTCATTGTAAAGGAGTGCCGAGTATGGTACGGAGCGGCATACCTATGGAAAAGAGACCCCTAACAAAAGGAGGCAAGGAGTCGATGTGTTGGAGCGAAAAATGGTATAACGAGAAATAATCATAGAAGTAGTCAGGAATACTTATCCCTACACATGCCTCCCAAGAAACAGAATTCTAACAGGGTCTCCAACTACTTCTCACCTCTGGAAGGGGAAACAGCACAGCAGGGTGAGGAGATGGCCCTCACACAGGATGGCCTCATGGCTCCCTTGAGAGACTTTACAAAAGAACTGAGGGAAGAATTGAAGACCGATATTGCCTCCTCGCTTGAAAAATTACAGGCAAATCTTAATGATAAGCTCTCTTCATTGCGACAGGATGAAGACTCCGTGGGCCCTCAAATTTTAGACGCTGAGATGAAAACGGAAGAAACGGAGACTCGTCTTAACCAGCTGGATGCTCCTACGCAGACACTCCAGACGGAACTCCAGTCAGCGACACTTAAACAGGAAGATGTGGAAAACAGGGCGCAACGAGACTACATCAGGATCAGAAACCTTGCAGAAGGTGAGGAGGGGTCAGACCTTGAAGCATTCGTGGTGGGCCTGTTCCAGGAGATCATGAACAAAACGCAGCTTAAGATAAAGATAGACAGAATCCACAGAATGGACAGCAGCACTTCCGTGGACAAGAGACGACCGAGAGATATTCTTGTTAAGCTATACTCCTTCAGGATTAAGGAAGCCATTCTTCAAGCCTCACAAAAAGTTGACAAACTAATATTCCAGGGAGAAACCTGCTCCCTATTCCAAGACATAGCACCAGTCACGCTTGTCCGGAGACAGCAATTCAGGCCAGTCATGGATAGACTGAGGGAGGACCATGTACGATACCGCTGGACCTTCCCCTTTGGCCTGGACTTTGAATTAAATAATAGACCTCATCATGTAACAGACCTCACAACAGCAATGGCCATACTTGGTATTCACCAGTCTGGAGAAGATGGTAGAGGGGATCTTGCAGACACAAGTCAGAAAAAACCCACAGGCCCTGGACGATGGCTGCACCGAGAAAATACCTGAGCACATAGAAACAAACCAACAGAGGAAGATCCACTGGGATGAGGCAGCGGCACACCTACAAAAACCTCCCTTGAGAAAACTCAAAAAGCAGGCAGGCCCTACTGCGTCACATACCCCAATACTGAAGCCCAATAATATCTAACCGTTGAGCGACAAAGTGGAATAAGACCTGCACTCATAATGTCGTTAATAGACTTATGGAGATTTACACACTCTGGATCTGTTGTCCTTAAATGGTTCTTCGTTAGGTTTTTTTTAGGAGTTGGGAGGCCATGTACAATAAGCAAGAGTCGAGATATAGACCCACTTGGGGGGAAGACGGAGAGAATATGTCCCATATTGACATTCTGAAGATTGCGAGAAGATACTCCAAGGAAAGAGCACAATAGACTCCGAACCAGCACAACACTAGCCTCAGAGAGACGACCATAACCATTGTTGAGGGAATGGTAGTGACAGTTCTCACCTGGAATGTCAAAGGGTTAAACGCACCAGTGAAGTGCCACAAAATATGGAAATACTTAACAGATAACCACTATGATGTAATAGCGCTAAAAGAGACTCATCTTAAAAAAGAAGAAGACCATGAGCTCAAACATAAAGAATACCCACAAACCTTCAGATCATCAGCTACGACGAAACACAATGGAGTCGTACTCCTGTTCCATCAAGCCCTACAATTCCATCCTACAGGCTACCATACTGACAAGGAAGTTCACTATGTTATGGTGAAAGGAGTGATGAGAGATCGCCGAGTAACTTTCGCGTCTATATTTACACCCAACGTGAACCAGGAACAATTCCTAAGCAGGTGTCTAGAGACACTGGGAGCCTTTGCAGAGGGAAATATATTCATTATGGGGGACTTTAAACTCACGTGGCAGGCAAGCCAAGACAGTACGCACCCCCACCGCTTGCCATCCGGGAACTTCTCACCAGCATTACAACAGGTAATGATGGAGACTGGCTTGGTTGACACCTGGAGGAAACTCCACCCCAAGGACAGAGACTACACTTTCTTTTCCCATACTCAAAGAGCATACTCAAGAATTGACTATGTGTTCGCTAGCCAAGGGGTAACCCAAAACCTTCTTAAGGCAACGATTCACTCCATCACCCTCTCAGACCATGCCCCCATGGAACTAACAATAGACTGGAGAGAGAACAAATCAAAAACCTCACGATGGTACTTCCTGCCCTCCCTCATTAGAGATAAGCCTTCTAGAGAGGAACTACGCACCACCATCAGGGAATACTTTAAGTTCAACGACCCAGCAGATACCAATTAAATGCTATATATGCCAATAGAGCAGAACTTAAATTGCTACGTCTGCAGAGACTGACATATGAACAACATAACAAAGTGGGGTCCACCTTGCCCGACAATTACAAGTGAAAAGAGAAAAGGAATATATAGGGGACATCAGACACCCCACTAATGGTCTGACTGACTCGGACGTAGAAAAGGCAAATATATTTAGCAGGTTCTATCGCGACCCATACACAGCAGACACCACTACTGAAACTACCCAATTGGCTTACTTAGAACATATAGACCTACCCAAAGTCCTGAATGCACATAACGAGCAATTGGGGACACCAGTCAAGGATTCCGAGGTACAGACAGCAATAAATCACCTTAAACAAAATAAGTCTCCGGGGCTGGATGGCCTGACAGCTCAATTCTATAAAACATATAGCTCAGAATTGACGCCCTATCTAACCAAGTTATTTAACTATATAGGTACCTCAGGGATCACCACTGACAATGGGTGAAGCTATTATCTCAGTCATTCCCAAACCATGGAAGGACCCCCAACTCTGTAGCTCATATCGACATATAGCTCTTCTGAATTTAGACGCAAAACTATACACCAGGATACTGACGACCCGACTTGAAGAACTGCTTCCTGACTTGATACACCCAGACCAATCAGGATTTGTAAAGGGCCGTCAGACTCACATTCACAGGATGATACATTTATTGGAAAAAGCTCATAAGAAAAAGATCCCAGCCATTCTCTTGAGTTTGGATGCTGAGAAGGCATTCTATCGAGTAGATTGGGCCTTCATGACCCAAGTTCTACGGGCATACTGGTTCTGAAAAATATTTATCCAGATGATAAGACCCAATTATGCAGCTCCCTACTCCAGAGTCTTAATAAATGGCACCAGCTCAGCTCCATTCCCGTTGACAAGGGGGACGAGACAGGGATGCCCGCTATCCCCCTTGCTGTTTGCTTTGAGTATAGAGCCACTGGCGGCATGCATTCGAGCCTCACCCACTGTACACGGGATTACCTTTGGGACAACAGAACATAAAATCTTGCTATTTGAGGACGACGTTCTATTGACACTGACAGATCCAGCCTCCCTGTCCTCCGCTCTACAAGAGGAATTATGTCACTTCAAAGAGATAGTGGGATTTAAGGTAAATCTTTCCAAGTCCTATATATGATGAATCTGACCATGCCCCCTTTGGAGATGGAACAGCTGGCGGCCACCACACAATACCAATGGGCAAAGAAAGAAATAACTTACCTGGGTATCAAAATCACACCTAACATAGCAAGGCTCTATAGGGCCAACTACTCCCTGCTACTGATTAGCATAAAATAAACCCTGAAACGTTGGGCCTCATCCTATCTTACATGGTTAGGAAGAATCAATGCCATTAAAATGACGCTTCTGCCCAAAATACTTTATATGATTCAGAGTCTCCCTCTGGAAGTGGGTCGTGCCTTCTTTTCAGCACTTCGCACCCTTTTAGTGCGATTTATTTGGCAGGGAAATAAAAGCAGACTTTCTATAAAATGCGGAGTATGCCTAAGGAGAGAGGCGGCCTGGGCCTGCCAGACTTTCAGTTATACTATAAGGCTGCCCAATTAAGAGTAGTCACGGAATGGTCCCTTAGGGAATCTGATAAACACTGGCTCCATATGGACCGGGCTGTGGTGGGAGGGTGATCTGGGATGTGTTGTGGAAGCCTAAGACAGACCGTCCCCGTAATGCATACCTTAGCACACCAATAAAAAACGACACTTAAGGTCTGGGATGAAGTAACTAACACAAGAAACTGGATGAACTTCCCTTCCCCACACACACCATTACACTTCAATCCAGCTTTTCCCCCTGCTGTACAGACAGGACCATTCGATAAATGGCGTGAGGGAGGATGATTGATTTTAGCAGATCTATTCCACAATACTGATATAATCTCGTTTGAGAACTGTAAGAGAGAATTCAATCTTCCACAAGCCGAATTCTATCACTATACTCAACTATGTCACTGGGTGTTGAAATCAACTGGCATCCATGAAGGAACTCACACCTTTTGAAAATTCATTCGTAGGGCAGGCTCCCCGAAAGGGATCATCTCCCATCTCTATGCTTTGTTAACAACCACAGGCCACATGAAAAGGCCCCACCACCACCACTTCTGGGAACAAATGTTGGGAGAAGAGATTCTTGACACACAAAGGGAGAAATTATACTGAGACATCCGGAGACATAACCGCTCTATGCCCTTGAGAGAGGCACATTATAAGAAATTGTACGACTGGTATCTTTATCCTACTAAACTGAAGAAAATATTCCCGACCACTTCAGATCTGTGCTGGAGAGGGTGTGGAGCACAAGGTGATTTCAAAGATATATGGTGGGATTGTGCCACGATTCACCCTTTTTGGAATGAAATCCTGGCCCACATCAAGGATATACTGGGCTATCCCATAGTGATTACAGACCACTGCACACTTCTGGGATTGAGGGATGACGCTCTCCAACATCATACAGGAGCAGATAGGGCGATTATGTGGCTCTGTCTAGGGGCCGCTAAAATGGCAATAGCGGTGGCCTGGAAAAAACAAGAAGCTCCGGCGATCACTCAGTGGCAGAGTCGTCTCTGGAGAGCTCTAACCATGTAAAGAATGGCAGACATCTTTGCAGACGATTTAAAAAACTTTGAATATAAATGGGGTCCATTGGTGTCCTATCTATCCAGAGACCTCCCGCTGACTGTATGCCCACCTAGAATTAGATCACTGCACCTGTTTCAAATCTAAGAGAGGTAGATGGTCTGCAACCGTCCACAACCCCAAACTCTTGTAAAAGACACAAAAGACTCTTATCTATAGTGAAGATATACCAAACGTAATGTAACATGATAATCTCCTAACTCCAATTCATGTTTATTATTTGTATTCTTCTCTTATTTTTCTCTTATTATCAAAATTGGTTGTATTTCTTTATCATGATAGAACTGGTGTTGATCCTATCTTGCACTGTAATAATGTAAGTCTCAGTAACAACCAAGTTCAGTTGTTCACACCGGTTTGTTGGTTTATGTAATGCCAGCATGAAATTCAACCCAATAAAAACATGTTTCACAATAACAACAAAAAAAACAATGTAAGTGGATGTTCTGGGGAACCAAGGATCAGCTCTAAAACATTTTTAGAGAAGTTTGTGCACCTGTCCTTTAAAAAAAAGAAACAGAGCCTGAGACATTGTGCATTGTTTATTTCTTGAGGAGTTGGGCTTGGTGGCCCCCTTCCATGACTCCATTCCCCAGGACTGAAGTAATTTTTATGGGTAACAGGTGTGTGGCCCCCCTCCCTGAGCCATTTGATGGTCTCTGGGAGCCCATTTGCCGGTAGCAATCTCATTGTTTGGGAAGTGAAGCTGGGGCCCACCTGAGCTATGCAACAGAATGATGAGAAACAGGGTTCCAGGGACACCAACCCCGGGAACACTGTAGATTACTCCCACGTGATGGAAGCAGAAGGAAAAGCTGCTTCCCCCCAGGAGGAAACAAAACGCTAAGTTATTGGCACCCAGCAGGGGCAAAAGAAAGCTGCACCCAGCCAGGCTGAAGGAAACTAGTCTGCTGGCTCCCACTGGGACCTTGAATGGATGCTGGATGGGAAGCAGACAGGGCTGCTGGTCCTTGGGCCTCCCCTTGTGGCCCCAAAGGCAGTAAAGAATATGGGTGCCCTGGTTGGGACCAGGGAACCTGCTTTAAAAAAAGCTTGCTGGCCCCTTGCTGAACCCTGCGTGTGTTCTGGCAGAGGGGCTGGTGGGTGCACAGGGACCATGGCCCTCCCTGAGTGGCTCCAACATTGCCAACCCTTGTTGTCTACCCCGGGTGGGACCAGGTCTCCCTTAAAGACAACACGTGGTAAATATGAAATAAGCAGAGTAACTGCTCATTTCATTTTCACTGCTCCCACTGGGGAGCATCCCATAATGCCTTGCAAGTGCTTTCTGCTTCTATTTTAAGATCTTGGTAGGGCCCCTAGCAGGGTTAGGGGCACCACCAAACATTTTGCTTACTGTTGTGGGGAGCTGCAGGGAGCATAGCAGCCCCCAAAGAACAGTTTAAAAAAAACTTGCAGTAAGCCTCCTAGGTTCAATAAATACATGACCCCAGTACAACTTGCCATATTTTTTAAAGCACCCAAAATGGAGTTGTATGCTCTTATGCTGGGGTAGAGTGACCGAGTGGCTTTTTCTATGGTTGCATTTTGTAACCTGAAGAATGTGACAACAGACTCACCACACACACATCTGGTGGCCTTGAATAAAATTGCTTTATTTAAAATATTTGTAAGACAGTCATTATTATTATTCATAGCCATATACATGGGAATACATTGTCTTGTAGTTATTAAGAAAATAGTGTGATTTTCTGACAAATGCAATAGGTCTGCTTTATATATGTTGGTATGCTGACCCCCAAAAGCCTGCCCTTTATTTTTTGGACCCCTGACCTTTGGAGGAAGCCAATGGGTCTGATTTACTTCAAATGACAGACTTTCTTTTGTAATTTTATGTTAAAAATACTTCAGAAATTCACTGAAAAAACAAAGGCTAATGTGACGTTATAATTAGGTATGGCAATAACATCTTACTTTACATTTAAAAAAGCTTAGAAATTCACTGAAAAACCACAAAGGTTGAATGGATTGTGTAGTTAGACAAAAATGCCAGTTAAAACAAAACATTATAAACTAACAATACCACTGGAATGCACCAGATGTTATTATCTCATGTAAATAGTATGTGTGCCCTGAAGTAAATCACAGCTTATACCTCCACAAATTCACATCACTCTTACTGTTCAGTGACTGCATTAATATCATCCAGAACAACATCTGAAATTACATTACTGAAACACTGTCCATGGCGAGGGCACAAGTTATATTTACTTTAGGGCATGAGTTCTAATTACTTGGGAGGTAATAGCCATTCTGTTTGGTCACTGACTATAATTAACGAAAATACTTTTGAGTTTCTTCTCTGATCAGTCATGTTCAACAGTGCGCAAGCATTATTGTGTCAGCTTCATCTCAGATATGGATACACTTACTTAAGCTCATCCTATTTTCATTGATGGTTGACGATTTTCAATGATGTACATGCATTAAATTGTTTAATTTGTGAAATACACGCACTAACACTAACTAAACATTTCCGTACTATACCTTTAATATCTTTTACCTCCTCTTTTCCAAATTATGGCTGCAATTCATTCTCAGACCTTACCTTTCCAAGACTTAGGGGCAGATTTAAGAGCGAAAAGCACCACCTTAGCGCCGCTATCGCGTCACTTTATTTACGCTAAAGCGGCACTAAAGTGGCATTTTTCCTGTGTCATTTACAAAGTGGTGCAATGCATGTATTGTGCTACTTTGTAAACCCTTGCACCACATTATACCTGTGGCAGGTATACTGTATGCAAGGGGTTGTTCCCCCGTTAGGGGGGCTGAAACAATGACACAAGGCAATCTAAGAGATTCTCTTGCACCATTTTATTTCACGCAATTTAGTGCCTGCTTGGAGCAGGGTTTAAAAGGGGGCATACCATTATTCATAATGGGCCCCTATGTACTCTGCAGGAGCTGCACCAACAATTTGGCACTACTCCTGCAGAGTATGTCAATAAAAATGACGCTATTGCCCCCTACCCTGTGCCATGGTACACTATGGGGGTCATTCTAACCCTGGCGGTCGGCGACCGCCAGGGCTAAAATGACGGAAGCACCGCCAACAGGCTGGCGGTGCTTCCTTGGCCATTCTGACCGCGGCGGTAAAGCCGCGGTCAGAAACGTCAACCGGCGGTTTCCCGCTGGTTTACCCCTGGCCCAGGGAATCCTCCATGGCGGCGCTGCTTGCAGCGCCGCCATGGGGATTCCGACCCCCTTACCTCCATCCTGTTCCTGGCGGTTTTCACCGCCAGGAACAGGATGGCGGTAACGGCTGTCGTGGGGCCCCTGGGGGCCCCTGCAGTGCCCATGCCAGTGGCATGGGCACTGCAGGGGCCCCCTAACAGGGCCCCACTAAGATTGACACTGAAAATCGCGACGGGTGCCACTGCACCCGTCGCACCCCTTCGACTCCGCCGGCTCCATTCGGAGCCGGCATCCTCGTAGAAGGGGGTTTCCCGCTGGGCCGGCGGGCGGCCTTCTGGCGGTCGCCAGCCGGCCCAGCTGGAAAGCCAGAATGGCCGCCACGGTCTTTTGACCGCGGTGTGGTCATTCGGCGGTTTGTAGGAATGACCCCCTATATCTTAAATATGGTGCACACATGGTGGCGGTAGTGGGGTGCTAAGGGGCACAAGGAAAGTGATAATGCACTAAGTGCAGCACCACTTTTCTTAAATCTGCCCCTTAGGGTCTGATATTGACCCTGGCTGAGCTACTGCTTCCCAAATGTGAGATCACCGCCGGCTGTGCAGTGATTTCTGCACCTTAAGAGGAGCTGCCACCTTGGTGGCTCTTCTGAAGGCACTGAAAGTTTGGTGTACAGTTGTCATCTTTTGGGTCCCAACTTTTGCTTTTCACAAACAAACTCCCAAAGCGAGGCTGTGTTTCTAAAACACAAAAAGCTCATGAGCCCATGCCCTTGGAGCTTTCTCTCAGGGTGAAGGGGTCACTATTTTTGTCTGTCCATGGCGGTGGCAGCTGAAAAAAAAAGACATCAGACCGTATGTTCTAAATAGGGCAGGTAGTCTGATGTCCTTACTCTGATGTCCCCAACTTTGTTGGTGTCACAGCCCAGATACTTACACAGGAGCAAAAAGGTACCTCTTGCCACCCTAAACTTGAGGTGGAAGCCACCAAAAATTACCGAATGGAAAACCATAATAAGGGGGAGGGGTTAGAATGTGGATACCAGGAAGTAGATCCTGTTGAAGAGGAGGTCTTTTACTCAGTTTTACATCACAGAGTTTGTTAATATAAATAACCTCTCCTACCTGTATCTGCTAGAATATCGCCTATTAGGACTGGTTTTGAGAATGAGAACCTCCGCATGACTAGGACTGGATGAAGTTTTAACTTAGGCCCAGATGAGACCCATTAAAAACAGACCACAATGACTATAAATGTACCTTACATTTAGTAAAAGCATTACAATATTACCCTTAATAATCTTAAACCCATCCCCCTAACACACCTGTAGCAACCTTGTTCCAAATAAAAACAGAGAGGTCTTCTTGCAAAATGCAAGCTCATCTGTTCCGCACTAGGGGAGATCAATCTGAAGGTAGCACTAAAAACAACTGTTCTTTTGAATTTAAGCAAACCTTTTCCATGATTTTCTTAAAAGGATCGAAATAGTGTTACTTGGGCATGTTGCAAAGCCACCTTTGTGCTTCTAGAGATTTCCCACCGGGAAGTCGAAGAAGCAGATCACCTGCACTGCTGATAGAGAACCTCATTGACTAGTGGTTGGAAAGGAATTATGCCACCTCAGGTCTCGAAAAATCTACTGGCCCACTCGCTATGGTGAGTTATATTGTATTAGGTCGAGATATGTTTAGGACCTGCTCCCCCTTCTGGCGAGTTGACAAAGAACAGGTGTTCTGTTCAGTCAGAAAATGGATGAGCAATAAGGATGCCTTTAAATCTTGTTCTTGTCACATTTGCTCTGTGTTCGGAGACCGAGGTCAAACGTCAGTTTGTATTACAATTAATTTTCCTTCTCACTGCAGAGTTCCAGGATTTTGTTAGGTTTTTCCTAACACACCTTTAAAGAGCTAAGTCAACTGTGCAAACATTTCCAAAATATATTTAGGTAGTTGTGAAAGCCCATTGTTTGTACTACTGTGTGATGAAAATAGTATTTTAATAGGTTAAAAAGAAATCAGAACACTTTACATGGTTATGTTCAAACAATAAATATGTTTTCTGAAACCCTATTTTCACAGATTGTTAATACATTATATAGTTTTATACAAAAACCTGCAAGTTAGTGAGAAGATTTTTGGACATTTCTTGAAAATGTTCTGTCTATAAATGACAGAGTGCAACCACATCAAGCTTGAGTAGTATATTTATTAAAGTGAGTGTTTATAGATAAACTGAGAAACACTCCTGCCCTGATGGCAATGCTATTAGTAAACTAAGAGGAAAATAATGGATCATGTGTTCCCAATATGTGGCCTGGATTCTTTTTATACATGGAGCAAATATTTTGTCTATTTAATCAAACAAAGAAGTTTTTTTGTGCAGCAGAAATGCTGAGCTCACATATTTGAAGGTACCCTGTTTTGTGACAATGAAGAAAAAGGTGACTAAACTAAAATATTTGACTAGGATCACACGGTATGTGACCTGTTTACTGGTCAAGTACATTACAATTATAGTTGAGTAGATTATTCAAGTTATTCGACCTGCAGGTGTGGTAACATTTTAATTATTTTTCGAGGCCTGCACCTTAAACAGACAGAATTCACTTAACGTGGCTACTAAATCTTGCAACGTTTCTGATCTCACAAGATTTTGGCCAACATTTTGGGTTCAACAGGATCTGCCTCAGTGTGTGTCCCACAAGGTTTGTAGGGCTCAATTTAATTCTTGATGCTGATAATTTGGAGCCAGAAATGTTTTGGCCCACAGCATGGTCTGCAATACAGGATGGTCCCAATGGTATGCCCTTAATTTTCCTGAGTGTGTGAAGTAGTCATGACAGGAGTCATGATATTCGGGCCATCAGAGTAAGTTTTCTGATGATTGAGCTAGCAGGGGCACTGCTGTCGAAAAAACTGATGGTCCACCTGACTCAGAATAGAATGGGTACCCTGTTTGGCAAACTCTAAGGGCCATATTTATACTTTTTGACGCAAAGCTGCGCCGTCGCAGTTTTGCGTCAAAAAAATTACCGCCGGCTAACGCCATTTCGATGCGCCGTGCGGGCGTCAAATTTATACTTTGACGCACGGCGGCGCAACCAACAGGTGGGAGTCATTATTTCGTGACGCACACAGCGGCGTCAAGTCGTAAAGGAAACCAACGTTAACGCGACGCAAATGACTGTGGGTCGATTTACGACAGCGCAACCCGGAAAGCGACGTAAATTTTGACGCAATAGCGTCAAATTTACCCGCGAACACTGCCCTTTCAGCAGAGGAGAGCCAAAATGGATCCCAGATGCCCCAACATACCCCAGGAAGATGACAGCAGACCAGGAACCAGCCAGGATAATCCATACAGGAACCAGGACATTTTTAGAAAAAAAAGAAAGTGTCGCTTCAGTGCAGAGGAGCAGGAAATCCTGGTTAAAGAGGTGACGGAACACCAGCACCAACTGTTCATCACCTCTAAGTTGCCAATCAGCAGGAGAGAGGCCATATGGAAACAAATTGTGGACAAGATCAACAGTGTGGCTGAAGAACGCAGAACAGTCACCGAGTGTAAGAAACGCTGGCATGACTGCAAACGTAGGACAAAGGAAAAAATGGCCAGGAACAGGAAGGCAGCACTGCAGACTGGAGGGGGGAGTCCAGCACAACAGGAGGCCCTGGACCACATGGAGGAGATGGTCGCAGCCGTCATCCCTGAGGAGATCGTTACAGGGATTCAAGGACAGGACAGCGCAGACTACCAGGACACAACGCACATGCAGGGTAAGTCACATGGGGAATTATAATGCAATAATGATAACTGCAACCGGGGTGGGGAATACCAACTACACAATGCATGTAAGTCAGCATATATATGAAGTGGCATGGGTAAAGGGGCACAGCAGGGGGGCATGCCCAGCACAGACAGAAGCTGGGGCACGACAAAACACAGCACCAACACCAGTCCCATGGGGCCATCCTGTCATGACAACAATGGAGCTAAGGGAAAGCAGCGACAGGTGGGAAGGCCACTACGTCAAACTTACATCCAGACACTCGACAGTCAAAATGTATCCTACATCAACTAGGTCCCTATCAGTAATCCAGTAGCCAAAACAACAACTGCAATGTAACTGCAACAACAGTTGACACTAACACCTCTGATCTCTGTGCAGCTATAGTAGCAAATGGCAGGAACCTCCCCATGGAACAAACCTACCTAAATTAGGGGGTGAGGATGACTTCTGCAACTATTTCTAGAAATAAGACAAAGGCACCAGTACACTCAAATGCCAATGCCCATAGTTGACACATACATCAGCCAAAGTAAACAGCAAGAGGAGCCACACAGCACTAAGGACACACACATGCTGCATACGTCAGGGTCCCTCACGTGCCTGGCTAACAAGGCAACATCACTAATGTCATACTGCTCAGACAACAACATTGAGGAGGGGACACATGCAACTGGTCACTGAAACACACCTGCACAGTCTGAGAACCAAATAGGACATTGATACGATAAACAGGGCAATCCAATTAAACACACATTACCCAACATCAGCTGGAAACATCAACAATGTTTAAATCCATATCACATCCTAACATTGCCATGCATAGGATATGTCACATAACAATTACATTTAGGTCAATGTGAATAAAAAGATTTTGGGGCAGGTCCTGAGAAGCAAGTGTGCTGGCAGGGCAATCACAACACCCACAGCCAGTGAAAGTGTAGTGTGGTAAGTTTTACCTATCCTTTGCGCATTAGCTTCAGGCTTTAGGCCTTTGTGCACTTTGCCCAGAATGTATTTTATTCATTTGCTGACAGCTTAGTGCCTCTGTGCACTTTGCACTAAATGCTTTTTATTAGGCATCGTACTGTTATTTTTCAAATAGCCAGTTCTACGGTCTTGTTTTGTATTCATTTCACACTGTTTTGCCTACTTCAGCACTGGAGTTCTCCATAACATATTCACTCTGTGTTTCAGTCAAGGATACAGTCTGGTACATTGCCGATAGACGTGGTAGGAGTTTAGATGTCGCATTCCTGCGTAGGGACATTTTGTGATCACGATGACATGTTAGTTATAAAAACACTTCCTTGTCCCAATACACACAAGAGGGAGTTTCCGAACAGAGAACCACAACTAGATGCTGCCTGCCTTGTTGCAGATGCTGAACCAGATCACAGGCCTTTGCTCAGGTATGAGGGCTGATGTCTCCCCAGTGATTCGGAAAGGCAAGCTAGAAGATGAACATGCTGTGCTCTAAATAGAACAAGCAGAGGGAGAGTAGAAACTGTTAGGCACTATGATAGCTTTGTTCTTAAGTTTTACTCTCCTGGTGACTATTTCAATTCTACTATGTTGTATTGTTCTGGTTATTGCGGCTCACGCCTTATTATCTAAAATACAGTTGTTTAATGAAATCATCATATAAAACTCATACTGTCTTTGTCATTTGTATATGAGATCATACTGGAAATGAGAGAGTTGGTTTGGATCTGAGTGACCACCACTTCCCTGAGAAGTTGCAAAAATGTCATGCGCTCGGCTGCCTAATCATTTATTCCCCATGGGAGACATGAGGCACTGCTAGTTAGCCAGAGCCATAAAAAAGATTTAGGGTCACAGAGTTCTTTACAAGTGGGTCAGACTCAGGCCCCCACACCGTTATCGATCCTGCTGCCTAGAAATCCAGTAGTCTCATTTAGGATAATGAGAGCCCACGCAACAAAATGTCTCTCCATAAGAATAGATATACACGGAGGGACGAGTAGGACAAAAAGATGCCAATTCCATAATTGGTACAAAGCAACACCTAGAGGCAATTAGGCAGACAAGTCTGATAACTATGGCCCTCATTCTGACCTTGGCGGGCGGCGGAGGCCGCCCGCCAAAGTCCCGCCGTCAGGTTACCGTTCCGCGGTCGAAAGACCGCGGCGGTAATTCTGACTTTCCCGCTGGGCTGGCGGGCGGTCGCCTTCAGGCCGCCCGCCAGCCCAGCGGGAAAGAGGCTTCCACGATGAAGCCGGCTCGGAATCGAGCCGGCGGAGTGGAAGCTGTGCGACGGGTGCAGTTGCACCCGTCGCGTATTTCACTGTCTGCGCAGCAGACAGTGAAATACATTTAGGGGCCCTCTTACGGGGGCCCCTGCAATGCCCATGCCAGTGGCATGGGCACTGCAGGGGCCCCCAGGGGCCCCGCGACCCCCCCTACCGCCATCCGGTTCCCGGCAGTCGGACCGCCGGGATCTGGATGGCGGTAGGGGGGGTCGGAATCCCCTCGGCGGCGCAGCAAGCTGCGCCGCCTTGGAGGATTCAATGGGGCGGCGGTACACTGGCGGGAGACCGCCAGTGGTGCCGGTCCGACCGCGGCTTTACCGCCGCGGTCGGAATCCCCATTGGAGCACCGCCGGCCTGTCGGCGGTGCTCCCGCGGTCCTCCGCCCTGGCGGTCAAACCGCCAGGGTCAGAATGACCGCCTATATATCATACATGTGACACACAGGTGGGCCATAGGCCTATAACAATGCTCATATGAAGGACAGCAGATACCAATACCAAACCAGAGCACAAAGTGAACTCAGCAAAAGGCTTGCATGTTATGGCAAAATTGTCACAACACAGGCACCCTAATTGTACCCTGTTTCATTGCAGAGGAACATGGATCTCCTGCCGATATGCCTGTCCCTGATTTCCCTGATGACATGGATGACGAGCCCATAAACATTTCCCAGGAGACCATCCAAAAGGTCCTTGAAACCCTCCAGACCCCACCTTCAGTCACAAGGAGGAGCAGAGAACAAGCAGCCATCACAGAACCCACCCACCACCCCAATTGTAAGACCTGCCAGCTCCTACACAGCTGAGGACTCTGACGACACTGGCACCAGCTTTGAAAGAACTGTAGTTGGTGTACAGCGGGAGCTGGCCAAGGAGGTGCGGGTGGGGATGCAAAACATGGCAGCCAGCCTTGAGGGGGTGCGTTCGTGCATGACGTCATTTGCAGATCAGGCAGCTGCAATGCAAGCCCTAACATCTCTCTTGCAGGAACTTGCTAAAACACAGAAGGAAATCAGCACAGCTGTCATCCAGTTGACACAACACCTACAACTGCAATCCAGTCAACGTGTGCACGAATGCAACATTGAACCCCTCAGGGCCGACCTGGCTGCCTACCATCGTGATGTGGCTGCAATTCTCAAAAACCAGCAGGCCCTCCTTGCAGCAGTACTGCCCTTAAGAACTTCACAGGGAGCAGCCCCCGGGATGTCTGCCTCCACGTCTTCTAACACTGAGGTGTGTGTTGCCCCTTCACAACCAACAACAACAAGGACAAACCAGGCAACACACACATCAGAAGAAGAAGACATGGAACAGATCACATTCTCACGGAAGAGTACCCGGAAGCACTAGTCCCTGCTCCATGGCCTACTTTGACCAAGGTCCTACGTTTTGTCAAATGCCAGTCTCACTACAACTACACTCAATGACTGTTCTTCAATCCACTGTATGACTTGTCACCATTGCCAGTGAATGTCTCTCTCCTACTATTTGCCAATTCCTGTCCCTTTGCACTGTCTGTGACATCACCCCAGCATGTCAGGAGCATCATCCACACCCCTTCTGTAGGATCACCATGTAAGAATGCACCAGAACGGACTCAGCAAACATGGACAATGGACATTTTGCACTACAGCACCTATCGATAAATAGCACTTGCACACCTAATATGTCTCTGTGTGATTTGACACATCAACTGTGCAGTAGATAACTCTAAAGTGCCTGTGTGGCAACCATGTAGCTTGTCAATACAACTGTCCTGACATCATGTAGTCTGATACATCTGTGCAGTGGCCAGGATTGCATCATAGCCTCACCATCCTGAGGAGAATAACTGATGAAGGGACAAACCACACACAATCATGTTGTGTTGGACAGAATAATGCTCCATCTATAGCAATTCTAGTCAACTAATGGTGGCTGAGAAATGCAGGCACCATGCAATACTAAAACATGAAATTATGCATCAAAATCTAAGCAAACAAAAAAAGAAAACACTGCATCAATCACCCTTTCTGAGTATACTTCCATGAAGGAAAGTCATGCTGAATTATTACACACATGATCTAGGTCAGCAATGAAGGCAAAAAGACAAGAGTGTTAACAACACCTCATCTACAAAGATCTCCCTGAACATCACACTGCAGTCCGACATATTAAATTACCCACAATAACAAGTCTGGAAGCACACTTTGTGAAGTAGAATACCTACTCATCAACACAAAACCTTGGTGATCGATGCAAACTACCAATGGTGGGTCTCCCAAATGGTGGATACTTACCAAGTTAGCACACGGGTAGCTGGCATGTTAAACCTCAATTTTCTGTGGTGGGTAGCATAGGACACTAATGTCATAGAAAAACATTCACCTACACTGATGTCAAGGCCATGATAAAGTAGCACCTAACGCATCATGCAAAGGGTTAACTATATATTTATTACTATTTAGTCACACAAGAGGCAACTAAGGGAAAAGTAATACCTACACTAATCTAACCTGACTACTACTAACCCACAACTGTCCCTAACTAACCTAAGCTAAACTTACTCTACACATATAACGAAACGATCTAAACATCAACCCCCCACCCACCATTATGAGACAGGACACATGCAGGACAACACATACTAACCTACACACATACTATACTATCCTAAACAATCATATATTTTTTTGTATTTTTTTTTAAAAAAAATTATTTTTTTTTAACAAACAGGAATACCAACATTGACCCCCACCCACCCACACAAAAAAGAAAAATAGAAAGAATAAGGACCCCCCACCTTCTTCCCTAACACTAACTAAGCTAACAACCTATACTAACCTAATACTAATCCCCAAAACCCAACTATCAGTACAAAATAGGAAAGAGGAGAGAGGGGAGGAGTAAAAGTAAAACATGGCAAAAGTCCTGGAGGTTGGCCCTCCGTAGGGTCCGCCTGATGGACCGAACCCTTTTCTTGATATATGCCACATCCTGGCTTAGCTTGTCCACCTTTGTAAAAACTTTGTCCAATTTACGGCTTAATGCCAGGAATGCGGCTGGGTCCACAGGAGGGACTGCTGCAGTCTGTGTGCTGGCCGAGGTGGACCTTGTGCCAGTAGTTGAATGCCCACTGGACTGTCCTGGGTGTTGAATATGGATTGGTCCAGGTCTTGATGACGAGGCAGGGTCAACTGTCCCCGCCGTTGCTGGGGCCACTTGGGGAGACCTGGTGGATATGGTGGTGGTGGCTGTTGTGGGCAATGTAGGGCCACCCTGTGGTGAGGCCCACCATGCCCCGGAGGCCCGATCTGCTTGGTATTTGCGGGCCATCCTCCTGTACCCCGACTGCACCTGCAGGATGTGCCGGTATCGCATGGCACGCCTCTCAAACTGGTGTCTATCTGCGGCACTCATGTTTGCAGCTGTGAAGAGATATGGCAAATATTTACCATGGGAAATGCATTGGGTGGAATAGCACAATGGGTCATTTGCACATTACTTTTACTGTATTTGTTACAGCAATTGTCACAACATAGTTCATTGAAAGTCTCAGAGGAAGTATATGTGAAGCCTGCATACATAAGGCCATCTCACACCTAGCATATCCATGTCTCTACATGATCGGTGACATCAGCCTAAACTTCTCATCCAAATAATGCCTAATGCAGCTGACATTATGGCTGAACCTCTTCCGCATACTGACTTCACTACATATGTCACTCTATGTGATAACTATCACAACCCTCACTCAATGCCATTTGTAAATTGTTGTTTGCAAATATTGAACCCATGGGCCATAACCAAATGTGTACACTAGGTTCTAAACAAAGTTGCAAAAGGTCACAAGTATGTGTAACATACTGGTTGCCACAGTCCTAGGTACCCTATTCCCAATCACATGGCACTCTTTGAGGGTGGGGTGGGAAGAACAACCAACAATCCCAGATTCAATGCACACCCAGGAGTGTATAGAAAGGTCAACAAGTATTTGGTTCCACACACAACACCAATGAAGGGCTAGCAACACTTTGGAGTCAGCCAAACATTGTCCTATCCAAGGTCCACACATGTCAAAATGCACTGACTCAGGCCCACATCACATACTACCAGTGAGGCATGTTTTACCACACACACAGAGGAGCAAGAACACCCATGATCATGAGTCGACTGAACACCTAGGCCATTGCACTCTAGTCACACACTTCTAGTTCAACGTGTGGAAGTACATGCCCCCGGAAGATCCAACCTACAGTGTACACAGTCCATCCTCAAATAGGAAGCTGCATATTTTATACAAGCCTTTTGCCAAAGCTATCTGGGAGAATGTCAGTCTGATATGCATACTCAGTCCAAGCCAAGTCCCAGAGCAACTCTTACATTAACCAGTGTATTCCACATGACTCATCCCACTCCCCATAGCGGGCCGACTGGAATGACCTACAGCCCTTAAATCTGAGCGATGGCTAAGTATTGGTCTACAGAAACAGAAGTGATATTTGAAATCCCACTAAAGCAACAATGCCAATGAACGGGCAGCGCATCAAATCTTGAATTCTGTTGAACACACAGTAGTCTATCATGCATCACTAGCAAACAATAAAAATAGCACTCAGGCCACACTCACTGTAGGTATCGGGGTCCTCAAAATGTGCCACCTCTCCCACGGTGTACGGTGCAGGTCCACCTGTAAAGCATGAAAGGAAGAATATACTCAGACTCCGTGCACTGACAAATAATTGCAGTTACTATGACACTGTGTGAATATGACATGCGTAATGATACACTTTCACACATGCTCATACTGCATGGATGTATTTTTAAGCAACATTTACATTGGATGAGTCTCCTGCTACAGTTACACACCCTACTACACACATGCAGTGGCCAGGACAGTCATGTGGTGTCAAAGATACACCTCCATTAGTATGCCCCAACAATATAGGGTTGCATTCATCTCATCATGTGCATCCCAGAGAGACATCCAAAAGCTGGTTACTTGAGGACTGCATGACCCCTCAAACTCAAACAGGCTATGTGGACATTTTCAACACACACCAACCAGACACACATGTGACATATGTGTGGACAACATAGCTAACTTCATGTGACGTGAAGGCACCACACATTTATAGCATCATCATGGGTTTACAATTTTCTGTCTAGCTATGGCGTCTACATATGTAGGTATGATGTTTCAACATCACTTTTTCACTGTCAATTATGACCTGTAGAGTTCAAATAGAGGCATTAACGTGTCGCTTGTCTGACACAAAGGCAACAACACATTACATACAGCTACAGGCATCCGGTATGTGTTGAAAACATGAGCCATATGACTGCTAGCATTGGTCTTCCTACAGATTGTGCAACAAATACACATTAGGTTTCCCTAGCATTACACACAGTCAGCTACTTATCTAGCAGATTGGGTAACAATCATCACATGTCCCCACAGAGCTTTCAATTATTCACATGTAATTGATTTGTACTCACCAACATGGCCACCAATCCTGATTCCCAGGTGGTCCAGCAGATCCTGCTCCCTGGATATCAGATCAGCCCAGCGGTGCTTGAGTTGATGCTCATTCCTAATGCTACCGTAGACCCGGCCCAGGTGATGCCGCACCTTCCCCCACGGACTTTACGTGCCTCCGTGTGATACCCCTGTATCACACGGCCCCCAGCCTCCAGCATGAGTGGGAGGAAATGGCAAACAAGCCAAATGAATCCCCCCAATTCCTCCTCACCCATCCTGGCAAGCCGAGGCCTACCTGACATATTTACAAATTGAAAGGTGAAAAATTAGACAAAAAAGTAAAAGTGGGAAATGGGGAAAGGTAGAGTAGTGAAGGAAAAAGAAAACTTAAGAAAAATAGCCCAACTAACCCCAAATTTAAACTACCCAGAACAGACTCCCACAGACAAAACAAACAAACACAGGATTTGACAAAAGTATACAAAACAGACTAAGACAATATTAGACAACAAGACTATGATCACAAAAGCACAATATACAAGGTACACAGGACACAAAAGCAGTAAAACACAGGACAACAGTTTTCACACAGCCACACAGTCTAGAAGAATCTGAGACTGCAAAGTGAAAGTGAAAGTAAACTCACAGTACAGATTATGTAAACAGGATATCCTATAACATCACTTCCTGCAGAAAATGGCCGCCGTTTTTATTTTTCCATTATGCGTCATATTTTCACGCATACAGATTGTGCGTCATATTTTTTGACGCATAACATTGCACATAATGCAGAGTCAAAACTAATTTCTTCATTGTTCCCTTACATTTGTGTGAGGCTGAGTTTACAGTTCTACAGTAGAATTGTAATTTGCTGGCAAATATGAGAACCAAATATGAACATTATATTTGACTCTGCATTCTGTGCACTCCTGTACGTCAAAAAATTATGACGCCCATGCTGTATGCGTGGAAATATGACGCTTCATAGACAATATGGTGTACATGTAATGTAGCTTATTATTTTATTATTTTTCATATAATATTTTTTGACTCTGCATTCTGTGCACTCCTGTACGTCAAAAAATTATGACGCCCATGCTGTATGCGTGGAAATATGACGCTTCATAGACAATATGGTGGACATGTAATGTACCTTATTATTTTATTATTTTTCATATAATATTTTTTGACTCTGCATTCTGTGCACTCCTGTACGTCAAAAAATGATGACGCCCATGCTGTATGCGTGGAAATATGACGCTTCATAGACAATATGGTGTACATGTAATGTAGCTTATTATTTTATTATTTTTCATATAATATTTTTTGACTCGCCATTCTGTGCACTCCTGTACGTCAAAAAATTATGACGCCCATGGTGTATGCGTGGAAATATGACGCTTCATAGACAATATGGTGGACATGTAATGTAGCTTATTATTTTATTATTTTTCATATAATATTTTTTGACTCTGCATTCTGTGCACTCCTGTACGTCAAAAAATTATGACGCCCATGCTGTATGCGTGGAAATATGACGCTTCATAGACAATATGGTGTACATGTAATGTACCTTATTATTTTATTATTTTTCATATAATATTTTTTGACTGCATTCTGTGCACTCCTGTACGTCAAAAAATTATGACGCCCATGCTGTATGCGTGGAAATATGACACATTTTGACAAAAATTTCTACATTTTTTCAAGTTGTGAAAGGAACTTTGCCATGGCCAAACGGTGCTATGTGATACACATTTGTGGTTAGCCCAAGACACATGTCCCTTATTGGATGTATAGAAGGCATTCACACTGTAATATTTATGATTGCTCAAAATGTTTATTAACCATATTTGTACACATATTTTGCGTAATTTCTGATGGCTATTTGGAAATGATGAATGGGATACCAGGATGTATTCCTTCTCAAAAATGTGTCCACATTTATCACGGTAATGCATTTATCTATAGTCCAAACAGGGAGTGCAATAGTCACTTACACTTTTTATGGGGCTAACCATGTCCTAATAATGATTTTGTGTATCTGATTTGTGTTTGACTTTTGACATGTAGGCCACACATGCGCCTTATGCATGTGTTTACTTCACATCTACCTAATTCTTGTATATTTGGGGGGCGGTAGAGGTGGACTTAGGCCCCCAGCACCCTAGGTTTTGCCCTTCCAGATTTGCTAATTTATCCAGGTCTTTCATTTATGCTGTTATGCTAAACCTGCAGCAGCAGGCTAATGGAAGGCCAAAGGTTATGAATCACTGTTAGCCATTCAATCATCCCATTAGCCCATTTGACGTTTGCCCTATTGATTATTTGGAGCAATCTGACATACCATTTTGCACTGACTATGGGGGTGATTCTGATTCTGGCGGGCGGCGGAGGCCGCCCGCCAGAATTCCGCCCCCATTATACCGCTCCGCGGTCAGAAGACCGCGGAGGGTATTATGAGTTTTTCCCTGGGCTGGCGGGCGGTCTCCAAAAGACCGCCCGCCAGCCCAGGGAAAAACTCCCTTCCCACGAGGATGCCGGCTCGTAATCGAGCCGGCGGAGTGGGAAGGTGCGACGGGTGCAGTGGCACCCGTCGCGTATTTCAGTGTCTGCAAGGCAGACACTGAAATACTTTGCGGGGCCCTCTTATGGGGGCCCCGCGACCCCCCCTACCGCCATCCTGTTCATGGCGGCTTTCCCGCCATGAACAGGATGGCGGTAGGGGGGGTCAGAATCCTCATGGCGGCGGAGCGCGCTCCGCCGCCATGAAGGATTCCCCCGAGCAGCGGTAAGTCGGCGGGAGCCCGCCGACTTGCCGCTTCTGACCGCGGCTGAACCGCCGCGGTCAGAATGCTCATGGGAGCACCGCCAGCCTGTTGGCGGTGCTCCCGTGGTCGTGGCCGCCAGGGTCAGAATGACCCCCTATGTTTGCTAAATCTCGGCGTTCCTCATGTGCTGATGACAAATAGGTTGTTGATGTATGTGGCCCTTTATGCATTACCTGGTTTAGTGGCATGTTACATTCTTCCTGCTAGGTTCGAACTGGGACACTACTGTGATCGGCTGCTTGCAAATATTTGGTTGATTGGATGACATATGTTTATATGTGTGGGCGAATGTGGATCCACTATCAACTGTCTGGGTGTATGTTGTCACTGTAACTTCAAGGTCTCCTCATGAGTTAGTGGCAGCTAATCTTGTTGCAATTGGGTATTGTTTATATCAAAAATTGATACTAGCCATTGAGGACATGGTCACGTACACATGGATGGTCCCACCCTGTCACTGAACACGTGTAATGAGACTTTCAAATGAGCTACATTTTTGTGCTGAGTGAGAGACTGTCTCAGGTGTCTGAATCCGGCATGTGTCATTGCCACATTTGTACTCCTGTTGGCCTCTGTGGATGGTAATGTGTCATGAACCATCATAGCCTCGGTGCAGACATTTGTGGTGTATATTTTTTGTGTGATGAGTGTTATGTCATTATTGCACAATGAGACGACATTCTTCTTCAGCAAATTCAAACTAAAGGTGGGCAGAAATTAATAGGCCAGAGCATGATGTGGTGTTTGTTATCTGTGTTTATTTACAATTGTGCAATAAGTGTTGATATAAGAAATTATGAAAATAAATTATTTACAAGCTGTTGGCGCCTATGCACTCCAGCAGCCGTGTTTGGTTGTTCCCCCTCCTGTTGCAGGCCAGCATCCTCCTCTTCGTCGTCTTCCGGCAAGTCTGGGTCTGGTTCAAGGAGGGGAATGTTCCTTTTTACACAAATATTGTGCAATATGGCACAAGTGAGTATGATCCTACAGACCATCTCTGGGGAATATAGTAGGCTACCGCCAGTGATGTCAAGGCAGCGGAACCTTGACTTTAGGATCCCAAAGGTCCGCTCAACAATGCTGCGTGTCCTCTTATGGGCGTCGTTGTATGCCCGCTCTGCAGCAGTAGTCGGGTTCCCAAATGGTGTCATTAGCCAAGGCTGGATGCCATACCCCTGATCAGCTGAAAGAGAAACACAGAATGGGATCAATTAGATGTAGGAGGCACTCTTGTACAGACCTTTGATGGCAGTAGTTGTGTTGTGTTGTCTGTGACTCTTTTGTGTACTAATGATTACAACCTATAGTTGTAGGAGAAAAGTTTTGCATTCAGTTTTTTTATTGGCTGAGCAAGTGTTTGTTAGCTAACCGTTAGTCAGCAGTATGTATTTGGATTTTCAGAACAGTGTGCCCTCCCTTGCATTGTGACTTGTGATACACGTGTCCGTGTTTCTTCACTGGGGGTGAGATGATAGTTCCATGCAGAGTTAAAACATGAAAGTGTAGTTAACACGTTCATATGAAAGTACCCTGGACATCCCATACCTTGAGACTTATGCAATGTGTTAATGTACAGGTTATTGTGACACTTCCAATTTGCAAGGTGACATTTAGGCAACCACACTCATTAATGTCTTCACATTAAGCTGTGGAGTAAATTCCAATGTGTGACAGGTTCAATGGTGACTTCAGAAACATGGCTAGTGATGTGAGGACCTCAGTGTGTTCCTGGCTAGGTGTTGCTATTGTGGTGTAGGTGTTGTTTGTCCTAGAGGGTTGCTGTGCAGTGTGTATATAAGTTTGATTTTTGTACTTACCAACAAGTAGTCCATTGCTATACCGTCCATCCTGGAAGTGTTGGTTGATGGTGCTGTGACGGAAGATGAATGCGTCATGTACACTCCCAGGATATTTTGCCACGATGTTGCTGAACAATCCTTGGTGATCGACTATGGCCTGCACGTTGATTGAATGTGTGTGCTTCCTGTTGCGGTAGAGGTGTTCTGTTGCAGCAGGTGGCACAAGGCGTACGTGTGTGCAGTCGATTGCACCAAGGACGTGTGGGAAGCCACTGATGGCGTAGAACCCCTGTTTAGTTTCCTGCTGCTTCTGCAGTGTGTTAGGGAAGCAGATGTGGCGGGGTGTCAGGCGAATGATGGCATCCAGTACTTTTGGCAGGAATGCGGAGAATGATGGTTGTGATATTCCACCAACCAGGGCACCAGTTGTCTGAAACGAGCCACTTGCCAGCAGGCGAAGTACGGCAAGCAGCTTTGTTTCTGTTGGTATGGTGTGGGGTGTCACCATAGTGGGGGCCAACTGCTGTTCAATATTTCTCAGCAGCTGCTGAATGGCCTGCCAGTTCAACCGGTACCTCTGTATGATGTTGTGTTCCCTGAGGCCATGCAGGGTTGTTCTTGGGCGGAATATCCTCTCCTGCCTTCTGCACTGCCTTTGGGGTCCCTGCTGTTGTTGTTGTAGCTGCTGTTGTTGCTGCAGGGCTCTGCGTCTACGTGCACGCTGAATAACAATCACCTCCATGTCTCCCTGTTGCTGCTCTTCTGCTCTGCTGCTCTGTTGTTTGTTCTGTGTGTTCTGATTAAATACATGTGTGTTTGCCCCATTTTAACGCCTGCCCTGACCCAGGCGTTAAATTTTGACGCACATCGGGCTTTGCGTCATTTTTTTGCTCCGCCTACCGGCCGAGAGTCCTTTTTGCCCGGAAGCATAAATACGGCGCACGGGTGTGTGCGTCGTTTTTTGGACGGGAACGCCTACCCTGCATATCATTAACGCAGGGTGGGTTGCCGCTTCCAGAAAATTACGCACACTGCGTTTTTTTCTCGTGCGCGGCCTCGGGCGTCAGGGTTTAAATATGCGGCAACGTTTGCGCTGATTGTGCGTCCAAATTTTAGACGCACATTCGGCGCAAACGGAGTATAAATATGCCCCTAAATGAGGCCCCTAGGTTCATAATAGACCCTTGTCATTTGTGTCTACGACAGTCCATATAATTATTTCTTAGCTGTCTCACTGAAGAAAGTCAATTTGAGGCTCCAACCCGAATTTTTCAATACCATGGTGATCCACATACTCTGTGTAGAAATGGAGTGAAGAATGTAACATATCAAAGGCAATAATTAATAATGCATTCTTAATTTATTATCTTCAGGAGCCCATTAAACAACATGATTAACCATAATATAAGTGTTTTGGAGCTACTTATCCTATGTGTCCCAAAATGGAACACCAATCCACTAATCCTAATCTACAGCTGCCATGTAAAACATCCTACATTGAAACATTTTTTCTCTTTCTTTGTACATTGTAAAGTATCATCACCTTTCCTATATTGATACTCTTGCTTCTGGGCTAACCCTGCAACTAAAATCATCATGAACCTTGGTTCCCCAGCACACAGTTTCAATAAAACACAGACACAACAATAGTCATTACAGTGTAGGCTTAGTTAATAATTGTATCAATGCAGATTACGTACACCCAACAAATGTTTCAATTCACCAGTCTGGGTGGGAACTAAACCCTCTGTCTCGTAGGGAGGGATAATCCTGCACTCTGTGACCTTAATAGAAATGAAACTACCTTCAAGCTACTGAGCAAATTTTACATTGTATGTCAGGTCTGGAGACACTGATTTAGCAAGTTTAAAGCTTGTTGATTACCAATGATGCCACCCCCATTGCTGGTTCAAAACAGAATTTCTTTGAAGCTGAAACTGGTGCCCAATCTGTTGTATTTTAATTCTGCCTAGAGTAAAAGTTATGAATGTCAAAGCACCCCTGACTGAGTGAGTCTCAAAAAAAGAAGATATCGATGCCTGCCTCCTGCATGTTCCAACAGACCTGTATTGCTATTTTAGATGAAGAAGCTGTTTTGTAAGGCTTTCTGATCACAATCAAAAGTTGTCTTGTCACCTGGGGCCTGAGTTACCCCTTCACACTTTCATATGTCTGTAAGCATCTCTCCACACACAGTTGAGGATTATCTCGGTGTGGCCCTGTGGTATAAATTGAACAATCATCAGAGTGTTTCAGAGGGTTTTTATTTTCTCTTTCCTTTATAAATGCTTTTATGATTTTTTTTGTCCCCCCCCCAGTCAATATCATCCCTCCCAGCCAACGTCCATTCTTGATCTTCTCTTTCACCGTCTCCTCTGACCAGTAATGCTCCTGTTTTCCTTCCCAAGTCAGACACCAGTAGGATAGAGGTCCGGGGGGGCAGTTAGTTCTCAGTATTGTCTTTCTTCTCTGTTTTAGTGCTTCCCGCCACCTTTCCTTTGTGAAACATGCTTTCCCCGGTGCCCTCCTCCCATCCCTCGTCCCACCACTATTGCCTGTATTGTGATAGAAGCACTTGCTTGTAGTCACAACCCTCTCTCAGGGCAGTGGCAGTGATACCCAAAGTGTCCCTCTGGGTCGCTGGGTTTGAAAACAGTATCACTCGAGGTCTTCTTGCTTCTGGCGCTGTTACTACCACCTTCTTCTTCGGTCTTGTTGCTGGTGCTGCTCTAGGCGTCCTCACCTTCAGTGTTCCCTGCAAGAGCGGCTCCTCCGTTAGGGCAGAGGAGCATCATCCCCCCGCCAACAGCAGCAAGAGCTGCAACCTTTAGAAACAGAACGACAATAAACGCTGTTTACTGTCATTTTGTTTCTAAATGGGTGAAGCCAAAGGGGTGACGAGCATGAGGGGAATGCACAGAGCACTCCCCACAGTGCGCATGTATGTTTGGCCGGCCGTCTTGGACCAAAGTATATTTATTACAATACTAGTTAATTTCAGTATCCAGTAAGTCCATACAAAATGTTTCTTAGTATTAGTCCATTTTTGACAGTCTCAACATATAAACGTCTCTTTTCTTTGCGTTGGTTTCCTTTGGGTTTTCAAATATGCATGATTTTGCTCTGAAACGGAATTTTAGTACCAAAGAAATCTGAACAAGCTCCACAAGATGGTATGTACCTTTGATAATAATATCATAATATACGTCTTACCAAGATTGGTGAATGGGTTCCCGTTGGTGAATATTGTCTTGTTAATGTCATTTACAGGACAAGCTGAAGAAACTCACGCAACAGGAGAAAGTAGATGCTTCAGGCCACCTTCAAAACATGCAGGTAGGCATTCAAAGTAATTAGGCCAGCAGAGAATCCAAAAACAGCAAAACGCACACAGGACATCAAATTACAGGCAAAAGACATGGGCTCCCGAGCGGGATCTTTATTTTGTGTCTCAAGACCCCATAATGCACCCAACGTGATTTATAGGTTGTAGAGGTGCTGTCACAGGCTATTGAAGAGCTCTAGAGTACATCCTAGGCTGGGAGCCATGTGAGCTTCACCCTGTGCCCAATATTGGGACGTGTGGTAGCAGTTGCTACAGGTATGAAAGAGGCATGCAATGTCTCCAGAGTTAAGAACAAAGTGCAAAATAGACATAATAGTAAGATTCCTCAAGGAAATTCATCAAAGTCAGGGTGAAAACTCTCAAAGACAGGACAGTAGCTTGTGGGGATAGGTAAACCACTAACGAACATGAAGGTGAAATTTCCTGTTGTAGGGGACACTTCTACATTAGCAGTGACAGAGTATATTTAACTTCATTTTGAACATTGCTCTGTGCCTGACTGCATCTCATGGGTGCATAGGCTGTTCACTCTTGTTAATTTGTTTACATCTGTTGTGGTCCCCCTTATTGGTTTCCTCTCAGTTCCCCAACAACTCAAACTGTTGTGTCACATAGTTGTTACTCTGTCCTTGTGTCCTACATGGGTGCAAGAATCCTGCTTTGTGGTACCTAGGCTATCAGCACTGGCATCCTGGCTGGTGTCTGGTCTCAAAAGACCAACCACTGTTGTGGAGCAGGTTAAGCTGGAAACGTATTGGCTAGCAGACTTCCATGCACAAATCTGAACACCACTCCTTCTAATAATGTGAAATATGTCCTTTTTTCGAGGAAAGCCCCCTCATTGTATGTTCTATAAGGCAAACAGCTTACCAAGCCAGAAGCAATACCCTTCCAGCACAAGTTCTACCGTCACAATCCTGCTCACCAAAGCTCCTGTGGTTCTCTTCTCCTAGTTTCTCCTTAGCCTTCTATTCAGATGTACGAGGCACCTCTGGAGAGACTCTGGGAGGCAGGGATTCACAGCAACTCTACTCAAAGCTTGACAGTAAATGGGACACCACTTAACATATTCTTGGACAACGGAATGAACTGAAGGCCGCCAAAAAAATGTTAAACAAGATCCAATGTGGTTTTCTCTCTACCACCTAAATTGCCTAAAATTGATTAATTGTGATATATATGCATCAAACAAGCTGCGTTGTGTGATATGGATGAATATAACTTACAAATCATTGGGGCTTGTAGATGAGTTCTTATGATGAAATTCTTTGATATCAAGTATTGATTCAGGATAATGACACAACCGAAAGCCTGCTAACAGATTCTTTGAACCAGGTGTAGTAAAGTCATAATGTGAAAGTAAAATGCCCCACTAGCTTGGCAACCATTCCTACACTGCAAGTTCCATTGGCACTGTAAATTCCATCCACAGTTCAAATGATTTCATAGTGAGTAACTCCATTTCCAACGCTGGACAGTTCACTTCACTTTGTGACAAAACATTAAACATATAGAATACTGACCAAGTCCTGGTAATTGCAAGAAGTTCTGGTAATTGCAACAGAACAACTGCTGCTCCACTTTCAGAAGCTTCAGTTTCCACTATAAAATTCTTTGTGGTGCCAGGACAGTGCATAATAGAATTTATGAATTCGGTGGGTGATTGTGAGGAATGTATGGCGCTACCTGTCAGTTCTCAATGGTAAGCTCGTTAATTCTTGTTCCAAAATCCCAGATGGTGCACTTGTAGGGAAAAATCACCCCTAATCCCTGCTACTCAGTGATCAACTCACTGATGACAATATTCATGAATAAAAGGCACACATCCAATAAATGTCCACTTTCAAATCCATTTTTAATCTTCGGTTCTTGTATTCCAACCATGTATTCCAGCCATTTCTTGCCAGTTGCTGCCAACACATGTTTCGTCAGGGGTGTACCCTGTGACTTCATCAGGGCTGCAAATACATACATATTGCAAGTTGCCTATCCATATCCAAAAACAGGGTAACTTTGTTGACACAAATCAATAACACCTCTTGTGCAAAAAGTGGGATAGTTATGTACTTAATGATCACTATTATCTAGTACAGGAAAAAGAAAGTGGGCAACAGAATATGTTATGGTGCACCCATAAAATATAGTATTCCTTACAATAATTTATCACCTCATCAAGTGATAGTGTTTCTATTGATTATAACAATTTGCCCATAAGTTAATTTAGGGTACATGCATGTATAGGTGTAAATCTATTTATTACCTGATACCAAATTAGTGTCAAAACTTAATTCCACCAACTTTATACCCATGTCCAATACCTGCAAACTCCTTGTTTTATGCCCTTTTGTGATCTAATTCTAATTGTAATTAGGTATAGCATATGGCCATAATTTCTGTAAATAAAATCACAGCTTCCTCCTTTAGATTTCCAAGTGTATCCAATCTTAAAAAATGACACTAATGTCCTCTAACAAGTTAGTTCACCACAATTTGCCACTTTCCGTGCACTGATGTTCGTAAGTAAGCTATAAATATATTTAGACATGCCCGCCGTAAAAAAACAATTTACCGCTCATCATACAGTGTTATTCGTAAGAAAATTGTGAGTATATTTGAACATGTCGGCCGTTAAGCGCAAGCGCTGGTGTAACTTCAAAGTTGTAGTAAGCTCTTGGTGAGCCTAAACTTTTACGTATAGTTAACAATAAATTCTTTGCTTACTCAATAAAACCCGTTGCGTGCCTGGATGTAAAGCGTGCCTCCATACTCCCCTCGTGCTATCAATGAGTGTTACTCGGCGTGCCGTATCGTTAAAAAGCATACCCCTATCCGTAGTCTCCCCACAAGCCTCATTGATTATCTCCTTTAATACAAAGGAGCGCCATGCTCAAAACCTTCAAAGTGTATCTCCTACCTGATTCCGGCATCCATTAGCTGTAGCGAGTACGCTTCCTATGATATCTCCTGGTCCGTCATCTATCTCCCTGCTATTTCTAGTCAGCTTTCATAGATATAGAAAGGTAGGGTGTTCACTTTTGCGAGGAAATACAATTATTTAGTTAAGGGGTCGATGACACAAGCACCCTCAACATCATCAATAAGTTCAGGTTCATCCTCAGTCAGTGCGGGTCCAACGACTGAAAGCGATGTGGAGGGGGGAGAAGTGACAAGGCAGAGAGGAGTATCCATCAATGAAAGTACTTTTTTTACGGGAAATGTGGAGAATCAAACAGGGGAATCAGGAGCAAAGAAGAGACGCCATAGGAAAACCCGGAGGGGGCAGAGAGGAAGAGGCTCACCAAGACAAGGGGGGTATGAGACCAAGATCCTGAGACAAAAGGGTTTAAGGGCACTAGATGATCAAGGACTAAATGTAACAAACATATCTGACAAAAACCTATCTATAGGGATGATATCACTACTAAGCAAGGGGTTGGGTTTCTGCCCGACGAGTAGAGGTGATAGTTGTAGATATAAAATTGATCTTTTTAAATTTATTAGAAGACTTAAGTTAAAAAGATTTTTCAAACTGAGGCAACAGTTGGGACAGGAGGTACAGACAACAAGGGAGAGATTGGTGAAGAGTGGATTTGAAAGGAGACATTTATTGGATGTGTGCCTTTTATTCATGAACAGTGTATAATAGAAGCTTTAGAGAACATTCTCTTAAGTATGTTAAATGTATCTTCTTCTTCAAAACAATCCCAAACAAAATGTTCTTGATCTGTAGTCCCCCAACAGGGATTACTGTCAGCTTCCAAAGTTGGTAGGGTGACTCCTTATGTGTTGATAGGAGGCAACACTTCTGGTTTCAAGAGCCATACCTTTTTCCCATGGGTCACCTACCTGCTGTACATGGAACAATACAGGTTCTCTCAGTCCTATCACACACAGAAGACTGCTTTTTCTCCAGGTTGGCTTTCTTTTATGAGGTTTCCTTGTGTAGAGGCTCATTCCATTCAGTGAGGTAGACACAATCTGGACACCAGTATCTTCCTTCAAACCTGTTTCCTTCTGCAGGTCTAGCAAGAGGTTTGAAATTAGCTGGGAAATGGAAATAGCATAGAACACAATGGGTGGGGGGACACAGGCCTAACACGAGGATCTTTCCTTCACAACTGCTCCCATCTCCATTGCAAGAAGCCCCAGGGAAACAGTCTAACTTGTAGTATGGTCAGTACTTGAGCAAAAAGGCAACCTACTTATCCTGAAGGGAGGAACTGTTCTAGGAAGCATTCTGGGAAGAAACGAGAAATCAGTTTTCCTTTGGATTTTTATTTTGTCTGAACTGAAATCTGAAATGATTGTGATGCTAACAGCCTGACTATAAGATGTATGAGGAACATAGACACATGAGATGTTGACAATTGTATTGTTTGAACAAATAAACTTTATTTCTTTACATGAAGCTCTGAAAAATAGCAAGAGTATTGCGCAACCCAAATGGCATTGCTCAATATTCTAATATCGAAATTGTGAGGATATTGACGCAGGTCTGGAATCTGACGACGGATAGACTGGAGGGCCTAAGTTTTGACTTGCCTTGTCTGCCAGTATGAACCCTTCTAGTAGGCACCATGCCACTGACACTAAGTAGCGCCTAGCAGGTGGTGCCTTCAGGAATGAGCCATAAATGGAGGAAAAAGCCCAAGTGCAAAACAAACTCCTAATGATACTCCAGTAGCAGGAAGACTAGGGAGAATGACAACACAGCTCTGGTAGCAGGAAGACCAGGGTGAATGACTGGAAGATGCCAGAGGATGGCATGGAGTCTTTAACTGGAAATACCTTCTGGAAAGGAATCGGGAGAGAGGAAACACACTTATAACACTTGGAAGTGTTGTGATGCAAGAAAGAAAGGAATACATCCCTTATATACCTTGCAAACAGGAAATTACATTAGTGTTTGATTGGGAGCTTTCAGATAAGTAAAGATGGCAAGGTGCCCATCTTGTATTGGGCATGATATGTCCCTAAAGAGGGAACTCTGGGACCCAGAATTCCCTAGGAACAAGGAGACACCAAAGGCCTCATCAAGGCAGGGCCACCCTAAGGAGAAGAATTGCGGCTAGGGACATTATTCTGGTGGTCTGGCCGCTTGCAGATAAATCTAAATAGGAAGTGTAGTGGCACACTGGCTCCTGCCAAACGCAACTCCCGCTTATACTGCTACATATCTCACTTACCGGAGACAGCCTCTTGGAGATGCATTGAGTGGGACTCCTGTGGTGGACATAAATAGAGTGCAAAAAGCCACTTTTCCATTCATCACCTTCTTTTATACGTACAATATGGCAAGCAAACCATAATGTGGTTTGGTAAAAAATATGATCCTTGCACTGATTCTAGAAAGTCTTAAGCAGCAAGCAATTGATACCAATCTTTGATCCTAATATGGTTTACACTATTAGTTGACACAGGGTCTGATATCACGATCTTCCTTCGAAACAAAGAATAAGGATGCTTCAGCTGGAGATGAAAAACGTACAGTCAACTCATTCTATAAATTCTGTTGTAAAAAAAGCTTTTAATATATCTTTCTCATTAGCAATAAATAAATGATCAGAAATGGTATAACAGCGCTTGGTTCAAATGCCTGATGCCGGGGAAGAGAACAAACCCAAATTTAGTAAAACTGTAGCATATGCATGATATTTGATTGACATTGAAGAGAGATTGTCCACTATTACGTTTGAAGTACCGATGGATATTTTCAGTTCTTCAATAGGAGACCAGTAACTTTTTGAATCATAGCAATGATCATGACAAAAATGCGATGATAATGATAGTGCTCTGGTAGCACAATTGACATAAGGATTGTGCCTCTTCATCCAAGGGATTCCACAAATAAAGGCATGGTTTGTAGAGGTTAATAAGTCCAAAGAGACCTGTAGTGGAAGTGTCATCATCTTAACAGGCCCGAAAGCCAATGGAGTACTGTCATCGGCCTGGACTACTTCACTTACCTTCTTAAATCTCTTGGAAACTTATTTTTAATCACCTAACTATTATCAATACACATCCCAAAATCTGTGATATCCAGCAGCACAGAAACATAATTAGTCTACCCATCTCCATTGCTAAAAACAATTTGCAAAAGATACAAATGATTACCCAAGCTACCCATAGGAGACTCTTGAAGAAAAGATTCACAGTGGCTTTCTTTATTTTGTTTTTATTGTTTTCATTAGCATATATACACCAATGCATTGTTAGGTTGATTTGCATTTCATTGAGCAGTCATCCTTGGACACATTGTATTGTGATGCTGTTCCTATTATGATAACAAGACTGCATGTTTAGGGCAGCAGCACCGCCGTGTGTGGGAGAATGAGTCAACCAAGCACCATTTGGAAGCTGTCAGCCTAACTCCTGGCTAGTTAGCAGTGCCTCACCCACCCCAATCAGGAAAGAGGGGATTTGTGAAAACCTAAACCTGACACTCTGACTCCTCAGGGAAATTGTGGTAACAGATCATACCCCTTTCAGTCAGTTACTCAGTGACTCACACATGCCAAGGCAGGGCATGAGTTGCAAATTGGATTTCAATGCATTTATTGAAGCAATTGCATTCTAGTGTAAAATGCATGGGCTGTGATAATAAGGCAGATGAAATATGATCCAGCAATCATCAGTACAACCAAGGTTAAGAAGATAAACAACCCCACCATTTTGTAAGATTCTAGAAAGCCTGGAGATTCCTGCTGAAACAGTATGTCTAGGTCTGAGAGCATAGTGGTTGTAACCCTTCTGTTTGCCGTGATCTAAGGGATTAACGCTAACCCCACACCTGAATAGAATATCAGGGGTCTGCCTGTTGTCTGGATTGCAAAGCTCTTGGTAAGCTGAAGTATTAGGGCCAGAATCTGCAAAGCTGTCTGTTGTGTGGTACCTGTCCCAACACAGTCATGACTTTAATGCTCTCTACCCTCCTTAGGCCTATGTGTTATTTATAAAATAACCCACACACAGTTCAGAGAACCGGCCTGATGTAATGATGGTGTGTTGTGGATAGGAAATGGCTCCTGGGCTGACAATACTAGTTGGAATATCCAGTATCATACATGGCAGCTATGGACAAGGCACAGAGTGAGCGTTATACTGGCTGATCAAATCTGCAGAATGAATTCTGTCTTCTTAGAAAGAGGCAGCTAGAATGCAAAGTTCACAAGCTAAAAGCAGGCTTTACTAAAAAAAAATCTGAAAACGAGTAAAAATGTATAAGAATATAAAAGGCACAGGCCATGGGCCTAATGCTAAAATAAGGGTGTCCAATCTAGATGCTAAAGGTGTCCTATAACAGTATATGCTGCTTCATGTTTGTTATTTTCCTGACAACATGGTTAGCATGGCTACATATTCATGTTGTTGACACTCAGTGATGGCAAAGGAACTTTTAAATGCTTTGATTTTACCTCTTATGCATTTCATTTCCACTTACAAGGGAGTCTACAATAGATATATTGTCTATTGCCACAGTTAACGTATCCTATTACCATGTCCTTTATTGTCACATCAGTTAACCTTTCCACTTATACTTTTTCATATTTTCTTATAGTGGATTCGGCAGTGGCCCATCCATGCATATTTGACATGCTGCAACATGTAGTTTACTCTTGGGACCAATATTGTTTTGCTAAGAACAATAAGGTTGATTTGGGGCAGAGAGCTTCAGGCATCAGCTGTTTGATTTCTCTACCCCTGCCACTAATACATCTACATTTACTCCGTATTTCAGACAAATCTCATCCAATTTTCATGACTAAACATCTGAAAGGCGAGCACTGGATAGTCAAGGGTGCTGATTCCACTGTAGATCCAGGGTAGAAAAAGGGTACAGAACAAATCTGCTTAGGTTTAGTTGGAACCCAGCCTCTCAATCCAGCTCAGTAATTGTGTTCAGTTTTTGCAACAAAGTTGTTGGGATCCATATACAGGTGAACATCATCTGCAAGCAGGGAGATAATGTAAATCATGTTTGAGACCCCCTTCCTTGAGGTTTTATTTTTTATAAATAACCCATTGATTCGATTACTAGCTGTAAGATTAACAGCTATAATTGGTAGACCTGTATTGTTCCTCTTTAGTTACTCCCAGGATCTAATATCATGGATTTAGATTTTGCCCATGCACTCACTCATTTCTGCTTTCTTTCTCTTTTCTCTGCCCCTTCTTTTTTAACATGAGCTCCAGTTTTAACATATAATTTAGATGTTCTGGTGTGAAAGGGATTTCATCCTAAATCCTTTATCAATACATGCACCCCTTTGTAATACATTAACCCATTTATTAAATGATGTGCCAAGATGAAATCCGTTCATAGCACTTTTCATAAATTGTTAGTTTACTGTATCAAATACTTTGTGTGCATCCAGGCGGATAGTCCATAGGGCTCCTGGATTTTAAGCTTATGTTTCAGCCATATAAATGTCGTTCTAATATTGAATGTTATAATTTAACCTCCTACAAATCCCTATTGATACCGTATAAACTCTTCCTGCTAGAATTTTCCCCAGCAGCCTTTTTATCCATGTTTTT
This sequence comes from Pleurodeles waltl, assembly GCF_031143425.1. NCBI lineage: Eukaryota > Metazoa > Chordata > Amphibia > Caudata > Salamandridae > Pleurodeles > Pleurodeles waltl. The sequence continues at coordinate 893,386,581 of NC_090443.1, forward strand.
CATAGTCATAGATAATGGCCTGTCAGATGTACATTTGCTTCTCTCTGTTGCTTTGGCAAATCCACAAGTGTTGCTTCTCCTAGGGACTTATACTTCATGTCCTACTACATAGTTATTTTGCACAGTTCAAGTAGTTGCTGTACTAATAGCTTTTTCATATTCCTTATAAAAGTTTACAGACAGGTCATCCAATCCCATTGTTTTCTTTCTGTTTAGATGGCAATGAGTAATTCAGGGTATTCCTCACCTTTTCATTCATTAGGTAAGTTCATTCAATATATCCTCTATTTCCTTCTCATCGGTTTACTAGCACTGAGTATAAAGCTTTACATAGTATTACCAAAATCTATGATTAATGCATTTCTGGTTAGTTAACACCATGCATTCTTTACCGATTATATTAGACATGGCTTGGTGCCCCTCTTGCTGCCCACCAGTAAGATGTGTAACTTACCTGTATGATCACTCTGCTATATTCATGTTGTTTCTATGCATACTGACTATAATCTTGGCAGCCTAGGTTATCCCCTGCCTTTTGCAGTCTACTTTCAAGTATGGTCTGCTTATTAGCTCCCTTCAGTGTCAACATTTCCTGTATTTTCAATTATGGTAATTGTATTAGTCAGCTCTCACCTGACCTCATATGATTTTGCCATGCATAATGCCCCCCTAATAGTAACTTTAAAGGCTTCACAGAGAGTGTGTGCAAATTTCACTGATCTTTATTGTACAGGAAATAATCTAATATTGCTTCCCGGATCAACTCAGTAATGCTCTAGTTGACAATCTGGCTGGTTGTAGCGTTCACCCGGCCCTTACATTGCTAAATCATTTTCAATTGGGCATGATCTGACAGTGATCTATCTAAATATTCTGCCTTCTTGTATTTATGAACTTGTGTGGCTTATATCAATGAAAAATGTATCCTAGAGCACAATTTTTGTGGTAGTGAATAAAAAGAATACCCACACTATAGTTTAATCTTTACCTTATCTCTCAAGTCAGCGCTCTCAGGGCTACCCTGGAGCTATTCAGGATCTTGTCTAATGTACAATTACAATTTCCCACCTCTATAATGTCATGATTTTTATGTGTAGTTAGCAGAATTAATGTTGTTTCAATGAATTATATATATTAGTGGCATAAGTGCGACATTACAAAATTAGTTTGCCATGCAGTTTGCGTGCTATTCATATTTGCCTTCCATTTGTCTCTTTGAATGTATTAGTGAACCTAAGAGAGACGGTTTGGCCACCATTGACCACTTACACAGAGATATGAGGGTCAGCGGTAGGAGAGGGTAAAGGGGAATGTGACAACAGAGACACAGGACTGCACCGCTCTGTCCCATCACTTCAGCTTGTCAATGAAGTCTGATGGATGATGTGGATCTCTGCAAGACAATGCGATATCTAAAACAGATTGTCATTAAGAGTGCTAAGCTTAATTGTGATTGTGAATGGAAATACCTGAATACTATGTCTGTGTAACAACTCTCCGTACTTCAATATGAAACAAGTAATTCCTGAAAACTAAAGGTTCAAGAAATAAGTATCTCAAAATATACATGGGAGCTAGTACTTCTGCCTTTGTTTTGGAATAATTACCTAATGCTTCTAAGCTACACACTATTGTGAAAGATGAGTTGTAGTTTCTACTTGACTTCTGTAGAACTGCTAAATAATCAATGCTATTAACATTCTGTTTCTCCCTAATCTTAGCAAATTTATATAATGTGTACTTGACATTCTTATATACATACTTTTACAATAATCCCCCTAAGAATCCTTCCTGTCACTTCATATGGAACAAGTAGAATACAAAATACCAGTCTTAACAGTTCAGGTAAATATTCAAGCTAACAGTTCAAAGCTTGTTTTCATCAACAACTGCAAAACAACCTTTTAGAAAGCAACAAGCCTCAGGAAAAAAATCTAGAGTTATGGCAGCATTGAGATATTAGTACAATTGCCTGGCAAAGGACAGGAGGGACTTAGAACGATGGCCATGTCACTATAGAGCAAGCAAGAGTTTGTGGCCCACTGGGAATAGCAGTTCATTGCCAGCATGCTGCCTCTCAGTGCATCCTTCCTATGTACATCTCAGTCCTTACAGTACAGGCACTTTCCCCTCTGTGTAAAGTTTGGAGAGGGAATGGTAAATCTAACCCTCCCAAATTTCAACACTTTCCCAAATATGGCTACGTTTAGACAGATGTTTGTAAATTCCAGCCACCCCCACCAAAGTCCAGTATTTTCTCCAATGTGGTTATGTTTGTAGTGGAAATAATTAATGTGACCCTCCCTAAGTCCAAAACGTTCCCCCGTGTGGGTAAATGTGGAGTGGGGACAGTAAATCTGAAAACTCTAACCCACCCCCAAAAGTCCAACACTTTCCCCGATGTTGTTAAATTTGGAGTAGGAATGGTAATTCTGACCAACTCCCCAGCAAAGCCCAACACTTTTAGGTGGTTAGGTTTGGAGTGGGAATAGTAAATTTTGCCCCTAAGTCTAGCACTTTTCTCAGTGTGTTTGTTGGAAATGCCTTCCTCTGTAAAGACTCACCTCCAAACATTTCTGCCTTCTTCCTACTTTTTGCTTAATTTTTACTTGGTTGGCCATAGGACTCTGTGCACTTTTCCACTGCTAACCAATGCTAAAATGCATCTGCTCTTGCCCTAACACATGGTTTGATTGGCATATACTTGAATGTTATGTTTAATTTACATGTAAGTCTCTTGTAGAGCAGTATACCATATACCCAAGGCCTGTAAATTAAATGCTACCAGTGGGCTTGCAGCACTTATTGTACCGCCCACTTAAATAGGACCTTAAAACTTGTGCCAGGCCTGCCATTGCAACCTGAAGTCAGTGTCCCACTGCCGTATCGACTTGGCATTTAAAACCCATTGCCAAGCCTTAAACACTCCTCTTAATACATATGTCACCCCTTATTTTAGGCCCTAGGTAGCCCATAGAGCAGGGTGCTGTGTAATTAAAAGGTAGGACATTTAATTTTAAGTTTTACATGTGCTAGTAGTGAAAAACTTCCAAATTCGTTTTCAATACTGTGAGACCGACCCCTCTCATAGGATAACATTGGAGATTCCTTATTATATTTAATAAGTTGTAATTTCTAAACCAAAAAAGGTGGTGATATCATGTTTGGTACCTATAAAATGATAAATCTTCTTTAGTGGTAAAGTCAAATTTATCATTACACGTTGGAAAATGCCACTTTATGATAGTCAGCATTTTCCTGCCCTTAGCCTTCTGTGCCTGCAGCCTGACTTAGGTCACATGACTGGGTGTAACTGACAGGACTTTGTGAATTCCTCCCAGACAGTCACACAATAGTTTGATTAGCACAGCTCGAATGGGCCATTAACTTACTTGATGGGGGGGGGAGGCGCAGCTAAGCACAACCCCACTTGCACCTGAATAGGCTGTGCTCTGTCACCACACAATTGGCTGAATGACCCTGTATTGTCAGTGCATCCAGCTAGAAGCCAGGGTAGGGAAGGCAGGAAACTCCTGGAACTTAAAAGAACCCTACTGGAAAAGTCTCCTAACTTCTAGGAACAGGGCACCAGGGTATAAAAATAGAGCTCTCAGACCCACTGTTAAGTTCACTACTGGACCTGCGGAAGGACATTCAGAGGACTGCCTGCTGCTGTGACGTGCTGCACACTCTGCCAGACTGCTTCTGTACTTGGAATGACTGATTTTCTGCCTGGAGCCTGAGTTGAATCTTCAGAGGCCAGCCCTTCTGTGGACCCCTGCATCTTCACCTTTACCCAGGACTTCCAGAAGTGGCTCCAAGGGTTAGTTTTGTCTGCCTCCTGTTCAGAGCCACAAGGATATAACAGGCTCCCGCCATCTTGAACCTGCACCTGGACCCAGCCTGCGTGAGTCTTGAACCCCCCAAGATATCTCCATGTACTCATGGACCCATGGTTGTGCTAAAGGTACTCAGGTGGCCATTTTCCAAAACTGAGGACTTGCTATTTTGAACCATATTTTTTAAATATTCATAACTATAGTTCTTCTAATTGGATTTTAATGGTTTTGGTGTCAGATAATTTATTAAAATGTACTCTATGTTTCTAAAGTGGTTTGGGATTTTTATTGTGTGGTGTTGTTACTGTTTTGCTCTTTATGTGCTGTATAAATACTTCACACATTGCCTCTAAGTTGAGGCTGACTGCATTTGTGCCAAACTACCCAGGGTTAAGCACAAATTAATTTAGTGACTTGTTGTGGTTCACCCTGCAAGGGATTGTGGCTGTTGCTTGATGAGGGCTCACACCTGAGTCAACCAACATCCCAATTTATCACAGTGTTTAAGTTTAGAGTTGGAATAATAAATCTGAATCTCCCATTCCAGCACTTTTCTTAATTTGGTTAAGTTTGGAGTTGGATTAATAAATCTGACCCTCTTCCTCCCCAAATTCCAACACTTTACTAAATGTGCTTAAACTTTGTGTAGCAATTGTAAATCTGAACCCCTCAAAGTCCAACAATTTCTACAAGTGATTACGTTTAGACTTGAAACACTTTGGGCCTGATTTAGATCTTGGCTGGGACTTCTGTTGCCCCTCCATGGCGGAGTTTACATGTACTCTGTCAAGCTGACAAATTCCCGCCCTCCCTATTTAGATGTATGGTGGCTGAAATTCCATTTCAACAGATTTGTTTTTTTTGCATAAGCTGCGCACCAATGACAATGCGGCGGACTCCTTTGCTGGCTAACATTACTCTGTTGCCATACGGGTGGAAGGTTTGCGCTGAGCATATTTAGATTTCACAATTGTGCAGGTGTTGTTCTAGCGGTGGATTCCTGGTGGCGGGAGTCCGCAGTGAGACACATTCAACATTGTACTATGCCCGTGGCGTGTGGATGGATGCTAATAGCACACACCTGATGTGTGTTGGCTAATTCTTTTCACCAACATACCACACCATAAAACACACTCCAGTACAGACCATGATCCTTGGCCATTCCACCGCAGTACAACATTGCGAAACAGAAATGTCAGTGTAGTCAGTTTTTTTTGTATTTCTCTGTTTCTTGTCCCTTTTTCTCCTCTCATTTTTTTCTGGTGGGCTAAAACTTTTATTTCAATATTTTGTTGATAATGTCAGGGAGGAGAAATCAGAGAAATCCCCATTTTGGTCAAGGCAAATGAAATCATTATAATAGTGCCACAATTGTTTGGAGCCCAATTACAAAATACAGCCTTAGCTCAGAAAAGGCAAATGTGAGCCATAATAGTTGACAGAGTGAATGCTGTAGCAAACATCCTGTGCATACATGAGGACATTACGAAGAAGTGGAACTACCTGCGTGGTAGAGTGTGTTCCCTGGCCTTCAAGTGTCACCTAGAGGCCCAGAGGACTAGTTGTGGTTCTCCCAGCACCCCTTAAAATATGTTCCCTGGGAGGAGAAGTTCTTGGAGATCCTACATCCTGAAGACTTGACAGAAATCCCTGGTGGACTGGAGACTGGTAAGGTATACTTTTGAATGTGTCACTAAACGTAAATGTAGCTTGTTAATGTATTTTGCATCTTTGTAAAACATCTGAACCCGAATTTAAAATTATCAAAATAATTGTCATCATCAAATTAGTAGCATTATGGTTGTATCTCTTGTTTCACTACTGGTCAATATGTGCTGTCAATATGTGTGTTTCTCTTCCATTTTTTGTTGTATTTGCCTTGTTTGTTTGTTTCTTTGAATGTATAAGATAACAGGTTACAAACATCATTTCATTTCACATGGTGTTTGTAAGTGTTTGTTTAACTAATAACATATCTCACAGACCTTTTTATATTGTAAATGTCTGTTCACCTTTACTGCATATATTTTACTAGGTATGTTCAACTTACAATTTTGCAAGTGTTGTTATTGTTTCATTGAAATGACTACATGATGTCTTGTTTTTGTATTTGAAAAATAATATTTCAATGTGATGTCAAAGCAGCATTTTTTTCCCTGCAAATGGCATTCATTAAGAGTTTGAGGTGCTAAAATCACCATCTTGCCAGCTTCCAGGAACAGGCAGACTTGAACCAGAAAACCACATTTTGTAACACAGTTTAGGCATTTTACTGGAACATAGCCCATTTTTCCTATTTTTGTGCTTTTAACCTCCTTCCAGTTAGTGGTAGAAATGGGTGTGAAACCAATGGTGGATCCTGGAAAGCTATACATTTTCGAAAAGTAGACAACATTCTGAAATCATCAAGGGGTAATTTGTGTAAATCCTTCAAGGTTTTCCAATAGAAAATAACAGTTGGATTAAAAAAAGATTGAAATTGAGTTGAAAAAACAGCTGGATCTGTGTCTGTGTTTTCATCTGTAACTTCCTCTAGCTATGTCAAATTTTCAACAGCAATACACCATTGCGTCCACTACACCCTTCTGGTCCCCGGATATATAAAGCTTGTAGGTTCATTAAGAACCCTATGTTCCCTGAGCCAAACAACTGAACTGCATCTTGCAATGGTTTTTCATTGTTTTCCAGGTATACAGTAAGTAATTTGCTAAAATAGCAAGAGTTAAAAATAGTATCAAGGAAACCTATGTATTTTCGAAACAGGAACAAGATATGGAGTTTAGAAGCAGTAGTTATTTGCACATCTCTGTATTTGGGGGTATCCATACTAGCATGTGAGTCACAGGGAATTTTCAAATTGGCTTCTGTCTCATACACTGTCTTACGTTTGGAAGGTGCAAATGGGGAGAAAGACAATTGGAAATGACACTTGTTCTGCTATTCCATGTTCCACCTAGTCTCCTGATAAAAATGGTACCTCACTTGTGTGGGTAGGCTTAGTGCCTACGACAGTAAATGCCCCAAAACGCAACGTGGACACATTACATTTTGCCACTGAAAACTGACTTGTTTCTTGCAAAATGCCTAGCTGTGGATTTTGGGCTCTAGCTCAACCAGCACCTTGGGAAACCTAGCCAACCTGTATGTATTTGAAAACTAGACATGTAGGGGTATCTAGGGTGGGCTGATTTGAGTGCTCTCCCCAACTTTTTTTACCCAGGATCAATTGCAAACCTCAAACGCTGAGTAAAAAAACACATTTTCCTCACATTTCTGTGATGGAAAGTTCTGGAAACTGTAGGGAGCCACAAAATTCCTTCCACCTGGCAAGTCCCGAAATCTCCCGATAAAAAAGGTACCTCACTTTTGCGGGTAGACCTAGTGCCCGTGACAGGAAATGGCCCAAAGCACAACATGCATGCAGCACATTTTTTCACCGAAAACTGGGTAGGTTTAGATTTTGAGCCCTACCTTAGCCGGTACCTAGGAAAACCTAGCAAACCTGTACATCTTTGAAAACTAGACACCTAGAGGAATCCAGGATGGTGTGATTTGTATGAGGCCCATCACATTTTCTTACCCACAATGCCCTGCAAAACTCACAATTTTCCTGAAGTCACCCATTTTCCATACATTTCTGTTATGGAAACTTCCATAATCTGCAGGAATCCACAAAGTTCTTACCACCCAGCATTGACCCACCTCTGCCAATAAAAATGCTGCCACACCTGTGTGGCTGGGCCCCAACAGGAATGGATCAGTGGCATAACAAAACTTGAAGGGAGCCGCTCTAAAGTACATGCAGGGGCCCCATTCTGAGCTTACTCAGGAGCTTGCAAGCCAGGGTACCATGCTGAGAGCCCCTCCGGAGCTAGTCCCACCCCCCACAATATAGAGGTTGTGGGGGCCTTTGTTACACCACTGGAATGGATCAAACCAAGGACAATGGGAGCGCTTGCATGGAGACATCTGTTGACCTCGGTTAGATTTGTTCCTGTGGCCGGCAGTAGGCCCAGCCACATAAGTAAGGAGGAGTTTTTATTGGCACGGGTGGGGCAATCTTGGGTGGTAGGAACTGTGTGGATTTCTGCAGATTCCGGACGTTTCCATCACAGAAATGTAGGGAAAATGTGTAACTTCAGGCAAAGTTAGAGGTTTGCAGGGCATTGTGGGTAAGAAAATGATGTGGGATGCATTTGAAGCACACGGCCCTGGACTTCTCCAGATGTCTACTTTTCAGAAGTGACTGAATCTGGTAGGTTTTTCCAGGTAGCAGCCTACCCAAGACCAACAAGTGCAGCCTCTCACCATTGTGAGTGGGACGATATTGGGAGTTAGCCAAGCTCGGCTGGGCCATATGTGAAATCAACACCCAAAAGAGGCAGATTTCCTTTTCCTTGCCATTGGGATGAGATGCTTTAGTCAGTAGGGTTGGCAAAAAGACCGTGCCAATTTTGAGGGGTGGAGGGGATTGCCATGCCCATTCTAGGCACACCCCACCCCTAATAGTCCCTGGGGCCTAGTAGGCTTTCTGCCCTCCCCTCCACGGGGCAGACAAGGGGCTATTGCCACCATCTGCCCCCAAGGATGTTAGAAAGAATGTGCCCATTTTTTTAAGGATGGGGCATTGCCATGCCCATACTGGGCAGCCCCTACTTGTACACTAATAAAATAAAATAATCCCTGGTGCCTAGTTGGCTTTCTGCCCCTCCCCCCAGGAGGCAGATCAGATGATATTGCCCCCCGTGGGCCCCCAAGGGGGAGCAGCAAGACTGTGCCCATTTTTTGGGGTGGGGGCATTGACAGGGTCATCATTACCAGCCCCCACCCCTACACTTATAATAGTAAAGAAAATCCCTGGTGTGCTAGTGGGCTTTCTATCCCCCTCGGGGCAGATCTGAGGCTATTGCCCCTATTTGCCGCAAGGGGGGCAGAAAGACTGTACTCACTTATTTTTGGGGTGGGGTGAGGGCATTGATAGGACCATTATGGCCTGTCCCCACCCCTACACTAACTAAAGAAAAAAATCCCTTGTGTCGTAGTGGGCTTTCTGCCCCTCAGGGGAGCAGATCGAGGGTTATTGCCCCCATGTGTCCTCAAGGGGGGCACAAAGACTGTGTCCACTTTTGTTGGAGTGGGGTATTGACAAAGCCATCATGGCCATCCCCCACCCCTACACTAATAATAAAAGGAAATATCCCCTGGTGTACTAGTGAGCTTTCAGCCCCCTGGGGGGCACATTGGGGGATATTGCCCCCATCTGTCCTTAGTGGGGGGGCAGAAAGACTGTACTCATTTATTTTTGGGGTGGGAGCATTGATTGAGCCATATTGACCTACCTCCACCCCTACACTAACTAAAGAAAAAAATCCCTGACGTTGCAGTGGGCTTTCTGCCCCCGGAGGGGGAGGGGGTGGGCAGAAAGACTGACTGTGCCCAAATTTATTGGGGGGAGCAAAAGACCTTGCCCAAGGGGCCCCTCCCTGGTGCCTAGTAGATGGATTCTGCTTGGGGATCGCCTTCCTTTGCGATCCCCAAGCAGGGATCCATTTGGGAGGGGTACAATTGGAAATGGGAAATTCGCCCCTTTCCAACAATACCTCTCCAGCCTACCTCTTTGCTCAGGTGGCTGAGCACCGAGGCAGGGAAAGTGAACTGAGCTGATCGGTGTGTCTGTTTGTCATTTCAGTGAAAACCAAAAACAGCTTCAGGAGGTGGGGAACCTGTTCCCCACCTCCCAGGCTGTTTTGTGAAGCAGGAAATCCCTCTGGTCAGGCACAGTGGTGTCTTTTGGTGCTGTGTCCGGTGCTGGAGTTCCTCGCAGTGCTGGGGGTCCAGTCCGACCTAGCAAAAAAATGGGCTCAGGTCTCACAAGGCTGGGGGATGTGGGGAAACCCTTGATTCTTTTCTCCTCAGTCTGGTGCGGAGGGATGCAGAGGTGTCCTGAGGCGTTGGGTCTTTGTCTCCTGGTCGCTCGCCATTGCAGGGGGTTCTGGAAAAACAGGCTGCAGATGCTGTCTCGAAGTCCACAGTGGACAACTCAGGGTGGGCTCGTTCCTGGAGGGCCTGGGGACCACGCTTACACTGTTGGTCCAGTTCAGCTCGGTCTCGGGTGCAGCGGTGATGTCCAACATCAGGTTTTTGGCAGTCCCAGTCCTCACAGTTCTTTCTTGGGTGCCTGCAGATGCAGGAAAGCAGCTCCTCTACTCCAGGGGAGTTTTTTTCTGGCAATTTATGAAGCACTGGCAGCACTCCTAGTGTCTGGAAGGCTGCAGCCGCAGGACAGGTCAATTGCTCATCGAGGGAGAGGTGCAGCAGGCAGGCCGGCAGGGTTGGCGCCAAGTCAGTTGTGCTCCTCAGTTCTCAGCTTCAGCAGGCTTCTTGTCCACTCCTTCTTTTGTGTCCAGCAAAGATCTGAGGTCTCGGTATCAGGGGTCCCCTAAATACTCCATTTACAGGGCATTAAGGGGTGTGAAGGGTAGCCAATGGGCTACTCACCCTCCCCAGGTAACCATGTCCTGTGGGGAGAGGGCATCACCTTGTCCAGAGTTCCTAAATTCCACCACACATAAGATGGAAGAATTACTGAGGTTGTGTCCACTTCAGGCTGGCCACCCTAGTGTCCAGCCTGGGAATGCAACACACTTCCGGCATTGCTAATTTTCACACCTGTCCAGGTGACAGATGGGCCCTGCAGCAGGGGCGTTAGCATTTTCCTCTGAGGAAGGCCATATCTGCATACTAAAGGCGGTGGGTTTCTTTGAAGCTCCCTGCCGTGAAAAGCAGATTGCCCTGTGGGGAGGGGTGTTCCACAACCTAGCCCAGACAGGCTTTTGTTTCTGACTCCCAGAGAGCGCAGGCTCTCACCCTCAGGGGTCAGATTCTCCTCTCTTGGGACAGACTGGCCAGAACTGGCCAGTGAGCTCACCAGCAGTTAGTAGGTTTTCAGGGAGCACCTCTAAGGTGCCCTCTAGGTGCCTATATTAATAAATCCATTACTAGACTCAGTAAGGGTTTATTAATATGAGATGATTGATACGAAACATCCATATCTTCAGAGAGGCCGTCATGTAGCTGGGAGACTCGTATTGACCAGTACTCAGCACATGAATTTAAAATGACTTCCCGGAGCACTTGCTATGTCTAAGAATCGACTTAGTAGGGGTATATTTGCTCATGCATATATGTCCTCACTGGTAATAGAATGCACCATGCCTTAGGGCTGAAAGGGCTGCTGTAGGGGTGACTTACAAATATTACATGCAGTGTTTAGATGGCATGGCACACAAGCGCGTGCCATGCCATGTTTTCACTTTTAGGGAGCACCTTTTCACTCAGTCTGCATGAGGTTGATTCTGGGTCCCTTAGAGTGACACAAGCTGTGGTGCAGCTCTAGTGTCCCTCTTTAGTACCCATTCCCTAGGTACCAGGGGTACCATTTACTAGGGACCTACAGAGGTGCTAAAGGGCCTGGCCATTTGAGGATCAAGTGACCAGGTGTTTTGTTTTGGGGAAGAAACACTGGCACTGGGGACCTGGCTATCAGGAACACAGTGTACTTCAGTCAAAGTTGCATCAAAAACCAGGCAAAAAGTGAGGCGGGCACTGCCACCAGACATAAATTAGTATTTTCATAAAATTGTAATAAAGAATTGTGTGTCATAGGTTCCAAAAAACATTACAACCCATTCATCACCCAAATATTTTTACATTTCCAGACCTTGACAGCATGGACAGCATGGAAGAAAGGGATACAATAAAAAACATCAGATTCAATAGGCAAACCATTATTGATTTATGTCATCGGCTGGAGCCAGACCTCCTGCCTCACAATAGGAATCCCACGTCAACACCACAAATAGTCAACATAATGGCAGTACTGCAGTTGGTGGCCATACTGTCACAGGATCATTCCAATACACTGTGGCAGATTCTGGTGTAATGTCACAACCAACTTTAAGTGGTGTGCGACAAGAAGTTCTTTCTACAATGATGAGACACATCAACAGCTTCATACACTTAACACAAATGGCTACATTGATGGGTGGACCTTTACACTCTGTGTGGTCTGACAGCCTAATTACAACCCTGGAGGGTGGACCCACCAGGGGACCGCCGGGCCCTCCAGGAACATGGTTCCTGATGGCATGTCGGTGGTCTGAGTTATATTCAGCCAGGGCGACGCTGAACTAAGCGCTGCCTGGCTGATTACAACTCCCTGCACCGCCAGCCTTTCCATGGTGGTTTCACCTGCATGGAAAGGCTGGCAGTGAGGGTGTGCTGGGGACCACGGGGGCCACCGCACTGCCCATGCCAGTGGCCTCCATGCGAGTTTGGTGGTCCTGCGTTGGTCCCGCCAAACTTGTAAAGAGGCTGAAAATGAGGATTTTGCCAATGTGAAGGGAGATTAGTATTCTTTGAGTCAACTGACATGTGAGTAGAGCTATTTAAGCCGCACATATTGGCTTGGTGGCAACATTCAACAGAAAATAAGTCTAATGCAGTCTCAAAAAACTTCAATTCAATCACTGTGCATGTTGTCTTTGTACAAGGAATGTACATCCTAAGTGTGTGCGTGTGCTTTCACACGACCAACCCAGGTTCCTTTGTATTTTGCAACAGCAGCATATAACTGAAATGTCACCACTTTGAAATGTAGAAATAAAGGTGACATGGTGAAAGAACCTACAAGAGAATAAAAAGCAAAAATTCTTTAAATTACATGACAAAATAGACACATTACAAATTAATAATTATGAGGACACATTTTCTAAGAACAACCAAAGATAAACAATGAAAACAAACACAGTAGTCAATGTGTCAAAACTTTGAACAAACAAACATCTTTGCCCTGGAATTTTCTTAACTTATATTAAAAGTTGGTTTGGCATTAAATGTAACAAATTTAAAGATATACTTACACTCGTGAAGAAGTTGTCAATAACATCTTGACGTAACTTCCTACTATCGTGTTCATTTGGCATTTCAACTTCCTCACCCGGTGGCTCATCATGGTCTTCATCCTCTGCAATGTACGGGATGCTCTGTTGTAGTGCTATGTTGTGCAACATGCAGCATGCCATGGTAATTTTGCACACCTTATCGGGTAATTAGAGGAGGGTTCCAACCGTCTTATCCAGGCATTGAAATCTGGCCTCTAGGAGCCCAAACGTCTGCTTTACTTGCCTCAATGATCTTCATTGAAGCGGACTTCCCCTGGTGTTGTTGGATTCCTCAATGGTGCTAACAACCATGGTCGGTTAGGATAAGCTGAGTCTCCTATATGATTTAAAAATTAAAATGAGCCAAAATATGAAATCCCATTGTAGATCCTTAAGCTAGAAATTAACCTAGAAATATATTGACAGATTATGCTTACCAACAAGCCAGGCCCTGCCCTCTCAGGTCCAAGTTGTGACATTTGCATGGGTGTGCTGCTGTTCCAAAGTACAAAGGAATTGTGTTGATCCTGGAAAACACGCATACACTCTTGTGATGTACAACTCAGTTTACAGACAACATGCACATTGATTGAATGAAAGTTCTTTCGAATTGCGGTACACCTGTTCTCTGTCTTGTGGTCGAACTAAGGCAATATATGTGCCATTCATTGTTCCAGCTACATGTGGTAGGTGGCCCAAAGCATACAAATTTCCCTTCACATTGCTAAAATCCTCATTTCGTGGAAAGTGTTTGAAGCTGTTGATGTGTCTCATCATTGAAGAAAGTATCTCTTGTAGCATACCACTGAAAGCTGATTGTGACATGCCACCAGAAACTGACAGTGTATTGGAATGATCCTGTGGCCATAAAATGTAGTACTGCCATGATTTTGATTACTGGTGTTATTGATGTGAGATTCCTGTTGCGAGGCACAAAATCTGGCTCCAGATGATGACATAAATCAACATTAGTTTGCCTATTCAGTCTGCATTTTTTTCTCATTTTTGTTTTCCTTTGGTGGTAAGGTCTGGAAATGGTTGAAAAACTGTGAGCTAACGTCTTCTTCCTTTCCCTGGGTTCATATGTCTGCATTAAAAAAAAAACTACAATATTTATTTATATTTGCAAACATTTCATTGATATTTAACACAAATCTCATGTATTTGTAAAAATCTATTTCGTTTCCTAACCTGTCCGCACACAATATTTATTATTGATGTCATTTAAAATACCATTTTGACATGTCTGTTAATTTGTTTAAACAATGTGTAAATATTACATTTTAAATGTATTATGTAAATATTTAAAAAGTGTTTACAATTTTTTTCTCATAAATTCCATCAATGGAACTATAAACAAAACTGTGCAACTATCCGATTTAGCCACAGTAACGCACTACATACTGCTGTTTTTATTTTAAAAAAGAGTAACATTAGCATTTTGTATATGTAAACAAACTGGCCACCATTTTGAGGGGTGGTAACGCATTTAGCATTCACAAAAACACTATTTCACAAGCTAAAAAGGTGGCCATCTGACCTTGCCATCAAGACATTTGCACTCAGACGACTGTCAGAGGAAGTTGAGTGCTTAGTGGGTGTAAAGCGCCACGACAGACACAGCTATAGCCCAATGCGTGTGACACCAACATTCCAAAACCAATGAATGTGTCCATCTCCATTGACGATTGTGCACATCATGTAGATGTATGCAACATCTAAAAGAAATCTTGCTTGCCACCTAACACTGCAGCCAACAACACCTCCTCAAATTTTGCCACTATTTCTGACCTCTGGAAGACACTGTGCCAAGAAAAGCAGGTGTCAGGGCCCCTAACTTCTCATCAGAGGAGCTGGAATTGCTGGCTACGGAGGTCCTGTTCCTGTACAGCAAGCTGTGTGGCTCACCTGAGAAACAGGTACATGTTTAAAAAGAAAATGTAATTCTGACTAACTTGTTTTTTTTTATAAACACAGGCTAGAATGTCTCTTTTAGTTCCTGAGTGAAGTATAGTGATCAAAGTGAAGTCTCAGGTCTTTTAAAATAAAATAGATAAATTATGGTGTGGATTTTGAAACACATTATAACTAGGCAACACCACCACATTAGTATGTGGTGTGTGTTTGACACACTATTTTGTTTTTGGAGATATATATGTGTGAGGAATTCATGTGAAATCTAGAAAATTATTATCATGTTAATTCAGAAAATATATTGAAATTGAATAAAAAACATGCCACCCATAGCAACCTCGCATCCCCTTGTCTGTTACATAATAAAAATACCCTACAAAAAACACTACACTCCTCATGGCTCTCTCAGCCACCAAGTCCACCAACCACACACACAGACCCAACAAAATGCCTCCTTAACCTGCTAGAAGAGGAACACTATATTGAAAAGCAAAACTATTGTGAGCCTCAAACAGTTATCACAACTAGCAACACTCCTGCTTCAAGCTCACATTATACTACTTACCCTTCTCCTAAACAAAACAACACTACCACTAACACACCTTTTCTAAACTGCCAGCTCATAAATGCTCGATCACTCTAAAAAAACAAGTACCACATCTACGACCTGCTCACAGACACACAACCTGACTTACTATTCATAATTGAATCCTAGTTGGGAGATGACATGGCACCAGTGTTGCACGAAGCCATTCCTCCGGACTATCAAACCATCACTCAAAACCGCATAGGCAAGAGAGGAGGTGGACTAGCTATTATATTCAAACAGGCAATGAACCTCAGTAAAACAGACAACATCTCCATACAAGATTGTGAAACCCTCCTTACCAGATGCCACCCTACTCCAACTTCCTCCTGTAACTTTCTCCTCCTTTACAGACCTCCACCTAACAACTCCACATTCCCAGATGCTTTTCTAGACACAGTCTCAAACCTTATTACACTATACTCCAATCTATGCATTCTTGGGGATCTAAACATTTGGTTTGACAAACCCTATATGCCCCATCCAAAAGCTATCACCACTGGTCTAGTCGCATTGAACCTACATCAGATTATACACAATCCCACACACTGGTCACATCCTAGATGTCATTTTTGGTAAGCCTGAACTAGTTACTATTCATAACATCACGCCAATCACTTGGTCGGACCACCATATGATAACTTTCCGACATACAACTCCACAAATCAACACACCCCACAACTACTTACATACATACACCTATCGACCATGGAGCAAACTGAATTTGGATCACTTAGAAACACAACTAACAGCAAACACAGATCTTGATACAATTAATTTTGTGCCAAAACTTTATGAGTGGCTACAGGAAGCTTTTGATATCCTAATACCACTCAGAAAAACTAAAGACGACAAAAGAAAACCAACACCTTGGAGAAACACAGAACTTAAAAAGATAAAGCAACAAATCAGAAAGATGCAGCGGACCTGGCTCAAAACTAACAACAGTCAAGACAAACTGCAGCTACACAATCTTAACAGGATATACAAATCATCAATCAAAAAAGCTAAAAAAAGATACTACTCAGACAGCATTCAAAATGCTCAATCTACAACCAAGGAATTTTATAAAATTCTCAATGAATTTCGAAAACCTACATGCATGGAAGGAAGTCATCCCACTACTCAAGATTTCACAAACAAATTGGCAACTCACTACACAACCAAGGCAGACACATTGGAAGAAAACCATCAGCACCAACCTTTCCTAAAATACCCTTTAAGAATAAAACAACCCAACCTCTACAGTCCTTCAAACAAATATCCCAGGATGAATTTACGGATTTGGTCAAAGCAAGCAGACCTTCTGGTTGCCCTTCTGACCCTTGCCCACCACAAATCTTCAAGAACATTCTTCTATCTACTTCTGCTGCCACACCTGTAAGAAGAATCATCAACAACTCTTTAACTTCAGGAACTTTTCCTGCAGACCTGAAAAAGGCATACATACGACATTTATTAAAGAAAACAAACCTAGACCCGCAAGACCCCAACAACTACAGACCAATTACAAATGGACCTTTCCTGGGCAAATTGATAGAAAGAGCAGCATTCGCCCAGATGTCACAATTCATTGAAGACAATTCTATACTTTCAGACTTCCAAACTGGATTCTGCCCAGGAAGAAGCACTGAATCGGCACTCATAGCAATCTGGGATGATCTTAAAAACACAGTCGACCGCAATGGAGTTGCTGCACTACTTCTCTTGGACCTCTCAGCTGCCTTTGATACGGTTGACCATGGCACCTTAACTCAAAGACTCCACAAAGCCGGCATACAAGGGATTGCTCTCGACTGGATTGCTTCCTATCTTCAAAAAAGATCTAATATCATCCACTCGCCCCCCTTCTCGTCTGAACCCTACCTCACAAAAGCAGGGGTCCCCCAAGGGTCAATCATCTCACCTTTGCTTTTCAACATCTACATGATATCTTTACCAGAACTGATCAATGATTTCCATCTCACATGCTACAACTATGCAGATGACACACAAATACTACTTAAATTAGAATGCCCCAAAAACATTGAAAACTCACAAATCTTCAGTTGCCTCAGAGCCGTTGATCAGTGGATGACCTGGAGCCATCTCAAACTAAATACCTCCAAAAAAGAAATACTCATATGTGGTGACTGGAAAAATTATGACCCTCTGTGCGTCTGGCCTGACGATCTCAGACCACCTCCTCAATTATCCAAGGAAGTTAAAAACCTAGGAATCACCATGGATTCCAAGTTAACTATGAATGCCCAAGTGGACAGATTAGCACGAACAAGCTTCATCACCTTGAAGACTTTACGACGCATCTTCCCCCACCTCGGATTTCCACACAAGGTGCAAGCTACTATCTCGCTTGTACTATCCAAACTGGATTATGCCAATGGCCTTGTGACGGGCTGGATTGCCATCGCCCGCACACAGCCCTGGCTTGTGCTGACTCTGCCCCTGGTGCTCTTAATCTGACCCGCCTCCCGTGATTGGTGGGATGGTCATGAATGGCGGGCCGCTGAGAGGTCAAAACACCCACTGACAGCACTTGCAAGTGTCGGCGGTTCGGAAGACACAGACGAACGACCACAGGAGGAGGAAGAAACTCGACCACAGGAGGAGAAGGACAACGCACATCAGAAGGAAGAAGGAGAGGGAGAGTGGTGGCGCCTCGAGACAAGGGAAACAGCGAATCCCGTCTTCTACTCGGGAAGACAACCGGAGGCGTCTGACGTGTTCAGCAGAGACAGGCAACCGGGAGGACGGAACGCTACCGCCTGCCACGCTTCTGGAGAAGCGTGGCAACTCCAGGTGCGTGGGATCACATCCCTGTGAGAAAATGAGAGAGAGAGAGAGAGTGTGAGGGAACTGTATGGAAAAGGGGGGGGGAAGAAGAGAGAAAGGAGGTGATAACAAAAAGGGGAATAAAACAGGCACTGAAAGGAGGGAAGGGGGGGCAGACAAACCACCAATTGAGCACCATAAAGCACTTTTACTAGAACATTGCACTTCAAAGGCACTGTGCACAAAACGGCATAGGCACCAAAGAAAAGGAAAGAGGCACTGAGCAATATAATAAGGCCAAGCGAACCGTTCCAGGACAGCACATAGAAAAGACAGAAAACAGAAGAGAGACAGATAACAAAATCCTGTTAAGGAAGGAGAAAGACAGGAAGGAAACATAATAAAAAGACCAAAACAAAGGCAACCTGACCACTTACCATATTTCCTCTGTTCTCTCCACATGTACTTCCCAGGGACACCTGTATGCCAAGAAAACAAAGAGAGAGACGAGTGAAGAATAATCCACAACCGAAACAACCATTCCACCCACCGCCCAAGAAGAAAACCTTAAACATACCTGTACCTTAACTCACCAATTACCACATTGATCCAATAAAACTCTGGTACACCGGAACAGTGCGTTTGAGTATTCCTTCCACGTGGGCCCGGTCACAAGTGGTGTCAGAAGTGGGATATTTAAAGAATCCCCCATCATGGAAGAAAAGGCAACCATGGTCGACGTAATTGCTCAATTAGCTGTAGGGCAACGTCATCTACAGTTGATATGGGAGCAACAAATGAAAGAAGCTAAAGAGGAATGTGAGGCATTACAAACTGCTCTTAAAAGTCAGGCCACCATTATGGCCAACAACCAGCTGGTGCATGAAACCGCATTGGGAAAACTTACCCACACAATTGCCCATACCAAAGTATACCCTGATGCACTGAGCAGTGTGTTGCAGCGTTATCAGGAGCAGGAGGATCCCGACTCTTTCTTCACAAACTTTGAGAGGGTAGCCAGTATAGCTAATTGGCCTGAGGATAAATGGGGCCAGTATATCGCCCCTCTTCTCACTGGTCACCTGCAGTCTACTTACCAAGCAATTAATCCAAGTGGGACTCTTCCTTATAGAGAAATCAAGAAAACCATTTTAGAAAGAGTGGGCTTACATAGCGAAAGCTACCGCACCAGATTCCGACAAACGAAATGGCAGCACCAGGAGAATCCCCGCACTTTATAATACAGAGTCCAACACGCAGCTGGCCGATGGTTACATCCCTCAGAAAAGTCCAGGGAAGAAATGTTTGATGTCATAGTCTTAGAGCAATACCTGGATGCCTTACCATCTACCACTCGCAACTGGGTACAACAACATCCCGGTTTCACGAATAAAACAGCTGTGGATCTAGCCTGCGCTTATCATAGGGGTCCGGACTTCAGTGCTACCGGGAGACGAGCTCCTCCCCCTCCTGTCTGACCGGTTATCTCTAGAACTGTCACACATCGACCAGTGGCGATCCATGGCCCTGACCGCGCTCAACCTACGGGCCCGGTCGCTTCCGGATACCCCGGCACCGGACCACAATGTTGTAACTGCTCCAAATGGGGCCATATTGCCAGGTATTGCCCTCTAAGAAAAGACGCAGAAGAACCCATGGAGATAGGTCTGACAAAGGGGAGAGTGTTCTGGACTGGAGGAGAAAAAAACAAATATACCCTCCCCATCATTGTAAATGGTAAAGAAAGAATAGCTCTAATTGATTCAGGTTGTAGCCAGAGTGTGATAAGGGGGGATCTAGTACTACCAGGCCAGAAAGATACGGAAACTCAAGTCCTCATCGCCTGTGTACACGGCGATCAACAATACTACCGCCTTGCCAATATATGGTTGAAGTGGAGAGACCAAACCGAGAATCTACAGGTCGGGGTACTCTCTAAATTAGATGAAGACATTATACTAGGGACCAACTATGAGGGTTTTCCCTCTTTATTAGAGAAAGCTGGACAAGAGCACCAGTTTAGGGACTGTTGGAAGGAGGCACCCAGTGGGGTGGTTATAGAGGAGCCCAAACTAGTACGAAAAACTCTCAGTAGGAGACAAAAAAGGGAGCAACGGCGTTCTTATGGTCAGAATAAACCCCCCCCAGATGTACTTATAGCCACCGGAACAGTTTGCACGGTCACAGGTGACTTCCGACGGAGTCAGAATGAGGACCCTTCGTTGAAACGCGCATGGCAACAGGCAGCCTCCGGGGCAGCACAAGGGGTAGGTCCCAGATTCCTGATACATAATAATCTATTATACAGGAAACCCACCAACACAAAGGGAAATGACCTACAATTAGTTGTCCCCAGAAGCCACCTCCAGCAGGTGTTACAGTTAGCACATGAGGATAACGGGGAAGGACACTTGGGAAGGGAGAAAACGAGGAGGCCGTGCTTAGACGGTTCTATTGGCCTGGGGTTTATGGAGAGATTCGCAGACATTGCTCCGAGTGTTCCAAATGCCAGCTATATAATCCCTCTAATACAAGACCCGTTCCCTTACAACCACTTCCAGTTATCGATATTCCCTTTACCAGAGTTGGGATGGATATAATTGGTCCTCTCACCCCTTCTACCCGAGGTAGACAATGGGGGTCATTCCGACCCCGGCGGTCAAGGACCTGCTGGGGCCGGGGTCGGCGGGAGCACCGCCAACAGGCTGGCGGTGCTCCCCAGGGTATTCTGACCGCGGCGGTTCAGCCGCGGCCAGAAAGGGAAAGCTGGCGGTCTCCCGCCGGTTTTCCGCTGCCCTGTAGAATCCTCCATGGCGGCGCAGCTTGCTGCGCCGCCATGGGGATTCTGACCCCCATACCGCCATCCTGTTCCTGGCGGCTTCGGCCGCCAGGAACAGGATGGCGGTATGGGGTGTCGTGGGGCCCCCGTAAGAGGGCCCCACCCTGAATTTCAGTGTCTGCTAAGCAGACACTGAAATTCGCGACGGGTGCTACTGCACCCGTCGCACATCCTCCACTCCGCCGGCTCCATTTGGAGCCGGCATCCTCATGGAGGGCTGTTTCCCACTGGGCTGGCGGGCGGCCTTTTGGCGGTCGCCCGCCAGCCCAGTGGGAAACCCAGAATACCCGCGGCGGTCTTTTGACCGCGCAGCGGTATTCTGGCGGTTCCCTCCAGGCGGGCGGCTCCCGCCGCCCGCCGGGGTCAGAATGACCCCCAATATGTCTTAGTGTTAGTGGATTATGCCACGCGGTATCCGGAAGCCATTGCCTTCCCTAGTATGCATACTAAAGCTATTGCTCAGGCAATGATAGAGATTTTTTAGAGGGTGGTTTTCCCGAAAGAAATATTGACGGATCAAGGGACTCCTTTCATGTCCATACTGATGACTGAAGTTTGTCGGTTGCTAGGTGTGAAACAAATCCGTACTTCAGTATACCACCCCCAAACAGACGGACTAGTGGAAAGATACAACAAGACCATTAAGTCTCTCTTAAGAAAAAGTATATCTGAGGCGGGTAAGGATTGGGAGAAGAAACTTCCTTTTGTTCTATACGCTATCCGTACCCACGTACAATCCTCTTTAGGTCATAGCCCCTTTGAAATGTTGTTTGGCCGACAGCCTCGTACGTTGCTAGATATGTTATCAGAACAGTGGGAGGACACCGAAGAAGAGATAAAAGATTTGTAAGTTACACCCGAGATTTGCGAGAAAATCTCCATACAGTATGGGAAGAAGCCCACACTGCTTTGCGTGAAGCCCAGCAAAAGCAAAAGCAAATATATGACATACGCAGCGCGGTTCGGACATTAGCTGTAGGAGATAAAGCATTGGTCTTACTCCCTAGGACTGAAAACAAATTATTGGCTCGATGGCAGGGTCCCTTTGAAGTAATTGCCCAAATAAATCCCACCCCTTATAGGTTAGCCATACCCCAAAGTGGCGGAAGAGAACAGATATACCACATCAACCTTCTTAAGAAATGGGTAGAACCCACTGGTGGACAAGCCATCCATTATGTCACCTCTGATGTAAATGAAGACATCTCTTATCCGTTCCTCTCTCATCAAGATGTCTCCAACCCAGGAAAACTACGGATCAATCCCGACCTTACTAGGTCGTATCTTAGCCAGTTAAATCACCTGGTGACCCAAAACCATGATGTGTTTTCTAAATATCCGGGAAGAACCACCTTAGTTCAGTATCCCATTCGCCTCAAAGAAAATACAGTATCCCGACAGAGACCTTACCGTATCCCCGAAGCCAAACAGAAAATTATAGAAAAAGAAGTCCAAGCCATGTTAGCAGCCAGTATCATAGAGCCCTCAACTAGCCCATGGTGCTCGCCGGTCGTACTGGTTCCCAAGCCCGACGGCAGCACCCGATTTTGTGTAGATTATAGGGGAGTCAATAATTTAACATACTTTGATGCCTATCCCATGCCTAGAATTGACGAGCTGGTTGAAAGATTGGGTCAAGCCAGATATCTATCCATGTTAGATCTCACGAAGGGTTATTGGCAAATACCCTTGAGGGAGGAAGATAAAGAAAAAACAGCCTTTGCCACCCCTTCGGGCTTGTACCACTTCACTGTCCTGCCGTTTGGGCTACACGGGGCCCCTGCCACATTCCAAAGACTCATGGATGAAATCTTACGACCATACAGGCAGTATGCGGCGGCCTATCTTGATGACATCGTTATCTATAGCAAAACTTGGGCAGAACATTTGTCACACCTAGAGGTCGTTTTATGTGCCCTTAGGAAAGCTCAGTTAACCGCCAATCCAGAAAAATGTCGGCTGGGACAAACTAGTATTAAATACCTAGGCTACATTGTAGGAGGTGGTAAGATTAGGCCCCAAGTAGAAAAACTAGAAGCTATTTCCCAGATGTCATATCCAAAGAAGAAAAAAGATATCAGGGCATTCTTGGGGCTAGTTGCCTATTATAGACGCTTTATTCCCCATTTTTCCACGATGGCGGAACCCCTTTCTAACTTGTTACGGAAGATGTGTCCCAATATTCTTGGTCCTCCTTCAGTCTCCGAGTTACGTAGTTTTGACAAGCTCAAGTCCGCTCTCACTTCTGCACCAGTTCTCTGTTGTCCTGATTTTGATAAGTCCTTTGTACTACTGACCGACACCTCTGAGGTGGGCCTTGGGGCTGTGCTGTCACAACCGCAGGAAGATGGCTCCCTACACCCCCTTTTGTACATCAGCCGGAAACTTCTTCCCGTGAACGGCATTATCCGGTTATAGAGAAGGAATGTTTGGCCATTAAATGGGCTATTGAATCTCTTAGGTACTATCTGTCTGGCAGAACATTTACCCTGGTTACCGGTCATGCTCCGCTCACCTGGCTAGCCCACAATAAGGACACCAATTCCCGTGTTCTACGCTGGTTCCTTTCCTTACAACCTTTTTCGTTTCAGATCCAGCATCTCCCGGGTAACCAAATGGTGACTGCGGATTTTCTGTCCCGGTATCCTGCCTCTAAGCGTCTCGACAGGCCGCTTTCTAGGGGGAGTGTTTGTGATGGGCTGGATTGCGATCGCCCAAACACAGCCTTGGCTTGTGCTGACTCTGCCCCTGGTGCTCTTAGTCTGACCCGCCTCCCGTCCCGTGATTGGTGGGATGGTCATGAATGGCGGGCCGCTGAGAGGTCAAAACTGCCACTGGCAGCACTTGCAGATGTCGGCGGATCGGAAGACACAGACGAACGACCACAGGAGGAGGAAGAAACTCGACTACGGGAGGAGAAGGATAACGCACATCAGAAGGAAGAAGGAGAGGGAGAGTGTATGCGCCTCGAGACAAGGGAAACAGTGAATCCCGTCTTCTACTCTGGAAGACAACCGGAGGCGTCTGACGTGTTCAGCAGAGACAGGCAACCGGGAGGACGGAATGCTACCGCCCGCCACGCTGCTGGAGAAGCGTGGCAACTCCAGGTGCGTGGGATCACATCCCTGTGAGAAAACGAGAGAGAGAGAGAGAGTGTGAGGGAACTGTATGGAAAAGGGGGGGGGGAGAAGAGAGAAAGGAGGTGATAACAAAAAGGGGAATAAAACGGGCACTGAAAGGAGGGAAGGGGGGGAAAACCACCAATTGAGCACCATAAAGCACTTTTACTAGAACATTGCACTTCAAAGGCACTGCGCACAAAACGGCATAGGCACCAAAGAAAAGGAAAGAGGCACTGAACAATATAATAAGGCCAAGCGAACCATTCCAGGACAGCACATAGAAAAGACAGAAAACAGAAGAGAGACAGATAACAAAATCCTGTTAAGGAAAGAGAAAGACAGGAAGGAAACATAATAAAAAGACCAAAACAAAGGCAACCTGACCACTTACCATATTTCCTCTGTACTCTCCACATGTACTTCCCGGGGACACCTGTACACCAAGAAAACAAAGAGAGAGACGAGTGAAGAATAATCCACAACCGAAACAACCATTCCACCCACCGCCCAAGAAGAAAACCTTAAACATACCTGTACCTTAACTCACCAATTACCACATTGATCCAATAAAACTCTGGTACACCGGAACAGCGCGTTTGAGTGTTCCTTCCACGCGGGCCCGGCCACAGGCCTCTACCATGGATCATCTCTATCTGTTATGAAAAAACTACAACGTATCCAGAATTCCGCAGCCAGGCTACTATTACATGTAAAGCCGCAAGCCCACATCTCCCCTTCCTTGAGAGCACTACACTGGTTACCCGTTGCCAGAAGATGCACTTTCAAGCTGCTTTGTATCACCCACAAAGCTACACATGGAACAGGACCGCTTTTTATCAGAAAGAAAATTACCAAATACATCCAACAAAGAAACCTCCGCTCAAGATTGGCACCCCACCTTAGAACACCACCATACAAGAAAAAGACTATAGGTGGTACATCCTTCTCCGTCCAAGCAGCCAAACTATGGAATTCATTACCCCAACTATAAGAGCCACAGATAACTTTCTTGTCTTCAGAAAACTACTCAAGAGTTGGCTCTTTCCTTCATAACCACCATATTCAAACAACTATGAACTGTATATGCCTATGTTGATAAATATTTTTTCAGATTATGGGGGTCATTCCAACCCTGGCGGTCGGTGTTAAAGCAGCGGCTAACCCGCCAACAGGCTGGCGGTTTAAAAAATGGAATTCTGACCCTGGCGGAAACCGCCAACAGAGACTGCCACATTAACACTCCGACCGCCACGGCGGGACAAACAAACAGCACGGCGGTCACCGCCAACAGACAGGCGGAAGTCAATGTACCGCCCACCCACCCACCAATCCGCCACCTTTTCCGGGACGGATTCACCGTGGATAAAAACACGGCGGAAACAGTTTCTGCAATGGGAAAACGCTCACCTGAACACATCCCACGAGGAACGAGGACACCATGGGGCCGGAACTACAAATACTCCCTGCCCTTGTCTTTCTGCTCCTTTACGACCAACAGCTACGTAGGCGCGGAAGATACCGGTGAGTACTGCATCTACGACACAGGGGAGGGGGGAGTAGAAAATATTACGGGCACACATACGCTACACACCCACCACCACCCTCACCCACTACAACACATACATCAATGCATAGCAATACATCACTGTTACAACCCCCAAACCCCCCGGAAGAATGCAAAGACAAAATGAAATGATCATAAACAGTTGAATATATTGTATTATTGGCATATAAAAATATCACACATTTAAAACTAATATATACATAAATATTAAAAGTCCGATACTTTTAGCAGTCATTGTCCGTGGCCCACTGGGCCCAAATCACATGGGCAAGGCCCACACAGGATACCTGACACCAATGGAGAGAACACTGCAGGGGCATCAGATAGAAAAACTACAGGCACCTCAGGGGGAAGGGAAGGGGGGGCACCTCAGCCACATGAGTACACTACGCCAGATGCACGAGGAGCCTCCATGGCCACTGTCCCATCCTGGGGAGTGCAAAGCCACAGTCTCTCAAGTCCATACAGTGGGTGGTTTGCCCACTGTACCATCCTGGGGAGTGCAAAGCCACAGTCTCTCAAGTCCAGACAGTGGGTGGGCTGCCCACTGTTACATCCTGGAGGAGTGCAAAGCCACAGTCTCTCAAGTCCATACAGTGGGTGGCTTGCCCACTGTACCATCCTGGGGAGTGCAAAGCCACAGTCTCTCAAGTGGATGACAGTGTCCACTGGTTCTGGAGGGAGACTGGTGCCCAGAGTGCTTTGTGCAGCCCTGCCCGACACAGATGCGGCACTGCCCCTTCCGCCAATCGGCCAGCGGTGCTTGAGATGAAGGGCCCAGTGCAGCGGTGCTTGAGACGGCAGTGCCCAGCGGAGCGGTGCTTGAGATGAAGGGCCCAGTTCAGCGGTGCTTGAGACGGCGGTGCCCAGCGGAGCTGTGCTTGAGATGAAGGGCCCTGTTCAGCGGTGCTTGAGACGGCGGTGCCCTGTTCAGCCGTGCTTGAGATGAAGGGCCCAGTGCAGCGGTGCTTGAGATGAAGGGCCCAGTTCAGCGGTGCTTGAGACGGCGGTGCCCAGCGGAGCGGTGCTTGAGATGAAGGGCCCAGTTCAGCGGTGCTTGAGATGAAGGGCCCAGTGCAGCGGTGCTTGAGACGGCGGTGCCCTGTTCAGCAGTGCTTGAGACGGCGGTGCCCAGCGGAGCGGTGCTTGAGATGAAGGGCCCCGTTCAGCGGTGCTTGAGACGGCGGTGCCCAGCGGAGCGGTGCTTGAGATGAAGGGCCCAGTGCAACGGTGCTTGAGACGCCGGTGCCCAGCGGAGTGGTGCTTGAGATGAAGGGCCCAGTGCAGCGGTGCTTGAGACGGCGGTGCCCTGTTCAGCGGTGCTTGAGACGGCGATGCCCAGTGGAGCGGTGCTTGAGATGAAGGGCCCTGTTCAGCGGTGCTTGAGACGGCGGTGCCCTGTTCAGCGGTGCTTGAGATGAAGGGCCCAGTGCAGCAGTGCTTGAGATGAAGGGCCCAGTTCAGCGGTGCTTGAGACGGCGGTGCCCTGTTCAGCGGTGCTTGAGATGAAGGGCCCAGTGCAGCGGTGCTTGAGATGAAGGGCCCTGTTCAGCGGTGCTTGAGACGGCGGTGCCCTGTTCAGCGGTGCTTGAGATGAAGGGCCCAGTGCAGCGGTGCTTGAGATGAACGGCCCAGTTCAGCGGTGCTTGAGATGAAGGGCCCAGTGCAGCGGTGCTTTAGCCGGCGGTGCCCAGCGGAGCGGTGCTTGAGATGAAGGGCCCAGTTCAGCGGTGCTTGAGACGGCGGTGCCCAGCGGAGCGGTGCTTGAGATGAAGGGCCCAGTTCAGCGGTGCTTGAGATGAAGGGCCCAGTGCAGCAGTGCTTGAGACGGCGGTGCCCTGTTCAGCGGTGCTTGAGACGGCGGTGCCCAGCGGAGTGGTGCTTGAGATGAAGGGCCCTGTTCGGCGGTGCCCTGTTCAGCGGTGCTTGAGATGAAGGGCCCAGTGCAGCGGTGCTTGAGATGAAGGGCCCAGTTCAGCGGTGCTTGAGACGGCGGTGCCCTGTTCAGCGGTGCTTGAGATGAAGGGCCCTGTTCAGCGGTGCTTGAGACGGCGGTGCCCTGTTCAGCGGTGCTTGAGATGAAGGGCCCAGTGCAGCGGTGCTTGAGATGAAGGGCCCAGTTCAGCGGTGCTTGAGACGGCGGTGCCCTGTTCAGCGGTGCTTGAGATGAAGGGCCCAGTTCAGCGGTGCTTGAGACGGCGGTGCCCTGTTCAGCGGTGCTTGAGATGAAGGGCCCAGTGCAGCGGTGCTTGAGATGAAGGGCCCTGTTCAGCGGTGCTTGAGACGGCGGTGCCCTGTTCAGCGGTGCTTGAGATGAAGGGCCCAGTGCAGCGGTGCTTGAGATGAAGGGCCCAGTTCAGCGGTGCTTGAGACGGCGGTGCCCTGTTCAGCGGTGCTTGAGATGAAGGGCCCAGTTCAGCGGTGCTTGAGACGGCGGTGCCCTGTTCAGCGGTGCTTGAGATGAAGGGCCCAGTTCAGCGGTGCTTGAGACGGCGGTGCCCAGCGGAGCGGTGCTTGAGATGAAGGGCCCAGTTCAGCGGTGCTTGAGATGAAGGGCCCAGTGCAGCGGTGCTTGAGACGGCGGTGCCCTGTTCAGCGGTGCTTGAGACGGCGGTGCCCAGCGGAGCGGTGCTTGAGATGAAGGGCCCTGTTCAGCGGTGCTTGAAACGGCGGTGCCCAGCGGAGCGGTGCTTGAGATGAGTGTCCAGTGCAGCGGTTCCGGCCCAGGCATGGATGTCACTCGCCACCTGACATGTGGCTGGCGGGGCCTTCCTGCCCATCTGTCTGTTGGCTTGCGGGGCCCTCCTGGGCTGCCGTACCGGGCCTCTGGGTGTCCTCCTGCACACCTGGGATGGGGCTGGTGGGGCCCTCCTGGGCAGCTGGCCTGCTGCCGGACTTGTCGGGCGTGCTGCCCTTCCCTCCCTTCCCTGGTCGTCTGTGGCCCTTTCCCACCTTTGGCGGTGTGGCAGGTGGCACCCCACTTCCAGCCGGAGCCAGGGTAGGGAGTTTGGTCCCTGGTGTCCTTGGCCTCTCGCGCCGGGCACTGGTTATCTTTGGGTGTTTTTCCGGGGGTGGGCTGGCCGTGCCTTGGCTCCTAGCAGAACTAGTTGCCCTTGAGGGTGGGGGACTCCACAGTCCTTGGACAACAGTCTTGATCGGTCCTGGTTTGGTGGTGGCTGAGGTGCTGATTGCAGTCTTATGAGATGGACGGGTGGGGGAGTTGTTGGAAAGAGGTCAAGTTTGGAAAGGCAAATCAATTTGGAAAGAGAGGGACGGCTAGGTGACGAAGAGGATGTGGTTGTAGGAGTGTGAAGTCTGGTGTCTTTGGGTGCAGGTGCTTGGGCTGGAGGCTGTCGTGAGGTGGATGGCTGTTGGGTGGGTGGCTGCCTGCGTTTGTGTGGTTTGGAATTGGGGGTGACAGACACACTGGGAGAGGACACAGGGGACGTGTAAATGGTAGTGGGGGTGGTGACTGCACGTGTGCGGAGTGTTCTGGTGGGTGTGCTGGTGATGGACGTAGTGGCTGAAGATGTTGTGCATGCAAGTGTGAGTGAAGACGTCACAGGGAGGGAGGAGGGAGACGAGGAGGAGGGGGACACAGTGGAGGCAGTGGGTGTTGGTGTGTCTGCATGTGGATGTTGCTTGTGTGAATGCTTGTGTGATGTGTGGTGCTTATGTCTGTCTGAGCTTCCCTTGGGTGTTGAGGTGTGTGCAGGCTGGTCTGTAGGTGTGTCTGGGATAGGCAGAGGTACAGAGGATTGGGTCTGGGTGGAGGAAGTTGGAGGGGAGAGGCTAGAGACAGGGACAATTGCTGCCATCAGTACTGAGGCCAGAGCGTTGAACGATCGCTGATGGGCAGCCTGACCCGAATGAATGCCTTCCAGGTATGCATTACTCCGGTGCACCTCCCTTTCTACACCCTGTATGGCATTCAAAAGTGTAGACTGCCCAACAATGATGGTCCTCAGGAGGTCAATGACCTCCTCACTGAGGGCAGCAGGGGTGACAGGGGCAGGGCCTGAGGTGCCTGGGGCGAAGGAGATGCCCCCCTTCCTGGGTGAGCGGGCACGGGGCAAATGCTGAGGGGCTGCTGGGAGGGCGGTGCTGGTGCGCTGGGTGGCGGCTGTACCTGCTGTTGCGGGGGGCACGGATGTTGCCGCCACCACAAGGGAGCTCCCTTCAGAGGACGAGTCGCTGCCACTGACATCAGCACGAGTCCCCGCTGTGGAGCTCCCCTCGCCCTCCGTCCCCCTGGTGTACTCAGAGTCCGTTGCATGGCCCTCCAGGGCCATGTGGGATGCAGCTCCCTTGTGCTCCGATGCCACTTCTCCTCCGCCTGATGATGCTAATGCACACATGAACAGGAAGACCACAAAAAAGGGGGGGATGAGAAATAAAGACATGTTGAGTGCATGGATTACCGCTACCGTTGGCGGACAAGACAGACACAGAAGCCGTCTGCACTACGCCGCGCACTTGGGGTCCACTACGCAATCTGTGGGACATGGCCTACAAGCCTATGGACGACAACTGCACACATAGATGACACAGGGCCATGGATACCTGTACTTGGCACCCTACAGAGGTGGGGGGCGGGGGCACAGGGCCATGCCTTACGGAGGGGCCTAGCCTACAGAAATCGCCCTGGCCTAGGGATACCCACAGCCCTCCTCCCCCACCCAGACACCTCCACTGCACGCAAAGTCATCAGAATGTATTTGTACTCACCCCCTTGTGTCTGCTGTGATGTCCTCACGCGCCCATCCAAATCGGGGTAGGCCACCGCCAGGATCCGGGACTTCAGGGGGGTCAATTGACGACTGGCACCCCTCCTACGTTGGGAGGCCATCCCCAGCAGAGCCTCCGCCGTCTTCCTGCTCCCGCGTCGGATGTCCTCCCACCTCTTCTGGCAGTGGGTGCCCCGTCTGTTGTGGACCCCCAGGGTCCGGACGTCCTTGGCGATGGCACGCCAAATTGCGATTTTCTGGTGGGCGCTGACCTATGTGACATGTACAGAGAGAGAAAATTTGTCATCACCTTCTGCATGCTCGATGTGAGTGGCCCCCCATCCCCACCCTTGCCATGTGGCACATGCTCTCATCTGTCGTCTGATGCATGCCTCAATCGCTCCCCTCCCCACCATCTTTCATCCACCCGACTCAACCCAGGCATTGGCCACAAAGCATGGTCCCAGTGCACTTACCTGTTGGTCTGGAGGACCGTAGAGTAGCGCATACTGGGGGAGGACCCCATCCACGAGTTTCTCCAATTCTTCAGAAGTGAAGGCAGGGGCCCTTTCCCCAGTCGCAGCAGCCATTGTCTCTTCCAGACCGAGGTCACAGCAGCACTTGCAGTGTAGGTCCTCTCCTGTAGAAGATCAGGTATCGAGTGATTAAGCTGATAGAAAATGGCAGTCACGCCCGCGGCGCTGCGTACAGCGACCGCCGGCGCACATCGTCATTGGCTCGTGAAACCCATAGGCTTCAATGTTAACCAATGCGGCTTTGCGCCGCGGTCTTCGACCGCCTACCGCCACGGTGTGCCACGCCAGCACATTGACCTCACATCCCATTGTCACACTTCACAGGTCAGGCAGCCGCCATTTCAAGGGCCCACATAGCTTAATTTCTACTGCGTCACACATACCTAGGCCTTGCATCAACACTCATACAAACCATTCAATGTATAGTGAATCGTGTTGTGTGCAAGCTGTGGGAACGTACCTGTGGGTTGATTGACTCTGTGCTCACTGTTGTTTTTCCTAGGCACCGTCCGCTGGGACATGCGAGGAGATGGAGGAATCTTCCCCTGTACAGACCGCTGGTGGACCTGTCGACAATGGAGGAACGACATGTCA
This sequence comes from Pleurodeles waltl, assembly GCF_031143425.1. Taxonomy (NCBI): domain Eukaryota; kingdom Metazoa; phylum Chordata; class Amphibia; order Caudata; family Salamandridae; genus Pleurodeles; species Pleurodeles waltl. Next base: position 893,418,016 of record NC_090443.1, read on the forward strand.
TTCTGACATACAGGCTTGACCGAGCCACTATACATGAACTGTGTGCCCAGCTGGAGGCAGACCTGATGTCACCCATTCGCCAACCCACAGGGATCCCCCCTCTAGTGCAGGTGCTGTCAGTACTCCATTTCTTAGCAAGTGGGTCATTTCAAACAACAGTGGCCATAGCATCAAGGATGTCCCAGCCCATGTTTTCCAAGGTGTTGTCCAGAGTGTTGTCTGCCCTGCTCAAACACATGCGGAGCTACATCATGTTCCCTGAGGTGGGGGATTTGCCTACAGTGAAGGGTGATTTCTATGCCCTTGGACATATCCCCAACATCATAGGTACCATTGATGGGACACATGTGGCTTTGGTCCCCCCCAGCAGGAGTGAACAGGTGTACAGGAACCGGAAGAGTTATCATTCCATGAATGTACAGATGGTGTGTTTGGCTGACCAGTACATCTCCCATGTTAATGCCAAGTTCCCTGGGTCAGTGCATGACGCCTACATCCTGCGGAATAGCAGCATCCCATATGTGATGGGTCAACTCCAGAGGCACCGGGTGTGGCTATTAGGGGACTCTGGTTACCCCAACCTGTCCTGGCTACTGACCCCAGTGAGGAATCCCAGGACCAGGGCAGAGGAACGCTACAATGGGGCCCATGGGCGGACTAGGAGGGTGATCGAACGCACCTTTGGCCTCCTGAAGGCCAGGTTCAGGTGCCTCCATATGACAGGTGGATCCCTAATGTACTCACCAAAGAAGGTGTGCCAGATCATCGTGGCCTGCTGTATGCTTCACAACCTGGCTTTGCGACGCCAGGTGCCTTTTCTGCAGGAGGATGGTCCAGATGGTGGTGTTGTAGCAGCTGTGGAGCCTGTAGAGAGTGAAGAGGAGGAAGCCGAAGAGGATGACATAGACAACAGGAACACAGTAATAGAGCAGTATTTTCAATGACACACCGGTAAGAGTAGACACCGGCATATTACATTTACCTAAAGACTCCTACCTCTCTACTGTCTGACTTTTTCCCCCAGTGTATGGTAACAGTGTTGTGACTTTCCCTTCCGATTTCAGAGCTGTGGGCCCCACTGCGTGACATCTGCTTTGTTTCCCCATGGACTACAGCTGTGTGACAGCGGTTTGTTGGCATCACAATGTGAATAAATATTTTGGCACTGTCATGTCTAATACATTTGTTAAAATCACAGACGGACTCCAGATTGTTTATGTGCAATAAGTGTGTTTATTCAAGTGCTCTAATTTGGATGGGTGGTTGCAAATCGGTGAGGGGTGATGGTGGAGGATTGTCCATGGCAGAGTCCAGACTATCAGTATCACAGGTGCATTGTCCAAATGCCTGTGGAAAGTGGAGCAGGGCTAGTTTAAAGTTGGATAGGGTGACAATGTGGGACAGTGGGATGACAATCAGGGCGGTATCCTTTACTGGCGGGGGTCTTGACATGTTACTCTGTCTTCTTCCTGGATCTCAGGGCCGCTTGCGGGGTGGTTCTCCTTCTGCAGTGGGTGGGGTTCTGGTGGCCTGTTGGTCTTGTGTCGGGGCCTCCTGTCCACTAGCGCCGGCGGAGGTGGTAGCCAGTTCTTGGTCCATGCTAGTGACAGGGGCCCTTTGAGGTGCCACAGTGTTCCGCAATGTGGTGATTAACTCATTCAGGGCCACTACGATGGTACCCATGGTGGAACTGATATTTCTTAGTTCCTCCCTGAACCCCATATACTGTTGCTCCTGCAGAAGCTGGATTTCCTGAAACCTGGCCAGGACCGTCGCCATCGTCTCCTGGGAGCGGTGGTATGCTCCCATGATGGAGGAGAGGGCCTCGTGGAGAGTGGGTTCCCTTGCCCTGTCCCCCCCCGTCGCGCAGCAGCCCTCCCAGTTCCCCTGTTTCCCTGGGCCTCCGTCCCCTGGACCGTGTTCCCACTACCACTGCCCCCAGGTCCCTGTTGTTGTTGGGGTGGTGGGTTAACCTGGGTTCCCTGTAGTGGTGGACACACCGCTGATTGACGTGTCCTGGGGACAGAGGTATGGGCCCGCTGGGTGGGTGCTGTGCTGGTGTTCCCAGAGGGGGGAAGGTCTGCTGTGGCCTGTGACTGTCTGAGGGGAACCGACTGTCCCGAGGTCCCCGATGGACCGGGCTGGTCATCTAGATCCAGGGAGACAGAGCTGCTGTCATCACTGTGGGCCTCTTCTGGGGGTGGAGTGGACATTTGTGGACCCTCCTGCGCGGTGACCTGGCATTCGGGTCCTGCAGGGGTATAAAAGTATGGTTATTGCTTCTGTGTGTGCCAATGGCGTGCAATGGGTGGGTGCCCGTGTACCCCAGTGCTGGCATTCCTTTGTGGGGGCTGTTGTGACGGTGTTTTTGGGGGGGGGGTGGATGGGTATGTGCATTGGGCATGCTTTGGTGATGGGTGTCCATGCTTTGGGGCCGCATGCAGGGCTAAGTTTTGGGATGGGTGGGTTGTGATGGTGAGACATTTGCAAGGGGTAGTTGTGATGGGGATGGGGGTGAGGGTGGGGGTATGAGTTGGCATGCAGGTGGGGTGGGGGGGATGAAGTAGTGAAGATGAGACTTACCAGAGTCCATTCCTCCACCGACTCCTGCGAGGCCCTCAGGATGCAGGATGTTCAAGACTTGCTCCTCCCATGTTGTAAATTCTGGGGGAGGAGGTGGGGGTCCGCCGCCAGTCTGCTGTACCGCGATGTTGTGCCTTGATACCATGGAACGCACCTTCCCCCGTAGGTCGTTCCACCTCTTCCTGATGTCGTCCCTATTTCTTGGGTGCTGTCCCACAGCGTTGACCCTGTCGACTATTCTGCTCCATAGCTCCATCTTCCTGGCAATGGTGGTGTGCTGCACCTGTGTCCCGAACAGCTGGGGCTCTACTCGTACAATTTCCTCCACCATGACCCTGAGTTCATCATCTGAGAACCTGGGGTGTCTTTGAGGTGCCATGGGGTGGTGTGGGTGATGTGTGGGATGGATTGTGTGGTGCTAAGTGTGGTGATGTGTATTGTTGTGTTGTGTGAAGTGCGTGCTAATATTGCAGGGTGAAAGTGAATTGGGCGTCTGGGTGCTCGGATGTCTTTTCTCGGGGCGTGCTCACGAATCTCTAGGAGTGGAAGTTTGTGGGTGATGTGGGTGTGTGTTTTATATTGTATTGGGTGTGTGGGAGTGGTGTGTGTATGTGTATCAGGTGTGTGTATTTCGAATTGGCCAATGTGCTAGTGTTTTGTACGAGTATGTGTATTTCGACCGCAGCGGTGTGTACCGCCAATGGAATACCGCGGTTGAAAGACCGCCGCGTGGATTCGTGGGTCGTAATGGCATGGGCGTATTTCTGTTGGCGTGATGGTGGAGGTTTGGTCATCGCCAGTTTATCGCTGACCTTTGGTGTGGCGGACTTTTGTGGATGTCGGTATTTTGGCGGTTTGCCTGTTGTGGGTCAGAATGACCGTGGCGGTTTACCGCGACCGCGGCGGTGTTATGGCGGTCTTCTGTCTGGCGGTAAGCGCATTTTACCGCCGAGGTTGGAATGACCACCTATGTGTATATTTCTATTTATTTATAGTTTCTTTAGAAAATATGTATCGCTACTATGTCATAACAATAAAATACACACACACTCTTTAAACCTGTTTGACTAAGTATTTTTTACCCATGGTTCTAATTATGTATTGTATGTGCATATGTGTGTGTATTCATGTGTGTGTGTGTGTGTGTATATATATATGTATGTATGTGTATATGTTGTTTCTGTACTTGGCATGTTCGTGGATCATTGCATGGCTCCTGGGTGGGTTGTTATACTAGATATCTATGAATTCCTGCTCTCATCTTATCACACTTATCTACTAATCATCATATGTCATGTCTCTATCAAACTATCCTCCATTCTCACTCTGACTCATCCCAAATACCTTCTACTACTTTAATCTCCTAAATAACTCTGCCTAAGCTCTTCCCTCTGCTTCCACATCTAACTCACCAAACCTCACTCTACTACTGTGACCTCCGACACAACCCTACTAAATTCTCCTGCATTTATCTCGCCCTGCCACTATGCTCTCCCTAACCCTTCCACATACTCTTCCCTCCTCCACCCCCCTTTACTCATCCCAAGCCTTTCGGTTGAGTAAATGAAGGATATACTCCCAATTAACACTTCTGGATTTCTTTCCTCCTCCACCCCTCCATTACTCCAGTCAACCTAACTAACAAACTCTCATATCCGCGGCTCAAATTAACTCATAATATTACTAAAACTGTACTCATTATTTCCCGATACTAATCCATCACTAATTCTTGTTGGGTTCCAGAGTAGCGTGCTACTCATCGAAAAGCACTTCGACGCATAGTAAGCGCTATATAAATACGATTACAATACAATACAATACAATACAAATTGACATATGTATATATTTTTGACATACCAACTAAAAATATTTTTTGCTATATGTATTAACCCCCAAATGACTCAGCCTAGGTCTGGTGGCATTTTCAAGTTCAGGAAGGTTGTGTTCATTTGACAATATTATCATCAGGCTGCAGATAGCAGGGTCTGAGAATGAGCAGTGCCCAGTCAGATTTCTGACCCACGCTGGGGCTGGGTCAACGAGGTGAACAACTGAAGCCTTGTGGTATTTAACTTGTACTTAAAAGTCCTTGCCAACGCAGTATTGGAGCTGTGAACAAAACGTTGTTTCTGAATGCTTTTAAATGTCAGAACATTAAAATGAAAAGTTACCTTGGTGATTAAATTAGCTCTTCTTTTCGATTTTCTCCCATTTACAAGTGTTGCAATTGCAAAGAGAAGGCCCCTTTCTCCCAGTGGCTGGTAGACACCGTGTCATAGGTATAAATGAAAAATAAAGACATTTGTTCAAATGAGAGAAATTTGAAGTAAAAAAAAATATTCATATTATGGACTTGTCTGCAGAATATTTTTCTACACTTTAAATTTCTCCCATTTTAAAAATAATTAATGTATATTTGTTATACATTTATCGGTGCCACATATGGGGAAAGGTATGTCCTGTGCTGCAAGTGCTTATGACACATCATTCACCCATCCAAATATATCTCATTCCTCTGCACACATGTTGACTGCGCTCTCACAGACACACATGCAAGCCCTGTCATAGTGCCCTTAGTCATAGTGTATGGTTCAAACCACAATATCTGGCTCTAGGGAAATGAAACATTAAGCCAATGAAGCTGGCCATGGCGGTGTCTGGTAACAGTGCACATGTTTTTTAGCCTTCCGTAGCTCACAATCATTTTCACTGATCATAAGTAGTTCTCACTACAGAAAATGTTACAGACCCCTGGCCTAGATGACGTAACTGGCCTGGAGTAGTAAAATAGGGACATGAAAAGGGATGAGGGTACTACACACTTTTAGGCCCATATTTATACTTTTTTAGCATCGCATTTGCGTCATTTTTTGACGCAAAAGTGGTGCAAACTTACAAAATACAGCAGTATTTTGTAAGTTTGCATCGAAAGGCGGCGCAAATGCAGCGCTAAAAAAGTATAAACATGGGCCTTAGTTTCGAGGAAGAGAATACATTTGAAAAATATGCTGTTCTAACTTTTTAGAAATACTTGTGATTGATTTCTCAATATTGTGTTACATCAATACAAACAAAACCTCACAATTTATTTATTTTTCTTTAATTTTTTGCATCCATACAGGTCAACTCCCATCAGAAAAAAAGACATCTGGCAAACCATTTGGAAGAAGGTGTGGACCCTGAGGGTCTACAAGCGGTGCGGTATCCATTGCCGCAAAAGATGGGAGAACCTACAACGCTGGACAAAAAAGTCATTTGAGGTCTTGCCCGGCCAGTCCTCCCAACATGGAAGGTGTGTGTGCTGCACCCTGAACACCTGTAAGGGCTGCATACTTGCAGTGGCCTATCCACAGGTTTGATGGGCACTTGAGAGCCCAACAGCAGCATCAAGGGGCTACGTTTTTCTGTGTATTTTTCTTGTTACAGCAACAAATTACCGCATCAGCATAAAGGTTGACACGTCCAGCGTACAAGAAGAGTTCTTGATAATGTAAGTTTTGCACTAGGTGTATGATGATGTGTTTTGTATATTTATTTGTGGAAAATGATACCATATATCATGGTCACTACCAAAGGACTGTTTTGAGCCGCAATATGTCTGCCTAAAAAAAGTATGAGTTTGTTTGATGTTATAAGTTCAGTTGTACCACACAGGCCAAAATGTATAATTGTGTCAGGTGTGATGCTACATGCCAATTGTGATGGAGGTTATGTTGTCTTTATTAAAGGTGACACAGCATAAAACACACAAAAAACACACTTATGACACATTGGATATTCCAAACATCACATTGGTGAGTTGGTATTAAACAATATTGAGCATGTGATCCAAACAGACTAGAAACAGAAAAAATGGCAAGATGTTTTTGTAAAAACATATCGCAAATATGTTTTTAATAACAAATACAATTCAATGTATGGTAAAAGTGACAGATTTGCATGATTCCTACTCCTTCCCATATGTGCATGTAAGCCAGTCTGTTTTTAAAAAAAAATGAATTTGATAGGCCTACATTTTTTTTTTAAACAGACAGGAATGTGTACACATTTGTGACAGAGTAAGACATACCAAAAGAGAGCTTTTTTGTGTCCTTTGTTATGTCCAGATGATACATCAATATTGAAGAAAAGAGATTAAAGGGACTTTTGCCGATGTACAATGTACAAAGGTTTTTTTTTTTTTTACTTCTTATTGTTTTTTGTGACATAAGTTTACTATTCAAAAGAACCAATCACAACCAGTCAGAGGTGTTAAACAATTTGTACAGAAAATTGTAAATGGTTAAGAAAAATTATCATAAATAATATGGGAGCAATAACAGGAAATTAAAAGACTGTGACCAAATGATTTCTGAAGCAGTTCCCTACATGCGTGGGATAATGTAAAGTAAACCTAAGTTTGAAAGCCTTGTAGCAGGTGAAATATGAAAAATGTGAAAATGTTTTCATAAAAAATCTCATGGCCAGTTCTATTTACACAGCTACAATAAAACTATTGTATATGTCTTTTCAGCATCTTCAAGAGCAGACAAAGGGGACATTGGCCACAAAGGCAGGGAAGCATCTGGCCAATGTGTGTCTGGTAGTGAGATGTCGAACAGCAATGGACATAATGGGGGTTATTACAACTTTGGAGGAGGTGTTAATCCGTCCCAAAAGTGACGGTAAAGTGACGGATATACCACCAGCTGTATTACGAGTCCATTATATCCTATGGAACTCGTAATATGGCTGGTGGTATATCCGTCACATTTGGGACGGATTAACACCTCCTCCAACGTTGTAATAACCCCCATTGTGTTTTGTTTGATTATGTTGTTTAGTTTGGAGTTAAAACAGTTTTATATCTTTTTATCATAATATCAACTTTCATTAACATTTTTTCTCATGCTTATTAGTGTAAGCATTTTTTTAAATAAAAGCACAATTCATTGTAACATTTTCTATTGACGTTTTATACATGTTTTATTTTTCAGTACATATTTTTACATATACATTTCTGTCAGATCCTTCATACATGCATATTGTTGTTAAACATTTTTTACCAGAAAGGTTGTACATTGTTTCATTTATGTTTAAATAGCTGTATTTTGTTATATCAATAAATAATGTAAATAAAATATTTTCTTTTTATAGCATTTATAATATATTTTTACAGTTTTATAACAAATGTGTATATACCTTTTATATAAGTCATATATTTTGCATATATTTTTTATATTTTTTTAAATAAAACAATATTTGTATTTATTTATTCCATTGGTTTACATAGCAAGACAAGCTTTTTTAAATCACTATTAGTCCACTCTTCTTTTTATCACTTGCTTTATTTTTTAGTCTGTGCTTCTCATTTTTGGACGCTGGTGGCTAAGCAGGATAGTGGTTCCTTGTTGTTCAATGGTAAATGTAATTTAATTATAGTCTAGTTTCTATATTTATTATTTCATGGGGAGTGAGTATATTGAGGTACGTTTATATTTGAATGTATATATGGTTTTTTAGGTTATAGTGGTTGGGGGTTTGTCTTGTAGTTGTTTGAGGTGCATCTACTAGGCCTAAATCTAATTGATTGTGTCTGTATTTTATTGTTAGATGGTGTTTTGACAGGGAGTTTTTATGTTATTTCTGTTTTTGTATGGTAGTTATGTTTTTATTTATTTTTTCTACAAGGCAACATAGCTGTGATTTACAAAACAAAAAACAATTTTTATTAATTTTGTCATGTACACAAAGAAACAGTACTGTTCAACTGATGAAGACCAATGTAAAACATTGTAACAATGACCCCAATTCAGAGTATTCCCACCATTTGCCCCAGTTTTTCTTCTGCTTTTGGGGACAGGTGCACTTCATATATAAAGGCTCCTCCAGTTTTGCTCCAATCCATGGCAGCCCACAATGGGGCCAGAGGGGGAGGACCAGTGGTTTTCTGTGCATGGGCAATATCTTGTTTTGCTATCAATGTCCTCTATAAGACTCAACAGTGTGATGCAAGGTGTCAATTGGTCTCTCCAAAACACATTAAATAGTGGTAAAAATGGCAGCCTAACACTTCCTGATCACAGGGTGCTTTGAAACTACATGGAAAAGGTTGACGTTCCACTTGAAATATCGGAAGTATGCGGGTGAAGCCTGCTTTTGTGCCTGCCACAAACATATCAGCATCAGGTAGGTGATATTCAGGCCCTTTATTTGGATGATCCGGAGTCGAGAAGTGATCATCAACACTTGTGGTGCCATCTTGGGATCTCCCCAATCACTGTCATCCAGGGGACCCACACATATCGCCTATCTGGCTTTCAGTCCAAAAAACAGATCTGTGGAGTTAATCATGAGGGATTTATAAATGGGGTATATGCCCTCCTTCCGATAGGCCATGTTAGACATTTCAGCCTCAGGGTACTCTTCCCGTAAACTTTGTGCCTTCAACCCTCCTCCTATATTGCTGAATTTGTTTTTGTTGGCTGTAGGACTCTATGCGCTTTACCACTGTTAACCAGTGCTAATGTGCCTGAGCTTGCTCCCTAAAACATGGTAAAATTGCACTACACCTGGTTGGCATATTTAATTTACTTATAAGACCCTAGTAATGTGGTATGCCATACACCCTGGGCCTGTAAATTAAATGCTGCTGGTGGACCTGCAGCACTCATTGTGGCGCCCCCACCACAGAATTAGCCCCTTAAATCATGCCCCAGGTCTTCCATTGCAGCCTGATTGCAGTTTCAAACTGCCAATTCGACTTGGCAGTATAATCCCTTGCTAAGCCTTAAACTCCCCTTTTATTGTATAAAAGTCACCATAAGGTATGCCTTAGGTAGCCCGTAAGTCAGGTTGCATTGTAATTGAAAGCTTGTGCTTCCTAAAACATGGTACAATTGGGTTACTCTCCCATGGTATATTTTGGAGATGTACTTTTAGGTTTTCATGTCCTGGCAGTGAAAAACGTCTAAATTAATTTTTCACTACTGTGAGGCCTACCTCTCCCATAGAATAACATTATGTTGCCTTAGTACATTTAATAAGTGCCAACTTTGGGTGGAAATAGGTAGACTATTCATGATTGGTGTCTGGGAAATTGTATTAAAAAATCCTCTTTACCGGTAAAGTTGGATTTTAAGTTACAATTTTGAAAATATCACTTTTAAAAAGTTGATGTTTTTCCTGCCATAACAATTTGGTGCCTGCAGCCTGCTCCTGGGTCACATGACTGGGTGCAGCTGACAGTAGGACACAATAGAGGGATTAGGTGTGCCTGGGTGGGCCTTCAACTGGCAGGATGGGGAGGGTGGAGCTGGGCACAGACCCACTTGCAACTGAATAGGCCATGTCCTGCCTTCACAGAATGGACTTTTACCCCCTGTATTCATGCAGCCAGCTTGGAGCCAGGGCAATGGAAGCAGGAAACTTCAAGCACTTCAAAGGGAATTCTCTAGAAACTTCCCCTACTTCAAAGGAGACACCAGGGAGAAAAAGGGGACCTTCAGACCCACTCTTAAGTTCACTTTCCGGACCTATAGAAGGACTCTCAGAGGATGGCCTGCTGTGTATGCCACAAGACTGCTTTGCTGCACCTGGAAGGACTGCTTTGCTGTGTGGAGTCTGCCTTTAACCATCAAAGACATGCCTTGCTGCTTGAGACTTGTTTCAACTCTTGAACCTAGGACTACCAGAGTGATCCAAGGGCTAGTTGGCTGGACTCCTGACCAGAGCCTCAGGGACAGAAAAGGCTTCAACCACCATGCACCCACACCTGGTCCCAGCCTGAGTGAGTCCTAACACCGCAAGTGGTGCTCCTTCAGCGCTGGACCTATAATGGTGGTGCTAAAGGTGCCCAGATAGCCAAATCCAAAACTTTGGACATAAAATGTTTTTGGCTGAAAACTGCTCTGAGAATCAAGAGAAGACCAGGACCAACCCAGTCATCTATCCTCCCATGGTGTGTTGAATGTCGGCCTGAATTCGCAGCAGCTTCCACTATGTTCTTCTCTATAGCAGCAACTTCTGTTCATTGATCCTTTACCAACGGGGTATCTGGAATTTTCCTGGAATTCTTGTCGGCTACAGTCTCCAGCTTCATTTCCAGCTTTGTCCCGCTGGAAATGTTTGACTTACAAAAAAAGAGACACATGGTCTCATCACAAGTGTGGCAGTCCTGTGACTGCCATGTTGGCAGTGGCAGTCAGACTGCCAACAGGCTAGCAGAGAAGACCGCAAAATTATGACTATGGTGGTGATCCCAATGGAATACAGCCAATGCACCGCTGACAACCGCCAGTGTGGTCAGACCTCCCTGGGCGATTAAAGCCACCAGCAGATCGCTGGACCTATTACGAGGTTGCACACCGCCGAAATTTCCGCCGACCACCACGGAAACCCAGGCAGAACTAACTGTATAAAAGGAGACACTCACCTTCAGGAAGCCACACTTGTCCGGAGCCGCCATGGAGTCAGAGTTTGAAGTCATCCCATTGCTCCTGACCCCCGAAAGATAATGGAATCTTCGCCGATGATAACGACAACAACCGTAAGTACACACACTCATTGTAGCAGTTGTATTTTGTAAAATCTTGTAGAATTACATAACATACCAAAGGAATGGGGGGGCGAGGGCAACACTTACAAGTAACAGAACACTGACACTCACTCACATACAACTACAAGGACACCCACACATACACAGCACATACTGCAGCCACCACACGTCAAGAACACGCACTTACGCACTGCAACACAGGGCCTCACACAAGAGCATACAACATAACAACACGTCACAACATCACAACCGCAATCTCACAAACACATTGGCAAGCACTCACAACCGACACAAGCCAGAGACACATCACACATCGAACACACATAATTACACGATCATACAACTTACTAATCAACATCACAGCACATCGAACCTAGCAAACCATGCACAATATAAGCACACAAAGCCACACACTACAACAAACACATGTCAACACAAACACCTCAAAAACAACACGTCTGCTACATAAACATTCCCATCACACAACACACACACCCTATCCCTGGGGGACAATACATGAAGCACAAGCACCACACACACACACACAGATACTCGCTAGGAACTATTCAAATCTAGGAAAGAAAATGCAGGACAAAGATGTAACCAGATAAACAATAACTGGTTGGTCAGGATATATATTGTTGTCATAGTTGGACACCAACGTTGGTGGCGCCATGTCGTAGCTGGACTCTTGCTCTAGGCAAGAATGCTGGTTTAAGGATGACAGTACTTATGTTTGTAGGCGACTATGCCAGCCATACAACAAATCGCAACTGTCGTCCCAACCCTTCCGGCTCACACACAGCACCTCACCAGAAACCCAAAACAGTAAAAATGCGATTTGTGGAAGCCTTTACGCATGGACTCAAGAGTGTGATATCTCAGAGAGTGTTGTGTTTAAATAGAGATTACCCCTTTCTCACATTAACAAAATGCCTCTATCAAACACAGGCAATGAAGAAGATGCAGTAAAGTTTCAATAGGTTTTACTTAGCAAAACTGCATTCTGCGATAAATTGCATGGGCTGCAGTGATTAGGATAATGAACAGTGCAAGAAACAGAATGGTAAAGACAAGAGTCATTAACACAAAGACCCCCACCATCTTGCAATAACATGAGAAGACATAAAGGCCCTCATTACGACCCTGGCGGTTGGTGATAAAGCGACGGTAATATCGCCAACAGGCCGGCGGTAATAAATATGGAGTTATGACCACGGCGGACACCGCTCAGACAGACAGCCACTTTAACACACCGACCGCCAGGGTGAAATCAACAGGCACCACAGTGGTAACCACCTACAGCCAGGCGGAAGACAATGTTCCACCCACTGAATTATGAGACACCAATCCGCCACCTTTTCCGGGCCGGTACCAACAACATCAAAAGCCTAGCGGAAACAGATTTCAGAAGTCAAAGGACTCACCTGTGGAGACTCAGGGAAGAACCACACCGCCATGGAGCTTGAGTTGCATGTGTTCCCCATGATCTTCTGCCTTCTCCTCCATTACGATCACCAACGCCGGCAAAGACGACCACGGTGAGTACTGCCGCCTAGCACACAAGGGAGGGGGGAGGAAAAAGAGAGTGACACACACGCAATACTCCCACCCCCAACACCATAGACATATCCAGATGCAGTAACATTGCATATACACCCGTACCCCTCAGGAATAATGCAAGGACAAAAGGAATTGATTAAAGTAAGTGTAATAAGATACAATACTATAAATAAGTACATCCAAATCAACAAGTATATACATATTTACAAATGTAGGGACACTGCCCTGTCCTCAATGTCCGTGGGCCACAGGGCCACATCACATAGTCCAAGGTCCCACCTTACTCCTGCAACAACACGGAGAGAACACTGCAGGGGCATCAGGTCGAAAATAGACAGGCACCTCAGGGTGACGGGGAATGGGGGGCACCTCAGCCGGAAGATGGTACAATGCCACTGGTCCTGGAGGGGGCAACATGCCCATTACTCTGTCCTGGGGAGTGCAAGGCCACATTATCTCAAGTGGGTGATTTGCCCACTGCTTGGTCCTCGGGAGTGCAACACCACAGTCTCTCAAGTGGGTGATTTGTCCACTGCTTGGTCCTAGGGAGTGCAAGGTCACAGTATTTCAAGTGGGTGATTTGCCCACTGCTTTGTCCTGGGGAGTTCAAGGCCACAGTATCTCAAGTGGGTGACTTCTTCCATTGGTTCTGGAGGGGGCATTGTGCCCAGTGAGCTTCTTCCTGTGGAGGATGGGGTGAGTGGATGGCTTCACTGGTTCTGGAGGGGTCATTGTGCCCAGTGAGCTTCATCCTGTGGAGGATGCGGTGAGTGGATGGCTTCTCCACTGGTTCTGGAGGGGGCATTGTGCCCAGTGAGCTTCTTCCTGCTGAGGACGGGGTGAGTGGAAGGCTTCTTCCACTGGTTCTGGAGGGGGCATTGTGCCCAGTGAGCTTCTTCCTGTGGAGGATGGGGTTTCCACTTTTTCTGGAGGGAGGGGGCATTGTGCCCAGTAAGCTTCTTCATGTAGAGGATGGGGTGAGTGGATGGCTTCTTCCTCTGGTTCTGGAGGGGGCATTGTGCCCAATGAGCTTCTTCCTGTGGAGGATGGGGTGAGCGGATGTATTCTTCCACTGGTTCTGGAGGGGGCATTGTGCCCAGTGAGCTTCTTCCTGTGGAGGACGGGGTAAGTGGAAGGCTTCTTCCACTGGTTCTGGAGGGGGCATTGTGCCCAGTGAGCTTCTTCTTGTGGAGGATGGGGTTTCCACTGGTTCTGGTGTCGCGTGGGCTCTCATTATTCTAAATGAGACTACTGGATTTCTAGGTAGCAGGATCTATAACGGTGTGGGGGACTGAGTCTGACCCACGTGTAAAGAACTCTGTCACCCTAAATCCGGTTTTTGCTCCGGCTAACTAGCAGTGCCTCATTTCTCCCATGTGGAAGGAATGATTTGGCAGCCGAGTGCATGACATCTTTGGAACTTCTCAGGGAAGTCGTGGTTACTCAGATCCAAACCAACTCTCTTATTTCCAATATGATCTCATATACAAATGACAAAGACAGTATAAGTTTTATATAATGTTTTTAATAAAACGACTGTATTTTAGATATTAAGGCGTGAACCGCAATAACCAGAATGATACAACACAGTAGGATTGAAATAGTCACCAGGAGAGTAAAACATAAGAACAAAGCTATCATATTGTCTAACAGTTTCTACTCTCCCTCTGCTTGTTCTATTTAGAGCACAGCATGTTAAGCTTCTAGCTTGCCTATTAGAATCACTGTGGAGACATCAGCCCTCATACCTGAGCAAAGACCTGTGATCTTGGTTCAGCATCTGCAACGAGGCAGTCAGCGTCTAGTTGTGGTTCCCTGGTCGGAATCTCCCTCTTGCGTGTATTGGGACAAGGAAGTGATTTTATAACTAACATGTCACAAAATGTCCCTACGCAGGAATGCCAAGTCTAAACTCCTACCACATCTATCGGCAATGTACCAGACTGTATCCTTGACTGAAGCACAGAGTAAATTTGTTATGGAGAACTCCAGTGCTGAAGTAGGCAAAACAGTGTGATATGAATAAAAAACAACACCGTAGAACTGGCTATTTGAAAAATAACAGTACGAAGCCTAATAAAAAGCATGCAGAGCAAAGTGCACAGAGGCTCTAAGCTGTCAGCAAATGAATAAAATATATTCAGGGCAAAGTGCACAAAGGCCTAAAGCCTGAAGCTAAAGCGCAATGAATACGTAAAACTAACCACACTTCACTGGAAGGAGGGGGCATTGTGCCCAGTAAGCTTCTTCCTGTGGAGGATGGGGTTTCCACTGGTTCTGGAGGGAGGGGGCATTGTGCCCAGTGAGATTCTTCCTGTGGAGGATGGGGTGAGTGGATGTCTTCTTCCACTGGTTCTGGAGGGGGCATTGTGCCTAGTGAGCTTCTTCCTGTGGAGAATGGGGTGAGTGGATGGCTTCTTCCACTGGTTCTGGAGTGGGCATTGTGCCCAGTGAGCTTTTTCCTGTGGAGGATGGGGTGAGTAGATGGCTTCTTCCACTGGTTCTGGAGGGGGCATTGTGCCCAGTGAGCTTTTTCCTGTGGAGGATGGGGTGAGTGGATGGCTTCTTCCACTGGTTCTGGAGGGGGTATTGTGCCCTGTGATGCAGATCTTGAGGAGTGCAATGTCACAGTCTCACACCTGGGTGTCAGACCCACAAGATTTGCTGGGGCCAGGCCGCACAACAGCCGATGGAGACAGGACTTCACACTGTCCGCCGGAGGTGACTGCTGCTCAGTGGTGGTAGTGGTGGTGGTGCTGGTGGAGCTGGCAGTGGTGGGGGGAGGCTCCAGCCTTCCCCTGCAGCCTTGGACGGCTGCCCACTGGGGCTGCTGCTGCTGGTAGCGGTGCTGGTGGCAGTGCTGGGAGTGGTGGGGGGAGGCTCCAGCCCTTCCCCTGCAGCCTTGGCTGCTGCTGCTCAGCTGCTGCTGCTGGTTCCGGTGCTGGTGGCGGTGCTGGCAGTTGTGGGGGCAGGCTCCAGCCCTTCCCCTGCAGCTTTGGATAGCTGCCCACTGGGGCTGCTGCTGGCAGTGGCGGTACTCGTGACGGTGCTGGCTGTGGTGGAGGAGGCTCCAGCCCTTCTCCTGCAGCCTTGGACAGTTGAACCACCATGGTTGGTGGTGGGGGCTCCAAATGAGTCCCAGCACCAGGCCTCTTGTCCTTTCTGCCTGCTGGTGCAGGTCCCTTGCCCTTCCTTTCAGCAGCCGTGGATTGCTCCTTGCCCTTCCATTTAGCAGCCGGGGATTGCTCCTTGCCCTTCCGTTTAGCAGCTGGGGGTGCCTCCTTGCCCTTCCTTTCAGCAGCTGGGGGTGCCTCCTTGCTCTTCCTTTTAGCAGCTAGGGATGCCTCCTTGCCCTTCCTTGCAGCACTTGGTGCAGGCACCCTTTCAGTGAGGCTGCCTGGTGCCCAGGATCCTCTCCCACCTGGAATAGCTGTGGACACTACTGTGCCCGTGGACTGGGTGGCTGAGGTGCTTGCCTGGGTTTTGACCGCCCTGGCCTGACGTGAGGGACGGGGGGGGTAGGGAAGAGGTCAGTGGGGGAGAGGAAAAGCTTCTTAGGGACATTGGGATGGGAAGAGGGAGATGGTTTGGGAGTGGAGGAAGAGGTAGTGGTGGTAGGAGGTGTCTGTCTGCTGTGTTTGGGTGCAGGTGCATGGGCTGGATGCTGTTGTGAAGTGGATGGCTATTGTTGTCTGAGTACTTGCGTTTGTGTACTTTGGGAGGAGGGGTCACAGACACAGTGGGAGAGGACACTGGGGACATGTGCATTGAAGTTGGGGTGGTGACTGCCAGTGAGGGGCGTGTGCTGATAGGTGTGCTGGTGATGGGGGTAGTGGATGAGGATGTAGTGCATGCAGGTGTGAGTGGAGATGCAACTGGGAGGGAGGTGGACGAGAAGGAGGAGGTGGCCACAGTGGAGGCAGTGGATGTTGGTATGTCTGATTCTGGATGGTGTTTGTGTGAGTGCCTGTGGGATGAAGTGTGGTGCTTGTGTTTGACATGTCCGCTCTTGTGTGTTGTCCTGGGTGCCTGCTCATCTGATTGTGTGCTTGGGATAGGTTGGGGTTGAGGGGAATGGTATTGGGTAGAGGAAGTTGGAGGGGGGAGGCTAGAAACAGGGACAATGGCTGCCATCAGAGAGGAGGCCAGAGCCTGGATTGATCTATGTTGGGCCGCCATGCCAGTGTGAATGCCCTCCATGAATGCATTTGTCTGTTGCATTTGGGCTGCCAGCCCCTTGATGGCATTCACAATGGTTGACTGCCCAACAGAGATGGGTCGCAGGAGGTCAATAGCCTCCATACTCTGGGCAGCAGGGCTAACTGGGGCAGGGCCTGTGGTGCCTGGGACAAAGGAGATGCCCACCCTCCTGGGTGAGCGGGCACGGGTAACTCGCTGAGGGGCTGCTGGGAGGGCGGTGCTGGTACGGGGGTGGCGGCTGTACCTCTAGCTGGGGTGGGCACAGAGGTGTCCGCCACCACCAGGGAGCTTCCATCGGTGGAGGAATCCGTGTCCGAACTGTCCCCTCCACTCTCCACCGTGGTGCTCCCCTTGCCCTCCGTCCCACTGGTGCCCTCACCGTCAGTTGATTCAGCATCCTGGGTCCTGTGGGATGCAGCTCCCTCCATTGCCAGTGCCTCTTCTCCTCTGCCAGATGATGCTAATGTACATAAGGACAGGGTGACAAAACAAAAAGGAGGGGAAACACAAAGGACACACTTGGTCAATGGCACCAACAACACCACCGCTGGCGTACACGACACACTCACACACACGGAAAAGCCCTATGTACTAAGCAATGCACTACCAGTCACAATGCTAGTCACCAGGCCATGGATAGGGACACCTAACGCCAATTGCAGCATACCTGAGACACACAGACCCCTGCCCAGTAGTGGATGCCTACTAGCTTGGTTAGAATACTTTCACGTCAAAAGCCTGCCCAAGATGGAACCAACCCTGCAATACCAGGCCTGGCCTAGGGGCACCCACAGGGCCCACACCCCCTACCCGGATCCCACACCACCATGCGAAAGTTATATATTGGGGCATTGTACTCACCCCCTTGTGGCTGCTTTGATGTCCCCCAAGCACCCATCCAGCTCCGGATAGGCCACCGCCAGTATGCGGGCCATCAGGGGGGGTCAGGTTTCGACCGGCACCCCTTCCTCGTTGGAAGGCCATCCCCAGCTGGGCCTCCACGGTCTTCGGTGCCCAGCGTCTCAGGTCCTCCCACCGATTCTGACAGTGGGTGCTCCGCCTGCCGTAGACCCCCAGGGTCCGCACGTCCTTGGCAATGGCATGCCATATACCCTTCTTTTGATGGGCGCTGACCTGCAGGGAAATGGACACAGGGAAAGGTATTAGTCCGACCGTCCTGCCTGTTACACTCATGCCCCACCGTGCCCCTTCCCATCCCCAGTAGCACAGACATGGCCCACCATACATGCTGTATGCTGCCCAGGGCCCATCCACCACACACACCATACATGGGGCCTTCACACACAGCACTCCATGCATTCATGCACCATGCATCGTACTCACGGGTTACTCACCTGTTGGTCTGGAGGCCCATACAGCATTCGGTACTGGGGTAGGACCCCATCCACCAGTCTCTCCAACTCTGCCGAGGTGAAGGCAGGGGCCCTTTCCCCAGTCACATGAGCCATGGTCAGTTCCAGACAAGGTCACAGCAGCACATGCAGTGTAGGTCCTCTCCTGTTGAAGGTCAGGTAGCAAGTGAGTGAACAGATAGAAAATGGAGGTGACGTCAACGGCGGTGCATACCTTCACCGCCGGTGTACATCACCATTGGCCACTGTATCCCAAAGGGCCCAATGTTAACCAATGAGGAGTTGCACCGCAGTTTTCGACCGTGTCCCGCAACGGCGCACAACGTCAGCGGAATGACCTCATGTCCACCTGTCCCTCCATACAGGACAGGCGGATGCCATTTCGGGGGGCATGCCATGGATCCTAACTGCTTCACAGTACTCAAATGCACCATTTGGACATCTCCAACAAAATAATGTTACAATCACAACATGCGTTGAACTGTAGTGGTTGGAATTAAGAGATAATGATCTGCTGCTCACCATTTTGCCCCCTAGATTGCAACCGCCACGGATGAATAGGAGATGGATACATCTCCCCGTGTACAGACCCCTGGTGGACTTGGCAACAATGGAGGTCAGGCACATTATCCTCACCTACAGATTGGACAAGGCCACAATCACAGAGCTGTGTGCCCAATTGGAGCCTGACCTAATCTCTGCTATCTGTCACCCCACCGGGATCCCCCCTCTTGTGCAAGTGCTATCAGTGGTCCATTCCTGGCAAGTGGCTCCTTCCAAGTGACAGTGGGTTTGGCAGCAAGAATGTCTCAGCCAATGTTCTCAAAAATGCTGACCAAAAAGTGTTGTCTGCCCTGTTTAAACACATGTGCAGCCACATCGTTTTCCCCCAGGTGTAGGATTTGGCCACAGTGAAAGCTGATTTCTATGCAATGGGACATATCCCCAACATCATTGGGGCAATTGATGGAACACATATTGCATTTGTCCCCCCCCCCAGTGAAATGAACAGGTGTTTAGAAATCAAAAGAGTTTTCACTCTATGATTGTGCAGATGGTGTGCCTGGCGGACCAGTACATCTCCCACATCAATGCTAAATATCCTGGGTCTGTGCATGATGCCTTTATCATGAGGAATAGCAGCATCCCATATGTGATGGCTTAACTCCAGAGGCACAGGGTGTGGCTAGTAGGTGAGCCCTGGTTCCCACCAAGTTATGTTATGTTATAATTGTTTATATAGCGCCTAAACTGCCCAGAGGCCTCGTAGCGCTTATACTACCATAGCGGAAATGTACTGTTTATGTTTGGTTCAAAAAGAGAGGGATAGGGGGGTATTATTGTGGTCCAGTGTATATCCCCCAAGGAAGCTATAGAAAAATATCAATACACTGTTCCAGTAAGAGGTAAGGAAAACACACAAGAAGGTCCTAAATTTTAGGAGCAAATAACCTCACACATCCAAAAGGATGTCATGCTTCATCATCGGTACAGCTCCTCGTCAGACCGGCGCTGCAATGTCTGACGGGCTCCACCCCAAATGGGGGGGCTCTTTACCGGAGATCTTTTACAATGATGGTGCCTTGACCCCAGGATTGAGTGGGTGGAGGTGTTTATGTTCGTGCAGGAGTTTAAGTTTTAAATAACCAAGTCTTCAGATCCTTCCTAAAAGAAGTCTCTTGTGAATTTGATCTAATATTGAGACGAAGGTTGTTCCAGAGCAAAGCACCTTGATATGCCAATGATCTTCCTCCCCATCTTGCTTTCTTCACTGTTGGCACTATGGCCAGGTTAGCTGAGGAGGATCTGAGTGGCCTGGCTGGAATGTAGACATGTGCCAACTTTTTAAGCGTTTCAGGACCATTATCAAATATGGCTCTAAGAATGTGGCATAGGGCCTTGAACTGAATCCTTTTCTCCACAGGGAGCCAATGTAGGGACGCGATTCCTGCCCCTATGGAGTGTTGCTTAGGAGTATTTAAAAGCAGACGTGCAGCTGCGTTTTGTACCCTTTGTAATCTTAGAATCACATATCTTGGTGATCCTACAAACAGGGCATTGCCATAATCAATCCGAGAACCTATCAATGCCTGAATAACCAGTCTTCTGTCAAACGGTAGTATAGTTAAAACCTTCCTCAAAGTCCTGAGCAGGGCGAATGAGGTTCCTGCTATTCTATTGGCATGTTGGGACATTGAGAGTAGGGGGTCCAACCATACACCCAGGCTTTTAATGAGACATTTAGGGGGTGGAAGGGTGGGCACTCCTCTTAATAGGCTAGAATTAACTAAGGGCATTTTTTTTCCAAAGAACATAACCTCAGTTTTATCGTCGTTGAGCTTCAGTTTACTTCCCGACATCCAAGTAGCAACTGCTTTCAGACAGGGTCCTAGTGCCGTACCCATATCTGGGTGAGTATGGGAGAGGGAGACGACCAGTTGCGTATCGTCTGCATAGGACACCAAGTTCAGTCCAAATGGCTCAACGATCTCTGCCAGTGGCCGCATGTAGACGTTAAAAAGTAGCGGACTCAGAGCCGACCCCTGAGGGACACCACAACTACTGAAAGTGCGCCTAGGGGTATATGATCTATCCAGTACCTGAAAGGACCTCCCATGTATAAATGAAAGAATCCATTCTAGTGCGACTCCGGCGATTCCACATCCCCGCAATCTGTCTTTGAGGATATTTAAATCAACTGTATCGAATGCCGCACTCAAGTCCAAGAGGATGATCGCGGTTTCAATTCCTTTATCCATCCTCTTTTTTGCTTCTTCTGTAATGGCAATCAGTGCGGTTTCTGTCCCATGCTTAGGCCTAAAACCCATCTGGGTAGGATGTAGAAGCTTTTTTTCTTCCAGAAGCGTAGACAACTGAGAATGTACATGCTTCTCCGCAAGTTTAGCCATTAGAGGCAGCAATGAAATAGGTCTATAGTTGGTCAGTAACTTGGAATCCAGATTAGTTTTTTTTAGGATAAGTATATGTTGGTGTATGGGTATGGTGTGGACCCTAAGGGTTAGTGTGTGGCTAACAGTTGTCCCTCGATATTTGCAGGTGACTCTGGTTACCCCAACCTTTAATGGCTTCTGACCCCTGTGAGGAATCCCAGGACAAGGGCAGAGGAATGTTACAATGAGGCACATGGGTGAACAAGAAGAATTATTGAGAGGACCTTTGGCCTCCTGAAGGCCAGGTTTCGTTGCCTCCATCAAACAGGTGGATCCCTGTGCTACTCACCCTAGAAGGTCTGCAAGATCATCGTGGCATGCTGTATGTTGCACAACCTTGCCTTACGTCGCCAGGTGCTGTTCCTGCAGGAGGAGGAAGCTGGAGATGGCCGTGTGGCAGCAGTGGACCTTGTGGATAGTGAAGATGAGGAGGATGAGGATGAGGATGAGGACAACAGAAGTGCAATAATTCATCAATACTTCCAATGACATACAGGTAAGACATTGTAAATTCACATTTCATTGACAGTTTTGTGTTTGACATTGTCACTGGCAGGCAGTTTTTCCCACTTCTATGGCCACTCACTGTACCCTTTGGCATCTCTATTTGCAGGTATTTGTGCCGTACTATTGCTCCTGGTGTGTTGACTGCAGCCAACTACAGGTCTTTCCTATGTATACATTAATGTACAGTTGAAGTGCAATGTTTAAACATTGTTAAACGAATGCATACTTAAATCATTTGACATACTCCATACTTAGGGTAGAGTCCAGTCTATTTGTATCACAGGTGCATTGTCCATGGGGGCATAGGAAGGGGAGCAATGGCAGTTCAAGGTGGACAGGATGACAGAGTGGGACACAAGGGTAACAATCAGGAGAGTCGTATTTCCTGGCGGGGGTCTAGGTAATAGTCTCTGGCTTCTGCCTGGATCGCAGGGAACGTTTGTGGGGTGGTTCTCCTTCTGCAGGGAGGGGTGCTAGTGGCCTGTTGGTCCTATGGAGGGGCCTCCTGTCCACTAGCGGCAGCGGAGGTGTGGCTAGTGTCAAGGGCCTGGTGGTGTGCCACTGCCTCCCTCATGGTGTTGCCCATGTCTGCCATCACCCCTGCAATGGAGACCAGGGTGGTGTTGATGTCCTTCAAGTCCTCCCTGATCCCCAGGTACTGTGCCTCCTGCAGCCGCATGTCCTCCTGCAGCTTGTCCAGTATCTGGCCCAGCGTATCCTGGGAATGTTGGTATGCTCCCAGGATTGCAGAGAGTTGGTTCCCTGGGCCTGTCCTCCCCCTGTCGCACAGCAGTCCTCCCAGCTTCCCTGTTGTCCCCTGTGCCTCTGTCCCCTGAACCGGGTGCCCACTGCCACTGTCCCCAGGTCCCTCATTGTCATGTGTTTGTGGGGTGGCCTGGGGTCCCTGTAGTGGTGGACACACTGCTGATTGACATGTCCTGGGAACTGAGGTATGGGCCCGCTGGGTGGGTGCTGTGGTGGTGTTTTCTGAGGGGTGTGTGACTGTGCCTGGGAAACCGACTGTCCGGAGATCCCTGATGAGCCAGGTTGGCCTTCCAGATCCAGGCGAGCAGAGCTACTGTCATCACTGTGGGCCTCTTCTGGGGGGGGGGGTGGAACTGGATGTTGCTGGCACCTCTTCTCTGGTGACATTGGCTGGGATACCTGTGGGGATGTGAATGCAGTGTTATTGTTTCTGCATGTGACATATTGTGCATGGGTGTGTTGCCCTCTATGGTTGTTGTTGTCCTGCCAGATTTGCCTTTGTGTGAGTTGCTATTTGGTGGGCTAGGTGAATCTCTCCAGTGTGCATGCAGTAGTGGTAGGTGTCCATGCAGGTCTGTGAGGGGTGTCCAAGCATTGGTGTTGATTGCTGGGCTTGGTATTGTGATGAGTGGGTTGTAATGGTAAGGGGTGGGGGAAGTGGGGGAGTGATAGGAGTGAGGGTAGGGGTATGTGATGGCATGCAGGTAGGTGGGGTGATAGTAATAGAGATTTGACTTACCAGAGTCCAGTCCTCCTCCTACTCCTGCCAGGCCCTCAGGATGCATGATTGCCAAGACTTGCTCCTCCCATGTTGTTAGTTGTGGGGGAGGAGGTGGGGGTCCACCGCCAGTCCTCTGTACAGCTAGTCAGTGTGTTGCTGCCACAGAATGCACCTTCCCCCGTAGGTCGTTCCACCTTTTCCTGATGTCATCCCTTGTTCTGGGGTGGTGTCCCATGGTGTTGACCCTGTCCACGATTCTCCGCCATAGCTCCATCTTCCTAGCAATGGATGTCTGCTGTACCTGTGATCCAAATAGCTGTGGCTCTACCAGGAAGATTTCCTCCACCATGACCCTTAGCTCCTCCTCTGAGAACCTGGGGTGTCGTTGTGGTGCCAGGGGTGTAGTGTGAGTGGTGTGGGTGAGGGTGCATGGGGTGATGTGTTGGGGTGTGTGATGTAAGGTGCATGGATAGTGTATAGGTGATGATGTTACGTGGCTCTGGTTGTGTGGGTGCTCTTGCTGTATCTCTCTCTGGTGGCAATTATTTCTAGTCGTAAAGGGATGTGGGTATTATGGGTGTCTGTTTTTCATAGTGGTGTGGGTGTGGTGTGTGTATCGGCGTCAGGTGTGTGTAGTTTGAATTGTCCAATGTGGTGTAGTTTTGTTTGAGTGTGTGTATTTTGAGCGTGGCGGTATGTACCGCCAATGGTTTATCGCCATTGAGTGTCCACCGCGGTGATTCATGGGTCATAATGTTGTGGGCGTAGTTCTGTTGGCGTAACCTTGTGGGTTTTGCTACCGGCAGTTTATAACTGCCCTTTGAGCTGGTGGACTTGTGTGTGTGGCTGTATAGTGATGGATTGGTATGTGTGTGTCATAATATGCTTGGAGGTTATCCACCACGGCGGCGTTATGTTGCCGGCAGTCGGCATGGCGGTAAGTGGGATTTACCACCATTGTCATAATGAGGACCAAAGTATGGGATATGTCCTAATACCCTAGCACGATAGGCCTAACCTCTAACCTAAAAGAGAGCTAGGTATGTTAAACCTAATCTGCCAATGCCATGTCCATGAGAAGAGCCCCCAACCCTCATTACCTTGGAATGAGGTCTCTAGCTCAGACTCCATAGGGACACGCAGACTGGGTCAGCGGCAAGACAACGTGCAGCATCGATAGCAGTGATTGCGTCTGGTCGGAATCCCTCTGACTATCTGTTTAAGTGAGGAGTATTTATACAGATCTGCTTGGACCCCTGACGTAGGTCTGTTCCCAAACAATAGATAACAGAATATGCTTGGGACAGTAATTTATATAAACAATTCCATCGAAAGCGTGAAAAGTACCTAAAGTGAACACCTACAGTTTGTTTATCTTTGTCACTTTTATTGACGCCTTAGCGCGGTGGCATTGATAACGCAAACTAAAACATGGGCCTAACTAAAAACAAGGCAGCCATGTTAAAAGATTTTATAAAATAAATGCGCTAAAACAGAGCAAGCTAAGTAGGGTAAAAGTCACTAGGTGACTGGGGCACGGGTCTGCAAGCCAAAGGCTATGCTAACTCTTGTAACCCATTGAAACAAACTAGGATTCACTACATAATAAATAAATAAATAAGATGAAAGTGAAAGGCCATAGGCCAGTCCATATTACTCAGATTGTGCACCAAAGGCACATAATGGTGATCCAACTTGACTGCCATGTAACCTCCATAGGTAGGGGCATCAAGGGAGCAGACAGGCACCTCAGGGAAGATTTGGGAGGTGCAAGGGGGTTTGGGCTTAGGCTTGGGAGGGAGGGTTTGGGGATTTGGCTTGGGAGGGGGAATTAGGTTTAGGCTTATGGGAGGGTTGGCTCTTCTTGGGAGGGGTCGACTTCTTGGTGGGGGAGGGGCATGGGTACTGGCAGGGGGAAGAGGAGGCCTTGGAGGTGGGAGGGATTGCCTTGTGGAGGAAAACTGAACATTTAGGGATGTCACGGGGGAGGAGCAGGGAAAGGTCAATCTCCAAGAAAGCTTTTTTGCACAGACGGGACGTCATAACAAAAGGGTTTGGATGCGGATGGAGGAGAATTTCTTGTATGAGGTGTTGGTGTGGATGTCTTGGGTGCATGTTTGTGGGAGGTATGCTTGTGGGTGGTGAGTGTCAGTTGGGTGGGTGAGTGGGGGCATTTATGTGTCTTGAGCTGAGCGGGGTGGGGGTGGAGGGGTTGCTGTGGTGGGTGGGTGGGTGGCTGTCTGTTGGTGTGGTGACTGCAGGTATGGTGCATGTGCTGCAAATAGGCATGTCAGTGATTGCGGTGTCTGCAGGTGTGATGACTGGGGCGGATGTCTGCAGGTCTGCTGTAGTGGCTGGATCTGTGAATGTTGGTGTAGTGTCTGCAGGTGTGTCAGGTGTGGTATCTGTGATGCTCGTGGTGGGTGGGAGTGTCAGGGCAGGGTGTGGCTGTTCCTGTGTGTGCATGTGTATGTTGCTTGTGTATATGCCGGTGGTATGTCTTGTGGTGCTTTGGTTTGTCTGCGGTACCCTTGGCTGTTGAGGTGGATGCATGCCTGTTTGTGTGCTTTGGCTGGGTCAGGGATGGGGGGATTGGGATTGGGAAGAGGAAGGTGGAGGGGGGATGGTAGACAAAGGGTGACTGCCTGGTGTCAGTGTGGAGGCCAGAGCCTGAAATGATCTCTGTAGGCCAGCCAGTGTACAGTGAATGCCCTCCAATAATGCATTACTCTGTTATATCTGGGTTGCCAGTCCCTGAATGGCATTCACGATGGTCGACTGACCCATGGAGATACACTTCTGGAGGTCAATAGCCTCCTCACTGAGGGCAGCAGGGCTGGCTGGGGCAAAGGTGCCTGCAGCCAAGGAAATGCCCACCCTCTTTGGTGAGCGGGAATGGCGGAGAGGGGAGCTACAGGGAGGGCAGTGATACAAAGTAGGTGGCAGACACAGATGGTCCCAGATGAGACCGCCACCGTCAAGGAGTGTCAACTGGAGGAGGATTCCAAAGATGAAGAACAGGATCCAGTCTCCCCTGTGGCATTCGCCATGCCTTCCAGGCCACTTGGTCCCTCGCTGTCGGTGTTCTCTTGACTGGAGGTCTCGTGGCCAGCAGCTTCCCCACTCAGCTGTGCCCCATCTCCTTTGCCTGCTGATGCTGCTAAATCACACTGTACACCTCAGCAACATCGCATCTAGTTGTACAACACCCCCCAAGTAGAGCAGTTTAATGCCAACATCATGTCATAACAAGATACAATGTATAACCTTCAATAAAACTTTGTCACACACCAGCTAAGCTACCTCTATCACACCTACAATACCATGATGTCAGTAGAGCTACCACACCAACCAGTCCATGACAAGGTGACATAGCCACATGATACTGGGTCCCTATCCATAGCAACATAGTCAACCAACAACCAAGCAATTGGAAATATAGGTAACATACATTTCCACATATCACATACACAAACTAAACACATACTAACATTCTGACCTGATGTCATGTACCAGGCAAAGGATCCCATTGTGTAGTAAACACAAGACAGCATGTTGCATACAAGCTATATCCACTTCATGCCACTAAGTACCACCCTTCACAAAGGAAATTTACAAACTGGCAACTATTCTAATTGACATATTCAAATTTTTAATATGACAGGGTCAGAACACGTCACCTACACATGTACCAATAGTGATGTAGAAAAGGATGTTACATACTTTGTTGACCAAACTCATCTAAGTCATTGCATTCCTGAAAACAAAGTATAGCACAACTATTAGGGCCTAATTATCTCAGAGCATTTATCCACACACATTCACAGGTAGTATAACTACTTTTTCAATACAATTGGCACCTGTCATGTGCATGAAGGTGACGTATAGTTCAATGTATCATGTTATTATTCCACCAAGAGCCCGATGACTGAGTGGCAACATCACTATCCACACATCACACATGACTGACCCTAGAACTGTTTGGAAACAAACCAGAGAGAAACTCCTCGCCAGGGGTAGTAAGCGCTATATAAATACTATTACAATACAATACAATACAATATGTGGCTACCATGACAGGAGCATACACCTTGATGCAAGCCAAATGCCTGACTACACATACCACTCCACTCATATGTGTATTTGAACTTCCACAGCCGCATCACAATGTAGTCAGTGCAAACAATAGGTTCCCAAACAACAAGGGCTCATTGCAATGTGGATTGATGACAGAACCTTACAATGTACACATGATGTTGGCAAAAAACAGTTAAGATTGCAACTGTGTACAGGACGTATTGGCCTATTTATCATGCCTACAACACAATGGCTAAGGAAATAGTTGTGTAGCCATTTCACAGCCACAGAACATGAACATGTTACTAACATTCACAGCTCTGCCATCAATGTATGTGATCCAATAGGAGTCTAGCAATACCTCCATAGTTACCCCCATGTAGGATGTCCATTCAGATGACACATTACAGAGAACTATGTACATCCCTCACTTACCAAGGGGGTACACCTTGTAACAGGTCTGAATACGTTTTGCAAGTATGGCATGTGAAATATCAGATGGACATCACTGCCTCACATGATGCTGTCACTCATTAGAAACCTAATGGAAAGTAGAAATTAATTTAAATTGTCAGACTCTATGTTGCACATTGACATGGATCAAGGAACATTGGAATGGACAGAGGGCAAAGTCCTGGACAACTTACCATCATGATATTGGGAGTATTGTTCTGTTGGTGGGAAGGAGCAACCAGCAAGGTATGAAACGCTATATAGTGGTACACATATGAGAAAGTCATGTGTGCATCATCATATGCTTCTGTACAGAAATTACAACATAGGTGAGTAATGTGCCCCTATACATACTAGAATGTGCACAACTGGGTACCAATGTTGGGGGCTGTACATCTATGTGTTCCTTGGAGATCCTTGACGCTTTGCGCTTACCACATTTTCAGAGCTTAGAATTTTCCACATCATACACTAACCTGGTATAGGGATGAAACTGTGTTAAGTCTGCACTAACCCCCTTGTGGCTGCTGTGCTGCCCTCAAATGCCCATCTAACTCCGGGTAGGCTACCTCCAATATGCGGGCCATTTGGGGGATCAAGGTCCAACTGGTACCCATTCCTCCTTGGGAGGACATCACCAGCTGGGCCTCTGCGGTCTTTCGGACCCAGAGTCTCAGGTCCTCCCACCACTTCCTACAGTGGATGCTCTGCCAGCTGTGGACCTCCAGAGACTGCACTTTCTTGGCGATGGCACGCCAAATCCCCTTTTTCTGATGGGCGCTGACATGCATGGATGACACAGACAAGAAGAGAATGTCATGTCCACATGCACTATACCAATATAAGTGGGGTGTAAATACAAGTTAGTGTATGTAGCCATACACAGACTGCCTACAATATCCCCTTCAGTGAGGAATGACCATCTGCAGTCAGTCCATGTGTGACATTGAGTCAGGCATACAACATGCATATCCAGTACCAGGTGTCAGCTTGAAACATATGACCAGACCACATGCATATCTCTAAACATGGTATATCTGTCCAAATATTTTTAACACCACCGTCAATTATCATGTAAAACTGTATGTAGTTAGTTAGGGAACATACATCACACACTCTCTACTATGTCTCAGGACTCAAAATCTATATATGCACAT
The DNA here is from genome assembly GCF_031143425.1 of Pleurodeles waltl. Classification (NCBI taxonomy): domain Eukaryota; kingdom Metazoa; phylum Chordata; class Amphibia; order Caudata; family Salamandridae; genus Pleurodeles; species Pleurodeles waltl. The sequence goes on from NC_090443.1 coordinate 893,446,902, forward strand.
GTCCATCTACCCATACATGTTACCTCCATCCTTCATCATTCAACCACTTTTCCTGAACATCATCATACACTCAACAATTCAAACATTGGTATTGCATTGCACTTACCTGCTCCTCTGGTGCACCATAGAGCTGTTCATACGGGGGTAGGACCTCCTCCACAAGCTTGTCCAGCTCTTCTGCCGAGAAGGCAGTGGCCCTATCACCTGCAGGACGTGGCATGATTGCTCCCAGAGGCAGTGCACAGGAGCTCAAGTCATAGAGGTCTAACTGGCAGCAGTGTCAGGAGTCAAGTGAGAAATGAAGTATGAAATGGCGGTCATGTCCGCCACATACAAAAGCGTCACCACCTGCGGACATCGCCATTAGATCAAGCCCATCAAAGGCAGCAATGTGTTCTAATGGCAATGTCCACCACGGTTGTACCTGCCTACTGCCATGACGACCTCCGCCGGCGTAGTTAGGTCACTTCCTAATGTCCAGTACAGTAGGTCAGGCAGCTGCCATTTTAAGGGTCATATCTGAACGAAAAAGTTTCTAAGGTTCTGTCACAAGCTGTGAAACATATCAGCAACATTGTGTTCACTGCTGACTTTGAGCGAACATGTCGAAATGTGCATGCATCATGTACAGGATGTAAATTTGATGTATCTTGAGTTATGTACATGTTATAATATTGTCAGCAGAGTAATGATAATCCAAAAATGGTACAGGTGTACCAAATATGTGCAACATGTAAAGAAAGTTAATGTCACATAGATTGTCAGTGATATGTTTCTCTATTTCAAAAACATGATAAGAGTTAGGGGATGTGAATGTAGTTATCAGCCATTATTTGCCTAGGTATGTTCTATGTACAACATTTGTGCAGTTTCTTGTTTAAATATTTAGCATCATATGTGATGTAAGTGTGATCATACTTATGCTATACAGATTGAGTGATACACATACATACTGGTTTTCTGGCATGAGAAGTGTGAGACAACCTCCAGTGTACCGTCCACTAGCAGACCGGCAGATCATGGAGGAGCAACTTGTGATTCAGCTCTACGGCCTGGATAGGCATGCAATCATGGATCTCTGTTGTCAGTTGGAGCCAGATCTGATGCCTGCCATTCGTAATCCCTATAGTACACCTCCCATTGTAGAAGTCATGTCAGTGTTGCACTTCCTGGCCACAGGCTCCTTTCACAAACCCGTGGCCCTAACTGCAGGGATGCCTCAGACTATGTTCAGTCTGGTCTTGAAGGCTGTACTGTCTGCATTGTTGAAACACCTTGACAGCTACATCTGATTTTCACAATGTGAAGATTTGGCCCATGTAAAGGCTGATTTCTATGCTTTGGGAGACATCTCACATGTGGTTGGAGCCATAGATGGCACCCGTGTAGCCTTAGTTCCGCCTAATGCTAATGAAAAGGTGTAAAGGGACAGAAAAAACCTCCACTCCATTAACCCCTTAGCTGCTGGGCCTCCTCCACCCCAGTGCTGCACCCTTTTTGGCAATTTGGGGTAGTTTGCGCTTAGGCCTTCATAACATTTTCTCCACATAAGCTATCCCCGCCAAATGTACGTCCTTTTTTCCAACATCATAGGGATTCGAAAGGTACCCAGAGTTTGTGGGATCACCTGGAGGAGACAAAGGCCCTCATTACAACCCTGGCGGTCAAAGACCTCCAGGGCTGTTGTGGAGTTTGTACCGCCAACAGGCTGGCAGTACAAACTCGGGCATTATGCCGCGGTCGCACCGCCGGGACCGGCGGCTTCCCGCCACGTTGGTCCCGGCAGTTTACGAGTCCCCCTCCCGCCAGCCTTTTCATGGCGGTATGAACCACGGGAGTGTGGCCGCATTGGCGGCTGCCCAGCGGTTTCAACTTGGCGGGTGGCAAAGTTGAAATGAGGGCCAAAGTAATTAGCCAAAATACAGCTAAAATGTTGTTTTTTTCAGAAAAATTAAAAAAGGGCTGCAGAAGAAAGCATGTGTTTTTTCCCCTGAAAATGGCATCAACAAAGGCTTTGCAGTGCTAAAATCACCATCTTCCCAGCTTTCAGGAACAGGCAGACTTGAATCAGAAAACTACATTTTTCAACACAATTTTGGCATTTTACTGGAACATAACCCATTTTTACAATTTTTTGTGCTTGTGCTTTCAACCTCCTTCCAGTTAGTGACAGAAATAGGAGTAAAACCAATGCTGGATCCCAGACAGCTAAACATTTCTGAAAAGTATTGAATTCAACAAGGAGTCATTTGTGTAGATCATTCAAGGTTTTCCTACAGAAAGTAACAGCTAAAATAAAAACATTTTGAAATTGAGGTGAAAAAAGAGACGTTTTGGCCCATGTTTTCTTCTGTAACTTTTTCCATCTATGGCAGATTTTTTAAAGTAATATATCAGTATATCTGCTGGACTTTTCTGGTTGTGGGGATATATAGACCTTGTAGGTTCATCAAACACCCTAGGTACCCAGAGCCAATAAATGAGCTGCATGTTGCAATAGATTTTCATTGTATACCGGGTATACAGCAATTCATTTGGTGAAATATAAAGAGTCAAAAATAGATATCAACGAAACCTTTGTATTTCCAAAATGGGCACAAGATAAAGTTTTGAGAAGCAGTGGTTATTTGCACATCTCTGAATTTCGGGGTCCCCATACTAGCATATAAATTACAGGGCATTCTCAAACTGACTTCTTTTTTACACACTGTCTTACATTTGGAAGGAAAAAATGTAGAGAAAGACAAGGTGCAATAACACTTATTTTTCTATTCTGTGTTTCCCCTAGCTGTGGATTTTGGCCTCTAGCTCAGCCAGCACCTAAGTAAACCTACCAAACCTGTGCGTTTCTGAATACTAGATACCTAGGGGAATCCAGGATGGGGTGACTTGTGGGGCTCTCGCCAGGTTCTGTTACCCAGAATCCTTTGCAAACCTCAGAATTTGGCAAAAAAACACTTTTTCGGTGCTGCAAAGTTCTGGAATCTGAGAGGAGTCACAAACTTCCTTCCACCCAGCATTCCCCCAAGTCTTTAAATAAACATGGTACCTCACTTGTGTGGGTAGGCCTAGTGCCCGTGACAGGAAATGCCCCAAAACACAAAGTGGATACATCACATTTTGCCAAAGAAAACTGACCGTTTTTTTGCAAATTGCCTAGCTGTGGATTTTGGCCTCTAGTTCATCCGGCACCTAGGGAAACCTAGCAAACCTATATATTTTTAGAAACTAGACACCTAGATAAATTCAGAATGGGGTGACTTGTGGGGCTATCACCAGGTTCCGTTACCCAGAATCCTTTGCAAACCTTAAATTTTGGCAAAAAAAACACATTTGTCCTCACATTTCAGTGATGGAAAGTTCTGGAATCTGAGAGGAGCCACAAATTTCCTTCCACCCAGCATTTCCCCAAGTCTCCCGATAAAAATGGTACCTCACTTGTGTTGGTAGGCCTAGTGCACGCGACAGGAAACGCCCCAAAATGCAAGATGGACACATCAAATTTTTACATTGAAACCTGACCTGTTTTTTTTAAAGTGCCTAGCTGTGGATTTTGGTCTCTAGCTCAGTTGTTATCTAGGAAAACCTACCAAACCTCTGCATTTTTTAAAACTAGACACCTACGGGAACTCAAGATGGGGTAACATGTGGCGTTCTCACCAGGTTCTGTTACCCAGAATCCTTTGCAAACCTCAAAATGTGGCAAAAAAAAACACATTTCCCTCACATTTCGGTGATATTTCTAGAATCTGAGAGGAGCCACAAATTTCCTTCCACCGAGCATTCCCACAAGTCTCCCGATAAAAATGGTACTTCACTTTTGTGGCCTAGTGCCCGT